>NC_137695.1:45614691-46883840 GCF_964034855.1 Anser brachyrhynchus | reverse complement strand
AACTATGACCCTCTCCCCTGCCTTTGGACAGATCCACCCCACCCCAGGCAGCAGCCCACAGTGGCTGCTGAGCCACATGCAAGCAATGCATAGCAGGGCTGACCTCGACCCATGTTTTGTGATGAGGAGAAGATGCTCCAAAGCCCCTGGTCACACAGCTGTCTCACATTTTTTCCCCAGAAAAGACCCAGGAGGGTTTCTGGAGCTTGTGCCCCCCCTCAGGTTGATGATGGCTCTGGACGATGTCTAGCACCAACGCAAACCCCCTGAGTCCCTCCATGGGACCGAGGCACTCTGCTGGGCGCCCACACACCTGGAAGGAGTGGAAGAGGTACCAGAAGGCCCAGGCGTTGATCACATTGTAGTACATGGAAAGGAAGAAGGAGACGACCACGCTGGCAACGCCTGTGGGTGAGAGGGAGTGTGTGGTCAGCGGCAAAGCCCAGAAACCAGCCCTGGCATGATGGTATCCTCCCTCCTCCTGACAGGGTTGGCCTGAACTGAGCTTTACCCTCTAGTTACCCTGGCGGGTGAACATTCAATTTATTTTTACAACAAAATGTGCATGCAAGCACGTTAATTTGGGCCATCGGGGTGATTTAATGACTTAATAAAGCCGCAAGGACTGGGTGCTGGTAAACCTGAGGCCATGGCGGAGCATCCAAGGCCCCGTACTGCCCCGTAATACTGGTGGGGTCAGCACCCAGTACAGGCGGCCTGGAGCTGGGTTTGGCCCTGCCCTTCAGGCCGCCATTTTGGCAGCCTACCTCAAGCCAGTGGGGCTCAGGCCGCCATGCACAAGCAGGGTCTGGCCCCAGTGCCTGGCAAGGGAGAGGGAAAATGCCTGTCTGGCACTATGTGCCTGGGAGGCCGCTTTGCGCAGCACGGTGGAACCCCACCTCCCGCCTGCTTCCTTCTCTGAAAGAGAAAGCTCTCCACTCAAAATCATCCGTGCCCCCCATGTACTGAAATAAATAAATAAATAAATAAGATATAAACAGAGAACGTACCAACCCCGCAGAGGTAGGGGCTTATTATTTTCCAGGCACCAATGCTCCCCTGGCGCATGCGCTGCCCCACTGCCAGCTCCAGGTAGAGCAGCGGCATCCCCTCCACGATCAGCATGATGAAATACGGAATCAAAAAGCCTCCTGCAAGGGAAAGCAGACAGTGTCCGGCAAACCAGCAGCCTGCAAACACCATATTGCCCAATGAATGGCCAAATTGCCCTTGGTGGTGGTTGCTGGCTGAAGGGCTCCCATACCGGCACAGCCCTGAGGGATATTTCAGGGGACTTCAAGCGGTGTCCTGTCTTGGACTGGGAATTTTCCATGGGCATTTGGCATGGCTGGGACTTCTGTTGTTAAATTGCATGTCACCAGCAGCTGGAGCAATGTGCAGGTTGGAATTGTTAACGGGTAACGAAGCACCAGCCCGGCCTCTTGAAAGGTAATGAGAGAAAGAGGGCAAGGGAGAGATGGACTTCATGTGCAGTGTTCTGCGGTGGATAGAAAAGCAACAGGAACATCCATGCGGAATGGAGAGTTTTAAGTAACTTATTGAAGCCTGGCAGCAGGTGAGGGAGAGAGGATGAAGAGGCAGGATGCACCTCAGCTTGAATTTCTGCTGAGAAGAAAAAAATCCTCCCCTATGACTTCGAAAAAGGGCTGCTGACTGAGTCAAAAACCGGATTTTTTCACGAAGCCTTTCCTGGTTCCCTTTTTACAATGAGCCAAAAATATTTACGTAAATATCTCTTATTTAGGATTTAATCTGTGGCATTAACATTCTTCGCAATGGGCTTGGCGCAGTGGCACAGAGGAATGGGCTCTGGCGGTGGCCGAGGCAAAGAACTGGAAATAAACACGGCGCAATAATCCGGTTTATTCTGGGAATTAATTTCCTACCTCCCAGCTCTGTCTTTATTAACAAGCCCTTTGTTAGCCTGTTAGATAACTTCCCAAACTGCAAGGGAGGTGACCGAGGGGGTTTTGCGACATCCTGGTGTAGGATCGGCATTAGCCTTTGGAGGTCGTAAAGCCTGCAGATATCTTGTCTGCTAGTATCATGGGTGATAAGGGCTCTATTGCTCTGCTGGGCAATACAGGGGCTGGCTCCTGCTTCCCTGCAAGGAAGATGCCAAACAAGCAGTAGTTGGCATCCCCCCAGTGCCTGGCATGTCCAGCTCTTAAGTTCTTGGAACAATGTTTTGTCTGCATGGGTTTTGCAGACCCCTGGAAAGCCTCTCAATAATTTCTAAGAGGGCAGTGACAAATAATTAGGAAAAGCAAAGCCTGCTGTCAGGAATTTTAGACTCACAATAAGGAGAGCTGCCAATCCACTGGGAAATGTAACTGGGGGGGACAAAACTATGGGAGAAACTACACTTATAAAAACAAGTTTTTCAGAAAATATTTGTTTTTAGTTATTCTTTTTCTTTGGTTAATCAAATGTTCCAGCTTTGGTTACATTTCAGAGAATTTTCACCATTATTACGCTATTGATTCTGATAAGAGTTTGAGTTTTGCTGTCCTTCAGGATGTCTGCCAAGAGAGGCTGTTGGTGCACTCATCACATGCAGTTTAATTACTCTCTGCTTAGAAAAGTATACCCAGAATCGCAGCCCTTCCATCACTTCTGCTCTCTGAAATGTCTAAGAAAGCTTCAGACACAGCAGCAGGTAGCTTCTACTGTAGTTTTGCCCATGGCATTATCTGTTTTTGTTTGTTTGTTTTTTTCTGACCCAATCCTGCAGGGCAGCTCTGATATGGTCCCAGCACTGAGCTGGCTTTTCAACAACCAGCACAAACCAAATCCTACCACCTGCACATTTAAAAGCAAGCTACAAGCCAATGCTCACTGCACCAAACAAGCAAAAAGCACTCAAACATGTTGGTGTATTTATTTCCTGAAAGGAAGAAAAGTCAGAAACAGACCAGAAGTAAATAAGGCAGACATTAATCATGTCACTTAATGCACAAGTGAGATGGGTCCGATGCTATGACAATGGATGCAGCACGAGAGAAGTTGTATAAAACTGGGATGTCTTATAAAGACAGCAAAAGACTATAAAGTTTATACAGAGAGGATTCTTCAGAAAATGGTAGTTAACCAGTGGTAGTTATACACTAGAAGAGTGTTGTTTTTCAACTAACCTAATTAACTGACTTTTGATTTCTAAGAAAGAACATCTGTGGCTGCCATATGTCATAGACATCACCTTTCTCCAGTTTTAACCTAGGAGAGGGACAGACTTTCAAAGGTATTTTATTATTATTATATTTTTTAGCCCTAACCAATTTATTCCCTGCTTTCAAAACTTCGTGTGAGGTTTTAGCTGCAGAACTCCTGCTGACTAGGGAGTTTTAGCCAGTTTCGAGATAGACTTGCAGCCAAGTTATCACCTCCTAAAGCAAGGCTTTGTATAAAAGACAACACATTAATGACAGCATCTTGAAATGCTACAGTGGATCCATAAATCAAATCAGTGAAAGCAGCTCCCCCTTCCCACTACATTCAAGTACCCATCTGTGAACTTGCAAAGAACTGAACCAGCTTCTGATGCCTACACATGGCTCAATGGGGCAAGAAAGTAATAAATTAATATCATATGGACCTATATCTCCCACTCTGCTTCCATCCCTTTTACAAGACACGGGCCTTCCCACTGCTTCATTGTACTTCTAGGAAACGAGTGCTGCTGTCTAGGGGCAAATGCCAGGTAAATGTCTTATGCAAAACAAAACACAGATTTATAGGCAGAGTCAGCCGTATTTTATGTCTCTTGCCTGCACAGTACAAAGAACTTTCCTCCCGAAACACACAGACAAAACAACCTGACCTCCTGCTCTGCCCTGGATCCTGGTGGGGTCAACACAGACAACACACGCTTGGAGTTTCAGCTTGCCGTGCTTCTCCTACAAGTAGAAAGCAAGAAATGTAAACCACCCTTACCTCCCCCGTACATCTGGCATAAATACGGAAACCTCCACACATTTCCCAGCCCCACGGCGTAAGAAATGCAGGCGAAAACAAACTGCACGGGGTTGTCCCATAGCGGCCGGGATTTCTCCATCTCCTGCTGGCGGGCAGAGCCTTCAGCAGCGCCGTCCTGCCGTCGCTCCTGCAGGTGCTCTGCCAGCCCTGCGGCCTCCACGCCAACCCGGCTCGGAGGGGAGGGAAAGGTGGAGGCACGCTTGCCAATTCCTATCAAGCTTTTTAATTACTAATCTTATTAACAGGCACATACTGAAGGAGGAATGCTGGTAAATAGATTATAGACACACACAGCACTATAAAATTGGTACTTTGGGTGAATAGCTGCTTGGGGTTTGACTGGTGTTTCTGGGAAGGATGTGAGTCCAGGGATTTTTATCGGCTCACGTGCCGACTTGTCACTGAAAGGAAATAACAGTGGGGCTGTAGCTTGGTTTGTGATACTGAAAAATTGTTCCCCACATGGCTGCCTCCTCTGGGAGCAGCGTTCATGTGAGTGGGAAACCAGCCTGGATTTGATAATAAGGGAAGATGTTTCTGCACCTTTGGGACTGGTTTTAGTGGTTGTTGGAGCTGGCTTTTATTGGAAGTGTCTGTTGTCCTAAACAGGTCCTTCCTTGGGCATCCATCACTCCCACCCTGGTGCTCACCCCAGCCAGCCCAGCATGCTCCCCAACTCCAGAAGTGCCCCTGAAACAGTCCCTGTCACCTATGTAAGTCCCCAGCCCGCTGCAGCTTTGAGATCACCACTTCAGCCACAGCCCGCACTCTCTTCACTTCCTTCATGCTCAAACCCCACCGCTGCAGACAAACTTTTCTGGGGGGTTGCTGTTTTAGAATGCTTTCTAGCATACAAAGGCCACTGGGAAAAAGCCCGTGGCCCACTGAGGAGGCAGAAAGACTGAGGAGGCCCCTGGGTTGTCTGCAGGCATGCTGAGGTGCCAGGTCTGGACGTGAACCCTTTGTGCTTGGGCTCCTGCCAAGGTACACTTTGAGCTCAAGCACTGCAGACAGATCTGCCAGCAAAGGAGGCTACCAGCAGTGTCTCCTGCAATAAAAAGGGGCTGAACAAGTCCAAGGACTCAGCTTCCTTCCCCTGTCTAAATGTGCCTTCTTTTTTTTTTTTTTTCTTTTTTTTTTTTTTCCCCTCAGGCCAGCACTGGGCACCTTTCAGGTCCCTTTTACAAATAAAATCCACTTGCCTGTGTCAGCATCTCTCCCCCAGCACCAGCCGCTTGCTCCCTGCAGCAGTGTGCATGTCGCTCCTGCACCCCATCGGGCACTGGCAGCACGGAGACGAGTGCCCAGCTGCGGACATGGGGGAGAACTCCAACCGCAGGACATCTGGACACAAGCCCAAACTGCAGGATATGTCAAGCAGCGTTGCTGAAACCAGCAGAACAAATCCAGGTGAAGCTTCCCCAAGAGGTTCTCCGTGAATGCTCCCAGCCCACCAGGCTCGGTGTAGATGGTTGCCTGCCTCTGTGACTTGCTGACCAGCCACAGGTGGTAGCCAAGTCACGAAGTGAGACAGAGGGAGCCCCTTTTTTGGATGTCACAAAAGGTGACTGCAAGAGGTTTACACATCTCACATAAATGAAACCAGTATGGTCACTGGATAATGTCAGGGTTTGTCAGACGTACAGTTTTTGAGGGAGCTCGTGCTTCTGCAGCGCTCTTACTGTTCCTGTCTTGCCCACAGAATTGCAGTGTGCCAGCTAGCCCTGGAAATACATCACATGGATAACACTGAAGTCTGCTGGAAGGAAAAATCTGAGACAATTTTAGGGCCAAAAGCTACTAAACTGAAGGATGCACTGAGAAGCTCCAGGTATGGTTAACTATCCCACATCAAGAAAACTGTTGCAAATTATTAAAAAATTAAATGTCCCTCGCTGCCTGTGGTATTTATTACAAACGATGCTTATAAATAACTGACAGCCTTCAATAACACACAGGAAGGAGAGCCTTAAAAATAGCACATCACTAGCACTTGGGATGCTTCTGTGTGAATAGATTACAGCTACTGATGAGCATAATCAAGTTAAACATTTCCTTGGCTCTGTACCTCCTTCCCATTACATTTCAAACTAGTTTACTAATGGATGTGGGAGGCCGTGCAGGCACAGAGGTGTGCCATCCTCAGCTCAGGTCAGGCCAGATCAGGAAGTTCAGATGCAATGAAATGAATCATTGCCTCTCTCACAAATGCCAGTCTCACAAACAGCTCGGGTTCTTGCTCTAGGATTTTCCGCACATACATCAGAAAATCGAGATGCTATTTCTGATGCCAGTCAAGATTTTATCTTCTGTAGGTTTCCTTCCTTTAGGTTGGGTGAGGACTTTTGCTTTATCTGGAGGAACAGAGATAAGTCTTTAACAGATAAGCAAGAAATGTTGATCATTTCATTGGTCATGTTAAAGGATGATTAGTAAGAACTTTTTTTGCCCTGTATATCACAAATTCAAGAGTGTGTGGTCTGGGGGAACGGGTGAAAAACGGTAGGGGTTCATCCCCAGAGCAGGCCAGGGATGGCATGAGAGCTGCCGCCTGTAAACCTAATCAGGTGCTAAACAAAGCAGAGAATCCCATTTCTCACTGAAGCAAAACTGGAATTACTTAGTTGAAGGAACCAATTGAAAATCCTTGGCTTTTGTCTCTTGACGTCAGTACAGTAAGAAGCCAAGCACCCCTCCCAGCTATTTCAAATGCAGACAGAAAGGGAGTCTGGGTCCTAGCACCAGGTTGGGGCCCATGATTCACGGGTAGAGAGAAGCCTTATTTTATTTTAGTACTGAAAGAGATGGAAATAAGGGAAGGGGGAGTAATAAACAGCAGTGGAAGAAGCCTGGTATCTCATAGATAATTCCACCCGGGAGCCCGTATGGTATTAAGCTCCAACCAACATTTAGGACTATGTCCCCTAGATTTAAAAAAAAAAAGCCCACCACAAGAGGGTTTACCTTTGTCAGCCAGATGTGGGAGTGGGAACGAAGTGTCAGCAGGGGCCGTACCTGGTGTTCAGTACCTGCCAGTCCTGGAGGTGCTGCCTTCCCCGTGGAAACGTGCTGGCTGCTAGCATGTTAGATAATGAGCAAAGGGAAGCGTTGGAGGAGTCTCAGCAAATGGTATCTGTCGCTGATGGCGATGCTGTCAAAGAAAGCAGCTATACAGACAAGATGGCAGCTCCCATGTATGGTAGCACATGCTGTTGTTTCTTCACTTGGTGAGAGAAGAAGAATCCAGGTGGATTTCCAGATCTTTGACAGCTCATAGGCCATGACACCACTGGTTGATTGCTCCAGGTGTAGCTGGAGAGTACGGTTATTTCCCTAAGCAGTTATTAGGATTGCCGGATTGCAATTATTCGTCCTGCTTATCACTACTTCTTGCTGCTTGCTTCCAAACTGGAGATGATGCCCTTGAGGTCAGTACTCTGAACTCTTACACCCACCCCATTAATCACCCTGAAACTGTTTTGCACTACCTCAGTCTCCAGAGGTCAATAATATAAAGCGTCTTTATGGAGGCCTTATACCCAAGAAAATATGCCTGAGAAGTATCCTTCTTTTCTCTTTCCTGGCTTTTCTCTAGCATCACTGATATCATCTCTAGACTCTGTTTATTTTTAGGGTATTCCCTCCAAGAAGGTGCAGTTCTGCTTCAGAGAGTTGCACCTACTTCACCCAAACCTCTGACCCATCCTCTGAAAAATTAAATTGCCCTAAATATTTCTTACCAGCTCACATGCAAACCTATCCTGAAATGACATTAAATCATTTTTAGTGTATTTTAAAAGGCTTGCACTCCTTGAACAGCTTCAATTTTTTTGAGCTCGATCCATTCAGCCACCTTACACCCCAAGATGATTCATGTTCATTTCCTGGGGCAGAAAGAACCATTTGCCTGGTTTGACAGCATTTGCTACCATGCAGAAAACAAGAGCTGTCCTTTAGAATGCCAGAAGGTGGAAATCAAATCAAGGAATCTCAAGAACTTTTTGGCTGGATTAAAAAAAAATAAAAAATAAAAAATAAAAATAAAAGTAAAAATAAAAAAAAGATGACTGTGCTTTTCCCAAAATCAAGTATGTGGGAAACATCCAAATTGCAGCTGTCCTGACATCAGAGTAAAAAATGAAAGAGGAGCAGTTGTTGCGGATTATGGTTTATGTATTAGCATTCATTTTATGACATTGAAAGAATGGCTATTATCCACAAGAGAAAAACATTAAGGAGTACTTTATGAACAGCTAAAGAAGGTTGGGTAATATGCTGTCTCATAAGGAAGGCAGCATGCAGCACTGCTGGCTCCATCTATTAATGACCAACTGCTGCGCTCAGGTCATGGCTGCAGCACAGGTTTGTTGGTTGGCTGTCACGGTCAATACCAGCAAAGCTGAGCTGCCTACATTACATTCCTGTAGGAAATGATCTTCAGTTTGCAAGCAAAGCACGGAAAACGAAACAAAACAAACAAGCAAAAGCAATCAATGAGAGAGAGTTCATTCCTGCAGATCAGCTGCTTATGGAGAAAATTTCTTCTTAAATATTCCCTTCAGGCATAACGTGGCAACTAACAGCTGGAGTGGAAAAAATGGATGATGCCTATTTGAGCAGTATAATAAACTTCCAAGAATAAAAGCTAGTAAAAGCAATATTAGAATTTACAGTATGGGGAAATAAGTGAAGTTTTAGAAATGTCAGACATGATCAGGAGAGGTTCAGATGTCATCTCCATCTTCAAAATACCAAGCCAATCTCAACAAAAAGAGAATCGCTGTTGGACAATGCTCCAGGTCTACTTTGACAGGCAGACGTTTATCTAGAGCTCCAAACAAGACCTTTCCCTTAACCATTAGCTATACAAATGACAGCAATCACGCTAATCTCATACTCACTAAACCGGCAATCAGCAAGATAGGTAATCAAAATCAGTGTTTCGATTCTGCACTGCACAGCTCCCTATGAGATTTGCCTTACTCCTTTGGAGACAACAAGGTCTGTAACTGCGCTAGCCTATGGCCTACTCATTTATTGAGACTGAAATGGAGAGCATACGTGCTTGCTGAAATGGTTTCTAACCAATTACTGCAGGCATATCAGAGATTTAATAGTCAAGCTAAGTCAACTGCCAAGGATTCACCAGAAAAAAGCAGCAGCCTTTCTCTACCCTTTGCTTGCCGTTTTAGAAATAATAACAGATCTTGTTAAAATTAGTTTCATTACAAAGCAAAACACAGTATTCACCCAGACAAGCCATCGTGTTCGTGTCAACTTAATTGCTGTGAGGAAACATAAGCCAGGAAGCTCTTTGGTACATCCCTATTAAGAACATAACATTTTTGTGACTATACAAAGAACGAAATAATCTCTCCTGAATTTAACTGACCTTGTGTGTGAAGCACGTCATCCCACAAAGCCCTGCTGTCATACTACAGCAACAGTATCACACTACAGACACTGGACTTTATTCCAAACTTGTTTAAGCAGTGGGGAGAAATAGACAACAGACTACAAATGTACAGCAGATTTGACTGTGGAATCACTAAAAGAGCCATTTTAACAACTTTGCCTATTCAAGAAAGAGTGAGGAAAAACGATCCATTTCAGCTCAAGCAGCTCCCAAGACAAGTACAGTTATATGTCAGTTTCTCTGACACAGGCACCTCTTCCCAGCCCTGCCACTGAAACTTTTTTACAGCTGTTTGATGGGGTGTGGCTCTGGGCATGAATCTGTTATTTACATCTCTGCATTTCCAGCAAGATCCTTTACTGATCTGGGAGTACTTTTTATATATTTAAAAGATATATTAAAAAATCCTATTAAAAAACAAACACAAAACCAACAGCAACAGTAACAGAAAAACTCCTTAATGTTTGAAAACATAATGGTTTTATTTGGAGAAATATACAACATACATATGAACAGAGAAAGATGAACAAGTAAAACACGCTATTAGAGGCTGCCAGATAATTCAAGGCAGAGGATTACAAATAGAAGACTTCGAGAGAAGTAAACTGTTTTCTGGTGAGGTTACAAATAAGGAGGTGAAAATATCTAAAGTAACGTATTTCCTGAGAAGGCTGCTCCATTAGCAACTTCCTCGTGCTTTTTCAGATTGTCATCTTAACATTGAGAATATTGGAACAATCAGAACCGGTATTCCAATGTTCACATTTGTTTCAAATAATTTAAAGGGGAAGATCATAGCTCCAGTAAGTGGTTTTATCTGAAAGGGTCTAGTGCTTCCCCTGTCAAGCATATTTACCTCACCCAATGCGTACCGTCTAGCAAAATGTTACTGGTCACGTTTTGTTAAGGGATCAGCTATTCAGTGTGAAATAATGCTATGGAATCAGTATGTTTCTTTCTTTTTTTCCTACTTTTTACTGTTACTGATGCAATTTTCACATATAATGCCTCTTTGTGGCTACGTGAACTATACAAACATAAGTCAAGTTTTCACCTCAGAGACAATATAAAAACCTGCTGCTTATTTTTATTTTTCTTTTCTTAACAAAAATAAACTCCTTTCTTTGTAAAGAATTGTCTCAGTTCTTCAATAAGTTCCTGTTTGCTATTTCTCAAGGAATGTCAATGGTTAATTAAAAACATGACTACATAAGCTAATAGCTATAAATTGCAAATCTATAAGGAAGTAAGGTAGAAGTTTCAGCATCCTTTTTAGCATTAATAGGAAATTATTTCAAGCACTAGAAACATAGAATAAACCATTCAAAACAAAAATTGTTAAAAAATAACGTCAGTCTACATCTTCCTTCTATGGCAGCTTTTGATAGATCAGATGGTTTTAGTATCTCAGTCCTCTGGCTCGTATCTGAGGATGAAAAAATAAATAACAATAGAAAACAGTCAAGAGACATTTTATCTCTAAAGAAAATACAAAACCCAAGTAATGAATTACTGCCATTACCAACGCATTCTTGTCAAGGTGCACCACATAACTTCGGGCACAGACAAATGTATATACTTTCCAGATTACTTGCTCCTTTTAAAATTGGCCAGTTTACCAAACAGCAGAATGAGAGAATGAATTGGAATGTACCCACAAATCCCCAGATACAGGCAGAAGTTTAAACAGAATTTTAAATTTCCTCCTCTGACCTCCTACAGGCATCAACATTGTCAAAGCTCGGTTGCCATTTGCAGAATGACCCTATTCAAGTCTTCTAACCGATATAAGGGACAGGGTGTATCCTTATTTATCCAATATGAGCCTAACCATCCTTACATACTATGCACTTCTCATTCTCATCAGGAAGTGTGGAAGAAAAAAGGTAAAGCTGGTACATCTCCCTTCTGTATCTCTTTGTCTAGGTTCTGGGGGCTTTCCTACTGCACTCACTAATATTTTGTATCCCCTCCACACTACGTTACTTGATGGGCAATAGCTGAGGTTGCATGCACAATTCAGTCCCATTCACCTCGTATCCATTAAAAGGACTGTCTTGTCAAAAATCATAGAATAGTCTACTAGAAATTCTTAAGGGAAAATTTGCAGTCTGCTTCAGAGATAGAATCACAGAATCACAGAATTGCAGGGGCTGGAAGGGACCTCGAAAGATCATCGGGTCCAACCCCCCTGCCAAAGCAAGTTCCTTAGAGCAGGCTGCCCAGGTAGGCGTCCAGATGGGCCTTGAACATCTCCAGAGAAGGAGACTCCACAACCTCCCTGGGCAGCCTGTTCCAGTGCTCCGTCACCAAACAACAACAACAAACTAGAACAACAACAACAAAAAAATAGGAGCAGAATACGGATCCTGTTTGGACAGACAACAGCACCACTTACTTGGAAAGCCTTCGACGTAGATCCTTTATCTGTTCATTCTTCTTAGTAAGAATTTCTTTCATGTTGCGGTAAGCAGCTGTTTGCTGAAATTTCTTCTCTAGTTCCTATGTGATAATAACACCAACATATTATTTGCATATTATGAAAACCATGCTAATACACTTTTTAAAATATGACCTTCTTTTCCCCCTCAAGTTTCAGGATAGCAGTTCTATTCCTTATTCAAATTTAGATCAAATCAGCTAGTAGATTCAGATGATATTACTGGGACAGAAAGAGGGAAATACAAGCTTCATTTTCTATGGAAAGCAGGCTAAAATCTTCGGAAGACTGGGAACACCGTCTTCATTCAAAAATGAATATGCAGGCAAAGAGGCAATTTTAAAATATTAATTTCATTGCAACCACACAGTTAGTTGTGGCTTTGCTATTCTACACATAACATGTTTTCCAAAGAAATAACAAAAATACACTAGCACCAATGTGACCCAATAAACTCTGTGTCCTGTAGCATGTGCTTTTTAATTCACTAATCAGGTAAAAAGTGAGTAAGGAGCTCATCTTTACATTACAACGAAATGCCAACCTTCTCAGCTGTGGATAGCTGATCCTGAAGCTTAAGCAAGTCATGCTTTGTCGTCACCAAGTTCTCTTCCAGGGATTTTTGGTTTGCAGTAGAATCATTCAAAGTCTTCTCTAACTGGCATTTCAAAGCTGCCACTCTGTTCTCGAGTTCACTGATATCCTTGTTTACATTTGTCTTCAAAAGAAGAAATATTTAAAATATGTTAAATGCAAGAGAAATATTTAAAATGTCAAAAGCAAAATTCTACATAAAATAGGTACATCTTATGTTTTATGAATGATGTTCACTTTTTTCCTGTAAAGCCTAAACTAAAAGTGCTTTAATTAACAAAGTTATTTAACAAAGTGAGATAACTAATGAAGTTAGTTTAAGCACTAGATGATTTCTAACTTAAAAAAACCTCTAATAAATGCATTTTAAAGATAGCTGAAATAGCTCCTCTTCCCCGCTGAGATGTCATGATCTTGTTTTACCTCCCTAGGCATTAAGCAAAACCACATGATGAAGCATATCACAAGAAGGTCTTCCACACAGAGAAACAGAAACTTACAGCGTAAGATTAAAACATCATCTATGCTATAGTGTGTTTTTAAAGTGGGTAACATATCACAGCCGTTTTAAAAGCCATTAGGGTAATGCTTTGTAGGAATGGATGAAAATGTTAAGGATCGTATTATCAACCACGTACCAATAGTGCACTGTTCTCAGATGAAATACAAGAGCCTCCACAGTTGCTAGTGAAGCAACTTTATGTTTTCCTTGCGAGATGAAACAACCCAAACCCTCTGGCAATCAGTCCTGGGTCACAAAACATTATATTCATGTAACTATTCTATGGATTTCCATTAAAAAAAAACCTATCTCAGGAATAAAAGCTGAACTTCAAACTCTCAAAAGTCTAACGACTCAGGATGAGGCTGAACCACTGGCACCTTAAAAAGCACAAAAGTTGAGAACAAAGGAAGCTCTGCTCCTTTGTCTATGTGGAGTATATTAGTATGTATAGCATAGATCCCTATCTATTCTGAACTGTAACACTGAAAAAATTGCACAAAAATTCTAAATCCTCATGCTAGACTGATCCAACAGAGCAGTTGCTCCCCAAGTGTGGTCCACACTTTGTCTGTGGCATCATATTAATCTATTAAAAAAATAAAATGAAATAGACAAAGTCTGCTGAGCTAACAGCTGGTCCTTAAAAAATGTGGTTTGGCACTCATGACATGTTTGTCTAAAGAGTTTGAGAACTACTGCTTAATGTGCAAATGGGTTCATATGATTTTATTGACACCCATCTTATAAAAATATGAAGAGAAACCAGATAAAATCTGGCATTTTCTCCAAACAACTAATGCATTCATTAACTAAATACAGTTGTATGTATCTACACTGTATCTGCTAGCTAGTTTCAACCACATATACATGCACAGAAACAGACAAAGAGCTGGAGAAGAAGGTGACAGGTTACACAGAGCAAGTTAGAACATGAAAGCTGTAGATAACTCAGTCACCACCCTGACATTCAGGCCAATTCATATTTAACCAGAAAAGTAGGATGAGATTTGCTTCCAATCTTTTAAAACTACAAGCACGATTATCCAGGATTTAATAAAACCCTCTAATATTAAACCTTTAATAATTTAAGGCTTAACAAAACAGATAAAATATTTGCCCGAATGACAAATCAAATTCCCTATTAAATAGTATTATTGGATACAGATTTTGGAAGTTACTAGATACAACTAAAACATACTAAGAAAGCCAAGTACATACCATAAACCAATTAGAAAGCAAAATAAAAAGAAAGCAGGATTAAAATATGAAAATTAAAGTGGAAATGTTAATGATACTGAACTTAGCTTCAAGTCTGTAAATATGGCAGGAATTAAAAAAAAAGTTTCTCAAAACAATGGCATTACAGTGTCTGGCTTGTCTATATCCAGTTAAGTGTGACAAATGTTTGAAATAATTAGTGTTTTCTTTTGCCACACAAACAAACAAGCAAACAACCAGATTAAATAGGAAGAAAAACAAAAATAAATCTGTATCTGTTAATGCAAACATTGCTCTTAAGAATATGAACTCTGGAATACTATTCCCTGACAGTATCTGGAATAATACTTCTGATAGTGACTTATCATGGTCTATGTGACATGAAATATGTGTCATAAAATAAGCTAACATACTGGATTATCTGCTAATTGACAGACAAGCAAGAACAAGACAATGTCAGCAGGAACGTGACAACACTAACCTGAAGTTTTGGATCTGCCATAAAAGAAACAGCATACAGACCTACTTTTCAGATGTACAGGCAACAGTTATGTTTGTTTAACACAGGGAGCGGGGTGGAAATTACAGAATTGTAGGTTGGAAAAAGACGTCTAAGATCTAGTCCAAACTTTAACCCAGCACTGCCAAATCCACCATTAAACCATGTTCCAAAGGTCTACTTCTACATGTTTTTTGGGTACCTCCTGGGATGGTGACTCAACTACTTCCCTGGACAGCCTGTTCCAATACTTCACAACCTTTTCAGTGAAGAAATTTTTCCTAATATCCAACCTAAGCCTCCCCTGCCACAACTTAAGGCCATTTCCT
This sequence comes from Anser brachyrhynchus, assembly GCF_964034855.1. Classification (NCBI taxonomy): domain Eukaryota; kingdom Metazoa; phylum Chordata; class Aves; order Anseriformes; family Anatidae; genus Anser; species Anser brachyrhynchus. The sequence continues at coordinate 46,868,843 of NC_137695.1, read as the reverse complement.
CTTGTCTTATCACTTGGTGCTAGGGAGAAGTGCCCGAACTCCACCTCACTATAGTCTCCTTTAAGGTAATTGCAGAGCACAGTAAGGTATCCCCAAGCCCCCTCTTCTCCAAGCTAAACAACCCCAGCACACTCAGCCACTCCTCCTAGACTTGTTCTCTAGACCCCTCACCAGCTTTATTGCACTTCTTTGGACATGCTCCAGTGCCTCAGTGTCCTTCTTGTAGTGAGAGGCCCAAATCTTAGTTATATTTACCTTTTGATCTCCCTGGATCATCTGTAAATCCTTCAGTGACTTCTCCAGTTTGGACTTTTCATCTAATGCAGCTGTAGCCTGTGATACATTGAAAAATAAATATATTTTAATTGAAAACTTTGAAAAATTAAAAATAATACCCATGGAACTCTTATTTTGATTTCTTTAATATGTAAACAGCATTAAATACCCAGGCTTACACAAAATTTACCTGTGTTTCTATTGTCCTCAGTCTGGTCTTCAGCTTTTCATTTTCTTCTTGGAGACAAGCAACTGTCTTTGAGCACATAAAAAAGAAAGTTTGTGAACAGTCTTGTGCTATTTTGAATTTTCCAAATATTTCCTAGGCTATTTTCTTACTTGAAAGCAAGCAGGCTTGTAAATGCTCATAAAAATGGCCTTGCTGATAAGGACTCCTGATTTCTTTTTAAAGCCTATCTTGCAAATTATTGAGTTTTCTGCCTCAGTCAGCAAGAAATTTAAGTCTCCAGTTCTACTGTAATCTACAGGACCTCTCATTTAAATTTAGCACGTGTTTTACTGAATTGGGATTAGCCAGTTCAGCATCTTTTGAGTATCAAGATCCTCAATAAACCAAATTGCATGTTTAGAGATGAAAATCTCATTGCTGCTTATTGCTTGTATTTTCAATCAACAGGCAGATAAGAATTTATTTATGGTTCCTGTTTTAGAGAGACAAATACCAGGTTATCTCAGATTATATTCTGTGTCACATGGAATCACAGAATCATAGAATCATTAAGGTTGGAAAAGACCTCCAAGATCATCTGGTCCAACCATCCCCCTACCACCAATATTACCCACTAAACCACGCCCCTAAGTGTGGCGTTATATAAAATAAGTGTATTTTATCAGTCATAATAAATTCACTGTATTTTTGGAAAAAAAAAAAAATCATCGGATGTATGTGCTCTACAAAAACCTGTTGTGTGACAGATTTTTAATTTATTTTTGAAGAAAAACTACACTGAGCCATAACATACATTTAGGATGAATGTTTTAATTATTTTACAAGGAAACAACAACTAGATTCAGACATTGTACTTGACAGATCATTTGGTAATGCAGGTTAGAAGACAGAAAGAAAACACAACTCCTCACAAAATTTCTGGATTCCCCATATATTAAAAGTGTATTGTAAGAAACGTGGCATTTTAAAAAGAGCTTGATTGTACTAAATGAGTTCAATACACAGTAAAAACAATTCAAAACATTAATATAAGAATGTTTCTTATTATTCTGAAATTCTTTAACAAGTGGGAAACCAGACATTTACAAAACTATTAAATTCCAAATTCTTTAAGTGTCTATTCTTTTAGGAGGAATTTAAGCTACTACTAACAACAAAAAAGACTGCATGTAACAGGATTGACTTCCAGTGGCAAAGAACATGTCCGATAACCTAACAGCCAGATAAAAATGTTAATTTATTTCCTTGTTGAAAAGCCAGCCTCATAAAACAAATTATATACTGGTTTCTACTAATTAAACTCATTAATGGAAAAATAAATAATTACAAACCCCAAAATGTCTTTGCAAAAGGAAGTTCAATATTGCAATACACGTGAAAGGCTGTAATTACACAAGAAATAGATGATGATTTACGAAATTAATTTATTAGCATTTTGCTTTACATTCTGTGGTATGTTACATTGACATTGAAATAGTGACAGGGACATTACAGACATACTACTGCAGAGTATGTCCAGCGTATTTCCAGTTCAGTTGAATAAGCAGAACAGTCATCAACTACAACTGCATCAAGGGACAAATCCTTACCTTGTTTAGCAGCTCTGACCCACCTTCATTTATTGGAGCCAGTTTTGGTTTAATGAGATCTGCACTGGGCTAAAGAAATAATAAATATTAAAAAATTACATTATACAGAATTCTAGGAGGAAGAAAAGTATTCATTTAGTCTGTAAAATAACAATTAATAGTCATTTCAAACAAATGATTGTCTAGTTAATTCTTTACTGATACCTTGGCTCCTAAATTACATACGCCACTTCCAGCTAAAGTTAAACAAAAATACTACATATAGCCAGAAAAGGATTGTGAACTTGAGTTTATAGAAGACTACCCATGCTGCACTAACCAAAAGACAAAAAAATTAAGAAAAAAAACCAAAATATTTAAATGTTTGTAAGAGTCAAAAATATATACAGAGGTCAAAATAATTTTAATTCTTACTTTAAGTGTTCAAATATAATACATTTTAACTAAATATGTATTTATGCTACAAAACAAATAAGATGCAGTGCTAACCATACAAGGTAAGTCAGAGTCACACCCAAGATGCAGCACTAAAATATTTCAAACATCTGTCATGATACCACATGGCATTTAATTATGATAGTTTAAAATAAAACTCTACCTTCTTGTTTGAAGAAGTAAATTCTGACTTTTCAAATTCAGCAACCTGTTCCAACAGTTCTCTTGAAAAAAAAAAAAAAAAAAAAGGGAGGCATTTATTTACTAAATGAACTATGCTATGAAACACATTTGGCCAGGCTGATGCTCATTATTGCTTCTAAGATTCCCCTTAGAAGTACAGGATGAAGTCCCAAGCAAATGCAATAAATGCTACAGATAACGTCATGCAATGGTAGGGAAGATGCATTAGAACTGCAAGATTTGGCATCCTTGATTTAAATATGATCTACTTAGACAATACATGCTTTTTAGTCAAATCCTACTAGCTGCTCCTAATCAATGAATTAATCAAGTAGGAACATTATCAATAAAAACATCTTCCTGAAAAAAATGAAAGCATCATGTATGTCACTAATTTACAGATAGAAGTCATGAAATTAACCTCTCATTGATAAAATAGGAAAAGAGTAGTTTCCATGGTTAGGAAAAGAATGCAAATAATCAACATTTGGAAGTTTTCTTATTACTAAAAGACATTTTACATAGCCCAATATACGTTACCGATTCTCCAATTCAGAGATGTCTGTCTGTAACTTAAGGTACCATTTCTCAGCCTGTGTAAAGAGCTGGCGCAGAAGTAAAACATTGGTGTAAGTGGTATTTATCAGCTCGGACTCCACTTCGCTGTGTACAACAGTCTGCAGCCCATCCAGCATGTCTATCACCTCATCAACTGTGAAGGTCTCCTCAACAAGTCTAGACAGAGAAGTCAAGGTGAGTCATATATGCTCAAGGTAACAATTTTGCGCTGTTGTGAGACCCCACTACACTAGGTATCACTTGTATATAACGCAATGTCCTCCTGAAAACATCCCCTGTCAGTAGTAACTAAACAACGACATTAGTAATTGGTTGTTGCATTTAAATTTTATCTCGATATCATTAAAAATCACAAATGCTACTTCCGCTACACTCATGCATCAAATTTACACATCAGAAGTAAGATATAAAGAAACGTCACACTGTCTATCTCTGTTAATTCCCAAGAATTCAAACAACTCAATATTAAAAAGCACTGACTTGTGACATTTGGAAAAATTGGGTCTTTCTTCCTCAGTAGGAATACACAAATGTAAACTGAGAAAAGTCACCCATAAAGCATTTTAACCTGCAGTTGTTTCCAACATATTCTGCTCTGTTCTTGCTCCCTCCATCTTATAATGTAATACAGAACCCTTTCATGGTACCTGCTGTCCTTAAGGTCCTGAAAGCAAGAATCCACTGTTTTGAGACACAGGCCACGCTTGAAACGAGCAAAGCGCATATAGCTGATGGCTTCATTCTGGTGGTGCTCATTGAGGCCTAGCTCTGCCTGCAGATACAAGGACACGGGATATAAGCATACAGATAAGGATATTGAAGCCTTGATTTTGTGGCTAGAGCCGAGTCTTATCACACGAGGTCAATACAACAATTTAACAATTTCAGCAACCCCTTCATCTTACTGTGTTACGTATTTTGTATTTTATACTCGTTTCAATATAAGCATACAGATAAATACACACTGAAATAAGTAAAAACGAACGTAAGTATTGCCAAGAGTTATCTCCCAACTAGTTTCTGTGCTTGCTTTCAAAGGACTGTTGTATTGGCTGGTATGTTAAAAAATAACTGTATTTTCATGGGTAACCCCTACATGCCTCACAAGTGCTCCCCCAAGTGACCAATATCCAGAACCCTGAAAAGTTATAAAATGTCAGAGATGATCAGAGTCGGAAAGAAAAGGTTATAAAGGATCACAATCTGAGGAGCTTTAGGGGAGAGGACGCTGTTGGATAAATTTGTCTTTGTATTGCATGTCCACGTATATAACGTAGAACAATACATCTTTTAAAGGCGCACTAAAAAAAACACACCAGAAAGTTTGTTGCGTTTCTTTGTCGGTTTATACGTGAAACCTTCAGCGATCACCAGATCGCTTCCCACCAGCCTGCGGTCCCGAGGCAAACACCTCCAGGACCCGTTAGGAAGGATTACCTGCTCTGAGGTCTGCCCGAGCAGCCCTTCACGCACGTGCCTATTTTAATGCCTGAGAGAAGGCCGCTGTAAGGCAGGCACAGCCGCCGGCCGCCCGGAGGCAGGGCCGCCCAGGGGCCGCCCCGCAGCAGCCAACGGCCCCGCGCTGCGGCTGCCCCTGGCCGCACGGCCCGGGCCGGGCCCCGCTACTCACCATGGCGACGCCTTCGCCGCTGCGGGGCGGCCGTTGGGCAGGGCGGGCTGCCCGTTGCCATGGCAACGGAGCCTCGCCGGCGCCCGCGCCGCGCTCCTATTGGCGGAGGCCCGCTGACGTCACTCGCGGCGCCCGTTTCTCCTCCCTGCCGCGGCGGTGCGCAGCCGCGGGCGGACGTTTCCCCCGGCAACCGCCGTCGCCCTCCGGCGGCTTCAGGGCGTGCGCATGCGCGCTCCGTCCCGTGCCTCACGGCCAGCCCGGCGCCATCTTGGTGCGGGCTCGGGCTGCCGTTGGACGCCCTGAAGGGGGCGCACTGCAGGCGGAGGGGGAGCGAGGGCTCCTTTTAGTTCTATTTCTCTTGTGATATCTGTGGGGTTTCTGTTTGCTTGCTTGTTTTCTGTTTTTTTTTAATGTCATCGGGAAATAAAAAAGTTCTGGCTTTGGAGCTGTTGGCTTCTCTCTGTTTAAAAACAGCATCCCAGCCCACTCAATAATGAACACACGAGAGCTTAAGCATGCAAATCAAGTTGTGCCTGCCCTCTGCTGTTTCAGGTGCTATGAAGATGTGAGAAATACTACCTGGAGGGCTCAGGCATTCTGAAATTTGTGTCTGAGAGTACTGAGACCAGTAGCAGTGAGCAGGAATACCGTTTTACATCAAAACCTCTTGCACCTCTCTGTTCCTCGATAAGTCGGTCATGCTCTAAATTTGGCTCAGTCAGCAGCTGCACGGTCCTGCTGCCTTGGTAGGGGATGTACAAGCGTTACCCGTCACCTCAAACCACTTCCAGATCACAAGTTGCCTTGGGGACCCTGCCAGCAGTGCCATGCCCAAGTCACCCAATGGTCCATGATCCAGATGTGACCCTGCCTGAATTTGGGAAATGGGGGGCTCTGCTCCCTGGTTGGCACCTACCTGAAGCACAGCTGTTTTCTTTTTCCCAATTAGTGTGATCAGTGATGAGCTGTAAACATGCTTGTCCTAGAGGATGCTTTTAATCTCAGTTAAAAAATATGGCTAAACCATCAGCATAAGCTAAGCCATCAGGCTGTAGGAGACTAGCTAGAAAGAAGGTTGACCTGTCGCCAGGTTTCTCTCCAGGCTGCAGCTGACCAATTTTGCCATGCACCACAGTGTGTCCTGCTTGTCCTCTGTCTCCTGACTTGCTGTGCTGACTGCCATATCACCTGCTTGTATGAGCATCCTAGGGATAGAAATCCTGGCATTTGGGTGGAGATGAGCAAACTGAATGGGAGGTTATAACAAAAAAGTTAAGTGGGTATGAATTTGTGAGCTTCCTAACTGGTAAACAGTTCCAAGTGTCCCATTCTGCACTGCAGTTTTTGCATTCAGTGTTACTGCATGGCATGCTGCAAATTTTGTTTCATTTGGCTCATGTTGCTGAAGTAATCCTGCTGAAAGTTAATTCATCTGATTCTCTACCTAGGTAACACTGATACTACTCCTATGTGACAAAGACTAAGATCCAGTGATCTGTTGAAGTCTCTTCTTACGGAGACACAATAAATTCTTGCCTCAAACAAGATTATTACATCTTAAACATGGATTAATAGCTCTTATATGAAAGAACCTGAAACTGTTAAGGAACTTTGTTTATAATGTTGTGGTGTTGGACAGATGCATACGTGATGGTTAGCACTCACTAAAACTGAAACCTGGACACTCCTTAGTTTAGTTTTGCTTGTGCTCCACGAAGCAAATAAACAAAGCCAAAGCAGCAAACAGAAATCACAATGATAATTATCTTTAAAACCAGATAAAAGATACAATGATGAAATGTATGTTTTTCCAGCAACAATAACATGTATGTGGACTCAGATATAAAGACTTTGAAACATTTTAAAAAACATTAAAGGATCACTCTTATTCATATAGAGGCTTTAAAAGTAACTTTTAGTGGGTTTTATTTATAGGTGATAATCTGTTAATGCAGCATTTTTTTCTCAGTATCTTTGCACAGCAGCTTTAAAAAAACAATGCAAGTTCTACATTTTTTTTGTAAAGTTTGTAGAAATTAGGTATTAAGTAGTCTAGTCTGTTTGTAACAATTATTACCAACACCTTTTAGTTCATATGAAATGCACCAGATTTGTCTGTGTTCTTTACAGTTTTTAAAATGTTTTTGTCTTCAGAACACATTGTAATAATGAAAACATTAGTCCACTGACACAGTTGCACTTTCAATCTTTTTTAATTTGATGATGAAGGAATGAAGATGCCTACAGATAAATGCATGTCCAAGAATACATAAAGTAAACCCCAGAGAGCTTCTGTTCCCTCGTGCTGTCTGTACACCTCCCCAAGACAGTGGGGAATCGTTACTCATAGGCTTAGATCTGTCAGTTGTCTACTGGGTCAGTCTGAACAAATTGCTGTGCTCCGGTTTTCTCTCCGTAAAACAGGAATGACTCTGCTCCAACACCCTGCAGAGGTGGTGTTTGGAAGTATACTGAATTTATAAAAATACTTTGAGATTCCCGCATCAAAACACCTTGTATGTGCAAAGCATCTTATGGTTTATCAGTATTAAGTGCTACCATTGAGGTTTCTGCGCATTACAATTTCAGTGTAATCAGGAAGTTTGCCTCCTTTTTGTGGTGCTAATGTTTATATTCCTATAACATTTTGGGGCTGAAATGGCAGGCTTATTTTAGCCATGCTGTCCCAAAAAAGGGCAGCAAAAGCAGCTGTCTGATCCCAGTGTCTCAGCATGATACAAAGGATGGCTATGCTGATTTAAGTTAACATACTGGGGAAGTTTCATATAGATACAAATTAAAACTCTGCTTCTCAACTTCTGTGTTTTCTTCATTTTTATTTTTTCCTTCAAAGTTGGTTTGCAGTGATGAAGAGATGCATGTAGCAGCTGCATTATTTTCTTATTATCACATTTGCTTCCACTATTAATGATTCTGCACTAAGCCTGCAGGCTCTGTCTGGGCATATGTGTTGTGCTCTTGGTTAGATGAAGAGGAGCTAACGGAGGGAGAGCAGAAAGCAAACTGCTGCAATGTGTGCCTACAGCCTGGAAGCAGGAGGAAAAGAGCTATCCAGGCAGCGTGAACCTTGGAGGTGGGCAGTCACCCCAGTCGGGACGTTGCCAAACTATAGGACTGTAGCATAGTCACAGTGTGTGCCTGTTACATATGGGTTGAGTTTAGGGCAGAGAATCTCACTGCGTGCCTTTAGGATGTATGGATAGGTGTGGTGCTAGACTGAAATTTACGTGGTGCATAATGTGGGTGGGAATGGTTTACAGCAGGCTAGGTGCATTTTTGCTAGTGTTGCTCCTGAGGGTGCACAAAACCTGACCCATGCAACCAGTAATAAATTTATACGATATTGGTCCCTCACTACCTCTCTTTCTCACCTAAGTACCTTGACATTCTGTTTATTTGCTGGATATTTCTTCTAATGTTGGCCACAAACTCCTTTTTTTTTTTACTGGCGTTGAGTTTTCAATTACAGCATGTAAGTTTGAATTTTCAATTACAGGCAATGAAGAGAATGAAGAGCAGAAAAAAAAAAAGTGTAAAATGCATACTTCTACAACATCTTTATGGATTCCAGAAAAAGATCTGGACCTTCTGAAATCAATGAAACATCTTCAAGTGGAGCCAAGTGCAAAACAAACGAACAAACAAAAAAGACAAAACAAAACAAAATCACATATATGCTATGTAAAAGGAATAGCATCAGGGACAATACTACAATTTTGCTGTCTAGAACATTAATGCATACTTTCTTAGGCTATCTAATGCAGATTTAGTCAGCCCATCCCATGTAAGGCATGCTGGAATTATAGACACAGGCAATAAAAATGATCGTATCCTTGGCGCTGCTTCCATATGAAGAGAGGTTTAAAAAGAGTACTCAGTAGAGAAGTAAGTGAATAAGAAACAAAATATATTAGAGGAACAATAAGTGGAAAAGGGTAGAAGAATATTAGTCAAATGTGCACAATCTAGAACTATGGGAATACTGTATATAATCAGAGAAAGGAAAACTAGAGCTGATAAATAAAAACTTTTCCTATATAAAATGTCCCACTGATCTCATTGCTATAAAAAGTTATCAGGATGATAAAGTCCCAGCTTTGGGACTACAATGATGAGGTGCTGTGAGAACAGCTTCCAGCAGTAAATGTGGGTGATAATTACTGAGCTCTCTGGCAATCTCTTGAACGCCACTGAGAAATCTTGGGCATCGGAGGGCTCGCTGTGGAGCTTTATGCAGTCTGGGTCAACCTCTGTCCAGACTTCACTGGTCCCTGGGGCAGGATGGTGCTTCCCGTCTCACCCATAGGATGCCCTGTTGAGACCTCTGCTTCCTTTGGTAGATTTTTCTTTCCACTTTAAAGCTCTAACTATCATTGCCTTTTATGAAAGTCTTGCTTGCTAAGAGGTTGCAGTCAAAGTGGTACAACCTCCCTCTAGCACGGTGAGCATGTTTTTTGTTTCCTCAGAGACTTTCCAGTGGAAACTGCTTCACAACCACCTGTGATGTACAGGGCAGACTGTAAGTTTGGTGGGATGACATAGGATGCCAAATTCGATCCCAATTCCAGATGGAAACATTCAGTAAGATTCTATATATGTATTAAAAAAAATATGTTTACAAAGAGTGGCAGTGAGTCTACACATATGTCCTAAGAAGAGCTCACCTCTTGGTCCGGTCTCACCTGGCTCTTCTGTTAGCCCACAGTGGCACCTTTCAAGGTGCTGCTGGGGGAGAACGTTTTGGGAAGGTTTCTATGTTGGGAAGCAAAATGCCCGTTTTATATGCTGGGTGGTGTGAACAGAGCAACCAGCACTTCGCCTGTTAACATGGCTCTTCCTCTACGCTCCCCCTCCTCCAACACAGGGAGTTTCACAAGCTCTGTGTCTCATAACCACAGTGTGGCTTACTGAGCGGGTGGAGGATGTAGGAGAACCTACGATGAATTGCAGAATGAGCTGGCCCTACAGCCAGTGCAGCCACAGATGTAACTTTACTCTCAGCACGGCTCACTCCTTTTATCTCGGAGTTCCCAAGTGCTTCAATTGCTGTGGGTAGGAGAGAAGGTGATGACCTCTCTTAAAAGTAACATTACAAAAAGGAAAACAATGGATTATTTTGGTTATCTGGGTTATAGCATCTGGCTCTGAAAAAGAATGAGTGGACAACCATCGTGTGGTGTTGGGAACAAGCAGCCAGCCATGGGGAAACCATGGGCTGACCCCAGCAGGTATCTCCACCTAGAGTTTCAGCTGACGTAAAGTCAGACTAGTAGAATGGTTTGGGTCAGACGGGACATTTAAAGATCATCCAGTCCAACATGCTGCTGTTCCTCGCATTCACAACATTAGATACATTAATAGCATGTTCTGGTGGTTGCCTTTTTTTTTGATCTTTGGGATTCAAAAGCTTGTTGCTGTATTTCAGCATGTTTTCCAGTCTAGAAGATAACTTTTCTCAGAGGACTCTGTGAGCTCCTGCCATTCCAGAATCATGCAGTCTGAGCATTGATGTGCCAAGACACACAGGGTGCCTCAGCAAGTGAATATTTCATGTTATAAGAGGGCCATCAAACTTAGGATAGGGCCCCTTCCTTCAAGCACACCCCATCTGCTACACCTTCCCAGAGTCTTGCTTGAAGGCTAAATGATATGGTGTAGCATGGAGGAAAGCCAGAGACCTGTGCTCTCTCCCAGTGAAAGCAGTTCTCTAAGGAAGAGGGCAGAAAAAAACCCAGATCGGTATTTTGATGTGCCTTCCTCCTTGACGGGAGACTTTAAACAGACATGGGTGTGAACAAGAAACCACCTCATAAGTCTGGTTATTCTGATCGCTGACTCCATCCAGGCACTGACGTGCTGTGACCCACAGCATCGCCTGACAAGGTGTGTTGGCAGCAGTGGTCCCCGCTTTGCTGGTGAATGCTCTCACTTACAGGCTGAAGACTTTCTCTCCTGGGGCACTTGCTCTTCATGTGGGCACTACCACTTAAAGGCCAGAATGATGGAGGAACAGATCTTCCCTGACTTATCCCCAGATCCTTCCTTGGGGCCTCGCACAAAGAGAATTTTTTTTTTTCTCAAAAAGAGAGTTCTAGCAACCTAGCAATGCACAAAATTGTGCATTATTGTGCAAAATTGTGCAAATTATCTGTATGTTTGATGTTGGTCAGCTTGCCCCATAGCTGTCTCTCATGCTGCTCTTGTGGTATTGTTCAGCACTTCCACAGCTGGCTCCAAACAGGTATGCTTTTTGGGGGCTTTATGCACTGGACTTCTCTGAGACCTGACTTATTTTTATATTTGAAGGTTGTCTAGTTCCTTGTTGACATAGTAGTGGCCCAAACTACTATGAAATGCTTCTCAGGGGTCAAAAGTTTAGGCCAAGGCAAAGCAGTGCAGATCTGAGTAAGTGCTAAGAAAGTGGTGGCAACTGAAGTGACTCATCAAGCAAACTTTTGAACTCAGTTCTCAGACAAGGAGACCCACATTTTCACACTAAAAAGCAAATATAAAGAAGGCAGAGACTTTCAGGACATGGTAAAGGTTGTTTTCTGGTGACAGCATCAAAGGCTGGTGATGAGAGCTCCTTGATGATGTGGCTCCTTGAGAGCCACAGCCCAGACATTATTTCCACACAGCTCGGCTGGTCTGAGGATGGGAAGAGCGATTAAAGAGGGCAAGAGTGATCCTCAGCCTCACGAAAAGTCATCTAGCTCATGCCACCGGTAATGGCAGCTTATTCTGGACTGTCTGTGCTGGTCAGAAATGGGTTAGGGACTGCCTTGGAGCCCACCTAGGAGCGCCACCAGGGTGAAGCTCAGGTACTCTTCTTGACAGACAACTTTTTGGTGAGAACGGGGTTCTGAGACGGTCAAAGCTTTTCTTTTGGGTATTTCTGCAAGTGGCACTTTGGAATGGCTTTCCACGTCCATTCCTCAGCTTTATTTCAAATAAAGGCTCTGGCTGAGGTCAGAAGGTGGATGAGATGCCCTATTTCGTTCCCCGTGACAAGACTGCTAGCCGGGTGCACCCGAGGGATGGAGCAGGTGGTTTCTGGCTGCACGTACCTTGTTTTGTGGAGTCCCAGCACCTCGTGTGTGAGACCAGACTGACAGAAATGCGGCCTGCGCTTCCACCTGCAACTGGGTCAGTAGAGGGAAGTCGTGAAAACATGGTGTAGCCTCAAAAAAAAAACAAAACAAGCAGGTCATAAACATGTCAAAATTTACATCTGAACTCACCAACGGTTTTGATTATCTTAATTACTCTATACACTCACTGTGAATGGCAATAACAATACTCTTGTTTGCTCAGCGTGGGAAACCGCAGCACGCCCCGGCTTGGCATTTGGAAAGTGCCTGCAACAAGAGAGGAGCGGTGCACAAACAGGGGCACGCTGCCGATGCTGCGGGGACAGGGGAAACTGAGGCAGGGAGAAGAAAAGAGATTGCACAGGAGGTGAGAGACACAGCAAACAGCACAGAGTCCAGGCCTACAAGCTCCTGATACGACGCACTGTCCATAGATCTCCTTCCTTCTTGCTTTCTCTTGGCGTAATTAATGCATTGGGTTCATTACGGACTTGGGTGAGAAAAATAAATCCCAGGATTAGAGTCCTTGGGCAGGCCCATGCCTTAGTGCACAGCCTGCATAAGCAAGTCGTTGGATTAGGCTCTATTAAATCTAGAAGTTCGTTCACTCGCAGGCTAAGGTTCTCCTCTTACTTGGGGAGGGGAAATTCGGTGTATTTTTCTGGAGAGGGGGGTGTATTTTAAGTCAGATTTAGTGTAAGCGCTGTACAGTTTTCACTGTGAAAAATGAAACCTCGAGGTCAGCCTCAGAAGAGGGTGTAACCCCAAGCTTTGTTCCATTTCTGCAAAATCTTTCCAGCACCTGATCAGTGCATCAAGCCGAGCGCATCTCTGCCACTAGTATGTGGACTGGATCAGGAGTTTAAAAAATCACTACCAAGTTGCGCCTTAAGTTAAATGCCCTGAGGTTAAAAAGAAGACATAAGAAACGCTAATGGTTTTTTATTTTTCCCATGTACATTAAACAAATGAAAAAAAATATACACTTTTGAGTTCTTTTGGCGAGCATGAAAGTGATATATTTGTGAGGAAAGCAGAGGTGCTTGCCCAATTTCATAACGATGTGAGCTGGAGGGAAATCACAAGATTTGGTTTGGAGCTAATTATCTGTGGATGGCAGTAAGCAAGGATGTGAACAGGGAGCTGAGTCGTCAGAAACATGGCAAGATTTGTAACGTTCACGCTGTTACACGTAAGTTCCCACTGTTGAGGGCAAAAATGCCATTCTCAATGGCAATAAATGGCACGTGGCAGGAAAAAAAAAAGGTAACTGACAAGATTAACGATGGCCCATGCTCTGTTCTAGAGATTTGGGGAAATGGAACTGGCTGTATGAGGAGGGTAGGTTAAATCATTGCTGCTATGAAGAATTAAGCACCGTCTCATTAAAGTCACTAAAATTCAGAGGGCCCAGGTTCATAAAGGAGATAATGGAGGTTGTGAACATAATTTTACACCAGAGGATCTGCCCGTGGGCATGCCTTTGTCCTGCTACAGTTAATGTCACTCAACCAACTCTGTATTGCCTTGCATTACACCGATGGCCAGTGTAGCTTGAATTAGGAAAAGCTCCCATGGAGCAGATCTCTGCCAGCCCACGGTAACCCATGCCTGCACCCTACGCTTTCCCCAGCAGGGCCCTGGGCTTAGCTGAGAGCTGCTCCCCCACCTCTGCTTTCCTATCCTAGTTATCCAAATGCATCTCCCCAGTCCTGTTTGCCCCTCTGAGGGGCTTCGTCTTCCAGCTACAAACCATCCAGGCACTTCGCCTGGCTGGGAGGCACATCCTGGCTTGTGGAAAATCCCCAGCCTTGTCTTCCTCTTTCCAGACATGGAAGAAGGAGACAGTACAACGCCTGCTGCCACACAAACACGGGGAGCAAAGGAAGTGGTTATAGCATTTAAATAGGGATGGTATCTGGTAATAACAATGCATGATCAACTTAGAAACACCTTGGGGTCTCCAGCAACGAGGTCTTGGATTACCAAAAACTCAAACCGAAATTACTTTCCAGTGCTCATGGCGTCTACCTTCATATCATCTACAGCTCCAGCATCTGCCGCTGAAACCTGCAGTAAAAACTACCAAAGCTTCCCAGGGAAACAAGCAGATTTTCTTTGCAGAAGAGCTGCCGTCACTTGTCTGCCATTTAACTAGTTTGTTACAGACAGGCATCAGGCAACGCTGGCTCCTTCCCCGTGGCCACGCTCAGCCCTGAAGCCGTGCTGATGCGGATGCTGAAGCGTGGTGCCAAGAGACAGCTGAGCCCAGCCCAAAGCCTGGTGCCAGTCGTTGCTGTCCCGCTAATTCCCTGGCTGGTAATTGGAGCTGAACCCGAACATAGGTTTGGAAATTTTGCTGGAGCTGGAGTGGAACCAGCGCCAGTCACAGCTGAGCGCCGTCCAGCAGCTCAGCAAAGACCATGGTTTGGGCTTCCTGTAGAGAAGGGAACTTGAATCATGATTTGCATGCCAGCTTGCCAGGAAGAAGACACACGATCAGCCACTTCTCCCTGCCTTCCTCTTCAAAGTTTTGCCTGCTGCATTCCCCAGGCTGGCAGTGCCACGAGGCACGCCACCAGCAAGGGCGCGCCTCCGTCACCCGTGGTCCTGCCCTGTGTCTCCCTGTTTTCACCACCCACCTTGTGAGGTGGCCCTGCACCCACCCCGTGCACACCGTGCCACCCCAGCACACCTGGACACAACCTCTGGAGCCACTTGGGTACCGCTGGCAAGCTGCGCTAAGCCACTGCACCCTGCGGATGGGGACCGTGGCTGAGGGCGAGCTTGGAGCAGGCAGGATGGGACCCCTGGCTCTTCACTCCCTGGGCACACTGGTGGCTCCTCAGGGGACCCAGTTCTTGTTTGGGGATTTCTTTTTTCCCCCAATGAAAGTGTTTTTCCGTCAGGATGAAGCCACGCTGGGAGCAGCCTCTGTGTTGCCCTGTGCTAGCTGGTGCACCTAAGTAGAAAACTGTGGTAAGAGTGGTCTCCAATTTGCTATTGAAAGAGCTCACCAAAAAAAGGGAAAGAAAAAAAAATAATTAAAAAAAAAATTGTCATCTGTGTGTAAGCCACCTAAACCATGCAAACCACAGAGAAAACAGCCGCTCAGAGGTTTGATTAGGCCCGGGTCCCGGGAGCACACACCCAGCGCAGGCTTCAAAAAGCCCCGGGCTCGGTGCGGGCGCACAGAGCAGGCAGGGCGTGCAGCGGGGCGCCAGGGCCGGGCTGACCTCCCCCCAGAGACCCTCCCGGTGAGTGCCACCTCCGCTTTCAGGGCGCCTGCTTCCCACACGCAGCCTCAGCGGAAAGGACGCCGAGTTACAAATTGCCTTTTGTTTTTGGGAAAGTTCGCTGTCGACCTCACCCACTTAGGATCAATTTTTTTTCTGTTGCAGCGCAAGGTAGGTCTGAAGGAGACAACACAGATATTTTGCATCGCCCTGGGGGCATGCTGAGCTCCCACAATTTCCCCAACCAAGCAGCTCTGCATCCTGCAGCAGCCTCTAGAAGAACATTTTGGAAGCGGTGGTGGGGGACAAACCAGCAGCGAGCTGGCTGCTTCTTGCCAGCCATGCTCACCAGTGCCTGGTGCACCTCGACGGCTGGTCTCGACGTGCCAAGGGATTTTTGAGCAGACGTCCTGCAGCAGGTGGGGCCTACCAGGTCTGGTGCTGCTGGAAAGGATGAGCCGTGCAGAGATGCCTTGAGCCGTGCCTTTCCCCCAAAATAGGCGGAAAGGGGTCTCTAATTCTGGTTACTGAGCTGCCCCTCCTTGTCTCAAGGGGCAGTCTGCTGGCTGCCAACTTGCAGCATGCAGGAGAAAATCAAGTGCTCGCTAGAGCATCTGAAAGCTCATTATACCTAAATCCGAATTATTGCTATTATTAATATAATCCGTAGCAAGTGCAGCGACGACAAAACCCCAGCGTGAGGCCACTGCTGTGGTTAGCACGCTGTGCTTTCTGCTGCGAGGCTGACTTTGCGATGCACTGCTTCTTGGACGGTACAAAGCCAGCTCAGTTTTTGGCTGCACCTGCATTTACCGTGATGATCCCATGTGTTACAAGGGGCTGGAACCAGATGGGGATGGGGACGGGGAAAAAAACCTTGTGGGGCTGTTGCCACCAGAGGCTTTCCCATTCCATCCGTTAATGCAGCACTGCCCAGCATCGTTCATATATCCATGGCTACAGCTGGTCTTAATTTCTCTGTCTTAGTATTTATGTATAGGTGTTATACAGATGGTTTCTTTCGGTCTGCTTACATATTTTTACTTTCCCTGGTTGTCTGCTTTGAAAGGAGGATAAATAAAAACTATTTTGAGTTTTGCGCATCACAAATTCAGCTGCTATGTACAGGGCACGGGTGGTGTTTTGATAAATCGGGTACTAAATTTATATCTCTATTTGACCCTCCAGGGACAAACGTAATTCTACATGTAGGTCTTGATAGAAAATGTAAAAAAAGCTACAAGCACATGTTTATGGCTATTTTTATTTCTTCAGTTTATTTTAAGCAAGTGCTCTGCGCTGAGATTAATGTTCTTTTATTGCCAAGAACTCATGCTGCAAACCTCACTCCTAGATAATTTGTAGTCATTAAAGTTGCTCCACGGAGACAAAAAATGTAAGGTTTGGATCTCAATTTTTGCTTTCTGAACACAAGCATGCTTCAACAGATGAAAACGACTGCTTTACATTTGTTGGACCAAATTACAAAACCCTGCAAACATTTGCTGCGAACACCCCCTCCCAAGAGTGCACAAAAAGACGAAGGACAATTTGGACTAGAGAGCAGCCCAAAAACCCACTTAATGTCCCTAAGAGAAGCTGCTTGCAGCTTGCTGCAGTTAACACAGGTGCTTTTAGCAGGCACACAGGAGAAACCGAAGGGAAAACACACGAACATGAGCATTGGCTGTTTCCCCCTGGAAAAGTCGGGGCTTGGTGATGGCTGTGTGACTGGGTTCTGCTTTTTGTGGCGGCAGCCTGGCTCCAACACAAAGTAATCTGCAGCACAGAAAAAAAAATACCAGTTTTTCTTTGTTATGGGGGCATAATGAGCTGTTGTGCAGGGCCCAACATCGCGCCGCAGCTTGCAGATAAGAGTTGCTGCAGGCAGAGTGCAGGGGATGCCGTTATCGGTCACTGCAGAGGATGCAAATATTTTAACACTGCAAGCTGCCCCTGAAGGCGGGTTCTTTTCTTTGTTAGTTGTTGTTAGACAATTTGAGAGAGACATGTTACTTTTTCTCATGAAGCTTTTGGAAGTTATGGTGCATTCAGATTACTTTCTTTTTTAATGTGTGCACTGGGGACTCTACATCTTATTAAAAATGAAATCTCAGTGACTCTAGTAAGTCAAAGGATGCAATCAGCACAGCGGCAGAGAGGAGCCGAAGCCCTAATTTAACCTAAATGTAATTTTTACTGCATTAAGGATCTTTTCTGACTCTCTATTAGCAAAATGGAAACATCTCAGTAATTCAAACCAGTGACATCAATTTCTGCTTGGTTTGCTCATCTCCTGTCCAGACTCATTTCAAAGAGTTACAAAGCTTCGGTTCAGAAAGCTAACCATGAGTCCTGATGAGGTTTTTATAAAAACCAAATAATTGAGATAAAAAAGTCACAGTTCTGTTTCAAAACAAAATCAGGTATTTTGCTCCTATCTTTCCTCCCCAGGTTGCGGTGCCTCCTTCAAGACCGAGTTGAGATTTGGCTGAAGATGGCACTTGCAAGCATAGTGAGTACACACTGACGTTGCTGTGCAGTCTCGGTTTTTCCTTCCCCCAACATCAGTTTTCTACTCACAAAAGCCAACTGTGCTGCCCCATCATAGCAGTAATGCAGAATTATTTTCCGTACCTCTTTGCAAGCTTGGGATTTTGCATTTTGTTACATATTTGAAGCTTCTCTTGGGTGCGGGTGCATGTCAATCTATCTGAAACCCACTGTGTTTTGCTGGCAGCCTTTGTGCTTTCCCACCTAAAATGGGAGATATTGGGGATCTTAAGCTACATCTGGTGGAGAGGGGCAAATTTATACTTTACTGGGCCATCTCAGCGTGAATTTACCTGGTGTCCCACCGCAGGTCACCCAACCTAGCAAGACCAGCCTGGATTACTACAGGAACAGCACAGTGATGTCCCTCTATGGGAACCCCACCAACGACACAGAGCTCATGTGTGACAGGAGGCAGGTCTGGCAGTTTGCTCGAGCCTTCTTGCCTGTATTTTTCTGGCTCATCTTCTCTGTGGGAACAGTGGGAAACACCCTGGTCATTCTCATCTACTGCAAATACCGCTTCAGGAGGAGCACGATGGACCGCTACCTGCTGCATCTGGCCGTTGCAGATCTGCTCCTCCTTTTTACCCTCCCTTTCTGGGCCAAGGCTGCCTCCGACGGCTGGATCTTTAGGAATTTCTTGTGCAAAGTCGTCAACAGCATGTACAAGATCAACTTCTACGGCTGCATCCTGTTCCTAACGTGCATCAGTTTTGACAGGTACATCACCATTGTCCAGGCAACAAAGGCTAAAACTTCCAAGCGGAGGCGGCTCCTGCACAACAAACTCATGTGCTTGGCCGTCTGGCTGATGTCCATCAGCCTGTGCATCCCTGAGATCATGTACAGCCAAAGCAAGCAAATCGGTGACGTGACTGTGTGCAAAATGATGTACCCACCGAACGTCAGCATGGTCTTCAGGGTTGCTGTCCTGGCTCTGAAAGTCACGATAGGCTTCTTCCTCCCACTCCTGGTCATGGTTATTTGCTACACCCTGATCATCAACACCCTCCTCCAAGCTAAAAGATGCCAAAAGCAAAAGTCGCTGAAGATCATCACCATGATCATCACCGCCTTTCTCCTCTCTCAGTTCCCATACAACATTGTTTTGCTGGTCAAGACCATCAACACGTATACCGGAGTGGTGTACAGCTGCTGGGCCACCAACGGGCTGGACATCGGCCTGCAGGTCACCCAGAGCATCGCCTTCCTCCACAGCTGCCTCAACCCCTTCCTCTACGTCTTCGCTGGTGAGCGCTTCAGGACGGCGCTGGCCAGGCTCGTGCGGAGGCCCAGGGGCCAGGAGCAGTGCTCCTCCGTGTACGACAGCCAGGAGCACAGCTCCAACTGGTCCTTCGCCATGCTGGGGCGGCGGCGGGTGAGGAGCTCGCTCACCCTCAGCACCCATTTGACCTCCTCCATTGTTCCTGCCTCATGCCAAGTCTTCATGTAAGCCAGTACTGCCCAAGGGGTACCAAGCACGGCCTTTCGGACACTGTTCCTGCACCCCAAAGACTGCCTCGGAGGAGGGCTGAACCTCCTAGGTCCATGCGAGCTGGTGCCAGCGGCAGCAAGGCCACCAAGGGCTCATGCACTTCCTCCATGCTGTGCCTGGCCAGACCAGGCCTTGCCACGCAGGGAAGTGAAACCATCAACGCCATGCAGCAAAATGGAGCCGGACGTGCTGCGAGCAGAGCTGACAGAAGATAAGAGCTACCTTTGAGACAGTCGAAGCACCCAGCTCACCTGTGGCTTGAACCACAGCCCAAAATAGCAAGCCCCTCAGAGAACCACCAGCCCAGCAGCAGCAGCAGGCCCGGCTGGAGCAGGACGAGCCTTCTTCCTAGCCATGACGAGCGGCAGGAGGGAGCCGAGCCCTCGCTGAAGACCAGCTCCACATTAATTCGTTTGTCAGCCATTGCTTGATTTCAGCATGTGGAGGCTGCTCCCTGCACACACGGACACAATTCTGCTCTGCGGGACTGGCTGCTCTTGTTGCAAAGGAAAGCTGATCTTCCATGCTCATTACAGAATTAAATCCTCCTGTATTTTAGCTCTTTGACGTAGGGTGAAAGTAGGCTCAATTTATTTGCTGCAGCTTGTATTTCTCTGTATTGGCAAGCCATAACTCGCAATAAAAATTCAAGGCCACTGGATATGTCGTTTTCTGTCCCTGAGAAAAAAATTGCTAGCACCCGAACCCCAAACCCATGATTCAACAACCTGCCTGTTATGCGCTGGTACCTTTGCTAGGGTGACAAAAGACATTTAACCCAGGACCAGTAAGACAGAGTCGTTAAGTCTCAAACCTACCGTTAATGACATTTTGGTTGAGATGCTGCTCTTTGGGCTGGTGTAGGCAAAGGTTTGTGCAGGCGGGTGCTGCAGCACTCCCACCACTTTCTCTGGGGACTTTGGATGAGCTGAGGATGGCACCAGAGGGACACGAGTGTCCTGCTAGCCATCGCAATTCCCATCCCTGGCACCCCTGAGCATTAATTGCTTGTTTTAATCCTCAGGAGGCTTTCTTTTAAATAATCAATTTTAATCTGCTTTGGCATTTGGTGACTATTTTTTCAAGAAGAAATTGTTTGCATTGTGCATTAATCATTAAAGCGTCTTGGTAAACACCAGTTTTCTGCAAGGTTTGGCAGTACTTTTCTAGCTAATACATTAAATCTGGGCAGACAGGGTTCTAGTTTCATATTATTATTATTCCTATTATTTTTTTTTTCCCTTTGGGAAGGAAATGATGAAAGATGCATGCATTTTTCTACTATACGTGTTTGGTATTTTTGCATCTATGTTGAACTCAAATCAAGTAGCAGCTGAAATTCCCTTCAACAAAAGCGCCATCACATACACTGAGGGGATGAACTGGTGCTGTCTTTGCCTACAAGCCCGCACCAGTTTCTCACCCATCCACGCAACCTGTTTCCATTCATGTCTGAGAAGGAGCAAATAGCCTCCCCTATGTTTTTAATTCCCAGTAAGTTGGGAAGCCTAAAACCAGACATGCAACACACGCTGAGGTACAATGACGTGCCCTTCTCCCCGCACAAAATGGGGGTGCGATGGCTTGGGGCATCCATGCTCCGAGCCAGGGGCTCCTCGCTGCCCTGACAGGCGACTGGGGAGCCCGCATGTGGGGTGAGCAGTGAAGGCAGCCAGTGTCCCCCAAGATGTCCCCTGAGATGTCACACGAGGATGACAGCCCTGGCTGCCGTGTCGAGCTGGGCGCTGCTCCCAAACCTCCTCTTTTGTGCGGATTAATTGCCTCGGCACTCACAGTAAGTCTTTTTAGTCATTTTTTTTTTTCCCCAGACTTTTTAACAACTTCAAATACGCACAGCAGATCACCTAAAAAAAGCCATTCTAAGCTTGCCCACCTGTGGGGGGAAAGGGTGGAAAGGAGGACCTGGGAAATCACCCCTCTCCTGGCACTGCTCTCTATAGCAATTATTAAAGCAAGGAGACTTACCCCGCTCCCAGCTGCCTTCTGAACTGCTGTCCTCCCGAAAAGCGGGCATGCAAACCCAACACCCGGTGGCCTCGAGCTGCGGGGTGGCGATGAGGCGCGGGCTCCTGGGGGAGCTGCGCTTCGACGTGCAGGTAGAAGCTGCGCCTTCGCTCGGCAAAACCGTGGTGGGAAATTCTCATGCTCGGTCGGCGAGTGAAACTGCTGAGGCTGGTGACACGGCGGTGAACTTTCAGCGGGCTCGGGGCCACCGGGTCATCCCCCGGTCACATTGCGTCCTGCTCTGAGTCAGGCTGCTCCTGCCGCCGCGCAGTCCCCGTCGGGGGCTCGGCGCAGAGGTGGCTGCTCCTCAGAGCCCTCCTCCCTGCCTTGTGTCCCCCCCTCCCCGCCCCGCAGCCAGTCCCCCACATTTTGTCGTGTGGCTCCGTCCTCACGTTTTCACCGCATGGGCTGCGCCGTGCGTCCTCTGCTCCTGGAACACCAGGAACAAGACCTGACAGACTCCATCTACCAGGGTCCCTGGAGATGGGTTCAAGTGTTTTTGACCACTTTTTGAGGTGTTTTCCAAGTTTTATTAGGCGACGCTGAGTTCCTCCATGCTCTTGCAGCACCACGACCTGCCAAAGCACGAGGTCATGCTGCAGGTTCACACGGTGAGAGCTGCACGTCGCGGCGCGCCAGCCCGGCTGCGGTGCGGGGAGAGGAAGCGACAGGACAGCCATGAGAGACTTTCACTTTCTGCAGACAAAGCCGCCCGACGGATGGCTGCGCCTGCCTGAGACACGGACGGGCTTTACTGGAACGCCTCTTCCAGAGAGCAGAAAAACTGCAGAAAGGATTGCAGTGGGTGCTGCAACCACCACCCGAAGGCGCAGTGAGTAGCGTTGTCCAGTTACATACGTCCTGAAACCTGAGCCATCGATCTGAATTTGGTGTGCGTACGCCCACCATTTCCCAGTATGAGCTGGACCAACCATCCATGGTTTCACTGATCAGACACCATAGTCCCCACGCCCCTGAGTGCTGCCTGTTTTTTCCAAGCCTCCTGGGCCAGAGGAATTTCCAAACCTTGTATTTGGACTACAGAGTGACACTTCAAGGACTAATATCATTGTTTTGTGGCAGCCGTGTGTTTTCACAAGGTCCACAGAGCAGAATGTCATACTGGGCATGCCAAGTCCAGTATTTGGGGCACATGCTATGAAATGGGCAAGTTAAAACCCCATGTAAGACAGCGTTCGGGCTGGGAGTGTCTTGGCCCTCGCACCAAGGAAGTCGTTCTGTATGGCTAAAAACTGGTCATTGGAGACTTACCCCCAGACTTTCAGCAGCTACAGCCTTCCTTGCAGAGCTGCACAGCAAGGTGCAATGCACTTACACATGCATTTAGTAGCGCAAACTTAGCTTTTGCAGTTCCCTTGTGCTCTAGGCTAGGAGTCACCGAGACTTGATTGTAGGGCAGCCTTTGAGCATGGTGCTCGGGGCTGCTGCTCCTGTTGGAGCGCAGGGATAGGAAGCAGCGCATCCTCTCTCCCCCAGCAGAAAACTCCCGTGAGGACACAGAAATAAGCAGCAACTGAAGAAAGCAGCGATGACAGATCGCGACAGGCCTGTTGTGCTCCTGACCGCATTCAGATGGCCCCAGTAGGTCGGGTTAGCCTACGTGCTTAACACGTTGTGGGTCTGGGTCTACAGATGCAAACAGATTTTTTTTTTCCACCTCCTTCAAGACAAGGAGCAGAGGTGACATGTGAAGAGCGCCTCTGACTCACACAGCATTTCTTTCCCTCCCACAGCCATTCAACATAAACCAGACACACAGACCCTTATTTTCCAACATTTTTCCAGCTTAGAAGTAGGTCATCCAATCTACCTGATTTATCTTCCAGACAAAGCTATCTCTACATGGCACAAAAGGAACATACACTCAATGATATATAATTTTATTTTTTTTAATTCCTGAGGTTATAAAAGGAAAAAAAAAGCATCAAGAAACAGTCCAGTACACAACCGTCTACATCTCCGTGACTGCACAGACTGTGGTATACATAAATCTCTTTTTTCCTCCATGTGGAACATGAAATTTGATGTGAACGGGGTTTGCAATTCTTTGGCAGCTAAGATTAAAAGATGTTTCTGAACGAGCTACAATATAAGTGATTGAGTATAATTAAAACTATAGTGCAATTTCAATTTTAAAAAAGAAGCAAAGTCAGGCTTTTGTAGCTTTGCTACTTTGTACTGTGGTACAACCTTGTGCAATATATCTCAGTGATTTTTCATACAGCAACACTGAAAAATGTTGAGTAAAGGAACACTGTCATTTTCTTAAAGCAACTATATTCTTTCCTCTGCACAAACCTCTGCATAACAAAAAGAAATATTATCCTTCACTGCTCTAGTACCCAAGAAAAATGCCCAACTGCTTAAGCTGACCACAACATACACTCTTTCTGCTGTGGGTGTGACATCCCCTTAAATCAATTTTGTGATTGATTTTAAAAAATTATTTTCCCTTAATTGCATTGCCGGGGATGATCTATTAATAGAAGGCCAAATTCAACAAAACACCTGAATATCTGTGGGTATAAAGATTTATTGGTGTCAAAGGCATACCTCACACGAACAGGTTCTTTGTGAATGGGGATATAAAGACCTCGACTGAAATCTCCTGCACAAACCTACACTTCTGCCAAGTCCTCCATCAGGTTTCTGGGACAATCAAACAAAAGCTTGGTAGCAAAGACAGGTTCTTTACTGTCTTCTCTGCACAGCCTCTGAGGTGGAAGTCTCTCTCATCTAGATGACACAGTGGGTTTCCTGCTCTTGAACAGTTCCTTCGGACAGCTGCAATCTTGTCTGCTTGTTGCACCTTACCGTTTGAGTATTTCCTCTACTGAAACTTCTGCTTAAATACTCTCCCCTGTTAAAAGCAAATGTTTTCTTTTCATCTGCAAACTACAGGTCCTGGCTCCCCCTCTTATTCCTCTTTCAGAGAGTAGAAAAGCCATAAAACTACTCTCATGAGGCAGCTATGGTACCGTAAAGACTCAAATGCTAAATAAACATAATCCAGTGTTTTTATTTCCTGCCTCCCAAACACAAGTTTCAGCAAGCCTCAGGACTGTGTACATGGAAAACTTGCAGAGGAAAATCTGGCTTACTAGATGGAGCCATACACTTTAAGAATTACACAAACATTGGCTTAAGAATATTTGCCACCTGATGAAAAAATATTAAGAACTAGGATGCAGAGGAAATCCAGAGACAAGCCTGTCAAATAATTCTGAATAGAGATAACAAATACTTCTGAGCAGAGATATCATATTTTGGCCTAAGACATTTGACAGTGTCCCTTTAACTTACATTTGGCATTTTAATAAAGATACTCTATTAAGATTAGTATTCTAAGTAATACAACAGCAAAACGCTTTTAAAAATCACGCCTAAAAGCTTAAAGGAAAACTGCAGCAGACTTCAGGAACAGCCCTGTGAAATTGCATAGCATATGGTACACAGTATTCCATTTTTAAGCAATAAATAATTTCTTCTTGCCTCATTAAATAAAAAACACAGCTTCGACGCTGAAATCTGCCATAACTCATGAACGGATCAGTGCGTCGTTTATTGCCTGTTTCAGTCTCTTGTCTATCTCATCTTCGTGCACACAGCCCGTTCCGGGTCTAACTGCATTGTAACCTGTTAGCTCAGGAGGAGGAGGAGGAAGCCAGCTCGCGCCTTTCACTGACCCCTCTGCCCAGCACAGTACATCTCCCGTACTGGGAAGAGGCATCTGAAGAGAAAGCTTTCCATGAGCCAGCAGCCTAGCTGAAGGCCCCCCGACTTCGGCTTGGCACCACCCAGACTGCAATTCCTTGTTAGAAAGCCCTGTATGTGCAACCTAAAATCTAGGTGGTCCGTGAAGGGCAGTCATTCTTTCACAATCTTTTTCAAGATTGATGTATTTATGCATTGCTAACAACTGGAATGAATGACTAGCAACCTTCATCAGCAGTAACGTTTTCTTTTCTGTGATCAGAAACTTCCCTCTACCTTAGCTGCTACAGTGTAAATATCAAACACTTGTATGGTGAATCTCTATTGTTGTAGAATCAGATCCCCCACGGAGAGCTCATTAGGGCTGGATGTGCATTCACTTTCAGATGGACTTTCTGAGACTGATTCAACCATTATTGCTACCTTCCACTCAGTCTAGAGAGAGAGGCAGCGCTGGCCTCCTCAGAGACTGTGCTTTCACGTGAACGTGATGACTAAGGTGCTAAAGCAGGAAAAAGGAATGCTCCTCCTTCTAGTGTCACACAGTGAGCAGTACTTTATTCTACAAATTATGACCCTGATTCTGCCACTGGTACTCACCGTAAGAGCTGATTTCAGTGGAACAGCTTACAGAGTATGGTGAGCAAAAGTGAAAGGAATTGCTGCTTCGTGTTTTATTGCTTTGTAACTGGTATGCAATATCAAAGCATTTATAAAAACCAGTTAAGACTTACCAAATCTTAGTCCAATATGTAAAAAACCTCTACGTTTGCTGTTTATAAAAATTGAAAAAGATAAAAAATTCTAGATGGATTACAATATATGCCTGTGAAGACTGAAGTATTGCATAGTTGTTGTTCTGACTGTGAGAGCAGTAGAGCAGAACAGAAATGGTTATGTTTACTCCTCGGTGAAGAGGTGAACAAAGATACTTTTTTCTTTAAATTTCCTTTTGAAGGATATTTTTGGAAGAAAAGTCATTCAATTTTCAGTAGAGAATTTCAGTTTGCATTTAGACACCTCCACACTTATTTTTCTCCCCAATGAAAAAAAAATAATAAAATGGTTGGAACATTACTTGACCTGTTAAATTAAACAACATGGCTTTTGAGCAATCTGTACACAGTACAGAACCATTAGTGTTCCTAAAAAGGCTTTGTTCTTCTAATGTATACATGTTCTCTAAGTGCATTATAACTATTGCATAGTTTCAAAATCTTCAAACAGTGGTCATCATAATGCTTACATATACATAAATAATAGCATTTCTTAAAAATGTAATTAAAAATAACACAGTATATTCAAGGCTATGGAAAATCACTTCCATCATAGATGACAGGTCGCTCAACAGTCAAGTGATAAAACACTCTTTTTGAGATAAATCTGTCAAGAAAGAAAAGAAAGGAAGATGATCATGTTAGCTGAAGGCAACTAGACAGAAAGTCTTAAAAGTTTACTCAATCTTTCAGTTTATACTCAGGCAAAAAAAATGACTGGTGCTAAAAACAAGTCTGTCTGCACGTGGGCTATCAGGTCTCTTGTTAATAAGATTCTGACTAAACTATCTCGGAAAGAATCACAAATGACTTGCTTACTTCCATTTACCCTCTCAGAGGTCAAGACAAAAGAGTAGAATTCTGCTATGGGATGAGAAAAAATAAACCAAGAATAACAAGAACCAAAACCGAGTTTGAAGATATTTGGCAAACAGGGAGCAATTTCTCACACCTACTTCCAAACAGCAGAAGAATGGTACATCTGAACAGTTCCACAGACTGTTAAACCATGCTTATTTCACCTTTTACACTCATGTGGGACCCACCTGGAGAATGTGTTGTCAAATATCAGTGTGTAGATTCCGGAGTTTCTGACTTTCACCTGTCCTCTGATAGTTTCCTTATGAGAATTGCAGCGGGTCATTGGAATAAGAACCTGGAATTCAATACAAATCAAACTGAAACTTGCTATTTGACCTATAAAGTGACATTTACCTTCAGAAACCCCTAAAGTGCATATACGCCTGCAAAACTATTTATTTTCACTGATTAGCATTAAAAATTCACACAAAGTAAAATCTCAGAGCATGACATCTGCTTTCCTTTGACATCTTCTTTCCAGCATTAAGTTATGGCTATAAATCTCAGCTTTAGAGAGATTCAAGTGCTCATCTTTATTACATTTTTTAAACAAAGCAAGATTACTAACATCAGCAGTGCTACATTAAATCTATACAAACATATCCAAGAGCCGAATTAGCTACTTTATGCCTTTTGGTATATGCTTTTATACTCCCTGTATTATAAGGGTGATGGAGCAGATCCTCCTGGAAATTATGCTAAAGCACATGGAAAACAAGGAGGTGACTGGCGACAGCCAACCTAGCTTCACTAAGGGCAGATTGTGCCTGACACATCTGGTGGCCTTCTGTGACAGGGTTACAGCGTTGGTGGATAGGGGAAGAGCAGCTGACATCATCTGCCTGGACTTGTGCAAAGCATTTGACACTGTCCCCCATGACATCCCTGCCTCTAAATTGGAGAGACATGGATTTGATGGATGGACCACTTGGTGGGTAAGGAATTGGGTTGATGGTTGCACTCAAAGAGCTGTGGTCAACAGCTCAAAGTCCAGGTAGAGACCAGTGATGAGTGGTGTTCCTTGGGGGTCAGTATTGGGACCACCATTATTTAATGCCTTTGTTGGTGACACGGACAGTGGGATTGAGTAAGTCTGCTGATGACACCAAGCTGTGTGTTGTGGTCGATACAGTGGAGGGAAGGGCTGCCATCCAGAGGGACCTGGACAGGCTTGAGAGGTGGCCCTGTGCAAACCTCATGAGGTTCAACAAGGCCAAGTGCAAGTGCAAGTGCCTGCACCTGGGCCAGGGCAATCCCAAGCACAAACAGAGGCTGGGCGGAGAATGGATTAAGAGCAGCCATGACGGGAAGGACCTAGGGATGTTGGTTGGGGCCCCCACCATAAGAAGGACATGGAGGTGCTGGAGTGAGTCCAGGGGGCCAGAAAGATTCTCAGAGGGCTGGAGCACCTCTCCTATGAAGACAGGCTGAGGGAGTTGGGGTTGTTTGGCCTGGAGAAGAGAAGTCTGTGGGGAGACCTTATAGCGGCCTTCCTGTACCTAAAGGGAAACTGCAGGAAAGTTGGAGAGGGGCTCTTTATCAGAGAGTGTAGTGAGAGGACAAGGGGTAATGGCTTTAAGCTAAAAAAGGGTAGACTTAAGATTAGATATTCAGAAGAAATTCTTTACTCTGAGGGTGGTGAGGCACTGGCACAGGTTGCCCAGAGAAGCTGTGGATGCCCCATCCCTGGAGGTGTCCAAGGCCAGGCTGGATGGGGCTTTGGGCAACCTCGTCTAGTGGGATATATCCCTGCCTATGGCAAGGGGTTGGAATGAGATTATGTTTAAGATCCCTTCCAATCCAAACCGTTCTATGATTCTGTAAGATAAGCTTTCTCAGCAAATCTTAATCGTTTAGCTAAATTTACAGCAAAAGTGGGTGTAACCATCTATCTTGCTGTAAATCCTTAGCAGAGATAGCGGTTTTCATCTCAGAACAGCAGCTGATGCAGATCAAGGACAATGCTGTGCTACCCAAAGTTATGTTAAATAGATATATGAAGACAGAACCAACATGAAGTCTTAAACTTTCAGATGAAGAAAACATACATTTTACCCAGAGTTAGTTACCCTGGAGTGAATTGACTCATGCTGCATAGATGTCTTTTATTCTCCCAGTGAAATCACTGCCTTAGAGCTGCCCCTGATATGGTGTTAAAACAGCAACTGCCCCATCTTCGTTACAACTTTGGAATGAGCTGGGTAATGTAGATTCACTCAATGCATAACCCTCATAAAATACAGCGCATATAAAATCTGGTACCTTGGGCATAGGCAAAGTGATTTTGCAGGATGTGGGAACACTATCAAGGCCCTTAAACGTTAGTTTAACTGTAAGAAATGGAAGTAAACCATCCATTTATCTGTTTACTTGTGGCCTCTGCTTAAAATCTGGCAAAATAAGCACTAAGCAACTACAAATTAAGCAATACTGAAGAGGGAGAAGAGACTAATTTTGCAAGCTTGGGCTTTTATTTTTGTTTAATAATAGTGAGTGAATTTCAGATGCGACTAATAGAAGCTACAGTGCTTTGCAGGCAACACGAAGTAATTAAAGATGTAGCTCTGCCTCCAGGAGAACTACAGCTTACTTGGAGAAACAATTCCTTATAATGCAATTGCAACTGGCACTACTGTGGAGATCTACTGGCTGTACTGGCTGATTTCTCTGGGCAGCCTACTGAAGTGTACTACAGTTTCTAAGGGAGTAAGTTAAAAAAAAAAAAACAACAACAAAAAAAAACCACTAGGAAATAAAGGCCTTACTTTGCACTGATCCAGTGGCGTGTCTTCTGATTCTTGGTAGACAACACTGAAGGAGATGCTTTTAGGGTCTGACGAAAATACCCAGCTAATTGTTAGCCCCATCTCTGTAACGGTGATGGGAATGATACTGTAAGTGCTGGATTTAATGAACAGCTCTCTGTTGCCTTCCCCAAAATTTAAGATCTCCTCCACTGTAAGGGGTAACTTGATCCTGTAATGGAGAAAGAGACAGTCATTTAAGAGATCAAATCTAATACCATGACAGAAACAATAATCATTATTTTTTGTTTTCCATCTATTTTAGGCAGGCTCCACAGCAACTTTGGGACAAGTCCATAGGATGTGGGAAAATTTAGCCATGGATGAAAGCAAGAATCACAGAAAAGCCAACTGATATCAAACACTTTCACTGTTCTGGCAAATGTGAATATTAGTCATTTATTTCATTTCAACTAGAAAAATCTTGTGCCTGGAATAAAGCTTTTTAGCACTAGCATGATTTTAAAAAAGAGTCTGCTGCCCTCTACTGTTCTTTTTACACAAGTTTAAACGGAATTTCACTAACCTACTTTACTCCCTCTCTAGAAATCATTTGTACAGGAAACAGGGATCAGGAGTGCAGAGGGGAAAGACAGATGGAATGTGAACAGCAGATTTGTCTAGATCCTCTGGAGCACTTACTGATACAGCTTGGTCTGGTTTATCCAAGCAAGCTGCATAAAAGCTGATTCAAAGTACCTCCAATGAAAAAGAAGGTTCTCAGCACCCGGATGATCCTTATTCCTGAGGCATTTTATTAGCCTACCTCATTCTTACCTCATTCAGACTGGTGTGAGGACCTTGAGCAGCAGAACACTGCTTGTCTTTTTCAAAGGAAACCAGTAGTTTCTAAGAGCTGAGGATCTAACCTACTTTTATACTAACTAAAACGGATCTAACACATCACTCTTTAGGCCAAATAA
The DNA here is from genome assembly GCF_964034855.1 of Anser brachyrhynchus. Taxonomy (NCBI): domain Eukaryota; kingdom Metazoa; phylum Chordata; class Aves; order Anseriformes; family Anatidae; genus Anser; species Anser brachyrhynchus. Next base: position 46,838,438 of record NC_137695.1, on the reverse strand, counting down.
ATTGCTTCCCAAGCAACGAGCTCACAGGAAATCACAGTACCGTGATGTGTTTATCAGCAGCTATCAAAACCTAACAGATTTGCCAGAAAATACCACACAGTCACCATGATGATTTCCTGTTCTAGAGTAAGAAGTTCAGTTTCCAACCAATAATACACAGTGGTTAGGGATCACAACTCATTTATTATGAGAACTCTTGCACTTTGGACAGAGAGGAAGCTTTACACTAAGTTTTACTTACCTTGTTACTTTCTCCTCTTAGCTGAAATAGCTACTACAGTGTCTCAGCTGATCTTTGATTGTAATAAACTAATGATAGCTCTAGTTTTTGCCCCACAGCCCAGTTATGATTTTAGTTAATTTTCCTGGTTCTCTGAACAGCATGAGATTGAAACACGGATTAATTAACTTCACTGTAGTCAAAAGTTTAAAATCTTCCCCACAACCAGGCCAGAATTTCAAAGCTAGGCTTAAGGGGAGAGTGAGGAAAGGGGAATTACTCCAAGTCATTAGCATTTTCATGTGTTAGATCCACTTTGTGGCTGTGCGAGTGACATGGAGTATCACTACCGCACGTAACTCATAATTTTTGAGTAGGGTATATGTAAGAATTGTGTGCACACAGCTCACAGCGTTTAAGCTGAACATTCTATGCTAAGCATGTATCATCCAGCACAGGTAGAGAGTTTCTGTGAGACAACAGGTAAGGGCTACCAAGAAATAATAGACACATGCTCCAGAAGTCCATGAATTCCCTTCCCATCATCAAGGTCCAACTAGTGCAGATCTCCTTGACTCTCTCTTGCAGTTTTTTTCCAGAGATTACCAGAACTACACAGCCTTCCCTCTAAGCCCCTTCCCTGTTCACAGCACCTCCTGCAGCAAGAACAGGAAGGAAGGTTTTCTGATGTGACATGGACCCAAATCTTTTCTTCTTCCCCATTTGCACTGGAGCTTTTAAGAGAGAGGACCTGGCTCACTGCTGCTGCTCTGCTTAGCTGGGCTATACTCTCTGCCCCTTCTCAGACCACGTTGTGCTGTGGGACACAAGCAATCGGCTCTTCCAGGAGTCTGCAGGGCATGTTCACATAGCTCATATCTGAGTTCAGAACTTTATCCTTTCAGCCTGGTAGTAATGAAACTGTTCTGCTTACATGATTTCTCCTGACTTCAACAAGCTTATCTCAGCATCTTGAGCAACTTGCCACTCTTCTGATTCATCATAGGTCGAAGAATTGCATGTGCTGTTTCTAGGACAAGAAAATATAATCAAGTGGTCAAATATCGTCCGCATGCATAGGTCTTCCTGAAACAGAAATGTTTTAATAGCCTTGATGAGAAACTCTAGAATTTTATTTTGTATGCTCTAGGGACAGAACTATCTGGGCAGAAGTACAGCCCTGTTCTGCTAACCACTGTGCAAAAATGCAAAACAGCTCTTATTCTGGTTTCATGAGCTAAGAGGAAGAGATGCATCCAGAACATCTCTACAGCAGTCTTAGGATATACTGCCTACCAAGATGCTGACAGGTCTTAAAGCTTCCCTGACGGGTGTAAATCTTCATGGGGGACAGAAACAAGCAACACCATCCAGACTCTTCTCTTAAACAAAGCCTCCCCAGTACGACATTTGTCCTGTATTTAATCTGTGAGGTGTTTTACCAGCATTTTATCCAGTTCCTTATTCTGACAAATAGTACACAAAACGTATTTTCTCACTGTAGAATCGCTATCATTATCTCCTTTTCCTGGATGATTCAAATACACCAAAGAAACTGCTACAGGATGACAAAGTTTTATGCCTCCCACCCACCACGATGTGTCCCAGAGAATGAAGGAAGTAGATGGAAGAATCTCCCATCCACTCCTTACCTCGAACTGAGTACACACGAGTAGCACAGACTATGAATTACACGGCTGGGGCAGAGAGGTAAACAGAAGAGAAGAATGAATTTTGAGAGTCAGTAAACAAATGCTGATGGTTTCCAAGTAAGTTAGAGCTTCTCTGTCTGATACTTACTTTGTTTCCTGCATCTCAGCAGGTTGGTAGCTGAGACAATTAGGCTGTCATTTTGCCAGAAAATGCCCAAGATTATCTACAGGGAACCAAACACTTGGTACCTTCCAAAAGCCAGTGGAATCTAATAAAATGTGACACTATTTATATGTGCTTTTGAACAGTCAAGTCCAATCATGTAGCAAGGGCAGAATTGTTACACATTCTGTAGACCAATTCTCAAAACCAATGCAGAGTTTAGTGTTTTATTTTAAATCCTAAAGGGTATTGCTCTACAAGCAGCAGTCCTGAGTAGAAGAGTGGGAGAAAACATCTCCAGGTAACAGCACCTTCATCTGTCATTAGCAGCGTCTGCATTTACTGTGTCAGCACTTGCAACCACTTGTGAGCTTAGTGGGATAACAGCACTGGCTGGGACCAGGAAGAATTTACTGCTAGGACTGCTAATTAAACTGCAAATTACACTGCACCCACTGTCTACACACTTCCTGAACCCATAAAGCACTGTTATCTGTGGAATTCGGGTTCTCTCACTTTTTAGACAACTTTTGACTTCTTCAGAGTCACACCGCTACTGTTAAGACCCTAAGGAGACAGCTGTGAGCTGCAGGGAAGACTCAAATCTGTGACCGACAGCCAAAACCCGAGCCACAACCAAACATTACCTGCCCACTGAAATGAAGGAATGACACAGTCCGTGTTGGTACGTAAGGGTTAATATGCCTCTCTCCATCATATTTGAAAAGTCCTGGCAGGCAGGTGAAGTCTCTGGTGACTGGAAAAAGGGAAACATCACTGCCACTTTTAAAAAGGATACACCAGAAGGAAGGGATGCCATCCAAAGGGACCTGGACAGGCTGGAGAAGTGGGCCGATGTGAACAAAATGAGATTCAACCAGTCCAAGTGCAAGGTGCTGCACCTGGGTCGGGGCAATCCCAGGCATGAGGACAGACTGGGAGAAGAACTGATTTAAACTCATGATTCAGAAGAACTCATGATTTAAATGGTCTCGTCAAGACCATTTCTTCCTATACGACTTCTTCACACCAGGTGGCAGCCTGTAGAGCATTATGAATATGTACCACTACCCAGACCCCTGGCGTATCTGTTGAAATCCACACTTTTTCTCTTCTTTTCCTTTTAAAAGCAAAATGAAGCAGGCCTGATAAGCACAAAGTACCGAAGCATAGAAAAAACGCTACAACAAGAGAACAGTTCAGCATCCTTGAGGCACAGACTGCTGGAGGCTGGTAGGGCGTTTTGAAAAAAAAAAAAATCATGCTTATCCTGTTCTTATGCTTTTCCTCAGGCATGTGCTGTTGGTCACTGTCCCTGGGCTGGATAGTCTGGGCCAGCTGGGCCTGCTGCTACCCAGCAGGTCAGACATATCACAGGCACCCTAAATTAGCTATCCACCTTCCATTGCAGCCCATCAAAGGGAAAGGAAAAGAGAAGGAATACAGTGGAGGATCAGAAGAGAGAATGCACAGACAGCCCTTGGAAAGAGCAGGAAGAGAGGCACAATTTGGGATGAAGCACGGAGGATATGGAGCTTGCTGAGTTTGCAACAGGGTACATGAGAGTATCTTGTCTGAAGGTGTTCGTATGGTTGCAAGGAGGACAGAGGAGTCATGGGCAGACCCTGATGTACTTGAGGATGAGAAAGTGTCGTGCAGACAGCTGATGAAAAAGAGGGGACAGACCTGAAGATCTCCCGCTGTGGGTGACCTGCACATTGGTACTTAGGAAGTCCCAGCCAGTTCTCAGAAAAAAAATCAGGATTTAACTATGCTACATTCTCTACGAAAACAAACAAAAAAACGCACACCCCCTCCCACAAACACACAAAAAGGCGTTCCTTGCCTTAAAACTGGTTACGCTCTATCTGTAAGACCAGAGGCAACTGATGCATACACAGAAAGCAAGCTAGGGAAACCACCAGTCATGACAAAGGGCTATCTCTGTGCATCAAGTGACAACATGAAAAATCTCATGAGATACTTTTAGTGTTGTGTTATGAAGGAGGTTTGGCAAAGGCCCTGAGATGAAGACAGCTTTCAATCATCAGCCTGTGTTTGCACGAAGTTCAGAAAACAGATTTCAAAATAGCAAGTTGGGGTTACCAGGGTGCCTTCCAGCCTCTTCACCAGCAGGAGGCAGAAAACGTGACTATCAGAATCGGCACGAGAAATAGCGGCAAGCCTCTGCCCCCGAGACCCCAAGTACTGCACCGCCTGTAGGTCACCAGCATTACAACCAGCTCTATGTGTGACCCTAGCTGATTGCAGTGGTGAGGTATGTGCTCTCAAAAATGAGCTGTTTTTTTTTTCCTAGATGCCTTTGAATTTTCTCCTCGCGCAGTTCTTTAGAGGATATTAGAGGGAAACCGAGGCAGGACAACAGCAGAGGCCGCTGCTGGGTTGGATTTACACTGCTAACGCCCAGGAGCATCAGGCTCTTTCAGCAGGGCTGCTGCCCAATCCAGCAGCACCCAGCCAGCTCAGCTCTGTTTTCCGTAATTCCTAAGTTTTAGCAATAATTCAGTCGTACTAGAGTGTGTATCCTGCAGGCAAACTGAGGAATGCCATCTGGTCTTACGGAGCTGTATACATGCAGGTATATGTACCAGCAGCTCTCACCACTCCCGTGCTGGAGAGGGCTTCTTAGAACAGGCCATCCAAAAATACTTTGCAGAAACAGTTTACGAAACCAAGGAGGACACAGGTCAAATTACAGTTAGGGGAGCAAGCTGAAATGAACTCTCTCTGAGTTTCTTTTCATTATTACCTCATGACAAAGAGTTGAAAGCTGCTGATACTGCAGTCTTCTTTGGCAAAGGGTTTATCGGAAGCTAAACAGAAATGGATGAATGATGCCAGGGTACCTTACATATGGATTAGGGCAAATGGATGTGGGAAGGGTCTCCACGGGAAGGCCATCCCTGCACATACAGCCTGAGAGAGGAACATCTCTGGTGATTCTGGAGGCAGCAGCTGCAACAAGGGCACTACGATCCAGATAAAGTAGCTCAGATTGAGCTCTCCCTAAATGCACAAATAACAAATTGAACAGTAGCTCTGAACACCTTCTGGTTTTCAGGAGTTTAAGTGGGCCTCGTCGGTAGAAAGGGCTTATTGTTGGCCCTCTACAACATGGTGGTAACTTTATCTTTTCTCAAGGCAGACACTGACATTCATTTTAGGGTACGTACGCTACCACATAGCTTAGCCACCACTTTGTCATACTCATACCCTATTCTGCATCCGAAAATAACGGCTAAAAACAGGCAGCTCTTGCAACCTGTTGTTCACTTGTTTGATAGATTTGTTTCTCTGAGACAGGAATTGCTAATACATGTATTGAAGCACAAGGAAGAGTTCAATGTAATTTTAAAGAGCATTATGGGGCCATGCATTTCTTCTGCAAGTGGTCTTCTTTCAGTAAATGATGCTGTAGGGTTAGGTCAGATTTGCAGGTACCAAATCCAAGGACACAGAGGTGCAAGCATACTGCTCTACGGGGCTGAATGCCCACAGCACTCCAGCTCTGCACAGGCTGCTGCAAAGACCTACTACCTTCATGGGCTGGTTTCTCTGCGCACTGCCTCCCTCTCTTGCAGAATCTGTCCATGAGAAAGGCTACAACTTTTCTACGCTGATCACTGCTTTTGAAGATAAGTCTCCAAAGTTTACCAAGAGCAGTGAGGCTCACTAAGGAAGCGAGCACAGCTGATAAATGCACCTTGGAAACACATCTAGGAAACCACCTGAAATGCCACATACAATGTGGTGCTTTGCTTTAGGGCATGTGCAGGCTTCTTATATAGGAAAGAATACTACAGGAAAGCTCAAATGGAAGATACAGCTCATGCAGAGTTACGGCGGTGGCCAAGCACGTAGCTTGGTTACAAGGAGTGCACAGAGCTGTCCCTAACCACAGAAGGGACAAATGACAGCAGAGTATCACCTCATCCAGTGGCATCGCCCAGGCACCTCTGCTTCTCTGCACCTTCTCCAGAGCCTCCTCGCAACTATTTCTCTCCCAGGTCTTGTACCCACAGACTGTAAGTCAGTTCTACCCCTGGAGGTGAAAGAGTCACCCTTGCATAGGGTAGGCTCTTTCCATCTCCTTTTTAAAGATATGGAGGCCCTCCCAGCTTTTTTGTTGTCTCTGAAAGAAAATTTAGCACATGCATTAACTTTAACCAGGAACAAGATTGCCTTAGAGGTCGAAGACTCACTTGGGGATGGTCACCAACACAATGTATTTCTGTGCACCTCTACCCTACTCATCTCAGATAGGAAAATAAAAGAGAAAAAAAAAAAGCACTATTTTTCCAGAAAAAAATACAAAACCTAGAAAAAAAACGGAAAACCGAGTATTCTCCAACAGCTCTCATAAAATACATGAGTGGTCAAAACAGGAAAGAAAGTGGTACATGCAGATTAAGTTTTAATTCTGCAAATATTTTTTGAAAAATAGATCATTTGATTCCGGTCATTTCAGTAGAACAGCCACAGGTAAATGAAACACAGATATTTTGAACTGGATCTTGAGAGCACAGCACGTTCACATTACCATACCTGCAGTTGTAGCACTCAAGAACGTGCCTCAAAAACAAAGGAGTAACTTCACATCACGTTGCTTTGGTCAACAACTACGAAAGCCGTGACATAGCAGCACAGACTTCAGCACTGATAAATAAAGCAAACTGCTGCTTTCTGACTTCCTTTGAAAGATATGACAGCTGGGTATCCCCGAGATGTGACACTGTTTAGTAAGTGACTCTTTTCTTGACTTCAGGTGAATAGGTAGACAGTAAAAATACAGCTTTAGCATTTAAAATATTCAAACTTGAAACATTCTGTTAGATTAATAGATGTTGTCCAACTTGAAACGCAAAATCTAAGAGAAATGGTGGGATTATATTCAAAATGTTGGAGATACTGATTTTGCATTTTAGTTTTGTTATTAAATCTTTTCTTTTGTTCTTGCAGCAGCTTTTTGGTTTACACTTGCTAGCTTTTGAAAAAGTCCATAAGACAGTTTTTTTTGGATATCTGGAACTTAGATGATATTTGTGTTAATTATCTCCTTTCCATTTATGCTCCAGAATCTATTTTTCCTACTTATGTTTGCTTGAAAACTTCTCCTCTCTTCCAACAAATACACACATGAGATAATTTCACCTTTTCTGATTATAATCTCAAAACCCTTTTGCAATGAAATTGGTTCATTTTTAAGCAAGTCAAATTAAATGATGTTGATGAGAATTTTTTAACCAAATGGGAAAACAGACAAACAAACAAACAAACAAAACCACACCACTGTAACACAGACTAACAGCTCCTGGTATAACCAAATCCATGTATTCTGAATTCCCAGTGTGCTGGAAATTATAAACAGCCTTCTTCTGGTGACAGAATGAGAACTATCCATGCTGGAGCAAACCAGAATAGCAAGTTCTGACTCACCATTACTTTCCTGAATTTCCATTTCATTAATTTGATAGTTAATTCTAAACAAACCAGATCTCAAAGTAAAACCTGTATTAACATACTGGACACTGCACAGCTTTCATCAATTCACTTTTCTTACCATGATGTTGTTCTTGTGCAATTTAAGCTTCATTTAAAATTCTAAATCTTTTCAGAACCTAATTTCAGTCCATTACAGATTCTAACATTTTCCTGCAAATAAACTTATCCTGCTCAAAATTCTCCTGATCACAGAATTTTGTTCTTCCTCCTTTCCTATCTACCTAACACAATGCTTTCCCACTATTTGAGTTCAGGTAGAAATATTACTTCTGTTCCTTCTATTGAAAAAAGCTGGAATAACTCCATGAACAGTTTGACAAGGAACAGCAACTCTGAAGTTTGAGACAAGACAATGCGGATTTTAAGTCAGGTGTATGAGGATAAAAGCAGAATACTATAAGAGCTTCTGGCTAGAAAAGTATCAGGTATAATAATAACAATGAATCGTGAATGAATGAAAACTTTTTAAAATTGAAGTTGTTGTACTTTCTTTCTTTTAAAAGTTACCACCCACTGGAATGAGAAAAAAAGAAAAAAGCTTACTGGTCATTGTTTTAGTGGACTGGAAAGGCTGGTCTTCTCCAGAAGGTAAGGATCTTCCCCTTCATTTCTAATTTATGCACCAGTTTATCACACTTGCAGCATATTTTCAATGTGAAAATACTTGACAGAGGTAGTCAGCTGATCCAGAAGCTGTTCAGCCTCATAATGCAGGATCAGCCTCTAAGGCACAAATACTGAACAACTCTGAAATGTAGCATCAGCTTGTCTGAAACACAACAGTTGAGACTAAAAAGTTTTCAGCTTTAGCAGCTCTTTCTGAGCTCCTTATTGGTCTCCAACATTAAATAAATAAACAAACAAACAAGTAAATAAACAACCTATTTTTATGCATGTAGGGCTTTCTATTTTTTTAAAGAGAGGTTCATAATCAGTCAGACATTTGAGACTCATTTCTCCTGATGTCAAACCAAAAAAGAACTTAAATAGCTACATCCAGCCAGGAAAGGAAGGAAAAGAAAGAACACTAAAACCTTTAAGATCACAAAAACGTATCAAAAAACCCCACAAAATTTATAGATTATCAGTTGACAGGTCACTTTCAAGGACTCCCATAATCTTTTGCTATCTGTTTGATGGTGTAAGTCACCTCACCTCTTTCCCAGAATACGATCCATACACCCTGAGTTTAGGGGCTACGCTGAGGAATGTAAAGTGTGTGACATGCTAAAAAACACTTTTAATTTAGAAAGATTCCTGCTGCAACTTTCTGTTCTCCATCAGTATGAAGATCTGCTCACGTCAGTGCAAAGGCAGTATGTGGTGGAAAACAGGATATCAGAATGGTCTACCATTTGTACGTAAGAAACTACTTCAGAGTTGGCATTCAAAAATTATTCAAGCCTGGCTTCCATATGAAATCCACAGTAAAACTCCCATCTGCTTTCACCAAAACCAAATTAGGGTATTACTGCCTGAATTTGAACATTCCTGTGAAGAAAAAAATTGTAATAGAAAAAAAAATAATTAAAATTTGAAATATTTTGGTCTGTCCAGAGGGTAAATACTGCATTCTACTATAGCAAAAACAATTACGCATTAAAAGCGGGTGTTAAAAATACTTCTTTTGAAAGAGTCAGTAAGGGTCTCCCAAAGGCGAATTTCCAGTAAGCTTGGATACCAGAAAGGTGTACAACGTTGGTAGAGCTACTGATATAATGTTATGCTGTCAAAATATGTAACTAAGTACATGGTAATTTATTTGTTTCAGCTTAGAGGAAAACACATTTCCTTCAGAAGAAAGAGGCAAGAAACATCAGCTGATAGCTGTTTCAAAGAGTACGTAAAGTCAAACAAAGTGCTTCCATTTCTTTCAGAATGCATTGCTTTGATGTTGTCGAGCCTAACTTACTTTTGCTGCTTATCTTCATCTCGAGCTTGGCTAAGTAAGGCATTTTACAAAGAGATGGTAACTTTTCAAAGGGACACACAGTCTTATAGCACTTCTCCAGTGACTAACAGACTGCGTTGGCTCTGCTGCTCAGCCCCACATCTGAAACTACTTTTTGGATGACGCTCAATCGGCTGCACATTAAAACTCACACAGAAAAAGCCATCCTGCCATTCTAAATGATTCAGAGATGAATTCTGCTAATCTTATGCTGAGTAATATCTTATAGTAGGATTAGTCTCACAGAAACATGCTCTTTGTGGCTCAAGAGAGAGGACATTTAACCTTAGGCAAAATACTAAAAAACCCTATTAACATGTTTCACAAAGGATGTGTGACTCTTCTGCAGCAACCCAGTGCTGGCACTGGCCTCTCTGGGTGGGGGGTGCTATCTGTGGTGTTTTACTGTAACCTGGTACAGTTTCTACCTTCTGAGAATACGTCAAAATCGTTTTTTTCTAAGAAACAAGCAATGAGCAATACAATTCTGGCATGAAAAATTAGTTGTATTAAAAAATCACCACTTTCAGGTAATAAAAATATAATTAAAAAAAATAGAAAAAGTAATGCAATCCCATGCATAACAATGGCAAGATGTAGTCAGGCTGTTCTAAGTCCGGCTGTTACGTCCATTGGTTTTACCTAACTGCCATGGCAGAAACCAGACTCTCTTGCCTTGAAGAGCTCAGGCTGTTTTACCGCACCACCTCTAGTGACAGGGTGTGTTGGAGGGGGTTTACACATCAGTGGTTGCTGCTATGACAACAATATAAATGTTTGAAACAGACTGACTGAAAACAAACAGGGAAGAGACATCAATGAAAATCCTCCATGTAGTCATTGACTCACTTGAGAAGGCAAACAGATGTGGTGGCACTCAGATGTGACTAAACAACAAACTGAGGCTGAATCACAAGCTCAAAAAAAGCTCACTTAGTGAGGCTCAAACACCAGTTTTCAAGAGAGGTCTACCTCAAACGAAATGACCCTGATGCTTGGAGTACAAAATCTGAGCCTTAAGGCTGAATTTGGCAAAATGAATTCTGTTTTTCTCATGGGTGTCTCCAGAACCCCTAGATCCAGTCACTGAAACACTGAATGCATTTGAAAGCCTAATCCATCTTCTGTGTTTTCAGAGGCCTCTTTGTAATCATCTTGTTTATGCTTTTGAGTCCCCGTCAGAGTAAATCTGCTAACAGATGATGCATTTAAATCCAACAGCTGTTGTGTTTGGGTCTTGACTGTCAAGACAATTGTCTTCAGCAAATTTTATTTATTTGTTTTTGTCTGTGGTGGATGCCTTACTACAACTCTTCTCTGTTAGACACTTGGGACTTTGTCTGTCTCCTGGATGCATTAGGATTTAATTACTTACCAAGTAAAAAAATCTCAATGTGTCTCCTTACAGGCTGCCTTTAAAAAGAAGGCAACATGACAACTGCAGATGCTGTTACCTTTTATTATAACTTCTCAGCCATTGATCCCAATGAAAACGGAATTGAGAATTTTTACACATTTATAAGTATCTTTCTGCCCTGTATGTATTCGTTTGTTTTTATCTTAGGGCTAGCAGGAAATGCTCTGGTCTTCATCATACTAGTCTTCTATGAGAAACTGAAGACGCTGACAGATATATTTTTGTTGAACTTGGCTATAGCTGACTGGATCTTCCTTTGGACACTGCCATTCTGGGCATATTCTGCTGCTCAGGAGTGGATTTTTGGCACTGTGGCATGTCGTATTATACGGGGCCTGTACAATCTGAACTTGTACACTTCAATGTTAACTCTAACGTCTATTACCTTTGACAGACTTATTGCTATTACTTTTGCCACCAAAGCACATATGTGTCAAACCAAACGAATGAAATGGGGCAAATTAATCTGCGGCTTGATCTGGGTGATTTCACTCGCATTTGCCACACCACAGCTTATTTTTAGTGATGTATTTACTATTGATAAGGCAATATGCCTGGAAAAATACCCAAACCACCACACAGAATTGGTTCTTGAAGTTATTCAAGTGACCCTTGGCTACTTTATTCCCATGCTAACCATGATCATCTGCTACTCCCTAATTATTAAAACCTTACTGCATGCCAGGAATTTCCAAAGGAACAAATCTCTAAAAAAAATATTTTCTGTAGTTGTCATATTTATTCTTACTCAGTCACCCTACACTTTCTTGAGACTGATGAAGATCATAGACTGGAGCTTTAACTTGGACAGCAACTTTGACTATGCAATCGTTATAACAGAAGCTCTTGCTTATTTCCACGGCTGTCTTAACCCTGTTATGTATTTCTTCATGGGGGTAAAATTCAGGAAGAACTTCCAGAAAATTATTAAAAAGTCAAGATGCTTTAAACAGCAAGTTACTGTTAAACAGTGGCACACCACTGAAGAGGAAGGCTCTAGAACTTGTACTGTCTCAAATAATGCAGATGCAACAAGCATGTACCCTCTATAAAACTGTCCAGAGTACATGACAAGTATTTACAGCTTTTTTTTAATTATTATTTTATTTTTTTAAAACTGAGATAGGTAGCCTCCTTGAAGGAGGAAATATTGCCCCGTTAGTAATGACACTGCAATCTGCTTTAGGCCAGCATAACTGAAAGCATCACACTTCACTGTTTCCTGCTTTTCCTGGTCAGAGCTGACCCTAACGTAAAGCTGAGAACTGAGTTAACTGTGCAGAAGTTTCCAAAAGGTAGTGGACACAGTAAGACAAAACTCACTTCTTCTCGACATGAAGCCAACTTGGACCTCATGACTCCAGAGGGCCTGGAGACATTTACCAAACCTCTTGCCTGCTGGTTTTCCAGGAAAGATGTTTGTTAACAAAAGCATTTAAGATATTTTGTTTCAAAGATGTTACGGATTTTAGTTCATCTGATTCATTTAATGAAAATTCTTGGATTAAACACACATACATATTCGTGATGTGTTTCGTGTATGATTTTTTTTTTTTTTTGGGGGGGGGGGGTATTTTTCCATTCGGGAGAAGGCCTCCACACACACTCCTTTTCCTTTAGTGGTCATCTAAAATTTTGGTAGTAAAACAGCATATTCATGTACCTTCCATCAAGTATCAGGTTTGTGATCTGAACCTCCCATACACATCCATGTGTCTCATTTCTGATAACAGATGACCGGGCCCTCTGTCAACACAAGGAACATCATACTGCACCTCAGCTCTAACACTGAGCAGTGTTTCCTTAGACACAAAATCTCACACCCTAATTCCCACACATTCTTTGCTGCTTGACGTTGTTCCAGTTTGTTTTTCCTGTCATCCCCCTGGCATCCTGGTTCCCCTGCCATGAAGCTATGGATTCCTCAATTCCTCTCCTTCTTTGTCCCCTCAATCCCTACTTTCCAACTTTGGCCTTTTCATTTCCCAGTGAGAGGCAAAAAGATAGACAGAGAGCAGTGCAGACTTGGGGAGAAAGTATGCAAAAGTTTTTGAAGAGTAGCTGAGCAGGGGTGGAGACTGAAACAGGGAAAAACAAGAAGGGATGTTGGAGAGGAGCGGCTGTGGCTTGTCTATGATGAAGTCAGGGATGGGTCCAGCTCAAAGGCATCAAGTCCTTTGTCTTATAGCTTTGAAACACCAGTTTTAACCTGTTTCAAACCATTCTGGCAGTAACCATTCTCATTCTGGATGCTCCTTTTCTCCTCATTAACACTCGGTCCCTTCTACCAGACTGCTGCAACTCAGTGGCACCTGACCCTTATCAGCACCATCGCGTCCATGTCACATTCACTTAGAAAACAGCTTAGGCAATCCCTTCCTTTCTACATAGCCTCTTGTTTCTTACACACTAAAATGGTGCAGAATCCTCAAAAACAAAACTAGGAGGGAACTATGTGGCAAGTAAAGCTGCTATCTCAACACGCAGCTCCTGGGAAGGCTTTGCCAGCAGAGGGTGGCAAGAGCTGCTCCTGTCCCCGTTCTTCTCAGCTGGTTCTGCCCAAGGCATTCAGACTGTATGCAGTTACCCCTTCTGGCTATGCCGGCACCCTGCACAGTCACACGAGCTGTAATTAGGTCAGGAAAGAATGTTATGAGTCATTAAGAAAGAATCCAAAACAAAGCAACCACATTGCAAATAGGCTGAGATGTCCTTTCTACAACACGCAGTACCAAAGTGTGAACAAACTCATTGTAACCACACCACGGTAGTGGTATTTTTAAAAAACACTGTCTATGGTCTTGATTCTGCTACTCCAGCGTTGAATCCAGGCATGTTATTTCAATAATATGTTGGAAAGGAAACAAAGTGAATTGGTTTACTCTGAAGACTTTGACCAATGTGCTATACATTATCCTGACCCGTGTTTTAAGACACAATCTGCAGCTGTGAACACTTAGAAATAAAAGAGTTTAAAATACAACACTTCAAAAGAGAACCCATGAGCCTCGAAGAAGCAGGATCTACCGCAACAGTACAACTTATCTCAGCTTCTCACATTAAATTTTCAATCAGGTTGCTCCAAATTTACATAACAGAACCAAAAGTGTGAAACAATTGCGCAACTGCTCACTGTAAGGAGATCTGCCTCAAGGCCAGTCAGAGTTATGTTGGTAACCATGTCTCTTGCCTTGCCACACACCTGTGCAGCTCATGAACAAGATGAGTTTTATCTGGTTCTGAACTGACTTGTGTCAATAAAGACAGTCTCTCAAAATTTGCTGTTAAGAAATAATGCTACTGTAGTCATTTCATGTCATTTCAAGGGAAAAAATACAGATGCAGGGCTAAGTAAAGAGAACAAGTTAAAACGAGAACAGCACCATAAAAAGCAAAAGGGAAACAAATAGAAAAGAAGGCATCTTTTAAGACAGTTCACTGCACCAGCTCCCATTTCCAGTTCAGGAAGGACTTGAACCCAGAAAAAGGTAAGGTCATCACCAAAACCTGATGCAGACACACAGAGAGAGTACAGACATAAGAAACTCTGTCAACAGAGCATGCCTATTGCAGACCTTCTCTCAGTTTGGACCAGCCAGTCTCCCTTCTCTCACCTCCCTTGTTTCCTTCCGTTTTATAGCTGTTACAATTAACTTAAATCTCTGGCAAAAAAAAAAAAAAGTATAGCTTGGACTACTTTCAGCAGAATCTTGATACAAAGTCTGGCCTGGTAACTTGTTTATTTGTATGCAACCCTCAAACATGGGTCCAACAAGCACAATCTTGGATTCTTTGCATCTTCCCCAGGCACAACATCAAAGCAAATTCTACCTCATATATTTGACTTCATGCAAAGAGAACTTTATTGGGATGATGGTGGGTAATTATTTATACTTCAAGACTACCTTAAGTCTACAAATAGGAATGAGGCCCCATTTATCTGGACACTCTGAAAAAAAAAATCAAAGGTCAAGGTGGTCCACCTGTTCAGTATGGCCAAGAAATCTACAGTACTGAAAACAGTAGCTCAGAAAGTCCCTCGCCTGCAGATCCTCGGCAGGTGGGAGAAAACAGACTGGGAAATTAGCAGTACATCTGCTATGGGCTGCTGTCAAAGACAGGAGAGAGGGTTAGCTGAACCTTTGTTTAGGTTCATTACAGTGGCTAATGCTGCCTTATCTGCTCATGTCCTGTAAACTTGGGCTTTGGGTACCTGTAAATTCTTCACCACAAACAAAGTGAGAAAACTTCTGGGCTCTCATAGTCAATGCTGGTCTCTTTTTTTTCTCTTCAGCACACACCACAGGTGCCACACAATCATCAGACTCACGTATCAGTTTTTGCATCTCTCCCGTAACACAAAACCACACAATCATCACAAGCTGCTTAAGCAATCCACTGTGTAAGAAGGCCATCCTGCTACTAAGTCAGTGTTTGTGCTCCTGAGACCTTCCAAATGTCCCAAATGGTGCAGGGGTGGGCAGGTGTAGTCTGCACTCTCCGCAAAGTGTCTCAAGCCCAAAGTATGATGATACTAGGAGCCTCCCCACTGCTCATAATACTAATAAAACTGAAGGATTAAACATTATTTCCTAGCTTTTCTGACTATAATTTGTGAACAACGGGAGATGGGCAGCCTTTATAAATTTGCTTGATGCAAGTAGCATGTTGCATGGGAGCCCTTCAAGAATAGTCTTCCAGTGTTAGTGGCAATCCTTCCTTTCATCCTGAATACTCTGGGACAAGAAGAATCCAGTCCAGTGCCAAATTGAAAAAAAATAGTCACAGACACTCATTTCTTCTCTCCTACTTGTATTCTCCAGAACTAACTCGCTAGTGACGCCTCTTCTGCCAATAGCATGAAATCCCACAGGTCTCTAATTCAGAAAAGTTGCACATTACACATTTTTTTTATCTTCTTAAAAACAAACTAACAAAGAGACAAAACCCCTCCACTACAAACTGTACCTTTGCAAAGCAAACGTACTACTAACTTCACAAGAGCACTGTGAAGTTCAGTTCATTCATGTCTGCCCAATGTGTGGTGAACATGAATGTATTGTCAGTGTGGATGGTATACAAAATAGGTGGAATACATAGAACTTACTTACCAAGAAATAAAAGTGAAGAATTTTGAAAAGGTTGCTTTCTAAATAAACAACTCTGTACACTCTGCTTCTACTAAATAGCAAGTCACTGTGGTTTATGCCGGAAATGGCTCTGCTAGGGGCAAAAAAGTCTAGCTCTGCTTTCTCAGCAGCAAACTGGTTACTCTGTGGCTATTCACTGTTTAGCATTTAGATTTATCACACTGATTTTTCTGCTCAGAAGCAAAAGAAGTACAAACTTAGGTGAAATTGCTCTTTTTTGTTTCCTTTCTCAAATATATAAAAGTTGCAGCTTTTTCAAGAAAAAAGTATTAGCAAAAATGTTCATTTTTGAAAGATAACGTATTTTACAAAATTTATACACTTTATATAAGCATGGATACGCATCAAGCTATAGTACTACTATATAGTTTTCAAATCAAATACTTAGCCTTAGCTCTTCTTCATTGTGATTGAAACCTGCATTTAATCTCATTTTCTTATGGAAAAGAAGAACTTATGCCAGATATAACTATGCATTTCTAGTTCTTTTCCTTTTCTCTAAGCTGTATCTTTAAAGTAGTAAGGAATCCTACAGAGAAAGACCACTTATTTTATACTCAGTTCAGTGAAATGTGTCACAGAAAATGACAGATCTTTCCTTATTTTCCCCCCACGCCCCCGATTCTCTTGATATTAAGTAATGGTAACTTTGATAGACAGTATCATTTAGCCCCTACTGTAAATTAAGTGTGAATGATCAGTGATCCATTTGGGCCTGAAAATTGATTTTAACAGTGACAGCTGGCCTGTGACAGCACAGAACTGGGACTATTCCTCTGTGCTGTGGAGAAGCAGGTAGAGCGCAATGACAGAGCTGTTTGGATTTACTAGATTTGATGCTGACTGTGCAAATGGGTCAAAATTATCGTGTGTTGGTCTACTGAACATGTGGCTGGGAACAGAAGTGTCCTCTCCCTATGCAGGGGTTGGCTACCTCCACTGAATGGCAAAAAAAACAAGCACCAACCAAAATCCAGAAGAGTCCCCTCTCCATGAAACAGTGTTTACTCACAGATCTGTCACGCTTTGATCCAGAGAGTCTCTCTCCATCTGACTTTCATTGTGGAGTGAGTCTGATTCTTGTACTTGGCACAACTCCTCATCAGTGATTATATCAAATGCTGCATCATCTGGTGGTTTAGAAGCTTCACTTGCAACTGTGCCATAAAAGGACATGAAAAGAAACATTAGTAATATTAAGTGGTTGTATGTAAAACAAACAAACAAGCAAAACCCTTAAGGGGGATGACTGGGCCATTCCTCTATCTTTACAGAAGTGTTAGGTAACTACCAAGAACCAATTGAAATCCTCAGGCTGACTGACACCCATTTAACATACACGCAGATTTCTGACAATACCAATTAAATACTGAGATGGGACCAATACCATCCTGAAAACACTCCATGAACATGCAGGCCCTTGGAGATGGAGCTGACCACGTGGTTTCTTGGAGAATGTCTAAGAACCCTACTTCTCAGCAGCAAGCAAGAACCACACTAACCAAAAGCCCTCTCTTCTGGTGACAGTGGTGATTCCAATGAACCTGGGGATCCTTCCTGGTTGGCACTGGATCCAGAATCATCTGCATTGTCCACGATCACTCTGGGCTTACTAAAGCAAGCTTTGCAGCAACGTTCCTTCTTCCCACCGGGTTTTGTCACCATGTAGTTGTTGCAGCAATAGTAGCAGAAAATGCGACCACACATTCTAGAAATGATTAAAAACCAAAGGTGTTAGAATGGTACCACATACAGGTAGAACAAAATTAATGGCACAGACCGGGGCTTTGTCATAATGGTCTTGCTGCTTGGAAAAGCCCAAATGCCACATCCATGACACAACTCATGCTGCAGACTGTGATGCTTTCTGAGGTGAAGCAAGTTTTCTTGACAAATCAAGGGCAGAAACACACATAGAATTTTGCTGCCTTAAGCCAGAAAAAAAACATAAAAATACTACAAAAAATTACATTTAAAAATAAATACCCTCAATTATGCAATGCAGATAAAAAATGCATATGAAACAACTGCCTTTAATCACATTAGAAAGGCCAAATCTCATGCTCAGATAGAGCAGAAATATATATAGTTCTAAGGAGTGTAAGATCATCTCTGTATGTCTCTACTTGGTCAACAACCTCCTCTCCTTCATACAGAGAAGAAGAGACAATATTGGACATACAATATTGCACATTCATCCCTCCTGCCCTCCCCGTTCTGCAGTCCATCAGCATTAAACCTGTCAACTACTTTTTAATGAACATATTAAGATTTTCATGAAGAAAAGTAGCCAGCAGGGATGACTGTCATTTATGAAGTCTTGGTGGATTTGTTTTTCAAAATCATTTAACTCTTTAATAGGTACTAGTAAAACACCAGGAGGTTTCACAGGTTTTAGTAGAAATGAGTAATTTGAAACTTATTATTGGAAATGACTTAATTATTCACTAATCACTACTGAATGTGCCTATATTAACATGCAATTGAAACAGTCCCAGTCCTACACACCTTAGATGATGAATCAGGTTGTGAGGGTAAAGAATAGTAAAGAGCAAGAACAAACATAGCACTGAGACCCTGAAATGTATCAACTTAAATATATTTGAATAAATCTAGATCAGGTAACTTACAGCTCCAGGCTAGCTGTATAGGAAACAATTTAAATAATTCAATATGAACTTTTTTTTTAGAAGATTCCTATCCAATTGGTAATTATCTCTGAATGTGTCTAGTGTAAGTAATCAAATTTATAATTGCACAGCATGTTGGATTTGTACTGGAATACTTTTATCACAATGCAAAACCATCTTACTGAACGTTATTTACAGCATGCACAGAGCAGTGCATAATAAATATATTAAAAACACAGTCCTTCCAGCCCTGTGAAATATTAAAAACACTGAATGTTGTTCGTAAAAACAGATTAAGTTTCACAGTGGGTGAGATAAATGTCCATCTAGTCAGCAATTCTGACAATGGTCAGCAGCAGCAAGTAGTCAGTAGTCAGTTTGAGGAAAGATTATAAGATATACTGTATGTAGGGTATGATTATCTTTGCTTCCAGAAATCAGAAACTGATAGACTCTCCAAGTCAAAGCTTGCATCTAGATCTTTGTCTTAACATGTCAAGAGACACTTCCATTATAATGTCTCTTATCCCTTTGTGAACACATGTTCTTTCAGGCTCTACAACGTCTTCTATCTATGATTTTGACAAATGAATTATGAATTTTAAAAAGCATTTCATCTGTGTCAACAATCATACTGGGTTTTGCTTTTGAACAGCATTAGAGTTCAACAAACTGACCTGCAGTGGTGTCGACGCACCATCCATGAGAACTCTCTCTGGCAGTCCAGGCAATGGTTAACCTCTGTGTCCCCCTGCCACCTTTGCTCTGCACTAAGCTTCTGCTGGAACTCGAGAGCATCTGATTTTTGCCACAAAGCATCCTTATCTCTACAGAGAGACAGTTAGAGAAATTAAAATCATGCAAATTATCAGTGTTTACTGTTAGCCAACCTCAATTTGAATGCTGGTGAAAGCTTCACCACCAAAAATAGCTTTTCTGTAACTTCTGAAGAGCTTTCAGGAATAAGGAATAAAGATAGATCAAGAAACCTACTGAAATACATAGAAGGGGGGAGAAAAGTGCATGCCATGCAGAGAACTACACATTTTTGCAAACAAGACAGGTAATTAAAGAGATCATATTGGGTATTATATTTTTGACTGCATTAAAGAAATGCAGAATTTCAGCTGCTTATGAACTTGGCCATTACCTTCATCATCAAATCAGGAAAACAAGAGTGAAACATTTAGGCAGTACGCTTTAAAATCCTAAGCTAGGGTTTTAATTTCTGTTTGCTATTTATTTTGATGCCAACCTGATAAGTTCTATTAAGCGTTCTTCAAGGAACTGTTTTGTTCTTGTCAGGTCATCCAGCTCTGCAAACAATTTCTGGTCACTGCTGTCTTTGTCTGCTGCCACCTTGCTGAGCTTCTCACTGTAATCCAGCGCCTGCTCTCTTGCTTCATCAGCTTCCTTTTGGGTCCTGATCAAATACAAAGGCAATTAAAAATCTTTTTTAGTTCATATGCATTCAAGTCTTCCCCATCTAATAAAGGGGTCCTCCATTTTAGAAGCACATAGTTTCAGTGAAATTGTTCTCAGTGTGCATATTTTTTAAAGCCAGAATTTCTCCAGCTTTCTGCATCACTGACAGTGCATACAGATCTGTTATCCAGTGAAAATCGTTAGCAATCAGCAATTTCTAGGATGCGCTGCTTGTAGCAAAGCTTATGATGGCTGCCACATTGGGAATAAAATTAGTGTTCTTTGAAGCTAAAATCATTAGAATCTGCAAGCTGAGCTAAACAGGCAAAGCCCTATAGCCACAGGTTGCCCAGTATTTGCAGGTTGCACTCGGAAAGGCCATTTAACACCTACTTCTCTATAGCCTTCATGTTTACACAAGGGAAGCAAACCAGTTTCTCAGTTTCTCTTCAGCTAGTCTGAACACTCAGTCAACTCAGCTGAATTCAAATATTTTGATGAGTTTTGTACTGACAGATTCCATCAAAGAACAAGAATCACCAGTCTTCCCACAAAGACAGATGATATCAGCATAACAATGTAAAAATACATAAGCTTTGGTTAACCCATCAGTATTCTGTGTGTCCAAGCTAAGATCTATTTTGGACTGCCAGATAATACACGCCACACAGAACCAAAATTACAGACCTTGGAAACATAGCCCCTGTTAGATGCTTAAAACTGCCGAGAAACCTGCCAAAATAAGATATGCAGGATGTGGTCCCATTTAAATAATTCTTACTGTGTCCCTGAAACATCATGGACAGGAGAGAAAAACAAACCATAAGAGAGTGCAAATTTTCCAATCCTTATTAAAAAAAAGAAACGATACTGGTATTTTAATTTTGTGACTAAGCTACAAGATAAAAGAAGTTTATGAAATGTCTTACAGTTTCATAAAGGAAGAGAGACAATGAATTTACGTCATCAGCTGAATTAACGAAGTATTAAAACCTAAACCTTGCATTCATGTGTGCTGTATAATTTACATACTTCTTGTCTTAAATTTCAATCTGATATTCCCCACCAGTGTCCATGCACTATTTCCCCTATATAAACCCTGGGGTAAATGCCACTTCATATACCACAGCAATTTTCAGTATGCTTTGATTATCGGCCCCGCTTGGCTTTCAGTTAACAATTTGCATAAAAGAACCCAAACTCCCACCTTTCCAAGAGTTCTCTCAGAGACGTCACCTCCTCTTCCTTCTGCAGCCGAGCAGATTCTGATTCAGACAGCTGCTCTCTTACTTCATCCAGCTTTCTAGACAAACTTGTGTTCTCAGCCTAAAGAAATATTCTACTTTACTTACACGTAAAAACAACACTTTACCAAGCATTGGACAAATACCAAGACAACTAAACAAAGCTTTAAAGGAGCCGGTTAAAGCCATACCATCAATTAAGGTATTATTGTATAAGCAGACACGAACTATCGGTATACTAGTAATTGATTACTTCTGTCACATTGAATAAGGGATAAACTTGAAAGTAAGACAGTATTAAGCACAACCTGTAATTCTTATTATTCTGTCATTTAAGCTTTTGTCTCTGTATTAAGGAAAATCTCTCAAAGATAATGGTGAAAGAATAAGCCATTATTCATTTTTTTCACCACCTAAAAGTTTCGAAAGAGAAGAAATAAAAATGAGGAAAATGCTTAGTTTTTGTCCTGTTCATATGTGGAACATTAAAAACAATAGAAACAAAAACTTCTTTCTCAGCTAGCCTCTGCAGACGAATCTGCCAAACTGAGTCCTCAAGGCACTGAGGCCTCTAAAATTTCATGTACATCTGCTAGCAGGCAGGGCCAGGTTCAATAACCTTAACTTTCTTTTTTCCTGATCCCTTACTCACACCTCAGTACAACCCCCCTAACTCAACCATTAGATAAATTCATTACAGAAATCCTGTTTTTTTCCAGTTAGGCTATTTCTCAGCAATATCAGTTCTCTGATTCAGTGACCCTGGCAACCTGAAAATAGTTGGATCCAAACATGTGGCTGTGTGGAGTGAGCCTGCAGAGCATAAGACAGACACCTTTCAAACCTGTACCCCCCATTTAAGAAATGTATACATATCCATGTCTTGGATGAAACCTGGCTAGTTTTAAAAGCAGGACAACTCTGAAGTACTTTTGATAATCTCTGTTTCAGTGGCCAACTTTAGGCTGCCAAGTATTTTTGCTGCAGCATCTGTATTTGTTCAAGGGCATTCTTAGACTCACAGCCATTCATCAGAAATGCTGCCTTCCTTCTCCCTTATAAAAAACACTAATGACAGCAGACACGTACACCTCTGTCTTTTAATCAAAATGAGCACCTACTTGTAAATCTGCAATCTCTTCCTCAGCAGCATGCTGTTGTCGCTTCTGCTCCTCAAGTTGCTCTCTTACTTTCTCACATTCTTCACTGGCAGCCTAGCAAAAAGATTGAGCCAGAAGTTAGCATTCGTCTAGCTGCCCCCATTTCACCTACAAAATTCCCAATTATGAATCACGAGTGCTCTTACTGCCATGCATGGGATAAACGCAGCATCACTATCAGGCTCATGAAAAACAGCTAGAGACACCTAACTCATAGTTTTAAGAACCCTCTGGGGTCGTAGACTAGCTGTGTTTTACTGTTACCTGTTATGGGTTTTACAGCTGTCAACAAAAAGAAGGCTCAGTTTGCTTTCCCTCAAAAGAGTGAGGTAGCCTAAATCATACGGAAGTCTAAGAAGTGTTTATGAAAAGGAAACATAAATGAACGCACATTATTTCTTCAAACTCATTGGATTTCTGGACACCACCAGTGTCACAAACCTCTGATTAGCTGCCAGTCTTAGATGCCATCTCTGAATGGCAGAACAAGAAGAATAAATTATTTAGTGTTTAGGCATGCCATTTCACGTATACAGGGTTGATTCATGTTTTTATGGAAGCGAAACTTTGGTCTTCTTGGCTGCAACCTTGAGCAGCTGAACGCAAAAGCACACAACGGAATTATCTGTGATAGTATCCAATGTCGGCCTAACTTTGTTTCATCAAAATCAGTTTTCAGGAGAAGCAGTGTTAAGGGTATAGGGAACACTGTTCCTACCAAAATAAATAAATAAATATGTGTATATATATATATCACAACTGTAACCTAAGGGGACAGTTAAAGAAGACACTACCTTCAATGCCAACGTAAGAAATCATCACCTGCTCCACTACTGGCTGGCTTTTCCACATCACATGGCCCCTCCAGGGTGCTGATAGGGCCACATTATACATCTCCAAAAAATCTCCGGAGTTATTTTACCTCAAATCAGCCTAACTCATGAGTGTAGAAGCATTTTTAGATTTCCGAGCTCAGGCTAGCTGCATACTAGTCTCAGAGCCTGACCAATGCAAACCTTAGGATTTCACTCAGTAATTTTTGCAGCAGATGGTAAAGCGGGGGGAAGTCCTGCACAGTTCCTTCAGCTGTAGTAATCACATTAATTTACCTTGAATTTCGTCTGATAACTTAGAATTTCTGTGCTCATTTGAAATTTCATTGCAGACAGCTCTTCTTGGCTGGTCTCCTGGAAGTTCTGTGCTTGTTTCTTTGCTGTCTCCAGCTGTGTTTGCAGAGTTGGGACAGCTGCAGCGTGTGTCTGAGCCTCCTCTAGTTTCTCTTGCAGGCTCTTGTTCTCCTGTCTGAGATCAGAGATGTCATGCTTCAGGCTCTCCTGTTGTGCTGCTGCCTGTTCTTCCAGTTCTTTGAGCCTCTTTGTGGCTTGGGCTAATTGCTCTTCTGCAAGCACCTTTTCAGAGGTCAAGGCACAAATCTGAATACCAAGTTCAGCCATATCCGTGTTGGTCCTGTGGAGGAGATCTTTGTTTTCTTCATTTTCCATTCTAGCAACGTCCAAGTACTGCTTAACCTTGAAGAGCTCTTCCTTCAGGTTCAGCAAATTATTTTCCAGCTCAGCTTTTTGATGGGCTACTGCCTCCTGCTCTTTTTTCAGTACTTCTTCTCTTTCTTTGCATTGCATCAATTCTTGCACATGGTTTCTGTTGAGGGACTCAGTTTGCTCTTTCAGCTGCTGGACAAGCACCTTCTGCTCCCCTAAGCCAGCCTCTGAGATTGCCAGCTCACTTTTCACCTGCTCTCTCTCATCAGTGATCTGTTGAAGCTTGACTCGCAGGTCAAGGACTTCTGCTTGCAGCCTAGACACCTCATCTCGGTTGACCTGAAGCTGCTCTTCACTTATGATCAGCCTGGAGGCCAGCTCTTTCGCCTCCTTCTCCCGAGAAGCTGCCTGCTGTAGTTGGTGTTTTTCCACTGACTCCTTTTCCGAGGTGAGGGATTCAATAAGCTTTGTCTGTTGGAGGCATGTATTTTCAACGCTGAGCTTTTCTACCTCAAGAGTCTCTGCTTTCTTTCTATGTCTTTCAGCTTCTGCTCTTAGCTGCTCACACTGGTTCTCCATGCCTTGCAGTTCTACTTCCTTCTCTGTGAGCTGTGACTGGAGTGACTCTTTGCTTTCCTTCAAGGTGCCTAAGCTTTTTTCCATTTGTAAACCGTGTTGTTTGGCACTCTTCAGTTGTTCTTCAAGTAAGGCATAAGACTCCTTCGTGGTCTCTTCCTTTTCCTTTAGTTCTTTATAGTCTGAGTGCAGAGCCTCTAACCTCTCCTCCAGAATTTGGCTTTGTCTCCTGGCATTCTGCAAGTCTTCATCCAACTGTTTGTTCTGGCTCCGGAGCTTCTTTTCTTTTTCATCGACTGACACTAGGGCATCGTCAATCTCACTCTGAAGCTGTTTCTCAGAGGCTCTCAGCCTGGCCACCTCAGCTTCCAGGGATGCTTTAGAGACTTCCATATTTTTCAGCTTCCCTTCCATCTTCTCCTTGGACTGCTGCAAATCTGCATTTTCAGCTTTCAGCTTCCTACTCTCCTCACCCATTTCGTTCACTGCAAAGTTTTGCTGCTCCATCTGCTCCTCCAGCTCCTTGACTTTCTGGCTGAGATGCTCTTTCTCAGACAAGAGTTTCTGCTTTTCCTCCTCAAGGCTACACACAGACTGACTCACCTTTGTTAAGCGACCCTCCTGTAGTTCAAGTTGTTCTGCCTGTGACTGGGTTTCCTCCTTCAGTGCTCTTTCCCTCTTACCATACTCCTCCTCAAGTTTCTCTTTTTCTTTCCTTTCCTCCTCAAGATTTTTTTCCAGTGACCCCACCTGAGCCAGCGACCCCATTACCTGGGTCTGGAGCTCAGCCATCTCCTTTCCTTTCAGGGTCAGGGCCTGCTGAAGTACATCCATTTCCTTTGCCATGGTTTCCAGGCTCCCGAGCAGCCTTTCACTCTCTTCTTTAGAGTCAGCAGCGAGGTGATTGTATCTGGACTCCAGTTCCCTCTGTGCCTCTTCTTTCAGCTGTAACTCTTCTCTTGCAGCTTTCAGCTGAGATGCATGTTCATCACTGAGTTTTTGCATATCTGCCTTTTCCTTTTCTGCCTGCTGAAGTTTCTCTAACAGTGCCTGGATCTGTAGGGCAGAGTCACACTGGGCTGTGGCTTGCTGTCCTTTTTCCTCCAAGGCAGCATCAACTTTTGCAAGGAGGTCGAGGTTCTTCTGTTCTGCAAAACTCAGCTTTGCTTTAAGCTCATCAATGCAAAGCTCCTTCATGCTAACTAAAGCCCTAGAGGCCTCCAACTCCCGATTCATCTCCTGCAGCTTTGAGGCACAGTCTTCCTTGCTGTTTGCCAGCTGCTCCAGCTTTGTTGAATATTCCTTCTGCTGCTCCACGGCATTCAGTTCCAGTGAATGCAGGCACTTCTGCAGGTCGTGAACAGTGCTCTGAGTGGAGTGTGAGACCTCACACTGCTTCTGTAACTCTGTGATCATCTTTGACAGCCGGGAGTTCTCCTCGCTGTAGTTATTGCTCTTCTCCTTTTCCAGCTGTACTTGTTCTTTGTGAAAACTGACAGCTGCCTGGAGCTCCTGGTTTTCCATTTCCAACTGGTGAATACGACCCTGAAGTTCTCTCTGCCTCAGTTCAGCCTGGTCAAGTTCTACACGCATCTCTTCAAAGCCCTCAAGGTGTTCAACATTTATTGAGTTATTTGCATCAGGGCTGGAGGGAAACTCTTGAGCCTAAATGAACACAAAGGGAAAAGAGAGTTAGAAAATTGAAGAAGAGTTGAATTTTTCAAAGAAAAAGACTCAAAAGTTTCAGAAATTAGGATGCCTTTGATTTTTGTTATTGGTTATTGGTGATAATAATGATAAGAACATTGAGGAGTCACTACCAGGATTAAAAAAAAGTAACTGAGAATTTGAGTTTTTAATATTGTCCTCGACTGATGGATTTATAGACATTTTTATAATGCACAGCACCTTAACATCTTAACACTTAAATTTTTAAATTAATCCTATTTGTTGGTATAAATAAGTCTGTAATGAAGACCTAACTCAGCCAAAAATGTACATCTACCAGCTTCAGGTGGAATTAAACATGCATTTAAATGCCATGTTCACATGAGAGCAAATTCAGGTTCCCAATGCACAGTGACCTTATGTGTTCGGTTCATACCACTAAAAGACATCAACTTATAGGAAAAGGGGCGTGTTTTCACAAAAGATAAATGAAAATACGCCTATCTGTAGGCAACTTTCTGCATATATATTTTTGTTTCCTGTACAAGATTTGTATGCAGTTGAACCAGCTACAGGACAATTCCCTTTCCTTTTAATCAAAGAACTCTTTTTGTAGCTTACCATTATAAGAATCAAAATCATCACAAAACTTCCAAGCTCTTTGGAACTATGCCATTAATTAAAAATCTCCTGTGCCACACGAACATTTATTTGTAATTTGCTTACCTGCAAGTAATTGCTCACTAAACTGCTCATGCTGGAACTGCGACTTGGGGGCTTCCATAAATATGCTGAAGATCCAAGCGAGGACAACGTCCTCCTGTTGATCACATGGTGAAACAATACGTAAGAGAAGACTAAGCACATACATACATGTCTTTCTACTCCTAAGTGTAACATTTGCCTAGTTATAACTACCGCATACAAAAAGACATAACTATGACTGGTATGTGGGCCAACGACCACTGAAGTTGACAAAAAACAAAATAGGGGTATCAAAGGCACTTACAAAGGATTATGGGGTTGGTAGCCGTGACTTCCCAAATCCTCGTGAACCAACGCAATTTAGCTTTACAAAACAGTACTGCTACATGGTGGGTGCTCAACCAGGTGGTGGCAGCATGCAGCCCTGGAAAACTCCCACTGATGGACATGGATCTAGTTCATACCTAGAAGTTTTCTTCCACACTTTGAGGTGGAATCAGGCCTTCTGTAGTGACTGCACAATGGCATCTCCACCACTGCTGCAACTGGCAGAATCCTTGGCCATTCAGTCACTCGGTGACTCAGCTCTTGAAACAGAAGGAGCTAAGAACATATCTTCCTGTGTCTGTGAAGATGGCAATAGCTTGGGATTGGGCCTAAATTGCAGTTACTGGAAGGACTCCATTACAGACTTCCGTGAACTTCAACTCTTATACACAAAATATATTGTATTACACAGTATAGTGAAGTCAAAAAAAATAGCTTGATAGCTCAGTCATAGACTAATTATATTGAGAAAGTGTGTCCCTGCTCTAACACGAGTGTTCCTACCTTCAAGAGCAGAAGCTTTTACAGATTCTGCAGCAGGTAAATATTTTATGCAATGAAGTGTTGCTATCTTACCTGGCAAATGCTGGCCAAGCAGCATCTAAATCATAGCCTCGTGATGCCAAGTCAAACTGAACATCAGTGAGCTCATACAGCTGACCCACAATATCAGAACTCATTTTGGAATTCAGAAATGGACTTCTTGCATAGTACCAGTCACTTGAAAACAAAAAAAAATGAAGTAGTATTCATTCATAAGTAAAAAAATAAAACCATCATTATTCACTCTTTCCCAGATAAATCATAACACACTATATTATATGTAAGCTGAAAACAAAAAACATCCTATCGCTCTAATGTGAATGAAACAAAACAGATTCAGTGAAGCCCATAAAGATATCCTTGAAGGAGACCCTGCACAAAACATTTTTTGCTGTAGTGCTTGGGAAAAACACTGGCAAGACAAAATATTTGCTATACACTGGATAATCACATAGTAAATACAAAAAGCACACACATAATATGTCAATAATGGACAGAAAGCAGCAACCAGGGTTAAACACATGGTGCGTACAGCTGGCTTTTTCTAAAAAAAAAAATGGACCTTGGATGGACCTTGCTAGTGTCCATCCAATTAACTAGGAACTGTCTTTGGTGTTGCTTAGCCAGGGCCAAGCTTCTCCTCTGAGTAACAATCCATGTATATATGCAAGTGTTTGTACAAACACAACCAAATGAATCCTCCCTTGTGATACACAGCACAGATCGAACCCCTGCACTTCAATGCTTATAAAAATGCAACCTTTCAAACCCACACAAAGAAGCATCACCACCACTCACTTCATACACATTCAGCTGTAACAACTTTCAACATTTACCAGCCTAAGGTAAGTATGAACCTGTGACCCAGGCCAAAAGGTCTGTTATCCTTTGTATCCAATTACCAGCCCTCTAAGCCAACGGTTTGGAAGGGTTTCAATTTCTTTCAATAGCTACTGGGTCATGTTGCTTTTTCATACTGAGCAAACACCTATTAGTTAACGAGGTACTTTGCTGTTCACCTGGTCACCTTGGTGTTCATAAAACATTGCTGCAAGGTGTCTGCTAGCCTTTGGTGAACCAGAGAGTAACGCAGAAATGCTCTTCCTTTCCCAAGAGACGTTCGTAGCTGGAACAGATTAAAAAAAATTAAATATTGTTTGTAATCACGTAGGGAGGCTTGACCAGTACAGTCTATATACCTACACAAAAACCAAACCAAAATAAAACAAACAAAAAACCACACACAGTAAGCCAGTAGCTATAAAGGAAGTAATAAGAACTGCCACTGAGAGACACCTTCCCCCAGTACTGTTGTTGGGAGGAGTTTTTTTTGAATGACAAACCTATATCTTTAGCTGGCTGTTGTCCACTTTATAAAGTAAAAGGCATCACAAGAGCAATAAATATTTTCACGTATTGAGTACAGGAGTACCT
Source organism: Anser brachyrhynchus (assembly GCF_964034855.1). Taxonomy (NCBI): domain Eukaryota; kingdom Metazoa; phylum Chordata; class Aves; order Anseriformes; family Anatidae; genus Anser; species Anser brachyrhynchus. The sequence continues at coordinate 46,809,151 of NC_137695.1, read as the reverse complement.
ACTCTGTTAAGGGCAATTCCCAATATAATGTAAAATCTCATTGTGCCAAGGAAAGCCAGAACTGACTGCTTAAGTAATTTAAGCTGTGGATGGCCACATACACATTAGGGCTAATCTAGTCATAGAACAAAGATGTACACATATACATGTATACATCTCCCTGGAAACAACAGCCCCAAAATATGCAAAAAGCTTTTCTTAATACTTAGCTATTAAGTTGATAAAATCTAGATCTTACTTCAGACCAAGACTAGCTGCATTTAGTGAATCCCTTAAGAATTGTCCAAAACAAAAACAAAAAAAACACCAGAAGCCACTCAACTAACCCTACGCTTATTCCTATTGATTTATCAATATAAACAGCAATTCCTTTTTTATGCATGGAGATACTAGAACAAATTGCATGGCAAGAGAAGAAAAGGAAAATATTTACATATATACAGCTACCAGCAGCCAAAGAGTATTCAATTAGGAAGCAAAACCATGCCACGTCCTGCTAGAGTCCTGCCAGAGTACAGCAAGGCATGCCGTGTCTGGTACTGTCAGTGTTTCTATGCTGACTGCAAACATTGCAGCTAATGTAGTAGTGCGCAGAATGTATGGCTGCAAAGATTCGGAAGGCTGTGTTTCCAAAACAAATCACCCTTTGAAAGAAAGGCAGAAAACCAGAGCTCACTGCTCACCTAATGCCATCAAGGACAATGCTCGCTGTATAATTAACAGCTGGCCCTTTCCCAGGGTACTCCTACTCCTGTTTGCTTCCTTGCTCTGCCTCTAGTGTATCAAGCACCCTAATAGTAGAAGCGCTGCAGGCAAAGCAGAAGAGGAGGCAGTATGCTGTTAAATGTATGAGCTTTCTTAAAAAGCAACTGACGTTACTCTTTCCTCCTTGTTCACTTTCATCTTTAGAATTCAACAAGTATTCTTCAGTGAATAAACAAATGATATTTGGAAACCTTTGCATTTTATCCAGCCAGGTTCAAATATTGGCTGCTGATTTCCACCTGTAATGAAGGGGAACAACCAACATGTTTCTCTATCTGTCATTTCATTTCAGAACCTGAGTCTGCCATCTCAGTTAATATCTCAGAAGTTTTTGACCGGTATTTTTCTTTGAGCTCATTTCCTAAACCACAAGCTTACACAGAAAGTAAAAAGAAGTCTTCCACAAGCTAATTTCTATGGCTGCAAAGAAATTGAAAAAGTAAATATCCTTCTCCCAAACAATAATTTCTGATATCATGCAACAATGGTCAGAGGTACTAAAGAATGAGGAAAGAGCAGAACCTTTATATATGACAACATGAAGGTATTATCACAGGCAACTGAATGTTGAAGGCTATACCTTTATAGAGAAGTCAGGTTGGCTACTGCTGCTGAGAGTATAAAGGCCAGCTGCTTCAGTCACAGGACCTTTCCTGCAACTGCAGTCACTGCCCTTACTTCTCCCGTCTTCCTGGAAGTAGTGGAAAACGAAAGCCCAACTTCCACTGCTCCTCTTCCCAGTAATAAAACAAACCCAGACCTTCCTTGGCTTGTTCACTTTGGAACAGCAGAATTCAATGCTGCCTGAGCTACTGAGAGAAGTGAGGGAGGGAATACAGACAGGCTCTGCTATAGTATCATGCATATAGTATCATATAGTATCATAGTCATCCTTCAGATGACTCAAGACAACATTATCTGTAGCTGCTGCAGAGGAATTATTGAGAGAATTGGTAAATCTGCTGTAAATAGTAACTTGCTAATACAAGTTAGCATTGCTCATTGATAACAGAACTGAGTGTCAGGGCAACGCTGGTTGGCACCACCACCTCTTTTACTCACAAGGAGAGTTCTCTTTAAATGCTTCTAAAGACTAAAGACAGGATCAGCACAGGAAGCTTCTCACAACACTCATTTCACCCACTCCTTGAGTTGAAGATGTAACATGGCTGTTACAAGATTAAGCTTTTATTACTGCATCTAATAAAAATAAAGCGTTTTGTCCTGTTCATGTCAGCTTACCCAAGGGGATAATGATAACCACCCTGAGACATTACATCACGATTCTTGACATGATGGAACAAATTTGAGTAAGAAGATGAAAATCTACTCTCAGTTACTCCTCCTCAACTCTACTGATTAGTTGAGAAAGTCTTAAGAAAGGTCAAACATTGTGGTTCTTTCCTTTTACACTTGGAGCAAGTCCTCTCTTAAGCTGTGCTTAAGATGCAGGCTCTACCATTGATATAATTTTTCATTTCTTTTTTGAGAAAATGGAACTTATTTAATGAAAAGGTATGGCACAAACAGAGATAAATAGGACCATTCATTTGTGTAAGTGATCTTCAAAATAAGCAACAGACTATCCAATCCTATATAATTTGGTACCATACCAAAAAGATGTGTAACCTTGCATTTTTATACTTTACATGAGAACTAAAAAAAACATTTCCAATATTTTTTTCCTATGTTAAAAGTAATATATTTTTCTGGTTTCTCTGCTTTCTGAAAATACATACCAAAACACAATGCATGTACTGTGATGATTAACTGATCTACTTACTTCTGTAATAGACTTGACAAAGCGGATTCCATCATTAGCTCCTTTTACTTTTGCCAGACAGTCACAGAAATAATCCCAGTAGTCTTTTCTGTTCCCCAGCAATGTGCTTTTTTCTTTCTGGTCAAACTTAATCAAAGAAAACAGAAAGCAGTAAGTAAAACTTAAATAGAAATATAGTTATGTACATCTGCTGTAGAATTGTTCCTCTCCCACCAACATCTGCTTTCCTGTCTCCTTATACGTATTAGCCAACATATTCACAAAGCAAAGAGACATTGTACTGCACTGATGCAATCCAGCAATTACTAAAGATACTTTACAGACAGTAACAGACAATCATGTGTTGGTTAAGCTAAAATACAGACATCCATTCAACACTGCTCAAATAAAGATTAACAGCAGTTTTAGCAGCTGTTCAAGAGCAAGGAACTGACAGTCAGTTGCTGAGACCGCTGCAATCAAGTGTGGCAGTAACACAAATGCCCATACCAGCACAACCTGCTCTAGCAAAATCATACTCGGAGCAGTGATGCAGTAAGGGCAGCTGACTGCAGCTTGGAGCAATCAAATCTGAAAGGATTTCTTCAGCTTCTGCTGAATCCTCGGCAACCCAATTAAAACTACCTTGACTAGATTAAGTCTAGTTTAGCATGTCTGTGTTGCTGTCAGTGGCATGATTACAGTATATGTAGACATAGACAACGTGAACCGAATTTCAGTTTGCCCAGCATCGTCCCCTTTCACTTAAATTTTCAAGGATGGCCAAAAAGCAGCATTCCAGATTCAAAAACCAGCCTTTTGCATTAAGCTTTCTATACAACAAAAATCAATTTCCACAACGAAATTGCTAAAAATTCTGTAAATTACTCTTACTGTTATATCTGCACCATCAGCTGCTTACTAGCATTTATTTTGCATTAAAACGTAAAGATTTCATTACCATAGCTTTTCCAGGATAATTTAGAAGTGTACGTCTTCAAAATCAAGCTTAAATCTTTCAGATCAATAGAGAAATGCTGTACAATCTTCAGTCAACCTGCCAGCACTGCCTTTTGATTACAATTATTTACTTTCACTTGAAATATGTACAATGAACTGCACACATTTCAGTCCACTTACTGGAAAAAAAAAGACTCAAATGGATACTTACGACTATTTGAGTTAAACCCCACATACTGAAGAGGCAATAACAGAAAACAAGGCCTAGCTTTGACAGTGGGTTACAAACTACACACATCACTTTTTACCTGTAGAAGATACTCAAGCTTGTAGGAGAATTTTTGCAAGTTGACACTGTCATCTGTGATTGGCTCCCCTCCTTCTTTAAATTCTTTACTTAATTCAGTAACAGCATCTTTAAAACAAGACACAAAAATGATTTAACTAACGCTAGAGATACATACGACTGAATTCATAAGCAACTCAGCAAACAGATTTTCTGCTTGGACATTATGCATGTGTATTTAGTTTCCATCAATCAAATGTCTTAGTCACAGTGCAAAAAGCTTGTTGAAACGCTTGCAATTTAATACCACCTATAACAAAAACCAGAGCTCAGGTTACATCAGTCTACCATACTGAGTTATTATTTCTTCTTCTTAAAAAGAGAACCTCCTCCAGACACTATAAAAAAAGTGGTGACAGTTGTTAGCTGGTTCTTCGGCAGAGGAAAGAGAAATATTTTTTTGACTGTCTCATGCACATTAAAGTTTTCCTATTGCCACAGGACAAACAGAATTCTGATTAGAAAGGACAAAGCATGTAATCTGCTAAAGGGGATCAGTAAAATGGCAACAGTTGTTCAGTCAGCACATTTATCTTCTCCACGCTTTATTCAGGAAGGTTCAGCTTGTGCTGCTTACAAAACACAAATGGGAAAATAATGTACATGAAAATAAGAACACAACAACTCCTCTTACCTAAAACCTACTCCCATAGGGGGTGAGCAAAACTCAAGTCAAAGCAAACTCTACTGTCTCCCTGGATGCTCTGGCCACCAAAGCGTGCACTTCTCAGCATCAGAAGTTAATGATTTTGAATGTGCTTTCCACTTGGTTTTGTACTTCTTTCAGGTGCCTGAGTGAGCCTCAGCTCCCAGTCACACTCAATCCCCTTTGCAAATTAATATCTCTTCCTTTTAGCAGGCACACAGATTTTCTTACCTACAGGAAGACCTAGATTCCTAGCTTTGGTGCATATTATACCTTACATTTAATAAATATGAAAAGGAAAAATATCTGGATCTTGGTACAGGCAGCTGATTAGGACAGAAAAAGAGCAGAAAAATGGTTATGGATCCGCTGCCAATTCTGCCTGCAGCAGAACTGCGGAAAATGAGACTGGCTACTGCTAGTGGAGGACAAGTCAGATGCACAGAAAACGTGTTCCACTGCAGCAAGAAGAGCAGATCCAATTGTCCAGCACTCTCCCTCTGGGTCTCCATTCCCATTTTGGGTTGATCTCCTGTTTTTTTTTCCCTTCCCATATTAGGAGAACTCAATGCCAGCTTTTCATCAAGTGACAGTCTAAATATCAGCCCTTCTCCTTCTCACAAGAAGTCTTTTAACTGCATAGTTCTACTCATGCAAACAAAGCCCTAGCTCAAACCATGCAAAAGAATAATTTTAATTTCACCCTGCAGACATTTTTTTTTTAATTGTAAGGCTTATTTGTAATAGTGCATATTTAAATATGCAGGATTTAAGAATTTAGGATTCTGAATATTTTTTTTCAGAAAAAAACAGTCACATCTGTATTGAGCACACGGCACACCTGGAACTATGTTGTTAGAATTGCTGCACAGAAGTGCTATACAACTTGAAATACAGTTCCTACTCTCTGTTACCTAAAACAAGAAGGATGCAATCCAGCATATAGAACAAATCTGTCAGCATGATACCTTGCAAGTCCCTGATAATCCGCTGCAGCTGGCTTTCACCACCAGTTGCTGCCATCTTGAAAACCAAAGAGGCTCCCCTTCTGGGCTGTTAACCTTTTCATCCATCTAGATAACAACAGCAGAGTTCATATCCTCGATGACCACCGGGCTGATGGAGATTATTCTTCTCTGTGACACTTGCAACTCTGTAAAATTCAAAAATAGAATGCAACTCTTTATCATCTCAAATGAGCGTAACAGAGGTGCTTTGGCATTTTAAATCCTGGTTAGTAATGAATTCTCACATTGCCAACTCTTTTCCAGAAACCTCCTTTACATTTTCTTCTAGATTTCACTTTCCTTTTCAGTTATTTCTGTTTCCACCTTTCAAAACTACTGAGCAAACCCCAGAGAGCAGTTTTCCCTCACTGGAGTTACGACACAGTTAGTCTACAGTCCAGCTCAGGCTGGCATTTCACACAACTCATCTCATGACCCTGACGGAGGTTCTGATGACATGGGACTTTCCCTACGAAAACCCTCTGCCCGACCTTCCCTACAGCCTGCAGAGTAAAAAGATACAACAACATCGCCATTTCAGGGAGACTTTCAAGACACAGCCTAGCCACAGGTCGAGGTGTCCAAAAGTGATACGTGCCTGATCCTCTGGCGTTGGAGGATGTTTTTTACTCATAAGAGCTAGCAAAAGGTTTAGCACTTGAGATTGGTTTTAGCACGAGAAACACCTTTCATCCCTCCTCAGAACCCCCTGTTCCCAACGCATGTAAGAGGATACCGCTTTATTTTAAGCTGTGACAGCATTCCTGGCTGGGTAAATATACCTTGCACATCAGAACATCCACCTCCCCTGCTCAGAACAATGATGAGTAAGTTATACCTAGCACTTGTGAAGAATTACTTATTCATTAATGAAAATAAATGAATTAAAGATCAACTAAAAGCCTCAAGCGCTTTATTAACACAACCGTGCTTGGTGATCCAAACTTCCAAACACTCATGGGAATAATAACTCAAAAAAGCCACATGGAAACTGAACTACACAGGAAACTTATCAAGTGTCTTGTCCTCAAAGGTTGTACCCAATTCTGCCTGCAATGGCACACCCAAATTTTCAAGCAAGCCTAACACCTGAAGTACTGAACCTATAGAAAATTTGCTGCTACCTTTCTGTGCTTGTTATCATTCAAACTGAACTACAATGAAATTGCAATTACAAAATAAATTAAAATTAAATTAAAATATGACAAGCTTTTGAAATGCAAATGGCATTATATCAAATGATCGTATTTCCTCTCCCTTCTCTTTCTTACACCTCCAAATTAATTAAAATGGCATTGCTCAAGTAGGTGTCTGGACGGATCCAAAAAATCATCCTTATACTCCATGTATCGAGGTATCATTTGGAAACTGCCCTGATGCAAACCTGTTTTTTTTTTTCTTTTCAATACAAGGTAGAGGTGGTTCAAAGCAAACCTTAAAGCAAGACAGAAACATGGTAAATATTAAAAAAAAACAAAACCCTATGCTTACTAGCGTGTTTCTCTCAATACCTGCGTTTTGCCACCTGCTGGTTTCATTGCCATATTTCGATGGCAGCCGTTATGTTAGGACACACCGTTGTGGGGATGATGTGCCGCCTGGGAAGGGCCTCGGCCTGCCACATCCCCACAACCGCGCTGCTTTAGGGAGAGAAGGCCAGCACAGGGTGGTCTCGCTGACCTCTTTTCAATGCACCAGACGCTTCTGGCCAACCTTGGCAAAAGGTAGAAGTCTTCAAAATACTGTGCTCTTCCATGTGCAATCAAAAGGGGTTGCCAAACACATTTTTTTTCACTGTAAATCAAGAACATCACGTACACAATATTCCTATCTTGACTCTACTCGGTGACTGCATAGACCCCATTTCCTGGTAACTTGAGTTTGGATACCGATGAGAAAAACTAATAACAAAGCAGTGAGTCAATGTTTCCTCTTCTAAGAACACACAGTAATATCAGCCCTATCTGTTCAGCCCGGCAACCGCTACCCGAAGCTACCACGAGCAGACCGTGGCAAGCCAAAACACATGGCCAACCCAAACGCCCCCCCTCGCACGACAGGAGAAATGGGCAAGGGGTCCTGCTCGTCCCTCCTGAAGGCCAGAACGAGCCCTGGTGCAAGGCTCCTGAGGCACAAGGTGTGGCAGGAGAGCTGCAGGTGGCAGAGGTGGGACGCTGATGTTGGGCCCGTCTTTTGCAACAGCCAGCGGGGAGCGGGACGTGAGGCACCCTGGGGCTGACGGGAGCAGCTCAGGACCTTGCAAACGAAGAACACACATCTTTATTCCTGCTAGGATCTCCTCAGCAGAATATGTGAGCCCTGAACAGAGACCACAGCTCAGCTGGAGGTGCGTGGCTGCACAGCCCGCTCCTGTCTGCTCACCAATCCCCCTTTCCTCGGTACAGGTCTCACCGTTTCCCCCTTCCTGCATCAGCTCCTGCCCGTGAGCTCCTGCCCATTTACTCCCTTCTCTTCTCAGAGGTGAAGGGGATCTTTCAGCCTGGTTATAGCACTTTTCTACCTGCCTTCTTCACTGCTCATCGGGGAGAAAGGTATGTCTCCTGTCCGTGGTCCTTCCAGGGATGTGCCTAGAAAACGCAACACATCCCACACCACAGAAGGGTGCAGAGCTCTCACCTCCCACTGGCAAAGAAAGCTGACAACGCACCTGAACTGGTTTCCTGAGCTTTCAGAGTAGGAAGAGCTTCTGCAAACACCCGATCTAGTCCTTCCTGACCACAGACATTTTGCTCAGGATTGTTTAGGGCACGACCCTGCTCCTCCAAGCATTTCCTCTCCTATTATGTGTGTCTGCAATTATCTGCCTTGTCTGAGCAGCATGACACATGTGTGAGGCACAAGTGACCTGCTTTGGGTCAAAAGCTTTTTAGGTGGTGCATCACAACCTCTTATGTAATAGCATTTGACTACAGCCATGGGCATTAACTTGTAAAACACTGCAGTGCTGTAAAGCACTCAGTGGAGTTGCATCAAGGACCTGGCACCGAGTACGGCAGCGAAAGCAAGATGTCGTATGTCACCAGTCTCCTGGGCTGTGCCTGCTGATGGCTGAAGATAGCTGTTCCCTCTCCTGCTGGTTTAAGTACCCACCTGTGGGCAAGAATCTTCTTTGCAGAGGAGGCTATCCTGGAGATTAACGAAGGCAGCAGAAAGGGAACAGCCCACTCACAGGAAAAGACTTAGTTGACAGTGAGTGGGACACAGAAGAAACAGCAAACAAAACTTAATGACTGTAATTACATTGCGTAGTGGGGTGGCTACAGTGACCTACTTTCACTCTGATTTCATAAAATCTCTCTCTGTGTTACTGTGGGCATGTCCGCATCTCCAGCAGCTACAATTTTTTGAATCGACTGGTTGATTTCAGCCAACCTTGGCAGAATGCAGAAGCCTTCAAAATATTATGCTCCTCCACGTGCAATCAAAATGGGAAGCTGGGAAGAACTCCACGAGCAGTTTCTCTTCCCTGACCAAAAGGCTGCAGAGAGACCTTGGCTGCAGCCTGACAGCAGAAAATGCACCCCTCAGCCAAGGGCCTTTTCAGTGCACACCAAGAGCAGAGCTCACACTGCAGACCTGGGGTCATCCTGCTGAAAAACACATCAGATCTGCAAGACAAATTCATTGGAAGCCAAGTCCCTAAACTGCTTACAGAAATGTTTTATCTTAACACAACTTTTCTGGTCTAGCCACCCCAAACACGGGCACTTTGCCACGTTTCCCTTACAGAGAGAGATCTCCCGTACAGCGATCACAAGACCTTTAGTCATCTGCAATTCTATACCTGTTGTGCATTAACACTCTGTATGACACAAAACAGGCATCGAGGATACCGAGCCAAATCCTATGTCCATGAGTCACATTAATTTTACCTCTACTATTCCCTTGTGTAGTGTGAAGGTGATTTGTCCCATAAACGCGGATGCTGACCGATGATTGTGAGGGACAGTTCTAGAATATGACATAGAAGACCAACCCACCTGGGCACACAGTGGCTACAAGACACACAGAGAGAGGAACACAAGGCAAATCTCACAGCAAAGATGAAAGAAGAACTGGGAAAAGAAAGTCCGCCTCCCGGGACCGCAATACCACTGATTTCGTTAAAAAATTTAATTCCAATAGTTGTCTGGAAAAAGCACTTTGTACTTAGATATTGCAAGAAACAGAGTCCCAGTGGATTTTACTATAGCTGTGCTGCTAGCTTTTTCTCATCTGGTACCATTCAGGCACCTGCACCTCCATTATATTAAGCTGAAGAACTGTTTGCTGCAAAGAAGGGTCTGAGGTGAGCGGCAAATTTGAGCATGCATAAATGCAGCTCTGCTGGGCAGCTCAACCCTTTGTGCTTCCACGCTGCACATAAAGGTGTGTGAGTGACCGATGAAAGGCACACTGGGCCGCACTGGATCAGGCAATTGAAAACAAAAGACAGGCAAAGCGCGAAGGTCAGCTAAGGTTTCCATTCTGAGTTTTGAAGCTCAGTTCCCCTCTGAGAAGTGAAATTTTCTTGCTAAACGAATCTTCCCCCTTCGCTTTCTACACCAACAAACCTTCGCATTTCATTTACAAAAACACATTTTGAGGAGTTTTTTTTTTTAAACTTCTTTTAATACTTCAAACAGGTGGCAGGAGAATACACTGCAAACATACATGGGATTCCCACCCCCTGACACCACCACACACAAAAACCTTGCTTTGAAGTGTTTGGGCGTATAAACATTTAGTAGTAAAATGCATATTGCAGAAAATACATGTCCAGAAAAAAAATAAAAATCAAAGAGTGTCATAGCACTGGGGAACACAGTTAACGAGGTGAAGTGCACAAAAACATTCACGTCTTTGAGAAAAGCAGCATGTTTACAGATAGGGGTTCCTTACGGTAAAGCCCTTTTTGTGGGTCGGTCCTTGAGCTCTACAGATATTTTTACAATGTTATTCAGCCCAAGAATACAAACTAATGACATTCCTAAAATACCGCTTGCAACCCTAACCTGACTGTCACAAATGAGTTGGTAAAGTTTTGCAGTCTCTGTGCAAACTTCACTGTGCTATGGACAGCTGGCTTGCGTTCTCGCCCTACTTTATTCCTTGTATTTGACAACTGTTCTTAGAAAAAGGCCAAAACCAAGCAACAGATAAGGGTATACAAGTGGCCTGATAAGAACTCCATCAGCTAGAGCTAATTTTAACCCTCTGTGGGGAAAGCTAGCAACCCTAACAACCTTTTTTAATGCTGCACCTACTGAACCAGGCCTCCACTTCAAGGCCTCACTTATACCTGGTTAAAGGATCACATCCAGCATTTGCCAAACAGGACAGACACGTTAGACCGCGTGTTTCTTAGTTTGGAGAATACAGTGCACTGTCTCTGATATTCTTCACGTTGATAACCAGCAAGGTGAACACAAATCACCACTTTTCGGCTGCCAGAAAACAAGGATGAGCTTGTATTTATCCCACAGAGACAAGCCTGTCTCAGGCCCATCCCCTGACACAGAAGCTGCCCGTTTGAGGAAGCAGTCAGTTCACAAAGAGAAGAGTGCTCCTCTGATAACAGGAATTGCACCAGTATCGCTCTTAACTCCTCTGCCCTTATTGCCTAGGGCATGCCACACCTCAACCCATGTCAGGAAAGCTACGCAGTGCTTACTGGAATCTACGAGTTAACCTATTTCAATAATAAATACCAAATATCAAACCATAATTTTGAGAATAATACCAGATTAACCTCCCAGAGACTTGCTTCTCCTCAGCTGCTCCAACCCAGTTTCACTCCCCATGGGGAAGCACACCCTTCCCACCGTAAGTGGAGAGTCAAAAAGACAGGTGCCATTCAAAAATGAGAAGATTTTTCCCACTTTGCACCCTCATTCTTCCAAGCCACTTTCCCCATGAGCCCATGTATCCTCCCTGCTACAGAACCTGCCCTTCCTCCCAGTAACACACCCAACTATTTGCATCTCTCTTACGTATTCTTCAAACCAGAGACCATATGCTTGGATGCTACTCTGTGGAGCATCATAAAGATACCTGTACAAATAGAAAGAGTAGAGGACTTCCAACTGCAAAGTAGTGCTAATGATTTACGATGCTCAACTTGCTTGCTGTAGGAGCTTAGGATCTTCCAAAAGTCTCTTGTTTTTCAGGTCTCCCAAGCTGGCCTCTGAGAAATGGGTGCCGTGTTAACTTCCACAGCAAGCTTGGCCTGACTAACGCATCATCTCAGGCACCTCTCAGGCTTGGGGATAGTTAAAAGCAACAACCATTACACCATAACTCCGAGCTGCCTCCATTCGAACGGGGGCTTTCCTCTCAGCAGGATTTTTTACCTCTGTGTCTACCGGTCCACACTGTCCCTCCAAGCAGAGATTTCAGAAGCGCTTGAAAAGGCTGCCTCCAACTAATCGTTTTGGGAAGCGCGGCAGGTGGGTGTTGAGAATTGCCCGTGTGTAGCGCTCCATCTGCCCTTCATCCAGCCAACAGCAGCGGGAGCTCCCCAGGGCAACTCCTGACCTATTTGTAGTTCCCAGTGTGAACAAGCAACAAGCAACACTGAAAATTACAGGTTCTGGCTGCACAATTGCAGATCAAACAGGAGGCAAGCCCATTAAGCAAACCAAGCTGAGACAACCCAGGCTGACTGAGTGAATCATGCCACCCCTGGGCCCATAGCAAAAATTCCTGTTTTCTTCCCTCTGCAGCAGGAAGTATTTCCTCTTCGCCCTGTTGCCTCCGAGTTTCCCTGTAATGGTGACCATCTGGGGAGAAGGGAGAATTTCAGAGTTACAAACCCCAAAGATTTAGGAAGCCTTTGGAAGCGGAGCCCGAACACCACTGCTGCCTCTCAGCCTCCTGGGGACAGACAGGCTCACAGATGACGCAGGCTGGGCTCGAGCCCAGTAATTCGGGGATCGCCTGATCCAACCCGCTCACTTTCAAAACCTAAGCTGGCTTGCAGCAGTAGCAAGACCATCCTCCTTCCCAGCAGTAAATTAAACGTCATGGTAGACACACTTGCGGATTAACTGTTTACAAATATCCTGCTTAGACCACAATATCATCAGCAACCACAGAACACTGTGATGGACAAAAATATTAAACCAGAGGGAAGGGTGTAAGAGTTAAGGCCACGTGCAGGTTTCACGGGGTTTCCCTGCACTATGATACTGAGACAGTGTATATAAAGGGTTCTTCTGCTCCTTCCACCATTGTTACAAAATGTGATGCCTTCTTCTGAACACATTCGGATAGCATACTTCAAATTACTACTAATATGGCATTTTTGGACACAACCAACCACCACTCCCTGAACAAACCGGAATTACTGCAGGCAAATATGAAAAGGATACAGACTAGATTCACACTGAAAAAAAATATCTTCGTACTGGCAAACCAAATATAAACATGGTGTGTAAATAAATAAAAATAATAATGTGTAATAATAAAACCACTCAGGGCTCTTACAATTCCCTCTACTTCAATCATCTAAACAGCACCTAAAGAATACCAGAAGGGTTCAGGGTTTGTTTCACAAATGGGCAACTGTAATTTTTAAAGGTAATCTACTAAGAAAAACAAACAACCCAAGCTAAAAACAATTTTCAGCACTGCTTTTCCTTAAGTCCAATCTGATAATTTCTGCAATTTTGCAGGCAAACACTTTTAAAAATATATTCTAATAGTGTTCTTCCCCACTGACCAAGTCTTAGCAGACCAGGCCTTCAGACATTAGGACAAATTCCTCTTCCTTTTATGTAATCGTCCAGCAGTGGAGAGAGGAACTGCAGATATAATACACCCTTTCACTATTGTCAGCTGGTGCACAAAAGAGGCTCCTGTATACAAGAAAATAGGCTCCATAACTAATTAACTGGCTCTTCAGAAGTACCAAAACCACCCACGTTCACACAAAACACTGGCAAATATATATACACTACAGCAAGAAGAAAAGCAAAACCAGCTTGCGCTTGTTTTTCACCATAGGTGGCTTCGATACAACTTTTTAACAGCAGTGCAGTCTTCTACACACAAATGTTTGGAAACATTGCTAGGAACATCTGGAACATCTACATTTAAGCACTCCCAGGAGGATCCCCGGAGGACCTTAAGAAATTGCCTTGTACACAATATGTGGAAAATAAAAAATACACTACTGCAGGACAGTTTGTCTCCTCTGCTGCACAACCTGCCGCCTAACACCAGAACTGAAAACAAAAACACCAACAGAAAGCACGCCGCCATGTTGCTGACAAGTCCACGCTGTGCCCTGCGAGTTTAATCACAGTAAACACCCGCTTTCACTCTTCTGAAGTAAAAAGATAAAAGGCCTGGGATTCCTCCTCCTCTGTTTACACTCGAGAAGCAGCTCAGTGCAAAGGCAGAGGCCGAACCCGGATCATGACAGCTGCAGCCGACCCACTCCGCACGCCAAACAAGCCTTTGCGCTGGCAAAAATCAGCAGGCAGCTCGGCACGACGACAACCCATGGGGCAAACAGCCGGGGCCCCAAATTCCTCTACAAGCAGCTGAAGCAGCAAGGGGTCTGCCAGCCTGCAGGCTGGGGCACAGACCCTCCGCAGAGCGACCGAGCACCGCAGGACGTCTACCTGAGGAGAAACCCAAGCGCGAAGGCTGCCCACCATTTCACGCAAGCCTCCTCCAAAGCCCACCGCTCGCTGTGTGTCGCGGGGAGCGATGTGTGCCGGAGGGGTGCCGGCATCTGCTCTGGAGACAGGGGCCAGTGCCAGCAAAACCCTCCCTGTCATCCGCCAGAGATTTGCCGACACAAGGACAAGCGGGATTAGGGCCGGGGGAAATATTTGTCTCTGTCAGCGCTTCGCAGCCGGTGAGGGCACACAGCAGCGCAGCGGGCGTTTGGCCCTCGGGGAGCAGCGATGAGGGGCCAGGGGAACCGGGTGGGTTTGTTCGGTGTGGGGGGAAAAGCGCCGTGTTTACGGTGGCACAAAACCACCACAGCTCCAAGTGGGGCAGTGAGGACACCCCCAGCACCCGTGCCTGCACGCTGCCCGGCGCTGCCTCTGCCCCACCGCCCAGCCCCGCCGTGCCCGTGTGCGGGGACTGCCGCCCCCCCGCCGCCCCCCGAGCTCACCCCCGCCGCCCCCAGCCCTGGCAGCCACCGAAGGGGCCGCATCGCGGCTCCTCCCCTCGGCGCCGGGCCTCCGGCGGCAACAAGTGGGCGCCGCCGGAGTTCCCTTCCCCGTCCCGGCGGCCGCCGCCGCCTCTTCCCCTCCGCCGGTACCTGCGCGGCGGCCGCCATGTCGCGGCCAGGCCGCCCGGGGACAGGCTCCGGCCCCGCTCGCCGCCGACTACAAGTCCCGTGAGGCCCCGGGGAGTTGGCGGCGGCACCGGGACGGGGCCTGGCCGGAGAGGAGGAGGAGGAGGAGGAGGAGGAGGAGGCTCGGGAGAGGCCAACAGCGTGAAAATAAAGGGGTTTAGAATGTGTTCGGGGGGGTTATCGCCGCTATCCCCAACGGCTGCAGGCTGGGGGTGGTTTCTGGTACTGTCAAGCAAGGTCGCCTGTCAAGAAGTATAATTTTTACATAGTACTCACTGTCACTTTTACTGCAGCTCAGTATTTTTGTTTGTTTGTGTATGCGGTTTGTTTGTGTACGTACCAGTTCATCATGGACTTTGCACGGACAACTGAAGTGAATCTGAAAGTCGTGCTCGATAAAGCCAGTAAGTAGCAGATTTCCCCTTTCTGTTCCTGCTGGGGACAGGAAAACACTCTTCCTACAGCTCTAAAGTGTAGGAGGCCACATAACGTAAGAAACTGGGAGAACACGGGTGTGAAACTGGAACGTAGTATCACTTCCTAATGTGGTGCTTCCACACCTTGTCTCCCAGCATAAGCTTCTCCTTCCACAAACAGTTTATTTCTACTCTTTTTTTTTTTTTTTCCAAACTTGCACCCTTCACTAACCCATGATCCTCTGAAAAGAAGTTTCTTTCACAGTGTCTGAAGTTGGCTACAGTGTTTTTGTATTTGAAAGGTACTGGAAAATAAGTTCTTTTCCTTTTTTTTTTCTTTTTTTTTTCATTATCATTAACTTGATAAATAAACGATTTTAAATAAAACTTGTGATCAGTTTGTCATCAATTCTTGCCACAACGCTTCTATTAATGTCATAAACTTTAGCTTTGGCAGACGTAAGATCAAAGCATCCTATTTTCAAGACTATAAGGAAATACATGGTATATGTAGTCACTGACATGCCTCCATCATTCTCATTTTTTTCATCCTCAACCTAAGGATGACTAAGTGACCTTGAAGTTTTGGTGAATAGCCTTCACCTAATGTATGATTTTAAAAAGCCTGAAAACATTTTAATGTCCTCAGACGTGCAGGTTATGGGGCTAAGCATGTTTTGGGCACATGACTCATGAAATGCAGTGGGATGTCTTACATTGCTCTGAAGCAACATTCAGGCTGACTTCTCAGCATGCTTTGCCACGTCATGCAGTACACAACCAGGAGCATCTGCTGAAAACAAATGTTTGTTTTCCATTGATCAGCAGGCAACTGGGTCTTCCAAAATTAACGTTAGGGTCATATGTTGCAAATAACGATTAATCAGATCCCAGATAATTTCAGTGCAGTGGAGGTTTTACATATTTTCAAAAAATCTGTGTGGTTTAATTTCTCACATATAAAGAAGTAGAATGGATCGCTCCTGCTTTTTAATTATGTAGTGGCAAGCTACTTTGAGAAGTATTTAATTATTAACATTACTTACTGAATTATGATCTGTTTATACAGACATAAGTGTCTACAGAGAAGAGCACCCTGTTTCCAACAAAGTTCATAGCTGACCAACACTTCCTTAGAATTTTATGCATATTCTAATTTCTTAGCAACAAAGGAGTTTCAAGGTTTTTGCTTTTTGGAAGACTCCCCAGAAAAAAAAACACATTTTCTGCACTATTTATGTAGTTTTTTTTTATGTTGAGAAAATCCGTAGATTAACTTATTCATAAACTATGATGAGCTGGATGGGAATTTTTGTCAATTTTACTATCCCAGGAAAGGTCATGTCAGTCACAGCAGCAAATGGAAAACCTTTGTTGGGAAATATCTTTTGACTAGTTGTTGGAATGTTATGGAAGTAATTGTAAATATAAAGGTACATAACTCAGTAATTAAGGATCATGAAACAATCATGCTGTATCCTTTAGGTTCTGTTCCATATGGCTGAAATGTAGGCCACGATAACTATATAAAGGCTAAAATCAACTGCTAACATTGAATGTGGAGCTTAGATCTAATGCTAGCTGCAGTTCTTTTACACAGAGTGATTCTGCAAACACAATTTGAGCATGATTTTTTATTTTTTTTGGTGGTACTAGAAGCCATTTCTGTACAAGATTTGCAAATAAATGTAGATGCCTTTATTTTTAATGGTGCATAAGTTTGCATAAAGGTGCTCTTTTTATGTGGGGAGAGTTTCCTCTATTGAGGCAAGCCAATTCACACTGTCTAGCTCATCATTAAGTAAAATTACACACTGTCATCAATCATGTCATGCTGACAGCAGTTTGGTGCCTCATTGACTAGAGGAGATCTTTATTAAACCCTGTTAACTAACTGGGCTCCATCAGACAACCAGAAAAAATGTTTCATGTGGCTGTTATATTCTGCGAATATTTCATAGTGGTCTCTGAGTACATGTCTGCAGAATGCATTCTGTCCAGCTGTCTGAGATTATTGTTGTATGTACTACATGTTCGTATTATTTTTAAAGCATTAATTGATATGTAATAAATGGGGAGGGTTTTGCTTCTACTAGGCACTTGAGGTATTTTATGAGGGTAACAAGTTCCCAGCTTCCCTGGTCACCCTCAGCGGATTAACATACCATTGTAGCTAGACTGAACAACACGCTGCTGTTCATCATCAGAGACTTTCTGTGACTGCAGGGAGAAAGCTTTGGAAGCACTTTTTTGCATTTGTTTGCATTTTGCTTTGCATTCTGTTTTGAATAGGTGGATAAAGAGAAAATGATTGTCAGTAGGTATAAAGGTAGTAGCAGGCAAAAGAAAGACAGCAGAGCTCTGGAAAACCTCTAGAAGCAAATTTGGTATTTTGGACAAGGTGGCTGAGGGACTTGGAAGGATACTCTGCTTATATCAGTTGAGCTCCTGAGACTGCCAGCTGGCACAATGGAATTAGGAGCTATCGCTGCTCAAAACTGGCTGCACTTCACCCCTGTGTAAAGTGAGGTAGCAAGATTTTGAATTGATTTAGCACTGGCTCAGCTGAATCAGCAAGAAGAGCCAGGACACAGACTTTGGACTGTGCACTTTAAATGTACTAGAGTCTTCTGCACACATTTAGATGTGTGGCACATGGATAAAGAGCATACTAAGGCTTTGGAGATTAAGGGCTGGTTAAGATGTCTGGAAGGATGCAGCCACCAAGAAGCAGAACTTAATCTCAGAAAACAGCATTATTTGGAGGACAAAAACAAAAGTATTTTGGACTTGGTATGTCAAAAGTTCCTCAACATGGAGTGAGTATTCCACTCCCAGAACTTTTCTCTGTCATTTTTAGTTCTTTGCTTCATTCCAGAAGGGTCTCCAGACTTAAACTGCTCGTCTGATTTCAAACCAAAGATACATATCTTCTTTGGACATTTACAGAGCCTAAAGCTCCTATCTAAAAATGCCCATGATCTGTCAGAAGGGGCTGGCTTCCTTTCAGACCTTTCCCTTTCATACAGTACCTACTGAACCTTTGCAGTAAAGCATAATGGTCCTGTGTGCAGCAGGGATTTCTTGTTTACATGCCCATGAATAAATCTTTCCAGCCATTTCCTTACCTACATACAAAAGCAAAATAAGACCTTTAAGTAGCACTTTAAAAAAAAAAAAAAACAACAAAAAAAAACAAACAGGCATAGTTTCAGCTAGGAAATCAGTCACTTCCATGACATTCATTGCACAGGTCAGTGAAGACTTTGGACAACAAAACCTAACTTTTCAGTTTTGTGTTCAGTTCCTTAGAAAATGCTGTTGTTCAGGCTGAATCCTACTCTAAAACAAATTTTCAGCAACTTTTGCTTGGTTTAACATTTCTCCAGCAACAACTTATAAAATCATAGAGTAGTTTAGGTTTGAAGGAACCTCTTGAGGTCTCTAGTCCATCTTCTTGCTCAAAGCAGATGTAATGAAATGATGGTGCTCAAGGCTGTATCCAGTCAACTCTTGAACACCTCCAAGGACAGCAATCCCACCACCTTTCTGAGTCTCTGTTACAGTGTTTGACTACTCTTGTAGAGCAAAAAAAATGCTTATAACTAACTGGAATATGCCAGGTACCAGTTTAAATCTGTTGCTTTTCAATCCCATTGTTATGAAGCATTGTTATGAAGCAATCCCATTGTTATCTCCAAGAAGAATCTGGCTCCATCTTCTCTGTATCCTCCCGTCAGGAAGCTAGAGACACCGTGTGCTGTTCCCTGAGCCTTCTCTTCCTAAGGCCAGATGAACTCAGCTCCCTCAGCCTCTCCCTGTCCATCACATGCTGCAACCCCCAAGTGGCTTGGTGGCCTCCACCAGACTGCCTCCAGTATGTCTATGACCTCCACGTACTGGGCTCCTTCTCCAGATGCATCCTTACAAAGTGCCAAAGAGAGGGGAAGGATCACTCTGCTGGTTCTAATGGCTATGCTCTTGCTAATACAGCCCAGGATGTGGCTGGCCTTCTTCGCTGCAAGCATGCTTACTAGCTTATGTTCAAAGACCCCCAGATCCTTTTCTGCAGAAAAATGACTCCAGGCAACTGCCTGCCTAACCTGTGGTGGTGTTCTACCCCAGAGGCAAGCCTTTTCAGATTAAGTAAGAAATGAATAATCATCTCGTTTGCAAAACTCAAAGTGTTTTCTGTGTGGCTAGCTTTACCAGGTTCTATAGTCTTTCACCACTAACAATCCTACGTGAGGAAGGTGAAATGCAGAGAAAGAGTGCTAGTGGCAGTCCCTTCCCGTGCGCAATTGCTGTGAGATGACTTCAGTGTTCATCGTATTCTTAACGTGTTTAAGGTTTCTTTATGTGAATACATGGGCCTGTGGCTCACTAAAGTTTGGTCTGCTTAGGAGTGGGTGAGTTCATCTCAAGAATGGCTCAGTGCTGGTACGTAAAGTACTGGTGGTTACGTTCCTCTTTTATGGTGATGCATAACTAGTCTTCATAGGTCATCTTTACAGGTACTTCTTATGGTCTGTTCTTGTTTTGACTGACAGCAAACTTACACTAATTCCCTTTCTAATTTTTGTACTTACTTGAGTTTTGTTTCCTGAAGAACACATAGGCATCTGATCGGTATAGAAAGTATCAGTCAAACTTCTCTCCATTTAACACAGGGCCTTCCCGTTTCAACACTGGATGAGCAAGAGCGTTTCAAACTGCTTTGTAACTATAAGGAGAAGACAAAATAGAATTTTATTGATGATTTTAATAACACTGTTAGTGCTTTCAAAATACCGAGTTATAGAAGGAGGCATCTTTGTTCCTGGTCAAAATACTCCCGGCAATAAGCAGTGCATGCCAGGCTTTGTCCAACACATTGCACCCCTTTATGAGCCTAGTGTCTGACTCTCGCTCTGACTATGATCAGAGGTAAAATTATCATTGATTTTAGTGGGAGTGGGATGCTTTTTTAAATGTGTAGATTTTAAGTTTTCTTATTTAATTTAAGAATATACTTTAGATATGGAAAGGATTAATTTGGATACCTGCCTTACCCCTTACCAGTGAGGATTTTCCCCTGCTGGCAGATCATTGACAGATACAGGCTCCCACAGCTTCACAAAGTTGGGGGCTCTGATGGTTTATGGCAGTGATGCTCAGTTTTGTGTGGGCCTTTCCCCTGTGCCCCAGCAGATGGTGGAGTGAATTCTCCTGGAAGCCATTACCAAACAGCTGTGGACAAATACTGTTTGTGGCTAATACTGTTTAACATCTTCTTCAGCAACCTTAATGGCGGGACAGGGTGCACTTTCAGCAAGATCAGGGATGACACCAAGTAAAACTTGATGGGCTTGATGATCTTTGAGGTCTTTTCCATCCTAAATGGTTGGTTCTATGACTCTAAGAGGGAGCAGGTGAGTTGCAGGGCTGCCATGCAAAGAGTCTTCAGGAAGTGGAAGGAATGAGCTGACAGGAGCCCTGGAAGTCCAACAGTGGCAAATACAAAGTCCTGCACCTGGGCTGGCCTAACCCCCTGCAACTGCATAGGCTGGGGGACACCAAGCTAGAGATCAGCTTTGCTGGAAAAGACCTGGGAGCTCAAGTGGACAACGAGTTGAACACAACTCAGTCAGATGCCCTTGCAGCTGTGAAGCATAACTATGTATGACCCTGCACTACCAACGGGTTGAGGAAAAACATTATTCCCCTCTACCTGACGTTCATGTGGTCATAAGCAGAGTAGCATATCCAGTTTGGGGCTCCCCAAATACAACGGAGAGGTTGACTGACTGAAGTGAGACCAAAGGAGGATGACCAAGATAGCTCAGGAGCTGGAGCATTTGACTCATGTGGAAACTAGATTGGCTGGGTTTGTTTAGCCCCAGGAAAAAACATGGCTCAGAAGAGACCTGATTGCTCTTTTCCACTATGCAACGGGGCCATAGAGAAAAGAGATCCAGACTCTTAGAGGAATGCATTTAATGGACAAGAGGGAGCAGCACCAGGTTACAGCAAAGGAAATTTTGTTCATGTAAAATGAAAAAAATCCACCATGAGAATGGTTAAGCACTGGAACAGAGGACCCAGAGTAGTTTTATACAATCTCTGTTCTTGGAGATTTTCAGAGTTTGAACAGACAAGGCGCTGAGCAGCCTCATCTAACAGGGACGACAGAATGCTGTGAGCAGGGTAGGGGAGTGGCTGACCTCCAGAAGTCTCTTGCAAGCTAAATGAATCTATGAAAATACACAATTTTTCATTTGAAAATATCTCAAATTTAATAGGTAGTTACCAAAGGCAGAGAACAAAGGTAACAGTGTAATATACTATTGAATTTCAGACTGTTTATTAGTACCACTTCATTATAGCAGGAGAGGAACTCTTCACATGCTGACTTACTTTGGCAGCAGTAGGCAGCAGTACAATTGGGTAATATTCAGCATTCCCTTTACATATTCAGATATACTGTAACAAAATATGCTCAAGCTACAAACATTTAAATAACTTGTTAAAAACTGAGCAGAGCAGGCCTATTTACATCTCTTGTGCTTCAGTTATAATTCCTGACTTTTTTAGATACGTATGAAAAGTACTGACAGTAAAAAATTGAGGTTAGTGTAGCTCTAGGACAATGAGTTGAATGACGGTTTGTTGAAATGATGTAAGTGCATGAGACCTTCTTCCACTCACTGCTGCAGCATTTCCCCCTCACAGAGTTTTGCTGGTATCCATGAAGTACTCCAGGTTTACAAACACAGAAGAAAAATGCGGAATCCTTTGTCCTTCAGTAGGCTGTCTCTTCAGAGTTTAAGATATTGAATTCCGGTCCAAAGTCTTTTGAAGTGCATAAAAGCAATCATATTCATTTCAAATGTCGCTTATCCCTTATCAGAAGACAAGAGCCAAAGTCTGGTTTCCACTCCGACCAGATCAATGGCAGCTTCCACCCTTCCATGGTTTGTTTGAACACAAGTGAGTTCCCTATGTGATCAATGAATAGCCTTATTTTTACTTTTTAAGTTTTAGGCAATTATGGTAGTATTGGGATACTATTGACCTGTTCAGAGAGGCACATCTGATGATAAGGGACAAGATATGATCAATGTGTTCTGGCAGCCAAACTGAAGCACAAATTAGAAACTGTGGGCAAACCCTAAGAAGACTATTTGGATGTGTCATGTATGTTTGCCCCATTTACTTTTCCCTAGGCATTTTTGCTTCCAGATAGTTCTGATAGAGGATATCATACTACGGGCATTCCCGAGTTTCTGCTTTTTATAAACTATACGAAAGCTGAGAAAAATCTCTTGTCAGCTAAGATGGCTGCCAAAAAAGCTGAATTGTTACTTAGAACCCTTGTCAAACTACTGGTTGGTGAAGTCTTTACACTAACCTAGTTTTATATACATTTGCCTATCAATAGGTAAAATAACATTTACACACAGAGAGAACCAGTGAGTTCAGCAATGACAAACACTGTGAAGCATTAAAAGCCACAGAAATCCTTACATGTCCATTGCTATAATAAGTATTTTAAGGTAGGCAAGAAAGCAATGCGCACCACCATTCATGTTAAGACCTGATGTTTAACTCCCAAAGGAAAAAGCAAACTTTTTTTTTTTTTTAAGAAAAATGTAAATAAGAGAAAATCGATCTCACAGTGCAAAAAGAGCATAAAGGTAAGACTTACAGGCCAATGAAGTCACTTCTCCATCCCACCACAAATACATTTTAAAGTTATTTTCCATGTTTGCAATGAGTAAATTTATGTCACTTTCTCAAGGAAGTGACTTTAAGAATTAGAGATCACCCATGGTTTTAAAATCTTAAAGTTTATCCAGGATAAGTGCTAATAGTTAGGTGTCCCTTCAGTAGATGGATGCATCTTCATAGTGAAATTTGCCTTGAGAACAGATCCTGGGGCTGGAAACTTGACTGTTGCCACAAGGTAAGCACTGGCTGCATAGACGTATCAAATGTCTCTTGAATTTGACTCCAACAAATACATAAAGCACAGGGTTGAGGCAGCAGTGGGAGAAAGCAATTTTACGGCTGATGTGAAAGGCAAGGGTGGTGTCTTTTTCATATTGACAGGTAGACGGTGGAAAAGTAATCAGAAAACTGAGGATGTTGTAAGGTGCCCAGCTCAGGAAGAAAGCCATCACGATAATGAGGATGAGTTTCACAGTTCTGTGCTTTCTGCGAGATTTTGTTCCTAGCAGAATTATCAGTATCCTGAAGTAACAGAATATAATAACCCCAAAGGAAAACAGGAAGAGTACATTTCTCTGATAAACATCCACCTTTTTCCATTTCCAGTCATTGTAATCACAGGTCTTGTACCCATCCATGTCTTCTTGAACTGTGGTGTGAATCACCTCGGGAACCACAATTAAAATGCTACAAGTCCAAACAACCAAGCTCACCAGAGAACCACAGCATTGTGTTGGGGATCTCAAAGTGGAAAGAGGATTCACGACGGACAAGTACCGTAGAATAGTCATGAGAGTCAAAAAGAAAACACCACTGTAGTAGCCAATGGAGAAAACGGCATTCATTGCTTTGCAAAGGAACTCACCAAAAATCCACCCGAAGGACTGGTCCACTACCCAGAAAGGCAGCATGCAGGAGAATATCAAGTCAGAAACACAGAGATTCATGATGAAGATGTTTGTTAAAGACACAAGGTTTTCATATTTGAATAGGATCCATAACACCAGAGTATTTCCCAGCAGGCTAAGAAAAAATGCCAGAGTGTAGATAACAGTAGTGAAATGGGTATAAAACACAAAATAGTTACCCATTTCGCAGACATTGCTTTCATTAATGGAATACTCATATGAGTAATTGTTATCTGAATCATCTGGATACTGTTCTTCATCCATTTGGCTGTGCAAACCTCACACTGTTCTCCAGCAGCTACTTCAAAGAATCACAGGAGTGAAAGTAATATACTTGTGAAAAGCAACACAATAACATAAGAGTCCCACTCGGGATGCTTCTGTTTTAAAGAAGAAAAGAAGCAGTGAAACTATCTTATTTTTCCAAGTTTGGGGAGAGAAAGGAACCATTTCCTCTTACAAATACAGCATGAACAGGTAGATACTAAAGATTTTCCCTCAAAGCAGCATCAAGATCTTAAATAATTAAGAAGTCAGAAACTAAGATGTTTCTAAACCAATATGGTCAGTGACAACTGCTAATTGTTAAACCCTTATTATGGGAATGTTGATGGCATAGTTTTTTAATATAAGTATCTCAGGTGCCAAGACTTTCAAACCTGCTACTGTTTTTTAGGTTGTCTGAAGTGGTATAAAATTTCGAAACACTTGACCATCTATGTGATTCTTTGGTACTGACGTTCAACACTGGAGAAACAGAAAGCCACGGAGTTCCAGTATCAACAAGGGCAAGAACTAAGAACAGGAAAAGCTTCCTTCAGATTTTTGTCTAGGGATTGGTTGGTATCTAAAAACCTGCACACTCTGGTGGAAGCACCCCTGAACTGGGCACTCAGAGCATTGCTGTGGCCTGTTGGTTCTCAGGGGTGTCATAAGAACAGAGCTCACACCACAGGCATTTCTAAGGGCTTTACCTGTCCGCCTGTTTGCAGGTAGGAATGTAACCCCAGCGTGATGTCTGAAATGGGACAACAGCATCAAAGGTTACTGGGACTTGGAAGATGTTATACAACCAGGTGAACATACAAGGGTAGCATGGTCACAGTGGCCTTGTTTCTTTACACAGTTGGGCTGAAAATAGGTATAGAAAAATAAATATTGGTGCCAACTGCCAACCAATGGTTCAAAGGCTAAATTAACATTATCCCAGATGAAGGCTTACCTGCAGCACTGTGTTTCAATCCTGATTTGACTGAAGCCAGTGACAGACCTGCCAGTGACAAGAAAGAAACTCGGGCCAAAATTCTGCTGGTAACATTTTCATTTTGGGGTTAGCGAAAGCATTATCCGCCTGCTACAGCCAGGAAAAGATTCTCGTCGGAGTACCTGCCGTTGGAGGACAGAAAGGTTTTGTCTACGCCAGGAAAGAGAAGCAGGGAGCGCTGCTGGCTCCTGGCAGTTGATGCTGTCCATGCCCGCAGGTGGCTCTGGTCAGCCAGAGCTTGGCACAGGCAGCACCAGGGACCACTGGGATGTGGCCACCCAGATTTGGAGGCGAGGGACGTGGGGTGTTTAGTACCAGGTAGCCCCTGAGACAGCGAGTGGTTATCACCAGAGCCACCGACCTAGCTGGGACCTGAGCCTGCAGCCTCGGGCTGTGCCGTGCCGCCATCTTCAGGCAGGCTGGGCAAACACCGCCCGAGGCTGTCATCAGGTTGATTTCTCTCTTCAGCAATACATGGTCCTGACCATTGTCGTGCCCTGCTTCAGCCCAGGCTGGAGGTCTGGCTCCTTCCTGGGGACTGCCCTACGGGAGCAGAGAGGCCTCTTTGAGAAAGGGAAGGTCCTCTGTGACCAGTGGTGTTCTGCTCTTCACACCCCTGCTGAAGGGCAGGCAGACTGTGCTCGGAGACTGGGTCCCCACTGCTCGTCCTCCTGCTCGCTGTCACGAGCTGAGCATTACTTACAAGGCACAGACAGCCGCTTTGCAAAGGTGTTTTGAGACCGTGTCAGATAAAGGATAAGTGCAAATTTGAGAAAAAGATATGAACCCTTCTGTGTGCTGTCTCAGATCTGCTGATAAGAGGTGGTAATTTTTTCCCCCAGTCTGAACAGACTGTTTATCCTGTGCGACACCACTGATCCTGAGCATGTAGGCACACAAGTAGTTGAGACAGAAAACCCTTCCAGAAAATCCAGCTGCTTCCATCTCCAAATCTCCACCCACCTGGGTATCTCGCACAGCGGACTCAAAATGCTCTGTCCTGCGCTCTGGGAGGAGACAGAGACACAGTTACATGGGGCCAGCTCAGAAAATTCACTGCCCTTCCTCTCTGGTCTTCTGCCAGGCACTTCCAGAGAACGAAAAATGCTTCTGGGAACTAGTTGTTTCTCAGTTGCTTTGTAATGCTGCAAGGAGAGCTCTTGGTGAGTGCCCTGATTCACAGCATAAATTCATTTGTCTGCCTGGGCTTTCTTGCCCAGTGAGGCTGGAGCCACCTTCTCCAGTGGTGCTGCTGCCATTGTGATAAATCTGGACAGTGGGAATTTGAGCAGGCAGAAGAAGACACTCCATCCTCAAATGGGCAAGTCTGTGGGCTGCCAATGCACTGGTGCAAAGCTGCACAGCCAGGCAAAGCCCCTGCACCCAGGAGCTCACCACCTTGGCCTCCAAGGACTGCAGGCTGCCTGGCATGCTGTGCCATCACGCTGTGCTCACAGCGCAGATGAGACCCAAGTGGGTCTGAGGATGTGCTTTGATACTATGTTTGTACCAGCTGGGAAGCCTCCGCCAGGCTGGTGACAGTAAGGAGTGCCTTACAGGAACCAGAGCCACTTGTATCTCTTCCTTCTAGCTTCCGATTTGAAATAAAACTCCTGGGATCAAACCTGTATTTTTTCTGTGTTGCATTTGATCTCCTTCCTTCTTCTCTGTGAATAAGAATGCATTACAATGCATAGATTTTCAGTTAAGACATGCAAAGCAGATAAAAACTTGAGGTGATTAAATTAACAGGTTAAGAACATGCTAGCATCACACAGGAAATGCAAATCACAGAGCTGTTTTCAGTGTATATATAATGGTACAACTGAGAGCAGAAGTTGGCTGGAGGGTGGAAATTACCTTAATTTCTGTTGCCAGGACAAGTAGGAACAGAATAAAAACACATCCTACATTTCAAAATCATCCTTGCCCCTGTGAGGAGCACTCAGCAAGGCATTCAATGTTTGTTTCACTCTCATCCAGAAAATTATGTTTTACCAGAAGCTATCATTTTCAGCCATGCTGTACTTTGTCTTAGAGCACCACAGAAAAATATAATAATCTTAACACAGAAGTGCTATTATTAAATTTATCTAATATTATCTAATTCAGTTTTGTCTTTCTCTGAATATTCAGCTAGACTTCCTCTGTCAGCTGGAGATACATATTCTTCATTAGTTTTTGGTGTTTTTTTTTTTTTTTCAGCTGAGCACTGGAAAGAGTGTCTGGGGGGAACTTTGCCTGTTCCTCTCCTTCCCATTGGAAGGAGAGGCAGCAGTGGGAGCCACATTGTGGTGGGTGTTACACCAGCTCTTCCCTGAGCACAGACAGCAGAGAGAGCCCCCTCACAGCGGGTTCCTGGCATTTACATGGAGAAAGCGAGGTTAAGCTCATCTTTATTGGTAAGGTCCAGTCCCATTAGGGATGTGCAATATAGCCTAGAGGCTCGCAAAGATGCCCCCTATCACAAGGCATGCAATAATGGGAGCTACCTCTGGATCATCTTGGTCTCACTTTATTCAAGCTCCTGCAGGAGCTTCTGGGCTTCATAGCTTGTTCACCAGGTTTCTCAGGAAAAATATAAAGCTAGCTGGTTCGATCTTTAGCTACTCAGGCAGTAAAGGTGAAGTCAGAAAATCAGTTTCTGTTCCCCTTGTAGCTACTTCCTTAAATAATGTCTTGTTTCAATTTGGAACAAAAAAAAATAAATCCCAAATGTGACCTTTTTGGCAGAAAGGGATTTTAGTTTTTCAGTCAGATTTATGGAGCAGCTTTTTTTGTTTAAAAGAAGCTAAAACACTTTAATGTTTCTCCTGCCCTAACCAGGACTGGCACCAGTCTAGGAGCACACCTTCGGAGTTACATGCGGGAGCTGGGCAGTAAAGTCCTGGAAGTCATGATTAGGATGTGGGCTTGGCCCAAAGTGCAAACAGATATAGACAGCATGGTCAGCACTGAACTTCTTGTCTACCTTAGAGGAGCTTTGCACATGGTGACAAACTCCTTCAGGACATGGATGAAATACTCAGAGGTAAGCCAGGACATATGCAGGCAGCCTGCCAAGGCCCCTACCTGAGTTTTGCACTGACTTCTCTCCGTACACACCCAGAGAGCTGCACATGGCCTCTCAGAGGACCAGCCACCCCCTTGGCCTCATCCCTCCTCCAAATACTGCAGTACCAGGTTGCTCAGTGTGCCTTAGGCACTGCACTATGCATCCTGACTGCACCCATACAGCACTGCAGAGGTCACCAAAATCTGCGGGGCTTTTTGCTGCAGGAGTCCAACACTGAAGATGCTTTAAAAATCTCACCTTCTTTCCCATAAGAGGTCAGTGGGGCTTCCCTTGCCCAATTAAATTCTATAGAGCCCCAAGAAGGCTATTTACTAGCGAAAACCCTTACTCAACTTTTAAAGCAAAATCTTCTCTGGAGTTGGGGTTGTTTTCTGGGACTGGTGCTTACACCTGTGCCTCACAGGTTTCAGAAGGCAGGTGCCACGCACTCCATAAACCCATCTCTTCGGTGGCCTCCCGTTGCCCCTGAGCTCTGCCTCTCAGTCCTGGCCATCAGCCCTGTGAAAACACATGTCTAGGGAGGAAGAAACATCTCAGATCAAGCGCCAGGACCCCACTCCTGACATTTACATATGTGTTCAAGTTTACATGCCAAGTACCACCACTACAGTCAAGCCTGGGACAGCCCATGGTGTATATATATATATATATATATATACAAACAGAACTAATGCCTGTGGGACTTGCCATGCAGAGAGCAATACTTGTTAGCCCCAGCTGAAGTGCTGCCACAGCACTGCTGAAGCAGCAGCCTTCCACCTCATCCAAAGTGGCTGTGTGGGTACAATTGGCAGCAAAGTCTGTTTTTACAATGAGGAAGAGGTTATGATGTTTTCTTCTTGCCCTCTCCAGCTTCTCCTTTCCCAAAAGCTACAAGCACACCCTCCGGACCCTTTATTACAGTTTCACAACAGCTTCCTCTCTTCTAGAGCTTGGAGGGGAAAATATCTGGCATTTGCACTCTGGCACTGCTTTTTAATGAGTAGATATCTTTATAACCATCCCAAACCATGTGTCTGGGCAGAAGAGATTGCAAGGAACAAAAATGCTGCGGCGGGAGGCCTGCTGGATGTGCTGGATTTTGACAGGCCCATCCTGGAGCACCGCAGCAGCCCCTCTCCCACCACCCTGCTGGTTTGCAGGACCTTGGCTGTTATGCTGGAAAGTACAAGCAGAGCCCATGGCTCTTTGCTCAGCAGGTTTCACTGGCGCATGGCAGCAGCTATCCAAGTGCTTGGGCAGGAGCAGCAGTGGCCAAAGAGACCTGCGTGGCACCCAGGCTGCGGTTGCCCACAGCAGGCCTCGCGCCAGCACGGTTGCAACTCTGGGTGTCCCCGGCGCTCCCTTGGGGAAAGGGGAAGGGGCAATCTGGCCTCTTCGTTTGGCTGACTTTTTGTAAATGAAGAAATATCAGTGTCTGGCACATAGTTGATTTCTCTTAGTAGCTACATTCTGGCAAGGCAGCTGGTGCTGGAGGCCTTCTTGCAGGCCAGGCAGTGATGTGACGTACCTCTTTCCCATCTGCTCCACAGAGACTATAAATGCTCTGTAACTCAGCTGTGAAAAGAGCATCACTCTGCTTAGTAGTAGCTGATTTTTTGTTTTGTTTTGTTGTTTGTTTGTTTTGCTGTTTTTTGTTTTGTCAGATTAAACAGAGCAAATCGACTTCTTACTTCCACTACTAAGGGAGAACATATCTGTAGGTTTCTACTGCCAACAAAATGTTGTCACACATACACACAAAATGTCTATGTTTAGATATATCTGTATACTCCCCATGATATATTGCAAGATCGGGCTGCTCTTAAGAGAACTCAGACACTATGCCATATGTTTAATTACCAACCTTAAAGCTTCCTAAGAGTTCTATTGAGTAAAATATGTGTGAGGAAGTTAAACCTATTCTCTCACAAGTTATTACTGACACAAAACAAATATGATGAGCAAGGCAAACGAGTGCATTTTACCCTTGGGAAAAATAATTGCATGTCTTCCCTCTAAAACCTAGTAAAACGAACGCCTCCACATAAAATTCATGAATTCATTTTCATGGTTAGGGACAACTTGCAGAACATGGTTGTATTTTTCTATGAAATTCCATCGCTACCGGTGTATTTAAGCTATAAACACCCAATGTATATCTTTTTCTATATAAACAATATGCCAATATGCCTAAAGAATCTGTGCACAACATCTTGCTTGGGGAGAGCCGCATCCTGCAGTCCTGCTCCATGCAGCTTCACAAGGTTTTATTTCAGAAAGAGGCTGTACTGACTGATGGAAGCCCTGGCTGCCTTGGGACATCCGTTGCTGCTGCTGGGCCTCTTCCTGCAGGAATGACACTGAAACATAGGGAAAACTGCCCCTCTTCTGTGAGCCTCAGTCACTCAGTGCTCTCTCGAATGGGCACACTGCAGCTTTGTGAAGACCAAGACCTGACATACATGCACAGAGGGTTATGGCATGGTGTTTGCTTATCATCAGGTTAACTTTGTTGGCTGTCGTGTTACCCCTGCTTTTCTCAGGGCAGCAGCTGCTTTGTGGTCTCACAGCACTTTGGACAAGGCAACCATTTGGCTTTGGTGCAGATCTCTTGAGGCTGTGGACATAAAGAGCTATGACTGTCAAGGATGTGCATCTGAGTGCACCTCGCTGCCACTCTGCTGTCACCTGTTACTGAGCTACCAGGCACACAAAATTACCACTCCCCATTGCAGCCAGTGAAGGCGACAAAGCTAGAAAACCAAATGAAACAATAAAAATACAAAAAAGAGAAACCACTCTGCCCACCACTGACCGCTCATTTCCTTTATGCCTCACAGAAGACAGCACACAGTACCCTCACTGCACCCGATGGCTGGCTGCCTCTGGAAAGTACCAAAGGCCGATGCTGTTCTCCAGGTTAAATCTGGAACTGGAGAGAAAAGAGAAACGTGAGGTGGTTGAATGTGTGACAGCTTTTAAAACAACCTGATGGCAAGGTACAACAGGCAACTGGAATGGCCTGAAGATTTATGGGGCTGAAACCCAATGGTGTTTTAAATGGAGGGGGTGAAGCCCAAGGCTTCATCAGACCCTGGAAAAGCAAAACTCAACTTTTCAGAATTAAAATGAAGTTTTCTACAGACAAAAGACAGAGCTGAGGAGTTTTCTTGTGTTAGGCTGTTTCCAAAACAGTGCCATTGTTTCCCAGTTCTCTTTTGGATAAGCTGATGAGCTAACGCAAAGCCAATTGCATTTAATGAAATCTATCCACAGTTACATCCGGAGAACTGTTTATGTTAACAATGAGGCAATTAATAACTTGCACCAGAAAAAAAAAAAATCAACCACAGCCAAAAACACTCCTGTGCTGTTTTAGCCACTACTTCCCCAAAACTCAGCACTTCCCTCTCACAGGGCATGTCTGCTCGTGGGTTTGAGGCAGGCCAGAGGCACAGCTTAGGCAAGGTGCATTTGCAAAAGCTTTATTTTAATACAGAAACCCCTCTCCTCAGGTATTTTCCCCCAGCTGTTACGAAGGGCTGTGGAAATGATGGCTGTGTGGGCTGTTCCTGTGATGGTTTCAGTCCATGTGCCAGCTCTGCACAGCTGTGTGAGACCCACCTCTGAGCACCTCAGCCCATGCTTTCAATAGGCTTTTCAGAGAAGAAATCCTTTCCCTTGAGTGCCCCTGTGAGCACAGCTGTTCCTTTCAAAGGTTTGGGCAGAAACATTGCTGCTTGAAACATTCAGACGGAGCCCAGCAATTAGTGCATGAAGATCCTGCTAGACTTGGCTTGCTGTCATGCCCCCAGGTCTTTTTTGCCAACATTATGCTTGTCCCCTTGTACAGAAGATTCATTGTTGCTGAAAGACTCAGCTCGAAAGGCTTTATGCCAGTGCAGCCACTGCACTTTGCAGAAGGCATCTGCCCGTTTGGCAATCCATGCGGTTCATGCATGCATCCTTCAGCGCCCAAGTATGAGCAAGCAGGTGGGCAGCAGCAGCGAGTCCCCTGGGAAAAGCTGTTATTTAGCCAAAAGCCCGATGCAAGGCACATTCCACAGCAGGAGGCAACACTGGGAGCTCTGTGAGTGAGGCATAGACGGACCGAGACAAAATCTTGATATTCCAGTTCCTGAGGCATTTCATAACACCTCCGGCCATCTGTCCTTTGACGAGATTTTGTGGTAAGTACAGGGAGGGCAGACAAGACTTTATGCAACAAGGGCTGGCAAGCCCTTCATCAAAACTGCTCCCCGTCTCCTGGGCCACACTGTGGGTAGCTCAAGTCTCTCAGGATGTCGTCTCTCCTGCTCAACTCACATGGCAGAGGTGTGTTTGTCTTCTTCAGTGATACTATGCTCTCTTCCAGCCAGGAGCATTAAAAGAACAACAAAGAAGCAAACCATGCCAAGCAACCACTGTTGCTCCTCTTACACAGAATCACGTTTGTGAGCTGGAAAGTCTGGCTGACTCCTTCCCCCAAACTGAAGGCTGGAAAACAAAACGGCAAGAAGCTGAAGGCAGTAATGTAGTAAGTAGCTGTTAGCATGAGTTTCCAGTCTTGCGTAAAGGCCAAATAGTCTAGTAAGTCTGTGCACTTACCACGTGATCCTTGTACACTCACCATTTTCAAATTATTCCTTACTTAGAACAGATTTTAATTACATTTGTAGATAATAATGCAGAGGTAAATCCACTTAATTATCCATGGTTGACCTGAAGGATCCATGTGGGATGCAGAGCTGGCTACAGGGCAAGGAGCAAGCCTTCACCCCCAGCTTCCACCAGGCACTTGTAAGGCTGTGCAGTGCCTGCACAACTGAGCATGCATTTGCAAAACCACCTAGAGTGCTGGGCACAAGGCAGCCATGCAGGAAAGACAAGCTCAATGCAGAGCGCTTAGGTCTGGGGCTCTTTGGTGGCCTCTGTTTCTCAGAAGATGCAGACAAAAAGCCACCACACTGCCATGGCTGTGTGAAATGAAGCAACCAAACAGTTTCTAAACTGCTCCTGAGCTTCGTTCCGGTTTTTCTGGTAACTCTGCCCTAGCTGAGCCTCAGGACCCTGCACTGCCGAGCTCTGGATGCTGATGATTTGAGGCTTCCTGGAGGTGGATGCAACAGCTCTCAGTGTGGACTCCCAGCTCAGCCAGAACTGAAACCCACATTATTTCAGAGCAATCCCTACGTTTTCTTCTGTTTTGTCACAAACTGATGTTTCTTTTTCTGAAACACACTGAGATTCTCTTTTACTTCAGAATTTCCGCAGTGCTGAGAAGCCCAGCTTCTGCCAAACCCTACTGCAAGCTTTGTTGTATGACACTAGTAGTAGCATTATGTGGTTGATACGAGCAAAATGAGATTTGCAGAAGATGGTTTTAAACACCAGCTGACACAGACTGAAAAAAAACCAACCAAGATTCTTGGAGCAGACGAGCCTCAGAAAGTTCTTCACTTTCAAGCTCTCTTCTGTCTTTGAGATACCAAGCGGGTCAGCTCCCTGTTCACCACGTTGTCTTTTCCCACCAAAGTTTTTTGTTCTGGCAAAAGTTGGTACCGATTGCTGCAGGTGCAGTCTTGCTGATAAAGACTTTCTCAGCCTGTGGAAGACACCAGCCAGGACACAAAATGGGAACCTATATGAAATAAATTAGTAGGAATGGATCATGACAGTAACTAACTACAGCTTTTGGAGGAACTTTGGGGCAGTTCTCCATTAAGACTCATTAAGACTCATTTACCGGGGGATTTTCAGCTGAAGTAAATTTGTGGCATTTTACTGTCTTGAATAGAGATACTCAAATTCCTACCTTGCAAACTGTCTTTTTTTAAAATCATGTTCATAATCTCCTGTATTTTGTAAGTCAAAATTAGTTCTGTGGAAATGAGTAAAACCAAAAAAAAAAAAAAAAAGAGAGCAAAAAAAGAAAGGGAAGCCAAATCCTAACAATTACTGCTTGTATCTGGTCTGGGAATTAAACCATTATTGGTGCAGAGATGACTGTCAGGGCAATATCTCTGCTTGTTTTGGACCATGACACAGAGCTGTGTCATTTTGATGAGCAACCCAAGTGTCTGTGGGCAGGCAAAGAAATGCACTTAGCTGTATGTAGCAGTGCCTGGAGTTCCCTCTGTATCCTCCAGAAGCCAAACCTGATTCCTTGCAATATCTTTTCTCCACTCTCATCCTAGAGGGTGGCTTGTAAAAACAAAAGCTTCATTTTGTACTAGGCTGCTTTAAAAATGGACAATTTATTTGCTTTTGTACAACATCTTGGCAATTCTCAGACCAATCAGCTTTCTAAAAAGACTGGCAATGATTTTGCTTTTTGTCTTAGCTCAGGCACAAGGGCACAGGCCTGTTTATGAAGAAAATTGAGCTCACTGTAATCCATAAAACTGTGAAATGTAAGATCCATCAGGACTGTGCTTCCCTGGGCTTCAGATATAATGAATCTTTATAATAAGACCAGCTGAATTGACAAGAGCCCCTCACACATCTTGCCTGCCCTGGCTGTGCAAAGTGGAGAAGATGCACGTCTGGGTGCAGGGGGGCTGGTTAGCAGTAGGTGGCATGCTTGAACAGGGCGAACCTCTGCCTCTCCTGGACAGCCCAAGAAATGCCTTGCAAGAGATTTGGGCAGCTGTAGCTCTTTTCCAAGGGGAAGATGTTTAGCTGAGCATCTGCTCTTCAGCAGGCAGGTCCAATGACATCTACATCTACATCTACATCTACATCTACATCTACATCTACATCTACATCTACATCTACATCTACATCTACATCTACATCTACATCTACATCTACATCTACATCATCTACATCTAAATCTACATCTACATCTAGACCTGCTGCAGGTGTACAGAGCTGCTGGAAAGTAAGGTTTGGTCAGACTGCCCAGACAGGCTATTTCTGGGACCCGTGGTCTTCTCCAGACAGCCATGTCTCTCCTGCAAAGCATGCAAAAGGCTCTGAGCACTGACTGCATCTGTGTGGGTGATTTATGGTTTGGTTTGTGAAGCTAGGTGAAAAGCTCAGCAGCAACAGGGAATTTTTCAGGTACACTTGGAACAAAAATATTTGGGGGTTGCTATTAGTGAAAAGAAAAGAGAAGAAAAACACCCATCTGCTTGGGACCAAAATATCTCATGGGGGATGGCAGAAGGGCACTCATTGCCTGGTGTTTATTTCATTTTTCAAAGTGCAGAACGAGAAGAGAGGTAAACGTTGCATTTAGAAGCTGAAACCTTGCCTGTTGTCTTTTCAAAATGTTTCCCAGGCAGTGGTGCCAGGAGATGAGGCGGGGCAGTGCGAGCTCCCAGAAATATCCCCGTGAGGTGTGGGGGCACATGCAGCCAGTGATGTCCCAGGTGCGAGGAAGGATGCCATGGGCAGGGCTGTCCAAGCAGCCCTAGGGACCCCACAGAATGAAGCCCCCCTCTTTGATCAGGTGAAGACCACCAGTCGCTGGGGGAGATGCAGGCCACCCCTGCCCTGTCACTGGCACCCTCAGGTGTCACCACACAGGGCAAGACCTGGAGCCCAGCTTACCCTCAGGCAGGGGAAAAGCTGGATCTGCAGCCTGGAGCTCATCCAGAAGCAATTCAGAGGGACGGGAGAATCAGGGCTCAACGGAGCCTTAAAGGAGTCTCAAATGGGAAGCACACTCTGGCAAAGTCTGGTCAGAAAAATGCATTATATTTTTATTGAAATCTAGGTAAGAGAACAGCCTGTTTTTTTCTTCACAGCTCCCCCACCTAAAGCTACTTCTGTGGGGAAGGAATTCGCAGGTGGCTTTGCGCTGTTTCACACGTCCCTGAATTAGAGATAACGAGGAAATAAGCGGTAGAAGCAAAAACTTGAGCAAGGTCGAGATAAATTAACTTGGCTGCAGCGTTAAGGATGAGCTTTGGGCAGTGGCCAATTGCTGGCTGGCTTGAGGTGCGTGTCTGAGGGTCTCTAACCAACTATATGACAGGTTCGGGCGCGTGGACAGTGCATGGGGCTACAGGGAAAGTCTATGTAGTGGTGAAAAATGGCAGTAAAGGCCTTCTGTTCAAGAGCCATCAGGAGTCCGTGTCTTTCATCCCTTCAGATGGTGACCCCGACGTGATTGGGAAAAGAGCAGCACTGAGAGAAGCGTCTGAGGGGACCCCAGCCGAACAACTCAAGCTGGCGGCACCACGGCTTTGACCCCGGGACACCACCTCAGGAAGCAGGTGAGCAGTTGGGGCATTAACTATGGGAGCTCATCTATCGGCTGAGGAGGAGGCGATAGCTGTTACTGACTCAACTCCTGGTAAAAAGAGGAGTGAAACATGACCCACATAAAGTGAAACTTCTTGCAAAAGAATGGGGCCCCGTCGACAGTTTGGGCAGTGCTTGGTTTAAAAACTTGGGAAAATGCTGGGACAACTCTATGGGACGCTGCCTCGCGGGGAGATACAACAGCCACTGAGGTGACGACGACCTGGCGCTTAGCGACTGAGACACTGAGATCATGGACTGCGGCCGCTCAGGCTACGCAGGCGGGTGAAATAAAAAGCGGTGACTGCGTACCGCCAGAGGAAGTAAACCTGACAGATAAACCTTGGGAATAGGGGCAGAGACGATATCCCAACCCGTGGCGGCCACCAGCGCCGCCCGCCCGCCCCGCTGTCAGCTCCGGGCACCCGCCGCCGGCTGCTGCGTCCCTCAGTTTCGAGCGCCCGCCCGCACGCAGCGGGCGCTGCCACGTTCCGCCTGCGGCTGCTGCGCCCGGGGCCGCCGCCCGCCGCCGCTGCTGCCCCCCCTCCGCCCCGGGCCGGCCTCCCCTCAGCCCGCCGGCCCCTCTGCTGCCCCTGTGGGTGGATCCCGTGAAAAGGCAGCCACCGATCTCAGCAGTGAAAACGAGAAACTCAATAAATCCCAGCAGCTGAAAAAAGTTTTCAACGAATGTGGTGCTGTAGGGGTTTCATTCCACGCTGGAATTTCATCAGTATCTCTAGGAATCTTCTGCCTGGCTGTGTCAAGTGCTGTGGATGTGACTGCAGTTCTCTTCAAACTTGGTTTCAGTGAATCACAGAATCATCTAGGTTGGAAGAGACCTCCAAGATCACCTCGTCCAACCTCTGACCTAACACTAACAAGTCCTCAAATAAACCATAAATCGTTGCAATCTAAAAGGGCTGCTGGTGCAAGCACATTTGTGTTGGCATATGCTATTCACAAATTGTTTGCTCTAGTACGAAGCAGCATTACTGTAGTTTCTGTGCCATGTATTGTCCAATACTGCTGGAAGATTGCTTTCTTCAAACCTCCTACCACAAATCTGTGATAACTTATTGTTTTTTACTCACCCAACATGGGGCTCAAGGAATTTGAGATAAGAATGATAGTGGAGAGAAATAACAGGCAAAACATGGACTGGATTTTTTTTTTTTTTTATGAATGTAATAGTTGTGAAGAATTTAAGAAAGCAGCAGTTGTGGGGAATATGTTTCATGTTAGTGTGGTGAAGGGACGAGGGGTGGTGTGTGTGTAAATTGTCCACCTCGTCGGTGTTGTGATGATGTTACGTTTATTTTGGTGTGGGGAATTCTTTTTCTTTTTGATGTAAGTGAAGTTTGTGAAGATTGTGATAATTGTAAAGTAAGAGTGTATTGTGATTATTCTTAAATATGCTTTTCACAGAGGTGAGGGATGGAATGTAGTGGGCTTATGTGGCAAGGTTTTGGTAGCAGGGGGCCTTAGGGGTGGCTTCTGTGAGAAGAATCTAGAAGCTGCTGCATGTTAGGTAAGGGCCCCAGTGCTGACCAGAGCCGAGCCAATAAGCGATGTTGTTTGTGCCTCTGTGAGAGCAGATTTAAGAAAGAGGAAAAAAAATAAGGGGGGGGGGGGGAACACGCTGCGCCACACAGCAGCTGGGAGAGTGAGAGGAGTGAGGAACAGCCTTGCAGGCGCCAAGGTCAGTGAAGAAGGAGGGGGAGAGGTTCTCCAGGCACCGGAGCAGAAGACCCCTGGGGCCTGTGGTGAGGACCATGGTGAAGCAGGCTGTCCCCCTGCAGCCCATGGAGTGCCACGGTGCAGCAGGGTTCCACGCTGCAGCCCCGCTGCCACAGTTACCACCGTGGACACCTTGTCAGCAAGAACCAGAGGAAGGGCTGCAGTGGATGTCTCCACAGTAACAGACACCATGTTGTGGGGTACTCACGTTCATTAAATTCCATTGAACGTCAAAGGACCAATTGGGAATGACTGCAGTGTATTGCTGCTAGGATGATCAAGTACAACTTTGACCGGATTGTTTGTTTTGCTGGGGATAATTGACGCTGATTATAATGGACAAATCCAAGCTATGGCTTGGACACCGTCTCCAACATTGTCAATACCAAAGGGAACTAGAATTGTTCAATTTATTCTTTACGAGCAGTAGTCTGCAGGAGTTGGTTCAAGAACAACTCCAACAAGGACATATTGTTCCGAGAAACAGCCCGTGGAATTCACCAGTGTTTGTCATCAAGAAGAAGAGCGGGAAATGGAGATTACTGCATGATTTGCGACGAATCAATGCAGTGATTGAGGACATGGGCTCCTTGCAGCCAGAAAACAAACAAAAAAAAAAAGAGAGAAAAAAAAAGAAGAAAAAAAGGAAAAAATAAAACAACAACAAAAAACAGTACCTTTGAATATTGTATCTGACTCACAATATGCTGTAGGTGTCGCTCAGCACATTGAAAGGGCACATTTGAGACGTCGCAAAGGAAAACTTATTTCTAAAATTTAAAGAGCTGTTATTTTTGGTAGAGCAGCAAGGGCACCCGTATTGTATTATTCAC
Source organism: Anser brachyrhynchus (assembly GCF_964034855.1). Classification (NCBI taxonomy): domain Eukaryota; kingdom Metazoa; phylum Chordata; class Aves; order Anseriformes; family Anatidae; genus Anser; species Anser brachyrhynchus. Next base: position 46,770,167 of record NC_137695.1, on the reverse strand, counting down.
ATGCAGAGCCACACCATGTCACCCGGTATTTTTGCAGAGGGTAACGCAAGCACTGACCAGCTAACTAATATGACCCTGACTGCCCCCGTGCCTAAGGTGCTGGAGCAAGCACAATTGTCCCATGCCTTTTTCCATCAATCCGCCAAAGTCTTGGTGAAACAATTCGCTATACCGATCACTGACGCCAAATTGATTTCCAAACATGTCCTGACTGTCAACAACATGTTTCGACCCTGTCTTTAACGGTAAACCCTAGAGGTCAACGGTCCCTACAGTTATGGCAGACAGACGTAACGCATATTCCAGAATTTGGTCGCTTGAAATAAGTTTACGTATCGGTAGATACTTTCTCTCATGCTATTTGGGTGACAGCTGTGGTGGGTGAAACTAGTTGCCATGTCCAGGCTCACTTCCGTGTCGCTTTTGCAGCGCTAGGCATCCCAAAGGAAATAAAAACCGACAATGGCCCCGCCTATGGTAGTCACTCCCTTCAAAACTTTTTTCGAACTTGGGGTATCTGACACATCACAGGCATTCCTCATTCCCCCACGGGTCAAACCATTGTTGAGCGCACACATTGTACCTTGAAAACACTGCTAAATAAACAAAAAGGGGGAGACACCCAGGAAACACCACAGAACAGGTTGGGAAAGGCACTTTACGTAATGAATCACCTATCATTACCCTTTCCTCACAAAGAGGTACCGCCCATAGTAAAACATTACAAAAATATGAATTCCGCACTGTCACAGGTGCCCCAATCAAAGCAGGCCTTAGTAATGGTAAAAAATTCAAATACAGGTCTTTGGGAGGGACCCCAGCCTCTAATAACTTGGGGTCGAGGGTATGCTTGTGTCTCCACAGGTCACGGACCAAGATGGGTACCAGCAAGGGGAGTAAGGCCATGGTTGGCCTCCTCCTCACAATCGCTGCTGTCATCGGTTATTGCCAGCCCTGGGTCTCCGTCCAACCATGCCGCAACATCTGGGTCACCCTCACTAACACGACAGGACAAGAAGCGATGTGCCTGTCCCTGGCTAGTGCTAACGACCCGTTTACAACGTCTGGTGGGGAACCTGGCAGATAACAAAGACTGGACTGTCTACTTACCGCAGGCGCCCCTAGAGCCACAGGAATTAGATATCCTGGGAAGTGTAACAGCAACAGCATGTGTAAGGTTCAATTACATGGGCAAAACACAAACCATGAAACAAATCATCAATGCCACACTTGTTCCTTATCGCAATGCATATCTTTGCTGTAATTATACAAAACTATAATAGCATCATTCCTTGAGCCAGGAGCCGCTCTGCTCAGCTGTGGGATCGACTGTGGAGCGGACGCCCCTAGGTGCACCCCGAGCATTTTCCTCGGAGGGACCTCCACTTTCAGCCACTCACCGCGGGAGTAGACAAGGACCTCCTGAAGCCATGGACAAATTATTTTAAGTGATATTTTCTTGTAGTATGAATGAGAAGTGCAAGAGGCCTCTTTGCGTGATTGTGTGATTGTGCTGTGTGAGTGAGACGCAGCATCGCTGCGAAGCAATGTCCCTAGCACTTAGTGGCTTGTTGACTGATGTAGATTCTAGTAGGCACGCTACTTTACAATCATAATTCTGCTTGTAATTTTCACCCTGTTGCTTATTGTACCTTGCTTACTGCAATATCTGCGGTGCTTGATAGAAAAATCTATAGAAAGCGTTTGGTTGGTTGAAAATAAAAAAGGGGGAGTTGTGGGAAAGGAATTCGCAGGTGGCTTTGCGCTGTTTCACACGTCCCTGAATTAGAGATAACGAGGAAATAAGTGGTAGAAGCAAAAACTTGAGCAAGATCGAGATAAATTAACTTGGCTGCAATGTTAAGGATGAGCTTTGGGCAGTGGCCAATTGCTGGCTGGCTTGAGGTGCGTCTGAGGGTCTCTAACCAACTATATGACAGGTTCGGGCGCGTGGACAGTGCATGGGGCTACAGGGAAAGTCTATGTAGTGGTGAAAAATGGCAGTAAAGGCCTTCTGTTCAAGAGCCATCAGGAGTCCGTGTCTTTCATCCCTTCATACTTCCACACCTTATCTGATAAAAACCACTCAATATGATAGTGAGATATTTAGGTTTCTATGTTCCCTTTCTCAAAGATGTCACAATACTTTGCACTGTCTTGGCTTCCACCTGGGTACACCAGCATTGCTCGTAAGCACTAAGGAGGGTTGTTCTGAATGATCTCTGTGAGGTGAGTGATGGAAGCATGCAAAACCTGGTAAAAAGAGATAAAATGAATTTGTCAGAGCTGCAGTCAGTGATGCTGGTCTACCACATAAGGACAGTGTACTGGGTGTCGTGAAATGTATAACACAGGTAAATAACACTGCTAGAGTTAAACAGAGTTAAAGTGGGAGAGAGATTAGAGGAACTGCTCAAGTCCTCTCTTCTGTGATCCCATGGGTACAAATCATGGATATCAGATCTCAATTTGTAATGAAAACAAGCAAACAAACAAAAACCCCACACCAAACATTAAAACACTATTTGTAATGTAGGTATTTTTGTTTCAATTCTTCATCTAGGATTTTATAAGACTGTCACTATAAGTATCTGGGCAAAAAAGGGTATAATTTTGCTCTTTTATGCTGAAAGAGCTGTGTCTATTTCTTTTTTAATAACTACAGAGGGAAAAAATAACACTGCTTGCACCTTGGCCTGCATATGCATCTTTATGCTATGTAAGAAAGTTCAGAAATTAAAATACAGGTAAAAAAGAAAGGGGAAAATTCTGAAATTCTGCCTGCCTTCACAGCACACATCAGGTTTGACTCTTCTGCTTTTCCTAAAGTGCTCTGCATCTGAGCGCTGAGATGTTCTGATACCTGCCGAATGAAAGATGACTAATAGAGATGGGAAGTGGTTTTCCTCTTTGCAGTTTTTTTTTTTTTTTGTTCATATCTTTTTGCCTCAAATGGTGGAGGAACACTTTGGAGAAAACATGTTTGTCAAAGGTTTGAGCATATTTCCACTGCAGGGCTGAGAAAGCTTTGAGCCTTTGTTTGTTTCTGGAGGGAACTCTCCTGGTGAAACCAGACTTCTCAACCCTGATGTAGCTGAGGCAGAGAGCAAGCAGGCCCAAGAAAGTCCTATAAATAGAACAGCCACAGGTTTACTTCTGCTACAAACAGCCAGGCAAAAATAAAGGCACACCTTGAAGAAAACACCACGACACCAGGCTTCTGCAGCTCTCTGTCAAGGTTCCCACGTGAGGAGAGATAAACAGGGTTGGGCATTAGCAGGCTGGGCTCCTGCGGGCTTTCACACGCTGTCAGAGGAGGATGGGTGGGACACGGTGCTCGTCCAGACTGCTGCCATAAAAATTCTTGAAGATTTGTCTGACTGTACCCAAAATGGGTGGTTACGAGCTGGTACAGTTAAAGCAGCACAAAACCATGCGAGTGAAATCTCAGTGGAAGTCTGGTCACATCGGTTTGTGTATCTGTGTATCAGCTACGTACCTTCCTCCCACCACGGTGGGCTGAATTCATATAAGCCACATTTAGATCAGATTTGGAGTAACTAGACACAGGTTTCTCTGAAACCTGCTTTGAGGCTGACTGGAAGACAAAGTGCTTTGCTCATTTGAAGCTGAGTCAAATGACCTTGTGGTGCGTCTCTTGCCAGTCCAAAATTGCAGGGTTGGGGAGCACAGGATGCTTCAGTCCTTGCTGGCAAGAACCAAGGATTGGAGATGGCTGGAAAGTAAAAGCTGTCCTCAGAAGATCAGTTTCCCAATGAGAGCATCGAAGCTGACAGCTCAGGTGAGAACCACCTGCCGTGTGAAACCCCCTGGGGATGCGATCACTTCTGCTAAGAACAAGGTTAAGAGCATGGACCAAACCAGTGAGGCTTCCAGCCCGCTTCCTTTGGTGTAAAATCACATCCACAGGCTGGTTCCCAAACTCCCTGCGTTTCCACTCCCCAGCTTTGTCTCAGGAGTACAGCCACCCCAAGAGCCCTCTGCTCCCATCGAACCGAGTCAGTGTGAATGAGCCCCACCAGGGATGGGAGGATGAAATAAGGCCAGAAAGAAAGATCCCGGCAGCATTTCACCCAGTGCTTCGTGGTCACTGGATCTGCACCCGTGTGGCCAAATTCCACCCTCTGGGTTGTGCTCTCTGCAAGGGAAAATCAGAAGGGGAGGGGACATCCGCAGCAGTGAGCTGTGGTCCTGCTGCGGAACTGGAGCCATCACAGTAATCAAAAATATATATTCTTAATTCTTAATTTCACTTGTACAGAAGGAAAAACAGGTAGTGGGGGTGGGTGGGGACAATCCAGGCCTTAATACATCTTCCTCTTCCCGCTGCTTCCCTTCCAGGCTTGGCCCTGACCCTTCCCTTCACACGAGATGTTTTGTAACCTCTGCCCCTGTTGCACTGCGGGCAGCAACACAAACAGCCCCGTGACGACAATCGGGGTCCGATGCGTGATGGTGAATGTTCAGGATGTTTCATCAGAGTGGGTTTTGGCGTCAGGACCTCAGGCCAGATGCTGGCTCCAAGCCCAGCTATTCTCTGCTACCTCAGAGATCTGGACCACTGGAAACGGGATCAGAGCTGGAGACCCCGAGTCCTGCTGTTCTTTGGGGCTGAGGCTGGATCCTAGAGGCGTGAGATGAAACTGTTGCCAGAAGGCAAAGTCCTGCAAAGACATCTTTAATTTATCTCTTCCTGAGACATCTCGGCTTATTTTTTCTTGTATGCTTGGAGAAAGAAGCGTGTCTTTAAGGTGCCACAAAAATAACACCACAGAATGGGTGGTTGAGCCTGAGGTGCGAGGCCAGGAGGCAAAGACCAAGGTCCAGAGTGGACAGGAGGAGTCACGCAGGGTGGATTACGTCCTGGTGGCCATGACCCAGCTGAGGCTTTTTACCCAGGTCCCCTGTCCTCTGCTGGGCGTGACTCATGGACAAGCCTGATCCTCACAGCACTTTGTCTAAGTAGCTTTAGAAAACAGTGGGGCAATGGGTGGAAGCATGCATGCCTTGGCAGATGTCTCCTCTATTCCAGAGGGACGTGGAGTAGCAGCTCCAGGGTGTGCGAGGAGGTGCTGAAGAGAGCTGGTAACGGAGCACGGGGTGTGTGGGCGGCCAGCCACCAGCTCTGCAGAGCCGGACAGGCACACAGCTGTGGTGCCAAAAGTGGAAACCAAGGCATGTATTCAAATAGGCCTCGCGCAAAGGGGAACCGGATGCTCAGAGGCCAGATTCGGCTCTCAGTTCACAGCAGGTGAAGTTAAGCGTTCGCTAGGGGCAGAAGATCATCTCTGTGTCTGTATGGTGATGTTGGCAGCAGAGCTTGGTTCCTCTGGTTGATGCAGCGAGAGAGATAGACGAGAGAGAGGGCAACAAAAGAAAGACGAGCTTAAGCGTAGCCATCAGCTGAAGGCCATGCAAGGTGTTTAATCCTATGCTCCTGGTGCTGCACCACCAGTCCTGCCCTGTCCTGGCTGTTCATGGCATCTCTCCCTCACTCTGCCCTGATCTTCACTCTCTTTACCCAGCTTCATTGCTCGCTTCAGCTCTTCACCTGTCTTTTGTGGTACAAGGCCTCTCTTACTGCAGACACAGGTGGCACATCTCAGCTGTGTTTCACCATGGCTGGTGAAGCGAGGGCAGGTTTGGCTGGATGTCAGCCTGTCTTCCCAAATCGGGATTGCTGCTTGGAGGGACATTTCCTCCCTGAGCCCTGCCAGAAGTGGCTGCGTGCATGCCATGCTGGGCATGACCTGCAGGAAGATGGATGTCCAAACCCCCATACACCACATACTGCTCTCAGACAGCTTGGGTGCAAACACAGGAGGTTTGGGTTTCCTGCAACCATGAAGTCCTCACTGGGCACTGTGGCTACCTTGGTAACTCTTTCAAAGTGGAGGTTTCTTTGATTTGCAAAGAAGATTTGCTGCAGAGGCAGGAGAAGCTGTGGTTTTCCTGTTGGGTGCTTTTCACATCATGACAGGTTTTCTTTTCCTGGGCACTGTGTACCCAAAAGAGCAGAGGGAGGCTGAGTAGCAGCAGGATCAGACCAGCACCCAGGGCTGGCTGTAGCATTGAAGGAAATAATAGTGTTGCAATATGTAGGAGCAGCACAGCCAGGCTCAACCCAAAACTCAGGAGGAGTTATTTTTTTAACACAAAACTCACTCGCCCTTGTGCCCATGTGCCCACAAATGTCAGATATTTGTCCGAGGAGTGCCCAGCATGTGAGCACCAATACATCTGTGTCCGGGTGTATTAGGGACATCTGTGTCCGGGTTTGTTAGGACTCCTGTCAGTGACTGGGGTCTGGAAAACTCACTGTCTGGGTGCCACGAGCACAGGCTGTCTGCATTCCTCCTCCTGCTGCTCTTCCTGGGCTGCCCAGATGCCCCTTGCTACTCAGAGCTGCCTCTGATGTCCTGGGGTGGCCTCTGATGACCTGTGGTGGTCCCTGACGTCCTGTGGTAGCCCCTGCCATCCCATGGTGGTCCCTGATGTGCAGTGGCAGCCCCTACCTCTGGGCATTTTGGCCAGCCAGGCGTTAGTGCTGGCTTCCAGGGATAGGAGGACTGAGTTCTGAGGCCTGGGTGAGACCAAGACTTAAATGTGCATTTCTCCTGCAGAAGGGTGCTCTGGCCATTGGGGCAGACTCTGGTGGGGGCTTCTCCAGGGGGACACCTCCAGCAGACCCCAGGGGACCCCAGGGGGAAGATGGTGCACAGGGCAACAGGCAGTGTGACATGAAGAAACACCATGTCATAGCCTAGTCCAGACCAGGGGACCCGCACTGCTCCCTGCTCCAGCACTGCTCCAACACAGAGCTTTTGATCCGATTTCACGGCTTGCTGTAAAATCCGCAGGCAACACCAGGACCCCACCTCAGGATCGGAGGCAGAGAAGCCAGCTGGCAGCCGCAGCCATCAGGGAGACCGCAGCCTTCATGTCTGGAAAGGCACAGTCCAGAAAACTGGGCTCTACGTGTAGCTGAGCACTCGGGAAGGGGGAAGGCCCAAAACGCTGTCTCTGTGCCAGCCTCTGCTCCTGCTGCCCGCACGGCCCCCGTGGCCAGCAGCTGCTGCCCCTGCCAAAAGCTGCTCCAGCTGCCCGCCGCCTCCACACAGCTCCTGCACCACTGGCCGAGGAGGAGGAGGAGGAAGAGAAGGAGGAGGCTGAAGCAGAGCTGACGGGGAGGTAGGTACTGTCCGGAGGTATGGGTGTGTAGGAATTCATTTTGCCAAGCCAGCGTTGGGGACAACCTGCCCAAAGCTTCCCACTGTCCCTCTCATTTCCCTTTCTGCACCCTCCTTTTGTATTCTGTGCCCTGCGAGGCCAAATTTCTGCCCTGCACCTCCTCCTCCCGCAGCTGTGCCAGCACCTGCTTGCAGACTTGGTTGCTCCAGTGTCCCCAATCCCTGCGTTGTTGCACCCGAGGCTTCTGGTGGCAACGAGACGGCGCATCTGCCAGCTCCCTAGGGCTTGCCACCTCCTGTAACCTGGCCCCCAGTGCCTGTGCCCGAGCTGAGGGAGGATTTGAAGGCCAGGTACACTAGTGAGGGAGCAGAGGATGTGTTCAGCTCAGGCGCTGTGTGTTCATGCTTTGGTGCTGGCCAAAGACTCTACCCTTTTGCACGTAGCTAGATCTCCAAAAATGAGTCAAGTGAAACAGGAGACCTCTGTTTAACCCCTCGGCTGACATTTATGAGAGCATGATTTTCTCTCCGTGCATGGGATTTCCCTCCCAGCAGGTGAGTCCCTCCTCCCATTGCACCTTGCATCTGCAGTGGCCACAGTCCAGGAGGGTGATTTTGGGGCACCTTTTGCTGGCACGACCACCTGTGCTGCCAAGTGGTGAGCCGAACACTTTGCTGGCTCTGCTGGAAACTCTTCCTTTCCTTTTGCTTTATTATTTATTTATTTATTTATTTATTTATTTATTTATTAATGTAAGATTCATTCTTAGCCAGAGCAGGCAGAACTTTCTGCTGTACCCCTTGTTGTGCATGCTCTGGGAAAGCACAGCCATGCTGAAACAGGAGTGTGCTCACTGTAGTTGCGGCTAGTTTTGCTAGACAGACCTGTCTGAGTCCTTTCCAGACTCCTCAGTTTGCTTCTGAGTCTTCTTGTTGATTGTGTGTGTGCCCTAAAGCCTGCATGAAATTATTTCCTAAAGAATCTCTCAGAGGACCCTTGGGATCAGGAGTCTGATGGAGGGATAGAAAATGCTACTTTTGACACGGTCCTGTGACACATGAAGAACTCTTGTATGATTTTGTTGCCCACTGCCACCCTCAGGCCATAGTTTGGGACCATTGACCTAAAATATACCAAAAACCAGTTTTGTATTAAAAGCATCTCTGGCTGGTGAGTGACTTCCAGATGCAGGCAGGGCTGAATTTTTAACAGGGCGAGTAACGCAATTCCCATTTTCTGTCACAGATTTCTAGAGAGGCTCGAAACAAATGCGTTAGTTCTCTATGCAATGACTTCCTTCTTTTATGCAATGGAAGAGTAAAAGGGTGTGCTTCATACAAAGCTTAAGGCTGAGAAGATAAAGGAAATCATGTCAGGAGCACACTCATATTGTTGAACAGCATGCATTGCTGGGAAGTACATTAAATGTCAACCTCCTGTGGTATATGTGGTCAATTGTCTGATGGCTTATCAGAATACCCATTCATATTTCAAAAGAAAAAGAAAACCCCAAAACATTGTGCATCTTTTTTTTTTTTTTTAATAGTATAATCATAGTATAATCTCACTTTGGTGTCCTGAACTGTAGATCTATTTTACTGCATTTCAGTGGAGAATTTCTGGTGTAATTTTCTGTTTTTAATTTTCCAAAACTGGAGACTTAGAGAAATGAAGTAAGATACAGCAGGGATAAATGGGGGTTCTTCTGCTCTGTCTTTGGACCCCTTATCTGATAAAAGCCCTAAGCATTCAGAAAGATAAACTCTCTTTGCCTCAGCTTATGACAACCACTGTTGGCTAAGTGAGGTGCAAGGCTCTGTGCTGCCTGCCACCACCTGTACACTGGGCCCTTCTTCAAGAAAAGCTCACACAGGGAAGGTTTTTTGAGTTTGGCATCTTTGGCTTTGCACATATTTGGTAGAATAAAGATGAAACAAGCAGAACAGCACTTTGGGTAAATGAAGGACAGGCTTAATTTCCAAGGCAATCTTTTTTCATTATTAACATTCAATATTTGTGACAAATCTGAGAACTTCCTTTTTCTTCAAAGATTGCTTAAAGCATTGTGTCTCAACTCAATTTCCAGATTTCTCAGATGCCCTTCGCTCTCTTCAAGAAATGTGGACAGATTACTATAAACCCTGTCTTTTGTTGGTTGTGTTGGTGTTGTGGTTTAACCCGGCTGGCAGCTAAACACCACACAGCCGTTCGCTCACCCTCCCCCCTCCCTCTCTGGGATGGGGGAGAGAAACGGGAAAGTGAAGCCGGTGAGTTGAGATAAAGACAGTTTATTAAGACAGGAATATAATAATAACAATAATAATAATAATAGTGATAATGATAATAGTATTAATAATAATAATGTGTAAGAAAACAAGTGATGCACAATGCAATTGCTCACCACCCGCTGACCGATGCCCAGCCTATCCCCGAGCAGCCGGCCCCCCACCCCGGCCAGCCACCCCTATATATTGTTTAGCATGACGCCAGATGGTATGGAATACCCCTTTGGCCAGTTTGGGTCAGCTGTCCTGGGTCTGTCCCCTCCCAGTTCCTGTTGCACCCCCAGCCTGCTCGCTGGCAGGACAGAGCGAGAAGCCGAAAAGTCCTTGGCCTGGTGTAAACACTGCTCTGCAACAATTAAAACATCAGCATGTTATCAGCACTCTTCTCATCCTAATCCAAAACACAGCACCCTACCAGCTACTAGGAGGAAAATTAACTCTGTCCTAACTGGAACCAGGACAGTTGGAAAAGTTGGTCTTGTGTTTGGTCTTACTCAGAAAGACACGTTCACACCTAGTGACTGCAAAATGTGAACTAAACTTTTAACTTTTTACTCTTCTACCTATAAACCTGTAAGAGGGGAGGTATGAAATCATAATGGTTCTTGGAATTATTGGAGTGTATCTGAAAAGAGTCAGACAGCAAAAAAATCTGGATGTCGTAAAAAGAAATATAGATTTTACCCATGCAGTGGCAAAAAATCATCTGTTTTGTCCCACTCATTCAAAACCCAGTAGAAACCCTCTTGTGCTTTGGGCAAACTAAGAAAACAGGAAACTGCAGTTTGGCAGTGAGAAGGAAACCTGCCCCAATTATCTACGTACTGAAAAGACACTCCTCATCCTTTTCAACCCAACTTCTTGTTGGTCTCACCTTCCTTCTTGCTAAAAATGCATCTGGTTAATATTCACCCCTTCCAGGAATAACAGAAGGCGTGAAGTCATGCAAGATCAGGGGTGGGTTCAATGACGGTGAGCACTGGTCCCTGCAGGCTGTGTACCTGCTGTGGCCATCCCTCTTCCCAGCAAGCTCTGGAGCAGGGCTGCTCTTGTTTGCAGCAGTGTGGATGGTGGGGGAGGCTGGTTTGGGCAGCAGGATCCCTGGTGGTCTTCTGATGTTGGAAATAAGTTCCCACGAGCCTGTTCCTGTGGATAGCAGCTGTGCCCCAATACCCTTGACCAGAAAGCTCTGAAAGCTCCTTCTGATGCCAGTACAAAGTTTGATTGTAGCACAAATGTGTGTAAGTGTCCGTATTCTGCAAAGTCAAACCCTTTTAGCTTTACTATCACTGTTCTTAACTCAGCTGTGGGCTTATTCCAGTGCAATTGCCATGCCCTTGGTGCCTGGTGCTCTGTCTCATCACCACCCTCTGAGTGGGCTGAGCTAACCATGAGGTTTTCAAAACACTTTTTGTATCTTGCACATTTCCTGCAAGAGGTGGCAGAAAATGTGTTTCCTGAGATGAAGTAAGCAAAAAAGAATAGCTACAAAAAACAGACCAAAAGAACCTAAAAAAAAAACAAGAAACAGCATAAAGCTTCTCAGCAGCTTCCTGTTTATCAGCAGCTCAGATACAGATTTATCTGTGACATTACTGAGCCCTCATCACACCTTCCCGTGGGCAGCAGCAGCCCAAGCAAAGCCTCTCTTCTCATCCCCGGGGAGGGCAGGGGGAGATGGGAGACATGGAACCACACCGTGCATGCCCCTCCTGGGAACCTCCCCGACCTCTCCAGGCAACCCATGCTGGTGTCCAGTCGTCTTCACAGTAAAGAAGCGATTGCTGATGTTCAGATCCAACCTCCTGTGCTTCAGCTTGTGCCCATTGCCTCTTGCCTTGTCCTTGGGCACTACTGACAAGGGTCTGGCTCCATCCTCTTTGCACCTGCCCTTCAGGGATTTCAAGATGCTGTTGAGATCCCCCTGAATCTTCTCTCCTCCAGGATGAAGTCATACCTCTTTTTTTTTTTCAGTCTCAGCTTTTTTTGTGGCAAGGTTACCTTGCTAGGTCATATCCAATTTGGTGTGTACCAGGACCCCCATAGCCTTTTCTGCCAAGCTGCTTTCCAGCTGGGTGGCACCCAGCATGGACTGGTACATGGGGTTGTTCCTCCCCATGTGCACGACTTGGCACTTCTCCTTGTTGAACCTCGTGGGATTCCTGTCAGCCTATTCCCCAGACTGTCCAGGTCCCTCTGGATGGCAGCATGACCCTCTAGTGTATCAGCCACTTCTCCTGGCTTTGTATCATCAGCAAAATTGCTGAGGGTGCACCCTGATCCGTCATCCAGGCCATTAATGAAGATGCTTAACAGGACTGGACCCAGTATGGACCCCTGGGGTACTCTCTTCCCCTGCAGGAGTCAATGTGTTCATTAATGCTCTGGATGAAGGACCACTGCAGGTTTTCATCATTTTATTTCTGCATGCTGCCACCTCAGGAGGGGGTGCAAAGACAAAGCAGGACAGGATGGCCACTTGAAGTAACCTTGATGAATTAAAAGGCCCGTGAGCAATGGGCTGCAGTTCAGTGAAGACAAACAGTGCAAACCCAGTTCTGCATTAGGGCAGGTTCAGCCAAGGCCACAGGATGAAGAAGGCAGCAGTTCTGGAGAAAAGGACTCAGGGCTGGCATCCAGCAAAGGAAGCATGAATCAGCAGTGCTGCATGACTGCAGAAGCTGACAGCTACCCCAGGGAGGGGGCTCCTCCACTCTGCTTCACTGGGGTCAGGCCTCAGCTGGGGCTCTGTGTCAGGTTTTGGGCACCGTGATGGAAAAAGATTAAGGACAGCCAGGCAGCTGCCAGAGGAGAACAGTGGCTATGATTAACAATTTAGAAAGCATGACCTAAAAGGAAAAAACTGATGGAATATGAGCCATTTAGATTAAAAGGGAACAAGACCTTCGGATATTTTAAAGCAGCTGGGAGAAAGCAGCAACTGATCTTCCACAGAAAGGACAAATAACTGACTTAAATCACACCAAGGGAGCTTTGGATTGTAGGAGCAGGCTGAGTGACTGTGTGGAAGGACGGACAGTGGGACATGGCTCTGCCTTCCAGCCAGGGACTGGACTCAGACTTCTGCCATCTCTTTAACTCATCCTTGCTTGCATCCTTCTTAGTTCTCCACCCTGAGGCAAAGCAGAGGGTGCTGATGTGAGAGGTGCCCATGTGCTGGCATTCCCTAGGTGCAGGACAGCAGGTTTAAAAACCTGAGTGAGAAAAAAAAGCAGGGTGAGAAAGGAGCATCAGCCAAGGGATGAGCAGAGAAGGGTCTTGTTCTTTAGGACCCCCTGCGCAAGTAATGTTGTTTGTTTGCTTCCTTCTGTCCTGCATGCTGCAAAACATGAGCGAGAAGGCCCCGCTCCCTGCTCGCATTGTTATGAATGAGCTACTTGTCCTGGAAGTTTTGCAACACACTGATTTCTGCTCTGGTGAAACAGAGCAGTTGTGCAAGGCTGCAGCTGTCAAAGCTGTAATCTGTGTGGCTTTGGTGCCAGCAGAGGAAAGCAGAGTGTGGAGCAGAGGGAGGTGGTCCAGACCCCACAGAGCACCTCCAGCTGCTTCTTCTGAACAAACTGCAACAGTTTTTGTAGGACTCCCCGGCTTCCTGCTTCTTTGTCTGCGCTGAGCATCTGCATCAGGAGAGGTGGGCAGAACAATGCCAAATACATCCTTCTATGAGTCGGAAACCATAAACACTTTTTTACTGTAATATGAGTCAATACTTTTGCTGACCAAGCTGAAAAAAAAAAATCAAATTCTATCTTCTATCAGCAAAACCAATGCATCTTAGTTCTACCGGAATTTAAGTTTTAGTGTCTGTGTGCTTTTGAGGAAGAAGGTTTGGAAGAAGAGGTTATTTATGTATATTAAAAACCCACTCTATTTGAAAGTGACACATTCAGAAAATGAAAAGTTGCAATGTTTTAGCTGGAACTTGTCAACGTAAAATATTGTGACTGTTCTTCATAAATTTTTCTCTATTTTGGAGGCAGAAATCCCCCCCAGAACAACTTGGCATTTTCAGGGGCATTTTAGCCAACCTAAATATACCTTCTAGCTGACAACAACAACAAAAAAACATAATTCCAAAAAAATTCTTCCACCTTAGCACACACAGGTACAAATACGCTCTCCCTATTTTAAGAATGAGAAAGAAGCCACTCTGTCATATGGCATATTGACATGTGTCTGTACCTCCACAATGGTGTTGGGCTGACTAAACAATTTTGTGATACCATAAAAGCTGGTCGAAGAAATTCTCTAAGACTCAATTTGGAGTTTTAGAAAGCAGGCATTCTTTTATTGCGGCGCTGGATGCACACAGGATTGCTCCAGCTAGTGTGCGTGCTGAGTTGCTCAACTACCAAGGTTATACACAATCAAATTACAAATATTTATTAGGTTTCCAATGAATAATTAACATATTCATGTTATTTCCTGGAACTCATTAAAATATGCAAATTTCCTCGACGCATTCTCATTTGTTTCTGCCGGTGGTCTTTTGGGGTCTTCTGGCAGTCATTGATCGTATTCCTCACTGTGTTCACTGGTTGAACCCAATTCTTGAGCGTGCTCAGGCCATCTCGTTCTTTCTTAACTTATTGTTTCAACATGCATACTGAGCTTAGTCGGTTACACATCCAAGGACATATGCATAGCATGAGTTCCTCACCTAATCTTCTGACACATCGTCCAGACCTGGGTCCTCTTGCCCTCAATTTGAGATACAAGTCTGTATTTTCTTACAGATGAAACTGGCTAAGTAATACAAAGCTTCTAAACTTCCTTCATTCTAACTAAACATAGTAAAATTTAGACCTATCTGCTCATAAAGCATTTCAAATTTTGCTCCATTGCTCTATCAAAAGGCGGGGGAGGCAGAAGGGGGGAAACCATATGTCCTTTTGGTTCAGTATCAGCAGTCCCAGTTTTGTTCCCTCTTTTGCTCTATCACCTTTTCAACTCCTCTTCTGATACATCAGAGAAAGCCCTCGGCCACATTATAAGCTGTAAAGTGAGAGCAGATTTGAGAGGGAAAGGCCTCATTTTGACTAAGAAGCTGCTCTCATTTTGCTGTTGAGCAAAGGCAGAGGAAACTGCTTTTCTCGGGTATGAGCGCCCAGCGTTGCAATGGGTGGAAGCAGAGCACCATGTTGAGACCAACCCGCCCCTCACCTTCTAGCCAGCTGCTGCTATAGCTAGCAGGACCATGAAATACTTCAGAAATTTTATTTTCTTGGGAAATATACCACCAGGCAGCATACATGGGTTTTCCTACCTTTTCCTATCTGCAGTCGCACCAACACCAAGCACATGTGGTGGGAAGGGGCCTGCGACCAGCCCCGCCAAAGGGCTGGACCCACACCACGGCTCGCAGCCCTCACCCCTTAGGCCGGAGCATATTTTTGCTGGTGGCATCTTCTGTCACAACCACAATTTCCTCTCTGTGTTCGAGCTCAAGTAATCTAAATCATCTGTAGGAGGAAGGAGAGGTTTCCACAAGAGCAGGCATAGCAGTTTTGCAGACATTAAGCTGGCCATTGCCCCAAGGCCAAGGAGCTACTGTGGTGCCATGGGTGAAGTAAACCCTCTGGGACTGCTGTCAGGGGCTGGACACGTCTGAATCTGGTCATTTACAGGAGCTGAGGGCTTGGCCATGTAGTTTGTTTCATGGCAAGATGCATTTTGGTTGTGGCATTTTTCCATTTAAAGCAGGGCTGTGGTGGAGCCTCTCGTCCTGTGGGGCTGTGAGTGGTTTGGAGTATGCGCCTCCACGTCACTGTCATGTAGTGGTGACTTTTGGGCTGCAAAGTTCTTGGATAGACAAAGTGCTGCATGTTTTTTTCCTGCTCTGAAGGGCGAATGAGAGAAGATAAAGCAGCAGAAGAAGTAACTTCACTGTGGGTGTGTTACATATACACAAGCGCTGTTGCAGTGGCAACAGCAGCAGGTGGCTGCTAAGGGGAAGCATGACCTGCCTGGCGCTGAGCATTGGGGTGTGAGGGTCCCCAGCCCCCATGTTGAAAACTTGACCCCCACCACCCAAGCAGGA
The DNA here is from genome assembly GCF_964034855.1 of Anser brachyrhynchus. Taxonomy (NCBI): domain Eukaryota; kingdom Metazoa; phylum Chordata; class Aves; order Anseriformes; family Anatidae; genus Anser; species Anser brachyrhynchus. Next base: position 46,754,609 of record NC_137695.1, on the reverse strand, counting down.
GAGGGCAAGCTGGGAGGCTCATCCCACAGTGATGTTTTCCATGCATTTTTAGCCTGGCTGGTAGCTGAGGAGCCAGTGCACAGCCAGGAGCCAGGACCCACATTCATGAACACACCAGTAGTTATTTATCTGCACTGCCTTCCAACCCAGCTGTGCTGTCTGCCCTTGCTCCTCCCAAGCGGCCTGTTCCCCTGGATGCCCCTGGTTCCTCCCTGTCCCCCAAAGCAGGCATCTGCCATTGGTTTCCATCATCATTATCGTCCTTCGTGCTGCAGTTCCCAAAGCCACCCCTGTGCTTCGCACCCGCCTGTGGGGATAACAACCTTCCAAAGCCACATTTGTTGTTTTCTAAACTCATCTTTGTTCCCTTCCTTTTGCTGCCTTGGAGAAATCAGACACTGTCTCACATTTGATAAATCTTCTTTGTTGAGACAAGCCTGAAGGGCCAGCTGTGGGTCAGGAATATCACCCAGCCAGAAGCAGCACAGGTACACAAACCTTTCTGAAAGCCAGGCAGAAATGTGATTATTATTTGAAACACAGCAAGGCTGCTCTAGAGGATGTTACACGAGGCACTGTAACTCTGCTGTTTCCCTCCAAAACACTTCAACGATCACCACAGTTTTCCCCCCCCCTTCCCTTTACCAAATCATCATGCCTGTCCCAGGCTCAGTCCTCTCTGGTCTGCCAGAAGACTTCCTCCCGCCACTGCAGTCACCAGCCCCCTCCACCCATCATTTATCCTTTTACACTTTAATTGAAGATCTTTCCCTTGTCTTCGAGGTCCTGCATGTTCCCCTCTGCACCATGTATGCAGCATCTCCTCTGATGTTTCCCTGCTGTCCCGCCACATTTTGTCTGGCCACCTAGAATCAAGACTGGAGGAAATACACCATTGAAAGATTTCCCAATTAAAAATACACAACTCAAATGAACTGAAATCTTTTTGCAAAATCTTAACACATTCAAGAGAAAATAGCTCAAGAAAAATTATAGTAGTCTTTCTTGTTCTAGGAAATGTATAAATGTTTTCAAATGCAGATATGTTTTTAATGGAGGCTTTCATTCTTTTATTGGCTTCATGTCAAATCACCATTTAATTTTTTTGTATGTGTTAATAACTTATCATCCAAACTAATGCAAAAAAATCCAATGGAAGAAGTGGCACCTTTAGACGGCTGATGTTTTGATCACAAGAAGTAGTGAAAATTGTCTTTAGTGGCCTTTAAAACCAAAAAAGGAAATATAACAGAGTTACATTGTGTTATATCGTTGCTTGTAACAGTGGGACATACTATTGACATATTATTAATCACATAATTAAAATATAAAGAATATAGAGAAGAAAATAAAATCAAGTTCTACTACAACAACATTCCAGAAATTAATTCTGCAACAAATTAGTATATAAATAGATAAGAGGAGGTGCTGACTCATAAGCAATAGGACAAGCTGGGTACTTGGAGGCAGAGTGATGCCGTAGTGGTTGGCAGCACTGTGAACATCCCATGGGACCGTCCTGTTCTTTCTGACTATGCTACTGACTCATGCCAGGTCCTTCACTAGGCTACTACTTTCATTTCCCAGCCCATTTTCTCACTTTTCATTCATCTGTCTGCGGAATTTAGCTGTGCTCTTCTTTGGGACTGCCTCTCACCATCCATTTACACAACAGCTCTCAGGCTGGAAAGCTACGTGGTGCTGGGGCTGCTATCTGCTACTGAAGAATGGGTTAATAACTTTAATGACTGACATGCTCTGGGTCTGCCACATGTTTGAGGCTTTTAGGTTCTCTGTGCTCCTGTAAGTCAGGGAAATGGTGCTTACCCATTGCTAAGATTAATGGATGAAAAGTATATAATTTGCCTGACTTATAAAGCACTATCATAATTTACAGCAATATATGAAACAACTACAACAACAAAAAAAGATTTCAGGAGATTGTGTAAAAGAAAAATTTTCAAGCCTGTTCTTGTTCTGCTATTTTGTCCTTGACCATGTGTCCTGAATGCACTAAATTATACTTTAAGGAACACCAAGGAAGCAAAGAAACTCTAAGATATCTCCACAAGCTGTGCAAAAATGATTGCAAAGATGTAGCTGTGAGTTCTCATTTTGCTCAGAGTTAGTACATTACTAATAGAAAGGGACTTAACCAGGCTTCAGTATGCAGGTTGTTATCACCTGAAAGAAAAGAAAAACTAAAATACGCTTCTTGGAAATCATATATCAGCTTCTGTAAAATGCTGCAGAGCTGTCACGTTTAATGGATCTATACACATTTCTTCAGGTAGCACTACTTGTGTCTAGCATTACATGTTCTACGGTGGACACACCTCAACTTTGATATTTTTCATTTAAATTAGAGGTGGCTGTGAGAAAAGGGATTTTTGCAAACTTACATTAAAAGGCAAGCACCTCTTATTGTGCTTGTACTGTCTTCAAAAAGAGCCGTAGTTGATTTTTGTTTCACAGAGTGTAATTTTAAGCCTTCTCATCTCTTTTCCTGTTTACTGCAGCTCCAAACCCTTCTCTGTGTCTCAAAACCTTATCTGTAACTGGCAGCTGCCCATCCAACACCTGCCATCACCAAAACCACCAGCGATGGACTAAACCTCCCGGGAACTCACGAGCCTGAGAGAGGACAAGGACACGGCAGAAGGGGACCGGGTACGACTGAGAGCGTGAAGGCTTCTTGCTGCCCAGGGTAGAGACCATAAACATTTAATCTGCTGCTCTTGAAAGTAACAGGTGAGCTCTGGTAACCAGGGGAAGGGAGCCTGCGGTGGTTGTACCTCTCTTGATACCCACTAGAAAGCTGCTTTTTTGGTTTGACCCTTTTGGCCAACTGATGCAGGGAGGGGAGAAAGTGGGAAGTGCTCTATCCTGGTCAAGAGAATCAAAGGCATTGGCCATGTGAAGTCTGAGGTAGAGCATCACCAGGCTCTGTTCAGACAAGCAGAATCCCTTCTGAATTCTGCCAAAATCGGACTTACTATATTTATATATCTGTACCTATATGTCTACAGATCTATCTACACATCAGATGAACATAGGTATATATTTATGTATCTCTACATCTATATATCTCTATGTAACTGTATATATATGCATATATATATACCTATAACACAGTATTAATTACATTTCGATAATTTCTGACTTTTGCTTGTTGAACCTTTGGACTGCTCTTAACGGGTCCCTGACAGGCACCTAAGAAGCATAACCACTGCTGTGGTGGTCACAGTCACAGCATGTCAGGGTTGCACAAGAAAAGAGGTGAATAGCATTAACAGTAAATATTTTTGATGAATGGCATAAACAGCCATTATCTGGTGACTCAAAATCTCAACATTTATGTGTGAAATCCAAGCTGAAATTAATAATACAGATGCCCTACCTGAAAGCTGAATACAGGAAAGAATTGCACTGTCAAGGTAGATTGCAGCCCTGCCTTTCTGTGATTGCTCATTATTCCTGAGCAAGGAGCTCTGCAGGGCTGGGTGCTGTATTTGTAACAGGTTTCTCCACAGTGCATGTGCTGATTGACTTTGGCTGAAGCAGGCCTGGTGCCCCCAAAAAGCTGGGGCAGGTCAGTGAGGCACCAGCAGCATCCACACCAGGAGCAGAGGGCAAGTACCAACTACATCCCTCGCTGTGCCACACATGCAGATGCTCCTGTTTCCCTGCAGCACGTACGCTGCATTTAATGAATTAATCACTCTCATTGGTATTATTGCTGCTGTGCAACAACATTGATTACTCCATGTGATATTTCTCCGCATCAGTCTGTTTGAAGCTCTTTTGAAGTATGATCTACCTGCATGCCAGCACAGCGTAGGTGAAATGCACAATAAACATGCAAGTGTCCTAGCAGCGACAAGCCAAACTCATCTGAAACAGTGTCTTTTGAAAGAACTGTACTTCCTAAAATGTGAGCGCTTTACTCTACCAACCAGATCCTTTTTTTATGGTGGTCAAGAGGTGGCATCTGAAAAAAAAAAACAAACAAACGGTGGGTAAAGCACTGACTCACTTTTGGAGAGCATGTAAAATGACTTTAAAGCTGTATTCATTGCAATTCTTCAGAAATGACAAAGCAAGTAACACCCTTTCACCCCCTCCCCTCCCCCCCCAAATTATTTTGGTGTTTTTTAAACTCAAGAACTGAAGTTGGCCAAAAGAGGCAGGAGTGACAAACTGAAGAAGCCACCAGGGAGATCCATGCCAGGACCCTTTACCTCTTGCTCTCTCTTGCACAGATGTCTGAGATGAATCCCACAAGCCAGTTCATCAGAACAACAGAGTATGACTATGGATACGATGAAAATACTGCTCCATGCAATGAAGGAAACAGCTTTCGCAGGTTTAAATCCCTCCTCCTGCCCATCCTTTACTGCCTCGTGTTTGTCTTCTGCCTTCTGGGAAACTCCTTGGTCCTTTGGGTTCTCCTGACCAGGAAGAAGCTGATGACGATGACTGATGTCTGCCTGCTCAACCTCGCGGCCTCTGATCTCCTCTTTGTTGTGCCTCTCCCTTTCCAAGCCCACTATGCTTCAGAGCAGTGGGTTTTTGGCAACGCTATGTGCAAGATAATGGCTGGCATTTATTACACGGGTTTTTACAGCAGTATTTTCTTTATAACCCTCATGAGCATAGACAGGTACATAGCAATTGTCCATGCCGTCTATGCCGTGAAGATTCGGACAGCCTCTTGTGGCATAATTATCAGTTTAGTCCTGTGGCTGGTGGCTGGCTTGGCTTCTGTGCCCAACATTGTGTTCAACCAGCAGCTGGAAATCGAGCAGTCTATGCAGTGTGTCCCCACGTACCCCCCTGGCAGCAATACCTGGAAGGTTGCATCTCAGTTTGCAGCCAATATCTTGGGTCTCTTGATTCCCCTCAGCATCCTCATTTGCTGCTACGCCCAGATACTGAGAAACCTCCAAAAATGCAAAAATCGGAACAAGATCAAGGCGATCAAGATGATTTTCATCATTGTCATTGTTTTCTTCCTCTTCTGGACCCCCTTCAATGTCGTGCTGTTCCTGGACACCCTGCAGAGCCTGCACATCATCAACGACTGTCAGGCCAGCAACCGGATCGCCCTGGCACTACAGCTGACGGAAACCATTTCCTTCATCCACTGCTGCCTCAACCCCGTGATCTACGCCTTCGCTGGGGTGATGTTCAAGGCCCACCTGAAAGGACTGCTTCAGTCCTGTGTCCGTGTCCTCTGGAGCCCCACCAGGGGTTCTGGGGCCACTCAGTCATCTTCGGTGCCCAGCCAGCTCTCTGCCTGCTCTGACAGCGCAGGGGTGCTCTGAGCCCACCCAAGATCCCTTTGCGAAGAGTAAATGGCTGCCCCAAGCACCGGCACAGCCCCTGAGGCTGCACCATGTGTGCAGTGTCCCCGCAGGGTGACCCATGTGCCTGTGCTGCCTTTTGGGATGTGCTGCCCAATACGGCAAAATAAGCAGCAATGTGAGCTTTCAAAGAGCACCACTCTGTTTGTAAAATGGTGATCCTACACGCTTGCCATGTGGTGATTTTTAATTAGATCACTTTTAATATGTTTCAGCAAACAGGATGCTTCCTCTCCTACTTGTTTTCTTCCTTGTTGAACGCATTGCTCCTGCCTCACCCCCAGCTATGCTCTGCTTTGCAGAAGCTGCTCCCCGCACGAAGCCCTGAGTCCCTGGGACAGGGGTGGGACTCCCTCTGGGAAGTGGAGAAAGGAACAGGTATGGGATGGATTCACATTGAAAAGAGGGGCCGGCGATGGTCCCCCCTTTGCCTCCACTCCCAGATAGAGGCCCCCTTGCGTGGGGCTGCATCAGGTTGCTGAGGGACTCTGGGACATCCGCTGCCACCCATAGCAGCCCTTGGGAGCCACATCTTCAAGAACAGCAGAGCAGCACCTCCAGGTGCCCCCTGTATTTGCCACCCATAGAGGCACAAACACTTGCATAAGGTACCATCAAAGCAGCCTCACCATCTGTGTCCCCTCTGGAGGCAGGGGCCCTCCAACCCTGTGCCCCAGCATTTGCTGTTCAGTGTAAATATCACAAAATGGAACATAGCGCATAGGCTCTATCGCTCTTTTATTTTTCCCCATACATTTTTTTCTGCCATTTTAGACATGTTTCCTTTGAATAAATGTATTAAATGCATCTTTGTATGTCTCAGCTCCTGAAAGGTTTTCTAATGACTCCCAAGCTTTGATGAAGCTAATGAAAGGATCCTTTTACTGTTTTTTTGAGCTGGTATCCTGTAAAATACATCTAATGGAATTCAGAGGTGTCCTGCAGCTTTTCACCAAAAGAAGTTACGTCTCCAGCTCTCTGCCAAGGAAGATTTGTTCTTAAAATCCCAATAAAAGTTCACTGTGGAAAAAACAGCATTTATGCTGAGGTTATTTTTCTGTAAACAAAAATGTTAAAGTTAACAAAGAAGGCATCTGAAACTGGGAAAAGCATAGCCTGGGTATTGTTAAAGACAGAATTTTCCAAGCTACTAAAATATATATTCTGTTTACTCAGTTGTAGCTTTCCTTCTGAAAATATAATTGCTTTTTTATGTTTCTCAAGAATTTAAAATGCATATCTAATTTCAGTGTCAGAAGATTTTTGCCATTAGTTACTAAGTGTAGAAAATACTCCTTTCATTTACGTTAGATAGTACAATTAACTTTTCTAGATTTTATTCCTCAATGGGTAAGAAAAGCACTACAGCTTTATTATCGTATTTTTACTTCTCAGAAGACTTCTAGGTATTTAGAAACAAAGTCCTCTGTCGATGTGTTCCGTTGGGGTTCTTTGTACTGTGCTGGCACTTTGATGATTAAAAAGATACATAGGCTAGCAGCAGGTCAGATGCCTTTCCCCTGTGGCTAGAGTTTTGCAGTTTGGGTGAAAGTATTTCTGTTTAAAATGTTCGGTGACATTTACTGTCTTACCCATAGATGTTTTAGGCAAAATGGAAGAAGCAAGAGATTTTATTTTTTTATACACATTCTTTTGTTATCTTTTATTTTGAGAAAAAGTGAAGAAGGGATTTTTTTCTGAGCAGCTCTCACATAACGACACTTTCCCATGCAGCTTAGATGGCACAAAAGTTGGCAGTCAGGAGCCAGGCTTCCTGGCTGCAGGGAAAAGACATTGATCAAATACGAGACCCGGGTCCCATCAATCGTGCATATGACTTACAGCACCAACAAGTTGCCTTCAAGCATAGAAACTACATGTGGGGAGTGACCTTCACTTTTTAGGCTTCTAGATTTCAGGGAAAAGATAATTTAATACATAACAATGTAGTAGTCTGACTGAAATTGGACAGGTGTGAAACAGGAAATGATTCACCCCAGATCAAGTTGTTTTATTGATAGTTGTGAAAAAAAAAGGCCAAAACAAAGCAAAGACTGCTTTTAGCTAAAGTTAGTATTCAATGACTCTCTGATTTTAAAACACAGATCTGGATTATGTCTGCAATCTTGTTATTCAGAAGAAATGATTAGGCGTAAGAAATAAGGTCTCCAAATTCTTAGTTTCCACTAAGTGTTTAATTGCCTCACTGAATTTGAAATCATGTAAAGACAAGACAATTTTTTAAATTACAGAAATTCACTGTAATTTTTCAAAGACCATGCACCTTTTATGTTGCTATGTCATTCAAAGTGATACAGACCAGGTATGCCCCAGACACGCACAATTCTTTCCATCATCATCATGAAATTCTGTGATCTTTAAGTGTGAAATTAAAATGTGCCAAAGACACTTGCATCAATAATGCAGCAATGTTTTCGGCAGTAGACTAGGATTCTCTCTAGGTTACAAGACAATCACAGGGGCCAAAAGGGCCAAATTCTTTGTTTCTATTACTTTTTTTTTTTTTCGGTCCAGCTGTGAAATCATTGGAAAGGAAGAATAATACCAGAATTTATCCCAAATGATATGTGAAGCCTTAAACAAAGAAGTTAAAAAGTAGGTTTTGCTGGACTTACTGTAGAGCTTACTTCTGCTCTGTTTGAAACACTGGTATTTAAGAATCCAAAAGGGTAGATACAAATCCCCACCCTCTCCTCAAGCATACTTCAGTATGGTTGATCTCTCTGAGATCATGATCGCAGATCCCAAGGGACGCTTTTCCCTTCAGAAGGCTCATTCTTTGTCTAACATGGCTGCAAAAAAGGAGCTGGTATGCTCCTTTTACCGTGTGAACTACCAGAATGGAGAGACATCACCCTAAGTACTCCAAGAAGCATTGTGCCTCTTCTCTAAACATGAAATGTTATTTCTGATGTTGTAAATCCACTGGATTTTATGTTGCTCTTACACACTATCAGCCAGGAAGGAATCCGGGGAGACACTAAGAAATACTCAGAAGTTTTTGCTCTTCTATGCACTGAAGTTGTTGTGGGTAACAGCACCATCAGATCAAAAACGAGGTGAAGCTCTACACTACTACTATACCATTAAGGAACTGGTACTGCCATTTCCTCTGTTACACATTCTGTTTTATGTAGAAACTTGTCAACAGCAATCTGCCCTTTTTTCGCAGTCATAATATTCTCTTGGAAAAAAAAGCAGGTAGTAGATGTACCATTTCCTCAGTTTCAGTGGTTGTGACATAAAAAATAATTATGAGGAAAAAATAAGAATTTTGCAATCTACTCATAACCAGATTGCTGGAATCAGCAAATTTTCCTGTACTGAGATGTCATCAGCTGCAAATACCACTGCGCAAGCACCAAGAAACATGCAGGTTTGATGTCACTTGGATTTCCTGGTGCTGCATGTGGAAATGTGAATACATATGTCAAAATACCTTGCCCAATCTTGTTAATTAAGTGAGTGGAAAGTTGATCATTATCATGGAGAGATGGAATAAAGAGATTATTGCTGTTCTGTGGTGGTTTTACTCAGCTGGGCAGCTGAGCTCCACCACAACCGCTCTCTCACTCCCCCTCCTCAGAGAGAAAGGGAGAGAAAATATGATGGAAAGGGCTCAAAGGTTGAGATAAGGACAGGGAGATCGCCAAGCAATTATTGTCATGGGTAAAACAGCCTCAGTGTAGGGAGATTAATATAATTTATTACCTATCACTAGTGGACTAGCAAAGTGAGAAACTAAAAGCACACTAAAACCACCTTCCCCCCCTCAACCCTCTAGAACCAAACTATCACACCTACGAGTGATGCCGAATAGCCAGCTAAAGTGCTAAACACCACTTTTCATGTTTGATAGCATTTCCCTAGCTAATTCTAAAATGTGTCTGAATTTCTTTGAACTTTCTACATCTTGATTTTCATCTAACGTTTCACAACCCTCCACTTTCCTGTTTCATGTTCTCTGCCCTTTTGTAGTTACGATACTTCTGACACAGCGCCAGGAAAGTCTGATCTTATTCTAGCCCAAGACCATTTGGTAGCACACAACAAAATATCCAAACATCTCCCAGACTTTTAAAATAACTAAAATACAGTAGAACTGTGCAAAGCAGTGCAATGGAGAACTGGGAGAGAGAGAGAGGCAAAGAACATCATGAAAGAGAGGTGCTGGCAGTGATTCCTGCTGGCTTTTCTCCAGCTTGAAAAGTGGGAAACGACCCATAGAAACCACCTGCCAAAGTGACATCAGAAATCATGCAGTACTTTGGGATGATATAACTATGAAAGAAAATGACATTAAACTTTGTTTCATAATACTAAACTACTTAAGCTAATCTCAGTGAGTTTGGGAAACTGTGAGTAATTGCCTCCAAAAAGCTGAAGAGTTTATTCACACTCCCACCAGCAGTACTTTGCTACCAACTAGATGCTGAGGGCAGTGGTCTCCAGACAGACCCCTGTCCCTGGCAGCCCCAGGCAGCTTCCCAGCCCTGGGAACACGCACTCTTGACAGGTTAGGCTCTTTGGCAAAAGGCACGTGAAATTCAAAAGGCGTTGCAGATTACTTGACAATAATGAAGTTCGCTCGCAAGTCCCACATGCTGCTAGACCTAGAACTGAAGACCTTTTCTTGTGAAGACCTAGAAACCAATGTGCTTTAGGTGCTAGAAATCACTCTTTTTTTTTTTTCTTCTTCTTTTTTTTTTTCCAGCACAATTTCTAAAATGTGCAGTTCAGGGCCATGAAGAGATAAATTTCAAAATAAGACATGTGCCAACATAGCAAATATAGAGGCACCCTGTGGTGGTTTCACCCAGCTGGGCAGCTGAACTCCACCACAACCGCTCTTTCACTGCCCCTCCTCAAAAGAAGAGAGAGAGAAGAAAGTATGTTGGAAAGAAAAAAAGAAAAAAAAAAAAAAAGCTCACTGGCAGACATAAGGATAATATAATTAAAGGAAAAACAAAGTAGGGAAAAACAAACAAGCAAGCAAAAGCCTCACAGAAGCAACAAGAGAGAAAGCAATAATTCTCTACTTTGCACCAATGAATGATGTTCGGCCATGGCCTGGGAAGCAGGGCCTCAACACGTGTAGTGGTTGTTTGGGAGGAAGGACGTCTTTGTGATAAGAGGCCCCCTCTCCTTCCCCTTCCCCAGCTTTTATCACCAAGTGTGAGGATGTGTGGTGTGGAATATCCCCTCGGTCGGTGTAGGCCCGCTGCCCTGTGATGTCCCCCCCTCTCTTGCCCACCCCCAGCCCGCTGGCTGTGGGGTGTTGGAGCAAGCCTCAGTGCTGTGCCAGCACTGCTCAGCAATCCCAAAGCACTGTTGGTGGAGCACGAGCTCAGTCATTAGAGCATGAGGCTCTTAATATCAGGGTGGTGGGTTCGTGCCCCATGTTGGTCATTTTTGGCACCCAATGGGGAGCATATTTAAGAAAGGGGAAAAAAAAACTGTTGGGGAACAGCAGCTGAGAGAGAGGGAGGACTGAGAAGCAGCCCTGCAGCCCCCAAGGTCAGTGCAGCAGGAGGGCAGGAGGTGCTCCAGGCAGGCAGCAGCAGTTCCCCTGCGGCCTGTGGAGAGGCCCCTGGTGGAGCAGGCTGTCCCCCTGCAGCCCGTGGGTCCCACACGGAGCAGATCTCCACGCTGCAGCCCCCCCGTGGAGGAGCCCCCGGTGGAGCAGGTGGATGTGGCCTGGAGGAGGCTGCGGCCCATGGAGAGCCCCCGCAGGAGCAGGCCCCGGGCCGGAGCTGCAGCCCGTGGAGAGGAGCCCACGCAGGAGCAGGGGGTCTGGGGGGAGCTGCCGCCCGTGGGGGACCCGTGCTGGAGCAGTTTGCTCCTGGGGGATGGACCCCGTGGTACGGAGCCGTGTGGGAGCAGGTCTTGAAGAGCTGCTGCCTGTGGGCAGCCCCCGCAGGCTCAGTTCGGGAAGGACGGCATCCCGTGGGAGGGACCCCACGGGGAGCAGGGGCAGAGAGGGACTGTGAGGGAGCAGCGGAGATGAAGCATTAGGGACTGACCGCAGCCCCCATCCCGTTACCCTGCGCCACTCGGAGGGAGGAGGTGTAAGAGGGTGGATGGAGGGAAGGCATTTTTGGTTTCTTTCCTTTGTTTCTCACTTCTCTAGTTTGTTAATAATAGGCAATAAATCTTACTATCTCCCAACTCTGAGTCTGTTTTGCCCGATAATTGTTGAGCGATCTCCCCGTCCTTATCTCAACTCTTGAGCCCTTCGCATCGCATTTTCTCCCCCTTTCCCTTTGAGGAGGGGGATTGAGAGAGCAGCTGAGGTGGAGCTTGGCTGCTCACCTGAGTAACACCACCACGTGGTGCAATGCTGGGGCTGCTCTGGCTGCAAGTGCAGAGCACAGTGCTGAGGGGGGCTACTGTGGGGAAAGTTAACTCCATCCCAGCCAAAGCCAGTGCGCACACAGAGAAATTGCTGCAGAGACAAAAGCCTGGGAAGTCAAAAGATCGATCTGCTGTGTCCAGCCGTATTAGCTGGGGTATGGTCATACAGCTGCTGGTCCTGGACCTAGCTCAGCTGTCCCCACAACCATGCAATATGAGCAGACTTCTCCACTTATTACAGCCTATGCACCAAAACATCCCTAGGACCAGCTTTTGGAGAGTTATTCGGGTTCTCCAGGGGCTCAGGGACATTGACATTCCTGGACTGTGACAGCAGGGAGAACCTGAGCACTTGCATTTTGAGGGGTAAAAAGATCCCTCCTCCAGCTTTCTTAAGCTGATAAAAGGAACAACATCCAGCCCAAAGGGCTATCTTCGGGCTCATTGCCTTCCTTGCTGTTGGGTAAAATGATGACTTGGATACCAGCTAGCACCTGCGTGCTCATTTCTAGGCCTGGCCTTGTACCTTCCGAGCTACGTTATTTCCAGGCTCCCCTTGGCTTGCAAACAATGTGTTAGCTCCTGCCTCCACTTCCCTCCCACCGCTTTGAACACACTTCTCCACCAGTCGGGGTGCTGCAATGTCAGCCAGCTTCAATGTCCCACTCACTTGTTCCACATTCTCTGTTACTGCCCTTATCATTTAGAGTGTAAAAAAATCCTGGTGTCAGCAGATAATCTGTAAGGTAAGAGATAACACAGTGAGGTGAAAGACCAACCTACTCATCTCTCCGCAGGAGGTGAAAACATGAAGTTATGACTTAGCACTGCTCTTAATTCCAGGAGCTGTTTTAGCAACACTCCTACTCACAAGTTTCAGCCTACTATAATATACTCTTCAACCTTCAGTTTCCTTCTCTTTTTCATTCCTCAGGGGCACTTCCCTTAGCACAGCCTTCCCCCTGCTAAGGACTGCATCCTCCTTTTCAGAAGCCTCTAGCATCTTGATCTCTCTTCTGTTGTTAAGCAGGCCAGAGGATAAACCTGTGCCTTCGTCCCCAGCCCTTTCCCCACAGCAGACCTCCGCTTCTCCTTGTCTCCCTGCAGACTGCTGGCTGTCCAGAGCTGGGGCTGAGCAAAGCTGCCCCGTGCAGAAGGCTGGTGAGTGAAAGGGGAAGAATCAGAGACATTGCTGAGTTCCTCTAGCCTGTCTCCAGCTCAAAAACATAAGCAATTTATTGAAACATATTAAAATATCTTCTTAGCATTGCCTTAGGAAATATTCACCGAGTTTTGCCTCATTACAGTGACAAGGGAGAGACTTCTGTAACCCTGTAAATGGAGACACTGCTTTCTGTGTGTCTTCTGTAGCCCCAGAGCCCACCCAGTGATATGGTGTTGCTGCTGGTAGTACCAGCCACGGGCTGTGTATTGAGTGTGCAAGGCCTCAGGACTGATGCTGGCCAAGCTCTCTTCGCCTGAACCCATCTTAACCTGCCCGAAACTTTATTTTTGCTTGGTTTAGCTGCAAAAGTAGTTCTTCTTCTGAGCAGGTGGCTATATTTAATTTGTCTTAGTTCTGCTTACTAATGTGGAGCACAACCACAGTTTTTATATAGATAGCAGTAACAAGTAGTTATTTGTGTAGAATGAGATATTTATGACTCTAACATGGTTCTGTACACAGTCCTAGTATGATAGCAGAGGCCTTGAGAAGTGGGGACACAAGACAAGGTGTAGAGGGATCCTTTTACAAGGGACCAGCAGGCTGAAGCCATTGACCTTAGGGCTCAGAAGAGTAGTGGAGGAGTAAGTATTACACTTAGGAAAGGGGTAGAAACTACAAAGTGTGTATATAACAATTTCAACTACTACTACTACTACTACTACTACTACTACTACTACTGCTACTACTACTATTACTGTCATCATTATGCCCAGAATTATTCTGATTTGTTTGTTGGTTGGTTTGTTTCTCTTTTCTTTCCATTTCTGTAATAATCAGGTCTGGACTAATAAAGATGTTTGGATTAGAGCACTAAGAGTTCAATTACACTAACATTAAATTCTTGGATTTATGTATCAGGTGTTTCCTTTTCTCCCTTAACAGAAGGGTGAGCATTACACTTGCCCAACAGACCAGGCCAACTGTCAGCATCTAGCACCTCAGCAGACAGTCTTGGCTGTAGCACTGCAAATTTAAGAGATATGGCACCACCCTGGGGAAACCCAAAACAAGCCTGAGTGAGTGCACCTCACCCTGAAGGCCTGTGATTTCCAAACTGATATGATAATCGATTTAAAGCCAGGTTCTGTCACAACTTTGAGATCCACCACTGAATTTAGTGATGGACTTGATACTTTTGAGGATTTGTATAAGATTTTTTCAGGCCCAGATCTCAGTTTTAGAAACATCCAGATTAACCCTACTTATGTCCTTCTCCTCCACTTTACAATAAAGATATAAAAAAGAAGAGATGGACCACCTAAATCAATGAAATTGTGTGTTTGCAGCCATACACTGTAACCTCTTGTAGTTCTTACACTAGAATTTTGGCTACCTGACACCTGAGTCTTCTTTCTGGTATGGGTGTTGCTCTTTTAATTAGAAACACATTATAACCCAAATACGTTATGTGGTTATTATAACAATACAAACCCCAAATGCATTAATAAATTAATCCAGAGATGAGATACAAAACTTTCTGTGGTTTACAATTTTCTGCTGAAATGAACTCATAACACCACCAAATTCTTAAGCTTGCCTGCCTTCAACTTTCAATTGGGAACCTGAAAATCTCAGAGGCCTTCTCAAACTCTGGTGATCCTTAAATAACTTCCAGGCCCAGCTTCTTGGCTTTTCTCTCTCTCTGCCACTAGTTCCTTTCCTTCTTTCGAGCTGGAGGAGAGAGTCAGGTGTCCTCTCTCACCCATACAACGGGGCTCCAGTGGCTGCTTGTCAGTATGTCTTCCCTTCTTGTAAGTCATCCTCTTCTCCTCCTTCACACTGTTTCTCAAACTAGGTGATAAACTGTGCTTTCACTTGTTACAGCACTCTGACAACAGCTTTTCCTGGTTGCAGCTGATGTCCAGGGCCTCTGGCACTAATTTTTCTAGTCTTTTTTCTCAGACAATGTTAGGATACATTTCAGGACAGACTTCCCCATTTCAGTGAATAAACAGAGGTTCGTGGGGCTCAGACATACCCGGCAGTCTCTTCAGTGAACTGGGTGAGGGGAGAGCACTGGATGGTAGCTGGAAGTGTCAGTGGTGAACACTCTGTAGGTATTGAACATTTAATGCATTTAACACAGGAACAAGGAGATAAGAAATGGTCCCTCATCAGTGTGAAAAACTGTAGCAGACAGTAAACTTCTCCACTATTCGAGGACAAGTGCTAGTAGTATTGAAAATGCATTGAGACTTTAAGTCTTATAAAATGGAGCGTCATTGTAAGATGTTAATTGCCCAAAGAAACATTTTGGGGATTGTTTGGTTTTGAGATTCCAGGTGAATCCAACTGCACTTCAGGCAACGCAAAGAAAATTTTTAGCTGAGATCCACTTAAAGCTTTATTTAGGACTTTATCTTGACATATTTTGGTACAGTCTAGGCATAAAAAACACCTTCCTGTTGAATTCTCTTGATGAGATGGCTTTTCAGTTGAAGTTATTTTTGTCACTTCTTTGTGGCCTGCTTTCATCTTTACACTTAAAACAATCTCTTCCAAGAAGGACGGCAAACTGGTTTGCAAGCACTAAATATACCTGCATGAAACAACTATTTCAACATGATCTGAGAGCTTGACAAATACAGAAGGACCTGGCTTCACATCATACTTGCTAACAATGGCATTGTTTTGCACAGCGGCACAAACAGCTTATCTGCAGCTAACAGCACAGGTGTAAGATTTCTCATTTGTGGACCAAGATGTAAACTAGCTATTCCATTCCTGTTATGAGACAGCAATTAGTACTACGTTACAAAAAGAGAGAGAGAATACAATAAAATTTACCACACTGTAGTACAGAAGACACCACAGAGATCCCCAGTTGGTGGGGATAGAGAACCGCACAGTCTGTGGTATCACAGATTCTGCGGTGTGGTTAGTTTGCCGTGGACTGTGTCAAAGGATGTTTTACTGACTTACCTAAGTCCAGTGTTTTCTTATATTTTATCTACAGAAGCTACTAAGGAAATGGTATCTCTGTCCTGTGAATAAAACCTGTTGGGAGCTGATTAGGGACAGATTCAGTATGTCCATAAATTGCTGTAACATGGCTACCAGGTTGGCTTCAGACTGCTGAACTCCCTCTCCATGGGTGGTATTCATAGAAGGTAAGCAGACTCCACCAGATAGCTGCACAGGAGTGTAAGGACAGTCTCTGAGCAGACTGAAAAGTATATGGGGCTGGTTGTGTCTTTAGGAATCAGTTTCATTGAGGAGCCCTGCAGATAGCCGTGAAGGAAAATCATGGAAGACTCACATTTCAGAGATGCCTAGTCCAGTGTTAGAAATACTACTGGAATCTGTGAGCATGTCATAAGGCTGGCACAAGATCCACCAAGGGATTTAGGCACACAGACCTGAATTTATCCAATCTACCCTTAATGTTTACTGCTACCAAGTAAATTAAGTACCTTCACTTTTCATGTAAACTTAGCTTTTCATAGGTGGCCTCTGAGGTTTCGTTTGTCATGTTACAGGACCCAAGGACCAAGAACCAGAAGTACAAGGGTGCAGCTACAACACATGGGAATTGTTCCCCACCACAATGCATTGCTTTGGAGGAAAACAGTTCATAAACCGGGTTCCTAGAAGGAATGGATGCTTGATATTCACAATCTTGGCACTTCAGCATCCTTGTTGCAAAATGGCTATAACTATATTGATTCATCTCGTAAATGTGGTGAGAAAAACACTGTAGTATCTGTGAAGAAATCCAATATTACCCTAATGGAACTAGAGACATGATTATGAGAGGAAAAAAAAATAATTTTGCAATCTGAGAAGTATCTGGATAGCATACATTAAATAAATCCCGGTCCTGCACACCAGTGAAATACAATAGCAAGAGTCCCTCTGCTGGGATGATGGCTTCTGCAGACTGACCAAGGCTTTGCGATGTGTGTACTCAAGAGGTTCACATGAAGGGCAAACCGCATAGGTATTTTCTAGTAAAGTTCTTCCTGTTCTCTGCAACTCAGAATATCTTAAAAATATGTTGATCTCATGGTTAACTTATATCTCAGTTCTCAAGTCTTCCCCCGGGCTTTATGAAACGCCCCAAAGCTGTGTGGCAGTACTGAGACTCCTGAGTGGCTGACAATGCCACTTTCATACGCCATCAATAGCAACCGTGTTTTGCTTTTATGCATCTTCCCACCTCTTCTAAAACATGATGTCTCTTCAGAATGCCTGCATGGCTATGAGGACATAGGGGAAGAGGAGGATGGCCTTTGCGGCCTCACTTCTGTAACACGATGTGGAACATATACCGTGTTTCTTAGGCGTAAGCAGGGTGCAGTTTGTAGTGACTCAGTAAATCTGTTCCTGCATCTCTTGTGGTTCATCAGCAGAACTGATCTTTACCTCTGTAGCACAGGTCTCTTCTTCTTCAGCAGAGGATGTAGACAGCATCATCAGGCTTACCTGCTAAAAAAACAAGCTCAGCCCCAAAGAACAAAAATCTAAAATATTTGCTTTGATATTTTTTTCCAAAATAAAAAATAATTTCTTGTCACCAAAAGCCCCATCCATTTCATTCAAGTTATCTGAAACATTTGTTTGGACTGTCTAGTCCAGTTTTATCAATGTAAAAGCTGGCTGTCTCGTCTGAACTCTTTGCCTAGGCTCTTTCTATCGTTAAAGAGAGATCCCTCCATATGGTGGTCCATTCTAGCCGAAGGTGGCATAGCTTAAGACAGAGGCAGTTACCCTCTGCAAATACGTACCTCTATCTATAGACTATAGAGGGAGCCCACAGACTAGCCAGCTGGCTACCAGCTATGGGTGGGAGAGCCAACTCCTACAGCCTACAACACTTAGTTTGAAGGACTCCGGAATGAAAGAAATTAAAGCAGAACCAGGCAGAGAACCAGGGGAGGTGGCTATCTCTGTTTTCCCTTCCAGGAAGTAGCTCAGCATTTATAGCACTTACCTGAAAGCAGAAAGAATTACATAAAAAGGAAGCTTTTCACTTGAGTCAAGGCTAGGACCAACATTAGGGCTCTCCAAGTATGGTTATAAGCTGTGGCTGCTTTAATGCTTTTACCTGTTGGACATCTCAAGAGAAAATGCCACAGTAAAATTGTACATGTGCATCTGCAAATAATGCAACAAATGTTTAGAGAACAGCACTGTACACAGCAAGAGCAGTATAGGGTTTTCATTATCTACCTAATACTAACAAATATTACACAGAAAAGCTGAAACAATTACCTATAATAGACCTCGCAAATTCTTCCTGTGTGCCCCTCCTTGTGCTCAACCAAAGCTGCCACATGCCCATCCCTGAAAGCATGAGGAGAGTCAGCAAAATGCCTGCTGAGGGCTGCTGCAGATGAGGACACTCGAGGACTATATACTCGAGGACTGCACAAGGACTCTAATACATTTACTGAATTCCTTTTTCACAACAAAACATCTACTTCACTCAGTTTCACCATAAAAAGGCAGGCTGAAGCACACCATGGGAACAGGAAAGTAACTCCATCAGTACCCAGGTTCCCCTCTTGTGCTATCCTGCTTTGCCTGAAATTCTTAAACACACTCTGACACAGGGACTGAAGTCAACATCTCTCCTTCCACATGGCCTAGAATATGAGACAAATTGCAAGGCCATTCCTTAATCGTCGCTATGGTCTTAGAGGAATACAGCTGAGGTCCTGTCATTTCTTCTTAGGCTTGCTTTAAATTTTACCTGTAGTCTTACCAACAGTGAACTGTCTTCAGCAATCCCATCCCCTCCACAGGAAAAGCTGAGAGACTTCTTCAGGAAATTAGGAAAATGATATCAGTGCCTTGAGTGCCTCTGTGCATCTTGACTTCAGAATCCACATAATGTTCTAAATTTAAGGCAATGGTATTATTGTCAAACCTAGTTCTCCTGTACATTCAGCAGCTGAAGGAGCAACAGAATCTCTTAGTGGTTTGGTTCCCTTGCTTCAGGTTTGTCAGTGGTGGTGCTGTGGCAGCTTCCAGAAAGCCCCAGCTGAGTAAGACGCAGACAGTTTTGCTGCAGTAATTTTCCTTTTTTCTTTTTTGATTCTTCTCTTCAGCACAACCAAGCAGTGCTTCCCTTTTTATAGAATTTCAGTTGATCAGCATAGTGAAGTCCATGTACTCTTTTCTTCCCTTCTTAACCTGCCTAATTTAACAAATGGAGAACCTAAGCATCTCTCTACTTTTACAAGGCAAGCACTCTGCAGCTAGCAATGTCTCCCACTTTGGGAGGTTTTTATCTAACTGATTTCTTTGCTTCCACTTCCTAGGAAGTTCTTTGAATTGGTTAAGGTTCACAAAGTTCACTAGTCCCTTACAGGAAATATGCTAAGAATAAAATCATAGAAAAGAAGTCTGAGAGCTCTCCAAAGATTATCTAGTCCTTTCCCAATAATTTCTCACAGGGCATGCTTTCTAGACCGATGAATACTTCATTCCTTTTCCTGGATCTCTTCAGAATACCTGGAAAAGGGATTTTCAGGTGGTCCTACCCTTTCTAACAAGCCCTATCTTCTACAATAAAATATAAAAAAAATTTAGCTAAATACAATTTAAAAAGTGGTTCCAGGTGCTTAAAATTAAGTGTTCAATATGACATGCTTCTTCTCTTTTGAATCTTTCTTCTTTCCTTTATTTTCATCTCCATCAGTCTTTCTGAAGCATTTCAGATTATTTGCACTAGCGTTTTGGAAACAAACTATGCCTGATTTTCAAAGGTCAGAGCAATGGGAGTTCAGGCAGCTTGAAAACACTGTCTACTTGTTTTCCACCTGAGCACTCAGACTGGAGGCATGAAGAATTAGAACTTTTTCAAAGCAGCGTGTACAAAACTGTGCTTTCTTTCTCAAATGCTAAGTCATGAGTTCGCCATTCTCCATCCCATTGAACCCATTATGCCACGCTCAAGGCCCCTGCTTACCTCACAGACTGTGAAGCTAGCATGGATGTCCAACAATGACTTCTTCTGGGATCTTTCCTAGACTGGTCTCAGTAAGAGAGAAAATGGAAACAGGAATTTATCCATTCCTGAGAGACTTCAGATTTTAGCAATTCTGTCAATATATGAATTCTTGCAGTTTTGTATACAATTCCTTTGTCCACATATGTTTAGAAAGCACTGTCTGCATAGGGTGCTGTCCTTACAACTAGGTCTTTTTCTTCTCCTGCATGGGAGGTATTCAATTCCAAAGTGCTGCATTTGCTAAGTTTCCCAAACTTCTGCCATCACTTACATGCTGGTTCTGCTATTTTCAGCTGTAGCTGCTTTTTTTATTTGGGCAAACTGATAGAGCAAACAAAAAGCAGACTCCAGAAAGTCTCTGAAAAACACAAAGGGAAGTGTCAGTGTCACAAGACAAGAGGGCAGGAGGAGAGCAAGCATTCCCTCTGGTACCCCTAGACAATTACACCCGCCCACAGCCCCTGGGCAATGGACTTCACTCTCAGGAGCTAAGACAAACCCTTTCTCTTGGTGACCACCCCTCTTTCTCATAGGGCAGTAAAAATGAAGTGCCTTAGAGAAGGATTTTTGATCCTGCAAGCTAAGCACTTATTTCCCCAAGACAGTAGCCCACAGAAGTTTAAATTTACAAACAAAACTGCTGAGCTATCAGCCTGTATGTTGAGTAGGAAGAGACGTCTGAAATGGTAAAAAAATGATTTCAAATTCAGACAGCAGCTCAGAGGGAGGTGGGATGGAGAGAAAACGTGGGTTGAGTCTCCCTGTTATGCACTGTGTTCCTGTAGGGAAGGCCCCTTCTGACCAGGCTTTAAGCTTTTCAGTGCTTTGCAGTCTGCATTTACAGCAAAATCTGCACACTCCCCTCCAGATCAACAGGAAAAGTTGATGCTCTTTCAGCCACCACAGAGACCCCTCTTCCTAACATCTCGCTTAGGCACACCGTCTGCAACAGCTCGCAGCTCTGTGAACCTCTTTTATACTCCCTGCAGCGTTACTGCTCAGGTTATGTATCACTGGTTTTAGTGAAACTCCACATAGATTTTCTAGGAAATGACAAAATCCGGCTATAATTTTGGCAAAATCCAGCCTTACACTCTTTGAGGAATACTGCAGGAAGCCACCCAGCAGAGAGAATGGTCAACTGCTGCTGCTAAATAGCTGCAAAATGCAAAATGTAGTTTTGCTATAAATTGCAATGACAGCTTAAAAGGACCCCTCAGGGGGCAGATGAGTGGACATAATATTCATCAGTCCTGGTTTTTAATGGTTCCCTACACAGGCATCATCCGTCACTCCAGCAGCTGGAGACTGCTGATGTAGGTGTGCCAATGGCATTGGTAAAACAAATGTTTCAAAAGAAAATCCATGATGACAGCCTGTGCAGTCAGCTATACTTCCTGTCCTGCCTTTGAAGCATTACCGATTCCTATCTCTTTCTTCCTATTGCTTTCAATCTTCCTACTGCTTTTCAATTGCTGCAATGCCACCACATCAAAAAGGGAACGAGCTGCAGGTTCCAGCCCTCCTCACGCGACAGCCTCCGAGAACCACAAATCATTACAAGTGACTTTCCAAAAACCACACAACGTGTGTTCGAGGGCGGGTATGCATCCCACAGGACAGTGTGGTGCGGACTGCATGAGCTGGTCTCACAACTGGAGGGAAGGTAGTTCCATCACCACCGTGCTCTGCCTGACCTACCTAGCTCGAGGAGGTGTGTGCCGGCACAAGGCCCTGACTTGTTTCTCTTCAGAAGACTCACAAGAGGCAAGCGTGATGCTGTCTAACATGACATGTATGGTATAAATGTATCTTAATTTTGCTTACAGGTTCTTTCTCACCAAAGATGACAAAAGGGAGAACTGAGAACCATGTAGAAATTACGCAGAAGTCAGTAAGAGACTACATGAATGAAGTATAACTTGGTGGGGTTGTTTCAACAGTCATTTTGGAGACTTGAATATAATTTTAAAATCACACATTCTGTATGCCAGATATTTCATACCACTCTCTGTTGAGCTGCAGAAGCGTCTAGAGCAGCTGCAAATACTTGCTGTCCTGAGAACATGATTTTATTGAATTTAACCACCTAGTCTTAACCCTGTAGAGAAATGAATAGTTTAGCCACTGAATTTCAGCAGGGGCAGAACAAGTACACACCCACTTCATCCCTCTGTTCAGAACTCGGGTTGGAAACTGATAATTTTCAGAAAGAAGAACTGTGCCCTTGATTCTTGTAATGTTTTGCAATAGATCACACAGGAAGTGCCGTTTCCTATTTTCAGATAAAGGGTTTAACTATATGTTTGTTCACAAAGACGAAGGCGACACGGTCTGATAAAACAAGCTTGATAAATCAGTGAGTAGCTCATTATTTTTCTCTTATATGTGAATGTGTAAATACAGATTCAAATTTGTTGTGTGGGCAAGCCTACGTGTCTAATGACAGTGGGAGCAGAACTGCCAGAGATACTGTCTTTAGTAGCAATTGGGTCTTGTAACCAGCTTACAGCTCAGGATAAGGCTAAGTGTAAGAGTTTTGAAGTGTAAGAGAATTGAACTGGACAAATGGTGGAGAAAATTATTTTCTAGAAATGTCCTGGATCTTGGTTTTGAAACTGTTCTGGGAGGTCAGTAGCTTGAAAATGTATTCCTCTAGGGATATAAACTGATCAGACGTCAAATCCTTCACACTTAATCTAGTCTTTTGAAATCTAAGCCACATCATGTTCTATCAGGTGCAGATGGCAGATGTCCTTCATCAGTATCCTATCACAGTATTCACAGTTTCTTTGTATTATCTGAGAATTTAACATACTAAAGGTGTTTTATCATTATCACTTTATGAAGGGTTCTTTGGGATTGTTTCCTCTTTTAATGTGATGTCTCTGAGCAAGCAGAAAGTCTGTACTCTATCTCTCAACTACAGATACCAGTGTTATGGCCAGCCAGTAGCTTGCAGTTACCTTTCAATGAAGTTTTACATGAATAAAATTCATCAGTACTTTTCTGAAATTTTGCCACTCACGCCTCTGCCTTGATAAATGAGACTTGCTACTTGGTCATCAGCAAAAAAGCTACAATAGTGTAAGAATATATATATATATATTTATTTCCTCCGGTATATTAAATATACGGCTGTAGCAACAATTGCTTTTGTGGGAGAATTCTACTGTCATTTGACAGGAACAGCTGATAACCACCTGTGCAGAGGGCTTGAACCTCTCTGTGTGCTGTCCTTTACAGCAGTAACATGGGAGGGCAGGATGACCGTGATCCTATGACATACGTTGGAAATCTCCACTCCAGACTATTTTTCTTTTTTATACTCCTGTTCGTCCTCAGAATGGTTGTGACTTCAATGGCTGTTTGAATTTCTCTGAATTCAACATCTTATTTGAATCAGTTTAAGCAGAGATACTGGAAAACAATCTGAACAGAAACACTAGCATAGGACTTAACCTGCACTATAAAAAAGCCCTCTTACACAGATAGTCATGACTTAGTTGAAAACATGTAATATCTGTCTCAGTTTCTCTTTCTCAGATTGCTTATTTTGAGTGCTCACGCTACTCCTTCACTGTACATTTATTTAGATAAAAACACCCACTTCTTTTGTCTTGCAACCGCTGAACTAACTGCAGAAGAGCTCAGAATTTTCACGTGTGCCTTTCTGTTTTTTACGGGGAATGGAAACAATTGGATCCTGAGCATTCACAGAGAATTGAGTCTGTTTTTTCCAGCCCAAAACATATTTTTAGCTTGAAAGTTCTGCAGGAATGGAAAAATTAATCAGGTAGCAGGCAAGCAGCTCCAAAGGGAAGAAGTGTCTAATGCTCAGCTGTTAGAGGAAGAGGTTTCCAAAGTGAGGTTTAATTTTGGAAGGGACTGTCTTTCCCCAGTGATATCCTGGAAATAAATCCTGTGGTTTCTATCACATGCCAAGATGTGTTTGAGGGAAAGTATCAGCTCAGAGTCTTACAAATAGCATTTAGTTTGTACTTCTACCTTTTCCTTCAGCTTTCTTGGTAACTCAAGAAAAGTGTGAACAAACGCTTGCTTCCCAAGGTATCTCTGGTCCACACATGGACTACTCTGCAGTTTTGCCTGTCCAGAGACTCCTTCTGGAAAGACCAAGGCAATATTAAATGGATAGAGCTGCTAGCAGGAAACAATGGTCATCTCTCTTACAATGCTCGCTCTGATATCTGGATATAGAGTATTATTTTTCTTCATTTAGGTTCTGGTTTTAATCTGTGCTACAACACAATTCTCTTTCTTCACGAAGTGCCCTCGATACTGCTGACATACTTTTAAGCTGATCACAAGTCATTAAGTTATTTCTTTTTCTGTGTGACAAACTGCCATTTGTGAAAAGGAGGGGAGCAAGGAGTAGCGCTTTGAAAAGAGAAACCTTGTCTTGGGCCCTAGAAAGGGAAAGGGAATTTGAGGGCCATTCAGCTTTGAGATGAGTGGCTCCATTCATGTGCTGATGTTCCTCTATTAGTTATGACTTCAGTGAGGAAACCCTGTCCAAATCCCACTCAGGGCACAGCAGGCTCAGCGAGCTGTGATGACTGCCATCCCCAAATGAATCAGTGTGGCAGGGCAGCGGCCCTCTGAGCTTGAATGGAAATGCCTGATAATCATACCAGCACCTAGACACTCCTGTAGCAGAAGGTGATAGTGTAGAGATAACAGCTAATACTCAAGAGCTAGCAAGGCTTTTCTCGAAGCAGCCCAAATGCCCAAGTACAACAGTCTGAAAGACATGATTTAAAGATACATCCTCATTACAAGAATCTCTGACAAGAGCTATGAAGACTGGCAGTAGGTATTGGGATTGCCATCACAAGGGTATATTATTGGGTGTATAGCCAGTGGGAGAGTGGGCCTAATAAAATAAGGCCCCAGAACGTGCTGTTATAGCCACAGGCAGTCTGGCAGACTTGGAGCAAATTGTTGTGGCTGCCTCACTTACATCTGTTTCCCAGGGAGCAGGTACTTGGACCAAGGCTTGGTCACACTTCAGTGTATCAAACTTCTTGGAGACTCAGAACATAACCAGTCCTCTAAGGGGAAGCAAGAGTGGCCTCTTATTGGACTACTAGTGTATTTAGATGCTTTAGAGGGAACTGAAAAGAAAATACCCCTTCTCTTAGATTTCAAGCTTATGTTTGACTTGTTTGCCCGCTTTGGCAGAAATTGTCTAGAATTTCTGTTAACAAACAAAACTACTCTGAAACTGTGAGTCAGTTCACTGTGGTGTGAGCAGGATAGTGGGACAGTGATGGCCTCATGCAGTCCATCGAGCTAGCAAGAATGCCCTGCAAATTAAAATCCTTATCCTTAAGACTTCCTGAATATTTGTAATTTCAGAAGAAATAAGCCAAACAATCACAAGTCCCCAAATCAGAATCAGAAAAAGACTGTTTATACTCACAAGCACAGAGATAAAACTCGAGAGGCCTTTGCTAACACACCCATTTCTGAAGGCTCGTGACCTAATCATTTCAGAGCCAAAGCCAGACTTCTTGTCAAGGGCTACAGCTTCTAGAGAAGACATTCCTTTCTGCATGAAAATGGAAACTGGAAAAATGGTTAAAGATAAATGAAACAGGAATGAAATACAAACAACTTGTTCCAATATAATTTGTTAGCAAGATCAGTTTTCAGGAGCTCTTGGTGATTAACTTCGCTTGTGTGCAAAGGATAAAGCATATTTTAGAAAGCATTTCAGAAAACATTTTCATGTTTTATGCTTGTTGAGAAGAGGTGGATCTGACTTCTATCCTGTGCAAAAGCTCAGAGATTTCCCGTCAGGTCATAGACAGAAAGCAAAATAACCACAGCACATGCTGTATTTCTGGGCAGCATGAATATAAATTGTACAGGGAAGGAGCTGCATTTTGGCAGTGGGTAGCTGTACTGGGTCTGGCTGGGATGGAGCTACTTTTCTTCACAGCAGTTCATACAGCGCTGTGTTTTGGATTTATGACTATAGCTGGGATGGGTGAACCAAAACATGTTCCTTGTCATATAACACTGTGCTCAGCAATAAAACTGTGTTGGAGTTTTTTAAAGCAGGTATTGCTGCAAGGCTTGTTGTGCATCGGTCTGTTTAGTGGGAGGTGGCAAATGCATCACCTCTTTTTACATTTTGTTTCCTTCACATATTAAACTGTCTTTATCTTGATTCACAAGTTTTTCTCACTTTTGGCCTTCTGATTCTCTCCCCTGTCCCACTGTGGGGTGTGTGAGTGAGTGACTGGATAGGGGTTTAGCTGCATGTTGGCCAGGGTCAACCCATCTGAGAAGGTAAGACTTGGACAACAAAGACAAATCACAAGAGGACCAGTTACCTTCAGTTCTATTACTCCCACAATTATATTCGGATGTTTTTACATCTCAAACTAAGTTCCAAACTAGATAACAAAAGCCACAGCTCAAAATGGACGACTACAGTAATTAAACTGAGCTTCAACCAAAAAGCAGACCAGCAGCCTGCCTCAGTGTCACTCCAACCACAGGCTGAGCTCTTCAGCTACATTTAGTCTTGCAGAACTCGAGTGCAGAGAGACTGAAGTGATGGTTTTCACAAGTGGTCTCTGCAAAAGACATCTGCAGTCACACAGGCCTACCTCTCCACTGGAAAAAAAGTGCACAGCGAGGCTGCAAACAGGAAAGGAGCAATCACGACTGCATTACGCGAGTGGTCAGAGATGACACAGCAAGTAGGGGCAGGCGCAGGACCTGAAGATTTCTGTTTCAGAAGCAGTCTGCTGCCTTGTCAAGAGAACAGGCATCGTTCTGCCATGAAAATGCAACGCCTGATGAAAGCAGTCATCGTGATACCTCCCCGCCCCCCCCATAAAAAGTGTAGCTATTTTCCCAAATGGTAAGTAACTCTAGTTGAGTGGCTACCAAATGCATCAATTTCCCCACTTAGTGACTGGGAAGCACATTACGTCCCTCTTACACCTGTCTTCACGAAATCCTATTCCCAGCTCCTCACAGGACATGCAGAAATTCTTTTGTTTTCTCCAGGAGCCTGTGAGAAGACATTTCTCCTCAGCTTTTCAGAGACCAAATTACACAAACCTACGCTTCAGCATCTGGCTCCCAGGCCTACCAGGGATTTGGGAAAAGGGGAAGGTGTGGTGGCAGGGTTTGGTGGCATCCAAGTCTCATGCCTTTATCTGCTTGCACTGTAACAGAAGTGGCCAAGGACTTCCACAGCTCTGTTGTACCACTTACCTCCTAGTCTGGGACTCCTCCGTCTCAGGGGAGCTCCCTCCCTCCCACAGCCCCCCAGCCCAAATCAGAGGGACAGAGATTTTGGGCAGCCCTTGCACTTCCTCAATTACTGTGCTGCACCTGTTGTGAAGTTGCCACATCACATATTGATCGTCAGAACTGTGACTTCAATAAAGTACGGAATCAAGGAAATCATTTGACCAAGGGCATTATGTCAGCAAAAGCCTGAACAGAGGTTTAAATCAAATCCTGAGACAATTAAAAATTTACAGCACTGTAATTTTTTACTTTCTTGTGGCAGTTGGTCTATATGCCATGCTGACAGTAACTGAAACCATTTATGCCATTTGAGAAGGTGTTGCCTACCAGTTCTTTTTATTCCCTGCAGGTCATCAGCTGAGCGTGCCCAGCATAGCCCGCACAAGACAGGGCTCCACAACATTTTTGTTCCAAAGATACCTAATACCAGGCCATTTTCAAGACCCTGGCCTGACCAACACCCTGCAGACCAACACCGCCAACTTGCTGCTTCCCCAGCTGGGTACGTTTAGCTCCCCTTGCCAAGGGGCATTTCTACACCACCACTGACCCCATTCCCAGAGCCCTCAAGGCTCGAAGCCATGACAAACCTGAACGAGCAGTGGTCACTTAGGTTTTACCGGTGCCAGAGGGCCCTTGTGGGCCTACGCCTACACCTCCCTGCTGCCTCCTCTTCCTTGGGTGAGGCTGCAGAAGGGGCTGGCAAACTGAGGAGGTGACCAGGTCCTGTCACTGTGTTTCATTCCCCTGACTGCCAAGCTTGCAGTTTCCTGCAGTTAACCACCCTTCTCTTCCTTTCCAGACCAACACACCATGGAAAACGATACCGTGGGCTTCCTTGACATGGCTACAACAACAGAATTTGACTACGGCGATTCAGCACCGTGCACGGGGACTGAAGAAAAGCACTTTGCAGCCAATCTTCTGCCACCGCTTTATTCTTTGGTGGTAATATTTGGCCTCACAGGCAACATGCTCGTTGTCCTCATCCTGATAAAATACAAGAGATTGAAGAGCATGACTGACATCTACCTGCTCAATCTGGCAATTTCTGATTTGCTGTTTATATTTTCTCTTCCTTTTTGGGCCTATTATGCTGTTCATGACTGGATTTTTGGGGAAGCGTTGTGCAGAATTCTCTCAGGTGTCTACCTCCTTGGCTTCTACAGCGGCATCTTTTTCATAATCCTGTTAACCATAGACAGATATCTGGCCATAGTGCACGCAGTGTTTGCTTTGAAAGCGAGGACAGTTACCTATGGCATCCTCACCAGCATTGTCACTTGGGCTGTTGCTATGTTTGCCTCTGTTCCTGGGATAGTATTTCACAAAACTCAGAAGGAAAATTCACGGTATACGTGCAGTGCTCATTATCCAAGTGATGGCTCAATAAATTGGAAGTACTCCTACATTTTAAAGATGAACATTCTGGGACTTATCATTCCAATGTTCATTATGATTTTCAGTTACTCTCAAATTCTAAAAACATTATTGGGATGTAGGAATGAGAAAAAACAGAAGGCTGTCAGACTTATTTTTGTGATCATGATTTTTTACTTCATCTTCTGGACACCATTTCATATTGCTTCTTTTCTGCATACATTTCAAACTTCATTTTTTGACACAGATTGTGAAATCCAAAGTAAACTGGAGAAAGCAATCCAAGTGACAGAAACAATTTCAATGATCCACTGCTGTATCAATCCTGTGATCTATGCATTTGTTGGAGAAAAATTTAGAAAGTATCTTTACAACTTTTTCCGAAAGCATGTTGCAGCTCACCTCTGCAAAAAATGTCCATCTCTTTATCGTGAAAAATTAGAAAGAGTTAATTCCACATTCACACCATCCACTGCAGAACATGACATCTCCACTGGACTGTAAAAATACATCAAAAGACTAGCTAGTAAATATCTGCGTTAAGAACTGCATGACATTATTGAAGAACTTTATGTCAAGCACTACTAAAAACTGCATGAGCCTCAATTTTTGTGGTTAATCCCATGGATTACATATTTTTTTTTGTTCTTAAACTAACAGAATCTACCATTTTTCCAATAATTGTTAATACCATAGGTGGATCACATCAAGATTTGAATGGGGCCCAGAATAGTTTTATTCTGGTGGTTGAACCAAGTTCTGTCCAATGAACAAATGCTCATGAGGTTTACTGGGGGGAATATAATGTTGAAGAAACTAAGGAGTAATAAATCATCTTGCAAGAAGCATTTGCAGCTATGTGAACAATATAAGATCAGGAGGAAGCTTTGAGGATTGATGTGCCTGTTCAGTATATAGCATTAAGCAAACACCTAAAATCCTGATCGCTTTTGGAAGTGACAGTATTCATTCTGCAACATAGCCGGCCATTTGGTAGTGGGAAGCTTTCAGTCTTCTTCATTTCACTCCTCATTCCCTTATGTTCCCTGCATGAATAAGAGATGTTTCCACGAAAAGGATGAATATCAGATATAACAAGAAAACACCTCTCCTCTGATGGGAGTTGACTGACTTTTATCTTGCTGTAGCCATTTAACCCATGGATTTATTGATAGTTAATAGTGTAGTTGTTTTTAAATGTAATCCTTTTTACTGTAGGCTAAGGTTTAGTGTTTTTATTTTAGGTCTTTAATTTTATGCCAACCATATCAGTGTTCAGTTGACAACATTTTCCAAAGTGGGTTTAATGGGTAACGTGACTTTTGTGGGTGCAGTTTTACAAGTAACTGCACACACCAATTTTACTGACTGCAAAGAAGTCAATGTTGCGCCCCCCCAAAAAAAACATGAATTTGTTTCTAACATATATTCCTCCGAGGAAATCAGCACTTATCCAATAAAGGTAGATCAGCAAAGATCTGCAAGGACAGAATTAAAATCACCTTGGTATTTGCTGTGCAAGATTCTGTATGAAAATATCAGGACCCTCTGGAGGATTTTGGAGACCATGAACTCAGTACTGAGTGGAGGCCTCCCTAGTTCTGGACATACAAATCACATGTGTAGAGGCAGATTTTGTGTGACAGATGCAGAAAGCATGTCAGGATAGGCTCCTGCATGCTACAAACACATCCTGGACATACACAGCAAGTCTGCTATTTGGGAAACACTTCTAGGAAGACAGCAACCTTGGAACTACAAAAGCAACCAACTGTAGAGGAGATACAACTCCTTGCCTTCCCAGGAGAATAGCATTCATTGCCTCTGGTGCTGCAATCAGGACTGCACCCTTACTGAAGACTTGAGACCATTACTCACTGGTGTCCTATGGCCATACATTTATGCCATTATTGGGAATTTTCCTGAAAAAGAAAGTGGTATTCTAGGACATGATACTAACTTTAAGGTGTTGCTTTAAACTGTAAGGAAGTACAGGTGAACACTCCTTATGCAAGTGAACAGTTCTGCTTTGTTCCCATTTGCTTCGAGGGACACTATTCATGCATGCAAGCAAGGCCTTGCTCACAGAAATCTGCAAGGACAGGTTCGACTAACCTCCAGGCAACACAAGGATGGAAGAAGGGACTCCACACCACTTAACATTAGGCATGTGACAGATGCCTACATTGACAGCAAATCTCTTCGAGATCCTTCAGTGGAGAATAGGGAAAAAGAGATACCTGTGTCAGAAGCAGACGTGATTTAAATGGCCTCTGGGGGAGACAACCTGTCTGACTGAAAAGGAACCTGAAAATACCAGCTTCTTAATTTAGAAATCAGATGGCTGAGCTGTGTGGTGTGAATACTCTTCCCTTTTTAGCCCTGTTACATCACGGCACTGCTTCTATTAGTTAGCTATGGTCCTACCAGCCATCACATTCTGACTGCTCCCCCGTGAGGTTAATAGCCACAGATATACAAAGGAAAGACCAAAAACTATGCTCACAGTAAACTTTCTTAATTGGAAATATTATTTTTCCTTTCTTTTGTACATTTTACTGCACAAAAGTGAAAGCACCTTTTTAATGTTAAAGTATAAATTAGATCAGTGTGATACAAATCCTGCTGTAGCCATGGTATTTCTAATGCTGTGCTTTATTTTCATAGAATCATAGAACTTTAAATTCTTGTCTTGTTGGAATTATGTTCCTTCCTATTTTTGTGTTAATGAAGTGAAACTAATAAAATCTGTGTCTGAAAAGCGAGGTATACCTTGTAGCCCATGTTCTTCTTGTAGGCAAAAGGACATCATCTCTGCTCTCAGAATGGAGGTAGAAAAAAGATGCAATGATGGATTTTAACCCTCGCAATACTACACTTTGAAGTGAAGCAAACCACACCAACCAAGCAGAGAACAGTCTGCACAGTCCAGAAGCTACTGTACTGGCATGGCTTTTATCCCCCAGGAAGCTTGAGAAGAGCACATTACAATGGGCTTTGGGAAAAGTCTGGGGGCACATATTTTAGATGGGTGAGATCTGCCAGGTAGGAGAAACAGGGCTGTGTCAGTTATAAATAGGAAAAGGGGAGGAATAAAGGAAAGAACTAGAAGATGGCACTTTTTTCTTGACAGGAAAACAAATGAAACCCAACCCAACAGGATCAACTTATTGTTACGTTATGTGCCCTGGCAGGATGATTCTGGGTCAGTCAGAATAGGTCTTCACTGCAGCTTTGCAATGAGACAAGCAAGGCATTAATATGCTGTAGGTAGCTTTATTGCAGATTGTGCATCTTAACAAGTCAGATGGGGCTGTGGCATGGTGTAGCTGCAGGCCAGGTAGCTCCAACATAAGGTAGCAAGACTTCAAGCAGTCTGGCCCCAGCAGGATGGAGCTACCCATGGGGAAGGTTTAACAAGATCCCAGGCTCTGTGAAAGAGGGCAAATCACCTTGGCAGAGAGCTGGGGAGAATTTTTGTGTACAAAATACACAGACATTTTGACAAAAATATTCCATAACTCAAGATCTGCAGGGAAAAGCATTGAGATGATGATGCAATATGTACGTAAGAGCTAGAGAAGCAGGCAGAGATTCAGGAACTGTGTGATGAACTAGAAGTAAGTTAAGAAAATGGCAGGGCACCCTAGGACTATAATTACAGCAAAGAAACTGACTCAAGGAAAAACCACTGCAAGTGCTTGGGAGGCATCCGACCCTCTCTGGGGACATATTGAGGGGGAAAAAAGCAAGCATTTGAGAGAATGTGCAAGTAGCACCAGAAAACGAAAGATTCAAGACCCTGTGAACGCGAGAAGTAAAATGTTGATTTAAAACAAATGTAGAACCGCTATACGGAAATTGTTAGAAGTTCAAAACATTTGGCACCGAACTTCTTACGAGATAGCATGTCGACTGGGTGTTATATTCCACATGGCATGCTTATGAAAGGAATCTCCATGTGTCTTTGACAAATATCTGCGCACAGACCCCAACCCAATCAAACAGATTAGTTAGGTACGGGACAGGACAGATCCCAACTTTTCTGCTGGGACATGCTGCTGCCACACATTCAGAAGCACGTGGGGAGGAATTCCCCACACAGCAAAAGGTAATTGTGCTGACTGTCAGGCCACTGGCAGACTTCCTAAAGGGCAAAAGGAAATGTAGAAAAAGTGCATATATGGTATCAGTGAGTGCTAAGCAGTACTCAGAACCAACCACCGGATTTATTACCACTGGCATTGGTTGGTCTGTGGCAAACAGAAGCAGTGAAACTTCTGGTAACCAGTGCATGGGGGTGTTCCTGTTTTATGACTTTCTTATTTGATAACCCAACTGTGACCTTATGTGTACATATCTTACATAAAATAAAGGTAAATGGAGTGTAAAGGAAGAGAAGTAAATGAAAATGGACAAATATGGAAAAGTAGTGGCAAAAATTGTGAGGATGACTTTATTAGTCTTAACGGAGCCTAATAAAGTAATAGCCAGAGTAACAGGAAGATCAGAGTACAAATACTTCAACGTATTCATAATGTTAAAAGATTTAGGCAAATAACAGGGACTTTCAGTTAAGAAGCTCCAAAATAAATATCACTTCTTCCAGTGAAAATTATAACAGGGCTAAATGCAAAGAACATAATGATAAATTCATACAGTATCTTGTTCAAGTTAACAAAAAAGAAAGAAATGAAGTGACAGGTGAATGACATGATGCTGATTAGGTTAAACAGCACAGCAGATGGATACTGCTGCATTTTGAAGTTTAGTTTTACAGCTGTTTTCAACTGCTGGTACCTACTGACCTTCCAGTGGCTACTGTGGTTACTGTGACCTGAGAAGGACTGCATCTTTGTACAGTATAGAAAAAAAAAATAAGACAGCAGGGGAAATAAAAACAAACCAGTAAATTCTGGTGCATTGAGAATACAAACAACAATTAGCTAGGCCAAAACAAGTAAGGATGTTTGCCTAGAAATAAGAGTCAAAGGCATTGCTTTGTACCCACATTCTGGTGACGCTTGCCTATTAGGAGCTGTATATCATTCTGAAAATGGCATGGTTGGGAAAAGTTTGTATAATAGCTGAGCAGTTTTTTAATTACCATGACAGTGACAGTAATCTCAGTTTGAGTGTTTTAAGTCTGCAATGACTGATCCTGGAAGGTGGGGCCCACCACTGAACTGGAGGAGGGTGGCATTAGCAGATACACAGGCTGATATGCAAAACTGCACCAACCTTCAAGTGGCAGTCACCTTTGCAGAATTGTCTACAAGGTTGTGCCAGCAGGACAATCAGCATACAACAATAGCAACACAACCCATCCCAATACCAGATTTTTTGAATGCAGTGGAAACCAAGTGGATGGGAGTGAAGAAGTCACCTGGACATTACTTCCTGGGACACTACCATGAGGTATGCATGATTATAGACTATATATAATTATATGCTAATCTTTGGCATTCTGAAGTGTTTTCTGATTCCTGGTGTATACCTTGTCATTGCACCGATTCTCTCCATTCTTTCTGTGACCTGGTTTTCACTGAGAAGAAATTTGGTGTGTGATCTTCCCAGCCTGGCTGACCAAAGGTCCAGGACATACATGCGTACTGAGGAGTACTCCTGGCTCGCAGTTTAGCTAGCCACAAACAGCACCTCTAGACAGAGAATTTATGTACTGTAAATGCAACTGGAAGCAGCAAAATGTGAGAATTAAAAGGCTGTGTAAAAATGGGGTTCTCTGCTGAAAATTTTTGGGATGTATAGCTATGACCAAAAAGTAAAATCTACTGCACTACTTTTTAATTTAATTAATTAATTAATTAATTTATTTATTTTTAATGTAAACTAGGGTGGAACACATCAGAAGTCTGGATAAAAACAGTAGAAGGAAGCAATGTTCTCTTCCTTGCTATATCAGGAAGCATAGCTAGATCAGCAACAGCAACTCAGGGAAAGCCCAAACAAAAATAATACCATAGCAATTAAATTAGTATGTGCTGCAATTAATAATTTCAAGATTTATAATAGAGAAACAAACAGAAAACAGATTAGTATTAGGAAAAAAAAAACACAAAACAACAACAAAAAAACCTACCTTGATTTCACTGCCAATAAACAACATTGTGAAGAAGCAGTAATCCAGATTAAAAATGCTTGTGTCTCCTAGAGGTTTTTTATTTTATTTTATTTTATTTTATTTATTTATTTTAATCCAGCTTCCTCTAATTTGTGAAATGGGTAAAGTATTGTGGTTCTTCTGTTTACTAGTCTCCATAGCAGAAGTCCATGGCAGAATTTGGTACGTAATGTTTGTCCCCGTTTTCCTCAAAAGTTTACATCTAACAAGTGTAAGGGCCTTTTCTCTTAAGAATTTTGCTGACTTCCTTCTTCCTGCTTTTCAGTTTTACATTGTTAAGTTTTTATTTGGGGGATCCTCACTGATAATTTTGGGTAAGATTAGATATACTTTATCTCATTTCTTAGATGGTGTAATTGAACAGTGACCACAAAATGAAAGTCAAAAGAACTTGTGAGCCTGAAAGAAAAAGCTGGTAAGAAAACAAACAAACAAACAAACAACCCAACAACTAAGTAGTTTCTGCTACTTGGATGTCTTTATTCAGCCTCTCCAAAAAAAGAACAAAAACATTTAATTCACTGATCTTTTACTGATTACTGGGCATATACGCTCATGCTACCCTAACTTAATTTGGAAGCAGATTTTGTTGATACAAGAAACACAATGAGGTCTGATGGGGGGAACATATGGAAAAGGAAATGCATCAGGTCTGTGTACACATCTTCATTAGACCTCTCCTCCAGATGGAAAGGATGATCTGCATTTGCTGGAGCTGTAGCCCTTGATAATAGTGTTATGCACTGTAGTATCATGTGTCTCTAAGAAAGGTGTCTGCCATTCTGCCGTAGGTCTTTTTTTTCTGCAGTCTATTAGCTGCATTTTCAAATTTCTGTACCCATAATTCTGTCTGATGACATTTGTGTGTCACACTGGTATGTGTGCACCTATTATGTGTCCTAGCAGACACAGGACAGTTGCAGGCTTCTCATAAATGGTGGCATCTCCTTGTGGAAATGCCATACTACTGAGTTACTGGATACCTTAGTGTGATAGCCTGATGACCGTCAGGATGAACGATACAATAAGTCACTGGACAGAAGAGACTGATGAATGCAATTTGAATTGACGGGGTACATGGCTGCACACCTGCAGAGTACATCAGCTTGAGCCCCGCAGGTGAGGAATGAAACCCACTACTATTCCTGGAATGTCTTTATGAAGTAAATGAGTGTCATGCCACTAAACATAACTCCTAGTCGTCTCTGCAAGTAAAACCATCATAGGTAACATCCCAAGCCATACCAAACCACTTACCATTCCTTTTATTTTTGAATAGTACCTTCAGTTTTGTGGTAAAATGCTGAGGTTCGATGAGGTTCACCTGTAGGTGAAGATTCTTAAAATCTGTAGCTCATGGCAATCTGCAGTGCACTTTTTCAAACAGTTGCTGGGCAAGGAATTGAGAATAGAACTGGAAAACTGAGAAAATCTGACTTGTAGCAATGGATGTGCTACTTGAATTGGCCATACCTCAGTGCTGATGCACACTAGCTGGAGGCAGTTTGAAGGCAGCAGGGAGGAGGAGGCCATGCAGCAGGAAGATGGCCGGTCCCAGGCTGGTGTGATGGAGCTTTGGAGTGGATGGGAAGTCAGGTCCTGCAGGGGCACATTGACAGCTACTGAGGAAAGCAGGGCAGAGGAGAGGGAGACAAAAAAAGGTATTGTCCTAACAGCATCAAGGAACAGCACAACACCAAGATAGGGCCCCAGAAGCAGGCGAACAGCACGAGGGGCCTGGACTACAGCCACACAGAAGATCTGATCAAATCTGAGTTCCCGGAAGCCCTGCTTATCTGGGATCAAATCTGACTTTCCAGAAGCCCTGTTTATCTGGAGTAGGTGTAGAGCTAACTGAACATCTCCTGTAGGCACTGATAATAAAGTCTCAGCCCAGCCACCCACTGCCAGGGTGTGTCTGTGGTTTTGGGCCACCAAGTGTCATAGCTATTCAACCTCTCTGTGGAGGACCTCTCGTCCACCTTTAGGGCCCAGCTGGTGAGGGTTGTGAGGCATCAGAACAGGCTGCTCAGGGTAGTAATTGAGTCCTCATCCCTGTGGGTATTTAAAAGATGTGCAGATGTGGTGCTGAGGGACGTGGTTTAATGGTAGACTTGGCAGTGTTAGGCTAGCATTTGGACTTGATGATCTGAGAGATCTTTTCCAACCTAAGTGGTTCCGTTTCTATGATCCTACGATTATTGTGAAAGTGCATTTCAGAATCAAAAGTTTGATGAAAAACAGACAAGTCCAACAACAGGTTTGAGACTGTTGCCCTTCTTCATATAGTGTGAGATCGCGAAAGGTTTTAATGCCCTTAGCAGGTTAAGTAACATGTAGTAGACAGTGCTCAGTGGGGACAACAAAGCAGGGCAAACGAGTCAGACTTCAAAAATAAGTTCTAAAAATGACTGTTAATTTTAATAGGTAGACTGCTTACAAATTATGCATTGAAAACTTAATTTTTTACAATACCTTTTTTGAGAATTATAAGAAATGATTAAAGTGTCTGTTTTTCTCAAATTTCAATAAAGTACTAAAGATATGTTGGAAAAGATTATGTAGGGAGCAAAGCATAAACTAGTGCTAATATGTTGTGACAAAAATATAGTCAGTATAGCCAGAGCTTGTAAAAAAAAAAAAATAGTACCATTGGACAAGTGAGATTGTTTATATAACGAGAGACAACTCATTAGAAGATAAAGACTGCGAAGTGAAATTCCTTTCAGGGCATGGCCTTTCACGTTTTTTTCTAGGACTCTCATCATTCCATGCTCGCCACCTCACATGATCAAGTGCAGCAGCTGTGCAGGTACAGGTTCACTGGTGGAGAACTAAGGAGGCTTTGGTGCGGTCTTACCTTGTCCTCCTGGTGTGAGGTGATGCTGTGGCTGTAAATCTGTGCCACAGTCTGGCGGTGAGCATGCACTCACGCTATATAGGTGGCTGCTGTCTGCTCATACAATTTTGATCTGAGATCTCCCTTGAGCTGTAAAGTGACACCATATTTAGGACATGTAAATCATGCCCCCATCTGGTTATGACAAAACACTGAACTGACCACTTCCCCATTCCATTACTACTACTTTTAATTAGACAGTAAGAAATCAAACAGAAAAGGATTGGAATGAACAGATGTTCAAGCTAAGAAATATAAATCCACCTCTAGTGACTGAGGCTTGGATGAAATTTTGCATGTGGTTAAGATATTTCTTTGCTGCCTCAGGCAGTGTTTCCTGCATCTTTTTGTCACCACTGTCAGGGACAGGATTATGGACTACAGCCTGAAAGTTGAGCTCAGTCTGACGCGCTCCCATATTTCAGTAAGGGAACTGATATATTTTCTTCCATTTTCCCTCTTTTTCGTCAGTGAAGAGATGTAGGAATCTTCAAGCATGATTTGAGTCAGCCAAGTCTGACAGCAATTTAGGACCGTGATATAGGCGTAGTGGAAAAATTTTAAAGAGCAGCTCCTTGCACTGACTGTATAGGGGGTCTAATATCAAGTAAGGTACTGGGAATATAATCTGAGAATATACTGCAGCAGCCATTCATTTTGATGCTAAGATACCAGCCCTCCAAGAGCTCATTGGAAAAGTGATGAAGGAAGAGAAAAAAAAATATTAATTTTATGGAATAAAGACCTCGATCAGTCCTTCAAGCAAAGAAGGGTTGAAAAGGAACACATGTTGAGCTTTTCTCTTTTTACTCTCCCCCCCAGTCTGAGATGTAACTCAGAAGTTGTGATTCCCTTGACTTCCATGAAGGAAATGCAGCACCCTGCCCTGTGATTTCAGCTGGGATAGGGTTCCTTGTCTTCCCAGTAGCTGGTATGGAGCTGGGTTCTGGATTTCGGATGACAGTGATGCTGATAACACGCCGATCTTTCAGTTGTTGCAGAGCACTGCTTACACAGAGTCAAGGACGTTCCAGCTGCCCATAGCGCCCTGGAGCCAGGAGGCTGCAGGTGCACCACGAGCTGGGAGGGGACGCAGCCAGAACAGCTGGCCCAAACGGGCCAGAGCCATGTCCCATACCGCATGGGGTCGTGCTCAGCAATAACAGCTTGGAGGGAGTTGTCTGGGGGCTGACGCTGCTCTGTGTCTGGCTGGGCATCAGTCAGCGAGTAGTGAGCAATGGCATTGTGCATCACCTGCTCTGTGTATTCTTTTATCTTTATTATTATTTTCTTCCCTTCATTTTCTGTCCTATTAAGTTTTTTTTATCTCAACCCATGAGTTTTTCGCTCTTTTTTTTTCAATTCTCCCCCACCGTGGGAGGCAGGGGAGTAAGTTAATGTTTGTGTGGTGCTTAGCTGTCTGGGTTGAACCACAACATATCCAAAGCAAGACATTTCCATGTAGCATTTTAAAATCTTTTGAGGATACTATGGACTGAGTGTGGGAAAGAGATCCCTTTAGGGTCTTCATGAGGTTGATCGGATAAGTTACTCCAGAAACCTTAAAAGAAAGGGTCAAGGATGTCAAGGGGAGGCAGGGGTTTGTACTTTATTAGGTATTTACTCAGGTCTTCTCTCTCGGGGGTTCTCAGACATCTGATTAGGCACCATCTCTCACTTGCTTTCTCTGTCCTGTTCCTCCCTTCTGTGTGATTTCTTTGGTGTCTAAGAAGGATCTAAAAAGCTACCCAGCTACTCACAGGGCAGACTTAGTTTAACTCTGTCTAAAAGTCACAGGAATCAACCACAGTGACATACGTGGACAAGGACAAAGAAATCACATTTTATCAGGCTTTTATGAAGCTTAATTCTATTGAGTAATAGTGCTGTTTTAATAGGTCAGACACACTATACAGACTAAGTCAAAGTTCAAAAGACTAGTTTTGAGAAAAACTGAATATATCAAATCTGCTAAAATATAAGAACTGCAGCTCAGAGCAAACCAACACAAAGCACAGGGAACTTTGTGGATATAAATGAATAAAGGTGTATTCTAATTTCTCCACTTTTGTTAAGGGACAAATGTCATAAAAGAAATAAACGATCGAGAAATGTAAAGGGATGAATCTCATGTAAACTGTTTTTGACTCAGAGGTCAGTTAAATGAGAAAGAAAACAATATCAAAACCTTTTTCTACAACTACAGCTGTAGATTGTGAAACCTCGAGTTCAGCTCCTAAGAGGATCCTCCACAAATTTCAACATCTCTTTGCACATCTCACAGAGTTAGAAAAGTAACATCTGATGACCCATTTTTAGAAAAAAGAGAACTGCTCCTTGATTTTTTTTTTAAATGAAAACAGATTTGCTTGCTAGAAGTTTTCAATCTGATACATCCTTCTTCATGCAGGAAGAGGTGTTTTCAACCTTCTTCTACTGAGTAACAAATCGGATAAGCGTTACTCTCGATGTACTGATCCAAGCCATCACTTGCACGATGAGATATATGGTAAGTCATCTTTCCTTTTTTTTTTTTTTTCCCCACCTCTGCATTTAGTAGTTGTTTAGGTACTTTAATGACTGAGGTGAAAAAAAAAACACTTTTTGAATCTTGACAGTGTACTCAACATTAAAAAATGCCCTGGGGAAACTAATAGGATATGTTAAATGGAATATCCTATTTTTAAAGGACAGAACTGCTAGAAGAAACAAATCTCTACAGGTTGATTGGGTATGAAATGTAATGGAATATGGCTCTTTGATTAACAGATTACACATGAACATTTCTTTTATTTGAAGATGATATATCATGATGGAAATTTGGATTTTAAAACTGTGAATGCAAAGATAAAACATCTTATCTGAGTGAAGAGTACTTATTTCCTTTATAGGATGTGCAGGAGTACTTATTTCCCTTACAGAAAATCTGATATATTTTAAATGCTCTGCCTCATGGAACCTGTTTACGTGCAGCATAGCTTAGCATTTTACCTCCATTCACTGCACCTTTTCCATTGTTATCATTTTAAAGTACGGTGCAAATGAACTGAAACTAGTTTTAATAAAATTTTTGTCTCTTTAAAAACAGAGAGCTCTGACCTGAAACTCAGTATGAAACAGTGACATACAGTTTTGCTCAGCTTGCCTATGGAGAGCATTTATCTTGAAAACTGCATGACTAGTAGTTTCAACCAAAACAACAGAATTTTTACAAGAGACTGCAGTTTCTAGAAGTATTGCATGTATCTAAGCTCTATTCAAAATAATACAGACCTTTTTTTGAAATATTCTTTCTTCAGAGATCTTCCAGGATGATCTTTGTTTTTCTCCCACTATTAGGAAACACAGGCCCAGTCAGATATTTCTAATTAGGTAGGCAAGCCCGGTCAGTTAATGCAGTGAAGCATTCCGACAGCAGCCAACACCATTACCTAAAACAGTGAGACTATAGGATTAAGCACAAAACCACTTGGCAGTTCCTTTTTCCATTTTCCATATTAGCATCTGTAGCTTCCACTGTCAGCATAAACTGAATACTACACACAATTCGGCATAATAAATACTTTTGCAGAGAGAGGCTTCTTAAGCAAAGGCTAGGCTCAGTTAGCGGAAAGAACCACTCAGACAGGAGACCACAATTTAAGCATGCAAAAGGGGTTGAAAGGAGGAAGATATAAGAAACAGGAAAGATATGGTTCTCATTCCAAGACTGCAGAGGAATGAAAGAGGAGGGAATGCACTGAGAAGGCAGTTAGCAGGAAGAAGGGGCTGCCATGAAAGGAACTGCTGCAGTAATATCGAGATAGCATTTTGCAATAATATTTGCATGAGCCCTACCAATCAATCACATACTTATAAAATCCCACTCCGGGTTTATGACTCAGTTGCTTTTCATAGCCACGTTTATGTATGAGCATCATGCAGGTGTAAAAATGATCAAGATCCAGAGTTAACAGGCTGAGAAATAACCCCCCCTAAGCGCTGCTGAATGCAGGACATGCTCCCAGCCCCCTGATGCGGTTAGCGGCCTCCTGCCTGCTTTGTGGTTGCAACTGTTCTTCTGGGCTGTGGTTTCAAACCCTTCCACCATGGGAGAGGAGAACACACACTTGTACAACGCTTGGCTTCTGCCCAGCAGGACAATCTCCTCATTTTCAGCAACTGCTGATGCTCTTACCAGTTGCTAGCCAGACTAGCAAGGAGGGTCAGACTGGCCTTGGTCCCAGGACGTGCTGGGGTTGGCACTGTTGTGCAGCCAGTCCCTCATCCCACAGCCCCTGTGCACAGTGGAAGGACAAACTGGAAATGGGGATACTTAGCTATAAGCAGTACCAGGGACTTATATAGTTAGGGCATGCAACACAGATCAAGATGAAAGGAGTCTTAAGTATTTGTGCAGTGCTCAAGTCTTGGCATGTTTTCGAAATAAAGAAGGTAATGCTTTGGACCAAGAATTCCTTTACGAAGGTGCTTGTTGTTTTTTTTTTTTCTTTTTAAAAAAAGAAAAGTTTCTGAAAGTACTTAAAAAATTTAAACCCTTAGAGACTTTCAAATCTACTTATTTACTGTCAATACACCTGAGCCACAGCCACTTCCTTTACCAACAAAACCATGATCTCAGTATCGTAATGATAATGTAGTTAGTATGGCTGTGGAAAAAACCTGTTTCACAGAGGTCATCACAACTGCCTGAAAAACAGTTTTTGAGGATTTTGACAACACTTATTGTCTCCCCAAGAAGTTTTATCTTGGTAAAGCTGGCACCCAACTCGTTAAAACTTGCCAATTTTCTTTTATTCCTTGTTCTCCAGAAGCAAACTTTTTTCCAAACTTTACATGTCAAAGCAATACCTCAACATGAGCATTCTCAATCTTGATACAGTGGCAGCAGTTAACAGCCAGACTGGGGAAGAAAACGAGGAAGGGACGGGGGAAGGTCTGCAAGTGCAATACGTCCTTTTGTTTGGAAGGTGCAGACTTTGCTCCAATAAGGCTTCCCCCTTTTTGGAGGGATTCATGTCTGCACTATTCTGTAACAGAATTGCCATAACAAGCTGGCAGCTCAGGAGAGACTCAGATCCTCATTTTTAAGGTCACAGGAATGTGGACAAAGACCTACCAACCAGCCCCTTCTCCAAGACCTAGGTTTAGCTAAATTATGCATTTAGATGAAAAATAAGGTGAGGACATTAGCATTTTGAATGAACTGTTCTTACAACAGAAAATACTCCTTTCACCCAAACAGTTCTCTCTAGACTCAAGATGTTTCAGTGATATCACATAGTGTAAATCAGAATGGATGACTGAGAGCTTCTAGAAAAAAGCAGACCAGCAGCCTGCCTCAGTGTCACTCCAACCACGGGCTGAGCTCTTCAGCTACATTTAGTCTTGCAGAACTCGAGTGCAGGGAGTTCTATGAAGTGATGTTTTTGACAATGTGGTGTCTACAAAAGACATCTGCAGTCACACAGGCCTACCTCTCCACTGGAAAAAAAGTGCACAGCGAGGCTGCAAACAGGAAAGGAGCAATCATGACTGCATTACGCGAGTGGTCAGAGATGACACAGCAAGTAGGGGCAGGCGCAGGACCTGAAGATTTCTGTTTCAGAAGCAGTCTGCTGCCTTGTCAAGAGAACAGGCACCGTTCTGCCATGAAAATGCAACGCCTGATGAAAGCAGTCATCGTGATACCTCCCCACCCCCCCATAAAAAGTGTAGCTATTTTCCCAAATGGCAAGTAACTCTAGTTGAGTGGCTACCAAATGCATCAATTTCCCCACTTAGTGACTGGGAAGCACATTACGTCCCTCTTACACCTGTCTTCACAAAATCCTATTCCCAGCTCCTCACAGGACATGCAGAAATTCTTTTGTTCTCCCCAGCCAAAATCAGCCCTTGCACTTCCTCAATTTCTGTCGCCTCACTGGCAATAGTCACTAACAAAGGAGGAAGGACAATATCAAGCAACAGATACACATCAAGAACTGTTAGTGCACCCTCACAGTAACAGCCATATCTGCTGTTTGTCTTTGTGCTCTCTCAAAGACACATAGCCAACCTAAACTTCAGAGCTACTGAATCATGACTGTTAAAGATCAGCTGAAACAAGGAATCAAAACTTCTTTATTCCCTG
Organism: Anser brachyrhynchus; assembly: GCF_964034855.1. Lineage (NCBI taxonomy): Eukaryota > Metazoa > Chordata > Aves > Anseriformes > Anatidae > Anser > Anser brachyrhynchus. The sequence continues at coordinate 46,710,832 of NC_137695.1, read as the reverse complement.
AGCACCATGGAGGTTTTTAAGTTGTCAGGAGGAATGTTGCAGGAGATGCAGGTGTTATATGCCATGCTGACAGCAACTGAAACCATTTATACCATTTGAGAGGGCGTCGCCTACCAGTTCTTTCTATTGTGATTTTCCCTGCAGGTCATCAACTGAGTGTGCCCAGCATAGCCCACACAAGACAGGGCTCCACAACATTTTTATTCCAGAGTTACTGAAGACCAGGCCAGTTTCATGGACCCGGCCTGACCAACACCCTGCAGACCAACACCGCCAACTTGCTGCTTCCCCAGCTGGGTACGTTTAGCTCCCCTTGCCAAGGGGCGTTTCTACACCACCACTGACCCCATTCCCAGAGCCCTCAAGGCTTGAAACCATGACTAACCTGAACGAGCAGTGGTCACTTAGGTTTTACCGGTGCCAGAGGGCCCTTGTGGGCCTACACCTACACCTCCCTGCTGCCTCCTCTTCCTTGGGTGAGGCTGCAGAAGGGGCTGGCAAATTGAGGAAGTGGCCAGGTCCTGTCACTGTGTTTCACTGTATTGGGTTTACGTGGCAAGGGCTTGGTAGCAGGATGGCTTCTGTGAGCAGAGCCCAGCAGTTGCCCCATGTCAGATCAGAGCCAACTCCAGCCGGCTCCAAAAGGGACCCGCTGCTGGCCAGAGCTGAGCCAGTGAGCGATGCTGGGTAGGCCTCTGGGAGAGCAGATTTAAGAAAGAAAAAAACTGCTGTGTGACAGCAGCTGGGAGAGAGGAGTGAGAAAATGTGAGAGGAAAAGCCCTGCAGCCCCCAAGGTCAGTGCAGCAGGAGGGCAGGACGTGCTCCAGGCAGGCAGCAGCAGTTCCCCTGCGGCCTGTGGAGAAGGCCCCTGGTGGAGCAGGCTGTCCCCCTGCAGCCCATGGGTCCCACACGGAGCAGATCTCCAGGCTGCAGTCACCCCGTGGAGGAGCCCCCGGTGGAGCAGGTGGAGGTGGCCTGGAGGAGGCTGCGGCCCATGGAGAGCCCCCGCAGGAGCAGGCCCCGGGCCGGAGCTGCAGCCCGTGGAGAGGAGCCCACGCAGGAGCAGGGGGTCTGGGGGGAGCTGCCGCCCGTGGGGGACCCGTGCTGGAGCAGTTTGCTCCTGGGGGATGGACCCCGTGGTACGGAGCCCTGTGGGAGCAGTTCTTGAAGAGCTGCTGCCTGTGGGCAGCCCCCGCAGGCTCAGTTCGGGAAGGACGGCATCCCGTGGGAGGGACCCCACGGGGAGCAGGGGCAGGGAGTGACTGAGAAGGAGCAGCGGACACAAAGCGTCAGGGACTGACCGCAGCCCCCAGTCCCTGTTCTCCTGCGCTGCTCGGGGGAGAAGGTCAAAGAGGGTGGATGGGGGGAAAGTGGTTTTGGCTTGCTTTTAGTTTCTCACTTTGCTAGTCCACTAGTGATAGGTAATAAATTATATTAATCTGCCTACACTGAGGCTGTTTTACCTATGGCAATAATTGGTGGTGACCTCCCTGTCCTTAACTCAACCCTCGAGCGCTTTCCATTGTATTTTCTCCCCCTTTCGCTTTGAGGACAGGGAGTGAGAGAGCGGTTGTGGTGGAGCTCAGCTGCCCAGCTGGGTAAAACCACTGCATTCATTCCCCTGACTGCCAAGCCTGCAGTTTCCTGCAGTTAACCACCCTTCTCTTCCTTTCCAGACCAACACACCATGGAAAACGATACCGTGGGCTTCCTTGACATGGCTACAACAACAGAATTTGACTATGGCGATTCAGCACCGTGCACGGGGACTGAAGAAAAGCACTTTGCAGCCAATCTTCTGCCACCGCTTTATTCTTTGGTGGTAATATTTGGCCTCACAGGCAACATGCTCGTTGTCCTCATCCTGATAAAATACAAGAGATTGAAGAGCATGACTGACATCTACCTGCTCAATCTGGCAATTTCTGATTTGCTGTTTATATTTTCTCTTCCTTTTTGGGCCTATTATGCTGTTCATGACTGGATTTTTGGGGAAGCGTTGTGCAGAATTCTCTCAGGTGTCTACCTCCTTGGCTTCTACAGCGGCATCTTTTTCATAATCCTGTTAACCATAGACAGGTATCTGGCCATAGTGCACGCAGTGTTTGCTTTGAAAGCGAGGACAGTTACCTATGGCATCCTTACCAGCATTGTCACTTGGGCTGTTGCTATGTTTGCCTCTGTTCCTGGGATAGTATTTCACAAAACTCAGAAGGAAAATTCACGGTATACGTGCAGTGCTCATTACCCATCAGATCAGAGAAATGTATGGAAGCAATTCCTGACCTTAAAAATGAACATCCTGGGACTTGTTATTCCAATGTTAATTATGATCTGCAGCTACACACAAATTATTAAGACATTACTGCAATGTAGGAATGAGAAGAAACATAAAGCAGTCAGGCTTATTTTTATCATCATGATTGTCTACTTTTTCTTCTGGGCACCATATAACATTTGTATTCTCTTGCGTGATTTTCAAGGTTCATTTTCCATCACTAGTTGTGAAGGCAGTGGGCAACTGCACAAAGCAACCCAAGTGACAGAAACCATTTCGATGATCCACTGTTGTATCAACCCTGTGATTTATGCCTTTGCTGGAGAAAAATTTAGAAAATATCTTCATAGCTTTTTCCGAAAGCAAATTGCATCCCACTTTTCTAAATACTGTCCAGTTTTCTATGTTGACCCATCTGAACGGGCTAGCTCCACCTACACGCAATCTACTGGAGAACAAGAAGTTTCTGCTGCATTGTAATTTGTGCCTAGCAAAAAAGTGAAATTGACTTTTGTGAAATTAATTCTTGTGATAAAAGCCTGGAGAATCTGTTCTGGATATTAGCTCCAAAGCAGCTGCAAAAGATCACGACACACATATCTATCAAAGCTTGTATTTGCTCATACTAATGGATATTTGTACACAAATGAAAAGGATGTATCAAATTAGCTATCTAGATATGGTAATGTAGGATCCTGTAGCAAAAAAAAAAGCATGTTGGTTTTTTTTTTTGTGAATGTAGTATAGTTTTTTACTACCAAAAACATATAAAGCTGAGGGTTTAAGCTAGCAGGCTCATAAACCGATATTTGAAATGAACTCGTGGTTAGAAATTGATATTGGTTCTTTGGAAACATCTCTTCGCTGTACTTTACACAAGTCACCTCACTCATTTAAACTCAGTCTTAATCCCATCTGGTTGTGTATCTCTCTAAATAATGCTAAATTACTGAGGTCTGTGATGAAGAATCTTTACAAGCGATATGGGAAAATATTATACATATAGAAAAGACTCCAGTATTATAGTGTATATTTCCTTTGTGTATGGTTGAGTACTAACCCTTTGGGTTTTCCTCATATTATTCTAATAATAGTCTTTACTATTAAGTGTCACAAATAAGTGTCACTAAGTCAATTAAGACTTTGATATTACAGAATGCTCTATCAATCAACTGCTGTTTTATATGCTACTTGCATTAAAATAAGTACAATAGCCTGTCATTGATCAGCAAATCAATACGTTTACAATATTTCAAAAATAAAGTATTACACATGGAGCTTTAACTAGGTTAGATCAAGTGCAGACAATTAGTTAATAGGGCTTTTTAGCTTCTTAGTGCAGTTATTTTGTCTGCCATTTTTCTGGCCTACATTAAGAAAAAAAAACTTTACAATGTGGCATTAATGCAGGTGTAAAGGCTGCAAAAACACAACAGCATTAGAGGTGTGAAAATGTTTTTTGAACAAGGTTGACCCAGATGTTTTTAAAGATAAGCATATGCTATAGACGTTTAAGGTGTCAAAACACACACACACACACAAGTAAAGGGATTCACCGAGCTAAAGAGCCAAGGGCATATATCATCTCTCTAGTTTTAGAAGCAGGTATCATTTAGGGGCAATGACGATTTTTTCTGTTTTTTGGGAGTTTTACAGAGAGCAACAGCTTTCATAATGCAAACAAAATTGGTAATACTGATGGCCAAATATGATTGGGTTTCCCCTTACAGTTCAGATCTGGTAAAGCACTTGAACACATAGAAAATGTGCTATTGATTTAATTAATAAATAATTTAATTAATAAAAGGCCAACTTGGTCTTTCTAGCATTTCTTACATTTCCCCGAATAGCTTTGGTTTTGGACAACTCTGGAGGCAGGAAAATCAGAGCGAATATTTTTATTGCTGTTCTTATCCAGTAGGGTAGTCTCTGTTTTCCAGCTCCTCTAGATAGCCTTTTAAGTATTTGCAAATAAATGTTTCAAAGAGTCCCAAAGAAATTTTACATTGCCAAGTGCCTGTGAAAGCAGGAAGTGAAATAGGGAAATCTTTGCTTATCAGACCACTTAATTTAAGTTATTCTGTTTTGCCATATTAAGCACCACATTTGGACTACATCCACAAGGGAAACAGAACCGTACTATGCCTTCTAATTCAGATGTTTTTTCAACTGCATACTCTTTTTTAAGATACTGCATCTATTTTTATAATTGGTATAAATAGAAATCAGATAGTTTCAACATCAAATGACAAATATTTGCATTTCTTTTTTAAAGAGACAGGAAGCTACGTGCAGTAACTTTTAGCTAGGGTGGCCTTCCCCTCTCTCTCCCCCCCCCCCCCCCTTCTGTAATACTTCTCATAAAAATGTTTTCATATTTTATTCAGCTCTTGACAAGAACTTTTATTTGGATCCTAAGACACTTTTTCTTTAACGAGTTACTTGCTCTAGAAGGCTTGGGTGCCGAGCAAGGTATGTGTCTTGACCAGCCTTGCAGGAGCAAAGCACAGCTATCAAATGTGCAAGGGCGCACTGAGAAGCTTTTCTGAGAGATACGTCAAAAAGCAGCCCCAATCCTTTGCATTTCTCTCCTACAGCACAGATCTTTCCAAGGGACTAGTAGCTTCCAAAGGATAGAACTGGGAGATTTGTGGTGTAGCAGATTAGCAGCTTATCAAGAGTTTCCATGGCTTCACTGAGAACGGACCATGATTCAGCAAATGAAACAAGGCAGGTTTCAGCTACTGTAGTAAACTGTGATCGGTATTGAAGGTGATAATGGAAAACAGTACTTGGTAGCACTGGTGGTGCATTCAGTTAAGGACTCTGCCAACAGGCTGCAACAATATTTAATTACGCAATCCATTAAAGTTGGTTAACTTTTGTGTGTTAGGCTTCTTGATCCTTTCTCCCTCCCACCTCCCCTTTTATAGAATAGCCCATAAGAATGAAAAAGGAAGAGAAATTCCTCTTCAAAACAGGTTGCTGTAATGCTGAAAGAGCGGGTGGGTCAAATTCAGGGTTTTACAAGTGGGCAAAGAACCAGCATCATTAAGTAATGCAGGGCCATCAGGACAACTTCAGCGTCCTTAACTGTTTGTCACTAGTAATCTATTAATAAACATGCTATTCTGTTTGACATTACATTTGGTTTTATTATTAGACATGGGAGGAGCACTACTTCACAGATTGTTTATTAACTTACTCTGATCCTAGAAGATTAACGCTGTTTTTAAGATAAGAATACAGAAGAGTTTTTAGTATGTTTAATGTCGGCCCCTAGCGACCACAGAGATAACCTCGAGTAAATACAGGAGACTTGTGCCCACACCAAGTCTCTTCGGTTCTTAGGGCTACAGCGCCATCTTGGGGCCAACTGTAACGTTCAATGCTGCCATTTAAAAATTCACTAGCAAAAGTTTTGCTGCTTTCCTTATAAAGTATTAATTATTCTGAGAGGATCTTCTATCAAAGTGACTACCTCCGCTACGGGCAGCGTGCGAACGGCAGCAAGCCTTGGAGAACAGGAATGGCAAGGAAGAACGGAGGTCCATTGATTCATTGGGTGTTGTCTGCTTTTAATGAGTCAGGCGGGTGCGATACCATGGTATGGGAGAGGCAAGGCTCGTTTTAGTTCCTGCACAAGTTTTGCATGTGCTCGTATCCGATTCCAGCCAGCTGCTGTGGAAGGACTGCCTTTTGCTTTCCTATGCATAGCCTGGAAGTCACAAAAATAAAATGGCTCTCCTCTACTGTCTACAGAAGGGTTGAAATTTAGCTGGGATCGGGATGATCACACTTCCAAGCCTCCCCCAGACCCTGCCAGCTGTGATATACCCCATGCACCCCATCAGAAGTTGGCAACACCACTACCCCAAACCTATTCCAAGTGAACCCCCTTAATAAACTTAAGGGTTTAGGGGGGAAGAGTATGTTCTGGAGGTGGGGAGCACCAGGGCTCGGACCCAGCCTTCCTTGTCCCCTCCTGTGTCAGCAGCAGCTGCCACACCTGGAGTATTGCGTCCAATTCTGGGCTCCTCAGTGCAAGAGGGACATGGAGCTCCTGGAGCGAGTCCAGAGGAGGGCTATGAAGATGATGAGAGGACTGGAGCACCTGTCATATGAGGACAGGCTGAGGAAACTGGGCCCGTTTAGCCTGGAAAAGAGAAGACTGAGGGGAGACCTCATTAATGTAGGTAAATATCTGAGGGGAGGGTGTCGAGAGGATAGAGCCGGTCTCTTTTCAGTTGCGCCCAGCGACAGGGTAAGAGGCAACAGGCACAAACTGAAGCACAGGAGGTGCCGGCTGGGTATGAGGGGGCACCTCTCTACTGTGATGGTGACAGAGCACTGGCACAGGTTGCCCAGAGAGGCTGTGGAGTCTCCTCTGGAGATAGACAAAACCGGCCTGGACGCCATCCTGCACAGAGTGCTCTAGGTGACCCTGCTCGGCACTGGGGTTGGACTGGACGATCTCCAGAGCTCCCTCCCCACCCCGGCCGTGCCGTGACTGTGTGACGGGAGAGGAGAGACACCCCGCCCCAGGGCGGCGCTAGCGCGGCCGTTACTCCCCACACGGCTGCGCGCGCCCCGCCCGCCCTGCCATGACGGCAGCGGGGCGACCCTCGCCCCCTCCCCCCGGCTCCTCCCCCGCGCCTGCGCAGTGCGAGGCCGCCGCTTTCCCGCCGGCGGCGGGTGCGTGAGGGGCCGGGGCTGGGGCGTGAGGGGAGGGGAGGGAGGGGTCCGAGGGGTGCGGGGGTGGGGTGAGGGGGCAGCCGGGGGTCTCACCGGGTCTTGGTGCTCAGGTGGAGGATGACAGGAGGCAAGGAGCCGTTTTGCGTGAGGTTCGTCAGGTCTCCCGGCAGCTCGGGGTGCTTTTGGAAAGCTCTCGAGGTAAGTGGCCTGGGCGGCCCCCTCAGGGCCGGTTAGGTGCTCCGGGGCGGGCTGAGGTGTGCGGTGTGGGTCTGGAGGTAAAGCTGTGTCTGTAACGGGGCTGCTTTAATTTTGTGGGGCAGATCGCTCCTTGAACAACAGCTAAAGCTCATTTCAATGAGAAATTGAGCATTCACGTTTGGGGGTGATGATAGGACATAATGATAGGACAAAGGGGAATGGACTTAAAACTAAAAGAGGATAGATTTAGACTAGACATTAGGAGGAAATTCTTTACTGTAAGGGTGGTGAGGCACTGGGACAAGCTGCCCAGAGAAGTTGTGGATGCTCCATCCCTGGAGGTGCTCAAGGCCAGGCTGGATGGGGCCTTGGCCAACCCTGTGCAGCGGGTGGCATCCCTGCCTATGACAGGGGGTTGGAGTTAGGTGGTCTTTAATTAAGGTCCCTTACAACCTGAGCCATTCTGTGATTCAAAGCCTGTAGACATTTAGTGAAGTGACATGTAGACCAGGAAGGTCTGGATGCTGGTCACTCATCCAGGCTCCTAAAGTCTTAATGAGAATAGTGTGCTTTTGTTCTTGTTTTTTCCACCTTGGGAGGTTGGAGGGAGCTGAAGGTGCTGTATGACAAGCTCATGTCCTGAAAGTTTGTATGTTGAATGTTTAAGTCTGACGATTGTGGAAAGTTGGGGGGTGTTGAGGACCCATTTGATATTTTAGCTCCCTGTTCTGCCAGTATACTCTTGCCAGGGTAGCTTCTTTGTGAGCTGTTTCAGGTAGATGTGCTTTTATAGCTTCCACAGGATTAACTAGCTGTGGTTTGTCAATTAAATACATGTAGTTATATGAACTGTTTTCCTGCAGTCTATAAAAGAATTTCAGTCAGAAGAACATCTCCAGATCCTTGAAGAAGAAACAGCACTCAACATAAAAGAAAATGATAAATCCCTTTATATTTGTGATCCTTTTAGAGGCGATGTTTTCAATCATCTCAAAAAGGTATGCTACCCATCAACTTGCTTATATCAGCTTATGTATTTTCTAGGAGCACTCATGGCCATGCTTATACTCTGCATGTTCTTTCTTCTCGCACTAAATGTAGTAGTATTCAGTATTCACAGTAAAAACTTTAAAACTTCACTGCATGCTGTATTTAGGGACGAAGAAGGTGAGCAGATAAGGATTACCTTGAAGCAAGTGGAAAAATAAATAGTATGATTCGTTCTGGTTCTGCTGGAGTCAGTGAGCTGGCTCTCTCTTTCTGTCTTCTAAGTAACATGAGTTTGTGTGACCTGCGAGGAATTGTCCAGCAGACAAAGACAGACTATCTGGAATTCTGTGACATGCTAGATGTAGCATTCGTTGCTTTTATCAAGGCCAGAAAACCTAAGAGGATTGTACTGAAAATCCCCAGCAGAAAGTGAAGCAGAACTGTCACCTATCTGGTGATGCTAGAGGAGGACAGGCAAGGGCCTTGTTTTGTCCCTCAGGATTCAGGGACAAAGAAAACCTTCCCTGCACCAGTGTACCTTCTGCTCATTTTCCTCATTTTCTGTTCTTGTTATTTCATTGCAGCTTGGCTGTAGAATTGTTGGACCACAGGTGGTCCTGTACTGTATGCAGTCCCAGCGGTGTGTCCCAAGAGCGGAGTATCCTGTGTACAACATGACCATGGCCGACGTAACAATATCCTGTACCAGCCTTGAAAAAGATGTTAGGGTAATGCGTTATACATGATGGATTGTTTAGCTGACTTTTCTGTGACATTTGTTTCAGATGGCTTATTACTAAGGCATCAGTCACAGTATATATACCAAGTGTAACTGTGCCTGTGTGTATACGTGTCTAGTCTTTCTATAGTTTGTAGAGTATAGTTTATGTAAAGAATTGTATAATTGTATGGAGAAAGAGGATGTCTTCCCGTAAGCATGTAGTGTACAAATATGTATGCAGTGGTGTATCTATGCATGTACATGTATGTTATTATATAAACATATATAAAAGTGTAAGACATCACTAACATGGGAGTAAATGTATGTTTGGGGCATTTTATTAGCTGAAGAGGTAGGTCACTTAGCTTGCTAGTTTGTCTCCAGCTAGCATGCTACAGACAACATGCTGTATTTTTGGTTTCTCAAACTACGTGGTAAACATTAAGCATTCAGCCAGCTGTGGTGTACATAGTTTATCTTAAATGTTTTCTTTTAATTATTCCAACATCTCTTTCTAATTTATGCTACCTAAAAGAACAAGCATCAGTACAATTTTTTTTTCCTGATACGGTATGATTGTAACATCTTTATTAAGGATATGTATTATATATTCATCTTACCATAAATGTAAGTAAAACTGAATTTATATTTGATATTTTTGATCGCTTCTTTATGCGTATACATTGTGAGTTTTTTGTTAGGAGAAACCACACAGAACTGAAATTTGTTTTTAAGGCAAACCTGAGTGTGATGTAAGTTCCTTTTTTTTTATTTCTTGGTGATTTTCTTTATTTCTTTTTTTCCTCACTCAGGAAGAAGTTCATAAATACGTGCAGATGATGGGCGGACGTGTGTACAGAGACCTCAACGTGTCAGTAACTCATCTTATAGCTGGAGAAGTTGGCAGCAAGAAATACTTAGTAGCTGCATCTCTGAAAAAACCTATTCTGCTTCCCTCTTGGGTTAAGACACTGTGGGATAAATCTCAGCAAAGGTAAAACAAACAAAAACTTACTTTGTGCTGAGGACTGGTAATTCTTAAGGTGAAACACACTTCTTTCTTTTACCAATTAATTTTACTTGGATGAAAAAATGTTTTTTTTCTCCTTTTCACTCCTTTAGCATGATGAGATACACCGATGTTAACATGGAAGACTACGCTTGTCCTATATTTCTTGGCTGTACAATTTGTGTAACTGGCTTAAGTAGCTTGGACCGCAAGGAAGTCCAGCGCCTCACGGCTGAACATGGCGGGCAATACACGGGACAGCTCAAGATGAATGAATGTACTCACCTCATAGTTCAAGAGCCAAAAGGTAGAACTTAGAGAAAATATTATTTTCCCTTTTTGAATTGAAGTAGTGTAAATATGCATAAAAGTTTAAACATTCTGTGTCTGCTTCAGTGGTAGTCTTACTGCTTCTGTACAGGGGAATAGTGTTGATGAGAAAAGTAACACAGGAACACTGGCTTCGCTCTGAAGGCATACAAAAGGAGAACAAAAGAAGAAAACAGAGACCCTGATAGAACTGAATGGAAGGGAAGGGGAGAATCCTAGAGGGAAGGGAAGAATAAAAAAAAAACTTAAGTTTTTGGGGAGAGTAGGGTGAGACTTAATTTATACACTGATTGAAATTAGATTGTGGATTCATTATTTTTAACTATTGTTTGTACCTTCTGGACAGTGTGTGAAGATCCTTCCTTCCCTCTTGTTTGTCGTTTTGTTGTGAGAAGAATGAGAAGCTTCTTATTTCATAGCCTAGTAGAATGAGAATTTGGAGACAAGACAGTTATGTCTGATTTCTTTGTATTTGTATGTGCAGGTGCTGTCTGCACTTTACAGCTTCTTTTTTTGCAGTTGTTACAGCAGTGTTACTGAAAACATCTTGTAGGTGGGTTTTGTCAAGTGTCTGGCAAGATGACATACTGTTAGCAGTGTTGTGAGTGGTGGAACCTGGGACTAAAGGGCTGCAGAGGGCTTCTTCAGGCTTGGCTGCTTAAAGTTGTAGGATGGTGCCCTGTGATGCTGTACCCATGACTAGCCATCAATGAGAGGTTTTTGTTTTGTTTTGTTTTGTTTTTCTCCAACTTTAAATAAAGGAGAGTAAATAGCTCATGAGATGAGTTCAAGGTAACACAGCTTGCACCTTGAAATCACTTATTTGAGTTTTAAAATTTTAATGTCAATCCGTCTTTCAGCAATCACTCTTGGAAGCATTGGTTTGTTAATAACTTGTGTCTTTTTCTTTTATTTAAATTTGAAAGGTCAGAAGTATGAATGTGCCAAAAAATGGAATGTGCATTGTGTGTCCGTGCAGTGGTTTTCTGACAGTATTGAGAAAGGTTTCTGTCAGGATGAGACAATGTATAAAATAGAAGGCAGATCAAAATTAAGTAACACCCCCAGTACCTCAACGCCTACGAGTCATGCCAGCAAACCTGACAGTAAGTAAGACTTCTTAAGATGCATTAAAGTAGGAAATATTTATAGTAGTCAGAAGGAAGAACGGTTTTGAATTAGTAGGATGCTGCCTACTTTTGCAATGATAATGTTTGGAAGGTTTAGTTTCTGCTTTGTTTATCCTTAAAACACAACAGATTACTTTTATATACATTGTATATTCTAACATCTGTAGACTTAAAAGTGAATAATTGTTTAAACAGTCAATTTGAATTAGGTGTACCTGTCTGCTTAAGAATCAACGGTGTGTAACTCTGTCCTACAAAAAAATAAATCAACAGGACTGTTCCAACACTTGTAATTTAAATCAAGTGTCAGTTATGAATTAAACCTTAGAACAGCCTTAGAGGGAAAACAAATGCTGATTTTCAAGTATTTGTGTTTTTTTTTTTACTTAGCCTGTTACTTTTAGACTTCACATTTCCTTTTAGCACAACAAAATCATACATGTCAGTTTCATATTTTGTTCAGTTAAATAGTGGAAAGAGAGGAGCGAAAACTAATGCATCTTCTTTTATTTCTACTAAAGCTCATAACTTTTCGGACGTCAGCCACATTTCCAATATCAATTTGAGCGGTGTTAATGAAACTGCTTGTAGTTCTGCTATGAGCAGCAGACTGGATCCTCCTCCTGATGAGCTGGAAAACTTGGACATAAGTTCTTTTCAAGCCCCTGAAGACTTATTAGACGGCTGTCGAGTATGTTTAACAATCTGTGTTTTGAAACGTTCGGTGTTACTCTGTGGAAGCAAACTACGCTGAGGTGCTGACAGTTCTGCTAGAGTAGATGTTTTCTTTTTATCAGCCACGAATGCCATGTTTATTTTGTGTCCGTACACTGTAGCTTGCATGTCATGTGTATATGAAATAAATTAATTGTATTAAATATATACATATTTATAGACATATGTATTTAAATACTGTAGTGATCAGGTTCTAGAACTGGTGTACAGTGTTTCTTGATTTAAATTTTTTTTGTTATACAACTTCCATATTTAACTTTAGGCTGGAGGTTCATTCCATTAGTAAATAACCAAACTTTGCTAAAATAGCATGTAAAGATTACTGCTCCAGTTACTGCTTAATTTCTTTTTTGCCGCTTCTCAGAAACTGTACCACTTATGTTCTACAGCAGTTGTAACAAATTATACAAAAAAAATCCTACCACAATTTTTTTTCCTTTTTTTTTGGTCTTTTGTCAAAGGCCTTTTTTTGTTTCTGTGTTCTCGTTGTAGATCTATCTATGTGGCTTCAGCGGCAGGAAGTTGGACAAGATGAGAAGGCTTATTAACTGCGGTGGTGGTGTTCGATTTGATCAGCTTAATGAAGATGTTACCCATGTCATTCTGGGGGAAAATAATAATGAACTGAAACACTTCTTGGACAAGACACTTCACAGGTTCTTATAATTACATTGCCTATTGTCTGTTTCTTCCTTGTTTTCTTTATCCCACCGCCTTGTAAACAAGAAAATACGTATCGCTTTGAAAGCCTTGTTTAAGACAACTGTTTAGGAAGAATCACAACTGGTATTCACAACGACATCCTCATGTGCTCTTGAATATGCTATGTTTTGGATAGCCATGGGTAACCTCAGTAAATAGAAAACAAGCATTCTTATTAGTGAAAAAGAGGCATTGATGTATTAATACATTGAGGAAGAAGGATTTGGCAACCCAGCAGTGGGCAGATAAAATTTACATTGTAGGAGAGTAAGTACGAAGCTCTCTGTTCGCAGACTGGGAGAATTAAGAACCCTTAAGGTCTGTAAGGTGCACAATACTTGCTTAGTTTTGGAGTTACAGACTTCAGATGCATATATGTATGTGTGTGTATACACACCAGTGGTTTGCAGAGTGGGAAAGAAAAATCACGGTTTCGAAACCTGCTGTAACTTATTTGTATAACACTTTATTTTATAGGCCTCATGTAGTGACAGCAAAGTGGTTGCTGGAGTCATTTACTAAAGGTTATCTGTGTCCAGTGGAGCAATATATCCCTCTCAACTATCAGCCGTTAGAGAATCCGATTTTGGAGCAACCTGGCGTGAAGTCAATTTTTCCCAAAAACAACAGTCTTTTGAAGAAAGAAACTGTGAATGTTATAAAGCACCAGCGAGCTGCGGAAGATGACTTCTTGTCTCAATATCTAAATAATGATTCTGCGTTAGGTAGGTTCTAGGCCCAGCACGCCATAGACAGCTTGTGAGTCGAATTTGAGTTTTGCAGCATTTACTTTTTAAAAATCTAGTTGCATCTAGTGTGTTAACTTCTGTATTGTATTTTAAAAATGAAATTTAAACAGGACCATATGGAGCATTTTATAATTTAAACCTGATGGAAGACAGCAGAATGCTACTACTTCTCCGTGAAGCCATTGAATCACCTTTGGTGTTCCTGTCAAACAACTTTTTCTTTTTTTCTCTTCCAGCTGAAGCTGAGAAACTTACATCTGGTAGCTTTAATGATGTTACTCATGTGACTGTTCAAGAAGAGAATAATTCTTCTGTCTGTAATGGTTCTTTGGGAGAGCCTTCTGCACTGGTTGAAGGAGGCTTATTTGCCAGAAAGAGATTTCTTCTTCTGGGTTTTGGTGAAGAAGATGAGTCCTGCGTTGCAGATATTATAAAGGAGAATGCTGGGAAAATTGTGCCACCGCAAAGCAGAACCATTGCGGACTATGCTGTGGTGCCTTTATTGGGATGTTCTGTGAAGTCAACCGTTGGTGATGTTGTCACCAATACGTGGCTGGTAAGGGTGTTAACTTTTCAGTTCAGTGATTGAGCAGAATGTATTAGAAATAAGTCTTGTCGGAAAGTAGAGTTACTGGTGGCTTATATGCAAATAAGGAACTGAGAAATTGGCTTTATGTTATTGGAAACGTGCTAAATAAAAGGCTTTAAAGCCTTTGCGTATTTAAGGTATCTTTCACTTGTTTGATTTTGTTTTCTACAGTTTTGCTAAGTAAGAGTTTGTTGTCACAACTCAAAGGCTTTTCATATGAGATTCTACCAGTATTTTCTCTAAACAATGAATTTGTAGATGAAATGTTGACTAATGATTTCATTTGATATCTTTGTGCTTACTGTTTCTTGCCACATGCTTTCCACAGCTTTCTGATGTGGCAGAGAGCAAGACATCTTTATAACTCAAGGTCAAAAAAACATTAATTCTATTAACCAGGAGGGGGGATATGATCTAGACTAGCTGCTGTTAGTAGTTTTTACTACTAGATAACTGAAGTGAATCTATGCAGACCCTCAGATCATGTTGAATTACTTCAAGGGAGTCTCCAGAGTTGGAAGAGTAGTAACTGAAAAGTTCTGAAAAATGTCTAAGTCAGTCAAACCTGGCAAAACTAAAATTATCTAGAAGAGAGTGATAGCTTGTAAAATAATTTGTCTCAAGCACAAGAATGGAAGCAGGTTTGCTTGTTACTGAGTCCATAAATGCTATTGTACAGTTCCTGAGATATTGCTGTTTGCTATCTATTTGGCTTGATTTGCATTTTTATCTCAATCATTTTTTATTTTTTTTTAAGGTAACATGTGTGGAAGAGCAGGTCCTTTTAGATCCTCAGTCCAATCCACTTTTCACACCAGTCCCAGTAATGGAAGGAGTTACTCCCTTGGTGGACTGTGTTCTTTCTTTTAGCCAGTTCACTGGTGCAGAGAGGGATTCTCTAGCTTATCTGGCAGGACTGCTAGGAGCAAGGTATGTCTCCTGTTTCTGCTACTTCTTGTTCTTAGGCAGCCAATGTGATGAAATCCTTCATACATTTAATTTCTTCTTTTATAGGGCTAAAAAATTATGGTGTAAAGCTCTTTCGGACTCTGTTAATTTACGTTGCTGACGCTATGAGGCATTAATATGCAGTTCTTTATTTCCCTCTCCTTTAGAGAAGTTTAGTCTATTTTCATGGAGACTAATTTCTATCAGAATCCCCTGAGTCTCATGTTTCTCATATTTGCTGACAAAAAGGACAGTTTTTCGGGTATTGGGCCTTCTGAATTGCTCTTCAGAGTCCAGGAGCGGCCTGTTGTTCCTCCTCTTCAATAATATCTGGTCCAGCCTCATAACCAGTGACAGTGCATCGTTTCTTAGAATGGTGAATTACTTGCTTACAGTCCATCAGGAGCTTTGAGAAGCATTAACAAAACCATTTTCAGTCTGGGAGTGGCAAAAATGTATATTCTCATAACAGAATATCATTTGATCTGATTCGTAGTCTGTTTGAACTGAAGTGTTTGCTGGTGAGTTCTCAGTCCTTCTGTCTTGCAAAATTGGGTCCTTCATGATAGAGGAAAAATGGTAATATGAAAACTGTGGTTCATTTGGAAACGATGTTTTTCGGCTCCAGAAGGGAATCCAGCCTATCCTGTTAATCTTGCAGAAAAATCTTAGGCCCATTACATGAAGTGTACATGCTAAGTGGATGGCCTTAGGTAATTCTACTGGTTCCCCTTCACTTGCTTGAATGTGTTTTACAGTACTATAAACTTTCCCTAGGTTAACCTTGTTATGACTAAAGAAATGTTTTATTAATCTAATTTTAGAGTCCAGGAATTCTTTGTGCGAAAAGCCAATGCAAAAAAGGGGATGTTTGCCAGCACACATCTCGTGGCGAAAGAGCCGAATGGTTCCAAGTACGAGGCTGCAAAGAAATGGAATTTGCCTGCAGTCACCGTAGCTTGGCTTTTGCAGTCTGCAAGGACAGGAAAGAGAGCAGATGAGAGCAAGTTCTTGGTTGAAAATGCAGATGCTGAAGGTTGGTTATTAGCAAGCTAAGGGAGTATGGGAAGAAAGGTTAGGTGAATGAAGTTGCTATTTAAAGAAATGTATATGAGATCTGTGTTTAAAAGAAAAATCAGATTGCATGTTTGTGTTTGCTTTGTTTCTTTTAAAGATAAGGAGAGTTCCGTTACTCAACTTAACGACAAGACACCAGCAACTATTAAATCTCCTGATTCTCCAGAACGACCTACTTATCTGCTTGAAGCTGGAAAAAAAGCACCTGTGACCCCTCTTGATATCAACAGGTTCCAGAGTAAAGCTTTCCAAGCTGTGATCTCTCATCACATTGGGAAGACCACAAGCCCTCATGCACAAGGGGGACTGCCACAAAAAGAACCGTCTTTACACCTTGACACACCATCAAAGTTCCTTTCCAAAGACAAGTTATTCAAGCCTTCTTTTGATGTAAAGGTAATGTTCTTTGCAAGTTTTTTAAGTCAGTAGAGCCAGTAGGGTAAAAAATATGCATAAACTTAAAAAGAAAACAGAAACTTGATCTTGGGCCTCTTTAAGCTGTTCGCATGCAGCCCTTCCATTTTGAATAAAGTGAGGAAAAATGGCGTTATTTATTTACATGCATTTCTAGTTAATGACCTGTGGATAAAATCTATTGTGTAGTAGATGTTGTAATGTTCTTAACAAAGCTCCTTTGTGCCTATTGCATCTTATGTGTTCTACATCTCACAGCATGTATTCCTCCAGATACTGAAAAATGGTTACTTGTTCAGTGATGAAATGTTACTTTGAAATTATTATGGTAAAAAGTATCAATATAATGGCTATAAAGCTGTTACTGCAAGTAGAAAAATGGACTGGGTCTTCGGGTTCCTTGTCTCGTTCTGAAAACCATGAAAAACTACTAGCCTTAAAACAAAACAAAGAAGCCTCTGACACTTGGGAGTGTCTGTGCTGGAATAACTCTTGAGTGAGCTGAGTGCTCTTGGGAAGTCTTCAGGTTTGTTTTTGTCTTCAAGGCCTTCAGTAAAAGGTGAATTCACTGAATTCCTGCAAAATTATTGGGGTTTTATGCATGCACACACCCCTCCCCCAACAGAACAAAACATTACAAAACTGGAATTATCCAATGTTCTTCTGAGTTAATTCTGTTTCATGAACTACTACTCTGCTTTTTGAAATCTAATAGTTTACTACATTGATAACTTTCAAAAGCAAGATACCTTAGGTTAAAATTCTTCGTATAGAAAAAAAGAGCTTGGTGTTTTAAAAGTTCAGGGGGAGTCACATACCTCCCTTAGCCAAGAAGTTGCATATGAATGTTAGTAAATTAAAGCATTGGCTTGGGATTAAGAATACCTGGGTTTGGCTGCTGGTTTTTCCATTAAAGGCAGTTTTTATTGATAGCAATGAAAAAGGAGATCACTAATCTTTCTGTTTTACTTAATCCTAATCTTAGAGTCTGCATATTTTGTACTGTTTTTGTGCAATGGTACTCTATATGCACTTGCTTACTACTACTGTAGTACGTGGTCCTGGTTTATGAGTATGAGATCTTACTACTATATTTATGAAATTTGCACTTGAGTGAAATTATTGGTTGTAATGTGTTTATGAAAGTCAGTTGGTTACTTCCTTTTTTGGTAGGATGCTCTGGCGGCTTTGGAAACTCCAGGAGGTCTTGGTCAAAAAAGCAGGAAGCTGAGCACACCTCTCTCTGAAGTCATTGGCAGGAACTTGAAATTGGCACTGGCAAACAGCACACGGAATACAGAAGCTTTTACTGCCAGCCCTCAGTTGAAGGCTGCACAGCCAGAAGCGGTAGGAAATGCTAGAAGGCAAAGAATTTCAAATCTTTTTCCTCTGCCTGTACACTACCCAAGTACTAAGTAGTTGCTAAGCAGCATGGTGTATAAATCTGTACCAATTTAATTTTGGTAATAGTAGGGTAGGAGGATTTTATCACACTTGAATTCCTAGGCTCCAGATGATCAAATGCTCTGTTTTGGACTAAAGTTCAGAGTTCTGTTCTAATCTCCCCTAATGAAAGAAAACAGAAAAAGGAGCAGGAGAAAAATGCTTGTACTACTTACCATGGGAGTACACAGTAAAAAGAGGGGCAAGAAAGCTAATGGTGTTCAACAAGGGAAGGCTGTCACTTACTATTTTGTAGTTCTTTATTTTGCTCTTTTTCATTCCGATACAGTGAAATATGTTGTGGCATCAGGTTTGATAATTCCCTAATTTCATTGAACTGGAAGTGCTCAGTCTGTGATGAAAGGAGAACAATATGGTTTGGGGAGGCTGGCTGGGAGTAAATCTTTTGTCTTTGGATTCCTAGTGTTTGGAATGATAGTAGTGCTCTCTTGACTATGGGGTTTGGGAGTAGCAAATACAGAAAAAATGTGTTTATCTTTCTTGTTAGTGTATATGTTATCACATATTACACTAAATATTTAAATATTGTTGTTATTGATACAGAAACCTTCTAAACATGACTCTCTGTTTTTTTCTCCTCCTTGACCAGGAAGAAGAGCCCAAGCCTCTAGCTGATGTTGTTATCTGTGTTAGTAAAAAGCTTAGTAAGAAGCAAAGTGAACTGAATGCGGTAGCAGCTTCTCTTGGCGCAGAGTACAGGTATCAGCTGATGTAAACAGCTTCTAAGCTTCTGCACTGTTAGGAATTCTAATAAGTATGAGTCTTGGCATTATAATTTTCGTATCTACATGACCTTTTGCTATAGCTGAACTTTAGGTTTCACTATCTTAGATGATTTCTGTTGCAATCTTTTTCTACTGTCTCTGTGTTCCTGATAAGTCTGCCTTGGAAAGACTGTCCTGAGATCTAAAAGCACAGGAAAATGTTCTTTCTTTCTCTCTTTTTTTTTTTTTCCCAAAGTCTCTGAAAGTTTTTCAGCTTTTGACTAGTTTAAAATATATATTTTGGATTTTGAATCTGATCTTTGGTTCAAAACTAATTATTTTACAGATGTAGGCTTTTCTAAGAACAGAAAGTTTGCCATGCTTAACTAAAATAGGTTGTCACTAAGAGGAACTACAAAATAACTGCTGTGATTTAAGACAATTTTGGTCTTGCTAAACCCTGTTTATGTATTTTATTACTGACTTCTCTAAAAGTTTTCATTCACAATGTGGATGATGAAATTGCCCTTATCTGGTAGGAGCTTAAAATTAATATTTAGTATATTTTATATCATTTTATATTATAATATATTAATATAATACAATATATTATGATTATATATTGTAGATATAATTAATATTCATCTATTTTTATATTCTAATGGAAATAGCTTTGGAATTTTTATCAGTATAAAATTATTTTGAGCTTCAAGAATTAGCATTTCAATTGCAGCTCAGTGCATCAGTGAAGAGAAAAGCTCTAATACTATGTCATACGTTCTTTTTAGAAACTGATTTGGAAGTTCATTTACTTAAATAAAAAGAAAAACAAGAAAAACAAACCCTCTTTCATACCTTTCTCAGACTGACTTTTGTTTACTTCAGGAATATTTTCAGAAGAAACTGAAGCTGTTCTATCCTGAAACTCATTGCTGTCTTTTTTTGGTGAACCAAGTGAGCTCATTATTTATTTAGGCATAACAAAATAAGCAAAATAGTATTTCATCATGAGCAAAGGACAGGAAAATTTCTGGGATTGGTTTCTGATCCTTTCTGGTAGCAAATTATATCCTCAAGTTGCATTTCATTTTCCTTTCTAGGTGGTGTTTTGATGAATCAGTAACACACTTCATCTACAAGGGAGGGCAAAATGATAACAACAAGGAGTATAGATCCGTTAAAGAACGGGGAATACATATTGTTTCGGAACACTGGCTTTTAGAGGTATGGAACTTGCTTTGTTCCCTTACTAAAAGTAAAGGGAAACGGAGGCTTAAAACTAGTTAGATGGCAATTGCTTTTCTGTTTAAATTTACATGGAACATACATAGGAATTGATGCTTTCTGTTCCACTTTGAATTTATAAATAGAACAGTTTTCACCAGTGTACTTTTACCTTGTTCTCCATGAGGGGAAAAGAAATTCTCTTCCATTCACCAATTCTGCTACATGTTCCTCAGAATGAGAGCTACATTTTTCTCTTGTGAAAACTACTTTTTCAGTGATGCTTTTATTATGCTTTTCCCATGCTTAGATGTGGGACTTCTCTTATTTTTCAACCAGTTTCTCATCTTTCATATGTTAACTGATGTTGTTACAGAGTGCCCAAGAATATAAACGGCTTCCCGAATCTCTCTTTCCTCACACCTACAATCCCAAAATGAGTCTGGACATCAGTGCAGTGCAGGATGTCAGGCTTTCCTCCTCGGGTAAGCTTCCATCAACTGGAAAACCAGCAGAAGAAAATGAGGTATAGTGTGTGATATAAATTCATGTTCTATGACACCATGGGGATGCAGTTCACTTAATTGTTACGTTTAATGAAGTAAATAAAGCTGATGCTTAGTGGTGCTCTGAATCAGGTTTAGGTAGTAATTAATAGTAGCTACTGCAGAGGATCTTTCAGGTTTTTCCTGCATTTGTAATCCTCTTCTAAGGCGGTGGAGGGAAACCCAGACACTTCAGGGTTAGATGTGCTTTCCAAATTTGAAATAATGTAGTCCGTTCTTTGCTTTCTCTTGTAAATGAATAAGAGATCCAAGGCATAAACTCAACCTAGCAGACGTTTAGACTGCAGAGCAGGTGTTGCCATTGATGCTGTTGTTCACTGTCGTACTGTCATTGTGGTGGCAGAAAGTTTAGCTTATTCTAAAGCAAGATTATTAATCTTCAGAATTTGTGCAAGTGTTGAACAAGGGTAAAAAGCAAAAATTTAGGCGTTTGAGAATTCTACTTGTCTTCATTGGTTTTAGATTATTCCAGTGGATGAAGATGATGCTGAGGATGATGTCACTACTGACCAAATAAAGGAAACAGTTTGTACAGGGGAAGAACAAATTGTAACAAGTGAATCCAAAGGAGGTAAATAAAAATCCCTGCTTTCAAAATAGTTGCAGAATGTCAACTGCCAATATAAGCTTTTTATAGTGCTGAATGTTAAGATCTGGAAGCTTTAGGTACCGTATTTATATACCAGTCAAATACAGCTAGCCCTCATTGTTGCTGGAGATGAGAGACATGCTTTGCTGTCTGGTTTAAAGATTTTATTGGGCCATAAGAAAATTGTGATCATCCATAATAAAATAACTTGGTTGCTGTTTCTTAGTTTTTAAAACACTGAAGTTTGATTTTAATGTGACAAATAAGTATTTTAGACTATACATTTTTGTGTGATATACAGAAATGTGTTACAAGAGAATTGTGGATATAAGCTAGATCACATGAGCAATTTCAGAAGGTATCCAAATGGAATTCCTGCTTGTGTCTAGAAATAGATGACTTGGGGCATGCATCATTTTCCTAGATACTTTTT
Organism: Anser brachyrhynchus; assembly: GCF_964034855.1. Lineage (NCBI taxonomy): Eukaryota > Metazoa > Chordata > Aves > Anseriformes > Anatidae > Anser > Anser brachyrhynchus. The sequence continues at coordinate 46,689,287 of NC_137695.1, read as the reverse complement.
CCCCTCCTTAATATATTGTCTGCATCTTGTTGTGGGGGAGGGAAATTTACTTGAATTTCTGTACTTCTCACCTGTTGCAATATAACACCCCTGATCCTATGGGCTTTGTTCATTCTCTTGAAGTTTTGACCCAAGCACTAGAAATGAGGGAGAACTTCCAGAGGCAGCTGCAGGAGATCATGTCTGCCACATCAATAGTGAAACCACAAGGACAAAGAGGATCCCTTTCGAGGAGCAGTTTCGATGGTTCTCCAGCTACTCCCGATAGCACGCGGTCTATTCGAAATGGCCGCAGTAGGGTTTTGGAAGCTCTAAGGTATTGATTTGCATTTTGAAGCACCTTATTTTGTCCTCCGTACTCATGCTCAGACAGTCACTGAAACATAGGTCTGCAGGGTTTTCAGACGTCTTTCTCTACGGATGTACTTCAGTTGATTCTCTTGTAATTCAGCGTCTTTAACAAGACCTGCTAGACAGACTCAGAATATTATATTAATCTTAAGATTACCCGTTAAGTGAGTATGTTTTACTTTTCAAGCAATAGTAGAATGATTGCTTTTTAGTTTTGAATTGAATTTTGCTGATTTCTTTTTCTTCGGATTAATGTTCTTAGAGATATTTTTTTAAGAAAACAGTGTCACAGTATTTCAGTACGTAGGTCATATACAAATAGAAGTTCCTCACAGAAGCACTTTGCAGGAATATTGCTCCTCTTTTTCTTTTCTCTCTAAATCACAGTGAATAGGATTTGAGCTCTAACAGAGCTGAGCTACAGTGAGAGATTAATTGAAACCTTGCAAATTATTCCATTTAGCTTGGTATTTATTTGCAAATTAATAGGTTCAGTAAAGAGCGAAGTACACTGATTATGGAATAATTTAGCAGCATGACATGTAATAAAAAAATCTCCTACTTATGTTTTGGCTGACTTTTTTCAGCTGCACTGACACTTAGACACACAAAGCTAGGCTGCCAGAGTTGTTTTTATATTGAAGCTTTCTCATTTTCTGTCCATGCTTTCTAATAAAGCCATTTGGATGCTGCAGTTGATGTAATCCTAACACATTACCTTCTAGGATGGTAGTCTTCTGTAAAACAAACAAATATTTGAAGTGTCTATGCTTTTTACCTCAGGCAGTCCCGTCAAGCACTTACGGATATAAACACAGAGCCTTCCCAGAGTGAGCAGATCATCTGGGACGATCCTACTGCAAGGGAAGAGAGAGCGAGACTTGTCAGCAACTTTCAGTGGCCTAACAGTCCTTCCCAGTACCCAGAGCAAGTTCAGAGTGACGTCAATAAGAACGTGGATGAGTCTGCCTTCAAAGGATCCATAGGTGATTCAGAGATTGCTGGTATAGGTAAAATCACAAATAAAATTTTCTTTTTCTTTGTACCATGCATCAGGCTGATCTCTGGGGCTTTTAAAATATGGCAGCGTTTGGATTCTACTTTAAGAACAGTGGAAAGTGAGCACTGTTGGTATTTCTTGATGACTAAGATACAATTTTACATCTTTGAGCTCTGTTACATGTTGCTGTTTCTTAAAGAAAAGCTTTCCTACCCATTTGCCATTTGTGCTCAAACACCAGGGCAGCACTTGTCTAAAAAATAGCCTGGATCAATTTTAGGAAATCTCTCTTGTATTTTTATTTGGAACCCCATCTGGTTTCCAGGTAACAAGTCAGGTAGATACAGTGGAATGCAAATGGAAATGCTAGTAGCAGAGTCTTTTTAGTTGTCGTGGAAATAATAGTAGGTGAAGAGTGGGGATACAGGATGATGATACCCATGAGCCCCCCCAAACAGGTGTCTCAGTGCCACTTATGAATGTGATTAGGTCAAGATTCAGTCAAGATATCTTTCCTACAAGTTTTGAAATCTTCAGTCTACTGCTAGGATTAAAGCAAAACAGGTGAAAAAACATACATGTGTTTGCTTTCTTCCCACTTCTGCCTCCTTGAGAGAGAGTACAATCACTTATTTTTTTCCCTGCTGCCTCCCCCCTTGTCCCAATCTACTTTGTGGAGATTCTTCTTACAGTAACAGGCTGCCTGAAAACTGACACTGTCCTGGAGGAGGTTAAAGAAAATTAGGTAAATACAGTCAATTGATCTTTGTTTTAACTGAATCAATGTAGTTTAGCCAAGGAAATTAGGCCTTTTGGGGCTTTCTTTTCAAAAGCATCTGGGGACATGAGTCTGCAATATTGCAATCAGTGGTTTGTGGCATAAAGAAGAGCACCTTTTAAGAAAGGCTGTGTTGTCATATAACTGTGCGTGTTGTAGCAGCAGGTGGGTTTGGGCCATTTAGGATAACTATTTTTTTTTACTTTGTCCATAGTTATATTCAGCCAAAGACAAGTCATGTAACAATATTTTACTTTCACAGCTGTTCCTGAGGGTGAGGATGGAGATTTAATGGAAGGTGTAAAGAATCCTGTACATAGAGATCCTGAAACACCCATTAAAGATAACCTGATCCCCACTCCACAGGCTCCCAGCATTGCTTTCCCCCTGGCTAACCCTGCTGTGGCACCCCAGCCCAAAGAAAAGGTTTGTCTTATGAAGAAATGCTTATAAGGACAGGTGCTTTCAGAGATATAACTATACTTTAAGAAAATTTGAACCTGACTGTGAATATCTGAATTTAAAATCTTGTAGAGGATTACTTCTGTGCAGTTCTCTTTATGTCCCCCTTTCTCCAAGATTTTGAACAAATGATGGTTGTTTGAATACATAAAGCTCACTTGTCCAGACAAATGAAACTTTTTGTTATGTTAGCAAAATAGTTCCTGGTGGAACGCTGAGGTGGGCTGTGTGCGTTACCCGGAACTCCTCCAGCCATGTTAGGATGACGGAAAAAAGGTTAGGCCTTTGTTTCCTTGGTAGTATCTGGAATTCATGCTGAAGTACAAAACAAGTATGTGGCTTGTGTCCATCCCCCTCCCCTGCCAAAAACCTGGTTTAAAAATTCCGTGTGTTATAGTGAACTTGGAAGGCGCTGGGAAAATGACTTTAGTTCTTTGCTTGCCATGTGTCACGACAGCCAGACTTTGAGCATCAGAGGCACGAAGTGCCCTGTTAAATGAGCTGTGGTGGAAACGCATGAAGAACCTTGAAGTTGCAGAAAGCCTGAATGGAGGAAGCAGTGCGATAGGTGGGCGATGGCTGCGTTCAACTTGGCATCCAGTGAACCTGAATGAAGGATTAGTTTTTAGGACAGATCGGTTCAGTTGTGCCCTGAAGAAAGGGGGAGCCAAGAGGATGTTAAGCAGGAGCCTAATGTCGATTTGATGAGATCCAGCTTTTGTCAAGTGATTGACAGGTTTGGTTCTTCTTTTCCTGGCTAAAAGGAAATACAAAAATAACCCAGAATGGTTGGCAGAGATACAGTCAGCTGTCAGCATAGTCTTTGTCATATTTTCAAAATCTATTATTGTTTTTTCAGGCCATCACGGAAGATGAGAAGGCTGATGAAGAACCAGAAAAACACCGTAAATTTCAGCTGTCTTCTCTTAATCCACAAGAAAGATTTGATTACTGCCACCTGATTGAGGAATTAGGTACCAGATACTTGGGAAATGCACAGAATAGTGTGTGTCTGTAAGCTGGTCAGCTGTGGCTCTCTGGAAAAAGAAAGGGCTTCTGTTAATGACTCATCAGATTTGAGGCCTCAGATTTATGGTTTTCTGTGCTTGTGAGCAATTCCTTGAATATATTGTTATTATGTGAGTGATCAGCTTTGCCATAAAACTGCAGGAGACAAAACCATTGCTGTTTCTTTTAGCTGTCGCCACAACAGCCTCATTCTTCTTGTTGGGGGTGTTTAGGATCTGCCCTCCTCTGGTGTCTCATTCCTGTCTGTGTTACATTGGCACTTTCTTTTTATCAGAGCCCCTCTTTCTGCCTGCTTCTCCTTCTTTGGCAGCTTCTGCCCATGTCGCTTAGATTGTGGTTATCCGTGTAAATTTGAGTTAACTGTATTTTTGTTTAAATACATACAATTCTCACTTTGAGCGATCCTTTCTGTGGTACAGCCTGACCCTTAAATAACTTGAATCAAATTCATTCCTCAATTCCAAGGTGGAATAGTACTTGAGAAGCAGTGCTTTGATCCAAGTTGCACACACATCATCGTGGGCCATCCTCTTCGAAATGAAAAATTCCTGGCCTCGATGGCAGCTGGGAAGTGGGTGCTTCATCGTTCCTACCTGGAGGCGTGTCGAGGAGCTGGCCGCTTTGTGCAGGCATGTAACCTTACTGAGAAATTAATATGTTGCACTTCTTCTCATGTGTTTTGTTTTGTTTTACCTTACTGGGATAGGACCTAACCTCTGAAAGGCAAATAGCAATTTGGGGTGCCCAAGCCTTGTCTGAGAAACATTTGGCAAGCTTTTCTCTGAAAACTAGTCCCAGACAAAAACTTGTCCTGGTCTAGTACAAAATAAATATTTATAATTACTTCTGAAAATTGAAGCTTGAGTACCTTTTGGTAAATTTTCACTGGTACCAGCTGAGGTCATGTGGATCTCATTGTACCAGGAGTTAAATCTTGATTTATTTCAATAAATGAATGTAAGTTTTGAAGATTCCAACTCTATAACCGTGTACTTAAACCCCTTGGACACTCTCTTCCAACTCCTCACCTCCCTAACAATTCGCAGTTCTCCCCTGTCTGGCAGTATTTTCACATTGTCCAGACTAACTTAAACAGTGCCTGGGACTGGATCATATCTTTACATATCAAAACCAACTTGAATTCTTTTGGAAGGTACTGTAAGAATGTAGCCGATGGTGTCCAGAATAGTGAGTTGTATTGGATTCCACTGTTGATAGCCACAAAAGGAATCTGGTTGTGTATGGTGTGAACTGATGTCAGAGAAAACACGAGTTGATTTAAAACAGGGGGCAGTTTTTATGCATGGAAAAGATACTTATGTGCCATTAAGAGCCATATCGAATTTAAACTAATGCTACTTTCCCAGATAAAATTGATCTACAAAATTACCGTGGGTTGGGATTTTTTTTTTTGGACATTGTTGTTTTTTATTTGTTTTTCTTCACCATCGGGGAAAAAAATACTAAAGTTGGGAGGACTACTTTGTAATTCAAGCTTGTGATTGTTCTAGGAAGAAGATTATGAGTGGGGAAATAATTCCATACTTAATGTTTTGTCTGGAATCAATGTAAACCAGAAGAAACTAGCACTCGCGGCCATGAGATGGAGGAAAAAAATTCATAAAGGAAGGCAAGAAACTGGTACTGCTGAGGTATTTAGATATTTGTTGAGTGTAAGCTGTACAGTGTGGGTGGCCAGGCCAGTGGTTGTCACCAGAACTTCATTGGCAGAGAAAGTTCATCTGTCATCTCATTAAGAACAAAATGGCTTAGCTGGATATGTTCCTAGTTAAGTAATTTTGTTTTTTAAAAAGCTTTTTGTGCTAATATATTAATATTAGGTCCTTATCTGTTCCTGAGCCGTCGTTCCTTTTTTTGGAAAGCTAGACACATACATACTAACGTACGTAAACGTCCGTCAGCCATCAACGTGCCGTCGTTTGTGCTTCAGAGCTCTGACTGGGGACCCAACTTGGTCTTAAAAGGAAACCACAGCCGGTACTGGCAGTGACAGTTAGAAATGCTGTGCTGTGCCACGTAGGTGAACACAGCTCTCCGGACAGCGTTTCCATAGCTCTAGCAATGAGTGTTCTACTGCACTGCAAACAAGGCACGAGTTTTCTCTTTTCCAAAAGCACCTGCTGTGATTTTTACAGTGCAAGTTCCGCGGCATTTCAGAGAGATTTTTGAAAGTGGGACTTGAGCTCCACAAACCTTTTAAACTACTCTCTCAAATCAGAAATTGAAGTGTTCAGTGAAAGGTAGAAATGCTGCTGCTGTGTCAGTTGCATCAGCGTAACGCTTGACTTGAATGTATTTTATAATAACCTTTTTAAAACGAGTGCTTGTAACAAACCCTCTGTGCCACTTGCCTATTTGGAAACCCCGTTGGCCACAGGTGCTTTTAGTATAAATGAGCACATAATATAGTGCACAGAGTAGAGGTTAAAAATGTTGTTTTCAGTAGTTGTTTTTCTTAAAATGTGTTCTTGTAAATCAGTGTCTGTTCTGGAAAAAATACTCGTTGCCAAGTGCTTTTTTTAATAGGCTGGTTTGCCCCTCTCGCTATGTGGGTGAAAGGGCTTGGTGGCAAGCTGCTGGAGTGTGTGGGGCTGGCTCGACAGCTATTAGTAATAGTTGTGTTGGTTTTTTTTTCCCTGCTTTTTATATTTAAGAAAGACGAAACCAGGTGATAGAAAATCTTCATCTGATGGATATTCCTGAAAGAGAGAAATTATGGATCCCCTAAGTGTGTACTTCTGTAGTAAATTGAGTTTCTTATCTAGGGAGCCTTCAGTGGCTGGAAAGTGATCCTGAATGTTGATCAGACCAAGGAAGCAGGATTCCGACGCCTTCTTCAGTCAGGAGGAGCAAAAGTATGTATTTTTGTTTGTTTCAGCTTTGTTTTTGGAAAAAATAAGGACGTTTTTCTCTCTTTTGTTTTTACGATATTAGTAACATTTCTTAAATGTTGTGCTGGGCACTGTGTGTGTTAGTAAGAGGACTCACCCCAAATTGCTGAGACGTGATAGTTGAGACATGGTGGAAGGGTGGGAGGAAGGAAGCTGTCATCTCCACGTTGCACGCAGTCAGGCAGGATAGCTTGTCTGAGGTCACACGAGTCAGCAGTGCTGGTGGGAAGTGAGGACAGAATTTCTGGCCCTGGCTCTGGTAATGAGGATCAGCCTTCTTGAAATGTACACACACGATGGTACAGGATGCACGGTAAATGGTATTTAGTTTCGTATTGGTTTGCTACTTAACTTGGTGAGTGTGAATTTATAGGTCATGACCTGCGTGCATCTTGAGGAGGAAACACAAAAAAAAAGTTTTTGTCTTTTGTGTTTTAATTGGTAGGTGTTTTCTGGTCATTCTGCAACTTTCTTCAAAGAAGCGACTCATCTCTTTGCTGACTTCAGTAAGCTGAAGCCAGACGACTCCCGGGTGAACGTAGCTGAGGCCGCAGCCCAGGGAGTGAACTGCTTGAAGCCAGAGTACATCGCCGACTACCTCATCCAGGTGTGCGCGCCCGGGGCGCTCTCAGGAGGGTCGGGTCAGGCCCCTCACCTCTAACAAGCCAGGTCACTGGGAGCCTCCAGACGTGGCTGCTGCTGTGTTGGCAACGAGCCTCTTTGCCAGCAGTTATGGCCACAAATGCCTGTGCTGAGTGTTGCGATCCGTGGCTGCAAATTTTAACAAGTCGTGCTGTAACATGACTTGTTCCAGTGCTGGCAGTCGGATCTGTTGCAGGGTAGGGAGCTTGCAAAATAGTCAAAATGTAGGTGTGCAGTGTTCGTTTTATTACTCTAAAACTTAGAAAACAAATGAGCTGTTTCTTTCTTCTCAGAAGCTTCTCCTTGAGCTAAGCCGCTTCTCTTTCTCCCTTCCTTTATTGAAGGAGCCACCTCCCCCGATGGAGTCTTACTGCCTGCCAGAAGCTGAATCTTGTGTTCAGAACAACAAAGAACTTGGGACTGGATTATCCCAGAAAAGAAAAGCACCGGGGGAAATGAGCAGAGTCAAGCGATCCAGGATACGCTGAGAAAATTCAGTGTTTTTAACTTGTACCTTTTATATTCATATTTATATTTTTTCATTCTTACCATGAAAATTAAAAGCTTGGAGTACCACTTCTAATTTGTCCTGAGATTAAAATAAGTTTACAGGAATGCTCATAGGAAAGATTGCTTTGGTTACTGGTACCATCCAAAACTGTTGCAAGAACTTCTTCAAAAAATATTTTGTCTCCATAATGTTATGATAACTATTATGGATTTGGTTTAGAGACACCACTGTGTAATAGCAGTTAAGAAATACTTTGTGAGGTGCTTAGTTCACCTCTTATCTGTGTGTTGTGGGAAAAACAGCAGTCGATGAGAATGCTGTTACATTTGCACGTAGCAATGGACTTAGAAGAGGAAAAATGTAAAACCTGATGGTTTCTTTTGGGGCAAAAAAAAGCGGGGGGGGGGGGGGGGGGAACAGACCAAAAAAGGGCTTACAAATTTTGGTACTAATGGTGGGTATAATAAATTATTTCTATAAAACATTTTCTGCGTTTCTGCCATTCCGGATGCTCATGATTGTGTTAAGCAAACATAGAACTCTTCTTCACAGGAGCTGAAGGCTGGCTGAGCTCCCGGTTTGAGTCTGCAGCAGGAACCAGAGGTAGAACAAAGGTGTTAGTTTCCAGCTGCTGGAAACGTTCTTGGTCAGACAAGCAGAATGTTTGACAAGTTCTTTGACCTTGTAGTAGCTGTCGGGTCTGGGTCTCCCTTTGCTGAGAACGTACTGTATGCCAGTTGCACCGTGCTGGGCTGGGTAAAGGTGCTTATCCGTGCTTTTTAAATCAGAAGAGCTTTATTGAAGCAGCTGGAATTGCTGCAGCCTGTTTGAACAGCAGAGCACGCGTTCCCCATGCCAGGGCACCAGCAGAGGTGCCCAGGGAAATGTGCGTAACATCCTCAAAGTCCATTTCGCTCTTCTTATTGTTGTGAAGGTGCGGGTTGTCGGGGGGGGCTGTATTCTTCTATTTTCTAGCTGCTGAATACCCCGGTATTATAGAAAGCCTCTGCACCGCTAGCAGTTGGTACAAGGGAGGAGAAGCCACTGGGGCCCAAGGCCCAGTGCAACATGGGGGAGAACGGCCCTGCTGCTGCTGAAGGGACGGGCCAAGGGAGTCCTCCGGTGGGAGAGCAGGAGCGCAGCTTGCCTTTATGTGCAGGACTGTGCTTCTGCTTCACCGCGGTAGCTGCTCGTCAGTGAGCCCTGACACACGCTGGCAGGATGACCTGATGGACTTGCCAGGAAAGCTGGAGGTGCCAATGCCCGTGAGGAGTTTGGTTCTTTTAAAAGGTGAAATCCAAGGCCCTAGCAGCAGTGGCTTAGAGAAAATGGCTGAATTGAACTGGAGAGACTACAGCAGTAACAGTAGCCTTGCTTGATCTTAACAGCGTGATACTTTTTGCTATCTGGATGTCAAACACTACATCTCTGCCTTGCTTTAAGGCCACATACAGAAAAATAATGCTGTTAGTAGTGTCTTAAAATCAATTTTTTTTGCATTATTTTTGCCTTTCACTGACAATTTGCTGTTTTACTTCCAAAATGCAGCTTTGTGTTATAGGAATTTTAAATAGGTGTAGGTAGTAGGTGAGACCCAATGGGCCTGTGGTGCTTTAATTTTTTTTTTCCATCCCTGCCCTCAGAAGCTGCTGCTCTAGAAGGGTAGTGCTGCTATCCACAGGTTATGGGCCTCCCACCCCATTTAGCTAAGCTTTAGAGATGTCCAGGAGCTCCCTAAGTTCTCCCCAAGCACACATGCGCACACACATGTGGAGTGCTTTTGAGCACTGCCTGTTCTCCAGGCACTTGTTCAACGCACACAGTGAGGCAAAAAGGGCAGCGAGGGGTCTTGGGGGAAAGCACGCAGAAAGCAGCCCTACTGTACATACCCAGCACGTTAACCTCTGTAAGTGCTTAGATTCGCTGAAGTGATGAGTGAACACAAACTGAGACAAAGGTGGAGTTATAAATTCAGTTGCTGCTGCTAAGATAAATTTATTTTCTTCAGCTTTCTTCACAGGAAACATCACAAAAGTGCTTTACAATTTGATACCATTACTCTAACATGGGACAAAAAGACAACAGGTGTGTGCACTGCACAATTAGAAGTTGTCATATGCAGAAGCCATGATAGGTAAACCAGGGTAAAAAAATCTACTGACAAAAAATATAGATATATAGTTCAGGTTTTGAACTTAAATTATGACTATAAAGATATAATTATATAAATATACAGGCATCATTAGGTTCCTGTGTTAACTGTGGGAGGCCACACAGTGATTCTCAGAAATAGATCCTGTTGTACTCCACTTTGCTGACGCGGTTCCTGCTGTGCTGAACGGGCTCCCGGCCAACCCTTTTCCCAGCTAGACAGTATCGTTCTTTCTTTTGTACTCTACCATAATCATTCCAAGGGCTTGATCTTCGTTACTTCAGGTCAGCTCTGGTGGTGAGGCATTCTGGTACATCGCTGAACGCAAATTCAGTTCCCTATTCGTTCATTTATTGGTGCGTCTTCTTCGCTATTCTTCACTCATCATCTCTTTATTAAAAAACAAAAACCCTAGAGGCTAGACCACGCTGATTGCTATCCAACTCAGACAGTTCTCTTTGAGCTGACAGGCTACCAGTCCTGCAACCCTATTCCTTTTCGTTGATCACGGTACAACAGTTGGGCTGTGCTACTCCTTTCATTTTGCTGTATTCGATTCGAATGAGGCTCTCACAGAGCCTTGGATGACCTAGGTTCAAATTCCTCAGCACTCACGGATATCACACTTACTTGCTAAGCATTTTACAACAGATGTGGAGCTGCAGTTGTGGTGCTAGAGCCCTGACTGAAGGAATATAGCCTGATCAAGACTCATGAGTTCTTGCTTACAGAACTGCTTTCTAAATAAATGGTAATTCAAAGCACCTGGCTAGAGCTCCTTGGCATGGCAGCATAGCTGAATTAAAAAAAAAGGGGGGAATATTACAGTGGAAAAAAAGGTCAAATACTTGAGAGATTGTTGCTGTGCTCTGAGTTGCAGGAAAAATAACAGCAGAGCCAATTACATAAAAACAGTCATGCCAGCTTAAAGAGACAGTTTGCCTTCTACCTAATTGCCAGGTTAAGGACACAGTGCAGTCAGAGAACCAGCCAGTCGGGGGGTGCTGACTGGTCAGTAAATAACACACAGGGCTCTGGTCTGTGGTAGCAGCACAGCTAAGTCTTTTAAGATGTGTAGAAAGAGGTACGAAGTACTACATTCTGACAAAGGGTATTGCTACATCTGTTCTACCTCTGCTCTCAGAGGGGTTGGAAAAAAACACACACAACTTCACCTCCAATTTGTAAACTTGATAACCCCCAGCAGCCACAATCATTTTTGGCAATCCTAGTAAGCACTACAGATTGAATACCTAACCTACAATTTATTTGAAAGCAAAATCCAAGGTATAATCCTCTCAGAGACTGTTAGTAGCAGAAAGCAGCTGTTTTGTATGATAGTAGTCCAATACTGAGACAATACAGCTGGTAAGAGGTAGGCTGTACATCCTAACAGGCTTGAGTCCTCTGTTACACCACCTCTGCCATGTTCACAAATGTAGCATTACTGGTAAACGCTGTCAGTACTTAAAGACTTAGCATTATTTACAGCTGGATGATCTTTAAAGTACATGATGAGAATGTAAAGAGATGAAACAAACCACAAAGACTAAGCCTGCCCCCCAGTGTTGCTGCACTGCCTTCATCTCAAGTATCTAATTTCAATGTCCAGTTTGATATTACAGCAGGTATGTTATATCAGGCGTGCTTGAGCCCTTTTGATCGCTGGCCAGAGCAAGTAAGACATTTGCTTCAACTCTGCCAGAAACAAAGAGTAACCCAGAAATTTAAAACAAGTCTGCGGTAGGGCTTTTTCTCTCTTGCGCTTGATTCTGGCTGCTGTATCTAGACTTTAGAACTTCATTTGAGATCTCAATTCATGAAACTCATCTCCAGTGACAGAAATAAGGAATAACTCCACTGAAACCAATTAAATTGGATCTCCCACAGCCTAGCTTATATGCACTTTAGCTGCTTGTCATTGCATTTGTTCTCTTTTTATCAGCCTGTTTTTATGGTTTGAATCATTTTGTTATTGTTGTACATATTCTGAAAGAGATACAGAATAAGTTACTTGTTTTAGTTAAAAGAAAAACATGACAACATTTTAACTAACACTTTTCTGTAGGCATATTATTTGAACTAAAGCAGACAGTTGTAACTTGATGACTTCAATGCTGTAACAACTGAGCTAGAAAAAAATGCAATACAGAAGATAGACAAGAAACAAAACAGAAAAGGTCAGAGTGAGTAAAAGTTAGTATGCCATGCTAGTTACTGGTAAGAAGAGTGAATTATATACATGAAACTGAAGACTTCAGCATATAGGGTGGCAAAATCCAATGCCCATAGAAAATTAGTAGGCTTGTCAGCACTAGGAAAGATGGTGATTGCCGGGGTAAGCTAACTCTGTAAACTCGGCAAATAGTGGCAAATGGATGTCAACAGGAAAAAAAAAACAAGGCAATGAATACTGGAAAGGCTTTAAACCACTCATACATGCTCTGGTGGATTCTGAATTAGTTGTGATCTTTCAAGGGGACGATCTAGGCATCACCATGGACAGCTTGATGAAGACATCTGCTCAATGTGTAGTTGCAGTCAAGAAAGCGAATAAGATGTTAGGCTGTATTAAAGACAGAACAATATGGAAAAATATTACAGCATATATTTCTCTTAGAGGGTCTCAGTGAATATTTGCTGTTTCATCAGCACCTTAAAAGAAGTGACACATTAGAAAAATACAGGGAGAAATGTGATCAGAGGCTTGTAGAAGCAGCTCTTCGTTACTGGAAAGACAGTAAGAACAAGGTAGTTTATTTGTAAAGGGGGAAAAAAAGCAGATGATAAACATCTTAGAAATAATTCTCCTACCCACCATGTCACAGGACATTTCTCGAAGTCATTTTAAACCTGCTACCAGTCTGTTGATCTCATTGCTACATGAAAAATACCACTCATCATCACCATAAGTATGCCCAAAAGCCCAGTGTTCTTCTTTAACATTCATTATTCTGCTAGTTGAACATTTCCTCTGAAAGAACTGCAATAGTTCATTGAAATTTAACAGTAATCATTTCTGACAGAGAATTGTCATGTCTGATACACATTAACAACTGTCCTAGAGATGCTGCGATGATAAAAATATCAGTTAGAGGAAATAGCTGCTGGGCCTCATCTCTCTGGCCAGTGCCTGCCAGAGCTCTGATTCGTCTGCACGCACACCGCCTTCGTGTTCTCTGCTTCCATGCGGAGGCCCACTGTAAGTGCTGAGCAATGAACCTTGAAATCACCAGCAACAGCCGGCAAGGGCATATTCATAAGAGTTATTTCTTCGTGTTCCTCCTCCTGCAGTTAACTGCTAAACCAGCACACAGTAAGCAGAGTAAGCATCTCTTCTGCATCTGTGTTCCTTCCTCTCCTCCGTTCCCAGCTCTCCCTATGCTTACTCCCCCCCAGCTCTATCTTCTGAACATTTCTTTCCCCCCAGCTCTTCTGAACACTTCTCTATCTTAATGCTTCACAGAAACCTCTACGAGAGGTAACTATTTCCTTTTGTCTTTTCTTCCCTTCACCTTCTTCTTCCACAGCCTGCCTTACTATCAGATTTTAACAGTTTTGAAGGGAAGTTTATTCTCTCCCTCACGTTTATTTTGTATTTGCATGCTACTCAACAAGACAAACAGTAGAAAGAATGTGTGTTTACATGCGGACAGGGGAAGAAAACTACTTTACTACCACACAATACCACTCAGTATCCTGACAACTATATGCTTTGATGAGTGAACTTCTCGTTCACATCACTTGAACAAACTTAAAAACAGCCACGTTATAAGAGATGGCTGTGAGCAGAAGTTTACTCATCATGGGGTTTGCAAAATACAACAATATTAATTTAGACGTATTCCATGTATGAACAAAAAACATTATGCTAATACACTATTTAGTTAACCAAAGAGAGCAAACAGAGGGCTAAGCCTGAACTTTGCCCTTGCCCATACAAATTAAACATCTAATTACTAATACTTGACTAGAGCATATATTACATTCTGTAGAAATAAGTTCTTCCCACAGTAGCATTAGGGTACCATATCAAAAGCTAATGTAAAGATATTTTTATACAGATTAGTCCTCCTGTATCACTTTCCACCAGCCCCAGAACTTGCTCAAAGAGCAACTCTGGCCTCACGACACCTCTGAGGTATTTTTTTTTTTGGTACACCTCGGGAAACTGAGGCAAAGTGAAACTAAATTACTCAGTTAGCAGTAGCTCAGGAGAAAAGCAACGGTGAAATCCCACTCTTGGTCTTACACTATTGCTACAGAATGTGCTTGCTTCTTCTCACTGCATACAGTCATACTGTGACAACACTTTTCATTCTAGTTTTTCAGATGCACTTTTTCTGACGTTCCATTAACACTGTGGTGCTTTTTTAATATTAAAGCTTCATTAACCTTGCTGTATGAACATGTATTCTAAGCAACTGTAGATAAACCCATGATATACATACCATTAGAAGATGCTTCATGAAAAAGGTAACGTCTTCATAGCAATTTAAATCAGTGTCTCAGGTTTTTACCATCCAAGAATAGAAAAAGTTTTCTTCAATATGAAAGAACTTATTTCCTAATAAGACTGTTGAATTATCTCGGAAGTTGTGCTTTCTTGGTTCTCTTTCTAGACAACTGGTTGGACAGCTTTGTGTCAAGGGCGACCACCTCCCCCCCTCCAGGCACACTTCAAAAAAGTGAAAAAAGAGGATACTTTCCCCAACTACTTTACTTCAAATGCTTTTGCTGATCTGAAGTTGGATGGATCTGTCATGTCTGAAAGTAGTCCTGACCTCTGCAGCACGTTTCCTCTTACTATCTCACCCTATACATTAAATACTGCTGCTTAGCAAAAACCCTTCCTTCTCATTTCTCCCCACCCCCCATGTTTTATTTGATTGATTTCCACTTTTTTTTTTTTAAAGGAAAGATTTGTTTTATTTCGCTTCCAACAGAACACGGTGAAACTACACCTGGTACTTCAGCAGCCAAGCTAGATACATGAAGTTATAACTTATCCAAAACAGCTTTAGCAGAAAACAAACTGAGGAGTCTGTCTTTTCTTTTCCCATCTGCTACAGCTCTTAAGTTCTTAGCTTGTCTGTATCCAGATGAACTTTTAGTTTTTCCTGAACAATTTTTTTTTGTCAAACATGTCAGATATCCTGCCCTCTTTTACTTCTTTCTGCATCTGAAAGCCACATGCAGGCTCAAAACTGCTCAAGCAGGGTTAATTTAATATATATACATATAATTATTGCAAAAGCCCAGAGAAGCAAACTCCAAGATGTGCAGCCTTATCAAATTTTGAATGGTTTCCTTGACTTAAATGGCAAACATAGCT
This sequence comes from Anser brachyrhynchus, assembly GCF_964034855.1. Classification (NCBI taxonomy): domain Eukaryota; kingdom Metazoa; phylum Chordata; class Aves; order Anseriformes; family Anatidae; genus Anser; species Anser brachyrhynchus. The sequence goes on along the minus strand of NC_137695.1, from coordinate 46,674,115 downwards.
CAGCAGTGTTGTGGTGAAAGGTTTCAAAAGCCAACAGATGCAGTCAAACACCAAAAAAAACCCACCCTCGTTCCTATGATGTCAGATTTCTAACACAATTTGTACCTTTAGTAACTCATCTACTCCTAAGTAGAAGAGAGTTACCTTGGTCATGACTGGTAAAGCTAGCTACAAAGAAAACCGAAGAAGCAGGAGAGGGTCGCTTCTGCTTGTCAATCCCTTCATTTGCTGCTAAGATGAAGCATAGCACAATTACACCAGTGAGGGGGGTGGGTAGGGGCAACAACAAAAGTTTCTCCCCTACATTTCTCATTAGCTCAAGTAAATACACATGCCAGATTCCTACAGCAGGTGCTGGGAAGTCCAACTGTTTCAAAATTGCTTAGTTTGAGGTTTTAAACATAAAGTACTGCATCACCAAGAACCACAAATGCAAACTGTTCCTTTCCCAGCCAGTACTGGACACTTAATGTTCTAGCAAGTTGCTAATTTGATGGCCTTGGTAAGTTACAAAGTCTGTGGTTTTATTTTAAGCCAGAAAAAGTACTACCGAACCCTTGAGGTGGAAATTAATAACCCACCATAAAAGTATGTTACAGGTTACAGAGTTCCTGAGGCAGCACACAGGTACGTTCCACTGACTGGTATTGAGAAGCTCACATCTACAACTGACAATCCTTCATTTATAGCACGAGCCTTCAACAAGCACTTTGGAGGAATGGAACCGGCATTCTTAGCATGCCTCAAATGAATGTAACAAACCAGAAAGTTGGACTTCTGAGTCCCAAAAACATACTGAGCTTCCAAAGAATACCGATTTTCAACACTTCAGGCATGCAGAACAGTTAATTGTTACATGGAAGACACTGACAACGGGCGTTTTGATAGCTGCTGACAGTGATTTTTAACACAAGAAATGCTTCAAAATAGCCTAACATTCCTTACTGTGGAAATCTGTTGCATATTTTTTTCTTCCTTCACGCCCTCCAGAAAGAAACTGGAATGATATGCTTAAGCAAAGACCCACAAAATAACCCCTCTAGTTATCAGTAGCAGATGGACTCCTCAGAGACTGCTGTACAGCAGCAACCAGACTTTGCCATTCTTCAGTGCAGCAGAGCTACCACAAGTGAAAAAGCAAATCAAAACTTCATTCACGTTCAATTCAGTCTCAAAACAGTCCTACGGTGACAGTAAGACACCAACAGGTAGCAAACTCGACTTCTATGTATAGAAACCTATTAACACGCACTGCTGCACGCTGTTAGCCATAGTCCACCTGACCATAGTAACACTATTACCCACTCCACGGCCTGTCCCTTAAGAGATCCAAATACACGGCATTTGCTCAGCTGTCGCAGGCTCAGAAGCTAGTACTAAAGGCAAAGATTCATTAGACTCCAGGATCCATGTATATTTTTTCATTTTATTTGATTTTAAGCTGTTACAGGATTTTCTTGAACTGCCAGAAGTCATGCCCCAAAACCTCAAAGACAGTAAAATGGACAGTCTCATCTACCCGTCATACAGTAGACTAGAACTTGATTCACATGTACTGGTGATTTCGATTGCTTTAGAGCATCGGGAAAAGGTTTCACATTTCTACCACATCAAGTGACATGTCCATTTACCATGAATTCCGCAGAAACCTTTAGCGACACATCAACAGTTTCGCTGGCAACAATCTATTTTCAAGGAAGATACATGGCTAAGAGCTCAAGGTATCGGTACCAGCCTTTCAGTGGGGTTTTGGTTCCAAACGAAGTCTCCAACTAGAAATAGTCTTTTGAGCCCTCTGTTTAATAGCAGCTTCTAGCAAAAGTTTTAAAGACTTAACTCCACAAGGGCAAGGCCAGTTTTAGTTTGTGCACAGAAGAACCATGTGAAACCCCACCCCACCAAAGTCAACAGCAAAATTCCCCTTGGCCTCAGAGAAGTAGATTTAAAGCAAGTCAACAGTTAATCAAAAGGAACCAACTATGCAATTCCAGCACTATCCTCATCTGCAAATGCACAGTACTCTCACACAAATAAGCGAGTTTTATTTTGTTCCCTTGTTTCTCTTGCCATTGGCAACTCATAGATGTTGGGTCTTTTTTTTTTTTGGCATTTACTCAGTAATCTCAACACTGGACCATGCCACTAATTGTACTTCATTTTCCTTCTGGCATAAGAAAAGAAAAACAGTTACAGCAGGACACTTTGAGCACTTGTCAGGTTTTGTTCACTGAATCGAAGTTACAGGCAATGTCCTATACTCTTAGTGTATCAGTGCCATTTTGCCTACTTCCATTAAATTAACTCAGAAATGACAACTACATAGAGAAGTCACTGCCTTCCATTATTATGCAACTTCCTGACTTGAATAAACACCATTTACGAGTTTCACTTGGAGGATTTCTGCCTCAAAAAGCCTGCAGGCTTCACCAAAGTAGCCAAACAAATAAGGCTTACCAAGCTTTAGTTATCCCTCTGTATACAAAGTTATTTTGGTTATCAAGCAACCATTGCCCTTCAACAGACAAATACTCATTCCTAATGGAGAAGATTTTGTTTTTTTTTAAATCTGGTATTACTACTGCCATGTATCTGACATTTTTAAGACAACAAATTCTGATGACTGTATTTGGAGTCTGGATACTTCGGTGTCAAATCAAAACTCTAAGTTCTAGTGCCTTAGGGTCAAAAAGACAAACTTCATGACAAAAAACAGCCCTATTTCACTATGATATTGTTATTTAAATATACTGCAATTTGATACCAGAAACAAGGAAGGCATTTTTTTTTTTTGTGGAAAATAGAAAAAATGCTTAAACAGGTAACTGTGAAAATGTCTAATGCAAACAGGCTGTTCAAATCCATCATTCCTCAAATCTGAATGAGTTTTTAATTTGTTTTGCAATTACTTCAGTACAGCTATCTAAAAAGGTAAACAAACTACAGCTCTGCGTTATACTTGGATAGTATGAGTGGTATGGTATGCTCCAGAAGTCTCTAGTAGGCTATGGCTACACGTGACAGAATTCCTCAGAAGGGGAACAGAATAGGTTTTTCATTAAGGTCACTTAAATCTTTGTTATAGCAAATTGGAACCAAATGGCTGACTTCTGCAGGATTTCTGACAGGAATCCAGTAGAGCTGGTTTCAAGTTTCAGATGGCCACTAAAACAGCTGTAACCTTCTCTTCCAGAAGTTGTGATCCACATGGTGTCCACAATGAGTGCAGCAAGTCTGAGGTAGTCAACCTTTACGAAGGCTCAGTATCTGAACATAAAAAGATTTTGAAATGACCACTGGCTGTAGGTATCTTTCTGAGCATTAAAGAACTGATGACTCTTGTTCAATCATTTACATTAATTTGCCCCATATCCAATGGAGAAGTTGTAACATATTACGCTTCCATAGTGCAGGAGAACCAATCAGTTACGCCAAAGTAGTCTGCACTTGCTGCAGCAGATCCAGCAGAAATAAGGTGGCATGTTCATCATAGCCGTTAGCTGTAGTTTAGTTACCTTAGTAGAAGGGTTACCAAAAAAGCATTCCTTAATTGCAATGTGTATGCAGCTCTACTGATCCCCAAGCACAGCATACTGGTTGTCTAGCTGAAGTTTAAGTGCCTGGTTTTTTGAGACCTCATCCCTACCTCTAGTTTTGTGTTTTACTACTTCAAAGCTCTTCTCCATTTCTTTATCCCTACGGGAAAATAAATGTAATCAGTAAATATCTTATCTCTAGCTTGTGATTTGTGAATTTCTATTAGATTTCCACCCCATCCCAACAAAAAACATTACACTAGGAACATAAAACACCAAGGCCTAGAGTTTTAACAGAATAACCAAACATTCCCAAGCAAATCTTGTAAAGCCTGTTCTCTAGAATCAAGCTCATCTTCCAGTACAATTCAGATTACATTTTAAATCTCAATACTGACATTCTCAAAAGTAAATTTAAAGTGCATTTATGAAGCATAAGTTTTAGAAAACAGATGTTCGTTCACTTTCTGGAACACACAAGTTTTCACCATAGCCCAATTTGCACCCTTACAGCCCTAACGCAATGACAGCATGTCTCACTTGCCACGTAGACAAAGCCACACCAAAAATAGATGGAAACAAAGCTTCAGTGAGGCTGTATTATTCAATATCACATTGAAAAATCAAAAAACATCAAGTGAAATAGGTATTGAGCTAGTTTTCTCATTTATAGGGAATTTATGGGAAGATCAGGACTCAAAAGCAGGGTGAGACTCAAGTCTTCAGCACCAAAAATGCTTCAGCAAAGTTGGGAGGCTCATTTTAAACCACAGCTCAGACAGCATGTTTACAAATTTGCATTTGTATTAAACCCCATTCCTCTGTTTAAGTTGCCTTCACATCTCTGATGAGAAGGAACTGTGTTCAAGACATCCTACTCATTTCCACTGGCAGGTAACAACAAAGAGCGTCACCATAGCTAGTATGTAGCAGAACCAGATGCTGTCAAGAACAGAAACTCTACTTGGAGAAATCCCTCAGCAAGCCCATTAGGTAACTGGCAGTCTTGTTTGGCTATGTCCCGTAAAAGTTATTTCACGGGAAGCCCTTCCTATAGTTGGAAATTACAGTTAAGACCTTTCCCATCTCTTTGCCAAACAGAGACTAAATTCTTGGTTCTATCTTTCCTCTGTGGAAAGATTTGGGCTTAATCCCTGGAACAAAATAAGAACTTAAGAGATGGCAGTTACAGTAAGTCTCCTAGGGAACTAATGGCATGTACTTACTTTCGACTGTCTACAAGCTTGGCAGTGGACTGCAGCGATGGGAATTGCGTATCGCTATAGATTTCAGGTGGTCCTTGCTGTGCTCTCCGTGGCCTGCCGCCCTCCCTGGCGCCAGGCGGCCTGTATACACCACCAGTTTGAACTGGTTCGGGGGGTTCTGTAACTGGTTGTAAGAACAACATTTAGGCAACCGAGTTAAGTTGGCATTCATCCCTAAAACCACCAATTGACAAAAAAGTGAAAAACTTACAAGTACGTTTTTGCATGTCTTAAAGCTCTAATATTTTAGACAAGGCAGGAAACGAGGTGTCACCAATTTAACCCATCCTTCGTAGCCTAAATAAAATGTGGCTCTAGTGTATTGCCTCACAAAGCTCAGGGTACCAAAATCACTGAGGGCTTCATTTATCTTTTTTTTTTTGCAATCTATTAGCAGCTTGTATTTAAAACTTGAGTTCTAAAAATATAATTATGTATTTGCCAAGTCTCATTCACAGCACTTCTGCGTATGCTGAAGAGAATATTCAAGTAGTTCATATTTAGAGTAATGATCTACAATGAACTAACACAGTAACTTTACTACCTTGCCTGTACAAACAAAAAACCACAGCAGCCCACTTTTTAATGTATTTCCCAGTGGAAGAGAATAGTCTGAACTCAGAATCATGGCTAAGTAGTTTCTCTCCACAGAGACTAAGAATTGTATTTAGTCAAAACTCAAGTCCTCTCCCAGTAAGAGGATTCATTTTGCCATGTCATGTTCTGCATACCCTAGAATTGATTTGAAAAAAAAACCCAGTGTGCTACTAATCACTGAGCCTTACTCAGGGACTGACATATTAAACGTCAGATATTGGCTGAACACACACTTATTGTCAAAGCAATATTTTTAGATCAACAGAAACGCTTCCAACTGATTTTTTGCAAATTGCAAAGTTTAAATTTAAAAATGGGATGCTTTCCACCCCCGCCAACTCCCCGCTTTGAAACCCGAAATTAAAAAACCTCCATGCATGTTTGTTGTGCTTAAATGACAGCATTATCAATTAAGCTCCTCAGAACCCTTCACACGAATAGGAACTGCTCCTTGCACTCAACCTTCTGAGCAGCTTAATTTTGATCAGAAAAATCAACAACTCTGAGGTAAATTTACCAATTGTTTCAACAACAGGTGCCGGTGGAGGAGCTGACTTGTTCCAAGGCCCAGATGATCTATCTACACCACCACTGGTTTCCTCCCAGTTGTCACCAGGTTCTTCTCTTTTTTCACTTTCATCCTCTTCTTTTTCACTATGAGAGAATTTATTTTTTTTACATATAGAGGTTTAAGACTCGACACAGATTACACAATCACCATAGACAAGACTTTCTGGCTACTGTATCAAAGATTTAACCAGACTATGTTAGTCCTGTGAGGGCTGTACTAGTACTTCTGCCAGAACAGTTTTCAGTACAGTGCTATACGACTTGACAACTGATAAGGGGGAAAAAAAAAAGTAAAATTTAAAGAAAAAAGTTCAAAACGTACTAAGTGATCAAATACAGTGACTTATTATTTTGAGCTTAAGGACTTTTTCCTAGTGTGACAGATATGCATTTAGAAGTGCACCGAGATGACAACAGAAAGCAAGGAAGAGCTACAAGTCCAGCTTCTGTGAAATACTGGTCAGATGGAGGGAACTGTGGAAAAGCAGTGGCAGAATACCAATGCTGAGGTCCTTTTCCTTATAACCACAAGCACCTAGAAAACACTCATATTACCCAAATACATGTAAAATCTCAGTTTTTTTTTTTTTAAAGTGGCCAACCCAAACAACAGAGACTAAAATATTCTATTTTTTTTTAATAAATCACATGCAAAAACCTGACTATGTATTCTATTCAGACTATTTTGTTTTGCATAGAAATAGCCAGAGACTCAAAATAACGTGCTAGACCAAACTACTACAAAAAGCTGCATGGTATAATGGGACATACATGAAGGGTGAGGCTGTTTAAAAAAAAAAACAAGACACTGATCAGAGCAGCAAAGCATGAATATAGAACTTTATAACACACCAAATCCTACTAATCAAGAGGAGAGAAGCTTTCTGTAAAAGCAGTGATCAGAGAACAGTTAAAAATACCTAACATTTCTGAAAATTAAATGGCCTTTCAGTGTTTGGCCACATTCAGTAAAAAACATAAATGGGACCAAGGGCCCAAATGCTTCTCTGTCTTATCTGAAACTACAGTCAAAAGCAGATGCCTACAAACCAGCAAGAACAGAGTAAGTATATACGACATTCTCCCCCCTCAGAGTACTCTGTGTCTTGTTTTCAGCTTAAAGATCTCCTTAGCTCGACAACTAAGAACCTCTGGTGGGTTTTTCCTCCATTTGCTTGTCCAACCTCCCCCTGAATCCACAAACTGAGCAGTTAGAAAATCCTGTGACCAAGTTCCACGTGCCTGAAAATATGCCACGGCATCAAAAGTATTCAGAACACTGCCTTTGTCCAGAAAGCCACAGTACTCGCTTTTCAGTCCAACAGCGCCAGCAGCCAGGGAAACAGCCCCACTTGTTACTTGTCCCTGCTGTGACACTCCGATGGCATGGAGAGCTGGTGGACCAGAAACATGTAAGTGGCCTAAGAGGACAGCTGTCTCCAAAGAGGAAAAAACCTCAAGAACTACATAGATCAGCGCATGCCTGAGGCCTGCTCAAACAGTGAGGATAACATCTATTGTACTGGTTACAGGTAAAGTGATCTTAAAATTGCAGAGTTTATCAATACCTGGACAATGAGGATTACGTGACATTTTTGGCCTGAAACTAAGGTCATTAATACTTTTTTCCAGCTTGAAGAAGCCTTTTTTTAACCAGTATAGACTTAAGTAGACTTATTTTAGACCAGACTACAGAAAAAAATCTAATGAAAAAGCAAGCAAAGAATCTTGGATGACGTTCACAAATGCAGTCCTGTGGGGTCTTGTCACAGAACACTGGTTTTACCAACTATGTTCTGGAAAAAAAATGCAAATGTTCAGGAATTCACCACAGAGGGAGTCAGATATCCTTACATCAGTCGAGTGATTCAAGGGGAATTACTATCCTGCATTTCTCTCAGAGAAATTCCTATTTTGCAGTCTTTAAAAAAGGGAATTTTAAGCATTTGTTAAGAAAAATTGTGAACCCCAACCAAAATACAGACCCAAAACAAAGTGATAGATAACGTAAGCTACCCCACAGCAATCGGTTCTACACTAGCAGAAATATATCAGATCTCTGCTTAATTGGACTCCATAGAGAAAAAAAGTTTTTAGAAATATGAAATGACTACCCTGGAGGGAAGAAAAGGGGAGAAAAAAGTACCTTATTTGCATGGACTGAACTCTAAGACCACTATAATCAATTTCTTCCTTTTGCTCAAACTCCTTCCAGTCATCCTCTTCCTGTAAGAAGAGAAAAATATAAGTTATCATCTTTATACCAAAAGATGAAGAGGAGAACATAACCAAGATAAGACAAAGAAAACTAATGGTGAAGGTGCAGCTCCATGGCCAATCAATCCATGCGCACCACTGCCAACAGGGAAAGAGATCCCACTCCCTCCTCCCTTAACTTACTGTATGCCATCTACGACGCACTTGTGAGATGATTCTAACTCACTAGAACAGCTACAAAACACCTCAGCAAAAAAAAGGCATTCAAGTGAAAGAAAACCAAATCAGCACAGTAAAAAAGCCAGAGGAAAGCCAAGGCACAGCACAAAGTAGGGAACGGGACCGTGCAGTCGAGAGCAGCGAAATGCAAGGGCAAGACCTCTCCCTTTTACCGTGCTTTTATAACAGCCTGAATGCACATGAAGCTTTAGGTTTAATTTTCCATCACCTATTTCTTAGGAGCCAAACAATAAAAAATACTTCGAATAGCCTGCAGTAGATTTGTGACGAAGATTAATATTGATATGTTCATGTTTCCATGTTCACAATCACATTTACAGCCTCTTTATTTTAAATAGTGTTTTTCGGAAAAAATATTAGTACAAAAGCGAGCTTCAGAACTACAGCAATTTTACTATACAAAGATAGCAGAATACTAGTCTTTGGAGAGAACTTGCTTGATGTTTCAAAACGGGAGTTTGGTAGTGCGTTTGGGGAAAGAGACCCACCTAAGTGAGCCAATTTTGTCCTGCTCGATCAGCAGATTGTGGTGCAATTAAGGTAGGCCAGAAGCGGACCAGAACAGATAAGCAGTCCTCCCATGTTCCCCGTCACAGGCTTAACACACTGCCTAATTAGAAGGTTACGCGCTTCCTATGCTGTATTACATGAAGTACGAAGGCCTTGCAAGCAAGGTCTGCCAATGGCTTAGCCTCCTTCCTGCTGAGCAGCTGGGAGCACAGCTTGTTAGAACACCGGCCTAGGCCCTTCTACGTTATCAACCTTTAGCAGAAGAACCGTGACCTGCTTTAAAGCAACAGCTGACGTAGGAAGGGCCCTCTCGTTACTGAGCTGCCTGCTGAGGATTCAGTCTTTTTTAAGAGCGTGACTCCACAGCTCCAAGCCGGTTTAGATCCCCTCCATCCCCATCTCCATGGAAACATTGCCGTTTCCAAATTAACGCACCTCTCCCATTTAACGACCTTTACTTCTGAAATAAGAGGCCCTGCCAGAAACCCGCCGTTATTTCGCCCAACGAGCAGCAGCGGAGCGCTTTCCCCTGACCTCGGCCCGCTGCGGGCGCCACGCACCGCGAGCCCCAAAGCTTCTTCCGACTCGCTTGAAGCCGCACGCCAGCTGCCAGGCGCTCCCTACCAGGGCTCGGTTATCTTGCGGCCTCACCGCAACACGGCCCAAATAAAATGAATAAAATAAAATAAGGGGGGTTGGCAGAGAGCCTCCCCGCCGTGTACCCCCGGGTGGCTCCGCAGGGCCGGGGCCGGGGCCGGCCGGGCTCCCCCCCCAGCCGCCCGCATGGCCGGGGCGGCGCCGCTCCCGGGGCTGCCCCCTGCCGGCAGGAAGGCGCCGGCGCCCCGGGGCCGCGGCCGGAGGGAGCCGCGACCCTTCCCCCGGTACCTTGCTCTTGGCCGAGCCGCCGGCGGCGCCGGAGGAGGCGGCGTTGGAGCTGCCGCCGCCACCGTCAGCCGGGCGGGGACCTTGGGCCGCCGCGGCCGCCCCGGCGGCGTTGTGCGAGGCGGCGGCGCTGGAGGACGAGGCGGCGGCGGCGGCCCGGCTGCTGCGCTCCTTCCGCTTCTTCTTGTCCCGCTTGGCGAAGAAGTCGTCCAGGCTCCGCTCCTCCGTCTCCGCCATGGCGGCGGCGGGGCCGCTCCCAACGGCTGCGAACGGGCGGCGGCGGCGCGGCCCTGACTGACTGAGGGCCCCGGAGCCCCCTAACGGCTGCCAACGGCCGCTAACAGCTGCCCGGCGCGAGGAGGCCGCCGCCGCGCCCCACGCCGCCGCCGCCGCTTGACACGGCCCGAAAGGGAACGGAGGGAGGGGGCGGGGCCTGGCGGCCTGACGCGCCCCTCGGCCAATCAGCGGCCGCGCGGGGAGCGGCCGCCGGCCACTCGCGAGCCTCCCCCGGGCCGAGGCGGGCCGGCGGCGGCGACGTGGAGAACGCGTGGCGGGCGGGCGCGGCCGCGGATTGGGCGAGGAGGGCCCGGGGGAGGGGTGGGAGAGGGAAGGGGGGACGCGCGTGCGCACTGCGGGGGGGCCCGGCGGCCGTTGGGCCTCGCGCGGCGACCGTTGGCCGCTTCCCGCCTCGGGGCAACGGCCCGGTGCTGACGGGGCGGGGGGGGGGGAGCCCGCTGCCCTCAGGCGGCCCCGCGGGGACCGCCCGGCTCCTCCTCGCGACCCCTGGGGGAAGGGGCTTCGCTGAGGGGGGCCGTGAAGGTGTCGCCGCCGGGTTGGGGGCTGCGGGTCTGAGAGGAACGCGGGTGGCCAGAGAGCTCGCCGCGGCTTCCAGGTGCCTCGTCAAAAGCTCTGAGTCAGGGCGCTTCGAAAAGCAGCCTGTCCTGAGTCATAATTACACGGAGCGCTGTTTGTGATGGCTCACTTTGCTGGTCAGCCTTCCAAAGGAGATGTACCTGCTGCTAAAGTGTGAGCCCAGACGGGAATTACCTGTCAAATAACCGTAGGTGTGTATTGTAATGACGTAAAAACAAGCGTGTTTATATCCGGACTTACCTGGTGTCATTTTATGCTTTGTGATATTTTCTCCTAAAAATATATATATGTGTATCTTAACATAAATGAAAATTTATCCTGAAAATGTCGTACATGTATATTAACATAAATGAAAAGTGTTTCTAAACTTTGAAGAGTATTTGACAGTCTCTTTAATTTCTGTCTCTGAAAATACTGTTGCTTAGAATTTACCGTCCATAATCCTCAGCTTGTTTGAAAAAACAGGGTAGGTAGGTGTCACCGTCATGCCACAGGAAGGGGTCAGGCACTCTGTGTCTTTCCCTGTGTTTTGTAGTCAGAACTGAATCACCGTAGTCAAGTGTTCCAGATTGAGAGATTTGTTACAACCCTCTTCATATGTCTGTCATGCTGTGCTCTCCCTATATTTTTCGATTGCCACTGACATCCTGTGCTCTTAGGGTATTTGATCCCATGCAGAGCAGGACCCGACAACTAAAAGCTGCAAGCATGACAGTTCACCCAGTAACACAGAACGTTGCATGATCAGTGACACTTTCTATTTCACGTTAAGCATGATTACTTAAGGGGAGAACAAATTCCGTCACTGTCTCACTTTCTCTGCTTCCTTACATGCTCCTGGACTCTCGCCCTCTTCAGTTGATAGGACGGGGTCACGTGGAAGGGTGACACCGGGCAGCTCAGTGCCAGACACCCCTTGTGCTGAGACGCTGCCTTCCCTGGTGTTAGTGCCACGGTACTGCCCGGGAAGCTCACACACACCTGCACTGCACCACGCCGTGACTAGCAGGCTCAGCCCCGACAACAAAATGCAACTAAGCAGACAATTTGTACCCCTCAGCTTTTGTAGCGGATAAGCTAATAATGGCCACAAAATACAGTACTGGGTCTGATTCTGAGATACGCTTTTTGAATTTCAGCAGCTGGTAAAATATTTTTGTTGCGTTATTGTGGGTAATCCCTAGTACCAGGCTGAAGAACGTGAACCTGATGCCTTTTTGCTGCTTTTAGCGTCTGCGTCACTTGTCCCTCGCAAACACAATACTGTAAGGCTTGAGTGACCAACTCTGGATTAGAAACTTAATACCTGTCAGGAGCAGAGTACCAAGAAAAAAATCAGCTGTTAAATCTGGAACAGACTCAGCGGAAACCATGGAAATATCAGCAATGATTTAGGCCTCTGAAGGCTTAGATACAGATTTAAAGACATGTCTCAGTTGGCACTGTAAAGGAAGCATTAGTTATGCAGTTATGCCTGGATTTTCCTCCCACCTCTAGCTTTATTTTTATGCAAAATTGTGAAAATGTGCTGATGCGCAGAATTTGTAGCTCTCAGTGAATGCACTGCATTAGCTTATATGGCCAAGATCGCTGCTGCATAATGTGTTAGAGCCATAAAAAAGGGTCGTTATGGCTATTGTTTCTTTTTCTTTTCCTCTCTCAAATTCAGTGATCCTCTATACGTGAGCAGAGGACGTTTGGCTGAAGAACGGCTTGCAGGCACCGGCTGGCAGAAGCAATGTTTGCAATGTGAGGACTCTCTGCAGCGTGCCGCGCGGCAGTGACAGCAGCATGAGCTCAGCAGGCAGGTTTGTACCGCACGGTGTATCCCTGACCGGAGTGACCAGCCCTTGGCGAGGCGCGGTGCTTTGAGCGCCTCTGCTCAGGTGCAGGATTACCCGGAGGACTTTGTCTCTCTCCTCCCCCACGTTTGCAGTGTGCCACACAGCGTGCGCGTCATGGCGTACAGAGGTGCCTGAACTCCTCTTGTCTCCATCCTGTGGCTGTGATGCTGCTCCCTGCGCATCGTGGTGCCTTTTATAAAGCCTGAGGAACAAAGTACTACTGCATGTAGGGAGGTCCCACAGTGGTCACTGCTCGCGTGGAGAAACTGCAGGATGGGAAGGCAAAGCGGGTTGTGGGTGACGACTGCGAAACCTGGGCAAGAGTTAGGAGCAGACTTCCACTTCCAGTCATCCAGTGTTCTGTCTTATCCCACCTTCTTTGTACCGAATTATCTCCATCCTGTGAAATGAAGGTGATAGTCCTGCAAACTGCTTTTACATTTGCAGATCACAAGCAGAACACCCGGTAACTTTTAGGCAGGCACCTGCCTAAGGAAATGGGAGAAGGTGCCCTCAGGAAAAGTGCAGCTGCTGTGCAGGGCAGCTTGGAGAAGGAATCTGGTGGAGTCCTTGCCACAGCATGGGTCCTGGTTCTCTTCAGGAGCTTAACCTTCATGTCAGCTTTGTTCTGCTAAGAGTTTGCTGGAATTTATGACCTTTACAGCTGGAAGGGAGTTGTGTTATGTCCATTTCACCACCAGTAATTGCCATCTGAAAGCATTCCATGGTGGCAACAGTGTGTGGTGTGAAGTGTTAAATTTTACACAGTGCCAGCTTGAAGTCACCTTAAAATAATCTTTAAAACATAGAACCAATCATAATAATGCTTTTGCTAAGATGTAAACACGAGGATCATAGGCTAGAGTACCAAATCCTAGCTGGTGCGGTATGTTCCTACTCGGTACGAAGTCTGAAATGAAGTGTGGGCTAGCCCAAATAGCCCAAATCTCGGAGAAACTGCTCTCTTGTATGACAAGGATGAGGGAACGCCATGCTTCACTGACATCAACACATAACTGTTCCTAGGCACATCCAGTTAAGAGCAACCCAAGGATCGCTGCCATCGCACCTCTTGTACAACTGTTTGTGTGTATTTTCTATCATCATCGCTATTCTTGATGGATTCTCAACTTGGTAAGTTCTGCACACATATGGAAGAAAGTGTTACTGTTGCTCTGAGGAGCCTACGGTCTGTAAGAGAAAAAAGGATTTTGCCATTATCTTTCTTTTGGGTTGTTGTTGGTTAATCTATTAATCTTTTTTTTTTTTTTAAATAAAAATCTTCCTGTTAGTATATACCAAAAAGGGCTTTTTTCCAAAAATTGAGAAATCGTCAAATAACTGTATAAGGAAGGACTTCCCACGTGTGGGAAAACGTGCAAGGGAAGGCATGGCACTTGCCTGCTGATTCCTCTTACTCACTGGTGCATCAAGTGTAGTGGATTTGGAGTGTATTTGATGTTATCAGCCATTAAAATTAAACAGCTCTGTTAGCTAATATTTCATTAAAGATCACAATATCTTCAGCCTGTCTCCTGTGCTATATGCCATAATGTTCTCCAACATACCCCATTTCTCAGTAGTCTTTGAGTCCAGTTAATAAACATCTTATCCCCCTTTGTAACCGTCCCTATTGTCAAATCCTGACCCAACAAACACAGTGGGTGTTAAAAGGATGTGACCTAGGCAGCAGACAGAACTGCTGTTGCTCTCCTTCACCTTCAGCTTTTCCAAAAGTTTAGTCTAGAGCTAAAATATGTTTGCTGAGTGCTGCTGGGGTGCTTGCATTACTGCTTTTGCTGACTTATTGCAAAATTAATTGCATCAAGTTGATGTCATTTAAGTTTAACTGCTTTAGCCTTATTTGAATTACGTTTCGCACTAATGAGCTGCTGGTCTTGTGACACAGCAGAGCACTTGCCATTTGTGCTGTTTGCACGGTGAAGGAGTAGTTCAGTCTTAATGTATTTGTAACAAAAAAAATAAGTTTACTTGCTGGAAAGTGAAGGTCTTATGCTATTACTGTAGCTCCCCTCAGCTATCATGAAAAATACTGAAAGAAAAAAAAAAAGACAAAAAAGCTGATATTCTTTATTTTTATTATAATTTTAACAACATGAGTAAATTGAAATCTTTAAGCAAAGCAATTACATGAAGAGGGTCTAATAAAGTTGTTCAAGCTACAACCTACTTCGACTGTTGAATCAAACTGAGTAAAGCAGGCTGCTTTGATGGGTTTTTAGCTTCCACGAACATACTTAGCAGTGACATCTTCTTTTGCTTTGAATGGTCTTCTGTGGGCTGGGAATTTCATAATCAGCTGAAAGTTAAAAATAAAATTGATCACTACTACAAATGGGAAAAGTGCTGAACCAAGTACTATCTTCAGTTCTGCTGGTGAGACCTCATCAACTTCAGCAGGACCTGACTGTGCAGCAGAAAGCAAAGCTGGTATACTTGGTCTTTTTGTTTTTTAAAATTTCTATGTGAGTACAAACTTTCACCCTGACCTAAGCAAGCAGAGAACAAGTCAAGATCTGTGGATCAGATTTCCAAAAGTTCCATAACTAACAGTGATTGAGGATCTTAAAAAAACAACAACCAAGCAACCCGACCACGTCAACTGAGTTTAGAGGTTATTCCCAGAGGACAAACACTGAGTCTGAGTTATGTTTCTTCACAAAAGGCACAGTCAGTGCACCAAGTTCTGTTCTCAGGCTTCATGAGCAACTTGTGTGCTGAGAAAGGGAGCTTCCCCAGGATGACAGCTGTAATATTTTGACTGGACAGCGGGAGGAGGAGGGAAGGCATAACATAGCCAAGGTAAGAAACAAGGGCATGGGTGCTTTGCAGCCCCTGGTGTAGCCCCCAGATGCTGCAGTAGTTTTTTAATCTCAGATCCCAAGTCTTCAGGGAAGTGAGGCAGATAGACCCACTGCCATACTCCCAAACCTTGTCCTTTTGGGGCAGTGCAGGAAAGCAGCCCTCTCCAATACATCAGGAATCTCAGCACAGATTTGAGGTGTTCTTCCCCCTTGGCACCTTCTCCAAACCTAAGCAGCTAGCACCCAGCCTTAAGAAACACGAGAACCACCCTGGCCACAACTCATTCCCAGAGAGCACGACTTCTCCCTTCTCAAGGCACATTTGTTTTCGATAATGGGTACCTGCTTTGCTCTCCATCCAGAAGGCAGTGATATGCAGCAATGTCTTTCTCCAGCTGTTGCTTGTTGGTCAGCAGATTTTCACGATCCCGCTGCTGCTGCTCAGTTTCTGCTTTGATTTCTGCCATCTCTGCCTCCAGCTTGGAAATGACAGAGCCTAGGTTCTGCAGTTCGATGTCATGCCAGTGCTTGGCATCATATAAGGAGTTCTCCAGACCCCTCTTCTGTAAGGCCAGGACAGTAGACATTAAAACATTGTTTTCATATGCTTCAGAGTAATATTTATCCAGGTTTGGCCAATATCTTCATTGACTGCGATTTAATATGAGAACTCCTTTCTCTAGACACTTTGAAAAATGTGTATTATCATTACAAAGGTTGAACCAGTTTGGTCCCAGGCTCCTAGCAGGGTGGTTGATGCCCTGCGCCTATCAGTGTCCAAGAGGCATTTGGACAATGCCCCCAGTGACATGCTTTAACTTCTGGTTAGCCCTGAAGAAGCCAGGCAGTTGGACTTAATGATCTTTGAAAGTCCCTTCCAACTCAACTACTCTATTCTATGCTGTAGAATACAACCCACACAACAATCTCAGTGAAATTTATTAATCAAGTGAGTATGAAGATATTGAAGATAATTGAAATTTGGGGCTCAGTTTTCAAATGAGGTACATTTAGTCTACCACATCGATCAAGGAGAGCTCAGAAATGTCTGGCATCTCTGGGAACAATATGCACTGGAAAAAAACAATTTTTTCTCAACTCTGCACCCCAAGATGGGCATACTCTCTTCAGAAGGCACGATGAATTCACACAGAAGATACCCATTCAAAACCGATGTTACTTACCAAGGTTCTCAAGGATTCAGTTTCGGCCTGCAAGCTCTGTATTTTGCAGGCAGTTTCATGGAACTCGGTTCTGAGGCCCTCCACCAGTTCTTCCTCCTGGCTTCGCACTGCAGCTGTCGCTTCAGCCTGTTGCTGGTACAAGGTTATGGCTGTCATCACAGCGCACTCAAATTATGCCTTAGTTTCCTTACACACCAAAATGACGGTTAATATTTTCACAGTTTGTGGCAATTCTGATTTTGAGTTTGATTGCTATATATTAAATTCTTTGGTTGAATGGTTTGGATACTTACTAGCGTCAAAGTTATCTGCTCTTCTATGCACCTACTGTAAAATGGCTTACACATGTAAATGCACATATTTTATCTATGTTGACAAAAGCTATTCAGCATTTCTACTAGTATGTTTAAAATGACCTACAAAAAGAAAACATTGCTGTAATTTTGCTTTTCTTTGTAGCTATACTACATATTTTAAAACATATTTTAAAAGTTAAGTGTTTTCATTTAGCCCATTTGATTTCAAGTATTCATACCATGCTTTTTCACATGGGGTTCTATGAATGAGAGAAGTTGTATCACATAGGGCAGAAAAAATGATTTCTGTTAATTGAATTAAGAATCCTATGCAACTTCATGCTCTTGTTGCTTATCATTTTTTATATATGTTCAGTTCAGGCTCCTTGAAAATAGCCAAAGGAAAATATACTTTAGTAAAAATAAAATTTCTATACTTTTAATGAGGGCTGAGATCAACGTTTTCAGGCCAGAGCTCTGGGCTCTCTAGCTAATATGATTCTTCAGTCAAATCCTGTATTTCTTCTCCTGGTTGACCCTGAAGTTAGACTATGTAAAATACTTCCATTCCACCCTGAACATTCATCTTGGTCCTGTCCTGCTTTTCTGATCATGCATTCTTTTATTTTAAAGGTAAGATCAAATAATTGTGTTGAGATTGTAGTCTGCACATTATGATGGTACTAGGGCTGTAAATACTTAGGGCAGGAAGGATGACTTTTCATCTAAATTTACAGCCTACACACGTCACATGAAGCCTTGCATTGCTTGTTCACATTTAGCTTATAGTGACCCAAACGCTATCTATCAATCCCCCTTCCCCTCACCACACATGATGCTGGGGCTCCTTCAGGAGGTGCCCTAAGCTCTTACAGCTTCCTAATGCTGGTGATGTCAATGGCACAACAGGCAGACGGAGTAGATGGAAGTGGCCCATCAGACCCTAAATACCGAGGATGGCACAGCAAGTGAGTGTGCACTGGATGAGCTGTAAAGATTTTGGTGCACACAAGGTTTCCCCGTCCTCCTTCCAGGACTACCAATTGTGTCACCTCAAAGAGTCCATGAGGAGGGTGCTGCTGGGCATGAAGTTTGGCCTCAGATTTGGGGTTCCTTCTGCAGAGAAGTGCAGACATAATGTTTGTGCCCTCTTCACGGGGCAGCTGGTGCTCTCTGGGGGCCCTGCTCTTCCTCTTCCTGAGACACTCCACGAGGAAAGGCTTTACCGAATCGTGGTACACACAAACAGCTGGATTAACAGAGGCAGAGGATGAAATCACCCAAAATCTTTAGCTTTTTAGTGCCTGAATTTCTTAGGAATATGTGGATTTCAAGCATATCTGTGCAGTTCTGAGCCAGGCATTGTACAGGAGCGCAGAATCTCTTGTTAATCTCTCTTTAATGAAATCAAGACAATTAAAGGATGATTAGGGATAGAACGCCAACATCTGATCAGCTTGATATCTGCATAGGGGAATGGGCTTTGTTAATCTCTTAACTGCTCTGGGAATGTGTTAGCAAAGCGGTGGAGGAGGGAGAAACAATTGACATAATCCACAAGATTTTCAAAACCTTTTATGAGATCTGACGTAAGGAGTGAGAAAAGAAGCTGTGTAATTGTGTGCTCAGGGCAGAGCATTTCCGTGGATCAACAGCTGGTCAAGAGACTGGACATGAAGAAGAGGGTTAAGGTCTAGCTTCATTATGACAGAAGTTTAACAGCGTGGTGCCTTAAGGTTTACTGCCCTGTGGGTGAATCATGGACTAGAAAGATTTAAGGGTGACAGAAAACAGTACAGATTAGTAATGAGCAGAGGTGGATGTATGGAATCAAACAACATGAATGAAGAGCTCCATGCCACTAAGTGGACATCTATGTAGTTTAATGCAAAGTAAAGCCTGTTTCAGGAAAAAAAATAGCTTGCATGCCTTACAAGGGTTTAAATCACTGCATCGATTCAAGGAAAAAAAATGTGCATTATAGACAAATACTTGCAGATCTGAAAACAGTGGACTGGAGTTTTAAGGTTACTTATTCACCTAAGAAATCGCATGTAAAACCCCATTAGGTATGAATATAAATTGCTATGTTTTGTGCCCATGAAAAATCTACCCACGATTGCAAGTCTAGTCAGAAGGAAAAGCAAATGAGGCAAGGAATTGGTCAGAAAATAATGAAAATTCTGCTCTGACATCTAAGCCAGTGCTAGGACGTCATTTGAAATACCTTGGTCTCAACTGGTCACAGCAGTGCCAAAGACTGTGTACAGAGAAAGGAAATTAAAATATTAGGAACCACGGAAAACTCACAAAGAGAGACTGAAGAAAGTAGTAATGAAGAGCAAAGGAGAGGAGAGAACCACTCTCCCTCCTGTGATGAGGGAGCAAGGACAAATTTGTCACCATGTAGATGCCTACATGGTGCGGCTCAGCAACACGGGATGGCAGAAGGCCACACGCTTAGGTGGAAAACGGGCTGGACATAATTAGCATAACACTTGTGATCTGTATAAACAGTAACAATCTGTATAGATCTGTATGAGGTACAAACCTGTGAGTGGTACAAAACTGCATCATCTAGGTTTCATTTTGGGATCAAAAAAAAAAAAAAAACAACAAACAAAACCAACCAACCCTAGGATGTTGTACCAGGACCTGCTCAGAACCAGAACTGATCTTCCCAGAAATGTGTGATATCTTGGTTCTTTTCTTCTTCCCATTAAAAAAAGAAACCAAATCAAGTGCAACTCAAACTAATCCCTAACTAATAAGAGCTGCAAGGTGGCCAAGTAGGGACTGGCTAGGTTATGTCTGCCTACTGGAGTTTCTCTGCCACATCTGGTGTTGGCCACAGTCGAAAACACAACAGTGGGATCAAATGGTCAGGATAAGCTGGCAGTTTTCTCTCCTTGCTCACATGATATCTGTGAGCAGCTGAAAGAGCAGATATTGGAGGTATGAAAGAAATAGGAAGAACAAAGTTGTGAAGCGAGTGTTTGCACAGGAGGAGGAATAACTAGGACAGTAAAGTGTCCCCACTTTGACTGTTATCGCTGTTGACACGGGATTTTTCGTTATTTTGAAAGAAAACAGCTACCCAGAGATTGCATATATATTTGCAAACATATTTTTTGCTTTTCTTCTTGCTGCTTGGCTTTACTAGTCCATACCCCTCCCACAGTAACTGTGTACCACGGGGCAGATGGGGCTGTGTCTTTGCTAAATATTTCTGTAGCACAGCTGATTTGGTGTGCCATGCTCTGCCGTAACAGCCAACTCAGAAAGAGATGGCTACTAAAACACAGGATCGTGAACTTAATGCTTCAGCTCTGCAAAAATACTTCAACCAGCCTGGAGAAAGTGATCCTTCGTGACAGAAGAAAAGCTGCAGTAAAGGGTTGTTTTAGACTCAGCATCAGGAAAGGAGGCAACTTTCAAAGGGAACGTCTGTTATCATCACTTTTCATTTCCAGATTAATATCCAGTTTTCCCACTGCTGCCAAAAGAAACAATTTCAAGGAGAAACCCACAAGGAACGCATAGCTATATAATTAGTGTAGAGCAATGTATTTTGCCCTTTTGATTTATGGGCCCCTGTAAATTCTCCAGAGGAGGAATGGCCCTGGTAAGTAGGGTAACAGCTGTGGCTCATCCTGCATGGGAGGTATCAACTGATTAAGTTCATTTTTTGTAGACAACATTTCAGAGCCCTTAGAAGTCTCCCACAGATACCTGTGATATCAGTGGGGCCATTTCCACTGATAGTTAACTCTATGCATCCCAAGAAAATCACTGATATTTGTGAGAGTATTTTTCAATGGACTTGGACCAAAATCCTTTAGATTTTGACAATATTTTTTGTTAAACAAAATACAACCCTCCAAGTTACTACAGAGTATTAGGCAGATTTTGTGCTTGCTTCAAATTCCCTAATGCTGGAGTGAGTTATGGAGGCTGGTGTCCGCGCTTACCTTAGTACGGAGCAGGGCACCCGTCTCAGCACGATGCTTTTCGATGTCTCTCTCCCAGTGGATTCTGATTTTTTCCAGTATGTTGTCCAGGCCACTTCCCAGGGGAACATCGAGTTCTTCCAGCTGAGATCCAGCAAGCTGTTTGTACAACACCTTCACATCCTTGAACAAAAATAACGGGCGTTAAGAAAAAGTGAAATGGACAACTGAATGGTAGCTTCAGAGGGACTTTTTAGTGCACTGGAGAGTTTCTTGTGTGGATACAGATTTGCTGTGCCTGTGCACGGGGAGTCTTGCAGTGGGTGCCGTAGCACTGGGCACAGGACATGGTTTCCCCCTTGGTGGAAGGAGGCTGGAGCCCTGCAGCAGGACGCTGCCTATGGCAGCTACTCCACAGCAGCCAGCTTCTCCAGCAGTCGGAGCCTGGCACACACACACTGCACGCCTGGACCCAAATGTGCCACAGCTGTATTGCTAGCAAAGGAGCAGCATGGACCTCTGGGCAAGGAACTGTAAGAGTTCACAGCAAGTCAAACCCTGGTCCCTGCCTGTCTGCTGCAGCAATGTAGACATGCACCTACTGGGCAAGTGTATGTGAACAGGAACCTGGAGGAATGGAAACCTCAAAATGTGCTGTTCAAAGTCATCACTCAGAGCATGCAAAAGATTCAGAAGGACTTGATGTGGATTTCCTAGTGGGGACACTGGAGGCAAGAAAGGTTTGAAATAGCTCAGGAAAGTCCTTGGGACTCTATTGCGCCAGAGATCAGATGGAGCAATTGCAATAGCTGCTTCCAGCCTCTAGTCTGTTGTACTTCTGTTGGTCAGCCTCCTCTGGTGCCACTGCCATGGGAAAAGCAGGTCTGTGCTGGGCTGGCCCCATGAGCACCCAGATGATCCCGATGGGGAGCATCCTTCCACCCTGCACAGGCTCTGCACTGGCTAAATGTGGCACGAGGGGAGTGGTGGGGAAGCTGTTATTCTGTTTATGCCAAATGTACAGGCAGAGGACAGCATCAATGGCAACTTTGCCAGTTTCACAGGAAACATTGCATACATGGAGGTTTAAAGAGGACCATGCATGTTTCTCTCAATTTTCTATGTTTTCCCTCATATCTAAACCAACTTCCATCTTCCTCCTGACTTGCAGTGGACCTGAAGCCACTAGTTACGTCTAAGTAGGGAGCAGATGAAGCTTTATCTTAGCAGGCCAAGTCTCTCTCTACATGCCTGCCAATGTTGCTCAGATGTTGCATTTGGAAAAATCATCTATAAGAAATGTAAGAGAGAGCTCCTCAATTCCATGAAACATCCCAGTTCAATCTCTCCTTTAGAGGTGTCAGTAGATAAATAGCAGCTGCGTAACTGTGGTCCCATCAGTGAAGATCTGGGTCAGATCCTGAAACCCTCGCTGAAGGGAATAAACCACCTTCATGCAAATAGGGCAGGTGAATGTAATGAGTAATGTATTGCAAAACTGGCTAATGAGGTGGTCCTCTTCCAGCTGCCTGTCCCTGCGGCTTGCTTCAGTGATGCATTGCTCAGGGGAGGCTCAGTTTTGGGAACCAAGCAGCTTGGTCAGCTGAACCCAGTTAATGCTCAGTGTCAGTGCGGCCGGAGCTGGTTCCCCACACAGGAATTTTCTCTCTGTAGCTCTGTGGCTGAGAATCAGACCTCTCACTGTTGGGATTTCCACATACAGACAGTCCAGCCCCATGAATAAGTTGTGGTGTCCAGCAAGATATGAAGTGACAACATCTCTTCCATGTCATATTTATCAGAGAAGAAAAAGTTAAAACTTACATGTACATAATTTGCCTCAAAGGTTAGCACTTTAAATTAACAGAGAAGAGAGAAAGAAGAAGTTTCTCCCCATCCAGACATGGCAGGTGCAGCTTTTCAATGCTTGCTCTGCCAGATGCACTACACCAACCGCATGAAGCAGGCACACATCAGCTCTGCAGTGTCCCAGGCCTGGACTTACTTCTTCATGATTCTTTGACAGCAAAGTCAGCTCTTCTTTCATGCTTTCTATCTGACTCTCCAGATCCATTTTAGTTAAATTAGCATCATCAATCACTTTATAAAGGGAATTAATTTCATCTTCCACTGCCTTTCTGAATGGCTGCTCATTTTCATACCTGCAGAGAGATAAAAGCAGATAAGCATGGCTCAGCAAGAAAAACTTGCATTTTTTCTAAATGACACCATTTTGCTAATTAGCTCTCGTGTCCCAGACAGAGGCACAGAAACACATGAGATGTACTCTGCCCTCACCTTGTCTCGATGTACTTCAATTCCACTGCCTCAAGTACCTTGTCATTAACTCGGAGCCTAATAAAACTGGCCAGGCTGTCAGCCTGTGGTGTGGCAGTATCAGACTGATAGCACTGCTGAATAAGCACGGAGAGGCACGTGGTCTCCTGCCAGGTCTGGTATTTATGTACCAGATGAACATGTGTGGATTTTTCCCTTCCTTAGACTTCAGTGTGAATTCTTCAGCTGCTGCTGCTTCCTGCTCCCTCCCTGCTGTGCTTTCAAACCATCAGGATATACTGCATAATAATGGTATGGACATTTCTAATTTCATCACTATTCCACAGCGCAAACACAAACTGGCATCAGGTGGCAGCTGCTTGTGGAGCCAAGACCTTGCTCAGGGAGCAGGTGGTTTGTCCCTTGAATCTGTGGCTGGCTTCTGGGTTAGACGGGAGCCAGCTTTGTGAAACAATTCCTGCGCTCTGCCCTTTGATAGCCACCTTTGTTGCTGGGAATTCAGCAGCAAGGGAAAGGGGAAGCTGGTCCCAGCGAGCACCAGGAGCTTTTACTATGTGGTGGATTCATTTAATGTTGCTGTGTAAACTGTTTGTGCAAGTCGGTGGACATTTTTAGAGTGGTTTTTTTTTTTTGAACCACTTAAAATACGAGTGCGGCTTATGGGATGGAAAGCACCGAAATGAGTAGCTCAGAGCTGTACCTTTCTGGAATAAAAGGCAAACGTAAGAACATGACTAACACGTTTTGATGTGATTAAGTAAAATAATACCAGAGAGGGGAACAGAAGTTTAAGGGATGACAAAAATCGTAGGAAATAAAAATCAATTTGTTTGATTTTTTTTTTGTATCAGATCTTACATAAAACTATTGGTAAATGATCAAGACCATTATAAGTACAAGCTATACGGGTCAGACCTTGCGAATAAAGCTTAAAGAACTTCATGTACTCATGTACATAAATATTATGCTTTGCAAACAGAAAGACTTCAAAAGTAGCTTATCAATTTAGGATCTTTCGCTATTCATTTCTCTCAGTAAAGACAAGGAAAATCAGTGCAGCCCATTCCTCTTTTCTTATCGGATGTTTCCATAGTGAGGTTTGCAGTGGTGCAGTGTCTGCTTGTCAGGTACCGCAGCAGAACGACTACCACTTCTGAAACCACTTCTGCAGCACTGAAAATTGAAACTAAAAATCACACGAATGTTTGCCTTTATAAAATATCAACCCAAATTTGAATGAATACTGACCTCCCAGTAAGAGATCAATGTCCATCTATCAGACTAATATTACGTATTAATAAATTATTAAATATTACTCTTAAAAATGTGTTCCAAAGCAATGGTAGCATGGCAGTTACTTTGCGATGTTAGAGCAACCCTCACTCAGTATTCCCAATGAACCCAGTGTTCACTAAGCATCACTCCCCTATCGAGTAAGCAGTTGCCAAGGCAGTTTCAGAGAAATCAGGCAGCCAGGTGCCACCACAGGACTACCTGTCTTTAAAGTCTTCAGCACAGGCTTGAATGTTCTCGGTGTGCAGCATGAGACGGGCGTTTTCAAGGACCGCTTCACCCACCTGCAAGGGAGAGACAACAGAGCTCTAGCAATTAGGACTCGGCACAGGCGCTG
This sequence comes from Anser brachyrhynchus, assembly GCF_964034855.1. Lineage (NCBI taxonomy): Eukaryota > Metazoa > Chordata > Aves > Anseriformes > Anatidae > Anser > Anser brachyrhynchus. The sequence goes on along the minus strand of NC_137695.1, from coordinate 46,649,401 downwards.
CCTGCACGGTCCATCTATCTTCAGCAGATGAATAGCCCTGATTCTGAAAATAATCTTTTAGCCTAAGGCCGTTCACGTGACTCATTCCAGGTAATTTAATCACTGAATTTTGTACATATCAATTCACAAATTGTCTGCAAATAGGTTGCAATTTTTCATCACACTGTTCATTGCTCCTAAGCATTCATCTTCTTGTGGAAACACATTTATCCCGACTGTCAGCTGGTCACAAGGGGTAAAATTCATTACTGCACACAAGGTACGTTCAGCATTTAAGTCCCACTTATAGTTTCTAGGTACGGTTTAAGCAACACTTATGCAGTTCCTATTCTACTTCCCATATCAGCAGTGCTCCTCAGGGTCATCCTCCTCCATGAGCCAAGGGATATTTGGTGCCTCGGGTGAGCGGTCCTCAGCTCCCAGAGCGCTGTTTTTGTTCTCTGGTGGGATCGCGTGAGCTCTTGCAATAGATATGAGACCTGGGAAGCAGGCATTCTTCAAAGATTATTACACTGAATGGGAAATGCTTTGGAGAGATTGTGCAAATAAGACTGATATCGCTACAATTCTTTGGTGTATCTTTAATCCCCAGGAGGCACTTGAGGGGGAATCAAACCTGAAAGTCTTGTGACACAGCTGCCTGTTGGGATTATATAAAATGATTAAAAAGGTAAAAAAAGACCATGGCCTGCCCTGGAGGCAGATGTGCACTGCGCTGTGCAGGTGAACAAAGAAATGCCCAATTTGGTACCGGAGTTAGAGCAAATACCTGGCTGGGGGCTCCCTGGGCCCAGCCACCCTGAGGTCCCTGCTTTGCTTTGGAGGAGCTGAATCCAACCCGAAGGTGGAAGTGCCGAGGTGGTGCCTGGGGCTGAGCTCTCAGGGCTGGGCATACGCTTGGGTTGCAAACTGGAGCCGGGGCCCAGCTGGAAATGCTCCCCGTACAAGCTCGGCACACCAGGATGTGCAGACACTGTGTCTGCACCTCAAGTCCTCACCTACAAGACAGCTGTCCATCTGACAAGGGCGGTAGTGGGAGGACCAAGGGCGGGCTGCGTGCAGGAGCTGCTGCATGGTGTTAGAGGAGCCTGTGGGACCACGACAGGCTGCGTAAACAAACACCTCGTCTGCCTCTTCCAGGAGATAACCGTGGAGGTCTGTGGTGGAAACCAAACCACCACATGAATAGGAGCAGCTTTCTACGTGGGCCAGGAGGGTTCTCAATGTAGAAATCTTTCTTTGGATAATTAAGTCTGCTACTAAATGGGATTGCAAATCCCCCGAAGCACTGCGCTCTCCCGAGGTGAAACAGGTCGTGCAGCATGGAGGCATCAAGGCTGCGTCCAGACAAGTCATCCCAAGTACCACAACGGGGATCGTTGCCCGAGTGTGGGCCGCCTACCTGCTCTTTGGCCTGCTGCTCGGTGCAGGGGTGGAGGGGGAAATGCAAGGCTGGAGCGTTTGTCTGTGGAAATTAACATCGATCCTCACAAAAAATGGCTCGCTGCCCTAAATGTCTTACAAACTCATGGACTAGGAGAGAGCTGGAAGAAAAACCTATTCCCCGCATCCAGAAGTTCATAAAGGATCATGAATTTAATAGCACTCCACATTGCTTAAATCTGAGGAGGAACTAGAGGAAAAGAAATGATTTGCTTATTTTATACCTACTGTTAGAAACAGCAGGAAAAGGCGGCCATGGCTGGTGGCCCATGGTTGGAGGCCCACTCCTACCAGCTGCAGCTTAGCCTGGCTTCCAGAGGAAACAGCTCACCTATTGCATGGGCTGCCAATTTTTCCTTCATAACTCCGGGATTTACTGGCCACTTCCAACTGATACGACAGAGGGTCAGGCCATCTCAAAGACTGGCAGTTCCAACATGTGTCATGAAAATAGCATCTAGACAGAGGAGACGAACCCTGTGAATGCCACCAGTGGCCAAAAAAGGCCTCAGTTTGGGCATAAGAAACCTTCAGAGTGCAGAGCACACGCAGGAGTCAGAGATGTTACGAAAGCCACAGGTGTGGGCAAAGAGTTGGTGCCTTGCGTCATAACAGCCAGGCCCATACACAGGCACACAAGGCCTTTCTGTGCCCTCTTGCACACAGAGCAGCACTCAACACCTTATCTCCTTCTTCCTGCTTTGTTGCAGGCTCCCTTGACTAGCACTGACCCACCTCCCTGGCCCCAGGTGCTCCCTTCTGGGGCATTTCAGGGCTGCCGTGTCCCCTCGGATCCCCTTGCAGGATCTGACTTTCTCCTGAAAGATGGAGAAATGACCTCAAGTTATCACATGGCAGCAGTGTGGGGGTAGAGGCAGTTCTTTGACCCATACACTGATTTTTTTTTTCCTCAATTTTAGAAAATTTAATCTGGGATTTATTTATTTTTTTTCCTTAGTTTCTACAGAAATTACTGTATTTTGTCTCCCTGCGGCCACTCATGCATGTATGGATCTTCACAAAAGCTTTTATTTTTTTCCCTGGCTCAACTCAGGGAAAATGCTGCCTCGCAATTTGCCCTGACCTGCCAAAACAGGTCCATTTGCCTCCAGCAGTGAGCTCAAGCGGCTGCAATACCTGGTCAAACGCCTGAGGAAAATGAAAGCCTTTGAGGAAACCGGGAACATCGCCTGAGCAAAAATAGCATTAAATTCTTTAAGCTATACAGTGCAATTCAGAGAGATGTTGATCACTAGGTTGAGAAGTTGAGTTCAGTGCAAAACGGCTTTTGCACTGCAATGGAAACGGGAGCAGGGACGAGCTAGTTGTTTTCCTCTGACTGTTTCTGCCTTTATGTGAAGGCAAACTGTTTCTTAAAAGTGCTTTTTAGTAGTAAGCTTGTGGTTTTATTGAAACATTTGGGGTAACTGGTCAGGTTACCTCTGACCCTCTCCAGCAGGCAACAAGCAGCCCTCCTGATGAACCTGCAGCCGGTGCCAGATGTTCCGTGGCCAAGTCCGGGGCTTTCCAAGACCGGACACAAACCTGAATTGTGCCACAGAAGTAACAAAGGTATAAAAACACTAATATCTAGAAGGTTTCAGAAGATGGCAGGCACAGTTGAAATTAGCAGAAATGAGCTGTGTACAATTTAAATACAGCAATGAACCTGGAGGAATATTACACCATACTTTCTACCTAGAAATCAGGTTTCCTGAGAAATTCTCTCTAATTTACATGAGCTGCGAAAGCCCTGTTTCAGGCTTAAAAAGAAGAGATGTAAGACTCCCATCTAGCGGCTCTTTTGTTTGATTTAATTCTCCTAATTATCAACAGCTGGATCCAAAGACACCAGTATTAGTGAGGCCGATTCGTAGCTACTTTGCTGACACACGTAATAAAACACGCAACACAGCAGTTAAGGAAACAGCCTTCTTTGTGCTCAGGGGATGTGCGAGGGCTCGCAGAGCTGCGGGCAGCCTCACTGGGCATTGCCTGCTCCGTCTGCAATGCCGACAGCAGCGCCGTGCTGTGGGGAGGCTTCACGCACTGATGCTCACGGGGCGTTTTGAACTGCCAAGATGGCAAGTATTACAAAAGTGCTAATCCTATTCCTAATAATAGCTCCTTTAAGCCACATGTTGCCTTTCTACACTCGGATCTGTGATGCACACACCTTCAGAACATGGTGTGTTTTATTTATTTATTTTTTCCAACTCAAATTAACACTGAAAATTTGTAATACAAAACAACTAGAAAGCCTCAGGACTTTTCTTTGACTTCATTGTACCTTCATGGACATGAAAACACAACTTTTAGCAAAAAAATCTTATTTTCAAAGAAACTTCAGGTTGCATCAGTGCACTGGGCCATTTACTGGGTGAGGTCTGGCAACAAGGAAAACCAGGTGCTTCAATAGGGTTTGCGGACGCCATCCTTGCTAAAGTGGGATGTGATATAGACACTTGTGGGATGTACTTAGCCCTGGTTTATCAAAACTTTTGATTTTTAGCAGACATCTGACCAAATTTGGAATTGCACGATTTACTGTGCCTTTCAAATTGTTAGCTGTGCTTTACTGATAGCTTTGTATAGTTTTGCTGTTTGTACAAATGCCTGATCCCTTTCTGGTTGCTTCTCAGTTCGTGGCCTCAGGTGTGTCCTGTGATAATGAGTCTCATGGCTTAATTATTCATGTAATGGAAAATCATTTGGGCTTTTAATTTCACAAATGATGCCTTCATGGAAAAAGAACAGAAGATCCTGGTCTAGTCTTTCCTTCCATATGCTGGAATAAATGGTTTATATCAGACCATTGTCTCCAACACATCTTCATTTACAGCTAAACCAGGCTAAAGGCAAGTGACCCCCCCCCCATACTGCTGCTCGGATGCCAAGCAGTAAACTCATAATGCTTTTGGTCATCCTTTCCTTGCTGGATCTATTCTCAGAGCCCAAAGGACAAAAACATGAGGATAGAAAGAGTCGCATTTGTTGCATCACCTTGGGAGAAGTAGTACCTGGGTGGAGGCTGGGAAGATTGATGTGTCCTCTGCTGATTCCTGCTGCCTCCAGGAAACTGGGATTTCATTTATATGTCTAATATTCTATAAGCAGTTGGGATTGCATCAGAAAGATGCCTGGCTCTCCAAGAAATATCACGGACAATAAAAGTGCACTGTGTTGCATTGCAGCACATTGCACACGATGCTGGCGCGGTGTCAGGGCAGGAGAGCCTCCTGCACGGGGGCTCTGCTGGTCCCACAGCAAATTACCCACAGCATTACTGGGAGCACGCCCAAACGCGGTGGTTGCTCGGGCTGTCAGCCCCATGTACTCTCCACACCTAGTACTGACACCGAGTAAACACCAACAGAAGGGCCAGGAGCAAATAAAAGCATCCCTGCGGAAAACTCTAGTGATCTTTCGTGTTTTCCCAGCTATGCATGGGAGTCACAGTGGTGATGAAACTGGCCCCAGACATTTATTCCTTCTTCTACTTCGTCTGTAATAAGTCTCTCTGTCTCTGTGTCTCCCATACATCCATAGCTGAATGGCCATGGAGGCTGAGCTAACTCCTCTGCTCTGCTTTGTTCTGCTCTCCTCTCCCCTCTTTTCCCAGGTGCTGCACTGCTCCCCAGGAAGGATTATCATTGCAAACAGCCTCCTTTTTTTTGTGGAAGAGGCACGTTTGATTAGACATGTAAATCTCTTTTGCGTTTCCCATAAGAAGACTGGTGTGAAAACTAGAGGAAAGGAGTGTGACCGGGACAGAAAGAGATTCATTTATATTTCTGTCACATGAATTGCTCTCAGCAAGGATTTCTCATTTCACCTTCTTCCTGCAAAAAATCCTCCTCCTTCGTGCCTGTCCCAGTAAGTGTCCATACACCTGCTCTGCTGAATGCCAGCTGCCTGGCCTGACGGTCAGTGCTGCAGCCTGGATGGTGGCTTCCCCTCGCAGCTCTCTGCCAGCAACCCCTCTCCATAACAGCTCTGACAGGGGTCTTTCCCCCAGGGACCCTCCGCTCATGCTCTCGGATCCACTCGCTGCCACTTGAAGTATTGTGGCCAGATCCAGGCTCTGCTGTCGCTGCAGTAGCTGCAGGATTTGTCCCCCAGAGGGCTCCCGCTTCCCTGCGTGGGTCCGTGCAGCAGGAGATGCGCTGCAGCTCCGGCTCTCTCAAACGCTTTGAATGAAAAATTATTGAACAAGTAGGTTCTTAGCCAATTGCCCCTGGAGGCTTCACAGGAGAGGTTTCACGGGGACACTCCTCTGAGGAGCAGGGGGCTGCTGGCTGGGAAGCGTTAACCCCCCCCCCCAGGCCGAAGCCCCCGCCAGCATCAGCCAGGTAGCTTCGAGGCTGTTGCTTTTTGCAAGCACCCCAAATTCAGAGCACCCTTTGCCTTCAGGAGCCAGTCCCTGCAGCAAGCTTTATAGGATTAGAGGCAGCAATGTCATTTATCAACATAATAAGAGAGCAACTTTAAAAGTCGGTGCTAAACCGGGCATTTCTGCTGGCGTGAGCTCTGCACAGCAGTTCATCCCACTGTGTGTGGGGCTCAGACAATTTGTGGCACTCTAGGTGCACACTGCCCTAAATTTGCAGCCCCCTAAAAACGCGCCCTCTTTCTGAAGCCAGAGGTAACGCTGTGGTCAGCCCATGGCATAACACAGAACTGTCTTGGGGAACTTCAAGCTGACTTTCAGGCCTCCTGAGGACACTCCGATGCCACTTCTTGCAGGACAGCAGCACGCAAAGCCTTGCTGCTTTCAGCTCCTTCATCCTCCCAGCAAAAGGAACCGGGGGGATGCGGTCCTTCTGGGCTTGTTGCTCGTCCACGATGGCGATGCAGACACCACTTGGCACCCCCACGGTAAATGCTTTCCTTTAGAGCCCCCCCAGCAACGCGCAGCCTGCGCTGCACGGAGAGTGGGGAGCAAGGGGCGGTGGGGCGGCCACAACTGGAAGGGAAGGAGACGCTCATTTGTAGCCACGTAATTAGTATTTTTAAATAAATAGAGCTTTTGAAAATGTGATTAAGCAAACGAGGGAATAATGTAAAAATCTGAATTGCTAATTAAAAAAAAAAACACACCATGCTTGTAATGATATCATGTTGATGGATAAACTAATTCAGTCCTAGCAGTTTTCTTTTAATAATTTTGATGCTCGGCGTAATAACCTCAGCTAAGGAAAAAAAAATTAAAAAATCACCCATTTTAATCAGAGCAGACTACGGCGCCTTGGGGTGCATCTCAATCGCCCCCATGCACAGGATGCCTCAGGCAATTCTCCTACTTAATAGGCATTTTCCACGCCACACTGTGAAATGATAACACTAATTATCATGAAGATAGATTTAAAACCCTCCGTCTGGGGCGCCGCGTGCCGAGATCAGCCTGGCTTCTCATCAGCACCCACCCTCGCCGCTCAGGGCCCCCCGTGCCCCCCCCGCCGCCCGCGCTCACCTGGTGGTAGATGGCCTCCCAGCTCTCCCGCAGCGCTCCCCAGCTGCCCACGCTGGAGGATTTCTTGTCCAGGTAGACTCGGATATGCTCCTCCAGCTCCTGGTTGACCTGCTCGAGGGCTCGCACCTTCTCGATGTACTCCACCAGGCAGCCGTTCAGGCTCTCGTAGGAGAGCGCCCTGCCCTTCTCCAGCCCCGCGGCCAGGGGCACGGCGGAGCAGGAGCTGCGCAAGCCCTGGAGGAAGACGCTGCTGATGCCCAGGGCTCGGCGGGACACGCGGGTGCCCAAGCTGCTCACTCCTCCGGTGGGCACGGAGCCCACGTAGACGCCGGGGGGTCTCGTCAGGCCCCCCACGCTCACGCGGCGCCCGGGCCCCGCCGCGCTCTCCGTCGTGGAGGCAGGGGGCTGCTGCCCCAAGAAGGATGACCGGCGCCTCGGCAAGGGCATGCTGCTGCTGCTGTGGCCCACTCAGCCCCGCCGCCGGCCCCGCACTGGCGGGAGGGATGTGCCGAGCCCAGCAGGTTGGGGCTCGGACGGGGCTTTCGGCTTTGTGCGACGGCTTTCTGGAAGGCGGGCTTTGTGCCGCGCTTGCTGCATTGTCCGGCTGGCCGCTGGGTCAGCAATCCATTTCAGGGGAAATCTCCCTGCTGCTGCTGCTGCAAATACGGCAGATGAACAGCACAATGGTGTTTACGGGCACTGCGGGGCAGGAATTCATGACAACGGACGTGTGGGAATGCCAGCCGTGTTGTCTGCGCTGACACCCAGATGATTTCCTGCCCTTATACATCCAGCCGTGTGTTGCACACTAGCCGCTCACACCCATGCTCACAGAGCCTCCTGCAGCAAGGCACTACTCAAAATGAGCTAAAACCAACTTCTGAGGAGCCAACCCGAGCTGGCCTTTTGCTGCTGCAGGGCCTCGAATCCTCCCTTGTCCCCTCGGCAGCTTCTGGATTTCTCTGCGCTTCGGCTTCCCCCAGGGCACGCTGCGCTGGCCCGGTGGCCCTTGGCCCAGGGACAAGCACCCTCACGTTTCTGCTCATTTTTAAGGCTGAGCACAGCGAGACTGCCAAAAGTTAGCACTGCACATTCACACAAAGCCTGGGAATGCCGCATCTGACGGCTTTGCATGTTGTTTTGGTTTGTAGTTTCTGGATATTCTGGATTGAGATTTCCAAGCAAACTGTGCTGGCTAAATGCGAGGAATCCTCCAGTGCGTTTGTGTATTTCAGCGTATTTGCTCTGTGTGGAATGCAAAACAAATCTGCCTCGCAAAAGCAATAGTGTGCAGAAAACAAATTCAGAAATGCCGATGTTTTTGTAAAGAATGGGGTTTGGTTCTCCGCCACCCTGTTCTTCCTTTACACCTCCCTGCCAAAACACGCAGGAGCTGAAAATGAAGGCCCTCATCTGATTGCTTTTACTCTTGGCAAGAAGCTCAGGAAGCTTTTACTGTTGTCCACCAGCAGTTTCCAGGAGGCCGTTTAGTATTCAATCATGAGGATCACAGATAGCAGGCTGTGTAGCATCTATCCCACATATTCCCAGAGTGCCCATCTGTGTCCATATACAGCACCATCTGACTGCCTACCCCAGCCACCTCTGAGGGAAGCAGTGAATTACTCTCTGAAAATCCAATATCTAGAAGAGCCGCTATCATGTTTCAATTTTCTCATTTTAGGAAGCCTGTGGCCCACGTTCACATCTGCGCGTCAGCACAGAAGTGCATGTGTGGGACGGGGAGAAAGGAGGGGAGAAGACACTAACGTGGCTCCCCGATCCCAGGGGAGCTGTGTCTTGGTGCGATTCCAGCACCATTTAGCAAAGTCGTCAGCTTGCTCTGGGTAACCACAGCCACTGGGACCCTGCTGGCAGGTGGGAACAGCTGGACCAGATGTGCCACCGCTATAATTCCCTTCTCTGTTGCCAGACGTGCCTCAGCTCGATGCTATGCTAACCCCGTCTTGCCCAAGCGTCATTTTTTTGCAAGCCACCACTAACCTGAGTGGTTGGTGGTGCAAAGCAGTCAGCCGGAGCACTCCCTGCTGTCTCATAGCCCTGATGAAGTGACGGTAGAAAATACTCTACAAAGACTGATGGCCAGAGGTGGGAAGCACAAGGCTGAGACCTCAAAGGACAGAGGCCATTTCACTTGCTGAACAATACAAGAGAGGCAATCTGAGGAGGAAAGCTGAAAATTGGTCCCGCGGTAACAGTTCTGGGTTACTCGAAGAGAGAACATCGATTTAGCAGTCATTCCATGTTCCGTGTTACTCTCTGCTTGTAACAGCCTGTTTTTAAGCCATCATTCACCCCTCCTATTTCCGCACTGCTATTACAGCATGCAATCTAGAGCTTAACTGGGTAGGACTGAAATGCCATTTTGCTCTGAAACACTGTGTTTGCATTCCTGAGGGAGGAAGGAAAACCTCAGAGAGGAGAGGGGGTAAGGAATCGTGATTCAATGGTGCTGGCAGCATCAAAGATAAATAAAACAGCAGGGAAAAGGACATGTGGTCAAAGCCACCGCATTCAATGGGTGGGAGTTCCCAGTTGTCAGATGTCAAGACTTCTGATAAATTTAAAGATTTCTGTTGCTGTGAAGGGGACTCTGCATGTGCCTTCTTTTGAGGCTGTTTGCTCTGCAGGAAGTAATTCAGGACTCACTGGCCAGCGAAGAGCCCCCGAGAGTCCAAAATGTAATGCTTAGGACATTTATGCACAAAAAAAAGGTCATTCTGGTCCTCCTGAGGGAGGCTCATCCAGTCAGTGCTGGAACCACACAAAGGCTACCGACAGGCACACGAGCCACGTCGACTGCTGCAGGTGACTGAGCTGCTCCTGCCTGGTTTATGCTCCAGATTGGCAGTCTGAAGGAGTGACCCATGACAGTTTACAACGAAAGAAGTGCAGGTAAGGGATGGTCACTGAGTGGGAACACTCACGGCCAGTCTGAGAGATGTCACCTAACTTCAGATCACTCCAAAGCCATTGCAGGATGCTGTACCAAAGACGTGTGGCCTTCACCAAAACCAGCCTTACCTGATAGTCTTCCAGACCAAGTAGATTTAGCAGCAGATTGTAAATGATAGGAAAAGAGTAGTCCATTTGACAGGTGTTTTGCTTAGAAATACCTTTATTTTATAAAGCCACAGTTTGTTCTGTAAAGTTTTACCACACTTATAAAAAAGGGGTTGACAATTTGAGGGAAAAAAAAGAAAAGCTGAAAACATTTCTTGTAATTCAGGGTTACACAAAGGTTATATTTATAATATATATATTTATTTATAATTTGGAGACAGTAGAGATGAAACTGCAACACGAGGGCAGCTGCGGGGTCATATTTCAGAGACTTGCTCATGTCCTACAAATAGCGTTTCCTGACAGAAGGGGTTCACGAGGACCATCCCACTGTCGCGGTAGTCGCCGTTGGCGGGGGAGCGCGGCTCGGAGAGGTGGTCCTAGGAGAAAGGCAGAGCAGCAGCGTGAGTGCTTCACATCCCCTCACCCTCCCGAGCACACACGGCAGTCCACTGCTGTGTGTGAAGGCACATGAGAAAGAGACTACTTTTGTCACTGGGGCATTTGGTCCCATCCCTCGGAAAATGCCTGAATTCTGGGGGGCCCCAGCTGCTGGGAGCTAACTTCAGCGAACCGGTTTGGTCCCTCTTCAGGCAGCAGGAGCCGTGAGTGAAGATAATCACTCATAGCTCTGATAATCCTCTTTTTCTCTGATAAGCCTCAATTCCGCTGATAATCAGGATGATTTTTTTTTTCTCAGTATGGGGACCCAGAAATCAGACACATCAAACCTTAGGTCCCTTAGCAGAATTTGAGCTTTAACATTTCTTTTTTTCACTTACATGACATATTGCAACAGTTTTCTGTCTGTCAGCTGGGCTCGACTCATGAAAGATGCATTTGCAGCTTCTTTTTAAGGTCAGAAAACCAAATATATGGTTCCAAGCTACCTGAGCATGTCCCAGTTCAGTAACGTTCAGATCAGTTTTAACAGACTGACACGGCAGCTTTTAGAGACAATGTGAACAGTGCTGTCATGTGAAAGCAGTTTCGTGGTAAGTCAGGATCCTGCTTTTAGCTTGAGCAACACAATTGCCAGGAAAGTGGAGTTAATGAAGCAATCGTGAGTGCTCATCTAGGCACATCTCAGAGATTCCTTTCTGAACAATTTTTTTTTTTTTCATTTAATGAGATGAGTTAATCAGTCAGCTGATCTCTTGAAAATCACTTTAACGTAAGCCCAAATTCTTCACTGGTTCTAGGTTTTAAAAATTTTTGAACTAAGCTAAATTATTCCCCTCCATCTCTCAGGGCAGCTATATTTCTACCAGTAGGAAAACCTGCCCATATATGAATAATATACCACTGAACCTGTCAGATCTCTTCAGTAAAGGCTGATGGCACACACCAGCACTACACGCTCCCATATGCTGTTGTTTTTGATTGCTTCTGTACTGGGAGCACTCACCCCCTGAACTGCTATATGAGAAACTACAGGCTTACTTATTATTATTTATTAATATTATTTATCTCATAATACACTTGTTGGATTGTAGATGAGGCTTTTCAAAAAACTGTTTCCCTGAATATGTGTAGGAATTTTAAGGCTTTATTAATATCACTTCCTCTCCCCTTCTCCCAGCATGGCTTCAGTGACAGTCTTCAGGCACTAATTATGCAAGTGAGGTACCTCTGATGTCTCCAGGGACTGGATCTCTCTCGGTAACTCTACAGCATGCCTGTTGAAGTAGTCCATGGTAATAGCATTATTCCAATAGCTCAGATTGTTTTCTGGGTTAGATGTCTTTTTCTTCCTCCTCATGCAGCAGACTGTCAGCAGAACTGCTGTCAATAGAAACATGCCATAAAATTGGTTATTTCCTTGCAGTAAGGACTCCTCAGTAATGGGGATTTGGTATTTAAGTTACTTAAGGATAGAGCTGGTGACCTTCATTCATACAATTCACCCTCAGCTAGATCCAGCTCCCATCTAACAGAAACCACACAATTAAATCAGAACCTGCCCCCAAGCAGATGAGACTTCAGGACTGGCAGGATATGCAGTTTTTTCTTTCTTTTTGATGTGAGTCTATAGTCTGCATAATGTGGCTGTCTGGCTAACGAAAAGGCTCTGGTGTTGTAACTGATGGCATTTAACACCTTGCTAGGTATTTATAGTACCCTCTAGGACAGGGGACACTCCACAAGGACTGCAGAGGGTGCCTCTGTGCAGATCTTTTCTGCTTCTGGCTTGTTCAGACACTGCAATCATGAGTACGCTAGCAAGTGGGCAGTGAGAGACACTGGCACTAGGCTCAAATCCCAGCACTAGGCTGCCAATCCCTGCCCCTGCCACCTCACATTCATAACTTGGCTTCTGGGTACTTTGTGGCCATACTCCAAAATGTCAGAGACCAGCTACAGGAACAGAAGGGATCCTGAGCAGGAAGAGACAGAGACTGAGGAGGGGTGGAGGACCCACTCCAGCACCTGTCTTGTGTAGCTTACATTTCCAGGGCAGTACTGACCCAACTCAACCAGAGCTGGGGTTTTCCTGCCTGCCTCCTGCCTGGCATCTATCGGTAAGAAAAATGGAGCATAATCTGGTCCCTACACTTGCCTGGGCATTGGTGATGTCTGAGCCTGGCTCCTTTTCTCTGTGGAGCACATTTAAGTTTCTTCAAGTCAAAATATTCGAGCTTAAGGTAGAGCAATCGAGCAAAACTAAGTGACCAGAATGAAACTTGTTGCTGTAACTGTCCGTCTGGCCTTAAGGCCATGGATACCCGCCGGCTGCAGTGATGCTGGAAGAACGCTTCCCCAGCAGGCGGGCTGAACACAAAGATGCTGGAATGTTATTTTCTGGAATTGCTTTCAGTTTAGTCATCTCCGTTGCAACTCAGATTTGTAATCTTGGTGATTTTCTGAAAGCTAGGCAAACCTGTTGTAACAAACATACTGCTCCCCTCTGGTCCTTGCTCAGGCAGAATTTGAGGTGCATACAAGCTTTTATTCAGAGGAGTAATGCGTAAGATCCGTGTGCTTATTTTATATCTGTGGAATTAATTGAACATTTGTGCTTGTAATCTATCTAATTTATACAGACAGACAGGTAGCCGGGTACGTACTTACTTTGATTTGTACCTGTGAAATAGTGAATGCCCTGCTGTAAATTCACTCCATAATTTCTTAACCTCTCATGACAGAAAAGAAGTGAGAAAATATTCATGAAGCAGGAAAATATATTATTTTCTCAGCTAAGCTAAAATTATTTATTAGAATTACAGCCTAGAAGAAAGAAAAGACTGCAGAGAGGTCAAAGCCACTTTGTATGTCTTGACAAACATTGCAGCTACCCAGACGCCATGGATCTAATTTCTTAACCCATCTACTCACATAAAATGGCAATATGAAAGTGCAAGGCTAGAGCTCTATTTAAAACAAAAGAAAAAGCTCCTAAGAAAAAAAATGTAATGGGTTTGAGTTAGGCAGTTTATGTCTCATTCAAAGGGAAAGGTGAGCTTATGCTATAAATCGTCTTATGAAACTAATGGAAAAACCTCCTGCACATTAAAAAAAAAAGAAAAAAGCCAGCCATTATCAAACTTTCTATTATCCAGTCTTAGACTCACCTTGCTTCAGCCTTTCTATCACCAATAACCCGACTGCCAGGGCTGTAATTTGCTGGTGGCCCAGCAGCACAGCTTGTGCTGCCGAGCCCTCATGCAGGCCGCCCCGTCAGTGCCAGCAGGCCCGCTCTGCCTGCGGAGGCTGCGTCTTCATCCCTTCCTTTGCTGGAGCCCAGGAGGCTGTGCCATGTCCCAGTCAAGCCTGAAGGCTTGTTAAGATCAGCACGTAAAGCAGGACATACATTTAGTCCTCCCACCGCTGGTGAGCACAGGTAGAGCCAGCAAACCTTTGAGCTTGTTGGTGCTCCAGCAACAAGCGCTCTCTGAGGCGCACGGCGTTTCTGAAGTTGCCTGAGGAGACGAGGGCCCCAGGAAAGCCAACTCTACCTCAGTGCAAATATTTTGAAAGCCTGAGGTTTTACAGCTTATAAAATGTGGCTGCTGACAGGGAAGTATCGGATTTGGGTTTTAGGAGCTGCAAAGCCTGATACTAAGTTGAGGGAGATCTCTGCTTCTTCCAGCAGGAGATGTCCTTGCTGCATGAAGATATGTTGGCCATATAACAGTAACGTTCCCTCCCTTAATTAGGCTCTTGGCCTCCAACCTTAGCACACAAATGAGCAAATGGATGAAAGACTGTGGAAAATGAGTTCCTGAGCTTCTTCGAATATAACATATTTTAGCAGAAGGCTGCCTGCCTAAGCTGCCTCGATTCAAAGCAGAGACCTGATTTAAGAGGGATAGAGAGGACAGCAGGGCTGGAAAGGGGGCATTCCTCTTCATTTCATATTAACTAACCTTCTCGGGGCTTATTTTAGTGAAATTAATGTAGCTAACAATAGGACCTCTTGCTCCCAGAACAATACTAGGAGTGGGGTACAGCTTTACTTATAATCTTGGATATCTGTTCACTCCCATGGTTAATATTGTGCTTGTTACAGAAAACCTCTTTCCACACAGACGGATGTGATGGTCAGCTAGGACATGTTTAAGTGGATGACACACAGAGGGCAGAGATGGTTTGGACGGGTGAAATGGCAGTAACAAGAGCAACAAAGCAGCACAGAGCAAGGCCAGAAAAAAGGCTAACTCTCCTCTCATTTTCTAACACTCACCCAGATCCTTTCTGGGAGTCAGGGAAGCTAAACTAACTTTTTGCTGCGGCTGCTCCATTTTGCAGTTAATAATACCAAGTGCCATGAGAAGGGCACTTCGGTGATGTCCCTGGGTCAGCTTAAAGCTAGAGATGTTAGGAAACATCCGGAATTTTGTACAGAAGCATTTTGAATACGTGTCCATTGACCTGCTGCTGTTCTGGAGAGAGAAATGTCAACGTGCACATTCAGGGACTGAGAGCTGCTGGTGCGCTCCAGCTCTGACACCGGCTTCTTTCTGGCCCTCAGGCAAATCACATGAGCATTGTCTGATCCCCCACCTCTGAAACGGGACACAATACATACCACAAACAGGAGACACAGGATTCTCACGCATTTATAGTTCTCTAGGCTGGTGGAAATACGTCAGTCATCTACTCTTAGCTGCCCACCACCTGCACACACAGAGCTACACCTGGTAACTTTGGTCCCGTGCCCATGAGCTCTATGTCAGCGGATGACACAGGAAAACATCCAGCTTGGTTTAAGGACTCGGAGTGACTGGATTTCCGTTGCATTCCCAGGAAGTTTGTTCAATATTTAATACCCATCATGGGGGCATGTTTACATCTCGCTTGTGTGCTGAAAACCTCCAGCTTCAGCCCCACTTCCTCAATTTCCTTTTGCCTTTTTTTGTTTTATTAAAAGCCTCCACTACACCATCAGAAATTAAATGTGGGATTCAACCTTTTCTTGGACCACATACTTACACAAGTGGAGTTACGCTGAATTTCTCAGCTCTAGAATCATTCACATGGCTCCTTCCTAATCTTTTTTTTTTTTTTTTAAACATAAACCACCAGGATTATACACCATGTTCAATACCGGCCTCATAAAGGCAGTGTGATGAGATCATACCAACTCCCTACAGTTATCTGATAGTCTTCTGTCTATTCTTTCATCTCACTTAAATATATTACCATTCTTATACAGCTATAAGCTCCACTCACTCTCCAGCTCCCACATAAAACACAATTGAATGCTGGAAGTTAAAAGTCAGGAAATATTCAGACTGCAGGATGTTAATTTATTTCTCCCTGTGCCTGTAGATCATAAAATGAACAGTTTCTAGACAACCCTTGCCTTAAAGGCTAAAATAACGGTTTATCCATTTTTCTTTCCTTTTTCCTCATTTACTAAGGCTGTGTATCTTATTTGCCCATCATTAAACACCACTGTAAGAGCGTGCCTGTCACTTGGGCTGTCTGTGGCAGTACAGCCTTAGCTGTGTTGCAGGTACCACGACAGGGTTTGTTATTGACCACAGCTGCTTCCACCTGGAGACAGGAGGCTCTTCTCGAGCTCCGTCTGAGCTCACCCCTGGGGATGAGACTCAGGGCCTGGGATCACTCTCTCTGCAGCCCAGGAGGCAAACATCTGCAGGTTTTGCGACGGAGAAAGTGGGTGAGATAATTTTGGAAAGTGTCCCAATGCATGAAATGTGAGCTGAGCGGGGTTAGGTCCAAGGCAGTTCTTCATCTATTCTCTGAGTTCTGCTGACGTTTCCCTCTGAGGCTCAGCCTTCCCCTCACGTTTTCTCACGTCAGCAGAACTGCCTGAACGAATTCACTTCTGCGCTTCTGATTTGCAAGTTTCCGTTCTTCAATGTTTTATCATGTCAGTCTGTAACTACAGAGCTGTAAGTACTGGGAGCCCAAGAATCGGGCCTGTGAGTTTTACAATGAGTTCACACTGTGTCTTGTTCTGCATTGCAGCCAGGTGTGCACGACACGTGTGCGCACACTCACACACACAGTAAAATGTTCAAGGCTGCCTAAAGGACGCAGCAAAAACAACTGGAACTGTGACACGCAGAAAATACTGATATCAGTGTTATATACTACTTTGCTTTTCTGGGAATGTAGTGATACAGAATCCTTCATTTTTGCAGCCTTCAAGTGGAGTAAGAAACATTATCCCCATTATTCATACCACAAAACTGCAGTACCAAAAGGTGCAATGATTTCCCCAGATTCACACAGCAGATGTGGCTCGTGCGTTCCTATTCAAAGCACTACTTTTCTGGCTAGAATTTGAAGGCTTTTCAGTAGGACTCAGAAACCTACGCATCCTTAAAAAATAAGTACTATGAGGACTGGGAAACTAAATCCCATCTCTCATTTCAGCAGGTGAGCTCCTGAGGCGCAGGTCTCCAGGCTAAGCTCCAGCCACCGAGCCATGCCACCAGCATGGCTGGCAGGGGCTGCCAGTCCTCCGCGTGGGTCAAATGCATGGTGGTGTGTGTTCCTTTCCAAGGATTTTGGGCAGCAGGGGCTAAGCTGTGCCCAGAAGCACCCTGGCAAGGAAGGGTTTTCCAGCCTTGTCACCACCCTGTTGCAGGGAAGGGATTATAGCCCCTTTGGCACCTTTTGGGGAAAGGCACAAAGACGTGAGGAAATGGTCTCAAGTTGCACCAGGGGAGGTTTACATTGTACATCAGGAAGAATTTCTTCATGGAGAGCACGGTCAGGCATTGGAACGGGCTGCCCAGGGAAGTGGTGGAGCCCCCATCCCTGCAGGTATTTAAGAGATGTGTGGATGTGGCACTGAGGGACATGGTTTAGTGGTGGGACTCAGTAGGTCAGGTTGGTGGTTGGACTTGGTGATCTTGAAGGTCTTTTCTGTCTTTCCATAGATGATTTTATGATTCTGTGACTCCTGGCAGAAGAGAGATGTGCTGGCATCTGCGCAGCTCTGCACGGGCTCTGGAAGCCGCCGGGATGTCTGTGGGCTGGCTCAGGGGCACTCCTCATTAACAGGAGGAGGGAGCTCAGTTAATTAGATTCCTGTGGCTCTGCAGCCATGAGCAGGCTCTGGCTGCCTCCTCACACCTCCTTCCCCTTCTCTCTCGGGTGCGCTGGTACCTCCCATGCCTAAGGGCTGCCTGTCCTCCGGTGCAGGGGGCTCACCCTTTCTCACAGGTGTCTCAGCACGCGGCTCAGGGCTTGCTGCCCTCCCTCCAGGGGTCTGGCCAGCTTCCTTCAGTGTGCCAGCAGCTCCAGGACAGCCTCCAGGAGGGTCCTGCCCCCTCCGGGCAGCAATAACCTCCCTGATAGGAGTCCTCAGCGATTTGCTCTGTGGCTTGCTTCCCTCCTAATGCAGCTCAGGTACTCAACAGCATGGAGCCAAGTCTCAGTGCCCTGGTTACCTCCACCCTGCAGCATCCCAAGGCAGGAGAGGGCAGCGTTTGCTCAGCCCACGCTCACCGCAGCTGCGAGAACCCGATGAAAACATTTCCATCCCTTGAAGACAAAATGAAATCCAAAGGGCTGTGCTCTTCATCCACCTCCTAGCATCGCTGCCCGCAGAGCAGAAGCGATGAGCGCTTGCCAGCGCGGGGCCTTCTGCCTTCAGCTGCGAGTGCCTTTGCCCTGGAGGTGGCGGCAGTCCCCTTCGGCACCGCACGCTGCACAGTGCACACCCGGGCCTTTGGGACACGGGGCTCACGGCTGCGGTGCGCAGCTCGTGGGGGGCCTGAAGGCAGGGCTTAAACGTCTGGATCATGGAAACACTCAGCTGTGTTGTTAGAGCTGGTACAGGTGACAGCCATTCCCTGTTTTTTAAATATGGCTTGCAAACACAAGAAACAGGGTAGGCACAGTCACAGGAACACACACTGCTATGGCACACAGGATAAGAAAAGTGTAAACACCCACCATAGAACAAACAGTGGGTTAGAAGTTCTGCCAACAGACTCTTTATATTATTATTGTTAATACCTATCATTAGTTATTAGCTCATATGTGGTATGCAAATAGGGACATTCACCAGTTTACACACTGCTTATGGTTATTCTGCCTGTGGTGTATGGGATTACATTTTGCATTTTGTATTTGGTTGTATTCTACCCAGATCAGCTTTCTTTCTCAATACTGGCTTCAAATGTAATGCTGGGAAGAATTTATTTGATCCTGTATTTCTGGTGATGGATAGACAAGGTGCTGTTCATCAGATCAGCAAATATTGCTTCTTATTATCATGTTGTGCTCACTATATCTCAGATTTTCCTCTCCATCTTTCACAGAAGTACACATGCACACTTGTACTTTGGGAAAGGACAATCACTTCGTTTGATTGTCAGTCTTTTAGATTTAAGCTTTGTTTTCGCTAGTGGTTTTAACCACGTTGGCAATGGCAGGACTGATGGTCCCAGAGGCACAACCCTAACAGATATGCTGAGCCAATCCAATAATTTTCAGCTGCCAAGAGGATTGGTCCTGCTCCCTTCCCAGGTGTGTATCCCTGCAGCTTCATCCTCGCCAGATCTTGTGCTCACCTGACCCTGTGGGGAGCTGATTCAGCCCACTATGTGCACAGAGAGCAAAGTGAGTATTTTTGACCACTTCAGTGATCTGAAAGTGGCTCAGAGGGGTACCGGGCGAGGCCCAGGCAGAGAGCGGGAGGATCGCATAGGTGAGCCTCAGAGAGGGCAGAGGTGAGCAGTACGGCCCCTTTGGGCAGCAGTATGCTCTGCGTAAGACTGGCTCAGTCAACACATCTAACCTTGTTTTCAGCACAGCTCGTGGCTGTAAATCACAGGATTAATATTACATTAACAATTACAATTATTAGTATTGCTGGCTGCTACCCTTTCACTTTTCCACAGGCAGCAAAGGCTGTGAAATGTTTATGTTTTTGTTTCGCTCCCAACAGATCAGCATAATCACATCCCGTAACACACTGAGTGGCTTCTCCTTGGCTCCGTAGAGTGAAATGGCAGAGAATATATTGCCCTACCTTGCTGATACAGCCCAGCTAAGCAGGGGACACAACAGCATCCACATTATTCAATCATGTTTTTATGCAACTGAGTCAAAGGATGAGACCCTAAGCCAGCTCTCGAACCCCAGCTGGTGCTGGTCCTGCAGGCGGCTGTCTCCTGTGGTCTGGAAGCCAAGACTGCAAACTCTTCCTGCTCCCTAGGCAGCTGCCAAGTCAGACTCAGAATTAAAATGGAGGAAAATAGCAAATTGGTTATCAGAATGATGTGACTTCAAAATCTGATGGTTACCGCCTTCAATGAAGTATTTTATTGCACTGGTAAAATTGTTGTTCCCTAAGGTCTTAGTCATTATAATTGTCATTAATCTTTTGGGTTAGCAGCGGGCTTTTAAAATCCAATTCCAGGGCAAAATATAGCAGTCACTACATTAAAGACTTGCACAATTCTTGGTCACAGCTTAAACATTTTGAAGTAGAGCTGCTTTGCCTTTTAGAGTTGCTCAGCCTTTGCCATATACCCTCAAATGGAGAGCCCCAAAAGACTAAGTGATTTCTAATAGCAACAGAGAAAGTATGCTTTGAGTGTAAACATTATAGACCCACATTTGGAGCTGCTCTTCCCAAGCACTTTGTTCAGCAAATGTGTTACCTGTGTAGTGGTTGCTTCTCATCTGTCTCAAGCTGCCCTGGCACTGTCAGCTCTCCACCTAGACCCTGAATCATGGGCCGAAACTTGAATTTTAAGGAATGTGAGGAAGAAAGAAAAATAAAGCAGCAGTTAACTTACAACATGAGGATATAGGTACGCTGATAGCCAGAATGATCCAGGCAATGTCCATCTTGCTGAGACAGATGGTTGCTCTGTGCTGGGGCTTGTCTCCCTCAGTGACATGGGAGATATTTCCTTGAACCCCAGGTTTCCAGGTCCCGGCAGGAACCAGTCTGTTGAGGAAGTTTCCAGTGGCGGTGGAGCCAGCAGTGGACATGGAGCTGGACAACCTCGTGGCGGGCACTGTGGAGAGAGCACTGCCCAGCAAGGTGGTGTCCGTCACCAGGCCCTGCTGTGTTGGGGCGGTGCCCGTGGGGTCTCCCACTGCCGGGGAGGAGATGTTGACATCAAAGCTGGTCTGAACCGAGTGACCCGCTGCTGCTGCTGCAGTTCCAGGGCCAGCAAACAAGGGGACATTTGTACTGAGATTCAAGGTTACCCAAGAGTTGTTTTTGCTCAGCATATCCCATACACCATAGCGGGTGGGTTTAAAAGGCACCGACACTGCTTCGGGATCAGTGGACGGTCCAGCAGTTGTGGTGGCAAAATCTGCTTTCTGCACAACTCGCTCGGCCCCCTCCCCTCGCTCTGCTTTCCTAAAGCTTCCCGAGGGATCAGGGTGGGGAGAAGGGTCTGAGGGTGTAGTTCTGGCCAGCCCCGTGCCATTGGGATCGCTGGAGGTTGCAGTCTGGGACTGAAATGGATGCTCTGTGAAAGAGCTCCTCAAGGTAGGGAAGGGAGAGTGCAGGGTGGTCTTTAGGTAAGGCTCTGAAGACTCTGTGAAGTTGCCTTTGAAAATCTGGAATATTTTCCCCTTGGGGCGAGTCTGTCCCGAGTAGAAAGCGCTCTGGTTGTACAAGTGATACGTTTCCTTTTCGCTGACGTGAGGGCCGCTTGCTGGCTCCTGGCCAGCGGAAGCGTTGCTCCCCGCCAGGCCGACGGGATGGGGAACGGCGCGTGCGGAGGTGGGGGCGGGCTCTGCCGCGTGGCGGTCCTTGTGGCCAGGCGTCGTTCCCATGGCTGTGACAGTGGTAGTGTCCATCGGGAGGCCCTGAGAGGAGGATACAGCGGGAGACAGTACCTGAACAGAAAACACCAGCTCTTCTGTCAGTGCCAAGATCAGTAGAACACCTGGAGGAAGGAACACAGAGAGAGGGTCAGGCAGCGGCAGGGATGAGCCGATGGGGGACTGTGTGCTTGTTGTGCTCCGCTCTCCCCGGCCGAGGAGGCTTGCACGCCTGGCAGGAAGGCGCACCTTTCCCATACTCCTCAACAGAGGAGTCAGTGCCTCTGGGAAATTAGGAAGAGAAAGGAGGATCTGGGGGGGCTGCAGCAGCCCTGCAGCCGTGGGAACGGGAGAGCTGCAGGGAATCTCTGCGGTGAAGGAGCTTGCAGTGAGGATATTTTAAAGCATCACAGACAGCTGCAGGTGATTCCCCTGCAGAGCTACAAAGCGTCCTGCTCTTTAGTGATAGAAACAAAAGACGTTTTCATTTTTGTTTTGGCCAGGAGGCCACCAGATGAATGGCCATATCGTGATGGGGAACCTTAGTCTGGTCGTTCTTCTGGCTGCAAAATCCTAAATTTGGCTGCCTCCAGTCTTGAATGCCATTAAGCAATCTGCTTTTGAGAGAGCAGCTGCTTAGCCCTAGGGAAAATTAGGTCAAGAAGGGATGTTTGATGAGGGGACCTCCTAGCTCATGATGCCTCCTTTACTTAGTGACTTTGGAGTATTTAGCCTCTTTTTCAGAGTATGAGATGGGGAAAATCCACAAATGTTAAAAATGAACAAGAAAATGTAGCTATCACCGTCATTTAAAAAAGATTTTTTAAGGATCTAACTCCATCTAACACAACTTCCCTTTCACACACATACAAAAGATTGTTTGGGTCCCATTCTGTGCTTATACGTGCTATGGGATTTGAATCCATGAGGTTTGCCTCCCTCCTCCCTCTGTAGTGTACATCTTTTCATGAGGTGCCAGATTCACACTGCTGGGAACATCAATTCTTACATTTATTCATAGTCCAGCTAATGGACGTGGGCAGCTGCAATAGCATAGGCCTCCCCAGGATGCGGGGCTGATGTGCCCCCAGTTAGCATGACCTGCAGGTACCACATCAATCACACGTCACCATCTCCATGTGCTGACGCTGCCGAGTGCAGTGCGGACCTCTGCCCGCTAGGAAGCACACGGGATGAGTCCGTTTTGCACAGGCCAGTGAGCGTCATCAGATGGCACCATCAGCACGGTGCTGGTGTCAATTTCAGCCCACGGTCTCAAGGTGAAAGATGTCCTTGCAGTCTTAACAAATCAGGGAGACGAGTTCATCAGAACTGCAGGACTCCAAACTGGTTACTGATCACCTTCCAGCAGAGACTGTGGAGTACCTTCCTGCCCCTTCCCCATCCTGCTCCCCCCAAGGCTTGCCAGCTTTCTCTGAGTGTTATGCCACGTCTTTCTCCCCTACTTGGGAACAACTATGATGGGCACCAGCAGAAAACTGGTGACTGGGATGGGACAATCTTTCTGATTAGGTGCCCAGCAGGTCCTAAGGCTCTGCTGCATGTTGGCCAGAGGCAAGTGCCCCGAAGCATTTTTCTTCCAACTCAATACACGTAGCAGAAACTCACCAAAGGAGCGGCACTTACTTGTCTTACCAGGTAAGTGCCATACTTTGATCACTAACCATCATTTCTGAACTAGAACAGTGCAGAGCTCTGCAACCAACAAAACTCACCTCATCCTGCCCCCAGCAGCCTCTTTGCAGAGCACCCAGAAGATCTGAACACTGCCTTGACAGTGTAGCAAGAGCCACTTAAAAGCAATGCACTTTCCAATGCCTGGTGCTAAAATTAGCTCATAGTTTTATTTCTGAAATAACTGTCTGCCAAATATGTGATCATCTGGAATACCGCTTCCTAATTTCTAGCCTGCCACAGACAATACGCTCTCACCAGAACACCTAGTCAAAGAGAAAAACATATTCTGTACATTGAGACGCAACCAGGAGAGCAGCTCGCGCTGTACTCATGAAGTGTCAGTCTTGGAAATGAAAGGCAGGAGTTATCTTCACATTTTTGGCAGCGCTTTTTCCGAGGTCAAGGTCAAAGCAGATATTCTAGTGTCCATATGGCTAATATTTCATGCCAGGACAAGTTGCTGCTACACAACAAATTCAAAGAGGAAAAGATGGAGATTTATTTTGGATTTGGTGTGTGTAGATAATGTTTCAGAAAACTTTAGGCCTGCTGTTCCGAGCACATGCGATAAAGTGCACTGGCAGATCTTAGGAGATAGGAGATTACAGTGATTACACTGTTACACTGCCTGCTAAAATTTTTGGGTGGTCTTTGTGTAGCTACTTTCTCTCATGCCTCACACAGGGAGAAACGTCTCTATTGGATTAATGTTATTTTCTCCAGGATATTCTTAAGTAATAAGGAAGATGTCAGCTTTTCTGCATACTGTGCCCTGAGGTTAGCAGCCCTGATCTTTGGCTAAAAACCTAATATCCATCTGTTCTACTTGAAATGCTGATAAATGGGAAGCTTGCTGCTACAAAGATTTATAATCTCTCTGGGGCAGCCTGTTGTGGTAGCAGGTCACCACACGTCAGGCACGGGAAGCCAGATACATTTAGCTGGTACCTTTAGAGAACTTGTAAAGTACTAATAATTATTCCAAGGAAATACTATGTCATAAGCCGTTTATTTGACAATAAACAATAACACCCGTGACATTTGGCTCTCTCAGGCTGTGACAGTCAGGCTCTGCTTCTCTGCTAGCCTCCCTTTAGCAGTCTCTGCAGGACCATCACAGCCCCATAAGCTACAGCTCCTTAGGACTATTTTTTTCCTGGTTTAATGGGCCACGGTAACTCCTTCAGTGACGACCAGTGCTAATCTGTGTCCGTAACTACTTAAAAAACATTCAGCTTAGCAGATCATTGTAAAAATAGCCGGTGCTGTATATTTAGGGAAAACCAGCTGGTAATAATGACTTCACAGTGGGCTTTGCTGGCCCTTTTAAGTAGAATTAATTGGCTTTATAATTGATCAACAGCCAACTGGAAAGCAAAAGTAAAGTTGGAATCAGTGTTTTCAGATGCTCTGCATCATCCATGCAGGGCCACATAAATATGTGCTGGCGGGATCTGTGGTGGCGTGGTTGCCCAGAGCTCCCACTTTTGTACCACTTTGGGGGTGTGCAGGTTCTTACCCAATGGGGCTCTTATTACGGCCCCTCACATTAGACTGCCCTGTCTGGCAGCTTTGGCCTAAACCTCGGGAAATAACAGACTGAATTTCTCTACTACGGCACAGGAGGCATTTAGCACAGAAACAGACTTAACTAACCCCTTATGAGTTCTTCCCTCCCCAGCCTCGCTCTGCTTCAAGTGTGCCTGCACGGAGAAAAGGGCCGTGGGGGATACGGCGCTGATTGTCCCCTGTGCCTCAGCTTAGCCAGGGGCAGATTAACACTGAAAGGAAACCTTTTGGTAGCTATAAGATTGTCACGGCCAAAGAGATGATATACCAGATGATAAGGTGCATAGCAGATGCTCTTGGCCAGTTCTGAGTCCAGTTCTGCAGCTCTCTGCCAAAGTCCTTCAGTCTTGGCCGCCTGAGGCTCCTCGGACTGACCTTACCTAGGACGTGAGCCCGATGGGGTAAGAACTGGCAGTGCTGTATGCTGCCATAATGGCAATATAGACTGATGTAAGTACACTATGGCAAATAACAATTATTAATTATATTTTCAAAGGTCAGTTCACGCCATTAGCTTTTTTTTATAAAGGGCCATTTCTAAGTTATAGGAGCTCACGCTCAGAAGGGGTCATACTGGTTTGGCTTTTAAATGCTGCGTGTCAAATTCCCACTTTTGGAGTCTAAATTTATGACTACATTAAAACCATTCAACCCTAATGAGAAGGTTGATTGACCCGATGTCTCAGTGGTGTGAACTGTGTCATCTCATGTTCTTGCATAGTGCACCAAGAATTGAATGTTAAGTACAGCACGAATTAACTCAAGGATGAAGCACAGAAGAGTGTACACAGAGGGGGCTGGTGTGCGTTTAGCCATAAAAACCCTTCCTGACTACGTGGTGCAGTGGTTCAAATCTCAACAGGACCTCGCTGCAGCACTTCTTCCCTTTGTATGCTCACAGGAGGAGTCCATGGTTTTGCACGTGAGAAAAATGAAGAAGCTCCTTTACAGACTTTTTTTGTAAAGACTGATGTCCTCAGCAAGCCTCCAGAGAGGTGGGGGTTAGGAATATTTTTCTTTCCCAGATGATGAAACAGAAGGGAGTCTCTACCCAAAGCCCTACCTTTGAGAATCATTTGGAACTTTCTCACTCTTGTTTTGAGGTAGGAGGCAGAACCGGGTCCCTCCAAATCAGAAAAACAAAGCAGTTCGGGCCCCAGCAGCTCAAATTCTTTGACTGCTTTAGGTCAGGACATCAAGAGCCCCTGCTAGGAGCTGGTGTCCTGGCTTCATGCAGGAGTTAATACCGCCTGGTGCTGCACTGGACGCTTTATGGGCACTCTGAGTGCAGCTTTTCCACATGATGGCAGACCTTGTGTGCGGCTGTGGAGTCAGCTCACGCGTTCAGCCTCCCCGGAGCACCACCGCTAAACAACACAAACTTATGTAACTTGTGATCCAAAGCCCGTGGAAAGGTTCCCAGTGACTTTAGTGGGCTTTGGACCAAGCCCTAATTGCCAAAGATACAGTGGAAACTTTTGAGCTGCACATTCACATTTTCTATAGCAAACGAATTTGCACGAAGAGCTCAATCTGGCGTTTGACCCCTTCTGGCCTCTGCTACCTCGGACCTTGCGGCAAGACAAACAGAGCCACCCCGAGCGGTACTTGGCAAATGTTTCTGCTCTAGAAGTCAGAAAGAGCTTTTCGTGCAGAGCCCTACTGCTGGAGTCATTATTTCAGACTGCCGTGGGCAAAGGAAGCAAAGGGAGCTGCTCTACAAAAGGACCCATTATCTACAGTCCCAGGGCTGGGAGGCATGTGGGCAGCGTGCAGCATGCTGATGGCTCTCCGTGCTCCTACAGTCGTGACTTCCTAAGTGATAGCAAGAAAAGGTTGTGCAAAGCCTGCTCAGAGCAGCAGCAATGTTATTGTTGCAAAGCAAGCTTTCTTCCTGATGCTATTGACTTATCATGTGGCTCTCAGCAAACCCAAAACATTACAGGGAGCAAAATGGATCTTTAACAGATGGAAACTGTGGAGAAAGTACGTATTGTTATTTTTGTTATGGCCATTTTCTTTGCAATCTGTCAAAGCAATGTGATTTTCACACACTGTGAGGAAGCCTTTGTACAAACAAAGAGTTAAGCAAATTTCATCTCCATGATTGGTGGCAGAACTGAAGGAAAAAGTAGGTTACTCTGCATAGAAAATTTCTCTTCTCTGCCTATCAGTGGCTGTCAAGCCAGAACTCCCACATATTAACTCACAAGTTATTGTCTGCTTTCTCTCGTAAGTATTAGACAGGGTGATCAACCCCAACTTCCAAATACAAGGTGTTTGATAAAACGGAGAGAACGAGTAACAGCTCTATTCACAGCAACGCAACACAGCATCAGCAGAAGCTTTGGCAATCACATGTATAAACACAAATTAAGCAGCACTCACTGACACTCCCCGTGAAGCAACGTTGATGTTAGCCACGGTTTTCATGTGGCAAGCATGTCCCGGCCCTTTAACAACACACAAACATTGCAGAGCACCATTACTGTTCCTAAGATGCACTTAGATTTCAAGAGAGAGCGAGTCTGTAAATCAAAATTCATTTCTGGTCCTGCCGTGATTCCCACAATGGGTGATACAAACAGGACGCTGCCATGTAGTAACAGAGCAGGCATCTCCCAGCTCCCTTCTGCTTGCACCAGATACTCACAGATACTATGAGAATAGATGCTTTAGAAATGCTTTCGATCCCCTATTTATCTAAATATATACAGACACCCGAGCTGGTGATCCTTCTGAAAAGGCTCACTGACAACCTAGGACAACAGTAATTACCGAGGGGACGGTAACAAAAAGAAAGAGCACGACTCTAGCTGCTTGTTCAGGGTAATCACTTACCTGAAAATATCATTTGGACTTGTCAGCAGACATCCTCACCTGCTCACATCACACAGATTTGGAAGGCTCATCACTCAGTAAAGAAAGGAAAAACACATCTTCTCCCCAGCAAGGCAGCGGCAGGCAGGAGTTGCTGTTATTGTTGGAATTGGTTTGGAGGAATGAGGACAGAGACAGCCAAGGCAGGCGTGTCTTGCAGGGCTGTGCAGCGAGAGGGCTCGCTCCTTTATGGAGTACCTTTGCAACTGCAGGGAAAGATTACTTACTGAGCCAGTCCCCCTCTCTGCGAGCAGATCGAAGGGCTGCTTGGTATTCCAGCTTGGTTTCCCATCAAGTCCAGATACAGTTTGTCTGACACGGGTCTATTCAGATGCCAGAGGATTGCTGGCAGTTCTCGTTTTCTGGGAACAAAACAGCAACAAGCACCCCAGCTGCACGTCCTTGTGAGACTGCTCATTCCCTATTTCAAGGCAGAGTGCCCTCCCTCCAGCGCAGCATTTAGCTTTTTGTGTGGGGATGGATTTTACAGATCCACCTCCTGCTTCTGCACCTCCACCAGACTTTCCACTTCATTCAATTATCCCTAATGGTATTAATAATCCTGTCAGAGGAAAATATGTGGAATGAAATAGGGATGCTCTTCTCTCCTTCTCCTTCTTTGGCAGGAAAATGCATGTTCTCTATGTTATTTTTTCATTTCTCTGTGATGAATGGGCAGTTGCTACTTTGCACCTATAAAATAAGTCCACAGATCCTGCGATTCTTAAAGCCATCATCTTGCCTCCCTTCTTCTGTTTCTTCTTTTTCTGTTTCTTCTTTTTCTGCTTCTCTCTTTCTCCCTGGCACAGCTGGGTGTCTGGAAGAACGCACAGCCCAAGAACACAAAAATGTGCCCTGTTCAGCCAACAACAAATCCCTCAAAAGGCAGGGGGAAATGTTAAGAGTGCAACAAGTTGGGGGCTGCTTGAAAGCAGCACAGGAATCCCCTAGGAGTCACAGGACAAATTCCTGCTCCTCAGTCTTTGATTCAGAGCCCCTGTCATATCCAGGGGTGCTGCAACAGCCCAAGTAGTTTGTTACACGGGCTGCTCATAGAATTTGTTCCTAACATTTTACTAGACGGAAAAGCCAGTTCCTTCTCTCTCATTGTACCAGGTGAGAAGATCACAAAGGAGCAACACCGTGAGAATAGGCATGAGGTTTGGCAGAGCTCGCAGCTACGGGGCCTCAGACAGTGACCCCACTGCTGATTTTTGGAGTGTAAAGTCCCTCTGAGGAAGGATATGTATATCCAGGTGCATGTATTATATCACAAGGGTATTTTACCCCTATTTACACATACCATGATTTCATAGCCACAGTCGTTTCACAGAGGATGTGAAAAGACAAACAACAAACTTAGATCTGCTTTGCATTTTTGTGCTCTTGTGATGTTCCTTTTCTCCCTGCCATTTGCAGTTCACTTTTCATCCTCCCTGCTTCCAGTCTGAAGGTTTCCCTAAATAAAGATACTCAGAGCATTATAGGAAAAATTGCTCCTTACAAATATCAGCTTGTTTAGCAGTTTCTAGAACTCAGGGCTTATTAAGAGCTCGCTGCTGAAACAATGATTTAGCATGAAGCTGCAGCTGGCGTAACAAGAGAACCATGCCATGTATTTTAACCTTTGCTGGAGGATTTGCCACATCTGTAAGTAGTAACTCACCACAGATTTCTTCCCTGTGTGCTGTCATGGATGGAAACATATGGTTCAAAATTGTGGAGACTGTTGTTTGGAATTTCAGATGAAAACTGTTCACAAGGACAGAGGCCCCGTGCTTTCCCTTGTCCAAAAACACATGGAACAAACCAAAAATAATTTTAAAAGCACACAAACGTTCCCCAGTCTGACAGCTCCCCCGTCACACAAAGCTTGTCCAGCCCCAGCTTTGCAAATGCACATCCCTTCCTTTCCACCCTTTCCTTGGCAGCAGTTTTTGTTGGCAGGATGCTGTTGCCAAGGGAGACAGAAAGGATGTGCAGCTGGCTTTTCTTCCACCTGCACTTAGTGCTGCTGATCCTATTTATGTTGCTGCAGAACCTTTGGCTTCTAAGAGACCTAGCATCAATGTCACCGGACCTTTTGAAGAGTTTTGACAATGACACAAATAGCCGTGGCCTCTGATGGAAGGCTTAAAATAGGATCTTGCCAAAGAGAGGATGTAGTTGATGTCACAGATGCTGACTCAAGCGAGGGTATCCATTTCACAAGCAGCAATAAAAAGGGAAAAAGGAGGATTCAAAGACATCTTAACAAAGGTTTCTGACAACTGTGTAAACCTCAGGTATGTAGAACTTACATGTCTCAGGTAGCACGGCTCTGGCAGGCCATTCACCCCATCCTAAAATAAGTCTCTAAGCTGCCATGGATTGACTAGTACCCTGGAGAGACTCACCTCTTACCATTAGCAAAAGAGGTCACAGAGGAGATGATGAGCTTTAACTCAATGTCCAGCTTTCAGATGATGAAAATTGGGTGAAACGAATCCCACCCCATATCCCTATCTGTTTAGATGGCATCATCATAAAGCAAAAAGAGGACTCATTTAGGGCAATAAAGGGAGAAGCAGAAGTGGTGTCTGAAAGAGGTAAATGCAGTCTGTGTGTTGCGATACTTTCCAGGAGAGGAAATCCTCCTGCTTTGGACATTCAGAACCAGTTCCTACTCAACACAGAAAACAAGCCTTAGAGAGCAACATTTCATTGGCACGAAGAGCGGACTGGGGCAGGGCCTGGCAGCCGTTCCATGGTAATGCATTAGGAAGCACTTTTCTTTCCCATATGAGAGGGTAAGCGGGCGAGCACTAATTTGGCTGAGGCTAGGAGCTGCTGCCTCTCAAAGACCCAGCACGGTACGGATCAGCCGCGCCTGACCCCTGCAAAGCACGACGTCTGGTGCCTGCTGAGCTGGAAAGCGGTTGGTAGCGTGGCATGGCAGGAGCCACTTCTTCGGGCACACTCCTTTTTCTAAAAAAATCGTAGCTCTTAGACCCGCCAGATTCCTTTCACAATCTTTGCAGTTTGGGGTAACTGAGTCACAGGCTTTTGATTCTAGCACCAAATGATATGTCTTTTTCAAACCTAATTTCTTTAGGACGGAGCCACCAGCTCTTAACTAATTTACACCAATGAACCTATCAATCAGGGACCTTTATTCTAGACTCAGGATAGTCTTTCATTACAGCACAGTCATTTTTAGCTTGTCTTTGCTAAGGAAATGAGGTTTATATGACCAGGTTGTCTATCCCTCTTTCTGTCTGTCTACCCCAGTAACTTCGATCCATGGCTGATTTAAAATATTGTAACACACTGTATGAAAACTGTCGAGGAGGCAGAACAGAGGGCCCTACTCATGGATCCCCCTGCTTCAACGAAGCAGTCATTTATTTCCCTACTTGCAAAAGCTGTGCTCAAATTCTCCAGCTGCAGGTACAGAAATGTTGATTCTGCAGTCAGAAGGGATGCTGTAGTTATGCATAGGCTGACTAACTTCTACAACCCCTTAAGGTATTTCAGTCATTTCGTCTGTTCACCGACAGTAATTTGGATGATTTATTACTTACGGCCCCTTCAAACTCATTATTGCCTCCAAGTGCCTGGTTATCCCTGTGTTTGATCTCAAACGAGAGCTTGTAATGAGGACCTTGCACTGATTCGTTATGTGAGCATGTAACACAATTAGAAAGCAACTTGTGCATAAACTATTACATTTACAGGGAAAACCATTACATTTATGCAGGAAAGCTTTGCTCTGATTTTTGACCATTGCCCGGTTTAAGGAGAAAACAAACCGTGTCTCTCAGAGTGAGTAAATGACTTGTTAAGGGGCTTGTACAATAATTCACTGCCTCAGTTAGTCATCTGGGCAAGTGAGAACAAAACCAAGTCAGGATCAAGGGAATTAGCATTTTTGGTACGGGAGACTGGCTACTGGCTTTGCGGAAAAGAGGTGATATTTGAATGTGACTAATTCCCAGAGTGGACCTGGGCTATAAGCGGCAGTGAGGGTTTCCATATCCAGATTTTCTCCTGTGTGCACAGCCCAAGGATGTAAGGTTACACATAAACCAGCCAGAAAGGTTGCAATGTGATGGTCTCATTATCTGCTGGATTATACAGGGCTAGCGAAGCCTCTGGAGTGCATGTGAGGTTGCTAGGGAAAGAAGTGAGCTGTTATTTTTCATTTCTGTTCATCCTTCCTAAAGACCAGCGACAGCTTTCTCTTGGCTTTTGGAACTAAACTTTGAATTTCCTTTTAGCTGCTCTGAGTTGAACTGGGCTTCAGCTGAGGCTGATTTTGGAATAACTGGGGTGTTCGTCATGGCCCATCTCCATGGAGCTGCACGGCTGCTCTGCAAGGAGGTCTGACGATGGCCCGGGTCCGTTGGCAAAGGCCCTCCACACCAAGCTGTTGCAGATGCATACCTGAACCTCAAGAGTGCCAGGGGCACGAGCGTCAGCGTTAGGATACACCAAGATAAAAAGGAAAGGATCAAATTCCATTTTTGAAAATATCAGCTGCTCACTGCAGAGATCAAGGAAGGGTGGTTTTTTTTTTTCCTCCATTAGGTGAACTGCAAGATTGCACAGGTATTGAGATATGGATTTTTTTCCCAACCTTTGAAGCTAGGTATTGGACTGGAAGGAATGATGGTCCAAGTCGGTGTAGTAAATCTTATGTTCCTTTAAGTAAGGTCAGAGCAACTGCTGGATATAACTTCTGCTAACAAGAGCAGGACTGTGCTGCTTGTATTTCACTCAGTGTTATTGCTCCTGCATTACATTCAATAGGTGGAGATAGGCAATATCATGCACACGGAACACAAGAGTGAGATGGCGATAGTGTACTTGATTAATCAGGGGATCAGTAATTCAGCTGGAAATACACATGAAGTTAGGACAAGGACCTCACTTTTTAAAAATATGCTCTATCAGTGTAGCAGTTCATTCGTTTCTGCAATTCATATTTCCTATTCAGCATGAATAATGTTGCACGACAAAGTGCAATGTTTCACTTTTTAGTGTGGATGGCCGTTTTTTGCATGCACATCGGCGATTTTTTTAAATTCCACTGCTGCTATCATGTACAGCTTCTGAAAGTTACTTTGAACATGTACTGGCCTTGCCTTTTCTCTGTAACACACTGCATGTCCACAAGACAGTTTGCAATCATAAGGGGTACAAAGACTTTACAAACCAGCTAAATCAGCAAATCAACTAAAATCACTAATTTTGATGTTATTTTCTGTCTTTACAGGGATACTTACATGAAATGTGTATTTAAGAGATGATAAGTAAGTCCAAAGCTTTAAACATGAAAACTTTTCCTTGAGCTTTTGTTTAAGTGTTCATAGTGGATTCAGGTCATCGGAGTTTCACCCTGCCTCAATGTGACAGGCTGGTACTGTCATGTGTGCTTCTTTGTTCCAACAACATGGAACTGTTGTTTAGATAATAGTAATAATAGCAGGCATAAACAGCATTATCCCCGTAATACTTTATAAGCCATCTATTTTATTTGTTTTTCTTTTCTTTCTGGTTAAACCTGATTTATATACAGGATAGAATCTACTTCACCCATTCCTGAAATGTCATCACCTCCACACTCAGCTTTATTCTGGAAGGAAATTGGGCTGACAACCCTAACAACTTCTGATTATTCACACAACAGCCCTTGTGAAGAGATTAAACGCACCAGCTTTTCCATGTTGCCCTGTCAGCACACAGCCCACAGGGGTCTTCTCTCGATGCGAAAGTTAGCTCAGCCTCGCTGTTCGTTCAGCCTTGACTTCTGCTTCGTTAACACCCGTTTTGCTGTCGGTGATAGGACGTGGACATCTTACCTCTCCCCTTCCCTCTCCAGTAGCTACACCAGAAGCCTCATTTTACCTCAGCCAGGCTATTGCACAGGCCCCAAAGCACAGCACTGCTCAGCTGGTGATGCTGGGGGCTGGAGTCAGAGGGTAAAACAGCTGCTCTCCTCCTTTTGCCTGGCCCCATCTCCCGCACAGCTACACTGGATGGCTGCTGGCAGCACCCGGTGCCCGGAAACCTCTGCCTTTACAGTGAGCCCCACAGAAACTGGGGGTGTGCTGTGCTGCCTGGGTGTCCTGCTGAGAAAGCATCGCAGGAACAAAGTCCTGAGGCACTTGTTCTGCTGCTTTTCTGCACAGTGTGTCTCCAGCTCTGTGATCCGACTGCTGCGCTCCTGGTAGAAGGAGCAGAAATTGATTTTTTTTTTTTTTCTGGTAGAAGTGCAGAAATGCCAGCCTTGTAATGGGAAGATTCAATCTGAGGTGGTTTCAGTGCTTACCTCAGTGGTAGCACCTGGCTTCACCGCGCTGCCCTTATGGTACGTATGGCTGCCTGGCTCCCAGGGAGGACGTGAGGTTTCCTGATGCATCGGGAACAAACTTCAAACACAGCTGTATGTTGTTTCTTCCAAAATGATGCAGGCGCAAATGTACCAAGTGGTGCATTCGGAAAGACAAATTCATCCCTTACATAGCTAATAACATGTTTCTGCCAGTTACACTGCTCTGATGCAGGCTTTCCTTTGGTTTGGACTTAATTTATTAATACACAAAACATAACCTTGAAACCGGGGAACCGCAGAGCAGTGACAAGTTACGAACTTTCTGCTCAGGCGTTTTGAATGAGCTACAATTAAACATCACTCTGGGTTCTCAACAGACACGTGCTGGAAGAGCTGAATGGCAGTCAGATGTTACATTCCCATGAAATGTAATGATAAGTGTCTTGTTGTCACACTTCGCACTTATTACATTTTCCCTTTTCTCCCTCTCTTTTAAAGCATCCTCAGCTGTCATTGTACCGGAGCAGTAAAATTATTCCCACAGTAAAGTGCAATATAGGGAAGCAATCCTGTTTGGAGCCAGAGCACTACGTGTGGCATCTGCATTACAGCTGCAGGAGAACATTAGTCTTTGCATTAACATTAACTACTGTGGCTGAGCGAATATATTAGCAGCAGCCTTAGTAAAGGTCAGGACACAGAGAAGAAGGAATATCAAGAAGCATTATACAGAGGACATAATTTTCAGGTAAAGTGCTGAGTTTCAGCCCCATTCAATATGAGTTGAAAGGACTGGATGGATATAAATAAAGGCAGGCTTGCTTGAGGGACCAATTACAGGGCCATCGATAGCAGTGTCAGGAAAAGTCCATCGGGAAAACAGTGGCTTCTGCTACACTGGTGTAAATCCAGGACAACTGCACTGCAATTAGTCAAATTATTCAGCATATAAATGACTCTGAGAGGAGAACACAGGAAAAACTAAAGGAACCAGCAGAAATAAAACACAGTTGGCAGCTGAAGACCAATGCCACCAAATTAGAAATAAGGAACTATCTGAAGACAAACAGCAATTAATAACTGGAACGAGCAGGCAAAGGAGCAAGAGGATCATCTTCTGTTCTCTTCAAGTTTGGGTGCTGGTGGCCACAGGTTGTGCTGAGCAATCTTGAAAGCTCAGCACAACCACGGTTTGGCTGTTTCACTTCCCCCTTTACCTGGTTTGTTGGAAATTAGTGTTTCAGTCAAACAGGAGATTTAAATAAGTCTCAAGTACTTTTCATACCAAAAATCTGGAAAACAGCTGCTTGGCCCAGGATTATTCACAAACACTAAGTCACATATAGCAGCTAAAACCAAGTTATCTGGCATGAAGCAAAGCCAGCTGCTGAAACGCATACGATAACAAGAAATCTGTGTATCTCAGCCTGAAGTTTTAGCTTGGTGCAGTCAGAATCCAGCCTCTCATTTTGGACTCAGCCTCAGCAGGGTATCTGAGCAGGAGCCGCTTCCCTCTGACTTCAGTGGAATTGCTCACTCGCTGGAGGTGTCACACACGATTAATACTTCACTGAGCTGGGACCGGGGTGGGAGCAGGCAGATAAAGCAGAGGGAGCACTCAAATAAACGTGCAGCTATGCTGTTACAGGCACAAACCACAGATTTTTGTGGGGACGTACAGCGTGCTGCTCTTTATGTAGATACATTGTTCTCCTCTTCTGCTGCGCTTATTTACTGTATATTTATTCACAAGTGTCCCTGCTGGGAGCTGTTCCTGCATGCTCATTCACTGTCAATTACATTCCCAGAAACACGGCAGCACCTACAGCAACGTTTCTATTGCATTACAACTCTTTCCTTAAGATGACCTTGGGTCTGAGATATTTATCAGCAGGGAAATAAAACAAAAACACTAAAAAAAAAGACAGCAAGAGTTTGCAAGAATTTGTTTGTGAAGGTGGCATGATTTGAGCTTACAAATTACAGGCAAACATTTTGTACTTGCTATGGCAGTATTAAAGCATCTCTTTCTAAGAGCTCCACGTCAAGTTATGCCTCTGTCTAAATTAATGCTTCCAATTAGTTCTGTTTTATTGTGCATCCATCACAGGAGGTTCACTGTTAGGGCTTTGAACAATACAAATCCATACACTGGTAATTATGAAAAAATACATTTAGCAAGACACAAATGTTTCATATTTATCAGCAGTGCCTTGGGCCCTTTACATTTTTTTTTCTGACATATTTTTAATTTCTTTAGCCAGATTAATCTTTGGGTTTAGTAAGTAACTGCAGTCAAAGGCTGTATTACTCTTTGCACGAGGCTTGGGCTTGGCTACTTGCTTTTTCCATCATGTCTCTTGAAAAATCATCTAGCTGCCATGCACATGTCAAAGGCAGTGGCTGAGTTTCCAAGCTACGTGGCACACACCATGTAGGGGAAAAAAAGAATACAGACTTATTCCTTCAATTTGCATCATATTACCTAACTTATCCAGCGCTGTTTCCAAACTTTCTTTTTATATGTAAAATCTTTGGCGCGTGTTAAAAATGTATGTGGAATAGCTTAGAAAGGGCTGAAAAGATGGTAAAGGGATTGAATGTACTTACGGCAATGACCAAAATTATGGCTCCATAATAAGCCTGTGGTTTTCAACAGACACATAACTGTCACAATAATTATTTAATTGGGCTAAAACTTTCCAGGTTTGGAGTCAGTCCAGATGTGATATTTCTAGAAGGCAGAGGGGGAAGGAGCAGTGTAAGCAGCCCTAAAGTGAAGCAGAGAAAGCGCTTATCCTCTGCTTGCTCACCGGGGTCTGAGGAGCAGCTGAGCAGAAACACTATGCGCTGGAACAGCCACTTTTGCAGAGCATGATTGAAAGGTGGATACGGTGACAACAGTTCTCAGGAGTTATTTTTAAAAAATGATATCTGGAAACAAAATAAATATCCGTATTTTTTAAAATGAAAGACCATGAGGAATTGTTCGAAACCACAAGTGACGCCAAGCTTTAATCTGAGCAGGGGCTTTTCGCTGATTCCTTATTGCCCAGTCACCTACAGAGTGGCTCTGGAGGCACAGGGAGAGTGCAGCCTCCCTCATCAAGACCCCTCTGATATAAGAGGACCAACCACGTAGCTCTGAGCTATCTTAACCGCTCTATCTCACCGTCTATCCCAGACTTTGACACAATTGTGGGACAGGGACATGAACAAAGGGGGAAGGGTGTAGCTGGAAAGCCAAGCCTCCGGGTTCCTGGAATGGCCCGAGGAGAGACTGAGTCACTTTGGAGAGAGCTGCTCTGCTTCATTTCTGCTTGAAAGGGAAAGATTTTAATTCTTGATCCTTTGATGGCTCCAGAACAACAACGTCCTGGTGAGGAAGCAAGGGTATCTCAAGTGTTGGGGTATGCTCAGTGCACACAGCAACAGGGTTTTTCTGCTTGCTACCATGCTGCCCATACGGGAGCCTGGGAGAAGAACCATGCGGAGATCTTAGCAGGGATGAAACTAGGTTCCTGTAGAAGTTATTCTTTAAAATCCTTCAAATTTTAACAGTGATTAAGATCTTCTACAATGTGCTAAAACTTGTCCTGTGCAACTCCATGGAGGCTTTTAACTCCACGAGGCATTAACTTTTCTATGAAAGACAGAGGTAAAGAGCCCGTGGATTGATGCTCTGCAGCCACGCAAGGAAGGAAGGAAGGAAGGAAGGAAGGAAGGAAGGAAGGAAGGAAGGAAGGAAGGAAGGGAGGGAGGGAGGGAGGGAGGGAGGGAGGGAGGGAGGGAGGGAGGGAGGGAGGGAGGGAGGGAGGGAGGGAGGAAGAGGTTCATTTGTCCTTTCCTGCAGCAGGACCTTTGGGGTGAGCAGGCCTCCTCTGGCCCATCATTTTGGATTTCTAGCACAGGCAACACACACGCTTGACCATCTTATACAAGGTTTAAAGCAGCAGACTGGATCCTCAGCTCGCGTGAGTTGTTTGGCCCTAGTGAAACCCAAAAAGCACAGACAACATGGAGCCATCCCAGAGCTCGCTCTGTACCTGGAAAGCTGCAAGGCCAAGAGCATTTCATTGCTGGATGACATTTTTACAACTCACTCAAAGCCAGAAGTGCAGAGCAACCCCTCCAAAGCTCCAGCCCAGTGACTGCGGCACAGCTCATTAACAGGATCATGTAAAAACGTGCTTCTCCCTACACTTCCCTCCTCAGACAGAGCCGTTGAGATACCAGCCTTAAACAAACACACTGATTGCAAGGAGAAGGAGGAAAGGAAGGAGAGAAGGGGAAGGGAGAAACCGAATAATATTTTTAGATGTTAGGACAAAATAACCAATTGTGATCTCCATTTAAAAAAAACGAATCACCCTTTCATTCACAGGAATGAATATGATCAAACTCAACCTCCACAGAATAAGAGTTGCTGATGGCAAATATGCAAATCCCATTCTTAACAAACGCCTGACGGTGTACATTTACATTTCTTTCAGTGATGTGTGTATGATTATGCTGAGGAGTCTTCTTGTCCAAAGAAATCTCTGGATTGACAATCCATCCCTTCTGTGTACCCACAGGGACAGGCACGCTATAACAGCAGCTGTGGGGGAATAAGGCTGGGCTTATCCACGTTATTTTTATTAACATACACATATTTAATGTTTGACTTTTGTTCATCTTTTATCAATAAACAGATTAGAAAAAATGCAATCTTTTATAGTTTAGATGTAGGCCTCTCTTCCAGTAAGCACATCAAGGTCTTTAATTTGTCTGAAGTTAGAAAAAAATAACAACAACCCCTGCCCAAGAAAGACAGTCCCATGAATCAGGTGGAGCACACTGAGGTGGTCTGAAATGTCTGCACAGGGTATTCTCCATTGGGACAGAAGATATAAATCCAGACTGGCAAGATTCCTTGGTAGTCTCTGTTACAGACCCCAGGCAAAACTGTCTCATAGGATGCATTATCACCTTGACATATGGCAAAATCTCATACCAAGTATGCATGGCATACAGCTTAGGAAGATAAAGCACATTTAAAAGGATGACTGCTCATACAAAGTGAAGCCACAATCATATTTGCTTAAATCTAAATGTATGTCATGGTGACTGAGGCTCAGCTCAGTCATAAGGACAGAGTGCTGTGACCAGCTCACAAGGGGTAAAATAATCTTGAAAATGGATGAGACTGAACTGATGCACCAACCTTAGCAAAACCCTGCTGTGGGCCCAAGCAGAGAATTGCTTCAAGGGATGTCAGGGAATGGTTGGGCCATTTGGGGAGGCTTCTTGTAATGGCACAGGAGCAGACGGACTCCGTTTCCTAACTGCTGTTCATCTGCAGTTTGCCTGATACGGCACGTGACAATCCGCTAACTAATCCAGGCACTGGAAAAATCCACTTTCTGTAAATATGCCATGGACATAAGAGGTTTTAACACATCTATTCCCTTTAACCATTTACAGCTCACGGTGATTTTTCTTGGACCAAACAGCTCATCTCAAGATGAAGGGGCACCTTACTGAAGGGCTCCTTTGGCGGCGTTTTGTAGAATTTCATGCACGGCCTCAATTTGACAGAAACAACAATAAGCCTTTAATGAAAACCCCAAACCAAACCCCAAACCAAAAGGCTGGTTAAAACCCACTCCATGGATTTACGTGACTGATCCCACAACATTTTAATAAGACATAATCTACACTTGTGTTCTGCATTTCTAAAAAAATGAAAGTTTTTCCTCAGTATGTTCTCCTGTCACTAACATGTTAGTGTTAACTAACACTAGCCCAAAACTGACACTTAAATGTCAACGTTAACTCTTTAGTTACTGCTCATTGGCATGGGGAAGATCATTAGAGAGATCTCTGCAGATAACAGTCTTAGAGCATTGCTGTGAGGAAGGAAAGGAAGAAGGAAGGACAGAGGAGAGGCTCTAAGACAGGGAGGAGGGAGAAAGACAGAGAAAAGGAAAAGAAGAACAGGGGAAAATAAAACTGGAAAATGGTGCAGCTTGCATATTTTCTTACTGAGTGACACTGGACACAAGAAATATGTCCAGAATAAATAATTTTATCTGCAAAGGTTCTATTTCAGTTCATTTCACAAACCTCGCATTGACATGGCAGAGATATTTGCTCCATGCTGCATGCACATTATTTATACCTCAACCCATGGATTGGCATCAGAGCTGGAATTGGGCCTTTCATGCAGAATAAATCTGACATTCTTCCTTTCGACCTCTGCTTAGCATTCTAGGAAAAAACCAAATTTCTTTATGAATATGTACAAAATGTGCCAAGATGAATCTGCCCTCAGACTGGCATTTCAGGGGGGCCGCACTGCTGTAATTCAAAGCAAAATTTGGCCTTCGACTCTAATTGCTCCCAACTCCAGAAATATTGAATTGATTTTCTTCAGACACGAACTGTTTTCTCCTTCATCACTGAGGTCTATAAAACAAGCTGAGTTCAAATTTCCTAGCGTCAGCTGTTCTTGAGTTATGAGGGCAGAGAAGCTGCAACCGGAACAAATAGGAATAGCCGGGTTCTCTTCACACCCACATGTCATAAAAACAGCCGAGCTGATTTTGCTGAGAGTTCTCAAAATATTCACCTTTAGGCTGATGCCAAACCTGAAAAGTACACTGGCCTCTCTGAGGAACTTGCTTGAGAAAATTAGGAGCACCTGAAAAATGGAGGTAAGCCTGGAAACAGAAATTTAACTGAAGCTGTAATAGTGTTTTGCTTTCACAGGACTAATTAACATTTCCCAATTCTTGGTCATAAATTAGCTTTGTAAGAGCCTACATGTTTCTGAGTGGGCCTGTGGCTTTCCTCTTTCCTAGAAGAGACATTTTTGCTCTTAGCATCAGATAATCATAGGTTGTTTAGGGAAATTTTAATCTGTTTCTTATGTCTGGCAGACATGAACCCTGCCACAGTGACTACTGGGAACGTCTGCAAGACTTCATCCAGATCCTCGCTCTCTGCCAGCTTCGGCAGCCCCATCTTTCAAGTTCAGCCTCGCAGCCAGAACCACACGAGCTGCTAGCAAAAGCCTGTCCAGTACTTTTATCATCACCCAATGTATTTGTGGCTTTCACATCGAGACACATCGATAGGATCAGGGGCCCTCACTGCGTTAGGCATTGCAGGGACATTGCGGTCATGCTGACTTGCTAGTTCATCTGTTCTCCAAAAAACACTCAAGCTCATGCTCATCTTCTGCAGCGTTGGTAAGAGCAAAATAGATTTAATAAAATTTGAACCAGTGGGAACAAAAACCCCAGGTTCACCTGCTCATAATGGAGTACATTGCTTCAAGCAGGAATTTAAGTTGGTGCCTAAAAAAACAACTTGCTTTCTTGCACAAATGACACACAGACTAGCAAGAAAAGCTGTTTCAGTTCGAGATGTCCCTTTCGGGATAAAAAATATTTGCACTCAAAAACCTTCTGACCAGCCTATTGGCATGCACATCCTTAGCCAAAGACTGATTATGAAACACCACGTACACACCGTTTCACATGTCGCTTCCCAGGACAGGGCATCTCTAGTCCAACTTGTAGCCACCGAAGAGATCACGTGGAGCCACCATGTGAAAACTTGTTATTACTCAGTTGTCATGCTGTCAAAAGCTGCAACCACTCACTGCTCTAGTGAGCCATGAATGACTTGCTTTGCTCTTGTTCAAGCGTTGCTGGCAGATTTGGAAATACTGAGACAGAAGTGCCCATATCCAGATCACCCAAAAGAAGGGATGCCAGGGTGCAGAAACATTGATTTTGGGCAACCAAGGGCAAGCACTTGGGCAGAAGATAGCAATTTCTCAAGGACCCAGGCATCTCTTCTGACATTTCTGCTTTATGCTTCTGAATTAAAAGTCCTGCATGGTCCCCCCGTGCTATCAGGAATCCCTGTTAGGTTCATTCTTGCACCAATGCTCTGAAGATGATCAGGACATAACGAGACACGAGGGGAGCGGGCTCTGCCTTTCCATGAGGCACCTGCGTTGCACTGAAGTCGTGCGGGTTACAGAAGCAGAGCCGAGAGCAGATTCCGACCCATTATCTTCTGTCTGGTTTGAGAAATGAACTGTAATAGCAAAGCTGTTCCTGTTTGGAAATGGGTTACAGGGTATGCATATTTACAGGGCTTTGCTCCCCAAGGTGCATGCGTGCAACTCCCATTTAGCGAATGTGTTTAATGTGGGAATGCTGAGAGGTGGAGAGACAAATTAAGAGGAGGTTTACCACTCAGATTTTCAGCAAACATATAGCGTTCTTATTTAAAAATAATAGAATAATGGTATTTGTAAAGCATCTGCAACACAGCATTTAGAAAAACAGGCTAATTTGACTAGAAAAACATTACAAATGCTGAAAATAATGATATGCTGCAATAGTGGTAACAATAAAAAAGTAGATCAAACTTGCCCAGGGGCTTAGAGGACTAGAGAAGGGTATCTTCTATTTTATTTTATTTTTTAATGAAAAAAAAAGGTTTTCATGGTGGGAAAAGATCAGATGGATTTTTTGGGAGGTGCTGAGGTGGCGAGCAGTCATCAAGGCTGTGGGATATATCCCAGTAGAGAATACACAGGATTTTGTTGTACTTCATATGAAATGAATAACATTTAGGTCACAGGTGGCCTTCTGTTCCCACTGTTTCTCCCTGACTTTCCAATGAGCAGGTGATTTAATATGGGCTCAACTGCCTGGGATTTGCATGTGGAGTAGCTCCATGTCCTGGCTGGGACTCAGCAGCCCCGGAGCCTGCTCTTGCTGTCTGTAATGCAGAACAGGAGTAAAGGAATGATGTCCACAGTGTAGGGAGCACTGATGCATTGCTCAGGGTTGATTTGTTTTATAGATTCACTTCCCAAACATGTAGTTAAGCAGTCCAGAATCTATAAACACCAAACCTCAAGCATGCCCTGTTGTGTCATAAGACAAGTGACTCTGAAGAGCTAGGCTGGGACCTCACGTGAATGCTTCTGTCTTTCTTCACAAGGGACCTCAGCCACAAAGGCTGCGTGCAAAGGAACGGGCAGGATTTGACATCAGGACAAAGGGACTTTAAAATGAAACCTCCCCAAGCCTTGACATCAACTGTGCTGCCCTGCCTGCCCCTGCCTTCCCAGCAGCCACCGAAGGAGCCTTCTGGTGAAGCTGCACAAGGGCTGTCTGCAGCTCCAGGGACTTCTTACAGGATGCTGCAACCAGTTGGCTTATTAAGGATATAATAAGAAAGTTATCTATCTATCTATCTATCTGTTTATCTATCTATCTATCTATCTCTATGCGACATATACTGTTTTATATCTATCTATCTAAACAGTATAATATCCATACCAGTATATTACGTTGTCACAATGGTTTAAAACATTTGGTGTGCAATTTCACAGTTGCTTTATATAGCCAGACATCCCCCAGTCCATTCAGCGCATTCTGAGTGAAATACTTGGTGGAGAAGCACGCAGCCAGCATCGCTCTGCAGCTGCCCTCGCACACAGGCACGGCGGCAGCCAAAGACACGAGGGCACAGCAGCATGGCGAAGTGACCTCTCCCAGGTGCCTGTGCTATTTCTGTTCTGCTAAAGGGAAGGAGCCCCAGCTGACTGGCTCGCTGCTGAGCGAGAGCTGGGATGTAAATTAAATAGACAGAACATTCGTCTGCTTGTACACAGGGGGGCAAACAGGAAGGGAGGGGGAAGGAGTTGATACATAGCAGTCACTGTAGAGCAGTAAATATTAACATTAATTTTGCTCATCACCACTGCACATTTGTTACACCTTTCCACATACCAAATCTGTAAGTATGGATGTGCTGAGCCAGTGGCTTGCCATAGCAAGCAGCAAATAGTGAATGATATATCACCTCTCTTATAATGGATTGGTTATTTCAACCATACTTGCCTTGATGTGATGAAATAAATGACAGCAATTTTGCTAATACATGGCTTTTCTGCTCTCCCCCTCCTTTCAAACAGGGCAGCAAGGTGTCCTTTAGCATTTAAAGCCATGCAAGAACACAATATGTATGATGGTAAATGACTATAATGTAGTATGCCATAAACTGTAAGTATCGTCTGGTTTGAAAGGAAGCTGATACGAGGTATAAAGAAGGTATTTTATACATGATAGAGGTAATAAATCTAGGGTTTGCTGCAGGAGGTAGATCCAACTGGAAGTAAACCCATTGCAAATATTTTTGAAGTATCATATAGCTGCACTAAGAAAGGACTCTGCCACTGAGCTGAAAGTGCTTCTGGTTCAGCTGGTAACGTCACAGCTTTGCCAGTCAGACACTGATCTTATCAACCAATTTTCCGCTTCAGCCTGGTGATGGGCAAGTATTGCATAAGCAATGTTATTACATCCTCCGTTAAAATGCAGCCCCTGATTCAATGGCAAAGACTGCCTGCTCCATGACCAGCGACTGCCAGCTCCTGCAGAGCAGTCCCTCGGTGCCAGCAAGAACTGCAGAGGAAAGAGACTTCAGTGGGACCTCCGGAATAAGATTATCTCAGGGAAGGAAACCACCAGGCAGCGGGAAGGCGGAGTCCATCTCAGGGCTGGGACTACTGACAAGTTTGTAGGACGACACACATGACCCAGAGTTCAAATTATTCAGATTTGTTCAAGGCAAACTGCAAAGACTCGGGGCCTGATCCCAAGGCCACTGACATCAGGAGAAGGATCTCCACCAACCTAAAGTGGCTGCAGATAAAACCCTTAGCTTGCCCCTCCTTTTATACAAGCACCTGGGTCTTGCTCTGCTCCTGCAAAACAGCAGTGGCCCCTGACTGCCCTCATCCCTGGCAAGGAGACAAGATCATGCTGGGAAATCGAGTACCCCCCACGGCGTGAGGGCTGCCCTGCCCGGTTCAGCAGGGCTGGATGCTAAGCCAGCTGTTCAGTGCTGCCTGCAGCCATCTGCACTTTTTCCAGCCACTGTGGCTCTCATCTTCCCTCCGAGAAGAGGCACCAGCTCTTGGTGATATGGCAGCTCCCCCTTCTGTCTTCTGGCTTGGACATGGAAGTTCCAGCCACCCCCAGGCTTCTTGATCCCCTCTGGTTATTCATTTTCCAGCATTCCCACTGCTTACTGGGGTTCTCAGTCTTCAGAGGTATACCACTGACTGGACCCTACAGCGAATGTAATCACTCCTGATGGTTATCATCACCACTATTAGTGTGTTTGTTTTTTGTTTTTTTTTTTTTTTCTACAGATATTTTTC
Source organism: Anser brachyrhynchus (assembly GCF_964034855.1). Classification (NCBI taxonomy): domain Eukaryota; kingdom Metazoa; phylum Chordata; class Aves; order Anseriformes; family Anatidae; genus Anser; species Anser brachyrhynchus. The sequence continues at coordinate 46,604,476 of NC_137695.1, read as the reverse complement.
CCCGATGAATGCTGACTAGTCTCTTTCCCTTCTGCCACTTTGCTTAAGTCACGTGTGCCCTCAGAGAAAAACGTGGCAGAATCACGAACAGGAATGGAAAGCTCTGTCATACGGAGATGCTGGGATGCAACGTGGTTATCATATTAACCAACTCACCGCCCTTTGGATGCTTGGCCCGCATCCAGCAAAGTGACATCAATACGGTGCTCGGGGCATGCGCTGCAAGTCGTCATATTCTCCTGAAATGTCAAGCAGAGCCCTGGATGCTGTTGGGACCTCAGGGGCTGATCAGCAAAGTGCTGCACGTCCCTCTGCTGCTGCAGAAAATACCGAGAGCGCTGAGCAGTGCCCGGGAGGAGCTCTGCACCCAGCTGGATCCGGGCTCCCTCAGCAACACGTGCAGCACGTTGCATGGAGGCAGCTGTGCCGCCTGCCCACCCTCTTGGAAAGCCTCTGAAACCACTGTGTAATCTCTCGGAGGCGAGCAAGCCAAAGAACACCATTAACAATTTTCTACAGCAAACATCAGGTGCAATAAGCCAAAATATTCAATGGACATCTGGCCTTGCCTTGCTAATAGGGAGCCTTTTCTTGCAGGATTTCTTTGAGACCTTCTACTGAAATTCAAGGATTTCAGCAAGCCTTGTGTGCTTTCCCTTGGGTAAGTGAAAGATCAAGTTTGCACCCTGCTGCTGAAGCTGCTGCTGAAGCTGTGGTGTCCGTCTGCAAGTGACCGAGATGTGACCCACCTGGGGTGGGCAAAGGCACAGAGTGAATCCCCTCTTCCAACACCTGGATGTGAGTTATACCTTTTTTTCCAGTGCTGTCACACATGACTTGGGCCACAGCAGAGCCACGACTTTGCTTTAAATGGCTTCTTCAGGCCTGGTAGCAGTAGAGCCATGACCAAAATCTTGCCCTTTAGCAAATGTAGGTTCATTTCCTACACAGTCTATCTTTTGTCTTCTCCCTAATCCATCAGCGAAGTTACAAAGCCGAATTTCCATGGCAACAGACTGTGAGGTCAGAGAGAAAGTATTATGCAGGATCAAGCATCTGAAGTGGAATTGGGGATGGGAAAGAACAAAATTACTTAAAAAAAATAACAGCCATAGCAAAGGGAATGATGGGGGAAAAAAAAAAAAAGATAGGTCAGATAATCTGCTCCTGGAATGAAGTCTCATTTTTCGAGAAAGCTGGTGCTGGTACTTGCCCCACTGGGGCACTGGGGTAGGCAGTGGGAGGTGGGCAAGGTGTGAACGTGGACAGCAGGACTTTAGCAGGAGAGACCTGGGAGAGAAGTGGGAACACACATTTCTCTCGATGACATTCCCATTCCTTCGTTGAAGCCCGGGGTTGGACAAATTGTCGCACGATTTCCTTTTTTTGACAGGAAAGCTGGCAGTTTTCTCATCTTTTAATAGGGTCTCCTGCTGTGCCTGGGACACATTTGCCGAAGCGGCCCCATGCGATGTGGCATCGCTGAGGGGCTGGGGCCCCGCCGCACCTACTGCGTTTCCATGTCTGTTACCACCTTCCCCCTTCTAGGGGATGATCTAGTACCTACGGTTCTCTGGAGACATCTAATTAAGCACGGTGCATGAGCCCCTTGTCAGATGAAAGGCGCCGATTCATTAAGCGGCGGGCTGGCTGCCTGCCCCCCAGGACGCGCGTCTCCCCCGCAGCAGGGCTGCCTTCCCTCCTTCCTGAGCGAGCAGCAGACGCCGCACATCAGAGGAGACGGAGGCTCGGGGGGGCTCTGCCTGCCCCACAGGGGATCTTTGTCCCCTGCTCAGGAAAATAGGGGAGGCAGGCCGTGTTGGACCCCGAGAACATGCAGGTGGGGTCAGGGGGAAGGCAGGCAGGTACAAGGAGAGACCTCCAGCGCACATCGAAGATTTATAATTGTGACTTAAATTATTGCCTTTTCCGCCGCTTGATCTGAGAGCATATTTGAGTCGATCTGAATATCAAAGCAACTCAGAAAGGCAGTGGGGCAAGGAGTAGGGCAGGGTCTGGCAGGGAATAAAAAAGCAAGGGAGGAGGCACAGAAGTGGTACTGCACATAGCCCGGAGTAAAGGTGAAGAGAAGAGGTGATGTGCCCGGCCAGCAGGTAAAGCTACTAAACTAAGACATGGCTGTATTTTCCCGCTTTATTTTCTCACATAGACATTTTATGACCTACTCACAGGCTTCGTACACTGTTTTTGAAAAAAATGTTTTCTGACGTGGGGTGACAGGAGAGCTATGATACAGCTTTGCACTGAAGTACTGTGAAGTAATCCCTGCCGTAAGACAGTTCCTCCAAACCACATCTGCAGAACAAATCCAGAGCTTGACTTGGCTCCTAGGGATGCACACTGAGTGCATTGGGCTGGAGAAAAGCATAAACAAAACTTATGGGATGAAATGACACTCCGCAACCCTGAAAACTGAAGAGGAACGTATGTGTGCATGGTGGGATGCAGCAGAGCTACTGAAGCGCTCCAGCCTCTTCACAGTGCCTGGCTGTTGGTAGCTCTAGGAGGTGGAACATATTCAGGCCCATAAAACGGAGCCGGAGGAGACAATATGTTTATAGCCCCTCTGTAGAAGAACATACAGAAGATCTAATTGTACCATGTAGCTTGAAAGACCATATTACTGCTTCTTTTATTAGTATTACCCCCTCCCAGCAAAATACTCCTTGTCCTTAATGCCAGGAAAAGACTAGAACGTATTGAGAGAGGGCATGCCAGCTCCACAGCACGTTCCCCATCACTCTGGCTCTACTTAAGTCCTTCAATGGGTCACAAAACAAATTCACAAACATGAATAAAAACCTCAGCCTGTGCTTAGTATCCAGGGATTTACCAGTAATGGGTGTTGTCCCCAACAGGATGGCTGTCTGGGAGCTGTATCACCAATGGCTTAAAGACAGCTGGAGGTGCTTGCAGCTATACAATTGTACGCATATATATTATGCGTGTGTGTATGTGGGTATAAATATCTATGTGCACACAGATACACACACAGATACAAAAAACTATAATTAGCATTTTCACACTCACAAGTTCTTAAACTGCCCCTATGATATTATTATTGTTCTTCACTGAGAGGGTGGTCGCACACTGGAACAGGCTCCCCAGTGAAGTAGTCACTGCACCGAGCCTGTCTGAATTTAAGAATCGATTGGACTGTGCTCTTAGTCACATGGTCTAAAATTTTGGGCAGACCTGTGCGGTGCCAGGAGTTGGACTTGATGATCCTTATGGGTCCCTTCCAACTCGGGATATTCTGTGATTCTATGATTAGCATTATTATTCTATTAGTTCAATTTTTCTGCTGTGTTGAATTTAAAGATAGCACATATGGTGGTTTGTATTACTGAAGTATAAAATAATCAGTCTCTGTTTAATTCTGAGCTAAGAGTCCTCTCACTTTTCCCCATATGTTGTTTTGAGGGTTAGCTTTGCTGTGATCTCCTTCCATCCCTTATTGATATTGAAATATTCTTAATTTTGATTCCTCTTTCCTTGCTCCTATTGGTTTCACACATTTTCTTCACATGGTCACGGGTACTTACTGTTTTTATGATTTGCATATTTCCACCCATCTATAAATTGGCTCTCATACAAGTCAGTCAAAATCACATTTTGATTAAAAAAGACATAACAAAGTCGTTTTTTCCATCAGATTGGTTTTGAAATGAGTTAACGAAATCTTGGCTTGCTTATCTGCAGTTCCTAGGTTGGCTTATAGTTGCATTTTGGTGGTCATTTTCTGCCTCTTTGTTTTGTTTAGGATCTACTCCAAACTTGGCAGTCACTTAAAAGTTGTGTGCTCCTCTCAATACTTGTCATATACCATCTTTATTCAGGCATTGCACTTGGCTACCTTTTGAGACTTAAAATTAACATGTTATTATTGTTTCTGAAGACCCTTCAGACTTTGACTCCTACCTATTGGAGAAATTTTGATTTCTGTTTATGTACTTGCTCATAATTTGGGTTCTGTTTCCAATCTGTCACTTGCTAAACCATCTGTGCCATCTGGAATGTGCCTGGCCCCAGTTTGGTGGGATTCTCTTCCTTATGAAATTCATGAGATTCAGCCTGCAGATGCTTTCACTGCTTCTGTGACAAATTTAGTTAATTTGGCAGCTTTGTGGTTTGCATTTTTCTCAGTTTCTAGGACCGCATCTTGTTCTTGTTATTATGCTATAGGTGCTGGGGGTCTATGGAACATGTATACTTACGAAACACTATAACCCTTCCAGCTTCAACAGCTTTGACGTACAAGTTAACACAAACATTTCAGTAGTCAAGATCCTTATGAGCCATTTTACCTCCTGTATGCCATAAAATCAAGGGGACTTGAGAGGGCAGGTATAACGTACATGAAATTCACAGCTGAGCAGAGGGTCACCATCACGTTTATATTCCGGATTAAGTGGTACTGGGGACACAGCATTGGAATAACCAGAATTGCCAAGACACTGGCTCAAATATTCCACAGAGGTAAAATCATTACTTAGCCATCGGTAGATAAACCTTTAAAGGTTTTAGTAGATAAAGAGTTGTTAGCTAGGAAGAAAAAAAAACATACTGGAGATCTAAGGATCTCACTTTGGTACTTTCCAAACCAACTAGATGGGCCCAGTAGGCCCATGAAGGCTGATGAAACTGGCCAGACTTTTGGTGGATTATCTGAAAGACCCCATCCTAATCCAAATATACCGGACATGGGTAAAATGGGGGTAAACAGAGTCTACGTGCTTCCAAATCTGGCATTATAAAGGTTATTCACTTATCAATGCCCAGACTTAAAGACCATGCAGGATTTTTTTTCCTACTTTTTCTATTTGCTGACTCAACCCTTTTCTGGACCACATTCACCTCTTAGGGACTAATGTTTTGGTGTACAGTGATGGAAGAATTGGTCCAAAGAGCACAGTTCTAATAAGAGACAAGCATCAGTGTATTAGATTTCAATTAAAGAAAAAAGAAATTTTCCATATATTTTTTTCCCCAGCCTTCATAGAGAAATCATCAAATGTGAACATGTAAAGTTAAGTATGTTAACGTGTATTCCAGCACCTTACAAAAGTGAGCCTATTGCCAGGGTGGTAACCCCACACAGCTGAAGTGATTTGGAGAAAATGAGAAAACCCAGGTAATGAAAAACGTCTGAAGCCAGATGGAACATAAGTCCATCCTGCTGTGCTTACCTCTTTTTCTCTGTCACTACCCCATTGCTGCCATGGCTCAGTCTGCTTCATATTATGGCATTAAACAAAGGTTGGCATTTCTGTCAGCTAGGTCATTATCAGGAAAAGTTCAAACTGAGCAGAAGGTCAGGGACAAACCTTACCAAACCAAAAGGGTTGTAGTCTACATGGACAAGGACAGGACATCACTAATACCAACATCCACGCAATCATTTCCTTACTACTGTAGACATTGCCTCTTGCTTTGTGGGGCAATCACGGCTCTTTGGAAAAAAAACAGTAGTAGGACCACAGCAAACAGGGAAGGGGAAAATAAACAGTAAACAGGCTTTGCTGGCTATGTTTTCTTCAGTGCCGGGAGTCATGGAGCTGTCTTTTGTATTATTAACAGCAACCCAATTGCCACAGCTTGAAGCTCTCACTAAGATTGGATGGTGAATTTGATACCAATTTGTGGATGTGCGTTGCATTTCCACGTCCTAACACTGCTGCCCACTTCAGATACAATGTTAGCTGTTCTTGTGATTACAGTTGTCTTTAGTAATACCAAAACACACAAAGAAGCCATATAAGGTTAAAAGGTGCTATCTGAATTTATATTTGTTCATGTCGTTAACGTCAAAGACTCCTTTGGAGGACCCAAAGCACTGTGGCCAAGATTGATGCTAATGGGAAGCTCCCCAGCAGGAAGACTGATGCATGCTTCATCACCATGCTGGAAGGAGTTTGTCTGCTGGCCAAAATCTCTCTCCTACTGTTTATAAAACACTATCTCACTGAACTAGCCCCCTTTTTACAGTTCATTACTGCACAGTCTTTTAAAGGGGTTGGCTGCTATTCAATTTCATGGGTTCAGAGGTGCAGAAAAGCACCTTTCAGGGCATCTAACCTTCCCTCCAACCTCCTGGCTACTCAGAGCGCCAGGTAATATTTCACTAGGTCTCTTGCTTTAAAATGCCTCGTTCTTTGCTCCTTTGATAATCCCAAGTGAAGAGAAAATCCATCGATCTTGTGTACCACAAGTAATTAGAACCGGGGCTGCATATCATTCTGGTAAAGTAGTATGGGTAAGGACTTTAAATATGAAAAGATTTTCAGTAGTTCAGCACTCTGTCTCAGAATAATGCAGCCGATAAATTGAAAATGCCTTTAAAAGATGACTTTTTAGTTCTTCATTGTCTTCATTTAGTGTTGCTATAATTTAAAATCAAAGCTGGTATTTCTCCTGTTTCTCCTTAGATTTGTGGTGAAAAGTACTGCATTGTACATTTTGTAACTTTTACTTCTAACAATTTTTATGATTCCTTGCAAATTATCTCCCTCGTGTACTCATATTTTCACTTTTGATTGCAGGCATTTAATTTTCATTACCATGAAAAAGCATTCTGAAATCCTTTTATGATGAGTTTGTTTAATTTACCTAGTCTTTGGCCTGTGATGAAAGCGATGCCTCCAACTTCAACTTGCAATATATACAGATCTGCTGCAAGGGTAGGTGTGTATGTATGGGCTTCCAAAAGCTCATGCTGGCCACCAGCACTTTCAGCCACATCTCTGGCACGAAGTAATTCATTTGAATTCACAAGACGGTTTTGAAATAAAAGAAAATGCACATCCTTTTGGGGTACCACTCAGCTGCAGATAAAGAGTATTCTGACCTCTGGGAGAGCTGATTGGAAGCATTCATAATCTGACTGACTTGCCTCAGCATTCAAATGCCTAATAAAATTAGTCGTGTCCTTACAAGATGGAAATGTTGTTTCGGAGCACACATTTCTGTTGGCAATGCATGTAGTTTATGGGGGGACTGCAACCTGGGCTGAGAGGTCTCAGCACTGGGTGAGATTGACAGTGGCTGAACCAAAAATCTTTCCCGGGGCTTGCTAGGACTGCGTGTTGAAAGCTTCTGTGGCCTTGGTAGTTGTTACAATAATGAAATACTTTTGTTTAGTAACTGAACACAAATTTTGGTTAATAGTTTCATGTACTGCAGGAGGAACCCAAAATGAAACTAGCTTTATAACTGTGAGAAACACACTAAAAACCAGGGAAAACAGATTGTATTTTCAGAAAATTGGAATATGCTAAGGAGTGAAAAAAAATGCTGATTCCTAAGGAATTTGCCAATTTTCTTTTCAAGCCTCTTTCTAATGCACTTACAAATGCATAAATTGTTCTAATGCTCTTTTGTTCATAAAAAGCGAATCTGTAGGGTAAGAACTGTTTTTCCTTGTCAAGTTGGGCACCCTACCTAGTTACAGAAATGAAGACAGCCTGCTTCCTTCTCCCCATGCCACCATGATCAAAGGAGCAGGATGTGAAAAATTTCCTCACAGGAACATACTGTTATTCAAAGCCCTTTGTAGGCACCTCACAGCAAAACACAAGTGTCTGGTACGAGATAAAAAGAGCGCGCATACATTTCTTTATTCAGGATGGCATTTTGCAGTCCAAAACGGAATGTATGTATGCGTGTATGCATTCATGCCCGCACATGCGGGTCGCTAAGGCGGTGAGCGCTGTCTGTAGGGCTTTTTCCTTCCCCTGGGCAAAACCTCGGTGCTGAAGAGGACTCGCAGCCTGCCGCTGCCTCCTGGCAGGGCCCTGCCATCCCCTCCTCTGTTACCAGGCAACATTATCAGCAATGCTGCACATGTGCGCCGGACATTAATTACCACTTTCTATTTTCATTTATGCATTTTACTTAGGAACCACGAGGTGTTCTCAAGTGAACAAGGGTTTCCTTGAAAAGACGCCAGTACCCACAGCCGGCCCAGTGGTGCGGGGCAAGCCAACGGCCTGCGCGCTCCTGCTCTCCTCCGGCCCCGCTGAACACGGCGGCGTCAGGCCTGGTGTGGCCAGGGAGGTGCTCAGGTCCCCCAGCTCCCACCCTCTACGTCAGCCGCTCACTGCATCGCAGCATTAAACCCTCAGTCCCCCAAACCAGAATCACCATGGGATCGGTGGAAATTTTACCTGAACTGGGGATTTCACCACATGAGCGCATTGCCATCCAGTTAAGTCACGGTGCGACGCTATCTGGTTTTGATGTAGGAACCAGACACATGAAAAGCCAAGCGGTTGTTGTCAAGTAATTTAGTTCATGTCATAGCAAATGCCTCGTGATCTGTCCCCCAGTGAAGGACAGTGTAGTCCAGTCCTTCGTGGGCAGCCAGCACTCTTAAGCCATACATGTAAGAGATGTGGAAATGTTCTACAAGGCACATGACATGACTCCAGAAAGGCAGAACTATCTATCTGTCATTCCCCTGCCTATGGCTTCACTTTATGGCACAATACTTCCAGTCTTTTACAAGAATCTCCAGGAAAGAATTTAGGGTATATGGCTTTTCTAATCCTCATAAATCTGGAATTACCCCAATTACAGAGAAGAGCCATCATTAAAAAGGAATGACTGTGCAACCACCTTTTCAACGTCACTGTCACTATACTGACAATTTAATTAAAACTGCTGTGGTGCATTTAGTTATAATTAGTTCCTATCAATACAGAAGATAGAGATTTTTAAAAATTCTCATAATGTACTTCAGCACTGCTACGTAGGGATTCCACTGGTTAACAGATTTTATCATTCTTGAAGATACATGAATACCTCAAAGTAAAATCCTTATCTTCATACAGGATCTTCATGCCAGCATATACATGGAAATGACTAGGAGTAATCACCCTTACCACAAAAACATGACCCTGACTGTATGAGCATCATGTTCATTATATCATACTCTACATTTTTTGCCCAGTACATTGCTGGCTGAAGTAGAAAACAAAATAAAAGAAAGGTGAAGGAATTAGAAAGTAAACAAATAAAAGATTAATTTTAAATTGATTGCAGTATTTTTTTGTCAGCAGAATTCCACTCTGAGTCTGGTCTCACACACTCAGGTGTAAATCTGGAGCAGCTACCTTGGTGCCTGTGGAGCAGGTAGAGCCAAGTGCATGTCCAGTGAAAGCTGACAGCGTTCTCCTTCTGAGATCGAAAAATCTCCTCAGTTTTTCAGTGATTTCTGACATCTCCTGTGGCTTACTTCAAACATGGAAGCAGACCTGCTGAAAAGCTCTGCTTCACTTCTTAATAAAAGTATGTTCCTAACCAATATATGCGTGAGCCTTTAATGCGAAAGGTAACTAAATTAACCCCAAACGCATTTTCTAATCTCATATTATTTAAACCAACCTCGCGAATTCTCAGAGCCTGACTAATGATTTTCAAATACTCAGGACTCTGATGACTCCAGCGGGGATCTGATATCCTTTAACTTTATTTAATAAATTACTTTATAACAACTGCTTTTCTCTTCAGGTGTCCGATTCTTGACATCCGCTTGTATAAAAGCTGAGCCCAAGCCCGTTCCAGCAGGTAGGCTGTGTCACTCACTTTAGGCAGACCCTTACTCAGTGCTTTTTCTGTCTGGATACACGTTCACTGAAGAATATTCACCTTCACAAAACAGAGCTAAAGATGACTGTAAGACACACTTGGCCCGGTGATGCAAAAGATGTCGGCATAGCAAAGGAAAGGCCAAAAAGTGACAAGAAAAATCCTCACTGAAGTCAAGGAGGTAGAAGCACACCGAAGGGCGCAAAGGTTGCCTTTGACCTTCTGTTCTTTTCAGATGTGCCAGTCTCTCTGGAAAGAGGAAATTCAAATATGACCTCTGCCTATTTTCCTGCCATGCACCTGATTTGCAGTCCTTAGCAGAAAGAGAGAAGCAGCAGAGTAAGGCAGATGGAATAGTTTGCATGCAATTAGTGTAAAGAAACAGGTAGTGCTTTAAGTGTCAGCAGGTTGTATCTGCTGGAGCAGAACCCAGCTCTCGGGAACTACTGTCATGACATCCAGAAAAGAAATCATGCACCTTAAGAGCTGGATGTTGCACAAAAAGCCAGTGCTGGCTGGAAGAGTGGGGGATTTGGGAAAGAAAGCTGACCAGAAGGTTAAGCTGTTATCTGCCAAGATGATTGCATCCGAAAAGCCTCACTGCAGGTTAGACCCATGCCTGTATCTTACCACACACCTTAACTGATGGTGAAGGATGAGAGGTGAAGTTTGCTGAAGAGGAAGCACCAGGGAAGAGGGAAGGTTTGCTGCAAAGATAATCATCTGGGAGATGAGTTCTGCGTTTTGCTTTGTTTACATACGAAATTCCCATCAAAACGTGTGCTTTTCTGCTGCTGCTGCTGTATTTCAGACTTTTCCTCCTTTCTGGGAGCTGTGTGTGTGTCATCTCCCAACTGTGCTGTTTACGTTCTCCTCAGCTTGCGTACCAGCTGCGTGGCAACACGCTGCAGGTTGCCAATAAACACAACTGGAAGCCGATGAGACGAGAGCATCTTTGAAGATTCAGGCAGTGTTCTCCTTGGGGTGACGTGCCACATCTGATTCAAAGCTCTCTGCATATCCAGACACGGACACTTGACACACCACAAATACTAGATTAGTATGGTCACCTCATGATGCAGGAACCTCAAGGTTGCTTAGCTTTTAGAGCCAGATGAACAGCACAGTCATAACCATTTGATTTATACACCCTCTCTAAACATCATTCCTAGGGAGAGCTTCCAAAACCATTCAGATTTTTGATTAAGTGCTGTCTGGTTTGTTCAACTAGATATACCATCTGTAAGGTTACTCATTCATCTCACACATATAACTGAATCTCCACCTCAGACCTTCCCCTCCCCTGTTCCCCCTCTATTCCCCAGGTAACCAAGCGGACTCCCATGAACACTGATGGTGTAATTTAGTTTTGTCTTTTCTGAAGACAAATGTGCCCCAGGCTTCCCCCTTTTTTCAATAACTGGAACACTTTCAGTGTTTTCAGTTTTATACAAGCTAGTACAAAGTATTACTGACTAAATCAACATTTTCATTGAAAAATGTGTTCAGAACCCCCATTGTTATGAAAAAAAAGTATCTGAAAAATAGACCTTTGCCCCAAAAAGAATGGAATCTGTCTGGACTCTCCACCATCTGATGCTTGGGGAGAACATGAAATACTACTGCAGTTTTTGGGTTAGGTACTGAGATACAACTAAGTGCCACTTAGAGACACTAGCTCTCCAAAAGCACTTACATCAGCATTGGAGCCCCATGCAGACATATTTTCTCGACTCCCAAAAGAAGGCTTGAGTCATCCTGTTGTTTCTCCTCTATAAGGAGGACCAGGGAACTCAAAACAAGATGGCACAACTGCAGATATTCTGACTAATTTTGTTCCGAGCTTTACCTGGGAGCATAATCACATCTCTGAGCTGTGAAGACTTTTGTTTTGTTTCCTTCAAAAGTCACTAGCATTGCCCAGCCTTAAGAGGCAAAGTTCTTCCCTCTCTTTCACCCTAAGTAATCCCAAATCATTCACTGGGATAGCATGTGAGATTAAACCATGACACACAGAATCTGGTCACTATCACAACTATAGCCAGTAGTGGCAATGAGCAACAAGTAGGTCACCCTTTAGTATTTTCTCTAGCTCAGTGCAAGCTCCTTAGACACCACCCCTTCTCCCAGAAGAAGTACCCCGCTTACATTTTTGCCCTTTTCCCAGTATCTCCTCGCTACAGACCGATGGCTCTGGGGATCACGTAAAGCACGCTTTTATTTCAGCTTAACCAAGAGTCTCCGCAATACAAGTGTTTTCATGTAAAACATCTTTTCTCCTTCCTGTACTAATTCCTCAGGGCTGTTGAGGCGCAGCGCTCAGCGTGCTTGGTTAATTTTTATTAATACGATCTCTCCCTCTCCCTTTATTGGTTACATGTGGGCGTGAAGTTGATTAGCCAAGGGAAAAGTAAAGTTACACATCATTCATCTTCTCTTACATTTCCATTGATCAATCCATACAAAATTATCCATTTTCCATTAATTTTCTATTTGCAGCATACCTTATTTTTAGAGTCGCAGTTAGCAAATTGATTTGCTGCTCTTAATCAGCAGTTTCCATTTACAACCTGAGAAGTGGGATTAACGCAGCATACTTGCCGCTTTGTCTCTGTCAGTGATACCTCACACTAAATAATTTTTTACGTTCAGCATGTTTTGCTGATTGAGTTTTCCTAGTGGAAGAAGAACAAGCTGTATGAATGCACAGCCTACTCACTGGGCTCGGGGCCAAGACTCTAGCGTAGGCACAGATTATAGGGTCTTTCCAGCAGCACTGACAGGGTGCGTAAAAATCTAAGGAAGCCAAAACATCTCTGTTCAAATTCACAGTGCAGTGGTTAGAGCAACCCTGTCTCCTCCATTCACTGCCTTCATCCCCCACCCCTCTACTGGATTTTAAATGAAACTTGATCAGAGACTCTGGTTATCTGATCTCATCGCTCTGAAAAGGCATCATGAAGGAAGGATGGGATTTTTTTTCAAAGCATCACAGAAGACTGTTTGAATGTATTAGAAGATAATCTGTTAACTCATCAGATTGTTCAGGCATAATGCACACAAATGATAGCCGGAGTAAGAAACATTGCTGGTTTTCTATTAATGGTTTCACATAATGCTGCCTTCCCTCCTGAGAGTTGATTAAAATGTAATTTAAATTGCTCCTGTCTTAGAGCTTCATTGTCTATTATCTTGAATGGAGACAGAGGCTCCCTATCGTGAGGATGTTTAACAGCAGAACATTAAGTGATCTCACTTTTATTTCATTGCAGCCAAATTCTCTATCTTTCTCATCTGATCGTGTTCATTACAGAAAGATGATGAATACAGGTGATAGGATCCAAAAGAGATGAGCCAGTAACTGATCGGCATTTTTTTCTCTTTATTTGGCAAAAAACACCACCAGCTACTATTACCATCTTTTTCAGTGGAACAAAAATGCAACACAACAGAATATGATCCATTGCTGCTGTTGCAATTCTTTTGCTAAAATTAAATAAACTTGGTTGATGCATATTAACTTCAGACAGGAACAAGCCTTATTACAATACATCATTGCAAAAAATTGAGTCAGAACTTTCTGGCTCGCTACATACTGTTTAATCAATGGAAACTGTTCCTAAAAACGCACTGTGTTAAAGTAATTGGTTTGGAAGGGAGAAGTATTTGCTATATATTCTGATTTATATTTAAAGACTTCTTTTCTTTCCCTACTGAAATTAAGAATGATTTGGAAACTAAAATCATTCCTCAAGCAGGCTGAGAAGAAACACACTTTCCTGGTTATCTCAGTGCAAACTCCCCATCCAAGAGACAAAAACTACTGCACTGAGCTCTCTTAATATACACTCATAATTTAATATCAAAGTAAAACATAACACCATCGTAGATAAACTGCAGTAAACAAAACTTTGTAACAGAAATCGGTGAGGTTTGCTACATGGCTGTTTTCTTTCTCCCTTGAGTCTGGCATAAAGCCAGAAAGTTTTCTCCATTTTTCACCATAGATACTAATACAGTGCATTTCCACAGAAATTTGGCAATGTAATTTAGCTCAAAAAAAGTAATTCCATAACTGTTCTATATCACATCAGCACCAGTGCTGATCTGCGTGTCTAATGTATCTGGCTTTGCTCAGTGTTAGTGCTCCACAGAACAGCCATGCAGAAATCTCATCTCACTTCTATCCCCTCTACTCTGCTACTGCTCTTGCACAACAACTAGGCAGCACGAAAAATTTTCAGTGTTTCTTTTGGAAATGCTGTGAAATCTTACTATCATCTCTGAGAAACTTAAAACTTGCATTGTGAATCTGACATAGAGACTTGTACTTTTTATATTCCTTGGAAAATGTCACACAGACGTTGAATAAAGCTACGTCTATCCTAGTCAATGAAGCAGTAGTCAGGAAAACCCTGGGCCATGGGTTGCAGCTCTTGTTTTCTACAAGTTGAAGGGTTCCCAGGCTTAGGGCTTATGCTTCTCCACCAGGGCTACCACACCGGGTGCGGTGGGGACCCAGCCCTGCTGCAGCTTGCATGCAGCCCCCTGCCCTGGAGGCTGGGGGAGTTCCTACCCTATAGATGTCAGCAAGCCTCAGGAGCCCACTGCTTCACGCCAGTTGGTGTCAGTACTCAGGATTGTTCTCAGGCACACTTAATTTGCTAGTATAGATACCAGCATAAATAGTTTGAAGTGCTCATGAGAGACGTGGAATAAGATTGAGACCAGATGGACCCACTTCCAGAGGTGCAATGTTAAACACATGCTGACTGGGAACAGGGCTGGGAAAAACAGGACCTGCCTGTACAGTTGATTTCACATGTATTTACACAACTTGAGAACAGGCAAAATAATAATTTTGTCTATTTGTATCACAAAAAAAGTTATCGCAAAATGGACACTTTGTTGTAAGCTACTTAAATATAGTATCAGCAGAAGTATTTTCGGATAGCAGCTTTGCTGTATACCCGATATACATTTCCTGATTAAAAACTGATGCTATATTCCTAACAACGTAATCAAATGCATAATTTTTTTTTTTTGAGAAGCCATGACTGAGCTGCAAGCCATTATGTATGAAAGAAAGCTTACAGAGCAAAGATGAGAGAGGTAATCACACAGCCACAAGCACTGAAACAAATCTGTATAAGGGTAGAGTTGTGTTTATGGTTGACAGAGCTAGTAGAAATGTGTTAAGTAGATTAAGTAGAAATATGCCATCAGACGAAGATAAATTATCTCTTTTGGCATTGTATTAACTCTGCATTGTGGTTTAAAACACAGAAAGACAAAAACTTTCAGAATCGCTGTAAGGGATGATGAAAGAACTAAGCATTTCACCACAATGAAAGGAAATTTTTTTCCTGCTCCTTCAAGACCCATTATGTAGCATTTCTATTTTAATCCCCCAATTTGAAACCATTTACTTTGAACCTCTGTATTCTAGATTTGAAGTAGAATGTAGTAGGATTTTATTCAATTATTTTAAGCATTTACCAAGTTAGCCTAACTGTTTTTCCTGTCACAGGCAGAAGGGGGTTGAAGAACTGTGTCAAGAGGGATTTTGAAAATGTCACGATTTGCTTCTTCTGACCAAGTCTTTTGAAGTAATTACACCTCACAACAGGGGACTTGAAATCTGATAGTGCATGAAAACTGAGAAATAAGCAAATTAAGACAAACTTGACTTTAACTTGAGTTAAATGGATATGTTTTTCTCACTTGCTGGTAATTATGATCTTAACATGGGCAGGATGACTTTTGAACTACGTATTCAGTAAGAGCTGTACATTCATTCATTAAGTCACTTGCCCACCCAACTCCGAAGGAAAAGTTCTGATGTTCGTTTTGCCTTGTGGAAATCTGTAGTAATTCCTACAGTAGCAGTGGTTTCGCTTTGGAATTATAATGGGCTTAGGGTGGCTGTGAGGCTGAGCCTGTGGACTCTTTGGAGTCACCTGTCTCACCCAGAGATGCTGAAGAAGGGTGGAGAACCCTATCTGTGCACAACCCAACCTGACTCAGAGCACTAGGGGACTCAAAGCAAGCACCAACTTGCCTATATTGGCAAATACTGTGGTGCAATAGGTGGGGACCAGTAGAGTGGAGCAGCAGGTGCTGAGGTCCCAACGTCTACATAAGCATCTTCCTAATCTGAACAAAAATGCTGACCTGGCCTAGACTGCTTGGTCTACATGAGAAACCATCACTGAAATCCAGAGTGCTCTTGGGAAGAATACCAGGACATTGAATAAAGTACTCTGAAGCCACGTTAAGGGCAGCCCCTTATGCTTCAGGCATTCAAGAAATCAAGAAACTGATGACGCTACCTGTTTACAGTTAGGAGACTTTAAAGAGAAGTTAAATAGACAGAAGAAAAGACAGTGAGTCAAACACGAAATTTCCACAGAAGCTGTTAGCTTTGTGCTCTGTTTGGAAAGGTTCCAGCAGTAAAACACTGTAATTTCTGACATCTTCCCATCTAAACATCGCAGCAGAATTGGTGCCTCTTCATGTACTAGATGTCGGATGAAAACCAACCTGAAAGCAGACAGCTTTCATACTTAGTGTTTATGCATTGCTTTATGTACAAACTTCAAACTGCTTTGCATAGTTTTAGGCATGCAGCTCTCACTGAGTCCAAATGAGTTTCACATGACTGAACCACGATGAGCTGCTTAAAAAATAACCCCCCTGGGTCTTAAGCAAAAACTTATTGTTTAAGTGTTGATTATTATTTTTTCTCCACTGAGACTAATTAAGGTCTTCAAGGAGCACAAGGGAGAAGAAGAAAGAGGACTTGCTCATCCCATGAATTCTTCCGTGTGCATGTGGCTAATTTTCAGTTGTGGCTGAGATGCAATGAAAAGAGGAATCAGCATGCACATGTGCAGACACAGATCTGGTCACGGACCTCAAGGTAATCAGTCTGGGTAACAATGCCAGTTCGCTGACAGAGAAATCAGAGTTGAGAAACCATGCAGACATTCATAATGAGGGACAGATCCACCCGCGCGAATACCGCTAGAAACCAATTTTAGGCAGCCAGATGCTAGCAGACTCTTTGAAAGTACGAACATGCTTCTGCTTTAACAGAAATACACTGTGGGAGCTCCAAACTACCTCTTGTTACTTCCTCTGCAGGATGAAGCCCACTGAAAAATAAAATAAAATAAAAGAGCAAAGGTATTTCTTCCTTTGGTGCAGTATAAATGGAGACAGATCTGCATTTCTGTACTCCACCAGCCGTAATGATCATGCTGGCTTAGTCCAGCTGAGGTTCTGCTTATAGAATTGTGCTCCAGGACGGTAAATCAGTCCTGGAAAAACACAATTTAAGCAAATCTGTAGGTTAGAAATCAGGATCCAACCAACCTTTTTTCCTCCCGTGGGGCTGATTTGCATGAGACTGATTTAAAATGCAGGATAATACATGAAGTGCATGAGCAGTTTAAAGGTTTATAAAATATCCTAATGCTCTCAGAACCTAGACAGCTAATTTAGATTTTTGCTGTGGATTAACTCACAAGCAGTCCAAACTCATCTTTCCACTAACCCATCTTGATTAGCAAGATCCCAGCTGCCATATGAGGAGGGAGCTCCATCTCAGATGTACTCATTTGGATTTTGAGGCTAAAGTGCCCTGATTACTGTTCTCCTTTGTGACAGAGGGTCGTTTTAAATGGCTTCACTAATCTGACGTATGGGTTAGATGGGGAGGAAAATCTTCAGTCACATCGGCTTAAGAGCCAGCCACCACAGTACACATTAATTGAGGCGGTGCACACTCCCACTGAAGCCAAGGCACCGTCTCAGACAGACTTTGAAGGGCTCGATCTCCTCCCTCTGCCTTAGACACAAATGATCATGACACAGGATAGTTGAACAAGAAAGCCCCCCAAGTACCCAACAGAGGTGAGACGACAATAAACGTAGTGCCTGCTTACAGAGTTAATCAGTTCCTGCACACCTGAGGTAACACTAAATACCATCCCAGCAGGCCATGCAGTAATTTGTTGAGTAATAATTACAGTTCCCAAACAGGACACAGTGGGAATACTGTTTATCCATCAGCATGCTACTTGTTTGTACATGTTCATAGGAAAAAGTTTCTTGGTCAGAGGAGAAAATACTCAAGGACAAAAGCTTCAAAGCTTGCTCTGATGCTCTGAGACTAATCCTGAGCTCTACGGATCTGCCTTCAACCATTTCAAAAGACTATGATGCATCAATATACTTCAGAATATTTTGATGTGGGCCTGGCCAGGATACGGTCAATGTGTAGCAGCTGTTAACAATTGGTGAAGCAAGGCCGATGTTCAGAAGAGACGACAGTCTCCACAAGTAACACAGATTTCTTGTTCTGTTTTAATACTATGAACCGTCCTGTGCAAGAGTTTTGTTTGTTTGTTTGTTTGGTTTGGTTTGAAAAGAAGCTGAAAGACTGAGTGATGAATGGTCTGTCTGTCCCGGAGGAATACCTTCCAGCTCACTGCTGGGAGCTGCAGAGAGCAGGGAACTGTGCGTTACTGCTGCCTGCGAGCTCTCCAACCTGAAGGTGGGGAGAGGACCTTCTCCAGAGGTGACAAACAGGTGCCCTTCACAAACACTGGCATGTAAGAGAGGTCTTGAAGAATCAGGCAGAAGCTGGGATCTGACATCATGGGTCTGTGTGCGTGTTGGATTTGGCTCCCCTGAGGTAGTTATCATCTTGTAAGTGGAAGTCTGATTTTCAAATACTTACCCTTGGAAAAACACAGGCATACACCATAGCCATATGAATCACAAAGTACTTAAATACTACAACAACCATGTGAAAGCTGCAGATTATTTTAAAATATATGGCTTTTGGACTAAATAAGAAAATGAATCATACAGTTTGGGCACTGTTGTTGACGTTACTTTGAGAGAGAGTTTTCTTTTATTTACATCATACTCCATTTTTTTCAGTGTTTCATTTCATGCCTTTTGTTACTAAAAATCCCAGTAAGATGAATGGGCTAGTTCATATTTGCTCAAAGCCAGTATTTCAGTCTATGTGCAAATTTAGGCAGACAGAAAGCCTGTTATACAGACAGTGTAGTAGGCACTAAAGGTCATACCTTCCCTCCCTTCCTCAGTGAATGACTCTCTAGCATGTAAAAAGGAGCTGTGGAGCAGTACAATGGGGGCTGGATTTGTGCTCCAGACCTGGGTGCATGCACTCATCACCTTGTGCATGTAAGAACAACTTTTCTCACTGGCTTCCTGAAGGTACTATGGAGCAGACTGGCTCAGGAGCCCCACAGAAATAGGAACTGGGTCTTAACGTGTGTTAAGTAGCAGATCCCAGCTCAGGTGTCCCACCAAGTTCAGCGCTTGGGCTCCCAGCAGGAGCTGGGTACCATGGTGGCTGTTGGAGGCATCCGGCTCCAAATCAGCATAAGCGAAGAGCACCGAGCCACGGTCGGCCCCTGGTGCAATCCAGTGCTCTCGAGCTGAACTTGCTTTTGTGAAATGAGCTATCTCACTGCCTCTGTTGACTTGGGAATTCAAAGAGTGATGGAAGCTGGAAATAGCTGCACCTCCCAGAGGCGAGATCTTGTTAAGATGAGAGAGCCTGTTTGGTGAGAACTGTGCACCAGGAAACCTTTCTGTAAAATCCAGCTAGCAAAATTCACACATGTATGCATCTGTGTTGGAAATCATCCGCCATCTGCATGGGCTGACAATGACATTACAAGTAGGGTCAGCATGCAGATCAGGGGTGCTTCAAGCCATCCCAAACCACAGCAGGAGACCAAGCACCTAAAAGGCTCATCCACCCCACCAGTGGGGTGTCCTGTTACACTCAGGTCACATTCTTGAGCTTTTCCCACAATTTTTAAGGCTAGAAAGTGTTTTGGAAACTTAACCTGAGCCCCTGAAGGACAATTTTTGTAGCTAAGCACAAATGCAGCAGGTGTTGAATTTGCTCACTAAAATGCATGATAAAGTCATATACAAGAAATTGCCTGCTCAGACATGTATGTTCCGGGATATTAGTTGGACAAAAACTCACAATCCTGTCCTTTGTCAGGCACCACCTGGTCCTTTCACACTTCCCACTAAAAATAAAATAAGAAAAAAATGACCTGACAGTGGAGAGAGCAAAATGCTATTAGTTTGCAGCTGACTTAGAGAGGCCGATCATTCCACAAGGTGCATCTACTTAATCAGGAATGAAGAGCTGGCACGGCATGGGATGGAGGCATCTACCCACACCAGGCAGTGGTTTCATACGAATTCTTGCTTTAGTACCACTTGTGCCAAGGAAGTGGAATTCTATATTTAAAATTTATTGCTGTAGAATAGACATATTGCTGAGGACCAAACTTATATAAATATATATGTATGTATCCCCAAATGCATACTGAACAACCCCCAAATAGCCCAATTTTCAATTCAAGCAGTAGCTAGCACCGCCTTCTCTTTCCAGGGCTCTAAAGGATTATGGCATATCATATGACAACAATAGCAGAACTTTTGCAGCTGATATAGATGACTTTGCAGCAGGCATCAGCAGTAGCATTTACTTTCACCAGAGATGAAAGTGGCTTAATAAACTGTGTCTGTGTCAGTGCAGCATGATACATGTGTACAGCATTAGAGAACAACAGACAGCACGGGAATTGATGACTCAGGCAGCAGAATTATGGTTATGCTGAAGGAGCAGGACTACATTCCTCAAGCAGAGGTCATATCTCCCCAATTATTTATAAGTTTCCGTTCAATCACCTGATTGTTAAAATGTCATTTCTTACGATCCGTTTATACAATTATCAAGCCTGTCCTGTTCTCCTTTTTAATTATGCAGCCAATATTCTGCTAGATATGCTGAAGCTGAAGTATAGACATATGAATAAGGAATAGACACGATCAGATAAAGAGTATTGTGTTGAACCCCCAAATTTTCAATACTTTGTGTTTTCAGGCAGGAGGAAATATGTGAATGATGTCAAAAATAATTAAAGCTGTTCAGGTTTTTCCAAGGATAAATTGAAGAGATGGAGACTTTTTGTTTAGAGAAGATATGCACAGAATGGATTGTGAAAGAGATCTGCACACCAGAAAAGGTAAAACTGACATTCCTATTTATTGACTGGGAATTCAAGAACACCTAGACCTCTAGAACAGCAAGGTATGTGAAAACTGAGAGGCTGTAGAAATAAAACTAAGTTGGCATAAGGTCCAGAACAGAATAGGAGAGGGACAGGGTGGTGATGACAATTAGCCTGTGCTATTCTTGTAGAAGAGGAATTTAATAAGGCTCAAGCAAGACCTAAACGTCTCAGCAGGAAAAGAAAAAAAAAAAAAAAGAACACACTGCTAATCTAAATAGAGTTAAATTGAACAATAAACTCTTTTATTTCAGGACAAAAGTCAGTCATTAAGTGAAGTTAACCTAACAGTTGTTCCCTAGGGAATTTCCTACATTGTCTTCTGCATTGTCTGGTATGTTGGGCGTTCTCAGGAAGATAGTATCCGATTAGATTTACACAGCTTTAGATGTTAGATGTCCCAAATTGGACGAGCTAGTATGTTCCTACAGTATAAGAGTACTTCCCTCATTAAAAAAAAAAAAAAAAAACCAAACAACAACAAAAACTAGGAACAATCACCTTCTAATCACACAGTTTTCAAAGTGTCATTAAAATTAACGAATAGGAGCAATGGGAAAAAAAATGCCACCAGGGTGGGTGCACTAAGCTTAAGGGTTTGAGGGCAGTATATCAAAGATGGCTTGACTCATTTCATTCAGTTGTTAACGAGGGACGATCAATAAATGTTCTTCAAATAAAACACCAGAGAGACACACATGAGATAAACAAACAACAGGAATTTGCCAAGAGGGGATGCACCTTTCTTTGTCATTACAGCGGCACTTGCTAATGTCTTGACTTGGACTCAAGGGACTAGTGTAAACACTGTTTCCTTACTGTGTTGTATACACCTCGTTGAAAATCCAGTCCTAGGCATTCCCAGCTAAAGGGGATCCAAAACAATTCCAACACTAGATGCTTCGGTGAAAACAAGGATCAGGGTGTATTTTCTGTTTAAGTAAATATTCAGAATTCACATCAATTAGTTGTCTATCACATAATTATAGACAGCTACAGAAATTTCAAACCTTTTCAAGAAATACTTTTCCTGAAAGATTCATCCATTTTTTTTAACAGCTCCCTTCCTAATCTGCATGGAAGTTCTGAGGCTACGTGCCCCACTGTCCCTCATTTCTTTTACGAACTTGATATATTGAGCAATTTATATTTTATGAGAACAACGCAAGCTTGAAAATTCCCTGACTCAGAAGTAGGTTCTCGTTCTTTAAAATACGTAAGAATTAGATATAGGTTTTTAGCTAGATATAATCCTTTTCTCTGCTTCTGGATTCAGGAACATTTAGGTGAAAGTCTACAGATTAATCTCCAGCTAAAAATTAAATGACTTTACCAGGTGTCCACAGCAGGGACAGTTCATAGCTTGTCTGTTATCTCATCTGCTCTCCCCAGCTAAGTATGGTTTGCAGTAGTGAATTCTAAGATGACAGACCTCTTAAAAATTGTAGGTTTCGGGTACTGCTGACAGTGGTATTTGTTATTTGTTGGGTGGCACACCTCCGCCTCTGTCGATGGTTTTAGATGCTGCTAGCGATGCTATTTTTTCATATGAAATAGAAGACAGGAGCGTAAGTATTATTTGCAAGGGTGAGACAGGGATTTTCATTGGATTTCCATCACTGGTAATAATTAACAATTTATCTTTTTCTTTCCATATTTACTATTCCCTCCAGATGAAGGTACTGGCATGACAGGTAACTAAGTATTTGGAGCCACTGCATTGTTCCAAGATAGGGAAAACCCTTGTTGGAAGTGTGCACTAAATATGAGGCAGGTATCAGGATTTTGTGAGGTTCTAGGTAGTCTAACATGCTCCCAGAAAGTGGGCTGAGAAGATCAGTCTACAGATACTGCAGCCTGGCAGGAGCATTCGGTAGGTATGTATGGCTGCACATGCATAGGTGCAGAAGGAGCCTTACGGTTTGTCCTGTTGTATGGCCAGGCTATAATTTAATCCAGAGTGACAGCTGGTGAAGGTCAGAATTTCAAGTTAGCACTTCAAGTCCATGAGCAGTGGCAGTCCATCAGAAAGCTCTCCAGTGCATCTGCTGGGACTCTGCTGTTTTAATCTAGATTTGCAAGCCCCCCACCAGCACACGCTGCGGCTTTGAAAACCTCAGCCTGAACCTTCTTGTGAAGGGGAACTCAGTCCCTGCCGCTGGGAAGGCCTTTCCCCATTCCTGCCATGATCCACACGTTCTGTTTCTCTTAACATTGCAAAATAGGAGTAATCACGGGGAAGTTGAGAAGCAAAGAAATGTAATTCTTTGGTAGAAATGGTGCCAAGAGTAACCCCCACACACACACCCTGGGCAGACCCCCAGTATGCAGAGCACACAATTTAAAAATGTCAGGAATCAAAGATCCCTTCTTGCTAGAAAACAAGTAAAAACCTTGCATTTGGGGGCTTTCAGAAAAAAGAAACCTACTAACTTGGCACTGACTGTCATTTAACCTGCAGGCAAAAGTGCCAGGACCTTGTAATTACAAGCACCTGAATTATACTGCAGGTATTGATCCTCCATTGTGTGGAACAGGAGCGATGTGATGACCCCACTATTCCTGCTCACAGAACAGCTGGAGTTTGACAACAACAGAGAATCAATGTCTGGGTAAACCTGTTTTTTTTTTCTTCTTTTTTTTCCCCTCTAGTGATAATTCAATTTAGCAGCTATAAAGCAGAAGTTAATTCTTTGCCTGACTGTATTTGGGTTTTCAGAGAGTTGCTGCCCTACTGGTTTCAGAAAATAGCCCTGTCTAAAACTGCTGGAGCACTTTATTCAAAATCACTGATTCCCTCCCATCAGTCTTGAGTGGGCCTCATTGTTAGGAGTCTCTTCAGGATTTTTCAACTGAAAAATCGTATTTCTATTCCAGTTGTCATGGAACAGCCAGTCTCTCTTGGTGGAAAGAAGAGCTGGCATTACATTCTGGAAAAAATGTCCCATAAATGTATTCTTTATTACTAATATCAAAAGCTCGATGCTGCCACGTTTACACAAGTTGACTGGCTGACTTTAATGGAAATTCTCTGTTTGATGAAGGAGGGAAGGACTGGTACAAAATAAACAAATAGTAAATAATAATTAAATTATAAAGAAAAGTTCTGAGGACATTGGAGTTTCAAATCTAGGCTCACATCCTGCAATCTGCGTTGGGTACTTTTCAATTTGGCTCCGTACTGAGCAGCTTGGATGACTGTCATCTTAAATTGGAACTAATTGCTTTGCTATCTGTGCACAGGAATCTGTCCATTTATGATCTCCCATTGCCTTGCCAAATTCCAAAATGAGTTTCTTGAAGCACCCACTAAGACAGGAGGGGAAGCTACATGGAAGGTGATATAGAGTCTCTATTTCTCTCTGTAGAGCCAGTAGCTGGTGCCAGGGACCCTGCTCTTCGCTGGCCTGCAAGGACACCATAATAACACTGGCAGACACACATGGCACATTAGGCAGCAGGGTATCAGTTAGCGGGAGTTTGCAGTCTGAGAATTCAGAGTGCAAGGTAACAGAACAATCAAACTCAACTGAATAGATGATTATGAGAGGATGGAAAGAGCCATACGAATACCTCATTTTTAAAAGTTACGACTTAGCCTCATGCCAGTCTGAGGCTTGATTTAAAGTTGTTAGTGCTTCTAGCATAGAAAAAACACAAAAAAATCACCAACCAACCAACCAACCAACCAACCTTCTAAATTTGACCAGCACAATGCAGAAGCAGCAGCCCCAGCTGTGGAAGTGAAATTTTCTCTCTGACTCATTACAGAATGTTCACTCTGAATACTAATGCTGACAAACAGTATCATCATTCTCAGATGTTCATCATCTATCTGATCAGCGGAAAGAAGTGCTTTTCCACTGGTGGTAGACGGTGGTCGTTATCATTATATAAAGCAATATATGAATCTGTTATTAGGAAATGCTCCTTGAGCACTCACTTGAAGCTATCTCCAACTCTGTGCAAAGCTGGAACGAGAGGGAAGGCTCAATCCAAATCAGGGTTTTAATCAATATTATGTAATACTTTCTAAAGTTAGAGAAGTCCTGAAAGATGTAGTCCTGTTACCAAAACCTCGAACTGGACAACTTCTGTAATGCACTGGGGCATGTGCACATTGCATTTTACACGAGCACATGAACAACTCATCAGGAGTGGAACCACTGGGGTCAATATGAAATAAATGGAGCTTAATAACAAAAACAAAGGTGTACAGATAAGAAGAAATAGGAGGCAGGGAAAAAGTCTGTGGGATTTTTCACTTAATTCTAGCTCTGCTGTATATTACTTAGGTTTTATGTACTGCATAGTCGTGAGGTACTGGCAGAGATAATAATAGACCTTACATTCTTATTCCTTAGTAACTCTGAAACTCAGAGGTGTGATTAAAGAGAGGAGTGTATCAGGGCTGGAAAATATGATGTGAGAACATCTGGAGACAATTGGCAGAGTGTAAAAATAGACTCTATGTCCTAATATATACATTTTTTTTCTGTTTCCAATGTCTGTGAATCTGTTCTATCAGGCAGTTTTATAAACTTTTAACAGCAGACTATCAAAACAATGAGTGAGACTGTACTTAATCACGTGGCATCTAACACTTTGTAAGGATAAGACTAGAAGAAGTAACCCTTCTCTCAAAATTAGAGCATGTGCTCATCCCTGGCATAGCCAAATAGTCTTCCACTCACACACTGCCAATATGCTGAGCATGTCCCCAGCCTGAACACTGACACCGAGCTGATAAACAACCCCCTCTCTCCCTCTGTCTCTCTGGATACGTGAAAGGCCTTGCTCATGCCACTAACTCTCTGCACAAACGGCACTTGAAAAAACAAGTTTAGGGTTTGGTTTATAAGGGTGATCGCAAAGGGTCAGCAAGAAAGGGTGTTTTACTGCTCTTCACAAACCAATGTGAGCCGGAGGAATTGCACAGGTCTGAGTTTATTTAACAGACGATGCTCGGATCAGACTTGAAATCTTTACTTTCTTGGAAAAGTCAACCTGCTGTTTTCTTCAAATGTGCTCATTCTGCATATTTGGATTCATGCAGAATAAATGGTTCATTCCCTGCTAAAGCTCACCAACTTTTGTAGGTTTTTGCATCTGAGAACACTGCTGAAGGGGAGTTAGCTTCTGTTTAAAAAGAAAACCCACAAGAAGACATTAAGCCATCACACTACTTTTGGCAACCAGCTCTGCTATGTTTGCAGGCCCCAATCTTTGTGCAGAACATGGGCAAGGTGGGGTGCATGGATGGGGAAACAAGGCAAAACTTCATGGATGAAGCTGATCTTTCAAAACTGAATGGGAAGTGGGCAGTGGAGCCATTTATTCAGAACCTTTCAGCCCTACTTTGCTATGCTTAAGGCAAGACACCCCTCCTCCCCCAGCATGATAATGCCACCAGGTAGGGTCAGCAAACTGAGCAAATGTGAGAAACAAAGAAGACTCCACACAAAGACAAGAAAAATGCATGAAAGGTAAGGAACCTCAGTCAAGCAAAGTACATGAGACAGTAAGAAAACTCAAGATAGCTGAAAACACCAACTGAAATAAAGATTTGCATCTGTGATTCTTAATAGGATGAAAATGTAGAAATCAGTGCAATCTCATTTCTCCCAGGGAAAGTGGGAAAAGAAGACATGCACACAAACACTGGGGTCTGTCATACCAGAGATTAGGCCAGTCACTGACCACACCCTGACTACGCTGTCATTTTGCTAAGTCTAGCATTTTGCTTTATCTAGCCTTTAAGCTTCATACTCTCTGGGGCCAAAAAAGGGAGAATTGGGACCTTTCATACAAAACACTCAGTTCTTCCTGCCGTGGAAGAACAGAGTGAAGAGCTGGGGAAGGGAAAAAAAAAAGCCTGAATTCATTCCCTTTCCATTTTTCATTACACTAAATGTTCTCAGGAGAGATTAATGTCTGTTCACGGTCAGGCATTACTTCATCCAAGAAGGAGAACTACCCGGTCATCACTCTGAGAGATGAAAGCAACCTGAGATCAAATCATCACTCCTGCTTTAATCAAGTCATCATCTGAACTAAGTCCAATCAAGGAAAAACAACAACAACAACAACCAAAACAATGTGTTTTGAGGCAAAACCTCAAAACTTGTGTCCCTGTTCACCAAAATCATACAATAAACAGTAATGGGAAAGACCGCTAATCAGACATTTCTACAACAGGATTCCTATTGTCCAGCTGTACCTGAAACCTCACTCTGGCAAAACTTCCGTGCTCAGGATTGAGGCCCATGAGCAAAGAAGACTCCCACCTAGAAACTGATGCTTGAAGCCCTGGTGCCCTGAGCAGCCCCAGGTCGGGGCTTTCTACACCCTACGTCAAGGCATGGCAATGCTGAGATGCTGCAGCCGGATTGCCCTCTGGTGGCTAGCAGGGCGACAGGAGCTGGCACCCCAATTTTGCTCTGACTTGCTGAGGGTGTGCAAGTAAGCCTTGGGCCTCTTCCCTGCATAATTTGGCTTCCCACCTGCAGAACAGGTAGAGAAGCTAATCGTGCACCTTGTTATGGTGCTTATTTCTATTTATGACAAACATTTAGAGTACACTGAGCACAGAAGCAGTTAAGGGCTATTCATTTCTGGTCTCACTAATGAGGTATGAGTTGTTCGATTTATCTGCACAAAACACTCTGAGAGCCTCAGAAGAAGAAATAATGCACGACACCATTATTTTGTAATTTTTTGTAACTGCATCTGTGTCTGAATTACCACAGATGTTTGTGTCTTCGATGCAGCATGAAGTAGCGAGGTTATTATTTTTTTTCTTGTTGCTTTGGTGAGAGAAGCACACTGTGCCATGCCACGGTAACTCACAAGACCCCAACATTACTACTATTCACAGCCATGCTGAGGGGGCAAAGGTGCATATAATCACATGGCTGGACATTACCATGCCTGCCATCTGCTCCTCCTGCACCTACAGGGAAGTGAACCAGAGGCATCCATCTGTCACTCCACTCGAGTTTCTTCCTTGGGTCAGGCATCATGCTTTGGCTGCAAAATTGGTATACTTTAGGGGATCATTTTCCTACAAAGCATCCTGCTCCTGCCAAGTGTCTGCTATTGGTCCCTCTGTCTCATGTGATAATCAACCAGCTTAGATAGCTGTTTGATATCTAACATTAGTGTAAATGGGCAAAATTTAAAGAAAATGCAACAAAGAAGAGATATGAAAACATTAAAATGATTTGGTAGATCAGTTCTCTCTTTGGAACTGGGGGTGGAGGGAACCAGGTCATATTTAACACCAGTATAAATCTAAATATGATCTACTGAATAGAAATTTTTCCCCTGAAAATTAAACTATCAGAGCCACCAAGACCAGAACCTGGAGCTGATCACACCAGCTGTGGGCTGACAATGACTAAATTACTGTAATAGCAAAAGCCAGCAGTTGTCAAGAAAATAAAATAATAATAAAATACAATAAATTAAGAGATACTTGAGCAATCTCAGATGAGTATTCATGTGAGTAGCTGCATGTGAAAAAGGACTTGAACGCACTTTCCATACACTGATGTGGAAAACAGGAGGAACGTCCTTAAGATGGCGTTTTAATGGATACCTACTAACTTTAAGTTTTTCAAATAAATGTTCTGCAAAATCTATGCATTTGCAATACAGTATGAGTGCTACATTAGCTGCAGTAAAGCTGTGCCAAAAAGATGAGTTTTAGTGGGAGATGTCCCTGCCCATGGCAGGGGGTTGGAACCAGGTGATCTTTAACGTCCCTTCCAATTCAAACCAGCCTGTGATTCTGCGATTCTATGAGCTGAGCAAGCCCTAACTTGAATTAAAATCTGCTTTGTCTTCATTGTTGTCTGAATTGAAGCAACAAATCCAGAGATTTTCTGTACTACAGGCATGGCCCAAGTTTATAATTATGCACATCAGAAGGACAAAGCAATGAGTACCTGTACGCTGTGGCTTACTGAATATACACAGTATGCATTGAAGCTAATGGAAAAAGTAGGGATTGAAGCTTGAACATGGTTTTCAACAACATAAACGTCAACAGAAGGGCACAAGAAAACCAGTCACAGCTCATGTAACTAATTGGTCTATATTCATCATACTTGTCTGTACCATTTCTGTATTTTACTAATATAATATGTGAAGTAAACACATAAAGTAAAATACTGTAATTTATTTCAATGGAGTTCTAATGACAAAGCTAATCATGAACTCAAATATTTCTGTGAATCTGATTCAGTGAATTAAAACAGCATCAGTGGAGTGACTTTGGACTTACTCTAATAGAAGCATAGGCAGAATTTAATCTTTAGACCCTATAAAAGCATTAATAAAAAACTACTTTCATTTGTTGCTTACAGCAGTGAAACAATTTGGTATCCAACAGCTCATAGACTGGAAGATAAAAGTTCAGAAAGAAACCTTCAATTGTTACGCAGAGCAACAGAGATCCCAAGATTTCCCGTTGGTGAGAACCTTCTTCTTGTTACAGACTCAGTTCACTATGATTCACATTCTTGCATCTTCTGTTCAGCTGTGTGAAGTATTTCCTAAACAATACTAAAAGCTAACCATTTCCAATGCTTTCATGTTCCTGTTAAATATGCTGTTACTTCATCGACTGACCTGTAAGTACTGAGCTTTCTCTTTACCAAAGCATGCTCATGATTTCTATTTCAGTTGTAATGATAATTTTCAGAGAAGAGAAATTCAGGATCATTTTTTTTTTCCTCGAGTATTCTGGATATAATTTTTTTTTTTTTGAATTGTAGCTTCCATTCACTCTTTCAGGCTAAGCATTGAATTCAGTGACTGCAAGCATAGCACAGTGGAAGGGACAGACATTACTTTTTGAGGGCGAGCAGCTTGGGTTGCCTACCTAAACTTTTCAGCATTCTCCTCACAGTCTGATTAATTCTTGTTCAAATGCTATTAAATAAAATTAAAGGAATGAAAACTGCAGGTGCTCTATCATTGCCAGCAGTGTTTTAAAGTATTGCAATCTGAATATACATTAAAAACAGCCTAAGGGTGCTTTTAGCATAGTGGCTTAGAACTTAGCAAAGCTCCTTTAAAAAAGAGACCCATTAATCCCCTCCATCACAAGAACTGGCTATAGAGAGGAGCCATCACAAATACAATTCAGTTCAAAGCTGAATAAATAGCTAGAAGGCTGCTGATGGGAATATTGTAGAAGCACAGCGGTCAGACATAGATTTCCAAGGTCTTTTTCTTTACATCATCTCCAAAGTGTGCCATGGAGCACTCTCTGGGGGTGAAGATAAGCTATCCGCAACATAGGTTAGCCTCTGCCTCCCTGAGAAGGCTGTAGGAGACACAGGCAACTTCAATGTCTCCCAACAAAACACTTGAGAAATTGTGGCATTTTTGTCAAAGCAATCACTGCAATGTATTTTCTCCACAAGATGATAGCTGAGTGTATAGTGCACTTGCAGATATCCATCAGCTTTATGTTTGTAGAGCATCTAAACAGTGGGTTCCTAGTCCTTGCTGGGGTCTGTAGAGGCTCCTGGGCTGGAACCAGCAACACTGAAATACCACTGCCCTAACAAGAAGGCAGACCAAACAGCAAATTCACTGATGACTGTTTCCATGTTGTGCTCCTTGCTGCTGCTCATGGGCATCTCCTGAATGAGTTACGGGCAAAGCTACACATCCCCTTTTTTCCAGTTGAGCAATCCTAACAAGTTCCTGTGTCAATCAGCAGTGCCAAGGTCTTCTACAAATGAAAACACAGATGAAGATGGGGAACAAGGCACAAGATTGATGCAGTTCATATGCAAACTTGCCTTGGAGGCAATATCTTAACAATCTACAGTGCCTGATGAATGCACCATAGCGTAGTAAATATGCTTAATGCAAGTGTGGCAGACAGGCTGGAATTCTCTTATGCTGAGCAATGGAAAAATGGATTAGGTATTGAATAAAAATAAATTAATATTTTAAAATGCTGGAATGTGTGGCAAATTCAGTAAACTATGAGGTAGCTGTTTCCCTCTAGATAAATACAGTTCCCAATCTTTAACTCTTACAGTTTAATATAAACAAAAAAGCCTCAGATCTGTCATGAAAATACAACATTGATAGTGATAAGAAACAATATGAATGGTATCAATGATACCATCTAATACAGCTGATGATTTTATATATGAAAACTGTAAAAGAGGTGCTTATGAATGGTGATTTATTTCTTCATTAAAACACTTGTCCTTCAAACCAAACCCTGTAATTTATTGAAATTAACAGGGTCTTAAAATTGGAATACGTATTATAAATTAATGCCTTTTTGAGCTTATATAATGTCAAGCATAATGTTATTGGCATCCTACCTTTCCTGTGTAAAAAATACTGCATGCTGCACTAATACATATTGGCTTACTTAGAAAAGCAAAGCTAAGAATGTAAATCTCTAAAGCCCATTTACCAGAGGCTCTCACAATACTCTGCCGTAACTCAATCCAAAACTGCCATAGTTCTACATTTTCCAAACCTGAGAAGCTCTCAGTTCAGTGTCTAGTGCATTTCAGGGCTGTCAGACTGAAACCACTGCACCTAACAACTTTATAAAGGGAAAACCTTCTCACTGCGAAATTCATGACTGTTTCCTACTCTTGCACAGCTGCATTATACAAAATGCGTTTTGCTTTGTCGTGAATGAAAAAGCAGCCACAGACGACAAGTCTCACAGAACGACTTCATTTTCTTTCTTACTACAGATTGGATGTGCAGAGAACCACACTGATCTGAGACAATCTTCTCAACCTTTGCTGGCTGAGTTACCCATGCCTGCTCCTCTCTTCTCCTCCTTCAGTGGTAGGGTTTTGGAAGGGCTTTCCAGCTGCACTTTGGAAAGGGCACCCAGAAATGCTGCTCTAAGAAATTCTAGGTTTGGTCCTCCTTGTTGGCTGTAAGGGAGTTACTTCTTTTAATAACTCATCCATGGCTGTACGTCCTAAGCAACAACAACAAAAAAAAACCAGACCTGCATACTGAGTGGGAGTCAAACACTACTGTGGTCATCTAGCGGCTCATGTGAAGAGCTGCCTGGCATTGTGAAGCAGAGAACTAATCCTCACTGATCCCATGACTGAGAAACTACACTACACTACACTACAAAAAAAAAAAAAGCCCTTGATTCCCTCCTCTACCAAATACATTTTTTTTGTTTCCCTCTTTGCACAAGAACTAGTGGGTCCAGGTGAAAAGTAGTGTACTGAACATGAAACAATGCCACCTCTGCTGCCTTTTTTTAGCTTGCTTTTCTCTATCTGTCTTTTCTACAAAGATGATGGAAGCTTCCAAAACAAGAAGATAGTGCCACAGGCAAAATCAAAATAGGTGATTTTCCCCCTTTTGTTTTTCAGAAGTCTCTTCTATAGAGGATTCCCGTGCTGGTTGCCAGGGGCTCTCGGCAGCAGAAAAGCTGACTGAGCTTTGTTATGAAATGTCATTCTTAAAAGTCTTTTTATTAATATTTTTCCCAGATTTATTTGTTACAGCAGCAAAAGATTTACTGCAAGTTCTAGAGTTATGTTTGGAGTGTTCATAATCCACGAATGTGAAGGATGTTGAAACTATGCAAAAACGCATTCCTTTCCAAAGTAACATTAATAATACATTTGCAGATATTGAGACCCGCTCTACACTAGTTGAGATAGAGTATGGGTGTAATGTATTCCCAAGCACTGTGGATAAATCACCTCTATAAATTCTTCATGCTATGCTGTAATCTCCAAAAGCTCTCTGACTAGTAAAAATCAGCCTGGCTGAGCAGTCTGGGATTCTTCTCACTATCTTATTATTCATCTGCCAGTGTGCGGTGGTTTTACCCAGCTGGGCAGCTGAGCTCCACCACAACCGCTCTCTCACTCCCTCTCCTCAAAGGAAGAGGGGGAGAAAACATGATGGAAAGGGCTCAAGAGTGGAGATAAGGACAGGGAGATCGCTCACCAATTACTGTCATAGGTAAACAAGACTAAACATAGGGAGATTAATGCAATTTATTGCCCATTACTAACAGAGTAGAACACTGAAACTAAAACCAAACTAAAACCACCTTCCCCTCATCCACC
The DNA here is from genome assembly GCF_964034855.1 of Anser brachyrhynchus. Taxonomy (NCBI): domain Eukaryota; kingdom Metazoa; phylum Chordata; class Aves; order Anseriformes; family Anatidae; genus Anser; species Anser brachyrhynchus. The sequence goes on along the minus strand of NC_137695.1, from coordinate 46,571,625 downwards.
ATCTTCTACCCCCTCACCCCAAGCAGTGCAGGGAAATGGGAAATGGGGCTGTGGTCAGTCCCTAACGCTTCATCTTCCCACACGGTCACTCTCTGTCCCTGCTCCCCGTGGGGTCCCTCCCACGGGATGCCGTCCTTCCCGAACTGAGCCTGCGGGGGCTGCCCACAGGCAGCAGCTCTTCAAGAACTGCTCCCACACGGCTCCGTACCACGGGGTCCATCCCCCAGGAGCAAACTGCTCCAGCACGGGTCCCCCACATGTGGGCGGCAGCTCCCCCCAGACCCCTGCTCCTGCGTGGGCTCCTCTCCACGGGCTGCAGCTCCGGCCCGGGGCCTGCTCCTGCGGGGGCTCTCCATGGGCCGCAGCCTCCTCCAGGCCACATCCACCTGCTCCACCGGGGGCTCCTCCACGGGCTGCAGCGTGGAGATCTGCTCCGTGTGGGACCCATGGGCTGCAGGGGGACAGCCTGCTCCACCAGGGGCCTCTCCACAGCCCGCAGGGGAACTGCTGCTGCGTGCCTGGAGCACCTCCTGCCCTCCTGCTGCACTGACCTTGGGGGCTGCAGGGCTGGTTCTCACTCCTCTCTCTCTCCCAGCTGCTGTTGTGCAGCAGGGTTTTTTTTTTTTCTTTTCCATTTCTTAAATCTGCTCTCCCTGAGGCCCACCCAGCATCGTTCATGGCTCAGCTCTGGCCAGTGGCGAGTCCCTTTTGGAGCTGGCTCCAATCTGACATGGGGCAGCTGCTGGGCTCTGCTCACAGAGGCCACCCCTGCAGTCCCCCTCCTACCAAGCCCCTTGCCACCCAAACCCAATACACAGTGACACCTGAGGTCGAAACAGCCAATGTCTTTACACATATGGCACCACATAACTTTACTTCAGCAAAGTCTTAATTGTTTTTTAAAAACACTAACACAAACCTGCACACCTCTCTCCTAACCCGCCCTGTGCATATCAGATCACTCTTAAAAATGTACTTGTCTGTGCTTTGCTTTTCATGATAGGGCACAGTACTCAAAGCTTTTCAGTACTTTTTGCTTGGTCTCCTTAGTTATACAAGTATCTGGTATAAAAGGCAGACTCATGTTTCCACTTGTAGCAACATTCATGTGCATGCTTTCCTGGAAGCAAATTTAAACATGCAATCACAATAAAATATTTGTTAACACCTCTGAATCAGTTCTTCCAAAATCACTTGAAATGGACATACTGCATGCCAGTCCTTTCTTAATGGTGATAAGCATCATATTCTACTCACAACTAACCTTTGGAGGAATATACCTCTATAAGCTCATGCATTACTTTAAAAATCAACTGTAAATACCACTTTGAAGATTTTAGTACCTAGGCAAGCCCAATGCTTGGGTTGAGTTTCATTCCTGTGTGAATAATGTTTCCCAGAGCAAAAAACATGCAGAAGCACATCCCTTCCGCTAGATCGTGGGCTAGGTAACATACCACTCCTATCAACATAGCCACTGAACAGGAACAGAAACTCTTGTCACAGCCAGTGACAATATGCCTCCACTCCAAAAAGCAGGACATACAATACGCAGTTTGGAGATGCGGCAGGACCATGTGTGATCTCCTTTCCTCCATAGATACAAAGCTTTAATCCTCTCAATCCACAGGACAAAACAGGCTTTTCACTTGTCCATGCCACGTTGAAAAACATCACCTCTGCTGGACCGTGAACCACTGAGGGCTGAGATTTCCCAGTCTGCCCTAAGTCAAAAGACAGCGAGTATAAGAGGGACTCTGTCATAACTTTGCTGCATTGTCTGAAAAGCTGAACGCAACTTGCAAATGAATTTGAGAGCAACATGTCTTTACTCCATAAATCTCACGTTTATGATTACATGTGTTAGGATAGGTGTTGGTAACATCATAATCAAACACCATCTGATTTCCAGATGAGTATTTGGATTCGTGAATTCAGTTGGATTCATATCTCATCCGCTGACATTTTGACAGCAGACACCTGAGGGTGCAGAGAACGTTCCCTGTAGGGGACACAACCCTTTGAGGACTAAACACAGGATTATTCAACCAGAAAATTTAATTTTAAAAGATAAATACTAGGAGACAGATTTCTTTTTTTCATTCATTTTTCACACTTTCTGTAATAATCCAAATACTTCTAAAAATAAAACCAGAAGGATCGCATAACCAATGCCTGTTAATAGAAAAATAATTGGCTTAAATGAGGCACATGCTCAAAAGCACAAAATAAATGGCCCAACAATTCTTTGGAGAGTTACAGTATTTTTAGCCATATGGTATTTCTTATTAATTGTTATAAATACTATGAGCCAACTATATGTTCGGCACTGTACAACACATCCACATACTGTCAAATCTTAACCCAAAATGCTTCAGTTCAAAAGATTAAGATATGTAGGAACAGGGGATACTGAGAAAATAGTGACAAGAACAACAGCCCAGGTGCTCCTTGATATTAGACAGTGAATTAGTCCCTGCTCCTTGCAGCTGCATCAGGATCATCTCTCACTGGGGAATTACAAAATGGACTCTAAGTTCTTTCTCCCCCACAGCCAGCAAAAGGAAAGAAGGAAGAAAAAGGGAGCATATTTAGGGGCTTAACAACACACACCAGCTCTACAACATATTTTGGGCCTTTAGCAATTTATGATAATTGAAAGTAACCCTCAAGCTGTTCTTCTTTGTGTGATGGGGCTGCTCTGGAGCACAGCCAGCCTGGAGTCCAGAGCGGCATAAGCTCCCAGGCTGAACTGTGCCATGAAGCTCTAGGTCACAGCAGAGCCTGTGGAACAATGCTGAAAATTTTTATAAAGCAGTGAAAACCACTGTGGGAAAGACACTTTGCTCTGGTAGCAGTGAAGCACAAGCAGCTGGATGTTCTGGTTTGAGCTTGGTGCTACAGCATCCCCACAGCTCTCCCTGCAGCCTATTTTACATGAGGCCACATGCAGGAAAGAGTGACTTTCTTAGGGCTGTGAAGAACCACATGAAGTCAGCAAATGGCATCACTATCTTCCACAAGAAAGAAGGATATTTTCCATACTGGAAAACACCAATGAAGACAGGTGCCTTGCAATCCAGAGGAGAAGCTCAATGGCCAGGAAGGTTAACGGATGGTCCCAATAATGATACAGACCAAGACGTTTGTCTCAGAACAACCTTTGATTTCTGAAACATTCCTGAAAAAAGAGTGAGTCAAGTCTATGTGCACTGCATACCTCTCACCCCAGGTTTTCTCTGGCTCTGTAAACTACAAGGAGAGAGGACCTTCCTTTTTCCTGCAGTAGCCCTTCCTTGGAAGATGTACACTAAGCATTCTCTACCTTGTGATGTCTCCTGTACAGCAGTCTCTACCTCGGAGGTCAGAAGACTTTTATCTGATTCCCTATCAGCAACATCTATGGTTTGTAGCTAGTCTGCTAGTAATAGTCCCAGTCATAAATGTCCCAAGGGTAAGGAAAGATGCACTGCAAATACGCACAGCCAAGGCCCAGGGTTCTGTTTCCCTATCTTCTAGATGTTATCCTATCTTGCAAATGATCTCTCTCCCTAAGAGATTGCTCTGCTTGAAAAAAAAAAAAAGCTGCCAGTGTCCATTCATATTAAGCCACTGCAACTACTCCATTCCTGTGCATCCTCCTTGTCCACTCCTGGGAATCACTCAGCACTTTCTTCATCCCTAAGCACCAAGCGTTCTTTCCCTCTGTCTGGCAGAGCTGCCCCCCATCTCTCTCCAGTGCAGGCTTCATCCTCAATAACTGTCAGTGCATTTCTGTGCAGAACAGGCTGTAATGTGATTAATTTTATGCTTCACAACCTCAGTGTAAGAAGTAGGTCCCGGGGTAGGGATTTGACATGAAGCTCTCATGCACGTACAGGGCCTCGGTCAGAAAAACAGCTCTTCCTTCCTGAAATGGCAGAATAATACAGCTTTGAACTACACGAAATGGCCAATTGCTCTAAGGAAACGACACTGCCAAACCTGAGCACTACTGAAGGGAAAGACATGAAACAGGAGATAATTGCTCCATTCTACCTCCAAGACAAGGCCAAAAGATCACAGGGTTTGCAACCATTTCCTTCTCTCTGTGTGCTGCGCTTTAAGGCTCTGAATTAACTCTCTCAATACAAATACAAGTGGTTTGCCTTGCAAGCATATACTTACCATTGTCCATTTATCAGGTACTTGCATTGTTTGCTATCTTCACTTTCTCCTCTCCGTGACATCTTAATTGTAGTGTCTGCATGTTAATTGTTAATGCCCTCAGCAATGAGAAGCTGTGATATTACAATGAATTTGCAGCCTCTACAGGAGGGAGTGCTATCTAATGCTTTAAAACATACTGCAAAACCATCGTTCTCCTTCTCATGGGATGCTAACTTCAAGAAGCAGTGCCTTTTTCAAATGATAAGGAATTAGAAACGTCATGCTAAGAACTGAGAGATTCTCATGGGCTGGCTGCAAGGGAATTCCAGCAGCAGCAAAGTCCTGGGACCTACAGAAAGGGTTTCTAATCTGGTCAGAAATGATGCTGTTTTCCACGCAGTTTACACAATAGCACTGTCGCTAATTTGCTACCACTGTAAATGTGTGCTTGATTCAGTGTCCCTTTTTAAATTTTCCTTTGTAACTCTTGGTCTTGCAAAGCATTGATTATTATTCATTAGCTCTGAAGTAAAAGACATGTCAGGCTCTGCACAGTATTACAGTTTTGAAACAAAGTCTGCTCCCTTACATTAGAAGAAAAGGGATCAGATTTTCCAAAGAATCTTGGCACTCCATATTAAAGCGACATGCCTACTGCAATTCTTAAAGGCACCTGCAAGAGTTTCACACTTAACTGCCATTAAAATAAAAAGCAGATTAACGTCTGGTTAGTCTCCTTAAGTACTTAGGGAAACTCACTGAATTCTCAACTGAGTTATTAAGCATTTGCTGATTTGGAAAACCCAGCCCCAAAGTCTTGCCTTTGTCCCTGAATATGACAGGAGCCAGCTCTCAAGTGAGAAGAGTAGCTTGGAGAACCACGTAATCATCCCTGTACAGAAGAAAAGCTCAGTGATGGGAAAGCTGGTAGACCTATACAGCAGTGCTCTTTCTGCAAGTGTTTGTTACAGGTGGAGTTTTGAAGTCTTTTGTTGAGTTGAATGTGCTTAAATTTTGACATGAGCTCAAGTTCTTTGTCAATCTACTGTAGAATTGGATAGGACATTTGTATATTTGCTGTTTAGAGATGTGACAGGGATAATACCCATCACATGAGGCCGTATTCTTTGGATGACACTTGGTTTTATATATGCTTCTTCTAAATTATTTACGCAGTCTACAGTGGACATACACAAGTGATCAAAGCTAGCATAACCTCTACAGTTAGAACTTCCTTGTCAAAAAGTGCCAAGGGGTGGGTGGAGGGGGAAGCGTTCAAAGGCTTTGCAAAAAGTCGAAGACATTTCTAACATAGAAAACTTCCAGAACCTAAAGTCAGCAGTATAAATATCCCTGTATTACTGATAGCAGTACTAAGTGTCCATGTGCCTGGCAGTTCACACATAAGGGAATATCAAATAACAATGTTTATTAAGTATCTAACAGTTAGTCATTTTTCTGTCCTTGCAGGAACGCTGTCACAGGCACTGGATTATTCATGGACACTAGACAGCAGTGTGTGTGCTGCCATAAAAATTGTTGTATGTCAAATTATTGGAACACAGTCCAACAGAGATTCAAGCGTATGGCTAGTGCTGCCGTAGGAGTAAAGCTTGCTAAGAGCTCGATTTACATATTTAACTGCATTTGCTGGGTTAGGGCTTGATTACATTGTCAGAAACATACCAACGTCTCCTAGGCACAAAGAGCATGAAAAGAAGGCTTTGGTGAAGGAACAAAGTGTTTGACGGGATGTTTTTGGTTTATAATGCAACATAAAGCAAAGCTGGAGACATGGAGGCCAGGAATAAAATCGCAATCCTGCTAAAGTCAATGGGAGTTTTGCCACTGAACTCAACAGGACCACTATTTCACGGTCACTAGGCTCCTGTCAGTGTATCAGTAACAATTCTTCCTCCACTTGACTTGATGCTGAGTATCAGAGACAGACACATTACATTACACAAGCTGCTGAGTCTTTGTTCCTAAAGTTTCATTTCTGTTAGAGATGGATGAATAGACTTTTGAAAAGGAAAATAGGGAAAAGTCAAATTTTTACTCCTGTCTATTCACTTTCCCTCTAAAACCTCTCTCAAGGCTTGAGGCAAACAATACTGGATCTGAAATAAAAGATTAGACAGACACATTGTGTTATAATGGGGATTGCTCCAGGTCCAAAACACAAATAATTCACAACACTGAATGGAAAGAATATTATGGATTAATTTTTGATCTGTCAAATAATCTCTTTAACAAGAGTGAAAGGAATTTTAAAACCAAGCCCTCGCAGCATTTTCCAGTTTGGGTAAACAACCACATTTATGCAAATGTATTTAATATCTCTTGGTTTTCTAGCATAATGGTCATAGATATCGTTATTAGGATGTCCCACCACCAGTCTGAATGCTTGACGCATACAAACGCTGGAAAGTTATACGTGTTCTCATTAATTTTCAAAAATCTACAGGGTTCTAACACAAACAGTGCCAGTATAAGCATATAAATGAAGGTACTTAATGCCAAGAACATAATCAGACTATCAAATGGTATGTGTGAAAGCATGAATTGCTTGTCTGCCAATAGAATGAGCAAACATAACAACCTAACTGTCTGCTGGCTTTTTATTCCAAATTCAGTGTCAAGGACTTAAGCCATGACCTGAAATTCTATAGCCCCAGGCCTGCTCCATATTTTTCTCTGTTTCACCAAATCTGCAAGAACAGTGAAGGAGCTCTCACAATATGTTAGTTGCTCAGGAGGGTCCCTCTGTCCTAAATTTGTATCTGCTCTTAGCAGAACAATGCAGAATATTCCCCCCACCCTGTCAAACTCTTTATTGAGTTTGTGTACTCTGTGAAATGCTACCCAAACATTATGTATTTAAGGACAGGACTGTTTATGGAACCAGCAAATTTAAAATAAATACTGCAGACTCCTCTTGGGAACAATCTCAGGTTTAGAATAACAAGAGCCATATGATTCAAAGAACTGTGCTTATCCAGCCAGTGAGCAGGGACATGTTCTCTTGTGTGTGTGCAGCGGCAATCTCACCAGCGGGCACATCAAGGACGCTGGAGCCTACATCTGATAAGAAAATGTATATTCAATTAAACTTCTTTATAAGCTATGCCAGTCTGCTTTTAAAGTCCTCTTTAAAAGAGAGCTCTGTTTTTCCAGGAAAGGATCACAGAAGAGAAATGGAAAGCAGCAGCTTCTTTCAAGAAGGCAAAGTTTCTGTTAAGAAACTGAAGCAACAATCTGTAACTGAACTGTGGGAAAAGCAAGCGTAGATTTACTGCTTGCTGTGTGCTGCCTGTTACCAAGCCACGTGACTCACAAATACAAATGCTGCAACCCAGGGAGTATCCCAAAAACCTTTGTACATGAAACACTGCATACCCAGAGGCTGTTTACCTTTCTAATTTTTAAGCAAAACAGATGGACTCTTTGCTAGATAACCACTCCCCCGCTGTTCTCTTTGCTTAAGCTATCACCTACCAGTCTAACAGAGCACAACAAAAATGGCATTTTCTTTTCTTTCTGCAAGTTCCAAGAATGATCGAAAGAGACTCTCTCCCAACGTGCATCAAGTGATCCCAGTACCTTAAAGCATACGTCAGCCGTATGTTCCTATCACATGGATTAATTATACATGGCTCGTGCAAACTGAGAGAGCTCTGTCAAAGCAGGCAGGCTCGCTTACGCTAAGGACACAGTACCCAGAATATCTACATCGTCACAGGATCAGAGGGTTTGATGGGAGCTTTTGAAATCATCTAGATGACCCCTGTCTCCCCTGAGAGATGTTTTTTTCCATTAGGTGCTTCAGTGGCAGAGCGTCTAAAATCCTCCTGACCATCCTGTTCTAGCATTTCAAGGCCTTAACCTGCGACAGCATTTCAGCCTGTTGTCTAATGACAAACTCCCTGCTGCTTTATAAACCCATTTCTTCATGCCTTATCTACTATGGGCACAGAACAGGTTATTCCCCTGCTTCTTGCTATCGTCTTTTTTGTACGGTTGCCATGCCTCCCCGCTTGCTCACAAGCATAGGTGCATACCATCTTAGAGAAGCTACGTAATTATTCACAGACACTACTCGGCAATAGAAACAGGAGTCGGCGGGCGCTGGTTCCTATTAGAGGCAGTAGCCGTTAGGGACAATGGTGCTCAGCACCTCTCAGAAGCCACTGAGAACTGGGTGTTCTCTTAAACAGGAATTTGACAAACTCACGTTGTTTCTCAAATATTTATGGAATGAGGGATGTGCTCCGGGAAGAGCGTCAGACTTGCATGGAGCACTGGCTCGTGGTAAACCTTTCTACAGCGTGAACTTCACTGCAAGAGACTTAACAAAACGCACTCAGGCTGCCAGGAGGAAGGCGAGCTGAATCCACAGTCAAGAGGACACAAGATTTGTGACAGCGTATGTTCTAAGGCACAGCCACTCTCTGCCATTTTTGCTTGGTTTGCTACTGAGAGTTGTGCGTCTGCACATGGGAGGCTCTTTCTACTGATACTACTGGGCATCGTGCCAGCCCTCAATGATGAAAGAGTGATGCTTGGGAACGCACTAAGTGATAATGGCATGAAGAAACACTCAGACTGGCATTCATTTCCAGATGCTATGGTGACAGGTCCTCATACAGACGCTGGTGCTGTAAGTAAACAGAAAATAAAAGTCGTTCCATTTTTCAGGAAAATAAATGTCTGAAGAAGAAAGTCTCATACACAGCTCGTGTGCCAAGGGCTCTACCAGTTACCTTTCTCCACATTTTCCCTCGTTTATATGCAACTTGGATCCTCTCCATGAACAGTGCATGCATGGTAAATTATAATGTGCATGTTTTATTACAGAAAATGCAGACATATTGTGGCTCATGCTGTAGGGCTTAAATCATCACATTAGGTCTTTATAAAAAATGGAGATCGCTCAGCCTCATGGGAAAGGCATTTGCATCTTCATCATTACAGAGGCAACAAACTTCATCCATAAAGATGTGCCTAGAACAAATGGCAGCAAATTGTGGACACATGTTTTGCTTTAATTGGTCCTCATCAACTCAATCTAGCTAGTGACTTCAAAGAGCTCTCTCTAAGAAACCTCTTCCAAAATTTTTGGTTTAATCTTTTTATGTTCTTTTTTAAACGTCTCAGAGATTTCAGATTAAATAGAATCTTTGAAGATACAGTTTGAAAGCAGTGCTTCTTTACAGTTCTATCACATGTTTAATTACTTATTCATAAATTATGAATGACTAGAGGTAAAGCAGCATTGCCCAGAGCCCCTGTCCTGGGCCAAATGTGGTATTGCAATTTTTACAAAGTCTATCTCTTGACAACTGGGATCAGATTCAAGCCAGCTACAACCATATTCAAAAGAGCAGCTGCTGCTAGTGTCATTTTCACATACTATTCTTGATCAGCATAAATGGATGGAATATGCTCTTTTTGGAAAGCACAGCAGAGGAATATGGATGGCAATAGACTGATTACATAACTCATCTAAAATTCACAAAACAGACAGATGCTACACTTAGTCTCTCAAAATCTTATTTAGGTATGGGCCTGATTCCTTAAAAAAGACAGCTAACATTTCCTACCGGTGTATAAAGCAGACGAGTAAGCCTTTTCTTCTAGCCCCCAAACCAAGCAGTCCTCACAAGTATGAGGGTCCCACTGTCTCAGACTCTGTATAGACACACAGCTGAATACAGTGTAAGTAAACAGAGGTGGAAATGAATAGACAGAAGGGTGTAGCCACTACTGTCCCAGTGGCACAGCTGGGACTCAACAAAGGTGTGACCAAGTCTCATAGCAGTGCACCAGGTTTGGGATGAAACTACGTCTTGCCTCTCCAGCTGATCACTGGTTGTACAAAATCCACCAACACTTTATTCAAGACATCTCAGTTTTTGATTCATAAGAGTACCTCTCTCTGTAAACCTAAGCCTCAATTAACCACTCATAACATACCAGACAAGATGAAAATCCTGCTACATCAGAGAGGCAGCACTGCAGATCCAATTGTTGCAGTTGCAGGTAAGAAAGGAAGGTGTAGGACCTCAGTGAATCAGGCCAAAATAAAACACATTCCTTTGACACTCTTCTTGATTTTCTTTTTTTTTTTTTTAAATTAGAATAGCGAAAGCAGCCAGTCTAGCAAAACAAAGAAATCTCTTGCTTTATACCCTGATGGCAATGAGTAGAAAAGAGATATTTAACTAGATTTTTGTAAAAGTCTATAAAATACTTGTTAGACTAATTTACACACACACACCAAAAAAACAATATTCCTTGCATTGTTCATCCTGTGAATATTAAGCATGTTTTTGTGGTTTCTGTCTAGCTTGGAACAGAATAAGAGAAATCTATAAATAACTGTGTAATATAATATGCACATTGAAGTGAGAAGTTCTGCTGAACTAAAGAGAAAACAAACTTTTTTAGGTTCTTACTGTAAACTAGCAATTTCCTTTTCAAAACATATGATGAAGATAGTACAGTTATATTTTGCCTTTTCTCATTTGACTTATCTTCCAAAATTTTGAAGAAAAAGTTACGAATTATGATGTTTGCACTAAAAATATCAGTTTACAGAAATGTCTTAACAGTGTCAATACTATCTAACACCTAAAATCTTACTTTATGCCTGTGGATAGGGCAAAGAGTCCTTATCTCCATAATCTAAATTTCACCTTTTTGAAAGTCTTTTTGCTGGACTTTCATACTGTATATGCTCTTCTGAAGCAAAAATTCAGAAAAAAGAATCCAGTAATCTCAGGAAGTAACACAGAATTTAGTCTGTGTGAGTCTGGGGCTCCCTTCCCATCACTCTCAGACCTTTTTGGAAGACCACCACAAGATGTTAGATGGATCCCATTTGTCCACAGCGAAATAGACAAAAACGATCATTACAAAAATGTTGTTGCATTATTTCTTCCAACGACCATCCTCTGCTTCTACTTCTCATTCTCCTGAGGGTGTTCAGTTTCAAGGCACAGTAGATCGCACTCACCCTTGTACAAGACTCTGTGGAATCACCTGATACTTTAATTTCTTTCTTTTTTTATTACATTTCCAAATATCTCAATGAACAAGAGAATTTAACTTCCTCATGATTCCTCCATGTCCATGACACAAGACACAAGACACATGGTTATGTGCCTTTCTCAGTTGTGGCTGGCATAAATAATACTACCTTATTTATGAATTTGAATGATTTAATTCTTATAGGTAAAAAAAATATATTTACTTACTAAACAGTTGGCAATAGAGGACCTGTAAGCTTCTCTTCATGGTATCATGTGATCCTGCTGGTCTGCCAGTTTATTCATGATTCTGTCAAGGAAATCAAGAGAAGAAAATAATTTGTGATTTACTACAAAATTAATGCTTTATTATTACACCTATTGATTACAAAGTAAGATGGAGCTTCACAGGAAAATTGTATTGATTAGCAAAAGGAAAATGCCTAACTGTGCTTTAGCCTTTTTAGCCATGCTTTCCAACAGCTTGGCAGTGAAGGTTATAGCTACAAAAAAAAAAAAAAAAAAAAAAGGAAAAATTCTCAGGAGTATAAAAAGCATGTACACTGAGAATTATTTTTGTCATGCCTATGACTTGATAAAATGTTATCTCACAAAACTTATTTTAGTTTGGAGAAAGGGTCCTCACTGAAGAGCAAACGTGAGATGCTGACGCTGCCAGGCAGTTGTGCAGGACCCACAGAGCTGGAGCCACCTCCTGGAGTCTCCCCTTCTTGCATCACTCCAGAAGTCCTCAGAGAATATTTTCAAATTCTTGTCACAGGTATTTTTCACCTCAGTTTTAAACATCAAACCCAGTCACACTGATGTTAATTATTCACATTTTGAGGAAAATAAATGCATAAATCAGAAGTGAGAAGCAAACACAGTCCCCAAACACTACTGTAAGTAATGTCTCACAAAGGACCCAAAGACACCACAGCATTTATGCTTTTCATTCTATAAAAAACATTTGTTGGAGATTCATAACCAACTTTGAAAGACAGGACACTGAGATCATCCTCTTGTGAATATTAAACAGTGTGCTATATGCTCTCATTCTCAGTTCAATAATTTCTTCTTCCAAACTACTTGGGACATTCCTGAGTCACTTTTACATGCCCTCATAAAAATCTTTCAGAACTTACTTAAAATGCAGTCCTGAATATATAAGATAAAGAATCCAAACCAATGAGTAACACTTTGGATCTGAATAAATGCTGACCAGTTTGTGAAAACAGAACTGTATTTAAACATATTTTATGCAGAAGCCCTCTAAGGATTATCACTTTTCCTTCCTGTGTTGCGTAACAAAAGATGCTTGGTTTTTGTTAAGTTACTGGATACAGCAATTTGTGTACACAAATTTGGATTCTCTCATGCTTTCTTTTCCATTTAAAAAGGGACCTTAAAACATCAGAGGAACTCGCAGAAATTTCAGTATTTGTAAGGTGTTTTCTTCTAAATGAAAGCAATCATCTGTGAATGAATTTATTATTTTTTAATCAGAATTAGGCTCATAATGATGCTGGATCATGAAGACTTCCTGAAGGACTCCTGGTCTTCTCTTTCTCCTTGAGGTTTATCAAACAACAAGGCAAACGCAGTAAAAAAAAAAAAAAAAAAAGTATTTATGGATAATCATATGCATATCATATAGTCCATTACAGCACTTTTCAAAGACACATAGAAAAAGCCTGTGGATTTAGGGTTGCAATTTCAAATTTTCAATTTTTTATTGTATTTACATGACTCCAGATTGTTCAGTGCTTGTAAATTCTGGTCTGACATACACTTAAAGCCAGAGCCCTTGGCGATATGGAATCTGTATTGTCAGTGGTTTATCTAGTTCTTACCCTTTTCTGCATATATTTTTATTAATACCTTAATGGTGAAAGCACGGTCAACCCAGACTTTTTGTATAGTTCACACTGTGCTTGGCAACTGTGATGCGATACACTATTTTGGGCTGTGAACCACAATTGATTCATATTTCCCTTCCATCTCCATGTTAACGCTACCTATAGTGTATAAAAGCATTTTACTTACAAATTCTGGTCTTGTGGTGAAAATAAACGGTATACTGTTGAATATTTATTTGTTTAGATGGAACTCTTAGGGTAATTTACCCTGTGCTAAGATGTAGGAATTAATGTGTATATGGGGAAAGAAACAAGATTAGCACTTGAAAACTTTCACGATGTTTTTCTGTTGTCTTCGGTTAGAAATTTTATCTTGATTACATGGCCACAAAATTCTACTTAGAGAACTCAGGAAAACTGCATAAACCAAAACTGCCTTGAGTTTACAACCTCTAAAATTTCTTCAAAGTTCTTGGCATGACTTAAGGTTAAACATAAGTGTGTGGAAAATAGTGCAAGTAAATTGATATTTTTGAATATCTCATTTCTTGTGTAAAAGAGATGCATGCAATGCAAGGATTTATCTGACAGATATTGTAAGATAAGATAGATTTAATGAGATTTATTTTTTATGTTTGGAAGCCAAGTGGCACCAGCAATGATTTTCCAAAGACAGGGTCTGCTTGCAACCACTATCAACACTGCAAAGTGTTCAGGCAGATGAACCATTGCATTACAAGGAAGAACGAGTCCACTGCCTTATCTTTAACATTATCTACCAGCAGAACCAGAGGAAAATAACATGTGAATCAATCTGAGTATAAAGAAATCCTTGCATCCTACCATATCTGACTCATTTTCCAGCAATCCTGGGCTGAACACAGGATCTGAGCTGCCATGTCTTATTAATAACATTGATAATTATTCCTTACTCATCTCTTTCTGGTCATACACAATTTTAGTCTTCCATTGGATCACTTGGCATCTCTTTTCTAAACTGAAAAGCTGCAGAGGAAACCTCCTTTCTGAGTGTCAGCTCATGTCCAATCATCACAGTACTACCTTATGGCCATGCAGGCTCACTTAAGTCAAACTTTATTCTCCTGGAAGTACCTGCTTTTTGTAGCCTCTAGCTTATGAAAATCTTTTGCAGGCCTTTTGTGATAAATACATTTACCTGTATGTCTTATTATCTGTAATTCTTACTATCTGCTGGAGGGAAGGGATGCCATCCAGAGGGACCTGGGCAGGCCTGAGAGGTGGGCCTGTGTGAACCTCATGATGTTCAGCAAGGCCAAGTGCAAGGTCCTGAATCTGGGCCAAGGCAATCCTAAGCACAAATACAGGCAGGGCAGAGAATGGACTGAGAGCAGCCCTGAGAAGAAGGACTTGGGGGTGCTGGTTGACAAGAAGCTCAACATGAGCCAGCAATGTGAGCTAGCAGCCCAGAAAGCCAACTGTGTCCTGGGCTGCATCAAAAGCAGCGTGGCCAGCAGGGTGAGGGAGGTGATTGTCTCCTTTTGCTCTGCCCTTGTGAGCCCCCACGTGAAGCACTGCATTCAGCTCTGGGGCCTTCAGCACAAGAAGGGTATGGACCTGTTGGAGTGAGGCCAGATAGCCATGAGGATTCTCAGAAGGCTGAAGCACCTCTCCTACGAAGACAGGCTGAGGGAGTTGGGGTTGATCAGCCTGGAGCAGAGAAGGCTCTGGGGAGACCTTGTAGCGGCCTTCCAGTGCCTAAAGGGGGCTACAGGAAAGCTGGAGGGGGACTTGTTATCAGGGAGTGTAATGATAGGTAATGGTTTTTAAACTAAAAGAGGGGAGATTTCATTTAGATACTAGGAAGAAATTCTTTACTCAGAGGGTGGTGACGCACTGGCACAGGCTGCCCAGGGAAGCTGTGGATGCCCCATCCCTGGAGGTGTTCAAGGCCAGGCTGGATGGGGCCTTGGGCAACCTGGTCTGGTGGGAGATGTCCCTGCCCATGGCAGGGGGTTGGAATTAGATGGGCTTTAAGGTCCCTTCCAACGCAAAGCATTCTGTGATTCTGTGATCTGTCACGAACAAGAGAGGTTACAAACTGAGTGTTAGCTGGAGGGGCTCCGGTTCACCAACCCATGCTTTCTGAAGTAACTAAGGGAGCAGTTTTAGGCACTTACAGATTAGCAGAGCTATGCACATGCAGATGGAAAATGCAGACACACAGCCAGCTCCTGACCTTGCACAGATTAATATAAAACCAGAGTATTGCCACCTGTTTTAAATCAACTGTAATTAACAAGAAGAAAAAAATATAAAGAGTGAGCAGAAACAAAAAATGGTCCAGGAAAAAAAAACTGCATTCGAAAAGTATGTGTCAAGCTTTAAAAATCTAAGATCTATTCTGAGAGATGAGTTCTGTGCACATTCTAGCTTCACTATTCTTTTAACACTTCCCCAAGTTTTCACAGGAGTACACTTTGCCAAAATATTCATTTTGAAACATATTGAGCTTCAATATTTGATGAGCCATTTTGACTATTTGAGGGAATTATGTGTTACAAATATGTTGGATCTTTGATTAAGATTGAAAAAAAAAAGATTCTTAAACTTCATTTCCTAGATTTGTAGTTATGTTTCTAAGTACTTGGGTATATTCCCACCCAATCACTCTGAAGACCCACTGGCTCTCCTCTAAAGACTAGGAAATAAAAGTATAATTAAAGCTTTTTCATTTTTTGTTCTAGATTGCAATTCATGTTGGTTTACCTATTGATATATTTAGAAACCAAGTAATTAATCTAGTGCAAGACTGTACACTCAAACTCATTTTAATTTATAAAGACCCATCTTCAATAGTAAAATTGGTGGAAATTTGTATCCACAAAGGGTGTTACATGCCTAGTCTTAGATACCTGTGTTTGAAAATACCAGCTAACATGTGGTGTTCGAACAGAGCTTACGTATTTTGCCCTTTTTAGTGCACAATGTTTCACATATAGTTTATCTTAGGCATGATGATGAATAGATATGTGAAACCCCTATGGACAGCTAGCAATATTGTCTTTCACAGTAAGTGATCCCTTCAACGTCTCAGATAAATTAAAGAGGACAATGAAGACATAATGATGAATAGAAGACAAAAGAGTCCAAAAGAGCTGACAGCTCCCAGCCATTCATTACGTCTGATGAGAAAAAAAAATACCAGTGGTGCCTTAAATTAAAGAAGAAATGGAGGAGAACAGAAGACGAGTGTTGAGACAAACCTAACAGTCAATGGACAACCTTTTTTGCCTTTTGAGTCTGTCACACAGAAACCAGCAGGCAGAAACAAAGAAGATGAAAAACGGGTGATGGAAAGAGGAGACAGGTGAAAGACATACCCGTTGTAACCCACGAAGAACAAAAACTTTATTATTTTATTTCTGTCTGTCTTCTCAGCTATACTATTCCTGGTTTTGCAGAACATGAAAGAGGAAAACAAGACAGACCCAGAAGTACCTCTATCTTCAATTATCATTGGTGAATCCCCAAGGAAAGTCAACTTTGACCCTTTTAATATTGTCCTGTTCTTGAGGGCTCCACAAATCCTTACAAGAAGGCAACAGCAGAGGCTCCTAACTTAAAACTCATGGAGATGTGGTT
The DNA here is from genome assembly GCF_964034855.1 of Anser brachyrhynchus. Lineage (NCBI taxonomy): Eukaryota > Metazoa > Chordata > Aves > Anseriformes > Anatidae > Anser > Anser brachyrhynchus. Next base: position 46,554,962 of record NC_137695.1, on the reverse strand, counting down.
TCCCCATGAGTAAAATGCCTCTTGCAAAGGGTATTTTAAACAGCAACCAGATGTCGCCCAGCAAAAAGGCAAGACTCTCTATTCTTCCACCTCTCTTGCTGGTTGGACTGTTCTTGTTGCATCATATGGTGAACTCAAAATTGCTTATCAAAGCCCGTGGTCCTGACCATGAGGTGGGCTTTCATGACCAATGGGAAAAGGCACAGGTTCTCACTCAGTACTGGCTCAGGGCCAGATTCACACAGCTTTAATTCCACCACCAAGGTTTTCACCCTGTTTCCCACAGGTTAGCCACTCTGAGAGTATTCAAGCATGTCTCATAACAGGAAGCAGGTGTACTTTTCTTGACTACACAAGGCTCAAGTGTAGCTTTGTGTTTTCATGTTTGTGTGATTTGTTTCTTAATTCAATGGCCTACTTCCACAATCCAGCTGTTATTTTGCAAAATTTATGTCCCTGAAACCTTCAGGGCATGCTAATAAAAAGATGATTAATTTGCTGCACTAAGATTCCTTCAAGCAAGAATTCTGTGTTCTTGTTCAGCATGTGCCACATTTTCCGCTGTGATTTATTTCCCGCAGCTTGGAACAGGCAAAACATAGTTACCATCTTTCTTCATAACATCCTGAGTGCAGCAACTTTGATATTTATGTCCCCTTTATGCTTAGATCTTTAAGCACTCTTTGGAATGGATTCCTCTCTGCAGAGCCAAGAAAGAGCAATTCACATCTACTTTCACAATTATCCTCAGAAGTGCACACCTTTTGCTTTCTTAAGGTCTTCAAAGAGCAGGGTCTGCCCCCGGGATACCACAACTAAGCAGAACCAGTCTTGTTAGCGTTGTGTTGACCTGTCATATGAGCATGAGGAGTAGTCAGGTAGAAGCTGAACTACATATTATTGTGCTTTTCTACATGGAAAAGGCTTGTACCCTACATGACAGAGACTTACAGACACTGCTGTCAACAAGCAGATAATCTCACACCACCCAGGGAAAAAAAAAAAAAAAAAAAAAGAAAACAACAAACAACACCAAAACCTCTCTTTGCTTTGCAGAACATCTCTGATTCCCCCTGGGCCTGAGTGTGGTTGTGGATATTCTGGTATCGGTGTTCGAACCCACATCTTCCCATTACCACAGGCCTAAACACAAACCAAGAAACTTACACAGGGAAAGGAGTGTCAATACACAGGAAAACCTGGCAGCAATTGTTTCCTTTTCTCCAGTTCCCTACCTCATCACTAACTTTTACAATCCCAGTCCCACCCTGCTCTCTAACCTAATAGTTCAAATGACTGCATCCCCACAGGCCTCCTCCTGACTCTTTCTGTGAACAGTCTTCTCCATGAACAGAGGAACGTGGGGAAGTCCTAGGCTAGGAGATCACTTACAGGCCGCTGTCATTGGCACAGTGAGTGGAGGACAGTGCCAGTTACCTCAGTTGTTCCTTATCACCTTCCTTTAGCCACATGTTGAACCTGGGGCATGTCAGTGAGAGGGAGAGGGAGGAAAGGCTTATGCTCTTTGTGTGCACTGTCCCAAAAATGGACAGGCATTAAAGGACCTCATGGCCTGGTGACCATGGCCAGGGGAAGAAGTTAGTCTGAAAAGGCCAGGTAGCCCTGCTGTTGCCTTGGGCTGTCTAATGCCTTGGCATCTGTGGTAACATTATGAACGATCACTGCAACAGCCAACGGCAAGCGTTGAAAGGGTAGGAAAAACGGAGAGGAAAAATAACAGAGTGTAAATGAAAGGTCATTTAATGTGAGATTTCCTGGCTTTGACGTGTGCTTGCCCTCCAGCAAACTTGAGCCCCGTGACCCTTTTGGAAAAGCTGTGACAGACAGGGGTTACCCTCTGCGCTGATTATAACTGGGAAGGCCCAGAGAAGGTGATCAGAACTACAAAACATTAGCTACTGAGTGTCCTTTACACTCTGTCAGTTGTGCAAGGGACTTTATTTCTTACTCTTTTCTTAATTATCTGCTGTTAGCAAACAGTTCTGAAGGCAACTCCAGTGTGAGCAGTCTGACCACCAGTTCTTCTGATTGCTTCTTGCTCTCATGGGTGCTCAGGCATGATGCTGTGTGTCTCCGCCCACTTGGAGAATGAGGAGCTAAGAGTAAGCCTCTCCTTTCCATCTTTCATCTCTATGGAGCTCTGAGAAGAAGCTAACATATTTATAAGGATCCAATTGACTTAGCAGCTATAAGGATCATTGGAATTTGGTCATTAATACACATTAGGAGTGGAGAGAAGACCAATGTGTGAATTTTATAACTTTTCTATGGTAGAATTCGGATCCAGTAGCATTTATAAAGCAGAAGTTCCTTTGTTCTGTTTCCTCCTACACCATTACTTAAGCTACACTGCTTATTAGCTAGATATCATTTTGCTGCAGTTATACCATACATAAACCTACTTTTCCACTATTGTCAATTAGTTCCAAATGAATTAACCATCTGTTTACTGTTACCAAGTTATGCATCAAGGTTGAAAGACACAGTCCCACAGGGCACTGTCAATTTTCTGCAACAGCCTAACACTAGATTGCGACACCATAGTCATTTTAAGGAACTACAGAATGCCATTAGATACTCTAATTTTACAACAAATGTTTTACTACAGAAGGCTTTCTGGGTGCCCATTTGTCTTCTGTTGCTTACGAAGGCAATTTTTTTCCAGTCACAGTACCACAGTTTTATTTTCCAGGTGGAGGAAGTGACTTCTGCCACTTCAATTACATGAAAATCTCTATTATCTGAGTAATACAAGGCAATATGGACACATAAGTGAACCATTCAAGCCTCTTTCAAGAAATAACACACATGCAAGTATAGGCTTTGTGAATTTACTTCCACTGGAAAACTAATAATGATATGTCGAGGTCTAGCTACATAAATATTTCCCTTATAGTTCTTTCTTTGCAGTTACCAATGGCCATCTGGAACTTTGATGCTGAAATTTTATGGCACAGCTTGAAACATGCTATTTTTGCTAACTGTTTGAAGGAAAAGAGTCCAACTACTCTGAGTTTGGGGAAGGAGCATCTTTCATGTTGCAACTTAAAAAAAAAAGTGAAACAACTGGGTCAAGAAAGTTGGACCAAAATAGTCCTTAGTGAAAAGAACCTTTCACTGTCCCACTGTCCTCTTGGAAAGACTTTTTTTGTCCAGTAATGAAATATGATGTATCTAAGTCTAAGCAGTGTAAGTTTTCATTTTTTTCTTTATGTATCTTACGGGATCCAAAACAATACATATTTTAATATAATTTCAAGTTCATGACAAAAATTTCAATTTGTGGTACTGTGTCTAGGAAGCACTCAGCAGTGTAAACTGTCTGCTCTTTGACATGAAAACTTTATAACCATTACAAGCTCTCCTGCTAGGAGACTTTCTTGGCACATAAGGCTACCCCAGTCTATCATCTTCTAAGATGCCCTCTGCAACTGTTTTAGATACCTCTGTAACTTCTAGGAAAATAAGGAAGGAAAGAAGCTCTATTTTCTTTGTCAATCGCAGCAGGTAACGAACACAGAAACCAGCTCCATTTCCACATGGCTCTTGTGATGGTGTGCTTTCCCAGGAGGATCTTCCACAGCTTCTCACCTGACTCGTGGGTGTCCACAATGTGGATGTCAACATCTAATTTACTCATCTAAACTCTCTCTGTAGGTAGCAGGCTCTTCTAAAGCCTGGTTCCCATGAACTGTTTTAAATGCCTGTGCTGGAATGAGGAGACCCATCCCTTATACAGGGCAGTTTCTCTCATGTGAAGGCTGAAGACCCACCTTTAACTTCAGCTGGTGACACTGAAAATGAGGATGCCAACAGCTGTACAAAGGGGTCCCACCAAGTGTTCTCTCCAGCTGCAGGGATCTCAAGGTTTATGGGGTTAACTCCTCTGCAGCTGTGTTAAACTGGTCCCTTGTTCCTATGGTGTAGGATACACAAGAAAAAAGACTTAGTGTAAGGATCAAGCGAGCCAACAGCTCTGCCTGCACTGTAATAAACACTGGAGAGTAGGAGAAGGGTGTACCTTTGTGAAGCAGCTGAAATCAGGCTTTTCACATTATTCTGCTTGATTAAACGCAAATATTTCAAGTAGAGAAAGGAAAAAGGGTCCAAAAGAGAAGGTGTTTTCTGTCTTTTATAATGTGGTACTGTATTCCAGAGGTTGGTTGATTGGCTTAAATGTTCAGGAATGGAAATCATCAACTGTAAACAAAGAGAAGTATGCATGCTCTGCATGTCTGAAATCTAGGCCAAAATACCAGTTTCAGAAAGATGCTTAAGTATTTGAAGACATAATCAGGTGCCTTGCTATCAAAACCACCTGTATTGTAGCACTGAAAACACTGGTCTTACACTGGCCCTAGATGACTTTCAAGAAAATCTGTAGTAGAGATGGAAACGGTCCAGTCTAACATTTTAACTGCATGATCAACCTTCCCTCTAGCAAGCAACACAATTATCCAGCTAAACAAATAACCCTTAACAAATCACCACAAAGGAGGCTCAATATTCTGCATCACCGTTACCTGATTTACAGTGAACTAAAGATGCAAGCTAAAGCAGGAAAGGACCTATAATTGTTTTTATAAAAATCTCATGAACTGGGCTTTGGCTTTGAAAACTTGTAAACAGGGTTCCTTTTACCAGCATTCATCAAGACACTGTAAAGATTGAGATGGTGGGATACAGAAGAGGAAAAAGGTTAAGATAGACTGACTAAATTTTGGCCCATCTCTAGGGGAATTTCAACTGACCTGATGTAGGATAAGTATAGATGAGGCCGGCCCCAAGCCCACACATTCTGCTTTGTCTCCAAACTTCCTGGCTAGTCTACATCTATAAAGCACAGAGGAAATAATCACCAGTGAGGAATACCTATGCAATACTCTTTCTGACTCCATCGGCTGCTGAATCCAGTCCACAAAACCACCGTCTTTTGGCAAACTGAAGTTGGGTAAGGAACGAGAGCTTTGATTCAGGTCCTAGTGCCCCACCAGCAGATTCTAGACGTGGCCCATTCTATTTTATCAAACACGATCACACAGCTAAGGAGAATATAAACACCTCAGCTGCCAAAAGTTTAAGTAAAAAGTAACACATTCATTATTGTAATTGTAATTTTGAATTGTACGTTTATGTTTGGGTTTGTATGTATATGGCAGATGCTGACTGTTTTCTGCTTCTTTCCTTATTCCCTTATTTATACTAGCGTGCCTTTCCAGTGACAAGGGGAAACAAAAAAGGAAAGGAAAAAATGAATAAACACATACATGGCATTTTCTCTCTCTCTTTTTTTTTTTTCAGTGAAAAGAAAATCATATTAAATTTCCAATCAAAACACATGTTTAAAAATAATAATATTTCCATCTCAGTTTTGGATGGAATGTTTTGAATCAGTTCTAATCACAATGTGTAAGTATGGCATAAGGATCTAATTTCACAATGACAAGTTATAATAGACATATACAAGTACCTAAGATTGAAAGAAACATTTTATTACATTTGAAAAAAAACGGTAGGAAAGCATAACCGCCTTTTGAATTCTTAACAATCCAGTCTCAAAAGTGCAATAATATATTTAATAGTAATATGTACTGTTGGTTAAATAACATAGGGCATAAATTCCTAACAAAAACAACACGGTCTGTAATGATACTTTAGTAAAAATATCAGTACAATAAACAAACATGAAAGGTGCATTTTTGAAGATCTCTGTGAGTGTTTTGCCAGATCCTTTTGCCTGCATGACCTAGTGTTAATTCTGGGGCAATTCCAACTGAAATGTTTGCTAGTTTCCTATGAGCAGCTATTTTAGACCACACATTAATCTTGGAATAATCTTTATCACTTCAAATCTGCCTGAAGTAGCTTCTTGTATGAAATTATAATAACTCACGCTCTAAGAATAGAGATATCTTCGGCAGATTTGGATGGATGGATGCATAAATGCATGTACACAGTTATATGCCATGGAAAGTAAGATGATGTCTTGACCTACGTCTGCCTGGTTAAACCTCCTCTTAAGAGAGCTATTTACTACCTCTCCTATAATCAGACATTCAATATGGTAAGAAGAGAAGGGAGATAAAGTGAGCTCTGAAATATGACTGCTCTGCTTTGGAGGGCTGATCAGCATACACCAGAAAGTAGAAGAGTATACTAGCTTAGACTTGACATTTCATCTCAGAGTTTATTATGACTGTGTCTAGTTCAAGGGACACCATTTATTTATCCTCAACTTTCAGCCCCGGGGTTTGATGTCAAAGGAAGAAGAGGCCTCAGAAAGAATAGGGGACTACCCATCAGTGACCCAGACATAAACAGCAACCCCTTTTATATAAGAATATTTGCACACCATTTTGACACGGCAGGGGAGAATAAAATGAAAATTCGACAGGGCAACAAACAGAAATATAGCCCCATAAAAATTTACGTTTGAAGGGAGGTGGCAGGAAATAGGCACTTGGTAATTTCCAAGTTATTCATTCTTGTCTACGCACGGTTATTGTGGTGCATTTCATTTGAGAATGTATGTAGTCCTGCCTGGTTCAATAGGAAGAGTTTCCAAGAAAACTAAATGTCAGAGCGGTGCGGCTTATTGGTTTTGCTCAATGTAAATTCACTTTCTATGCAACTCTGAATAATAATGCCCTGCTCTGTGTCAACATGATGAATTAACTTCAGTGGCTTTGGAGGCAGGGGGAGTGAAGGAAAGAGAAGGAGAGATAGGGGAGCTTCCAGTGCTAACCTGGCACTGATAATGGCACTGTCTGAGATTTAGCTCTACATGACAGGTCTGGAGCTTTAAAGAGGATTTAGCACGCTGATGACTGTGTCTTATTTTCTTCCCCATTGCTTTATGCGGCTAGCAAGACTGCTATTGGCTGAACAGCTCATTTTCCCTCCTTCACTAGGTTGAACACTGGCACAGACAGACATGCAGGTAAGCCAGAAGGAAATGCATATAAAAGAATATGGGAAATCTCAAACAGCAGCATCTGAAACCATGTCATGCTGTCAAGAAAGATTATGTTCAGATGCACAATTTATTTTAATAGCTTAGTGAAAACTCTCATTTACTGTCCAGAAATGTGATGTTCTCCCTCAGGCAAAATCCACTGACCCCAAGGGGAGCTTTGCCTCAATAGAGACCCCAGCATCTGGCCCAGGAGTTGTAAAGCAGTGCAAGTGAAGACCACTGTTTTAAGAAGAATGTTTTGTTTTGTTTTGTTTTTCTTATAGAGGTAAGAAACAGCACGGGCAGGAAAAGAATAAGAATCCCTGTGACTGCACATTTGATAGATGGATTTAATAAATAAACATCTGGCTGAATGATTCACCTCAGCTAAAATGTAATGAGGACAGTTTCAGGTGTGTAAGATATTCTTTTCCTACATCATAACTAAGATGGGCTAAGCCATGTTCTCAGCTGCCAAAGGTCAACCCAGAGTAATTCCAGTGACTTACTTTGTCATAATATGATGTGATTAAACTGGACTTTGAATATGAAAATGAACTGATCAAGGAGAACGGGGAAGAATGGTCTTTATCTTCCTTCCCCTCTGTTTTCCTACTAAAGAAAATTCTCCCAGGGAAACAGACTGCCTTTTCCACGCCATACCTGACTTCACCCTCACTTCGTTTCTACAGACTGTAAAAAAGCTGGGGGAAATGTGCTGCCTCTTCTGGGTGCAATTAAATTCTGAGCTGTGAGTTCATCCCTGCAGGAATGGAAGACAAGACGTGCCCAGCCATGAGTCTGTTGTACAGCACGGATCCACCTGCACCCCATAGCAGCTCACACAACTGAGCCCAGGGATGCAATGAAGAATCCTTTTCAAACAAAACTGCAGCTTCTCTTGCTTCAGGAGCCCCAGTACCAGTGTTACCATTGCCATGGCAGCTAGAGAAGACAGGAATCAATAAGAAGCAGTGACAGTCCTTTTGGTACATCCGTCCCTGCAGAGCACAAGTTGGCACTGGCTCCGGTCCGTATGCAGTGACAGTCTAAATAATAAACTTGCACACTTGTTATTTTTTTTTCCCCCACTGCAATCCAGCCTCATTAAGTGTAAGAATGCACGTTCAATGAGTCAAGGTCATGGCAAGAAGGAACCTGCTGTTTGCTGCATCTCTGCCTCACCATTAGTGGCGATGGACAGCCCAAAGAGAGGGAGGTAATGGCTTGGAGAGCAAACGCTGTTGTGCTTCAGGCAGCTAAAAGCTGCCCGGGGGAACTGCATTCCCTACCTCAGCGTGCAATGCCGAAAAGACACAAACACCAAACTCCGTGCTGGTGGTCATTAATTGCATCTTCCTTGTTTGCTAAGAGGAGAGCACAAAACACCTGCACTCTCATCTGTGCAAGCGTGGAGCAATTCCTGCTGTGATGGAGTCAGCAAAAGCCCACTCCAGAACAAAGAAAGTGCAATCAAACGCTATTTCTGTGAAACTGGGGCACAAACATCTCAAGTTGGGCATCTAAATTAAATGTCCCTTCTTAACATTATGTTTCTGTGCCTCATTTTCCCTGGTGTATAACGCCATTTCACCTTATTGGTACATTGTGAAGATAAATTCATTAATGTTTGCAAAGTACTCAGATGCTGCAATAATGAGAGCCGCAGAAGTGCTCCCCAGGAAATTAATAACTCTGGCTTCAAATCTGGATGTGAATGATGTACAGTTATGGGAGGAAGGGGTGACATAATGAACTACTAAGATAAAATAAAATATTGATTCATCTGAGCAGTGTTGACTGAAATCTTCCCTCATTTAAGACAGTTTTGCTTTGTACCCTTAAGGGGCTTTTCAGTGTAACTTTCACAGATTTAAAAAAGGAAAATGAAAAAAAAAAAAAAAAAAGACTCCAACTCAGGAACAGTATCACACAACTGCATGGACAGCCACGTGATCCTCTAGAGAACTTTAGCTTGGCTTTAGCTCCTTGGCCCAGGCTTCTGAATCTTGAGTGAGCAGGGCGAGGACCAGCCACAAGAATTTTTGGTGCTGTCCCTTATGCGGGACAGGCACAAGGGAGAGGGAGGGGAGTGAGGAACACTCAGCTGTGGAAATCTTGTTTTCTATTTCAAGTGCTAGGGTAGATTAAATCTAATGACGACAGGCTCCTCCCTTGACCTTGCCTTACCACGAGTCTGATCTCTTCTGCCCGAGTCCTGCTAGCCTCCCTTTCTCCTGCACAGTGTCACTGTCCTTTCTTCCCACTCCCACTCATTCCTCCCCAGCACCTCTGTCTTACTATTTTATTTCCACATATTCATCTGTTTGCCCCACTGCCAGTTTCTCCTACACACGAACCGGATCCCAGCCCTGCCCTTTCTCTCATTTCTCTACCTGAGTCAACCACCTGGATCCTGGTCACAACCTTTGCAACTCCGGTCTGCTGACAAAATCCTAGGAGAGCTGAGCTGCAAAACTTAAAAAAAAAATAAATAAATTGTATGTGAACAAGGACTTCTTGGACCAGAATGCAGACTGATCTGGCAAAATCCCACTGAAATGCAAAAACCTTTAACCTTGACTGCCCTCAGTAAGTCCCTCTACTTGTCCTGCATCCATCTCTCTTCCTGACAAATTTCCTAATCTGTGATAAGGAAGGCCCACAAAATATTGGAAGGTACTGTAACTTCATGAAACATATTTTTTTCTTTGGATCTTTATTTGTTTAGAAACTACTTTTACTAAAACGAAAAAAAAATACAGAAACTGCAACAGAAATTTTCTGGGTTGGAAAATTGCACTTTGAATGGTACCAAAAGGGCTTTACTGAGAGAAGCATCTGGCAACCTTTACCAGACTGAAGGTCAACACAGTCCTTCGCTACACTGTTCTAAATTCAGGAAGACTCTGACCCATCAAATAGCATCAAGAATTCAAATCTTTTCACAGAAACGAACAAACCATCAAACAGGGGAAGTCCTGTAGAGAGCTGAGTCTGATTCTTAATATAATTCCCTCCAAATCATTCAAGCAAAACTTCTGGTTTGTCTGTACCATATATGCAGAGGTGTATTATGATTTACTGAAGGTACCAATGCAGATATCTTTAATTTCATTTATATTGAAAGATGGGAATGCAAACCTTTAACTGAAAAAATATTTAAAGAAATTAAGTGAAACAAACTCAATAACTTATAGAATACTTTAGCAAAAAATGCATTAATTGTATGCAAACTGAATTAAGTCTTTTAGTAGCACGTAATTGGAGGAAATATTAATACATTATTTTAATTTGAAAAAATCACAAGTTAGAAGCTCAGAAACAGAAAGCTGCATAATTGCAACTTTAACATTAAGACTTTATTGTAAAAATGAATGTATATAATGAACTCAGAAAAATAGAAATATAAGCTTCTGATCCTTTCCTTGTTTCCTGTACATCTGCATTGGAGTTCGCCTATTGTTATTCAACTAGCTAATCATCAGCTTTTGTTTGGTGTGATTGTGTTTTTACTCAGAGAGGCTAATCTGTGAAGACATCTGTTATTTGATAGATAATAGGCCATTTCAAGTCTCAAAGCCCTGCAAGGCATTTCTGAAGAAGGAGAAGTAGATGCATCTGTTCCCACCAGGTAGGACTACAACTGAACGTACTGTGACACAGCAGAACATAAGTCTTTCTCTTGCTTTTCACCAAAATGCTGAAGTGAACAGGCAATGATATAAACAAAGAGCAATTCTGGTGTAGTTTGTTCGGGCTGAGAGAGAGACTGACTTCCTGTAAATCAACTAAGTTTTCATGAGATAACAGAACATCTTGCACCAAAGAACAGGGGATTTGTCTCAATGGTCACAACCAACTGGGTCTATAAGGCAGGCACAGTCACAAAAAGCAGCAGTCCACTGAATCTGGTGTTCTGCTGTTGGTAAAAGTTAATAGTAGGCATTCTGAGGACACTGCAAATGCTTTATAATTCACTTAGAAAGAAAATCTCGTGGTACAGCTCCCTAACTTATCCATACAGCTCAGTTCTCTGCACATTCCACTGAAAATATGCTACCTCTGCATAACCCGTGAATCAATCACAACCTTGAATAATCCTTCTCATCATGAATTTGGGAAAAAACAGGCCGTATCTTTATCTTTAGACTGCCGAAGTAACCTAGCACACAGTAGCCACATTCTGAAAGCCCCCATTCCTTACATCTCCATCACTCTATCAGTCTGTCCTATCGTGCTGTGAACGAGACCCATATTTTCAGATTTATCTTACCTAGCGTTTGCAAGATTTTTCTGACACCTTACTTCTCCTAAAGAAAGCTGACCATGTAAATAGTACTAATAGGTCAGTAGGAGGACGATGAGTATTTGTGAACTTAGACTATATATAGGCTTCTGGTATTTAGACTTTGGAATGGCATTAGCCACAAACTGCAAATTCAAGGATTTAGGTGATTTCTTATTCCAGCTTCAACTACTTATGTATTCTGAAGAATTATCTAAACAGGAGTTAAATTTTTTTTGGCTTGGTTTTTACTGCCTCAGCTCACAGGTCTAGAGTACTGCAGAGACAGCAGAGTTGATGCAGTGTTGCCACATTCTTTGGTGAGTCATTTGCAGAGATGCAAACTGGAAGCGTGATGTGCGATGCTGACACTTTCTGCTAGTGCATATGACTGAGAACGGTTCAGCTTCATCAGTTAGATATGTTTCCCATCCCATTTTTTTAAGATCTCAGATATTTTCCCACCCTTCTTGGATGAGAAAACAGGCTTTCAACTCTTTTCTCAGAAAAATAAGGATGCACCCTGTGGTTTGGTGGTTAAGTTATACACCTGGGACAGCTAGTTATCCACAAGCTAGCTAAATTCTCTACCAATCACTCTGCTGAGCACTCTAACACATGACTTCCTTCAGTGCTCTGCTAGAGCTATTTCATTTTGTATAAATAATTTACACATCAAAACAGCACGGGCTTGAGCCCAAGTCCCCTGCATGTAACGTGAGTGCCCAGTCCAGTAGGTGACAGAGCCAGTTTCTCTGACACTCTCTGCCTAATGACCCCTCAATTATTCATTTGAGGCTGAAGAGTTCTAGCAGGAGAAAACGAGAGGAACAGACTGACTCTAGCCTATAATTTGGGTGAAAAGAGTAAACCAACACACAGCTTTAAAGCTCAGGTAGTTATTTCCTCCCTCTGTGTCTTGACTCAGCAAAATAACAACAACCATTAATGTTCTGAGACCTCTGGACAACATTAAACTGAGATGATCTGTTCAAAAATCATGCACATGTTGTTGGGGATATTAAGCAGAGGCCCCTGGATGCAAAGTAGCTGAGCTAATTGCAGGTCTTTTGCGAGGACAATAGCTGGACTACAGAAAGAGCGAGGAAAGACAGCTGCTGGAGATGACTGGCAGGTGCCTCCAAAGCCTGCGCGTTTGGTGACATGATTCCAGTCAATGCCACGGCACGCTCTGACCTTGCACTTGCATCATAAGAGCATTCCAAACGGATGTGGAGTCCCAGTTTCACCACGTGCATGGCAGGGCTTCAAACAGCTTAAAGGTTTGGGAACTGCAGAAACTGTCATTCCTAGATAGCATCTACGAATAAAGACGTATCTCTGCAAGGAGCCAAGAGCTTGCAATTCCAGGCATGACAGACACACTCTAAACATCTGTGTTACATCTACGCTGTCTTTTGCAGATAAGGGCAAACGTTCTGCCAAAGATGAGAGTCGGCTGAAGGCAAAAGCCACACAGTGTGAGGCCATGGTCCAGGGAATAAATCCTTTTTTTTTTTTTTTTTTTTGTCAGAGCTTATTGGATCAAGCACAGCTAAGACCACTACACGGTTTCCTATTCAGGGCTGTGGTTTTGGGGCAGTCGGAAGCAAAGTGAACTCAGATGGGTCTGCAAAAGGCCATCAAGAGACAATCAACAGGAGATATCTCTCTAAAATATGAAGTAGTAGATCTGTGTGGAAAAAGATCCTGGAAGAAAAGCATTGTGCATTTATGTCATGCAATGCTCCACAGATGAAGAAAGAAATACTGGAAATTAACTAATAACATAAAAGATCAACAGTAACAGCATGCAATACAGCACATCACACAAAAGTTTTTAAGCAAAGCTGCAAATATTTTTTACTTAACAATGGATTTCCTCTCTGTTAATGCAGGAACCAAGTACACTAATTCTTGTTTCACAGAACACCAGGGTGTCTGGAGGAATTATTATCCAGCTTAGCAGTGCAGTTGAGGCAAGGCTTATCTCCCCTTAGTTTAGCTATATAAAAATTTGGAATCTCATTTGAGCTTGTTGCATAAGCTCTTTTTTAATCAATGCAAAAAGACAGGGCATCCTGGGTGAGAACTGATCCTGTCTTAACACAGCTGGGATGAAGCCCTGTCTTAAAATAGGCTGGCTTGCTATCTGCAGGTGCCCATCCCAGCACGAACATTAAATGGAGGTCTAGGTGCCTTGGCTCTATGTGAACAGGCCTTTTTTTGGACACAGACCTAGTAAAACAGATTTCAGCCCCACTGGTCAACCCCAAATCAGATCTGGGGATTTAAGTAGGGTCAGAATTCAAACCAAGGCTTCTGGAGTCTCTGACTTTCTTCTCAAAGCAGGTGTTACAGTGGAACAGATAGATGAGATTCCTCCCTATGATCTGTCTAGAGAAACTGCACATACAAGATGCTACTCAGGCTATGACCCAGTATTACCCAAGAGCTACTGGTACTGCAGTAAGCTCAAAACTAAATGCGATGAAGCAGCTGGTAAGATTATCAACAAGGAACAATTTTAATAGACAGTGGATAAATACTGTATAAGCATATGAAATATAGAGATAGTAGAAGTAGGATAAACAAGACAAATTAAGAAAGATAAAAACACAGAGAGTATCACAAAGATTTCATGGTACCCAGACACATTCTGTTATGGAACAATCTTCCAAGAGAACCAGAGAAAGCAAACCCTGGCACTTTATAAATTAGATAGGTAAAAGATTTGGAAATATATTCCCAGACTGAATATGTTAACAGGAATTTTGTGCTTGAATAGACCACGTCTCTCCCTAACGCCCACGCTTCTATTTTATCATAGGCAGTTCAGCATTGCACTTGCTTTTCGGTCCACAAGAAATATTAAAATGAAATCTGGAGACACTGCTTGAAATTGCAAACAATGATCAATTAGCATTTCTCACCGTGCAATTTATTACCTTTCTTTTTCATGGTCTTTGTCATGCCCTTTAGTGCCACGCTGATTTACTACACTGTTCTACTTAATTATCTCCAGTGCTCTATTTCAGAAGTGGTGCTATTCTTAGCTGTATCTTTATTGGTAGCATCATCCTATTGCCTGTTTCAAAGCTATATCAGCAAGACCACATCTGTAGTTTAGAAACAAGGAATAAGTTTTGAGTATTTGAGGAACAAGATACAGCTGTAAATTATAGAAAGCAAACTCTAAGACTGGTGTACACCAACAGGCCTGAGGAAAAAAAAGCTAGCAAGCAGTCTGCTCCTCTTTGAAACGCACCAAGATTATTGTGAGAGTGAGACAAGACAATGTTTGGATACCTAGGAAATTAATTTTTGCTCGGAGTCTTTAACTCAGCTATAACAGAGCGCAAGGATGCTCTCACCTATCTCATCTGGGAACACAGGGATATGTTTGCTGGCACAGGTGAAGGCATGGTGTGAACTGCCCGTGAACGTATTCATTGTGGAAATCAGAGGGCAGTCACTAATCAGCAGAGATTTCAGCCTGCAGAAGTGGAATAAAAATACCTTAATTCTTAAAATGGAGCTCAGTGGGTCTATGAAAGGGTCAGTGAGCAGCAGCTGAGATGGAAGGGGACTGGATTCCAGGTCTGTGTTCCTCTGGCCATGGGAATGCTGTTATGTTAAGTCCAATCCAAATAAAAAGAGTAACAATGATCTGTGGTTTTGTTATTCGTGTTCTTACATAAGAGTGCTTCAGAGTATGAGTGAAATCCAAGTAGAAAAATTACATGAATTAAAAGTGAATTGAAAAGATGCTTGTAAGATCTGTATCTAAAGAGTAGTCTTACATACCTAATTCCTATTACTAAAAGCAATTCGTATGTTCAATGAGGCTGAGATTCTTGCAATCCAAAAGCACTGTTGACAATAGGATGTCACCCCCTGTGATATCTACTCTTAAATATCCTACCCATAACTGAACCAAAAGTCTCAGTCAAGGGATAATATCTGAATAGCCTCCCCAGCAAGTATATTGTTCATGCCTGAAAGTCAGCATTTGCCAAAAAACAACCAAAATTTCTACAAGACAATGAGAAAGACCTGTTGTAACTTGGATCCTGGGCACGTGCTGATAGCTGAACAAAAGTTGCTTGTTTATCACTGGACACTGGATAAGCAAAGGGTAGCCAAGGTAATGGGTCGTCTGTTTATGCACAAGAGAAAACATATTAGGTAGCTAACAACAAAACCACTTTGGCAGAAAATGTGTTTTTGCCTCCTTTCAGAATCCATAGAAAATTCAATGCCATTTCTTAAATTGTTCCTCATTTCTACGTTCTTTATTTTTGGTGCCAATTGCTGCTCCTATCTCTAACAGGAAAGTGTCAGTGTCAAAAATGAGAGACATGGTATAACTGCAAATAAAAGTTAATTACTGTGGAAATTCAACTCCAGCACTTTAATTAAAGCCTGACAAATGTATCATGGACCCCAGGCACCAGTGTGGAGTACACCCATTAGAGAGATTACTCCTCTTTCTATGGCCTCCCATGCTAACACAAAGGAAATATCAATCATGCCAGAAAATGGCTTTTCCAAATCAAGGATGCCAGGAATTATTCTATTACCTTTCTCACAGAGAATTTTCAGAGTTGTTCAGAGAGATTTTTATGCAAGAAAGCAGCATGTTAGTGTAAATTTTTGCTTAATTGCTAGGTTAATGTTAAATTGCAGCTTTTCTTTTAGGAAAAATGGCAGCTGGCAAGTGCCTTCGGTAAACCTACATTTCCTCCATAACTTTATGATATGTAAATAGGTATGCAGGAGACAAGTAGCTTCAAAATGACATGTGATGAAAAGGAGCAGAGGATGCAGAGATGCTTGAAGCAATCTTCTCGTAGGGAAAATTGCAGTGGGCTCCATCAAGATTCCTCAACAAGCCCCTGTATATTTTGCTGCACTCCAAAACCAGTCTGCTGAGACGAAATATTTCCAGTGGAATCCCCATTAAGAGCAGTGGGAGATGAGTCACCCTGGCTCACGATGTGGGCAGCATCACTTTCTCTTTTGGGCTCAGACCCTCCAGCCAATTCCTGCCAGGACACTGCTAGGAGGGAGAGGGTGTTATTAAAAATACACTTTACCGCCCTAACTGCAATATTTCATCATCTGCTGGGCACTTGGAAGTAAGGAGCAATGCTGACAAACTAATACAGTAAGACAGAGCAGCACGTTTTTGCTTTTATTTGCTCGATATTTAAAGTTGTGTTTTGCAGGGGTTGGTGAGTGAACAAGAAATAAAAAGAAAACATGCTCAGATCTCAAGAGTCATTTTGTTGCTCCTTTTGCTGCTAGGATATTTAAATAAAGAACTTTCTCTTTCACAGCCTGGGTTCTCCCCCCTCTTTGATCCTGAAGCAATAATCCCATATTTATGAGATTATTTTTGTTGCCATGGAAATTAACGATGTAAAAAATGCAGCATTATAATTTCTGTCTAAGTAGGCAAGACGCAGTCCTCTTTAAAGACAAACATTTTCCTGACACCTCTGCCTCCCCCCCACTTCCTACAGACGTGGCAGATAACAGCACAAGGACCACAACACGTGTGCCACGTACAGCACAACCCATGGTTGTGATGTTGATGGTGATATACGCTGATATGATGATGATATATGGTGCTATACGGTGATATATCACTTAATAATGGTGACCACCCATAGACTGTCTGTTCAGTAAATCTGCAACCCACCCAAGAACAAAACCAGCCCCAAAGCTTCCCGCTCGTACATCCTGCATATGCTGGTGGCTGATAAGTTACACTGCCTGCAAGTTTTAAGTTGTACCTCAATAAATTATTGGTCTAAATACCTTATTTTCTCCACAATTTTACTCTTGTAGTGGCTGTTGTTATTCTGAGAAAGGATGGAGAGCCTGGATTCAGGAAATCTCATTTTCATCAAATCTTAAAAGTATACAAGATCCCAGGAGTATCCAATGAGTAGGACTTAAGTGCTAAGAGGAGTCAGTGGAAGAGTTTGCACAAAACTCCCCAAAAATTCAAAAGCACACCCCAAAAGTACTCAGATCAAGCCCCTGTTCTGATAAAATCGCTCCTTCAGAGTGATCCCGTGCTCTGGGGGATTGGGGGCTGGGGGTAAAACTAAATTCCTTTTCCCACTACCTTTGCAATAAACCCTTCATGCACCCAATCCCAGGCTGAGCACAATGTGAGCAAAGCATCACACAGCAATACTGTCCAAATCCTTTGGGCTACATGTCTGTTTTAATAACGTGATATTCCTAAAGGGCTTGTGCAGAAAGCATGGGATTTCAAAACCCTTCTAATAGAAACTGCCAGTAACAACACAGGTTTCTTTACTCTCCTTTGCTATTCTCTCAGGTCTGATCTAGAGAGACCAAGAGAGGTAAAACTTCCCATTTCTTCAATTCATAACCGCATCTGTGAGACAGACAATTTGAAGCCAACTGTGATGATGACTGTTATGATGTGGACATCTGTTTGCTGAGACTGGCACATTTTTTTCCTTACAAATGAAAGGGTGAGAGAAGAAGCCAGTCTTTAATCATCTCTATGGATTTACTGACAGTAGTACTCAGGAAAAATAAAAATCTATATTCTGGTATATTTCAATAATTTTGATTGTATAAAAAATGTTGATTTAGCTAAAGGGAATTTCTCTCGAAGTACAAAACAGCTTCTTGACCAAAGTTTCTGTGTTTCCATACTTGAAAAGGAGATTAATTTTGTAGAACATCTCTGAAGGCAAAAAAGGGAGAGTTAATGTTGAGCAATAATTCATATTAATGTCCCTAGGTATTAATACTGCAGTTAGTCAGCTTTCTGACCATTCTCCATGAGCACATAGAGAAAAGGACATCGATTATTGCAGTTCCCAGCACCTGTCACCCTTCTGTCATGAGTGTAAGTTGTACCTGGCTCTTGGAGGTGTTTTTAGCCAGTTAACAGCTTAGAGCTGATGCTCGCAACTGACTGGATACACACACATTTCTTTTCCTCCCTCACCATTTCCTTCTCTAGTGGTACGTCTCCTTACTTGTTGTTATATCCAGAAAGCAGTTGCAGGCTCCAACTCACACTATTCAGTGAACAGCAGCCAAGAAAACTACATTTAACAGATTTATTAGAAACTCCTCACAAGTAGAGTGGCCATCACAGGGCACTGACAGCAGTTACAGCAAGAGGGATATTGCAATCCACCAGCAGCAGCAGCAAATTCCCGTCCTCCCTGCACAACCACCACTGGATTTAACTGCCAAGTTTTAAGGGGATGCTGCACGGCCTCTCTGCTCATATGGATGGAGGCAGATTGGAAGAACTGTACCCTGCTGCTGTGTCACTTTGTTTTTCTCCTTTGTTGTTTGCCAGGTGCTGACCACTAGACAATAGAAAAGATAACACCTCTCTCCCTTTCCAAATTCAGTGCTGTTTAGTAAAACAGAAGCTCCACGTACCTGGGGTTGCCAAAGCAGAGCCATTCGTGAGAGGTGAATTCACAAGACATAAAGAATTATTTGGTGGCCAAGTTGCTTTCCTGAAATTAAAAGACCCCTCACGCTCAGAGAAGACACATTTGACTGTGTTTACAAATGTTCCCTCAGCCAAGCTGTGATACCTGAACATGAACACGCTGCAATTCTGATAAGAGATGGAAAGATTAATGTACTCTAAGTCCAGAGGGAAATCCCTCCAGACATTGTTTTTGAAAAGCTTAGAAATCTGCTTTTTTTTTATTGTGGTTGCTGCTATTCCTTAGCAACAAAGCCAGTCTGAGCATGGCTCCGCTGTAACACATTCCAGAAATAACTAGCAGGGCTGGCATTGTTTGGAATAACAGGGGAAAACTAATCAGGTCATTTGTTATGTGTTAGTGCTCTCCACCTGCTGACCACCTGCACGTCCCAGGGAATCCGAGAAATACCCACATATGCGCACACGTCTATGTACATAAGCATACAGATGTGTATTTAAAGAATACTTATAAGGGAAGATTTTTTATAACTCTTTTGTGGGGGATGGAGAGAAAGCTGGAGGAGGAGAAAACAAAGGCTTTGTTCTGTCTCTGTAAGAAGACAATGAGTCCTACTGAAGTCCCACCAGAGTGCTACACCACGGCCAGGAAGAGCTGATGCCCATGGCCTTCGGGCAGCACGAGAACCACCCCCTCTCCCAAAATGCAAACTCCACTCCTCTGGAGTGGATACGTTGCAGAGAGGAGCTAACATCACGATCCCACATTTCTCCATCTTTACAACAGCATGGAAGTAACAGCTCCAAAGACTGGTACGCTAATGCAGAAACTCCCTTGTCACAGCAGGGAGACTTTCCTCCTCATTTTCCAAAATGTGCAAGAGACACGGTGGACCATGTCCTACAGGTCTGAACTACTCCATCATGCTTTCTTTCTGAAAGAAACATCAGTTAAAAAAAGAACTCCTCACAATGTAGTATCAATTCAGATTTTTAAAAATGTGAAGCAAATTGCCAGCATTCCAAATATCTTTCTTCATTTCTGTTCCACACTGGGATAAGGAATTTACACTTAACATTTCCATGAAACAAAAACCCTACATAAAAATTTACACACAATGTAGAAAAAAACCAATGGCTCAAATACTCTTTTGGCCCAACTGAACCGGGGACTTGAGTCTATATCTCCAGTTTTTCATGTGAGTGTCTAAATCATTACTGCCTGTTCTGGAGAAGGACAATCTTCTTCAGTGGCCAGAAGCTCTATCTTGTACTCAAGAAGAAGAGGCTAGACCAAATGGCTACGTTTTAAAAAATCAATGCTTACCTCTCAATGCAACAGTATTTTCTGACAAAGCTTGCTGCATGTCTAAATGTGCAGGCTTGGTCTAATTTAGAGGTCAAATCCCAAAGCTTTGTGCCAACAAATGCAAGGCTTCATGCAAACTTCACATGCAGAAGCAAAACTACAACATTATTGGTCACAACTTTCCCATCAACTAAATGCAAACTGTAAGTCTCTAATAACAAAGTGCAGACAAGAACCAAGTGTCCAAAATTGAGGAGAACAGAGCCATGATGCTGATGAGTAGCATTTAATCAGTTCCAGCCAATATCACACCATCTGAAGGTTTTTCCCTCCATTTTTCATACTTGTGCTGCTGATAATGAACTATTACGTTACACAGAATGGTGTCATGGTACATTCAAGGTCAAAACTGGACAGAGTTTGGCTGAAAAATTAGCAGATTTAGAACTCTTCCTACTCTATGGGAAGAGTATAACTTATCCCAACAGAAGTGAGTGGAAAGCAAAGAGAAGCATAAATCACACATGGGAAGAGCTCGACACACATGCTCCCTTTCTGCTGTAACACACGCTGTGCCTGAAGGTGCAGTCTAGCCAACCGTGTATAAAAAACATTTATAATTTTACATGTTTGCCTCTTCATAAAAGAGCTTTGTACTTCAGTACCAATGAACCAACGCAGGGCATGGATTAAGGCACCACTGGTGCACATTCAGCCTTCCCTGATGTGCTTTGCAACATACCTTAGTCAAGTTCAATGGGCTGCAATGGACACTGAGGGTCCAAAATCACTCTGTGCTGCCATATATCCACCGTACCTCACAGTGCTTCTCTGCCACAGGATTTGTCCAAATGCCGACCCTATCCAGCATGATGGTGCTTTTAGGAAGAGGCACGTGGCTAAAACATGGGGGTGTACGGGGTGCACCAGGTCTTGGGTGCACCGTGAAGTGTGGCAGCCGTGAATCAGCTGACAAGCGAATCACCTTGTAAATTAAAAGCTAGCTGTTAAAATCTCTTCGTCTGACAACCTTCAATTACAAAGACTTTATTCACACCCAAATTAAATGTAGAAATCTGACTTTCAACTGCTAATTAGCCGTGGAGGATATAGTTACATTTCTGTTATGGCATATTATACTTTCTGGTAATTGTTATTTACCCCCACTGTTTTGAAACTATCATTTGATACCTAGCAATGGTAATGCATTTCTGTAAGACTTAAAAAACCAAAACAATAAAAACAACAACACATGAAGGTCCAGGCATCTCTTTTGCAAAAAAAGGCACTGCAAAAAAAAAAAAAATAGCAGGCCTTTGGTGGAAATCAATGTATATCTATTGAAGTCAATGGAGCCACATTGATTTTTATACATGCTAGAAATCTGCCCCAATATTGCTTGTATGTTATACAGACAAAGCAAGCAGCCCCAGAAGTGCTTATAAGAGATACTACTAATGATGGAAGGAGATAAAAATGAGGGGGGGAAAGAGAAGGAAACTTAAAAAAAAAAAAAAAAAAAGTAACCTTTTGGTGACCTTTTCCTTGGTAAAAGAGCCATTTCTGTACTTCATTGTATCACATCGAGTGTTATTAACATAAGTAGCATCAATGTCTCCTAAAACCTACTTTTCTGTTCTGATGGTTTATTCCTTGTCTTGTGTATTTAGCTAAGCTGGTGCTCAGAATTCCCTGCCCTGTAAGTCAAAGTCAAAGCTCAGTAAACAAGGCTGTTTACTGTCTTAATCTGTGCTATTTTTTATACTTGTGCTAATTGTAGAAATAAACACACATTATACATCAAGGAAATATAAAGAATGGCATTGGATCAGTTTCTGTTCTTGCTCACACAGAATTTATAGAGATTTTAATTTATTAAACTGAATTACAGTTTCATGAGCCAAACATCAGACTCTTCAATAACTAAAAGTTACGCTGTGAAGAACATTAACTTTACTGCAATATGATATTTTTGCAATGAAAGAATCAGTATTTTGCTTTAAAAAAATTGATCCTTTTTAATAACACCAGGCTGTAATATCCACTAGCATATGATCTCAGAAGATTCGACACTATCAAGTTGGTGAGTACATTAAACGCTAAAAAGCCATTGAGAGAGGAAAATGACCCTTAATGTTTTATTTTCTTTTTCATGTCATTGAGCTGCAGTAGTGCTCCAATTCATTTTCCAAAGCTTACATGTATATTCAGAGGAGCCTGAGGCCAAATTTCACCCCTTTCCAAGTCTCCGGTATAATTATTATTGATTTCAGGAGGGTCAGATTTTTGCTTTACATAATTTTGGAGTATAAAATACCATTTCTGTTTCCACTGAAATCAATAGCAAATCTATTTATGGTAGGCTTGGGCTTCAAATATGAACCAGACTATTAAATGCACATCACAACAAGGAATACAAGATTGTGCCTCCTTTTTCCATGTCATGAGTTACAGCAATTGAAGTCATGAAAACCTGACCCATCTGAAATACCTCATTTGGATGTGGTTTCAATGAAGAAAGGATTATTGACACCTTATTTCATTCCCTAAGTTAACCATTAGAAATCAACTAATATATTTCCTTTCTGCTTAAATGATGGCTACCAAAATGGCAAATATACTTATTAAAAATGGAAAGGTAGCGCCTGGTAACTTGAGAAAACAGACCAAGTGCTTAACTGGTTGCATTTAACCTGCAATACAACAGCCATGAAGATGTCTAAACTGAAAGCAAAGGAGATTTTAAGAATAATGGAAATGTAATCAGTGCTTTTTTTTCCTCCTATAGGATTCTGTCACATTGCTCAAGACTGCTCCCGATATCTTCTGTTCCAAAAGCTCAATCTTCTCAAGCAAAGCTTTGATGTACATGTTCATTGCTAAGTAGCTCCAAGTATTATAGAAATAATAACTATGCAGTGTATTTCCTCTTGCCTAATTCTGCAAGCTGCATGGTTCTTCAGAAAACCAAACATTATCTGTCTGACAAATGGCACCAGGGTTATTTGGAACATTTAATTTGGCAGTTTTCTAGCAATTCAGTGGTATTTTCAGTTATGGTAATAAACTACTGAAAATGTTGATATTATGTAGTTATCACAGAGACCGTTTTCTGACACAGTGTGAAAGAAAAGAAGCCCTTCCATCTGCTGTGGGGCATCTTGGTGGTGGCATTTCTCCACAACAGCAAGGAAGGAAAATGAATCGCAGAGTTCCTATGGATGACATCTCCAAGGGACCACAGCTACTGTACAACAAAGGTCCAGTTCCTTCCAGGCCAGCAGCTGCCCAACTGGTGGTGTCTGGGGATGTGATTCTCACCCTCCATGGGTTCACGTACATAGGGGCTGCTGAAACAACTGTCAACGTCTCTGTCACGCTGGGTATTGAACAAGCAGTCCTCTGCAAAGGAGTGGAGATACGCAGAGGCTTAAGCTGAACTCCAAGGAGTGAGCTGCTCTACCCAGCCTGGTAGTCATGGGCTAAGTACATTGAGCAAGTAGGGTGGTCTGATAAGTGTATGTTTTCTATGACAAACATAAGTACTAGGGGCTCAGCAACACACTTCACTATCACAGAACCAGAGAATCAGTAGGGTTGGAAAAGACCTCCAAGATCATTTGGTCCAACCATCCCCCTACCACCAGTATCACCCACTAAACCATGTTCCTAAGCACCACAAATGTGGTTGTGTCATGTGTTTACTGTAGTCTCGCATGGACTGAGCAAGAATTAGCAGCTGGATATGTTAGGTGCATCTTCTGGTTAAATTTCATCCAAGAGGAATCCAGCTGATGAGCACCAGGACTGCTGTGAAGCACAAGAAGTGTGGGCAAGTGGAGGGGTTCACTTCAAAAGCACATTCCTAAACCAAACTCAAATGCAGACCTACCCTCTGCTGGCTGGTTTACTTCCTCAGTGGGGTTGAACACTAACACCCAGATGTGAGGAGACGGCAGAAGCATGGCCAAGAAAGGGACTTATAGCGGGGCTGGGACAAGCGGTGTTTCAGCTTTTGCGCCAACAGAGGTAAGGTGGCTCTGAGTCTGTGCAAAGGCTGATGCTCCCAGAAAAAATGGAAATTTGCCCCAAATTCACTCTTTTTGTAACCCCATAGCTGTAAACGAACGAAGGTGATTGCGCTAGCTATGGAGCAGGGAGCTGTGGAGCACGCGGAGCAGCAGACACGGGACGTTGTGCCGGCTGCCGCGGGCTGGGGCACAGCCACAACTGTGCTCTCCTTTATTTGTCAGCGATGGCCAAGGGACAAATACAGTGCTCACAATGGACAGCACTATTCAAAAAATTTCCTGTCATGCTCCAAGGATGCAGAGCAGAACAGAGGAGAACAAATAACTGAAAGAGCTACTTTAGCAGAGTCTTTGGATTTCTTATGCTAAAGCCATGTGCCCTAGCCTGCAGCTCCTGGTATCCTTGCTAATCCGCTAACACAAGGACAAGGCGATGGGCCTCAGGATAGATATGCAATTAAATATAAACTCTCAAACCCATTTTTGTAGAGGAAGCTAGGAGGAGCAGTTAATAGCACGGCAGAGCCAGGCAGATGATGCAAATAATGCAGCTATTTAACTGCCTGATTATAACTTGCTGTGGCATGAATCCGCTGCTAAAAGGCCCACATTGCCTCTGCAGC
This sequence comes from Anser brachyrhynchus, assembly GCF_964034855.1. Classification (NCBI taxonomy): domain Eukaryota; kingdom Metazoa; phylum Chordata; class Aves; order Anseriformes; family Anatidae; genus Anser; species Anser brachyrhynchus. Next base: position 46,530,267 of record NC_137695.1, on the reverse strand, counting down.
CGCTCTGGGTAACGGTTCGCTTTGACCTCTACACGCTGAAATGCTGGCTGCTTTATACCAGCTTCCCCAATGTCAACTTCAAAGCTCTCAAAAAGAGAAAACTCCTTGGCGAAGAAGCTAGAGGGGATATTTTCACTTTTGAAAATACTCTTCTCTCATTAAGTGACAAGTCAGCTGCAGAAATATCACGCTGACCTAACTCCAGTATATCCTGAGCGGAGATGCTGCAGAGGGTCACCTAACGAGGCCATTGCTTGCTTGTGGTGGACTGCAAAAAGGGAAGTAGGCTTTCCATACAGAAAAGGCTGCTCCACATCCATAGTGTGTCGTCTATGGGTTTCTGAGTAGCAGCTTGCAAAACAGCACTCGTGGGACATTGCCCTTCACAGTAACCCTGTTAAGGCAGGGTTTCATTTGCACTAGTGGTTTTTGCTGATGGCCACCAATGTTTCAGTTGTTCAGCTACAATTGACATGCCTGCCACCACTTAGTTCTTGCTCTCCCAGACAAACACGCTGCAACATCTAAAAAACCCCACACCTTTGTTCCCTTTTTGGAGACCTCTCTCAGGGACAGGTACATCATGTCAACGCACACGATGAAAATGAACTAATTTTTTCACTGAAATTTTCACATGTGATTTACCACATACATCAGACGTGACTTGATTAGATGCTTTAGACAAGCTCACTGTAATCCCACACTGGGTGCCCCTGCTCTGTTGAAACCCCCAGGGAACACATTCAACCGTACTCACACGGGCAGGTTTAAAGCACTGACCCTCACACCCCAAGAACCACAATTTTGGCATGTAGTGGTCCTTACCCCGCGCAAAAATGAAGCCTTTTATACTCACACAGCTCATACTGATGCCTTCATGTATAACAAGGATGAAGATAAACCACCACTGTGCCACTGAACAGAGCCTTGGCAAAGCAATTCAACATTTCTGTGCACTTCTTCCTGAGTTGCACTGATTTGCGCCACAAATCAAATACAGTGCACAAAAAAGCACCTGAAACTGTGATGTTTTTAATCTTTCGGCATTGATTAGAAGAATATGAAGAAGGGAGAAAAAAAAAAAAAAGAGAGAACATTTTGTTTAATACCACTGCAGCTGACCACAGTATATAACATGAGCTCTTTAGGGACACCTCCCTTGCATCTTGGCCATTCTGAGTACTGGGAAGTATTTTTTTACTTTATACATTCTCTTCTCTCAAAAAAACATGGTAATTTGGAAATGAGACGGTCTTGTTATTATGTGAAAAATGACTCTCTGATTAAGCTACAATTAGCTCCCCTCTTTTCAGATATACAAGCCCAAGTCCTAACATGGGGAGGTAAGGTCAGGATTTCTGAGCCAATAAAGCCATTCACATTGCTCTGGTGGCTTTAAGCATGTTTACAACCAATTTTCATGCCCTCTGTTTCGCCATCTGTTCTCTAGGAGCTCAGAATATTTCCCAGCAACATCTCACTACTAGGAGGGTTTGTTGGAGCCAAGTGATGGCTGAATACCCAGAGCATGAGGCCCCACTAACTTCTGACCCCGGTCAGCCCAGTAACACTGCTCTACCAAGGCGGCAATGTTATTTGAGACTTCTGGTCACCACCACATTATGAGGAACGATACAAACTAATTGAACAGGATCAATACTGCTAACCCACCTCTTAAGGCACCGAAATAACCAAAGTGCCCACATCTTACAACTTCACGGAGCTGAAAGGGAACGGCTGGTCTTCACAGGTAGTGCCTGCGCTATGCAGGCAGCATGTCAGGAAACGCTTATCTCATCCATTTCACTGGCAGACGACCTGACACTGCAAAACGCAGCTTTCCACACCAATCACCAACGTATGTATATCAACTAGCAGAATAAATTTCATCACTCAGGCTACTATTCCAGCATATTTTACTGAATACAACACCATCTACAGACAGATCCCAAATTTGATAGAGTAAGTCTTGTTCCTAAAGAGTAATTTTAGGGCTCTCTTCCTGTATTAAGCTGAGCCCACTCAACTCCCACTAGAGCCGAATAGAGTTGAAGGCGCTCCCTAAAAACCAAAACATTCAAACGAAAGATCATTATTCCAAATGTTCGGAGTAAAACAGAAATCTATTCATTCATAGAGGCTGATTTAATGAAATACTCTCAAATTACAACGTTTCCTGGTACTCTGGAGAAGCTCACTCCATTCAGCTTTTTACCCATTTTACAACAAGGAAAAAAAAAAAAGAAAGAAAAAAAAATCTATTCTCTGTCACTTTTACGTGAGTACTGCATATCATCTCCAAACTTGACAGTCCGATGGCAAGCAAAATCAGCAAGAATGTTAATCATTCACAACTGCTGATAGCAACCAGCCTTGCAAATTTGAAGGGAAAAGTCAAAAATGAGACAAGAGGTTCAACTACGTTGTTTAAAGGTCTTACCCAGACAGGGTAAGACCTATTAAAAATTATCTTGCTGATGCACAAACACAGAAGAAAAGAACTGGCTGTCAGTTTGTTTTAATGCCACATGGTTAAGACACCAGACTCATGGGAATTATTTCAGCTCATGGAAAACATTCATCTTCCAAAAACACTCATATATATATATAATTTCAATAAAATGAATATGTAAGTAGCCAAGACAGAAAGTCTTTACCAGGTACGTGCAGCAGGTGATCTATCTAACATCCTCTAGGTTACTTTTAGATTGGCTGTGGCTTCAGTCACAAGCTGTAACAAGAGCTCAGGATGCTCCATCTTGTAATTAAAGGCTTAATCTCCTCCTAGTCATCTGGGCAGTTGTAATGAAATATGCCAGTTACTCCCTACTCTTGTTTTGGAAAAATGCCCAGCAGATTACAACGGCAACAAAATTAAATTATCCAGTCTGTACGTCCACTTCACAGCTTAGTCACACCGCCCTTTACCAGACTCGCCTTAAAGCAAGGGATATTTAAACAAAAAAAAGCTTTGTGTATTTTTCAATGAGTGCCAAGGTTTCACTACCCTTCAGGAAAAAAAAGAGAAGTCTTGCTCCTATGCCATCTAATTGCGATTCCACTGCCAGTTTCTTCTCCTCTCCCCTTCTCACTTCCTTCCGGCTCAGCATACTGCAGGTGTCAGTGAAAAGTCTGAGTCACATTTGGGTGGAAACAATGCTGAAGCAAAATAAATGAAACAGGTCAAAACTGACAAGTGAGTGAGCAGAAAGTAAACAGCAGCTGTTTGCTGGCTTCTGAAAACTGTTCAACAGCACTGCTGAACTCAACGGATTCACATCTTACACACAAACACACACACTTCTACTGGTCTAGACTGAAAAATTTTCAGTCACATCCTGCTGAGATAGCTCTGACTACATACAGAAACAAAACAATCCTGCAAATTTGGTCATTTAAAAATTACCCAAAGTTATGCCTGTGTACATCTCCACTGTCCTAGAGCTCCTGGCAAGCCCTCCTTCTGCAATTCACGTGCCATCACAAGGCCAAGAGTCCCTGAAGTCATGGTCAATACCTGAATGTTAGGACTGCTAAAATGAAGCACCCAAGAATGGTTCAGGATTGAAAATTCACCTCTTTTTACACGCACCAGAACACATGTGCTTTGGTAGCACTGAAGATCTCTGAACGAAAGTGGGAGAAGAAAATCTTGGTGTTCTTAGTGTAGAGTACAGGGATCAGTCCAAAATTCAGGACAAGTCTTGAGAACCCATCCTGCACAAACGCAACCTAATTGTAACTGGCTTTCTTACAAGGACTCCAACAATGGAAAAAGTGAACTATACCCTGGCTGGCTTTAAGAGAAGTTGAAAGACAACCAATTGAATACTACCTAATAAAGAAGCTGAAATAAAGTGGAATGGCTAGACATAAATACAGTAAAAAGCGAAGTACTAGTGGTATTGCTTAAATCTATTTATGGAGCATGTAATGAACTCAATGACCATTTCATTCTTACATTCTTCATTGAGGACTAAATTATATTCTCAATTAGCTTGACAAAAGTATGAAAAAAAATTTGTGTTAGTTGTTTTGGATTTATAAAACTTCAGAAACCACACTCATCCAGAAAATCATAGTGATAGTGCATGCATTTACACAATGAAAACAGGCTCATGCAGAGCCCTTTCTCCAAGTCCTTCAGGGGATGGGGGCAGCAGACGCGTGGCGCTTGTACTCTGCCCCAGAACAGCCACTGGGTCACAGCCTGCCCTCGATGTCACTACAAGGTGCCGGAGGGGAGGGAAGAGAATAAGAAACGGAGGTGTTTGTATTTAAGCAAAGAACTGCTCACACGCAGAAGGGGGACAATTTTTAGCAGGGCGCATCTTGCACCAATGCTGTTACTAGCAAAGAACCAGCGATGCAGCCTTCATCCACATACACCAAGAACTTCAGTATTGGTCAGATAAGGCCCTGCTAACAATCTGCTAACAAATAACCGTTCCGATTTACATCATGAATCTGTCTTCTCCAGTTTCCACAAAGCTGTTACAAGGCAACTTTAGGTAGCACAGCACTTGCAGAGTTGAATCCCGGAGCATGATTTTAACCAGGAAAGCACAAATCTCATGTTTATATTTACATATTTGTAGATGCTTTTATGCAATGAGGGTGCCCAGCTTAGTTGACTCATTTCTTATACAAGCACAAAAACGTCAATACTCATGGGAGCACTAAGGAGACAACGGTCAATAAGCAGACAACTTGCAAGATACACAGACCAAATGAATGACATAATAAGAACGGGAATTGCCCTTTCTTTTGTTGCTTTTTATTCCACTCCTGCTCAGCCTCCAACAAAATGATTTCTATGATGTTATTAAAAATCACAGGTTCTTATAGGAAATGGGCTCAGAATGTCTCACGGCAGCTATTCTGGCTCCTGTAGCCAAGACCAAATTAGCTTGTTGCAAAATGGTTGCTTCTATAACCAATAAAAGTGACAGTGGGGTTGATGCAACAAACAGCAGTTCTGGAAAATCTCCCAAGCAATTCATGTTTAATTTAAGAATTTGGACAGCGTGTTTGACATTTGATTAAATCTGAATTTCCAAATTAAACAATATAAAGAACATTAAATTAATAACACTACTATGTCTTGCTGGTGACATAACAACTCCCAGTGCCTCCCCAGGTGCTGTTAGGCACCAGCAGTTCATCAGAAGTACTGATAAAGCTCAGAGTCAACTCTCCCCAGACTGATTAAATGCAGGTGCTTTTAGCATCTTGTTTTCAGATTCTGCACAAACCTGTTGTGCGGCACAGCTGAGACCCATTTCACTACTGTTTTGCAGCTCAGGCTCTTTCTAAATTAGCTCACTGATCACTCCAGAAGCAAAGGTGTTCACCTTCAGTTTTTGCTTCCTGACATGCTACCCCAGCTGAACTGCTGAATTATGCATTTATCTCATGAGCAACTATTCGAAAATGTATGCAAGTGCTCACCAATGCTCCTACAAGAGCAATGTCTAGCAGCAGATGTCCAGCATCTCAGATGATGTGGTGCTCAAGCCAGAGCTGGGGAAGCCAACAGACAGGTGTTCCTTCTCCTTTGTGCTGCCAGGTCTGCCCCATTACCTCGACGAGGCTGAAGGCCATCAGCACGACAGTCAAAACTTAATGTCCAAATGTGTCTCTGTTCTAAATACCTCTCACCAGCTGGTTACCACTTATCTTCCTGATGGTGTCTGGGCATGTTCCCTCCAAAAGGCAATGAGCCTCTTCTGACGCAGTGTGAAAGGCCAACTCTGCTCCTTCTTCAATGTATGGGCACAGAATCCACATACAAAGTTTCACAAAGTGCCAAAAAGAGTTGCTCGGCAAATAAGTTTTTCATGCTGGGCTAGGAAAAGCCCCGCCACAAGCAAGGCTGGCATTTTGCTTCAGTCATCAGGCAAAGGAAACCTTTCAGGTGCAACAGAAACAGCATTACTGTCATCTTCATCTGTCCCCTGCAGTTGCCAGAACACATCAGACCAAATTCTTCACTGCTGTGAAGAGATTCAGTGGAGAATGCAAATCAAGGTCGGGCTTTTCACAGTCCTACCCCTGCTTCTGCAAATGTGCTTTCTGACTTGTACCCAAAGGATGGTACAAGTCAGGAATGGGTAAGCCATATCTTATCAGAAAAGCAGCTTCTTCAAAAACATAAAGGGATTTTTCTTAAGAGAACTATGTTTTTAACTGTAGTCCTCATTTCTGTGCAGAAAAATACCTGGACCTGGGCTTAATTTAAAAATCAGCATTTGGGCTTCTTGCCTATCTCAGGGACTTTCCTGAAAACATTCAGTTCTAACTTGGGAATAGCAACTGCCAGCACAGGAACGCAGAGAAGTGATCTGAGAGGGTGAGCACTGAACCTGTGTCACATACAAAACTTCTGTCACTAGGCACTCAAACACCTGACCACATTTGTTCCTACTTATCCAACCAGGGATTGAAGGCTTCTGCATGGCTGCTGACATTCACTTTGGGTTTGCATCCAGGTAACAGGTAAAACGTTGTCCTAAAATACCTGTGAACCTCTAATGGCTACACTTAAGTGCTACAAAGATATTCCAAGTATGAGGAGGTGCACTGTGTCAAAATAGAAACAACTCTTGTTTTCAGTTGCGTTGCTAAGATATCTGTAAATTATTAAGAGGGTGAAAAGAAAAACTAATTCATTTTTATGATCTTTGTTTACTTTTTGCAGGTTACCTACCCAGCGGTGTTGTTTCTCAACTACCAGAGAAATGTTAGTTTGTTCCTACCCTGCCAGAGGTATGCTTAAGCTTTCCTTAGAAATCACAAAGAAGGATTGTCTTTTGATCGGAGCAGCATATTGGGACTCAAGAAATCCAGGCTTGCTCCCAACTCTGACAGCGATTTTGTTTTTGACATTTGGCAAAATGTTTTATTTCCCACATTTCTGAAAGCAGTGTTACTGTTCTGTTATCCCACGTGAATAGTGATACCCCATCTGAAAAAGAGAGATAGCATTTCCTTTTTGCTACACATTGTCTTGCCTGTTTACACGAGAGTCTCGGCAGGACTGGGACTTTTTCCCTCTATGGGTTTATGCAATGTCTGTGATACAATGGGGCTGTGCGATATCTCAGAATCTCTAGACGCTACTTGAATAGTAATATTAGTTCAACAATTACCACTCAGAAGTCTAAATTACTAGGGGAAGGTAATCTGCAAAAGGTCCAAATTCAAGTCCTGTAGCCCTCATACTGACAAAACTCTTCCTGCTATTAGCATATCAGGATTCAGCCATAACTGAGGCGGGCATTATTTTAGCAGCCTTGCCTGTAATGCCTTTTCAGTAACAAAGGTAAAGGCAGAGCCTAGTCCTGCAAAACATCCCTAAGAAATCTAAACCCCACCTGAACAACAAATTCAAGTTTTTCATTATTCAAACCAGAGGACTCCATATGAAGGCAACTGCAAAAGAGAGCGCTTAATTTATCCTACATTAAGATTCAAATTGTTTGGAGCTAGACTGTCACTGATTTCACTCCACTCTACAAGATACCATGGCCTATGATTTAATTGGCCAATTACTTATCCTTGATGAGAAACTGGTGAGAATGCCATGCCTCATACATGAAGCAGTGGTTATGGTAAGGGATGAAGTGTGTACGTCTGAATGAGAGCATTATATCAATCATTTGCGAAGCTGATCATTTTAATGGGTTTGGAATGATGAATAGATTGGCATTTTATTATTTGTCACAAGCTAATAGAAAGCCCTATTAAACTTATGCAAGTTCTTTGTCCAGAATAAACAAACGATGATCCATATTCATACTTTCTCCAGGAAGAATAACACACATACATTAACTAGTTATCTATTTTTCTTAGCTCATACTTCACACAGTGGGGAAATTTACTTTTGCAAACATCCAACCACACTTCTCAGTTTTTTCCCAATATTGCCAGAGAAATCAGATCTCCCTTAACTTCAAAGTCAAGCCAGGGTCAGGAGGCTGCCGCTGGTGCACACAATGAGCTCTCATCCATGAATGTACTCTGGGTGCCTAGCACTTGGGAACGAGTTCATTGATGGCTGAACAAAAAGCCCCAAGTCTGGCTAGTAAACACAGAAAATGGAGATTTTGCAAGGATGGAAAGGATGTTTCAGTTTTGATGCAGTTTTCTTTCACTCAGTCCTACACCACGAGAACAGAAAGAACAGTGGAACATATGTGTCCGTGCATGGGCAGTCACATGCTTCATCATACTCTTTTGAGCAATATATTCACTGACTGTGTTGATGTTCTTTGTGGTGAAATGCATCTTTTGCTCCATCCACTCCAAAACCCGTTTCTGTGCCCATTCAATTCATCTCCTTACCAGGGATGAGGACATTTCCATCTTTTATATTGCACATTACACTGGCTGAGCATTTCAGGCTCCATTAGGAGTTCATTGCTCACACAGCTTCAGGGTAAATGACACAAGGGACTACCACGTGCAGAACCAGACAAGGCCTCTGCTTTTTTTGCTGTAGAAAGTGAGCAGGGGACAATGGCATCCCCACTGCACAGCAGAAGATTTACATCATCTTTTGTTCTTTTCTTTTTCCATTGCCTTATGACAGTAATGGGTTATCTCATTTATGGTACCTGAACACGAAAGCATTGTCCTTTCTAATCCAAAGGGAAGGATCTGCAAGGACAAGCGCCTTTGCTGCTTTATCACTTAAGGGACAAAGGGTCCCAATACTTTGGGATTGAATGTTCACAGCAACTTCAGTTCCTGGGAAAGCAAAGAGGGAGAACAAGCTGTGATTTCCCTCATTTCTTAGGTGGCATAGCTGCATGCATCTTCATTAAAAACAAAATAAAATGAGGGTCTTTAATATTTGGGGGATCCACAGCTGAAACTTAGATGGTATCATGCTTAGATCCATCCTGCAGAGCATGATATGTAGGATCTTGGATGGAAGAGGTGATATCATTGAAAATTATTACAGCACAAGATGTATTCCAATGAAAACAGCTAAAAGAGGGAAGAATTCCAGTTGGAGGGGCCCGAGAGGGACATCAGGCCCTCCAGACAGATCTACAAACAATGTCAAGTGAAACGAGGCCTTTAACCAGGCACCTTTGGCTTGCTCAGTGCATGGAGGGAGAATGCCTGAAAACTTCAGGCACACTAGGCTAGTAACACAGCTGGCCAGCTGCCATACCAGCTGCCAGCACACACTATTATTGACTGCATAAGGCAAGTCCCCCGAGACTCACAAAGAATGCTTCTGCAATGGTGTTCAAGGCTCCTCATCTTTGCTTAGGTAAATCACTCTGCACTGGCATCCAGGAAAGAGCACTGAGCTACATGGGTTCAGATGAAATGGCTGTGGCTGGGTTTCTCCTTTGAACGAAACAGAGTCTGATTTAAAGTCCACTGCACTGAACAGAGGAGCTCAATAGGCCTTGGAGCAGGCTCTTAATCACAAAACGCATCTCGAGATGCAAAAGAATAAACGCCAAGTGTTGCGCTTATGGGATTTCCACATTATCAAACTATTAATGTGGAGTGGTGTCTAGGGAAGTGGCATTGGAAAATTGCATACTGCTAGTGCTTTTAAAAATTTGTGCTGCTACTGTGCAGGGTATGAATCTTATTACGCTAGATAGTATTTCTGCATATAAATGAAAGTAGAAAGAAACCATTGAGAGGAATCAATAAGTTGAATGGAAGGGTTTTATTCCTTCTTAATCATGGTCCAATTGGGTGTTTTCTGGAAGTTATTCTTGTCTTTCTTTCTCTCTATTATCCTCAAGTGCCTGAAATGCTCTTTGATGGAAGACAGCTGCATCCTACTCAAGTTGACAAGCCCTGGAAAAATGCATCTGACAACCAAACCCTAGAAAGATGCGTCTGTAATGGCTTCTTTCAGTGTAAAAGGAATCGATGCAGCAAGGTATGAGCTCTTGCTCAGCTGCTGCTTTCTGACACTTCAATGGCTGCTTGCAATGTGACTTAGCCTGTAGGCATGCCAGAGAGGTCTCCAATCTTGTCAGATCTCATAAGCAAAGCAGGACTGGAATTGGTCAGTATTTGGATGGAAAACTACATTTTGCAGGAGATGATGTAGGGAATTCAATAGATGGCAGTCTTACCTCAGAGTCAGGACATGAGGTTTCACTTTGCTGCTGGAAGTGCCATGTTTTAGAGGAGGTGCAAAGGAAAAAGCCCTAAGGTACTGTTTGGAAGATCAGGAGCAACTGTTAATTTTGCACTGAGAAATGACATTCTGCCAGCCCGTGGACCTCCTCGTGCAGTTTCAAAGGCATACTCTTACGAAACCATGACATGCTCTTTAAAATCCTGTTATCTCCCACTCCATAGATGGTTCAGTTTAGTTAAAAGTTATTTAATATCTGTGTGTGAGACAGAACCTCACTGCACATGCCACTGTACAATGCACTACATACAAAGTCTGATGGGCAGATATCACAAGAGCAACACGGCAGTGTGGATTTTTTAATTTCTAGTTTTGAACAGTTCACACATTACACAGCTAAGAGGTGGCTAAACTGTGACTTTGACCGTATAATCAGAGGGGAGAAAGGTAGATGAATTCTATTTACATCCTTTTAAGATTTATCCTGTGCTTGGGGTTGTGAAGAAGTGTGTGCTCCTGAACAGGTAGGAGATAAAAAAAAACTTTGTCTTCTGCTGCTCATGTACAATTTGGCTAACTAGCAGAGCTGAACCACTGTTAGCCATGAGCTGTCTGGAACAACAGCAATACTCCATGTCAGACCTCTAATGCAAGAAGCAAAGTTACATCAAGGATCACACCTCTCCAGTGTATTAAACACAGTGTATTACACAGTGTATTAAACCAGTGGTTCAAGGCACCTGTCCTTGTGGGCAATACACCGTTTCCAGTCATCTTGTCTTGAATAAGAGCTGACTTTGGGCTGCTGTCCCACTGAACCTACTAAAATTTTGGGGATGAGGCTTTTGGTCTTTAAAATATTCTATGTAAATATAGGAACAGCAACAGCTTTAGATTTTTAAGAGTGAGCTCCCTAAATGAAACTGTCATCAAGCCAAATGAGAAAAATGCAATGCTGAGTACCCCATGGGCAACAACAATCACTAGGGCAACAAAAATCCAAAGAGCGTGTCCTTTCCAGCCTGAAGCACACAGGTCTATGAAGGGCACTAAGGTCATCCTCGTCCCTAGGAGGAAGGCTGTCTTGGGAAGGCAGGCCCACTTCATTGGCCATGTGACTTCTCTGTTTCATGACAATAAAACATTATTTGCTAATGCAGACGATCTGTTATGAAAGTCTGGCTGTTTTAAAGTAGAATTTGCCATACTTAGAAATAATCTACAGTGAAAGGTTAGAGACTTTTTCCCTTTTTACTTGGGTATGAAAACACAGGGCATCTGGATTCACACTGACACTCTCCTTCCTTGAAGCAAGAGAAGATGACAAGAATTTCATGCTAATAAATATATCTAAATGGCCTGTCCATTCCTTTAAAATTAGTAGAAATACAGTGGCATAATTTTAGAGTAGCATACAAACTGCTCTCTCCACGTTGTACTTGTTTGTGAGTCTGCTACGATTGCTTTCATCAGGCAGGGCTGAACCCAGTGATGTTTGGGCCTGTGTGGTATACCCCAGCACCATCCTGGCACGCTTACAAACAAAGCAGAAACCAAACTGCACAGAGCTTGTACCACTGGTTGCATACTAGTCACAGATTCAACCCTGTGAAGAAACAAGCAGGAGGACAAACACAATTTGATGCTTAGCTTTCACTCCCAGATCCTCTGCTTACGTTTAATAAGGCTGCTAGTAAATTACTCTTCTCTTTGACTGGTTGGGTATAGTGTTCTTCCTTCATTCTTTGGGCCTCTCGTTTATCCCAATACTAGACAGCGCTGCAACAATGCCTATAACCTCCCTCTCATTAGCCTCTCCTACTTTCCTAACAGATGCATTATTTTGGAGTAAGACACAACCAAGTTTCAATAGAACAAGGACTGCGCTGTTACCTACCCCTGAGCAGCTCTGGCACCAGCAGAGCACACTTGGCAGATAATTATTTACCCTGTGGTCCAGTGGAACACCTCTGCTGAGAGCTCCAGCGTGCTGGTGTCACCCAGAGCTGCAACAGCGCTGATCAGCAATGTTTCTGCAGTGATTTGGCAATACTGGCCACAGGTATCTCCAAGGTCAAAAAAGCAGTGTGGACAAAAACAGACTCTTGCCTTATCATTGTCACATGCACAGATGGCATGCAGGGGTATAGCTGGCTGCCACTGCTAATGATGAGCCGACACAAGAACAAAAACTACTCTCCTTATACAAGGCACAAGTGGCTTGATGCTTTCCCCATATCAAACCCCGAACAATTTTAATAGTTCTGGATCAAGGTCTTCTGACGGATTTGCCACTACATGGGATGTCTGTCTCCTCCCTTTTCTTGTCAGTGAGCTGAAGGGACATAATCCCTGCAGTTCCAGCTGAGAGTTAGGAAAAACTACAAGCTCAGATGACCTTTTGCACTGCCAGCATTCAACAAAGAATAAATACCCCTTTCTTTCTGGATTTTTCACACAATGTCAACCTCATGTCACACCACTTTTTTTCCTTCTCATACAAGAAGAAATTAGGTGTTGATGTATGTGAGTTGACACGTTCATAAATGTGTTTGTGAACACGTAAAACACATCTAGAGCATTTGGGGTGACTGAGGAAAAGTGTGTATGGGTATGTGACATTTACTTATTCTGCACACGTATTTACATGCATATATATATGCACAGCATTTTACAGTTTTAATTTTGTATGCTTAATTGCTTCAATTTGTTTCCACGTTTTTCTGAACACAGAAAGGTAATGCTCCATACTATTCTTATGTACACATCATTTTGCCTTGTTTTCAGGAAAGAAAGTGGCTTTTAAATGGTAAAACAGAAAAGGAAACTAAGCAATGAACAATGATCAATGGAGACAATCTGAAAAGGGGTAAACAAACATACTTAAGAACAGCCCTAGCAAGAAAAGCAAATTACTCTTTCAATCCCTTGAAGAATTTCATTACCCATTCCATCACAGGCTAGATTTACTGTACAAAGCAATCAACTCCTCTCTGATACCTGGGAAGAAAGATCTGGATACAAGGGAGAAAAAGCCTCAAGAAGGTTTTTATTAAAGTTGACTCTTGCCCTTTTGCTAGTCTCAGTACATCAGCAGCACAGAATTCAGAAAACCTGAAAAAATGCAAAAGAAACTAACAAAATAATAATAATAATAATAATAAAGCAAATGGTGCTGTTAAATACACAGCATATGACTGGCATGAGAAAACAGACAAGAAATACGGAAAACTACATTCTTGTTCACTTGTGCAGCGACATGCTAATCACGTGCATATTACTGGGTAAGTACACAGCAGCACAGACATTTAAAATATGCTCCAGTGGGCATTAGGAACTTGTGAGTTCCAGCCTTGTCTCTGGCAGTGATTCTGTGTTGCTTTTGACAAGTCACTTTATCTCTTTGCTGGAGTTTAACTGGCTGTAAATGGAGATAATATTACTTACCTACCTTAGGGGAAGTTCAAGATTCCTAACTACATAATAGACCTTAAGTGTTGCCATCAAAAAACCTTTAACTGAAAAAACCCACGATGTACATTTCAAGAAGTTTCAGCCATTTGTATTGATTCATTTCTTACAAAGACAGAAAATGTTTAACCATTAGAGGGAGAAAAGAGACAAAGTAACAGACTTCTCAATCATTCCTTTTCAATGTAAGGTACTGATGCAACTACTACACAGCCACTGTGGATCGCATGGGAGGGCCACTGCTGATGATACCAATACAGCTCTGAGACCTGAAATATCTATGATTGCACATACAATCAAGTACGATTCCTATTCTTAACAAGAACAAGAAGTTCTCTATCTAGTTTATCTCATAGAACAGAAAATCTTCTGTCCTGTGCCAGATCAAGTTTCTCAGTTGTGAATGAACTACTGTTACTCCTGCTTTTGGTTAGCAATAAGGATTCAGTGAGACTCCTCTCCTGTTTTCACTAGAAACCAACCCTGGTGACCTAGCTTCCTCTAACAAGAAACTTGACTGAACAAAGAAGCTGTTTCTCATCCATTTCACATACTGCAGCACAAACAAAAGCCCTGGAAATGTTTTATTCCTCCATACTACCTGTCACAACGTAGCTTTTCAGCAGCACCTCACTTGTCCTCTACCCATTTCTACACAGTAACTTCACCATCAGCCAGCCCTGGAAAGGCAGGACCTTACTGCTGCTAAAATGGGGTAACACATCTTGAGGCTCTTGATGCTCACGGCAGACTGCAAACTCAAGCGGTGGAATGAGCAGTCCGCCTTTGGCTATACGGACCTGCACTGCAGGGCTCACGTGGAAATGGTGCACCAACCGAGGCCTGCCCTCACAGGCAAGTATCCCTCACTCCTGGCAAGTGAATACAAAATCTTGCTGTCCTGTAACAAATACTGTAAAATTTGCAGACATATTCCATAATCACAAGTTGCAGCTCAAAACAAAACAATCATCCATTCTTGAAACTGAAAGACATCAGCAAATTTATTGGGAAACGGCACTCAAATTTCCAGTGGAAATTAGTTTGAAGGAATCTTGTTGGGTTTCTATGCACAACAACAAAAGTATACCTCAAAGGATCTCTATTGCTGTTATTTCTGTGCAGTCATATTTCTAGCAGAAATCAGGAATTACTTCTGAGAGGAATACCGCTGAGTACGTTTTCTTGCCCCCATACAGATTTTTATTGAGTTCACCCCAAGTTTTTAATATATATTCAAATGAACTACTGTGGTACCTAGCTCAGTCAGGTTTGGCTCTGTTCTTGCCCTTCCTTTTTATTTAAACCAATAACTCCATTATATTTATCAAACTGCTTCCATAGTCCTGATATTAAGAAATGGCTTCATATTAACTACAAGAGATGCTCGCCTCAGTGTAGCATTACCCAGTATCCAATCCCTTCTGCAGTTTGCATATTTGGAGAAAGCCTATCTTACAAGCCAGTGAAAAGGGTTTCCAACCAGATTAAAGGATAAAACTACCAACTGCACTAAAATACATGGTCGATACGCTGTTAACCACAAATCCATAACTGTTTTGCTGATAAAACATTGCCTAAGCTCCAGTTTGTTCAGATTGCTGCTTTTAGATTCCTCACGACACGATCAGCAAAACAAGGAGCAGAAATTCGGCTGTTTTCAGAAGAGCTGTGCTGGCTTGCAGTCAAATCTGCGTAATTGATTTTCAAATTCCTCTGTTGATTTTCAAAGTGATTAAAGGAAATCGGCGTGGAATTTCCTCTTCGCATTTCCTTCAGCACACCTGCTCATGGAAAGTGTTTTGACTGGGCTCAGTGGGTCTTATAGTTTAAGAGGTTAAATTACCCTTCTGCCTAGATGTGGGTGCTCATGAAACCCTTGCTGGTTACCAGCTGAAGCTCCAGCCCAACAGCCAAATGACCATGCTGGAGAGCTACTCTGCTCAGGGAGCCTGCAGAATCTCCAACTTCAGAGGTCTGCAAAACTCAGCAAGGCAAAGCTGCCGTTAACTTCATCGATTGCTGGCAGTAAGCCCCGCTGACCTCAAGGTTGGATGAGAGGACCTCCAGAGGCCCCTTCCAACCACAACTTGTATGATTCCATCTCTTTGTATTTAGTGGGTGACTAAAAGGTAGAAGGCACTTCTCCTGGAACCACTATTTCTAGAGCACTCCTCTCCCAGTGGAGGGTCTTTAGTGAAAATACGAAGTGGGAGATTTTATTTTATATGTACTTTCTATGTTATTTGATATGTTTAGAATTCTCTGCCACCCAGCATCCTCAGAGGGATCCTGTCTTGTGGCAAAAGAAGAACGTATGCTTGAAAAAAACCACTCATAATACTTTCCCCATGCTGATCAGGGCCAAGAAAATGATCTTCAGCAAGCAAAAGACATAATCACATGGAGGTGTGTAATCAGTACAGATTTCTCTGTTAAGTTCCCTCTGTCATCATAAGCTCCTTCTCTAGCCGAAGGCAGCTGAATGAAGACAAAGTAACTTGCAAAAATCCTTCTGACTCTCTTAGTTCAAGTATGCAAGGTATGGAGTCTGTAAGACTAGACTCCCTCAACATTACAGTAACCTCTCTGGTTACTGGGCTCACAAGTATCCCCCCCCTTCATTCAATATCAGAGTCAAATGAGAACAGAAAATAAGCTCATAAAAAGCTGCATAATATTAGTATGCACATGCTAAAAAAATAACAAGCATCTCAAATGTATTGAAACAAAGGTAAAACAACAGATTATTCAGCATACTGATATATCCTGAAAGATCTAGCCTACTAATACTTTCTAGTCCAGCCTAATATTTTAGAACCAGACATTCTGGCAGGAAGCAGTCCACAAATATTTATACATGTGATCACTTCAATCTCTAGATAAAAACATGCATTTAGAATCTAAACATCAATTTATGCATGAAATCTGCCTCAATTACAGATAGCTTGAGAAAACATCAGCTTTGTATCAACTAGCCCCATCCCTTGAAACCTGTTTTTTGTTGTTAATCATATCATACGCCATGTGAGCAAAAGTAACTAAAGCTGACTGTAAAACTCCCCTTGTAAATGGTTATAATTGAGTATACAAATATCACTGTTGAAGATACGTACAACACAACGCATAAATCACACTAACAGCAGTCAGAGACTTTGATCTGTCTCTTGAGTACAATCTACTTAGAAAGTCATTGCTAGAAGATAACAGTTGTGCCAAGTATTGTTTGATATCTAAATAATTGATTTAAAAGTCTTGTTAATTGATGACTGACCATAAAAGCATTCTGTCTGCTAAAGCAGTACCAGCCAGAGCAGACATGGAGGAAAGCTCTCATGAGTGATCTGGTTTTTGCCCTGCAAGTCAAAATCTGATGCCTAAATGCTCTTCATTTGAAGAAGTCAAAAGAAAAGCATTTTGTTTTCCAGAATATACTGGAAGCTAATTGTTAAAACAACCCACCTTGGGAGCTTATAGCTAGGTTTAGATTAGCTCCTCTTAAACATACATACATAATAGTGTAGTCCAGAGATTTTCCTTCTTTCTCCATTTGCAGACCTCCCCCCCAGGTATTTTCTGATGGAGGTGAGACTATCTCTAATGCAAATTTAAGCCTCCTGACAGTAAACTTACTTGACTGTGATCTCTGCTGTAGAACCATGTAGAAGCAATTCACAAAGTCCCATGGATCTGCAAACCACCACCTCCATGACCCCAGCGCTGCCACCACAGGTCTACTCATGCTGGCATGTACACGTTGTTGAGTGGGAAACCTTCAGCTGGCAACTGAATTTTTTTTTTTTTGCTTTTAGTTATAATTATGGAAGCCTTGTCCAACATAACCCACAGCTATAGAGAATAATGCAAGGCATAACTAACACTCAGATAGCTTAGTTAGGTTTTTTTTTAATAAATAAATAAAAAAAAAGAGCAACGATCAAAATTATTTGCTTCCCTGTATCTTGATTTTCAGCTTTTTAATATATATGAACATAAAAAAGATAAGACTTTCATTACCGATTTTACAGAAAGCACTGTCATGCTTAAAAAATCTGCACTGTGTACAGAACTCTTTAAACGTTTTTGCCCCAGCTATTTCCACTTATTTTTTTCTCCCAAACATGATCATCTTTACATCCTGGTTGCATATCTTACCATGCCATGGGTCTAAAATAAAAACTAGTCAGATTATAAATCATTTACAAATTGAGGATTTGTTTTTTTAAACACTATTCCCAAGAGCTGGGAGCACTGAGTTATGTTGAGAGTGAGAAGAATTATGTTCTCTTCTCTGCTTCTGACTGGTAGTATTAAAGCAGACATATTCTTTGCATTTCAACCTTGCATTCAGACCATAAATGCTACAGAGCTGTTAGAGCACTTTGCTAAGTCAGCTCAACAAAGGAAGGTTGCCTTAGAAGACATATAGAATCAGTAATATAAAAGAGGGACAAAAATTGATGGGCCTGAATATATGTTACATTCTTTCTTCAGTGATATTCATGCAAAGTAAACTCTAGTTTTAGTGAAAATGAAAATGCAACCTTAATCAATGAGGCTGACTGAAAGATCAGGTTTGCACAAGCATGTCCAACAAACACCTACAGAAATGTTCGTGCTTTTGTTACAACAATGACAAAAAACACTTTATTACGTACAAAAACAACAGTTTGGCTGTGCATCCTGATAGTTGTGCTACCTGTTTGTAGGCACCACAATCCAGAGTCTTTATTCAAGAGGGAGTTTTTGTTTTCCCATAGGCACGAGTGCATTTTTGCCAGAAAACCTCATGTGTTTGTCAGCTGATACTTGTGCTCCCAGAAACTGCAGGACCAACACATCCTGTCTCATCTTTTGACAGAGGGCTGTAATGACAAATGCCTCATTTAAAGCCTTGATTTATATAACAAGTGGCACTGGATATAAGCAGATTAGTCATTGCTACTCATACAGCATGTTCCTATAGACTTACAAGTACTTATACCACTCACAGCTTGCTGTTTTCACAAACTATGCAATAAACTTGCATCTTTGTAAGGTGTTTCATTAAAAGATATGACAGTTGATGTAGAGTCAAAATTGCCTCTGACACTGCACAAAGTTAATTTTTATCCCATTATTTACTTATGCAGAATTTCTGAGCCCTAGTCTTTACTGTTTTTATTTATTTCACAGCTCTCATGGTGAAGATTAGAGCTCTGGTTTACTTTGCTGTCAGTCCAGCCCTGCAAACTCACAATCCTATATAAATGAGGCTGCATGCTGGGTAGGGATGCTTTAAAAACTTGTTATAAGGATCAGGAACAGGCTCATGACCATTAAAAAACCTCCTTAACGCTGCACAGAAAAACTTCTAGTTGTGTAATCACTTAAAGTTGCCCTGCACTTTGAGTACTTGAAAAGTCTTTTTTTTTTTTTTGCCGCCAAAAAGATAAAATCTTCAAAATTTCCTTTAGATTTCAGAGTATTGTTCACAATTCATTAAAAATTTACTGAAGGAGAACTCCTGAGGAGAAAGGTTCTGCAGTCCAATACCTACTTTTACTGATTTTCTCAACAGAACATGCTTTTCAACTTCAGCTGGCATTTTACACAATTTATTCTAATATATTGATTTTTCAGGCCACAGCTGTTGTCCTTTGGACTTCATTCACAGCCATCCCTTCTTTTTCTTGTAATCAATGCAACTACAGCTAGTGTAATATTTACTCTTGCCAAGTTAGTTCATACAAGTCTGAATTTGCCATTTTTTTTTCCCAACAGCATTTTATTTCTAGCTTAGTTACAAAGTTGAATTGAAACTATTTGGCTGTATCTCTCATGACTATTTACTGTACATTAAACAAAAAGTAACCAAGCACGAATGACAAAAGTAAGGCTAATTGAAAAGTCTGCTTTTCTCAAGCATGTAATGAACCTTTCGCACAGGCTAGGGATTTAATACCATTGCAGAGCATTTTTGGATTTTTTTAACAGGCAGAGTCTCCGCTCCTCGTGCATTTCACCACCAGCGTGCTGCAGCTTAAAGAAGTTTGCATCAACGTGAGCAAAACAAATGGCTAAAGTCAAAGCACAAGATTTACAACATAAATATGTTCCCCCACTCTGTGAAAAGACAAGTGATGTCTAGAAAGTGTGTTTACTTTCTACAGGTGCCTCTTCCCTTCTCTTTCTCCTCTCTGCCCCCCAAACCCACAGCATTAAGTTCCAAGCTTTGGAGCAGCCAGAGTGCGGCTGTAAGCGTGCGTGCTGAAGCACAGCTGTCATAAACATCACGGCATCAGGACTGCCGGACTCTAGTAAATGATTGTAATGAGTTCACTATCAATCAAACGTGCCCCCCTTGTCAGAAATAAAGCCCGGTTTTTGACTTTTAAGAATAGCTATTAATGTCAATCATGATTCTAAGTCAGTTGCACCAGGAGGGCCATGGCTGGATCTGGAAAATTATAAGTATGACATGACAGATGGTAATAGGATGCCTTTGTTACTCATGCAACAGTGACAACAGCTACTCTACTGCCAGGGTATACAAGCGGAAACACAAGCAAGGCTTTAGGTCAACACTTCATACTGAGATGAGACACATATAGCAAGGAAGGGCTCTTTGTTGTACAGGCTAGCCTCTAATCCTGGCACTTCCACAAAAATGAGACCTGCATTTCAGATACCTGGAATGGTATTGCATGCAAATAACATCAGCCCTGTTATCAAGGCATCTTGAACATCACTCCCATCAAAAATGTGTACAGAAGTATATAAGGTATGTCACAAAATGCCAGGTTTGCATGCGTGTGGTTTGCTCCACAGTATTTTCTGGGGCTGATGACTGGGCTTCCTGTGCTTTTCTTTGCACTTTGCCTTTGAAGACCTCTCTGCAAGTCACTCCGTATCTGGAAGGCCCCACAGCCATCTTCAGGGCTTGTTGCTTTGGGCTCATGTGCCCAAGGAGCAAGAAGCCAAGCAAACAATCTTTTCTTCCTTCTACCCTTGGTGCTTTACCTACAAAGTGGATATCTATACTGAACAGGCCTCTCTGAATGGCCAAGACTAAGAACTTTCCTGGTTTTAGACACAGAAACAAACACATTTCAAAGGCAGCAGTATCACAGGGATGGCCAAGCAGGACCCTGAACAGTGTTTTCTTTAAGGCCTGAAGATGACTTCCAAGAAGGCTCAAGAGAAAAAACACATGCCTAGAATCACTCTAGCTGCATTAGGAAAACATTGAACAGATTTTTGGCACAGGATAACGGTATAAATTTGTTTTGCCACTGACTGCTGTATGCCCACAAAGAAAAAGGAGGGCAGGGCCAACGGCTCTTTTCAAGCAGACACACACGAAACACAGGATCCAAACTGGTGTCTGCCGAAGAAACCACCAAAAGTGACCAAGATCTTTGTACTTCTGGTATTTGGTGTTTTCATTTTGCCCATCAGTCTACATACTTCATTTTGCAACATTCATGGCTACCTAAAAATTTATCTCTGTAGAGCAGTCTCTGCACAACTCCACGTATGAAAAACCAGCCTGTTCAGGCCTTTAGGCTTAGCTCTTTTTTACATTCACGAGGATTTGCAGGACATGCAATACTAACACCCTACAGCTAAGAATTCCCCAGCAGCATGTCAAAACCTTTTCCTCCTCATCAGGTAGCTGCAGTTGAGAGGCGCTTCTACTGCTCAGCCCTGGCAGGCAATGAGGCATTGCAACGACTGCCAGAAGTAGGTTTGCAGTCTCTGAAACTCTCTCCTAGCTCTCAGCGAGGTTCTCTGCCTTGATCTTACAAATCTTGTGCAGAGCACAGCACAAGGTTATAATTTAAGGCAGGTATTGCTCAGTTGTCTAAACCTTCCAATTAGTGTTCATCATGTGCTCTTCTCATCCTCAGAGGCTGCGCTACAACACTGCGGCTGCAGAGGTGGTAAATAAACAGTCCTTTACCATCCGAGTGTGCAGGATCATACTCACCAGCAAGCAAACAGAGCTTCCTGGAATAAGAGGAGGAACAGAGAGATCATTAAAGCAAGAGGAGGTCAGTAAGCAACTTGCTTTTCCTCAGGCAGAACAGGTGAGAACCTCTGCAATTCTACTTTCCACCTGCTTATCATCCTCTTTCCAAGTGAGCCCCCACCAACTTGCACAGAAGTCAGCAAGGGAGAATATGTTGCATTTATGAACTGCAGATCACCAGCCCTACTTTAAAAACCAAAGCCTATCACAATAGACAACCCCATTAGGGCAACACTATGTCCAAGTTTTCCTCTTTGTGTCTTCATTTTTTGCTGCTTGAAAAGTCGTATGGACAGGAGAAAAAAAAAAAAAAAACACTTATTTGTCTGGAATTTTTGGACACTGAACAGCCCTGGTCAGAAAGGACTAGCTGATAACCAAAAAGCAAATGACAACTATAGGTGCCCAGACCAAATGCAGAAGACCTTCTCCATGAAGCAAACTTACCAAAATTCAGCATGTTCAATTTGCCTAGAAACACATTTTTCTTGCTACGTAAAGCATTTGGATTCCTCATTTCCTTCCTATAATGTTCTGTGTCAGGCACTCGTGTGAGGGGAGCTATAGGAAATGTTACAATTTCATCTCATAATTTTAATCTACTAGTGATTTTTTATTTTTAATATCTGAAGTATTAATGCCTAAATTGATTTACTCTGAAAAGTTGCTTTGGATGTGGAGAAGAAAAGGGTGGGAAAGGGGGGTGATGTCAGCTCAGTAATACAGTTGCTGGAAGAAAACACATTTCATATGAGTAGTAAGGGTCATCAATAAAAACCATAGCCATATAAAACACTGTAACAATATAAATGTGACAGCCATGCTGAGATAGGGCTGGTGGGTTTTTAACTGCACCGTGAAATATGACATTTCCCAGTGTTTTATGTCAGTTAATGGTGGCAGGGCCATGTTCAATGTGTGCCTATTTGTTTGGTTGCAATAAAAACATTTTAGCTCTACTTCATTATTTAAATTTTACAATGGAGTCATTCAGAGCCGCAGTAGGGTTTAAATTGTGCAGCTGGGCTACGACTGTCATAGTGGGATTTTCCATTTCCCCTTGGAAAACGCTGTGTGAGGACATTGCTGGATTACACTCTGCTTTCAGCTGCTCTTCAGATTGATCTTGCTGGATGCATGATAAATGAACACATAAATGCATAAACAAATAAAATAAATATTACATAGAGATGCAGGGAAAAAAGAAAAACTCGTCTATTAGAAATTTAGTGTACGGTCCAAGCTACAATGGCAGCGTTATAAGAGGTCAGGTAGATATGTAAGTGGTATCCAAGAAAAATGGACAGAAATCAGTATCTCAGTCTTTCTGACTCATAGCCATGCAGACCCACAGCCACAGCTGCAATGCAGTGAACAGCCTAGATGGCATTTATCAGGAAATTTATGAGAATCTTCTAACCTCGATGGATATGGTAGTGTGTTATTAGGAAGCTGGCCAAGGATGCATAGGCTCTTTTTCCATGGATCAAGGAAGATACCAGTTTTACCAGATGCTGATGAAATCAGTTCAACCATTTTCTCAGTGACAAAATTCTAAAAACAGACTAGAGCTATCCCTTCACAGAAATTACTTCGGCATCAAAGCAAAAACTGAAATGGGAGTCAGTTCCTCTTGAACATTCAGTTTTCAGAACCTTTGCCATACTTCTGCAGATGAAACAACAACAAAATCTTAACAGTCACAAACTGTACCTATTGAGTTCACAGAAAGCAAAAGGTAAAGCATCCTATCCTTGGACAAAAGAGGATACATGGAGAAATGACTCTCATTATACAGAGGGGAAAAAAAGGGCCATCATGGAAAATAAAGTCTCAAATTTATGTAAGAATAGCTCAATATACATAAATAGCAGATAAAGAAATTTGGCAATGCTACTTTAAAAAGCATTCACTCCACTGGTAGACTGCTTCCTGAACAGTAATGTTTCTCCCCCTTACTTTAATAAGCCCTGGAAGGCCTCCTGCCACCCCGGTCCCCTCTGATGTCTTTGCTGGGTAAGAGAAACCCGTGCTATGGCTAATCCAGAGCTACAAACCCGAAGCCCAGCCAGCTGGCTTCTGCTAAGCAGGGTGTAGAGCAGGCGAGTTCTGCCTGCATTTCCCTCCACGGAGGAAACAAATTCACTCTTTCCCTCCTACCCAGATATGGAGGGTGTTTTATGATATTCTCTCTTCCAGTGACTTTTTGGGAGGAAAAATAAATACTGAGTAAGATGAACAGCTTGTTGTGCTTAAGCATGGCGGAATAACAACAGTAGCCATGCAGTGTTTCAGCTGCATGGCCCATGCAAATTAATCCTTTAAATAGCCCTGAAACACACAGCATATGTCTACCATATCCTACCCAGCCACCACGTGGCCACTGAACATACAGCTCCAGCTGCTGCTCCTGTGACATTGAAGTTGTCAAGGGCATGCCAAACAACGACTCCGGGGCACGCCAAAAAGAGACGGGTGCTGCGGGGATTAGCCCGTGCTTTTGGAGAGAGGATTTACTGCTCGTCAGTCTGTGGGCTTCGTAAGCCTCACAAGTAGGGAGGAATCTGATAAAGGGATCCAAAGGGTTCAGTTACATGAGTCCCAAAACAACACAAGACGCTGGCAGGTCAATCTACTTAGTAAAAGTACTTCCCAATAGCAGGAAGCATTGCACACACTAGAGAGAGGGGGAAAAAAAAGAAAAAAAAGAGGAATATTTTCATCAGTGGACTCTCTCCATTTGCTTTGCACCTCCACAGCACTGTAGATGAGAAATAGGGCCAGAACGAGCCCTTAGGACACGGGAACGACTGGTTTCCTTCCCATGCTACAAATAACATTGTGAGAAACTATATCCAGCAACAACATCTGACGCAGCAGGCTCTGTGTCACCTCTCTTCAATACCCTGGCAATAAGGCTGCAATATTCCGTGCCATGGACTAAATTGGTCCTCACGAAGCCCTGTGCCTGGGAGTCATGAAGGTAATTTAAAGCTGTGTTTGTTCACCTTCTCCCCAAACAGCTCTTGTACAGAGCACGTGGTTCTACTGCTTGGGCCATGAATTAAGAGCCTGAACAAGCTGTGCACGGGCACTCTTGTGCCTGGCCGCTAGAAGGACGCGCGTGATTCCCTCTGCCGCGCGTTAACACCTGCTTTAGCAGCAAACAAGTGTCCCCAGTGGATGCTAAAATCTGCCAGGTTTGTGTAAGGCTGGACAAGATGACTCTCCTTTTGTGTTTTAATTTAAAGTATTAAGGCTAGATAACAGCAGGGAAATATTTAAATGAGTGCCACGGGGTGTTTTGAGCTTGTTTTCAGACTTCTTTATGAAAGATCGCAAGGAAGGAACATCTCAAATCGCAGACTTGGGGATCACTTCATCTTTCTTACTACCAGCAGCTTATCATTTGAGCTGCGTCTACTCAAATGGTAAAGCAAAGAAGCACAGGCAAAGGGGGTCTGCCTGACCACTGTGTATTTTCCAGTATTATTTGTACTACTTCAACTCAGCAGAATTATCTTAGCATGAGACTGGCGTAACGGCGTCTAATCAGCCTTATTATCCTAAATTCTCAATTGTTTCCTGGTAAGCTGCATTTATGTCTTAGCTGATTATCCACTTAAACTATCAAGTACCAATTATAAAACGCAGTAACATTAACGTCACAGATGCTTGGATTCAGAGAGGAGCAACCCCAGATCAGTTTTTGTGTAATAAATTGCACTACAGAGGCAGCAGAATTTAGTATAAAATGCCTTTCTCTGTGATTTAAAATAAATAAATAATCATTCTGGTATACAGATTACTTATATTCCTAAATAACACTTTAATTAGTTAGAAGCAAACCATGGTCTAAGTTTGCTTACAGCGCTAGTGCAAACAGGAATTAGGATCGCATTCATATAATGGCATTGCCAAGTGCAATTCCTTGTGCAGTCATCAGAAAGTGCCTCCATTACGCATTGTTTTATGACTGGTCCTCATGGAATAAAATCCCAAATACCTTGTTTTCCTTTCGCAGAGAGATCTGAAAAATTGTAGACAGCAATCTGCCCCTGCTTGCTTTGCCAGCTAAATTCCTCAGGCTCAAATAAACTGCAGAAATTCAAAAGCAAAACTCGTTCAAATCATTCTCTCTGTTCCTGATAATGGGGTGATTAAAAAAGGCCACCCCAAAACACCATAGTGGCACTGCCAGGATCACTGTGTCTCATTGTGCACCCTCACTGCCCATGTCTGACCTGTTGTTATCGTTGTAACAGCAGCTCCCCAACCCTTTCCATACTCTGCAGAAAAGGCCAACTGGTTGCGCCCAGGGTCATGTTTGTAAGGTACCCATTGTAAAGGAACACCCATGGGTGCTGGAAATCAATCAAGCTCTGTTGAATTATTCAAATGGCCACTGGCCTGGTTTCGACCATTCTCAGGCACAGTTTAGGAGTCAGCAATAAGCAGACCTCACCCCCGGTAAGGAGTTTGCATGCAGGTGTCTTGTTCTGGAAGCTAAAAAAGTTTAACTGACCAGGGATGGGCTGCACACAGCCTGCTGCCCTCAGAGCCCAAGATGACTCTGGCCATGCTGGCCACATTTCATTTATTAATACTGATGCAGTCACAGTGGCCAGGTAAGGTTATGAGCTTCCAGCTGCAGCACAGCCCTGTAGCCTTCTCCCTTGCAACGTGGCCTAATGGCACAGGACGGGTTGTTGCTCCATCCTGAACATAAGAAGAAACACAAGAAATCACCTGAGATGACTGTACATTTTTTGACCTAGAAACCTAGGACTTTTAGCTGAGTGTGGAGAAGCAGAAGGTTGACCTTCACCAGCCGGCAACCCACCAGAGGCCCTTCACCAGAGAGGATGCTCAGTCTGGGAAGGCTGGTGTTTAGTCTCCTTTTGAGTTCTCTGGCTTTACCTTAGGTCCCCAGCTGTGTCTTCCTCCCCTTGCATATTACTTTCTGACAACATTGCTCATCTTTTTATGGAAATACTGCTCCCTTGCTTCTTCATGCAAGGCTTCTTAGCTCTCCCTTCATGCCATCTGTTACCTCTTCCCTTCCTCACTGCCGACACACACATCAATAGGCTGCTCTCTGAATTGTGCAGCAAAAATGTATTAAGGGAGCTATTTCTCTGCATGCTTTCTACTCCATCTGAACACTACTGTTAGAAGGACAGGTGAAATTAAGGAATAAAGGGAGGAAAAAATAAAGAAATAAAAAAATACACAGAAGGTACAAAGCAAGGGAAACGTACACTATGATGCTGTGGAAGAAGAGGTTAGCGTTAGCTTTGGAAAACCACTACAACCTGAATTGTTTTCAAGACAGAGTCATCAAACCGTTTATTGCAAATGGAATTGATGAGCAGTAGGAGAAGCGAGTGGTCAGAGAAGAGCTGCTATAATAATCTAAAACATGCCATCCTGAAGCTGACCAGCCATCCATCTACCAGCATCCTGTCTTCAAGGAAGAGCATGTACGAAGAAGCCTTTTATTTTCCCTTCATAACATAATCCTTGGCTACTGAAAATCTTTCATATTAAAATGTCAGTTACTTAACACAGAGTAAACAGCTGGGGCTCTACAAGAGGGAAAGAATGAATTTCAGCTCTAATGACAGGGGAAGAAGTACAAAAGGAATTAAAAAAAAAAAAAAAAAAAGAGACCCTTCCTCCCCACACTTCTCCCTCCAGACCTTGTATGCATTAAGCTGAGTATCAACCCATACTTACTGCAAAGCCAAAGTAACTTGCAGCAAATGTCTAAAAAGCCTTGTGGAATTACTTAGCAGCTCCCAGTACATTTCTTCCAGTCCTTCTATGCTGGAAACAGTTCTGAGCTCTAGAACTGCACTGGGCTGAGGTGCACGCCTATATTTCTGCACCTCTGTGTTTCCGTCTACATACAATCCTTTTCATTCAATGTTGTCAAAGCATTTTACAATTAAACACCAGGACCCCTTTTAAATCAGGTAGCATACATGACCTTCATAAAGACAGGCATACTGAAGGGTGAAGATACTTTGTGTCATGGAGCAAATCAGTTAGACTTCAGCTCTGAAGTCAGGAATTCTGATCCCGTCTCTTCCCTTACTTGATTTGCTGAGCCACATTCACTTTCCTCTGTCTTGTTTATTTTGCCTTCTCATCTTCCTTTTGCTCTTATTTTGTGACTGAAGTGCTTTTGTCAGCATAAATCCTTAAAGATGAGAACAAATTTTTAAACTAAAAGAGTGTAGATTTAGATTAGATATTCAGAAGAAATTCTTTGCTCAGAGGGCAGTGAGACCCTGGCACAGGCTGCCCAGAGAAGCTGTGGATGCCCCATCTCTGGAGGTGTTCAAGGCCAGGCTGGATGGGGCTTTGGGCAACCAGG
This sequence comes from Anser brachyrhynchus, assembly GCF_964034855.1. NCBI lineage: Eukaryota > Metazoa > Chordata > Aves > Anseriformes > Anatidae > Anser > Anser brachyrhynchus. The sequence continues at coordinate 46,502,277 of NC_137695.1, read as the reverse complement.
TCCAGTGGCAGTTGGAATTAGATGGTCTTTAAGGTCCCTTCCAACCCAAACCTTTCTGTAATTCTCTGCAATAGGATTATTTAACATCTCTTTTCAAAATAAAGCACAGACCATTTCCTCCTATCCTACCCCCCACACACACACTTTTTTTTTTTTTTTTAAACCTACAGATATAATTACCTGATCAAAATTGAGAAGACTGGGCAAACAACCTCATTTCCACGGGGAGGGGAAGAATAAAATTCAGTGAGTGGATCTACTAATCAAATGGGGGTAAACCCTGGATTTAACGTACTTCAGTAATCACTTGTGCTAGCTCGTATAAGTGACAATGGCTACAGTGGCTCAAATTCTACAATTCTTTCATATGTTTTGCTCTATTAAGTAAGAGAGTGGAAAAACTTTCTGCTAGGAAGTAGCTCATTTGAAGCACTTTTACACTGGCAATTATGTTTGGAAGAGATTATGAGTGTAATCTGGGGAAAAATAAAGTAAACAGAATAAAAATAAGCTGGATAAATCCTACACAATTAAAGGCTTAGTTAAAGACTGAAGTTTGGTAGACTGCAGGAAAGAAGAGAAGTTTTACCTGGATTAAGAAGTCTTTACATGACAAGGCTGGACTGCCAATTTGTCCATATCATTATGAGTTATTAAAAAAGGAAAGGACTCATACTAGAGATCATCTCTTAGTTAACCTGCCTCTCTACAATACATGGAGTTTGGTAATTGTGGTTTTGGAGCACTGCCACTTCCCTAACAAGGGCCTGAAGCCACAACTTCTGCCAGACAATCTACTCACCACCAAATTTATCACTGGAGATTGGAATTTACTGACATGTCCTAAACACAATCACTTAAATAAACTACCTAAAAAGACTGTATATAGCTACAAAGGGGATAAGCAATGGGAGTTTGAGTAAGAAGGTCTTGGCGACTTGAGGGAGAAGTCCTCCAGCAAAGTGCACCTTCCCTCCTTATACGTAAAGCTCTGCTAGTCTTTAAACAACCCGCAGCATTTGCTTACTCACTCAGCTGTTTTTGCTCTCCTGCAGTAAGACACAAGTTGCATTGTCATGTGGCTACTGCTCAAGGAGAAACATCTCTGCCTTTTCTGACCCTTTTAAGTCAAGGGGTCATGTCTTCTCTTCCAGTTGCACCATCCAGCCATAAAGGTTTATAAACTGCTCCTTTATTATAAGGATACATCTCAGAGACCCAGCAAGTCATCCTACACTGATGAACTGCTTACTGAAACAAAGAACGAGCCTCTTATTGAAACTCATCTAAGGATCTGAGCCGTACCTAGGGAGGAGGAGGAAATTATGGGCAATCTGTCTTTCGAGTCACCTAAAAGTGTACTGGGCAAAGCAATGGAAAGTATGACACCAGGAACAATCCTGCTTCAGCACTGCAATAAATCAAGTTATCTATGATCTTTTTCATCATCTGCTGTTGAATTATGTGAACTGAAAGACAGTATAAATACATTGTAATTATTAATTAAAAAGAGAAGACCTGAAATGACTGGTATTTCATTTAATAGATCAGAATAGATAAACTGATTTAAGACTAGATTCTGATACTGCTGTTCACATCACATAGGAAGTTGGCCCAAACTCACCTAATGTAATAACTGTGGGAGAATCTCTGAGAGGACATTGGCTTTAGTACATAGCTGTGAAATGACATGGTCCTGAAATAAGAACATCAGAAAGTTGCCTACAAGTTTTAAGGTAATTTATTATCTTACTAGACTTTTCAGAAGCTCTGCAGTTAGCTATTACATATCAAATGATATTTTCACTGAATAAAAGAGAATAAAAATATTAATAATTGAATTCTTCCTCCCTATGAAGACAAAGTAGAGAAAAAAGCTGTGGAGAAGAGTAACTAACACTCTCTGTTTATCCCTAAAGTTCCAAGAGTGTTCATTATTATTATTATTATTATTTTCTGATCTAAAACTAAAGTAGATCATAATATATCCGCCTTTTAAAGGCACAAAGGTGACACTGGAATCAAGGGCTGGTCTTCATAAGACTATAAAAGTATGGTAACATAAACTCATTCTTGTACTGCAAAAGGACAGAAGAAATTCCACTTTGGGGCAAAATATAATTCTCAAATGTGCTAAACAATGTGTAGTACAGAAACTAACTGAAGAATACCATAATCCCTCAGTGAAGAACTACAGCTAGAGAAGCTGCACCAAAAATTGTAATTAAAACTATGATTGCTAATAGCACAGGGCCCAACACCTGGAGCAGATCCCATTTTTAACAACTTTATCTGTACTTTCTGGTATCACTGATTTGAAGCTGAGAACTGATATTATTTCTAATAAAAGTCCTGCCTACTTAGGTGGTCTCTAGGGCCACTGCAGGACCACAAGGTTTCTAATTAACCGTTCTTTCTTGGTATCCAATCTTTGTCCCACTGATGTGATCCTTTTATTATTGAAAATAACTGCACAAAAACACCAAACACAATTTCCACCATTAGTCTGTTTTCTGCAGCCAACATATAGGCATAAATTACTCGAGATGGCCTTGTACTAATTAAGGACCAGATTACCTGCCCTGCAGAAAAAGATGAATAAATGGGAGAAGGTGCCTCTAGAAATTCCCCTGAAGTGACTGAAAAAAAAAGATTAAAGTTCAAAATGCAGAAGCAAACAGTGGAAATAAATTCAGCCAAAGGACTTGTCCCAGAAACTGGTGGAGATCTGTGCAAAGAGTCTGCATCTCTGTGATAGTTCTTGCCCTCAACCATACAGCACTATGGTATCAACTAATTTCTCTGTTACCGAGCTGTACTTGCGGTCAATATGTTATTTCAGATGGAAGGGTTGCAACAAAGCAGTGGGTATCCAGCTATTTGATAACAGAAATTGGGTAACGCCTTTTGAGGTATGAAAGGCATCACAGCCACATTAAACTAAGCTTTCATTAGCTACTTTTCTCATTATAACACAGCTCATTACCGTACTTGGAAAGGGTCTGCAGTGTCAGAATGTGAAGGGTTGGATTAATCCTGACCTTTACCTATTTACACGATTGCTCAGCTGTCAGCCATGGACAGTAAGCTCCAGTGATGAGAGATCAGCTTGAGCCGTCCTTTGGTGATCACATTTCATGAACTTTGCTGAATTTATAATGCCGTAGCAAAACAACAACAAGCCTGCATTAGACCTAACACGATAGTCCCACAGATACTGGACTGGAGTTGTGCAGGATCTCTGAAGAATAAGAATTTTAGCTTTTAACATCTATGCACTTAGGGAGGGTCATAAAAGAGGGAGAGGAGAGAAAAAATGGTGGCTGTGTTTTTGCTGAAAATTTCCAACCAAATAACAACTTGCCTTGCACCATGGTAATGGCATTCTGTTAAAAAAGGTGCCTAAACATTGTCATTTTTTATTCACTGCTAGCTCCATGGTAAGAAACAGTTCAGTATGATTCCTAGGATATCTAATTTAAACAAAAAACAAACAAACAAACAAACAAACAAACAAAACCACGATCACCAACACCAAGCCCTCACTGAAGAGATTTGATTGCAATTACCTTCTGTTTAAAAACTAATTTAGTGAGAGACTGCTTCTCTGCAACAAAGGTAAGGAAAAAAAAAAAAAGAAAGGTGGACTAAGGTAGACAGACAGAAGTTCCTCAGAGAGGAAACGCTGCCCAGCAATGAAATCACACTCTCCCTGGAGCCGAGAATCCTGATTTCTATTTCTGGCACTCCTGTTGTCACAGTGTTAAGACCTTGGGAGTAGGATATGTGATAGGGCTAGCTTCCAATATATTACCCACATCATACTTCCAATCATAAATAGCTGCACTAATTACAATGCAACTACTCACAGACCACTATCCAGCATACATAAGACGCTGCCTCGGATGGGAGTGATGAAGTTTCATTAACACAAAGTACCTGGAGTGCCTCAGACTAGTTTGCTACATCACTGCAAGGTAGCATGTTGCGGCTGCAGAGCACTAACCATTACTGGTAGTTTGAGGAAAAATAGCAAATGATCCTCTCTTTGCAATAGCTTTGAGTATTTGTCATAACCCACTAAAACATTTTATATGAGACGGGGGAAATGAAGGTGATTGAGTATAACTGGAGGTTAAACTGGAGATAAAAACATTGAAAAATACCAGTGAAAGTGTTTCATTGCTACCCTTCCAGCAATGCTTCAATGACTTACCCTCTCCTTACATAAAAACTTTTTAATTACAGTCTTTGAATATCCCCAATGGATAGTCATCCGTGTCAGATTTCAAGATATTAAACAAAGAGCTTATACTACTTGTGCGGAATGTGAAAATTATCTTCCCCCTTCTCCCATCCCTCTCTCACAAGCTCCTGCCTCAGACCCAAACTGCATGGGCTGCGCTACCAGATGAAGCGCTGCAGTGGTTTTGCACTGTAATAAGTTGCTGATTTCTACAAAATTGCCTTTTCTTTTGAGAAAAAAAAAATAAATAAAAGTCACCACCAGCAGACATATCAAAACCTAATTCTAAGGAGCCCTGCTGGTAACCTCCACGTCTTGCCAAAATTTCTTTAACGAGCTCCAAATTCCCTTCACTCCTTCAGGCCTGGAAGTCAGGTGGCCTGCAACTTGATCATGAGTGAAATAATGTTAAGTTAGGAGGGAGGCTGCAAGAAACAGGCTAGATGCTCTTAAGAGATATCCAGGAGAAAGCCACTGGGCAGTTGCACACAAGTATGCGTGAAGAGCACAGAGCAGCATTTTCATATATCCACACAGAAGCGAAGCTGCAAGGCAGCAGGTGCTTGTCTAATGAGTTAGGACAAGAGAACAGGAATGCTAGCATAATTTCTCTGCAGATTAAGAGACTCCTTGTGAATCTATTTGATCTGAAATTAGATAAAGCAAAATACTAACTGCCAGCATGAAAAAGAGTTCGATTTTTGTGTCTGTGACCAAGAAGCAGAATAGTTCCACTTCTCTACAGAGCAAAAGTTCAAGGGATGACACAGTCCCAGGAGAAAGAACCACACAGAAGATCCCACTTAGTGCAAAGCTGGATAAAAGCAGATTGATCACCAGTAAGCAGAGAGCTAAAATTAGCCTGGAAAGGTGCAATAAGATGAAGGAAGAATTTCAACAGCCTGAGGGGAGGAGGGAAAGACATCAAATTCCCAAAAAGGGGAAAATTAAGGCAAGACAAACATACGGATTTTGAAAGATGAAGGAAAAGGCAAGTTACCCGCTGAGAAACTGAAAGCTGAAGAACACAGTAACAGACCGCCAAAGATAGACCAAAATGAGAGCAGTGTGGTGGCTCCTGCTAATTGGTACCTGACAGCCTCCATTCTGAAAGCTCTTAGGTTGTGTGGCAGCCTCAGGAAATAAAGCAGACAGTGGGGGAGAATTGCAGTACCTAAGACAAGAGCACCTTAAGAGAGATTCTACTCCAGGAGATGAAGATCGCATCCAAAAAGAGGAAGCAGCACTTGCAAATTAATAAAGCTTGATGTGATGCATAAAATATCCTTCAGTTCAGAGGAAAGCTCTGATAAATAAACTTTTACATGCACCAGTGAAATTCTCTTCTGGAAAATGGGTTGAAAGAGTAAAAACAAAGAAAGCCAAAAAAAAAAACACAACAACAACAGCACACCAACATACATCATAAAAGACAGGAGCTGAACCATCTGAAGTTTATAGACAATATATTCTACGTACAAAATTTGACTAAGCTTAGCAGGGAAAGCCAGCATTGGATGCTGCTAAATGAACAAGCAGTGTAACTCTTCAGAACATTCAGAAGAGCTCTGGGTTAAATAAGCTTATCACTTTCAGGGAAGCGCCAGATAACCTCGTGTTTTAATAGTTATCAAAGAAAGCACGAATTAAGACAACGATGTAATGAAATGACAACCTCGATATAAGACGTAGAACATTAAATGCTTATTTGGTAGTTCACCAGGATACCTAGACAAAGTTGCCAGCTGATTATATTGCTCATACTAGACCAAAGTCTTACAAGAACAATAGTTTGCATTTTAACAACCGGGATCTTCAACAACTGCACACTCATTTTCTCCTTACTTCCTTCCCTAAATCAAATGAAGCTAGTGCTATTGCTCCATTTAACAGAAGATAAATAAGACTGATAAATTAGGTGATTTAGCTAAAGCCACGGAAAAATAATTAAAAATAATTTTTAAAAGTCAGATCTTGTGGGCAAGGCCATACACAGAGCATCTTTGCCTCACATTCTAGCAAAGTAAAAAAGAAACCCCCATTCCTTCTTCTGACGTAGTATACCATGCACGCCATTTTTCCATGCCTTTTAATACACATTTAGAAAGATGCCAACAATTTAAACTCAGATCCCAGATTGACATGCGTAAACACAAGCTTTTACAGAACATTAAGAAGTCAAAATCTTTCCCCAAATTTTAAACACTTTGATTTAGCACTCTGCTACCTCTTTGCAGCTATAAGCAACTCCAAAGTAAGTGCAAAAGAGGATGCTGGCTTTCACTTGTGAAAATTCGCATGATGTGCTTCTGCCATCCTAGGCAAGAGCATTCGTTTAACTTCTCAGCATTGCTTCTTCCATTCTAAATGTTGGAGGAAGACAGTTGTTTAAAAATATATATATTTATCATTTGTTTTTAGACAGTTTACATATATAACGATCTAAGCAATTAGCCCGTATGTTAAAGGATTAATAAAAATATGAAAACAGCAACAACAAAGAAAAGGTTACATCACAAATAGAACTTTTAAAATCCACTTTTAGTAATCTAACAGCACAGATACAGAAATAAATACACAAGTCATGCAGAACATACCTCTAACATTTTCTATACTGACTTCATTGCAGTAAGAGGATCTTTATTTACCTCTCTAGTACAACAAAGTGATGCTGTCTCAGCTACAACCTCACCTTTACAGGCTACCAGAGTTTAAAAGTTCACTTTGGCCTATTTCTTGTAAGAAGCTGAACTCTCTCCAAAACGGAGTGTCTCCTGAATTTCTATAGTTGTCTGTACTCCATTTACTATTTTCAGTTCTCTGCCTGAACAGCAAATAATTGAAGCAGAGTGTGACCTTCTCACACTTTTAAGTCTGACCTAGAAATGCAACGGCCTGATCCTTACTCTAATTGAGGATAGGGGTGGTATGGGCTATTCATTGTGCAGAAAGACCAACCCTGTGGTAGAAGAGCACTGAGCGACCAGCCGAACCTGGTGCTGGGTTTTAGAAGAGGAATTTTGTTCTCTGCTTTGCACAATCCTGGGCTAAGCTCAGTGACCACCTGTATGGGGGAATGGGGTAAGGATATTTCCCTGCCACATGCAGTTGATATGAGGTTGTCCTCAAACCTATGACTCATGGGTTGTGAGGAGCTTGAGAAGAAATAAACGGATAGCTAGAAGTAGCTGACATCCCCAGCTTTTGTTTCTGTGCTTGGGAAGAAAACAGAGGTAGCACTATGCATCCTGTATACTCAAGTATCTGCTTCCTTCTTTTTGCTAGTTCTTACAAACCCTCTTAGGTTAATATTACAGCATGTCTACCTTTATACTGCATTTCCCAGTCTGATTTTACTGTCTATACCAGTTTACTTTTATACCAACTATCAAACAAGAGGTCATACTCTCAAGTTGTCCGTGCACTGGTGAATTTCACACCACACTTCACTGAATGTGTTTAACTGCACCCATAAGACTTTCACCCACATCATAGCAGCAGGGTGCTCCCATCCTGACAGAAGCATTAGTGCTTACTATTAGGAATAGTAACAAAGAAGGGCAAATCACCAAGTGGAGTAAATTCTGCATATTTGGTGGCACCAGCAGGAACAAAATGTTATCAAAAGCAACTATAGTTCCAGAAGACTAGATGGAAAATAACTGCAGCATACCGTGTGCTACTCACGTAGATGACTAAGTGGCAACAAGTGTTTAAACATTCTTCTTTACTGAAGAAAACACAGACTCTCCTTGGAGAAACAAATTAAAAACAAAGTTGTAAAAATCCCCTCTCAGTGACCCACATGAAAACAAGAAAACAGCAGTCTTTTTGATTGTGAAGGCTCTAGTCTCACTCCATGCCATTTTCCTTTTGATGGGTTTTTAAATATTATGTTTTGTGACTGCTGTCCAATGTCAGTAGTAATAAACAGTGGCACATACAAAACCAGCATATTGCTAGTTGACTCTGTTGTTACTTCTATATCAACACCTCTGCTTTGGAAGGGTTACCTCCTGAAGTGAACTCCTTCAGGATTTAGTTGATGAAGGATCAATGACTTCTAGCATGATCTTATGATGGTGTTACGTCAATGGTAAAGAACACCTGGATTAGTAGTCGCTACCTCATCTTTTTCCTTCAGGCAGCACAAGGAAACACTGCAAAGCAGAATTTACCACTGGGGATGAGGGATCAAACAGGCTGAAATTAGAAAAGACAGTTTGGCTGTTTTCAATTCAAGCAGAAGTATTATTAAAAAGTGTTTTGAATTATGTCACACAGGGCAAGTGTCAGTGCAGTTAGTAAGAACTTACTGTGCCAGCAAATGTCAGGACAAATTATACTGCAGGACAAGCAAGCTTTATGTCACCCTCACTTCCAAAAGGCAAAGCTTCCACCCCCCCGCCTGGCTGCTTCCATTTCTGAGTCGATTTATATCAAACTGCTCTTACGCAAATCAAAACAGTGCACAGGAAGTATGACAGCGACATTACTGGCAACTTCAGGATCCATCTCTAGCTGGAGGGATGAAATACTTTGATTCTCCACCACCTTAAAATACAATCACTATAAGTCTACGGAATTGTATATATAAATGGCTGCCTCAAAGAACTTCAAGCCACTGCTTACTGTGCTAATGAAAAAAGTCTGTCTCGTATACTCCAGGGTCCATCTACCCTTCTAGTCTTTCTTGCCTCTTAGATAGATGCTCTTTGCAGAAAGGAACATTTGCATTTATGCTAGGCCTGGCATGGGACCTGGTACTATTGATGTCTTGACAATGCCTGGGATTCCTCAGCACTACCGGTAAAAGTGAAAAAATAGGAACATGAAATTCAGTGCACCAGAGAAGAAAAAGATGTGGCTAAGTCATAAATAATGTCAATTTATTTAACTATAAGAAAATCTTTCACTAAGTTGTGAACTCCTAGCAAAATAAACTGGTTTGGTTTCAGCTCTCCCAACATTCGAAAATAAACATTTCAAGTAAGTATGAGAGAGCTTCAATATGGAGAACAAATATCCTTCTCTTCTGCAGAAAAAACAAGAGCTACAATACATTTTGATGAGTTGAAGGAAATTCTTATTCAGTTTTGAGCTCTTCTAGTATTATTTCCCATAAGTTTTTCCCATAAGTCAGTTAACAAATTAACTGAAACCTGCATAACTTGTGTTATTATTGATATACCTGTGTTGAGTCTAAACTAGAAGGAAGTCTATTCCTTTACTTCTTCGGCTTTATTTTATGGTTCAGACATTTCTTATTAAAAAAAAAAAAAGGATAAAAACACCTAAAAGGCTACAAAGAGTAATGCCCACAAATAAATAGCAATATGAAAGTTTGGTGATTCAAGGTCTAGCTTACATTTATGGCATTATTACCTCCAGCTATCTATTCCATCCCACAGCCTACGATCCAAACAGTTTACTATGGTAACTCTGCTATCTCTGTTGTTTTAAAGCAGAGAGTAAACAGCACTAAAGAGCAATGAAGTTTTAAATGAAGACACAGACAGTACACAGAAGTAGCTGGGTTGCTGGCTCATGTTCCACACCACAACTACTGCGGGGATGACAGCCTTTGGCAAATGAAAACTAACAAAGCAACTCTGGGGCTGTAACAACATTTTTGCTGTGCATAAGTGCCAATAAATCCAGTTAAGTAAGACAGTGTAGACATTCTGACCCTGTACATTTTTCTTAGCCCCTAGTACCAGATCTTCTCAGAAAGGAGTCAATTCATGTGCAACTCTGTCCGTGATTGACTTGTGTTCTGAATGACTGAACCTGAGCTATGTCTGTGTAAGCTGAATTTCCCTCTATGTATTCATTCTCCATTCCCAGAATGGCTGCTGCAGGAATGCAAGTCTTATTTGGAAGGATTACTTGTCACACAACAGCCCAAGACCCTATCCAACGCTGGGCTCCTTCCTGTGCCAGAGAACACAAAATGGTATCCTCATTTTTCATAAGCAGAATCAAAGCTTTTGCTCTAACCTCTCAGCCCCCATTATATTAGGGATTGGCACTAAAGCTGGGGATCTCACTAAATGTAAGCGTAGAGGTGTACAGAGTGAGAAAGCATAGGCCAGAGCAGTACTCATACCTGTTGAACCAAACAATAGTAGGTAGGTAGTGATACAGATTCCATCACAGCACCCATGCATGGACACCAGGCATCACCCGAGCATATGGGAGGGGAAATGAAACTTCAGAGAAGTGTCTGTCATCTAGACCAGCTCTTGCAGGTTTTTATGGTCTTTCTATGTACATTCCATAGCAACAATTGTGGAAAGTTACTGGAATGTCCCAAGCACTCAAGAGCTTCAATGTGTTTTTTCCTTGCACATTTTATTTGCTGATGCTTATCTGTGCATTTTCTAAATACTTCACACATTCCATTCCTGTTCTTTCAGTGTACAAGGGAGCATTTCCTACTTCATAGGATGTCATGCCATAGCTTGCTTCCTTCTCCACCTTAAGAGGAACTCTTTAAAACTTAGGTCTTCCACAAAAGAAGAAAGAGGGGACTGTATGTCACGCTTGTGAAAAACACAGATAACACTGATCAGTATTTCTGTACAAAGTAGAAGCAACGGCAATGCATCCCCCTGCAGAGATTGTTCCTTCATCATTTAACACAAGCTGGTGAGAATGGAGTGTCACACAGACTTCTGCTGAAAGTCCTCCCTGGATTACAGCAGGCACCAGCTAAGAACAGTTGTAACTGCCCCCTTTTTTGCAACTGCACAGCTGCCTAATTTGAGTTCTTAAGTAACACAGAGCTGGTGTTGCAGTTTTGTATTTGCTCTGTAACAATCCTGTGTTGATCAGAATTTTTGGAATATGAAGTCTCAAATCAGCCGTCCCCCAGCCATGCAGAACTACACCCACTCCAAAATAAGAAGAAATTTTATTTTAAAATATTAGCTTGTTTCACATCTTTCTACCAGTTCATTTTTTTTTTTAAATCTGTTTTGTATGTATGTTTCCTGAAAATAACTCAATAAAGGAAGCATTCAGAATAAGTGGCAGTATTTCCAGGCATTAGGCAAAAGATAACAAGAAAATGTATGAAGTTCTCCACCACTACCAGCTTAAAACAATGCATCATTAACATTTTTATTGAATTATATAGAAGAAATGTACCAGTTCTTGTAAACAAATCATACAGCAATCCTAGAAGTGAAAGAATATGAAGACTGTATGAAGAAAATGGCATAATTTGTGTCTCTAACAACATTTAGTTTAGATACATTTTCTCCTGATTAAGATGCAGCACTAAGAGACACAGGTTTCAAGTATACTTCAGTCTACATCACTGGGCAATTAACAAGCACATAAGCGGATGATATACCACATGTAAAAAAGGTGAGGAGAGGGAAGGGCTCCTATTGGTACATCCTAAAAATACAACCTGTAGATCTACCTAAGCAAATACTTTATATGTTATTTTACAGGCTCTGAGAAACCCATTTGTCACTAACTTTGAAAACTTAGGCCTTTTCTGGTCTGTATATTGTCCAGTTACACATTTATTGTAGACCACTGTTATTAGCAGTGAGCCACTAGACTGAACAAGCTTCAGAGACCACCTCAATTGCCACCTCGTGCAATGCCACAAAAGAGATGGCTGCACTGCACTGAAGAGAAACAAGCTGGCAGAAAAAACACTTTTGTACTTTACCTTGTAATGGGAAGTGCTGATGTCTTCAAACATATCAATATCCATACAGTCCATTGATTCTGACCTTTCTGGTAACAGCAACTCTTTGAGCTTCTTGTTTTCTTATTTTTAATTTGCCAACTGGTGCAACCTGTAAATTTACAAAAGTGGGTATGTTATTCCAAGATGTTTATCCACCTCATTCTACAAAGCACTCAATTTTAATACATATGGCACTGTGCCATGTGGCTCTTATTGCTCTCAAGAGCTTTCAGTGCAATGACTTACAGACCACAGTGTTTCAGTATGTCACTGATTATTTTTGGTGGATACTGAAATACTTTATTCTGTAGGATTCCTTTGCTGACTCTTCAGAAAGTCATTTGCCATATGTGCATATCATATATTTGAGAATATGCTCCTACCTTATTAATTTCAAGCACTCAAGACTTTGAATTGTCAATTTATTTCCGAATTTATCTGTTAAAGGTTGGTTCTTGTGGAAAGAGGCTAAGTTAAATTTAAATACTGGCTCAGGAGTAGGAATGCTACTAATTTGAGAAACTGGAGGTTGACGGAGTGGCCAAGATCTATGCTCAGCAATTAAGATAACAAAAGAAAAAACTCCTTCAAAACATTGATTTTGAACACTGCTCAAATTTTTTCAGCAGCAGAGGGATTTTTTTTTTTTTTTGGTAGAACTACTAAGGGAAACACAGTGAGATTCCTCGAATGCACACGTAACTGCACTGCTCGTACTGAAATTTGGGCATCCAAATCAAAAGGAGCTCTGAAAACCAAGCAACAGGTTCTCTGCCTAGGCACTGGCAGGACCTGTCAGGAAGTCACGTACGCTTGAACCGTGGACCTGATTGTTTGGCTTCTCAGGAGGAGGCAGTAGAATAAGAAAAGGGACATAAACTTTACCTGTATGCAGGTAAAGAAAACTCTGAAGGCACACCACTGCCACAACACTACTGAAGAACTGATTAATTTTTTTAAAAAAATAAATTGGTTGTCATGTGCCAAATTCCTATAGGACAAGGACTCAGTGTATGCAAACATATCAATTATGTGACTGCAGGAATAGATTTGGAGAACAAAGAAGAATGAGCCAACAGCAGCAGGTATGATAAAGAGTTTGTGAAAAGACATCTAGAATTTTTTTTTCTTGGTTACTCAGTAAGATTAATTATCCTCATAATGCACAAGCTCTGCTCAAAGGCTGATGAAAACACAGAAATTAATAGGAGATCTCCTTAGTCTACCATTACATACTGAATGCTACAATATTATTTGTATTCAAAGCTTGGATGTATTTTATTTCCAGTCCTTTGTACATAACACTGTGTTATTATTTTGCAGTGTTTGTCCCACATAATGATAGGCATTACATGAAGTAATGTCCAGGTTAACTAACAAAATGCCTGGAGTGTCTTCAAGTGTCTTGTTACATGATGTGCCTTAAGCTATTTACTCAGAAACTAAAGCAAAGGGAACTGTTAGAGAAAACATGTATCCTGATTAGCTTCTGTCCTGATTTCAGTTACGCTATTAATCTACATAGGTACAACAACAACAAAAACAACAACAAAAAGCACTGAGCAGAGGAGTATTAACAATATGTAAAAATGACTGCATTGCTCTTGGCTCTACTTGCAGATGTTAGATCTACTCCCCAAAAATCTTACCGTGTGAAAAGCACATCTCCATTTTTCTGTGTGCTTTGTGTACACAAGTACTCTACGTGCACCACTCTAATCTGAAGTTACTGTAGAACATGCTAAAAAACATTGCTTTAGCAGCTTGACACAGATAGTATGTATCACCCTTCCAAAGTCTCTGAATAGGAACACCACTGATCAAGCAAAATCCCTCTATTTTATGTGTCTCGAGTGTGTTTTTTCTTCCAGAAAGTAGAAAGTCAACAGGCAAGGCACATGAAGGCCACGCAGGTACCACTCCACTGATTTTGATTAACCTGTTTACACTGGATGTTGATCTGGCCCAGTGATGACAGGGACAAAGCTGCAAGTATTTCTCAGATAGGAGGAACTCCAAAAATAGCTATGCATTTCCAGTTTTGAAAGAACTATATGCAAAAATGTGAATGTGTACATGCATTATTAAATCCCTCAATCAATTTTACCGCATAACTCCCATTTTAGAACCATCATAAAGGCCACCTACATGTAGTCCTGCTTAGAGGACTACCTCTGGATTACAATCTGAATGCCAGTGATCCTTTAAGGCTTCTTTCACCACCAATTCTCCCATGTCTTCCACAACTAACATATCGTACTAGTGGCTTGTCATAAAACTCCACCTGCTTCTCTGAAGCACTGTGATGCTTCACTTGAAGGCCACTCCTGGTAAAGTCTCCCTTAGTAGATAGAGCTTAATGCTGCAACATGAGCTGCTCAGCCAAACTTCTTAATTAAAGTCATACCAAAACTGCAATAATTATGCTGATACAAATTCTGTTGAAAAGGAATGCATTTTGAGTGCCCTAAAAACGTATGTACCCACCTGAGAATAAAACTCGTGTCCTTTCTGATTGATATTAATGTCACTGTTTATAGTTCCAGGATAAACTAAATCCTGTCAACATTACCATGCACAGGAGCACCTGCAGATTTACAGCCAAGCCTGTGGTTGTCCCCCAAAGCATTGTAAAGAGGCTGAGCTAAACCAGGCTGCAGCAACTAGCACACTGGCTCCAACAGCCTCCATTCCTCTGTGCACTTCTCACCTTCTCTCCCACTTTTTTCTTTTCTTCCTCACTTTGTGTTTACTCAGTGGGACAAGAATTTAATCTGAGGTCTCCACTCTATGGATGGAATGGATTGACAAAACAAGGAATTTCAAAATCAAACTGGATGTTGGAGATGTTCCTTACTCTAATGATCATACAACTCCTCTTGTGCTTCTCTTGTGAGAAGAGGCCCTGGCAGTCACTGCTGCTCACAGCAAGCTCAGTAGTTCTGCATGCAGCATTCAATACATTGCCCACTTGTGACATTACGTTATTCCTCTTCCTTTATATCATGCTCCCAAACAAAGACTGCCAATGCAGTTTGAGCAAATCTTTTCCTCTCTTTCGCAGCACACTGGACAAAACCTGCCTTCTGATGCTGAAGTGATGAGAGAGCATGGAGAATCTCATCCCCCATGATGAAAGACAAACTGGATCCTTACCCAGTGCTAAAGAGAGCTGTGCAAAGGAAAACTGGTAAGTGTGCCAGCTCATACACTTCTTTCAGTCAATGCCATCAGCAAACCAAAGGCCACGGGTGCTTCCACTGTAGATTACACAAACAGCCAGCCAGTAGCAAGGAACACCCAGCAGGCAGAGATGCATCACACTCGTACCAAAAAGGTGGCCAAGTGTGCTGCACAGTCCAGTTCCTCTGTCAGCCAGAAGCAAGAGGTGGATCACAGCTTCCCATCACCATTGGGGAGTATCATATCCCTAACATTATGTCACTAATTATCTACAGGTAACACCTCTAACCTCAACATCCTGAGTTCTAGTATCTCATAAACTCAAACTGGAAGAGCTTTACAGGGTACAAAGTGGGTCCAAAATTACAATCTGGTCTCACCTCTAACCTATTAAGGGTGAGGAATACCTTAGTTTTCAGTCAGGAGATAGAACCGTGAAGCTTTCTTTTTGTGAATTTTAAGTCAAAAACTTAACTGGTTTATTTATTTATTTTGTATATTTAGCATGGCCAGCATATGCCTCCAGCTGAATTATATACTGTCAGCCCACACTAACTGTGTTGTCTCATGATTTCCTATGAAATAATTCAGGGAATGAAAAGATAGGTTTCGGTTCCCTTTAATTTGTGCCAATTACACTAACTTAAGTTTTACAGTCAAATTCGCACCTTACCACTCAACAGAGATCTGTTGCAGACACCATATTGTCTTGAATTGTGCTCCATCACAGGATGAGCTTTGAAGGCAAACACTACACTATTCATAAATTTCTTGTTTATTAATTCATTTAATTATTTAGTAAGTGTGGCCAGACATAGCAGCTCACATATTACACAAACAAGGATGTCATGAAACAATTAAGTGAAATAATTTTTACACAGATCCATAAATTCTGACCAGAATAAATCAGTTGCAAGTATCTACACTAGAATTTATTTATACATTAATTGCCTCTGTTTATCTGGTAACTGATTAATCCCATTTATAGCACGGTCAAATACTCTGGTCTAGGTTTATCCTCACAGAAGAATTTGTTTACCTGCAATGAGCTAGTTTGGAGAATGAGTTTGTTGGGTTTTATTGATGGAACTGAGGTACGTTGCACGCCACCAAGGGATTTGGCTTAGCTGAACTCTTGCCATGGGCAGCTGCAGCCTGTAAAGAACATGATGCCTGCTGATTCAGCTTATCTGTTACGGCAAAATTCAGCCCTGGCAAAACCTCCAAGGGAAGGCAGCACCAGAGCAGACGCTACAGCAGAGGCACTTAGCAATATTGCCTCCTGTTGCCAGGAGAGGAAAGATTGCCCAGTGTTTTCAAACTTTTCAAGGCAGGCTGTGTCAATACATAAAACATCTTTAATGTATGCACATTATTGCAGCTATTTTAGCATAATATTGGCTTGTCAGTTTTATTAGCAGAAATAAAAGGCCTTTTCAATAATAAGCCTGAGTTTTATTTTATTCTGCATTATGCTATTCTAACTGCAGATCCCGTATACAATTGCATAATTGCCTCTCTCCCATTGTAACACTTGTAATTGCCTTCCTTTTTTTTTTTTTTTTTTTTGATCTCTCCAGTGGAAAGACTAAAGTTCAATCTATTCCATATCTGGCATTAATTTAGCAAACATCAGTTTAAAGGGTCGAGTAAATTCCATCACTCTTAATAGGATTAAAGGTATTTCTGCTGTTTTGCTGTTTTCAAATCCTTAGAAATGCCAAATATCTTTAAAAGGAATAGCTGGTGTTCACACAGCTGATTAGCATGATTCATCACAATCAGAACAGCTGCTATTAAATTTTACCGTAATTATTTCATTGCATCTGCACAGGTTACTTTATGGTTAGGACCTACAATAAATCCACTACAGAAAGCAGGTAAGAATAGGTCACACTGGGACAACAGCAAAGTAGGCAACACCTAAGGGCTTGCATGCCCAGATTTAGTTCTGATTAATACAGTATTTAAGTAAAGTTGCTAGATTACTTTCAGATACAGGTAGTACTGCTGTTATCATACTGCTAGCTGTTCCTGCAATTGATTTGGTTAAGTCACACTGCAAATGTAGGAGTGGGAACTTTATATAGATTTGAACAGTTACACCTGCTTTCCAGAAGTACTGCTGCAAAACACCAGGAGATATTACAGCTTTTTAAAATCTGTTTCCTGAACTGCACTCCTTAAACCCACCCTTCTCCCATGCCCACCCCGCAAACAAGTGTCTGTAAAATGACCGAATCGCTCATCACAAGCGCATTCCCATCACTGCTTTAGCGCCTGAAGCAGTAAAAGGGTCGTTTTTAAACATGAAATTATCAATAGGAGAAAGAGGGATTGGTCCTGTTCGCTGTAATCGGTGTCCTTCTCCGCAGATGCCCCTCCACACGAAGCACTCCCTCCGCGGAGCCGGGTGCTGTGGGTAGTTAGGACCGGTAGATTTTCTCTGCTAGATCAAACATCTCGTAGCTCTGCCGCACAAGCACGGCCATTTATTCACAGCACAGTTCAATTCCCTTCCCATTTCTTCCTGCAGAAGTCAGTTCAGTCCTTAATTCCTAACCCAGGGCTGTCTTACTTCTCCTATCACCCCTTTATTCACTGTAAGCTTTAAAATATTTTCCTGAAACAGTCCCTTGGCCCCTCCTACGATTTAAAAGAAATACACGAATGCTCTCGCTTGCAAACCGCCCAGATAAAAGGTACTGCCTTTTTAAGAGCTACAAACAGGCTTTCTTTAGGGCTATGCTCCCAGAGCTGCTAAAAAAGGGCCGCCGTCTTCCCTGCAGAGCTCTGTCACCGTGAGGAGCGGGCTGCCAGCCCCAGCCCCACGGCTCCCTGCGACAAGGAGCAGCCGGCGGGTGCCTCAGCAGCCATGTACTCACCGGGTAGCTGCTGCTTCACAAGGTCCTGCCTCCTGCTAGGGATGCGAGGCGTCGCAGGCAGCGGCAGATATTCATGTCCCCCCTCCGAGCGGCTTCCCCGCCCAGGCGGAGCGAGTGGAAGCGAGCCCCGCGCTGTTCGCGGTGCGCGCCTGCCTCCCCCAACCGCGTATTCACACGGAACGGAGGGAAAGGGGAAAAAAAAAATGAGAGAAAAAATAAGGGGGGGGAGCCGAGCCCCAGCCCCTTTCCCTCCTTCGCCTGGCCCGGGCACCGGCACGGCCCCCCCGGCCCCGCCGCCTTAGGCGGGGCTCCCGGGCACGGGGAGGGGGGGGGCGGCGAGGAGCCGCGGCCGTGAGGGGGGCGATGGCCGCAGGGCCACAAGGCGCCCACAGGAGGCCGCGGCAGGCGCTTGGTCAGCGCCGTGCCTCCCGCCGCAAGGCAGCGGGGTGTGAAAAATCGGCTATTGATCCCTCAGGGCAGCGCTGGGGGGCTGAGGGGGGCCGGTGGGCCTTGGGGTGGGCGCACCTCGCCGGTGAGGAGCCGCCCGGGGTGCTGGCATGGGGCAAACCCGGGGCTCCCCTCAGGAGCTCCTGCTGTCTGACAGCCCAGAGCCTTCGCTCCCCTTTCCTCAGCAACCATGGCCATGGCTGGTCTGTGAGGTCCTGTATGCACTGTAGGGTGGAAACACCGCCTTTCTGCCGCACCTTCCTGCCCTGGGTTTTCGGTTGCTGTATGGTCATTAGCAGCAAACACTAACCTGCTGCATCTGTCTTCTTCCAGCATAGTCTGTCTTACTTTTCACATCCTCCGGTGCTTCGGTGGAAATTCCGAGTGTGCCCTAGGAATGGGACACCTGAAAGGTCACCCCGGCAGCCTGGGCACTCCACAGCTCACCCCAAAGGCTTCCCAAACTTCTCAGTCTTCTTTCTGATCCAAGAAAGAGTTGCTGCTGGTAAAATATTACCAACATCGAGACTGCTGAATAGTCGATGAGACTTTTTCTTTGCCAGTGGAAGAGCACCAACTGCTGCGCTCTTTGTGGCTTTCCATTCTCTTTTCTTCTTTTGCCCAGTATTTAAATTTTTGAATTGCCTCATGCTTAATAACAAAATGGCTTGCTGAGTCCATGTCACACACCAGCAACCGGCAACATCTGAAGTTGGTTAAGTTTTTGAATCACAGTAACATACGAAATAATTGGGCCCAAAGCACTAACTGAGCTGTAATAATGGAGTATCTTACTACTGGCTAGGAAGTGTAAGATTCCTGGCCTCCTGTAGGATGAGCAAATATAAGGACAATTTCTCAGATCAGCCTCCCCAGTTCTGTCTGCCAGCTGGTGGATACCCAGCTTATAGCACTCACACAAAGTAAACCAATTGCCAGCTTATAGACTCAGTAACATAGTCAACAGCTTTTAGAGTTACAGAGTACGAGAGAGCATCAATGCCCCAGTACTTGGCCACAAAGGGTTTGAATCTGTAAAATAAATGTTTCACCTACACTAAGCGCCCAGCTTGCAAGGAATGTGAAAATCCCAGCTGTAAATGTGCAGTTCAGCTTTGCAATATGTAATGCTTTCTAGCAATCAGTGGGATCAAGCATATCCCCCTTGAGCAAGTGTTGCTTGCTGCTAGCCCTTCAAAAATACTCTTTTTCCAGGTTTTATGCAGTTACTGTACCTTTACTAGCACTGTAGTTGGTAGTAGCAGGAATATTACTGGAGGTGGATAATAGCTTTATATCCTTTTCCAATAGACTTTCCAAAAGACATGGACTTGATGCAGAGTCCATGGTGGAAATGGAGTAACTGCTCAAGAAGCACAGGTTTCTTTTTGACAGAAATGAAGCCCTGGTCCAGATTCAAAGAGAAAAGGAGCACCAGTTTGCTCTTCCAGCTGGGCTGTACAGAATAAGGTATTAGTCTGAAGTTAAAAAGCACCCCTATGCTCCACACGGAGGGGATTTGTTTGGCAGAACGTCCATCAGCTCTGGTAACTTTCAAAACAATTTTGTTCTGTAAAAGCTTTTTCTTCTATAGTTGCTTAGTGCAATTCAGTAGGAAATATCAACTTCTGAGAAAACATTACCCTAGGATTCATGTAGACCAGATATGAAAGCCATATTTCAGAGAAATCACTCGTCTGTCTGTGTTTTACATACCTGGTGTTAACCATTTTAAGACAATTTAGTAGTTTCTTTTTAACCAGCCATCATTAGTTATTCACAGGTTAAAAGATGTTTTCTGAAGAAGGCGAAGGTTCAGCCTCCTCAGAGATCTGTAATTTAAAGACAGGTTATGGCTTGTCTCTGGTAGAAAAGCCAAAAAGTGTCACTCCTTTGAGGCACTATAATTCATAAGTAATTATACAGAACAAATGAAAAGAATTGGATTTTCTTCCTCACTGGAACAAAATTCATTTTGATGTTATAACTATAGTTATAAGAGATTTTCAAAATCATCATGGGATTTATAAAAGCACAAGACATTATTAATTCTTGTAAGTAACAAAAAATAAAAAGGGAGTTCTGAACCAAAATAAATGGCAATTTTCAATGCATACAGAATCCAAATTGAACTATTTTATATACAAAGTAAAATTTGTCTTTATGAAATGGATGTAGGGTATAAGGTAGGATGAATGAGGCTGTGTACATGAATTCTAGAGAAAAACATCTTAATCCATGAAGTACTCAGCACCCTGAGAATTGAAGCCTGATAGATCTCCATCAGCCTGAAGGGGTCTGGATGAAGTATACAAGCCATACTGATCCAGTGTGAATAAAACATTTATGGAGGAGCCAGAGGAAGTCTGTTCCCTCTTCCCAAGCCTGCCACCAAGCTAGCGTATTTTTCTGACAAGCCAGGTCACTTCTCCAGCTCTTATCTCTCTCTCCTATCATTGGCCAGCTTGACTTCAAGCTTCCTGGGACAGACACAACTTATAAACACAGCTCACAGACAAAAACATTCCCATTTTCAGCTAGGAATAGTAGGTGCAATACAAACAACATTTACAGAACCTGAGCCAGCGAACTAAATTAATACCAAAATATTCAGAGTTCTTTTGAAAACAAGCCCCTAAGATCTGCTCTCTTGGGCAATGCACAAGAGATGCAATTGCCAACCGTCAGACCTACAACCATGAAGTGTCCCAGATGAGCTGAAGAGGTCTGGATGGCCCTACACAACCATAACCATTCACTCTCTCTACAGATCAGTCTCATGGTAGGAAACAAATGTTCACCAGGAGCTTATAAATATGCAGTTTTTAAAGCTGAATCAGTATGTCACTGGGAGGACAAAGTATACAGAACTTACTACACAGTATTTTTCCACCCCCTTCTTATCCTAGAAGGACTGTAATTATTCCCTGTTGCAGGAGCTGTACAGTAATTCCTTTCCTCCTACATGCTTCATTTACAACTTGAGAGCTAACAGCCTATTAAGTTTTTAATAAATTATACTAAAATATTGTGGCAGTGTTCTAAAAGTAAAACCCGGAGATGAGTTGTAATGGATGTGTTCCCTACATAAATAGAACTACCCCTTAAACACATTTTTTTAACAGAAATGTCTTGGCTTATAAACATCTGTGATCATAAATACTTCTCGAAAAAGCACTGGCAGTGAATGCGTAGTATTAGAGTCACTTTTTTTAAAGCAGAAAGCTTTTTCCCATTCACTATTAATCTCTTTTCCTTTCATCTCAAATTTAATTCATCTCTAGGTCTTTACAAAGTCATGAAATTATTCATGTTCTAAGAAGCACAGGTAGCGTGAGAGAAGGAAAGACCTCACAAAGATAGGATAAAAGTAACGATAAAATACTGGGAAGAAAAAGGAAAATATTAGACCTTCAGTCTTTCAGGATTACAATATTGGCCTGATCCATTTAGAAAGTTTGAAAAATAATGCTTCCCATTTTATGTTCACAGGACTAATTTTGATGGGGAGTTCAGCCGTGCTATGATAACAGCAGGCAATGGAGCCTTCTGTTACTACCACCCTTTGTATTTAAGCTTATACTTAGCAATGGGTCCCCAAATCCATGCTTATAATATTTCATTGAAGTAGTCTGGTTTTCAGGCATATTGAACATTCACCTACTTCACTGACAAACACAGAATCTATAAATACTGAGCAGCTTTCAGACTGAGCAATTCTTATTTAAATCCCTGTACATGGTCCTGGAAGTCTAGCATTAAGTTTGCAAACTTCAAAAACCTTACACCTCGTATCTGGAGTTCTTCTATACCTTTCTGTCTCTCACAATCACCTTACATCACCCCAGAATTTGTAAAGAAAAGGGAAGGACAGAAGAATCCAAAGATCATCAGATACAAATGCCAAATTCATTCACACATAGGACATGCTTACATGTTGCATGGCTTGAGGAAAGTGCTCACAGATTTGGTTTTGATGCCCATTAATCAAGAAAGTTTGCTGTCAGTAGGGGAGAGTTGTTCTTGTGTCAGTTTCATGAGCATACCAGAATTTCAGAAAAATACCAGCTCTCTAAACATTTAATTAGCAACTAATGTCTTAAAGATGGAAAATCAGCAATATATTGGTAGTAGGGTGATGGTTGGACATGACGATCATGAAGGTCTTTTCCAACCTTAATGATTCTATGATTAAAAATACAAAATCTTAAAACAAAAAATTATCAAAGCTTTAAAAGTTTTCAGAGAGAGAAGAAAAAACCTTAAGCCTTAAAAAAAAATATCAAAACATTTTTAGAGTACTATTCATTGAGTAAGACTGCAGCTTCTTAGGTATTCTGCTGAAGAACTTATAATATACCACTGAAAAGTACACACTAGAATATAAAATTTTCAATGCTTGAATGCTTGTCGCAATTATTTCAGTTCAGTCCTCTAAATATTACTTATCAGGCTTCAGAATATTGATGTGTTGCTTTTTTTTTTCTTTTTTTACAAAGGCACTGAAGAGATGATTCAAAACTAGAGGTGCTGAGGATATATGTGCCTCACCCATATCTTAATGAAACACATTTCTGAGAATGTTCACTGGTGACTGAAAGTAAAAATAGGGGATATTTGTTCAGCACAGCCATCTGAGAGAAGTTTACATGGAGAAAAGCATTTCTTACAACAGGCCAACAAAGAAGCCTAGATTAAAGAAGCCCTCAGCCATAAGGAACTCTTACTGCTGTTTGAAGCAATCACTATTGTCCGTAGCTATCTTCCTGAAGAGGCACCACCACATCACACCAAAACAGTGGGGGATTCAGTTACTGTTTTACTGTGTCTATCAAAGTCAGGAATAACAACAGTGGCACAGCAGGGAAGAAACTTGGGCACCCTGGACAGCAAGTGCCTGAGAAGACCTCCCCTCGTGGCATGATAAGCCTTTTGAACAAACCAACATCTTCCATAAACTCCAGCATTTTGTTGCTG
Source organism: Anser brachyrhynchus (assembly GCF_964034855.1). Classification (NCBI taxonomy): domain Eukaryota; kingdom Metazoa; phylum Chordata; class Aves; order Anseriformes; family Anatidae; genus Anser; species Anser brachyrhynchus. Next base: position 46,478,828 of record NC_137695.1, on the reverse strand, counting down.
ATGCTTGTTCCTTCATCTTAGGTGCTCCCCTTTTTTATGCCCACATTGACGATAGAAATGTTCCGTGATCACCTTTACACTGAGGTTTCATGCATACTTTCCAGCAGTCAAACTTCACCAGTGGTCACCTGGTAAATGGCTTCGCACTGGGAACCTCTTTGGACTGTTTGCAGAGCTTCCATTTCACCATGCACGACAACACAGCTGTTTGCTTACCATCCAGCCTCCCTCCATAACTAGCTCTTCACAAGTAAGTTTCCTTCGGGTATGTTTGAAGGAGTGCTTTCAATAACAGGATTTGCAGACCTAGAAACAATGGACTTTTTAAACGAGAAAAAGATTTGCTTCCTGCAAGAACGTCTCAAAATAGTATGTGGCTGGAACAAATGAAATACAGTTTTGGATTGTTGTCTGGGAGTACCCCTTGCAGAAACTTAGTGGCATCGAATAAAATTATTCTCAGAAGTACCTTATGGCCAGATCTTGAAATCAGGAGGGAGAATGACTACAATGACAAGTAGATGACTAAAAGTAATAAAAGGAATTGCAGGAAAAGTTTTGATTACAGAAGTAGCAAGATTTTCAATTCTTTTCCTATCTCTTGCTAAATGTTTTTAGCTAAGTACTTAATCCTGTATTGGGGTTTTAATAAACTGGTATTAGGGCTGTTGTTATTGTGTCAGCATCACGATAAAAATCCAGGAGGCTTTTCCAGAGATCATCACCATGACAGCAAAAAGATAGTGCTTGCTATTTCCTTAATAAACAACAGATAAGATACAAGCTTCCCCTGTATTTAGACCCTCCCTCCTGTCCAGGAACTAAACTCACTGTTTCATTATAATTAGTACCCTTACAGATTTCTTTATAATTGCTAATTACTTTTTAATCTCCCTGGCAATAAATAGCTTTTCTAAACTTAATTGATTTCACTCACACGGACTAACAGATTACCCAGGATTCTGCTCACCATCTGTCATATAAACACCGGCAAAGAAAAAATTTGTTTGCTTTTTCCTTCTAAATTACCCCCCTTTTCCTTTGGAGTTGTTCTGTCCGGATTCAGATTAGCATACAGAACCTTTGATTGGATGCATTTGTTTGTCATGGATTTTTTCAGAAGCAGAAATGAAGCATACAGTGAACATTAGAGACATGCAGTTAAGTTGCAAAGTGCTCCATTAAGTTCAAAGTTCCCCTGCAAAGATTGTGCTGTTCTTATTCCTAAGTGTAAAGATCCATAAAATTACAATCAGGTTCAAAAATAGCAAGCAACTGGATTAATTCGTTATACTATTTCTCCAATTAAAGAAAACGAAAATAAGCTATGTTATTTGTCATCTTCTGATTTCTGCATTTCAGGGAGTGAAGGAAAAGAAAACCCATGTTTTTACAATCTCAAAGGTTGGGACTGCATTTTAGTGAAAACTAATTGCCTTATAACTTACAACTCTAGGAAGTGAGATTTTAAAAACTGTTGTCTGATAAAAATTGTTTGCACCATCTCTGATCCAATTAGAAAATTATCTCCTTGACATTGTAGCACTATATTTCTGGTTTTATGAAAATACAACCAATTAGAGACTGCTGGATCTCTTCTCTGTAGCTCAGCATTTTCTAGAGATTAGTAAGTGCATTCGGTTACAAAGCATACTTCAAGATTCTGATTCACTCACGCATTACTTTTTTGCCTTTGTGACCCCACTGGAAGTCCCCCAGTCACAGCAGCTTTCCAGAAGTGTTCTACAGCAGCCTTGATGTCCTGACAATAGTCATTTTTCCTCACTTTGGCAAGGAAAAGAAAAATAAGGTCTTTTTCTAATTGTAACTTGCAGTAGAAGTGTGGAAGTGTTTCAGCCAGAAATCCAAATAAAAGACATGGCCAACATATCAGCCTATTATTTGTTATCAAATATAAACGTGAGGTGTTGTTGAACAAGTAGTATATCACTATTTTCTTTAGAAAAAAAAAAGAGGTATAAGTATGTTTTGTGCCGAAACCTGACATATGATTTCTGTTATAAGTCTATTGATTTCCTTTGATTATTTTTGTCCAAAGATAAGAGTGTTAGATTTTTTTTTTGCTAGCAGATAGGGGGAAAAGATCATTTACAGTAACAAAAGAGCTTTTCTTTTATTTTAATGCCTTTGGTGACAAGGAAGGATGTCTATATGTTTTCCATCTGCTTGCAATTATTTACCCTTTGCTGCTTTCATCCCTGCTTGCAAAAGTTTCTTAGCTATTTTTACAGGGCCAACCTCTTCAACAACCTCTGCCCATCCATTTCCAATAGGTGCAGGTGTTTGACTTTCTCGTTTCATTCTTCCAAACTTCTGGAAAGACCAGCCCATAGCTCTGCAATACAAATCACCATCAAATCCCAGATTTGCCTCATCATTCCTGATACACAGTAATTCAATTTGGAGGCAATCCAGACTGCACTGTATTTTGTGCTGTGTTTTGCGCAACAAGCTTCTGATCAGTCAAGGCCAGATTTAATTCATCTATTTCTATTATATGTCAATAAAACAAACAAACAAAACCTTCTTAAGCACCGTGCAAATTATGCTGTCTGAGATTGTTAATATTACAGAAGGCAGGAGTTGTTAATGGCAGGTCGTGCTGGCATTCGGAGAGAGCATTTGTCAAAGTAAAGACGGATTGACTGGCAAGGAGAAAGGGCTTGTAAAGGAGAAATAATAGAAGTTTTAAACTCCAGATTACATTTTATAGATCATCCCGGCTCAGTAACAACTGTAAGACATCGGCAGCTGACCCATGGTAACATCAATAAAAGAGGACGGTGAAAACAGCTGCATTTCTAGTGGATATTTATCCACCTCCTAATGGGTATGAATTAGCTGTATTAATTAACTCTGACATTAATTGCCAGACACAGCACTGTGATCAGAGAAACCAGTCTGAAAGCGTGCCGTTCCCGGGCTTCCTGCTGGGATGAGGCTGGGCTCAGGCGATGCGCTCGGCTGGGCAGCCCCAGGCAGCTCCCGTCGGCCAGGTGCCGGTGCAGGGGGACAGCACCCTGCAGGCACGGCTTGGCTCAGCCTGCGCTCACCATCACGCTGGGTCAGCTCTGAACATCCAACGTACCACCCAGCTTGTCTCGGTTTTACAGCAGTTACAAGACACGCAGCGCATCCTGTACAATTGCTGATACCCTCGTGTAGGAATTTGCCTCGAAAGTCTGGGTCAGCAAATGTTTTGGCTTCATATTCACAGCCGGGAAAAAGGCAGGTCCTAAATCATGGTGATTTTGTTTATAATGCACCATGCTTTAAGGTGCTTGGCTGAACATTGGTCACTCCCTGAGTGACCCATCATGCTGGGATGGCAAGCGGGCCCATCCTTGGAAAGAAAATTGACATATTGCAGCTGTGAAACCTGGAGCAATGATTCACCCAGCCTTGTGGCAGGAGAGTAAGGAGTCTGGTTGGCAGACACTGAGCCTGGATTTATAGGATTTATATCCCTTCTCTCAAAACAAACAACCCCAAGCAGGTCTTTGGAAGCGGGGCGTAGTGCGATGCCTTGAATTGGCCTAGCACACAGCAAACGATGTCCCTGTGTGTATGTGTCCATGTGCAGCATTAAATAAATGTTGTGATGCGCACCTCAGTTCCAACATAGTGTCTGCATCCTCTTTTGTCAGTGTGAGTCAACTATTTTTTCAAGATCAGCAGCCATCTTCTCAGATCAAAAGCAAGGATTTGTTTCTTTGACCACTTAAAAGTCTACAGTGTTCCCGTCTGTCCCGTAACCTCCTCTTTGCCCATGGAAAATGCACATTTCCAAGCTATTTGTCTGGTTCTGTTTAGAATGCTAAATTCAACCTTGTTATTATTGCCACCCTCTAGCAATTCACAGTGCTGTGACATATCAACCAAGATGATCCTAATGATTTTTCAGGCCCACGGCCACATTCTGAGACTTTGAAGTTAGTAATTTTGCTTGAATAATGACTTCAGAAATGCTAAAGCATTTGGTTAAGAACTACAGACACAGAAACAAACAAAAAAGAATGCAATGTCCCTACATACCCTTGCTCTCTTCAAGACAAAGCAGAAATATTTGCCTCATTCTTTTCTCTTCCTATGCAAATGTATCCAGTTTCATGAGGTTTACTTTATTAAAAATTATCCTTTGAGGCAAAAGTTGTGCCCAACTCAGTGCTGCTCATTTTCAAGTCAACAAGCTTCTGTTTGTACAGTCAAGTCATACAAGTTAAGACAGCAGAAATAAGAAAGCGATAATTTAGTAATAACACGGTGGGAAGAGGTACTTATAAAGTACTTATAAAGCCTCACTCCATCAGGACTGCACAAATAGATCCAAGTTTTTAAAGATCCTGGGCTTCAACTTACACCTTATGCATGGAATGGAATAGGTAAAATTGACAGATTCACAAGTTAACAGTTTACTTCAGTGAGTAATAAGTCAGCATATCGTTTATTTTTCATAAGCTGCCATTCAGAAATAAAATCAATTAAGGAAATGTAATGCAGAGCTGTGTTTAGTGGAAAAGAATGTGCACGTTTTGGTGTTGTTCTTTTTTCATTTGTCTTCTCTTAAGAGGACCACCAGTAGATTTTCCCACTACAGCTAATGCTGGAAGGATTGAAGGAAAGAATGAACAAACGAACGGAAAACAAAGGATGTTTATAAAAGACCGACTAATACAATTTGTCCATGGAATTTTAGCACTCATGCAGCACATGTTTGTATTCAAAAGTTTGAACTTCTCTTTCTGAATTTATTTTAGGAGATACTGACCACGTTTCAGCTTTGACGTAACGGTTTTCCACCTAGACAGCTGCCAGCTGTAACTATTTACTACCACCGTGTCAGAGAGCTGAAACTTTGGAGTTCATCCTCTATTATTTCTTCAATAAGACATCTCTAAACTCTTTCTTCCTCTACCCTTCCACCCTCCAGTGGGTCTCCTCAGCCTCATCACAGACTAAATTCAACCTTTAGCCAAACCATAATCAACTCCTTCCAACCAGTGCTTTTATTTGTTCAGTGCCTTTTGATTTATAATGCCATTCAGCATGGCACCTGCCTCCTGTCAGCCCCATTCGACGTCCACCGGGGGCTTGTTAGGCACTTGTTTATTCATCTCCTCCAAGAAATGCTTTACCTAATGGAGAGCTGCAATTCCCCGTTTTTTAAAGCAAGGAGCGAAGGAACCCATTTTTCTTTGTCAGCCGCATACCCGCTCATATACACATACATATATTTTCATTACTCACTACAAGCTTTTCCAATCACAAAAGCTTCTCTGTCGGGCTGTCAGAAAAAAATCCGTGTTCTCACATTACCCACATTAAAGGCAGCTCTGACTCCATCACTACTAACACAAACTAGAACTGATTCTCCCGTTTCCTCCTGGTTTTTATTTCCTATTTTCCTAGCCAAGGCAAGAGAGAGCATATGGGGATCAGAATACATCTGAGCAAAATAAAACTTAGTCTAAAGAGACAAGCTTGGTCCAAATTATTTCTGAATGCCACCAGAAATGATAAATAAATAAATAAATAAATAAAAATAAAAATAAAAATAAAAATAAAAATAAAAATAAAAATAAAAATAAAGTCACAGTAATTCTTTATATAATGCTGATCTACCAGTATTTTTCTACTTCCATTGCATTCTTTATAAAATGTGCTAGATGTTCATGTAGAATGCATACTTACAGAGGTGTATTTTTCCAGGTTCTGAAAAGCATTTTTTTCTGTTACCCATGGTAAATTCCAGAACAATCCCACCAGAATTGCCACTAAAATTTGTGCCTAAGTTCAGATCACTATAAAAAAGTCTTGGAGGACAATTCTGTCAACTCTGTAGTTGGGAAAGTTCAAAACCAGATTTGATCTTTGAGGCTTGATTTCATTTTGGTTAAAAATTCAAAATCTTTCCTTTTTCTGTTTGGATCCGTCACTGAAGAAGGAGAATAGAACAAGGAGAAAAAAGATTTCTTCTGCACACATAGCTTCTTGCTGTGTTGTGGGCAACTTTGCTCCTGCTCTGGGTTTGCTCCTGCCCTAAGAAGTGTCAGTAGTCACTGTGGCTAACTGTGTTATACAGCACAGGCTAGAAAGAAGACCTTGCTGTTAATATCAAGGGTATCCCTTCAGCCCCCCTGACCTGTTGAGCAGTGTGCTCAGCATCTGCACTGGCATCACAAGACATTCTGCACTGGTAACGTCCAGCTGCCATTAATGTAAGCCCTGCTGCTGACTCCCGGGATCAGGAACTTTATTACAGACACAGATCAGAATTTTGCTTTGTGAAAAGTGTTTGCTGATAGCTTCCAAAGTGTTTTTTCCTTCTCTTTACCAGTTGCTTCCTTCCTATCTTGTTCAATAGAAAGAATGACTAAAAATCTTTACCTGGTTATAAATAACTAATGCCCCTGATACAAGAGGAAATGAAATGAAAACTGAGAGATCTTTTGCATTAGATCAAGGCACATTAGGCACAGTTTCCCTTGGGGTGTAATTGTAATTGGCCAATTTATTGACTTAGGGCAGAGAAGGTTTAAGAAATAAAACAGAAATCATTCAGGGAGGGAAACAGCTCACTTTGAAGTTTGCATCTCGTTTTGAAGTTATGTCTGTTTTGCATGATACAAACAGACTGTCCCAGCTGTGTCTTTCCCATATAAATTGAGCTGGATTAGGAAATATGGAATGAAAATGCAAACTTGGTAAATAACTTTATAGCAGATATGCAAATAGTTTTGTGCAAATAAGACAGAGAAACTTGCAATGAAGTTTTAAGGAAATACAAAAAATAGCATGGAAATGCTCCAGCCAGTCACAGGACCAACAGTGCTAAGTGTTGTACAGAAAGAGTAAGAAATCCTTCAGAAGATGGAAATTCCCCGAAGTTTTGTATCAGACTTCTTTACCTGGAAGGACGTTATGCCCTTGTGAAAAATGTGTGTTTGGTACTGGCTCTGAAACAGACAGCATCCTCTTGCAGAATTAGTTTTCCTTGCATTTTGGTCAGAATCAAATTTCGTTTACATGACCGGTTTGCAAACCAGCAAATGTTTGTGAAATATTAAAGATGTGAATCTTTGTGTATGGGCAGTAAACGTGAAAAAAGAAGCTACTTAAGAAAAAGAATGCTCTAGCAATCAGTACTTAGCCATTTTCTTCAGAAAACTTGATGACAGAAGTAAATAGGGAAGACACAGATCATACCAGGTTTCCTGGTCTTACCACCTCTCTTTTCAACAGCTGGGATGATTCATGGGAATCATCCTGGAGGGATTTCCTTTTCAACAAGGTAAAGTTTCTACTAGACAGATTCTGCTTCTTCCAACTTAAAAACCTGGCCAAGATCATTAAAATACAAATGAGTACACTTGTATTTTTTCTGCCTATTACTCTTTTTTGAATGGGTAATGCGAGGGAAGGCACAACTGAAAAACAAACGTAGGTTTGTTCAGATTTACACTTGTCTAGATTTACAAACCTTGCTATGAATAAGGGTTTATTTTTAGGTTGTAGCACAGTAGGAGGACACGGGATAATCTAGAAGCTCAGAATTTGTGTGTGTGAGATTCTGCTGAATTGAATGCACTGAATGTGTCACTGGAACCAACTGCAACATGCTGATAAAGTGATGCAGCCTCTATGCATTTCTTTATCAGAAAAATAAAGGTGAATTACCATTTGCTTTACTAGCCAGAAGCAGTTCAACTCCATCTCTCTCATTTTAACACTCTCAACCTTTATATCCTAGTTGTAAGAACACAGTTCTGCCACCACATTCTGCCTTGTTTATGGTGCTTTAAAAACTGTTCCTCAGAAAATATCTGCCAGGATTTCAATGTTTCCATTACTCACATGCTTCTGAGAACACTATTTGTTTTATCTTTGAAAGATCCCGGGTAAAATATTAGTGATATTAAAGAGAAATGGGAATGACTAATCTCACAAGATGAATGGAATCTTTCCAAAGACTTTTGTATTCGAAAAATAAGATAGTTATAGAGTCATTGTTTGAGTTAATAATTTGGAATTATTTACCTCATATGCAGTAAGTACTATTATCAGTTTGCTGGCTATACAGCATGGAAGCAGTATTTGTGGATTTCGACACATAGAATTATATAATCCTACTTTGAATTTTCATAAAGCTTTATCAAATCAGAGTGGAACTACAATAACCTCCAACTGCACAAAATATTTCAGACAAAAAGAGGCTGCTATAGTTCAAATCTCTGATTTTTACATGCTTTACTAAAAATAAAGGTCTCAGTTCTGACACATTTATTCACGTTGCAAGAACCTTACTGCATGAGTTAGTCTACAAGCTAGAATAGAAAGACGTGGTCCTGAGTGAAGGTCAGATTCTGCAAGGCACATCTCATTACAGGAGACTTCCCATTAAGTTTGCATTATGGTTGTAAATAGATACTGTACAGCATAAGTCAAGGATGTAGTTTTTACCCCATCAGGCATAGAAAGACGTATGGCTTCATTTTATGTTCTCCATCTTTGTTCAGATAACCCACTTGTTTATCCAATACAGGCAGCAAGCAATTCATTGCATTTTTTCTCATACTCTTATTCCTGTCAGTCCTAATAATGCTGGGTTGGATTTTGTTGTTTCTCTGGATTGTTGGTGAAACACATTTATTCACTGCTGTCTCAGGGACGATGAACAGGTATATTCTTAAATCTTCACACAGTTTTCAGTGAACCACATGGATGCTTCTGAGTCCAGTCTCTCACACCCACTCCTTCATGTCATTCCAATCTCCCCTCTGTTGGCAGGATTACAGTACCTGATTCATTATTGGACAGGAATTTACTTTGCTAGCAAGTCATGAACTGAGGAAACTATGAAGCATTGAAGAGCATAGTTACAGTTCTGATAAAGCAAGGTCTGTAGGAGAGATACGTCCCTTTACTATATCAAATGAAACATTTGGAAGAAATGCACAAGTTTACAGCCACAAAAGGAGTTCATTAGGGCCTGAAGCCTAATTGTTTGTCTCAACTGTATTTAGCTGGTTTAACACCTTTCTCTAAAAGCCTTGTCTGTCTCTCTTTACTACACACAAACACAGTGCATTTCTTTGTACCTTGCACATTCTGCTCAAATGAGTATTTACTGGCATGATATTTTCAGGTTTTTATTTATAAAGTAGAAGAGGGAGAAAAAGTAGGGAAGAAAAATGATCAAGAAGTAACGATGAAGTATGCTGAAACTGAACAATTACTGAGATTTTTATGAAGCAAGTATCAATGCACACAGCTGGCTGCAAATTCCTTAGTGAAAGGACTGTGATCGAGGTCCAAATCTATAGACCTCTGGGCTTCATAAATTGGGATCATGACAGGTTTTGAGTGGCTCTGTGCTGATTTACATTCTCTCAGGTTAGGGTGGCGTTAAGATGTTTACTGCATGCATCTATTGGCATGGTGTAACAGCTGAAGAAATATAAATGGGAAGTGTTGGAACTGCTAAGAAACTAGTCTGAGAAAAGAAAATACCTGTGAAAAAAGGGCAAAATCCAGAAATAGAACAATTACTAAAAGGTTCTTTCTGAAGAAAAGAAGTGATGGATTGGAGAAACCAAGCCAAGAAACAAGCTAGAAAATGACAGTGCAAACAGTATGGTAGGAAGGCTATTTGGTTACTGCACTTAGAACTGTTTTCACAGCTTTGAAGAGAAGACCCAGAGGTATCTGAACTTCCTTCTGGAGAAAAGTGACAATGCCAACCTTAGAGCAAATAATGCAAAAAAAAACAACCACCACAACCACCACCACCAAAAAACACCACCAAACCAAAACACCACCACCACCAAAAATTAAAACATTAAAACAAAGCAAAACAAGAGAGGCATATAACTCTGCACAGGCAAATTAATTACAGCTTATAGTATCTGAATGATTTCACTCAGCTAGACTATTTGGGAACACATCATGAAAATAAATGCTACCAATACCCTTTGCAGAGATTTCCCCACATTCTGTGCCCCTGACTAGGATCTGTTTCCCCATGGATACCAATGTCTCTTTGCCCCTGTTCATCCTCCTTTAGCGATTATTGCTTCCTTATTACAAATTTGGCTTGATGATTTGTTTCAAAACCCTTCTAGCCTGGAGGAACCACTGGATGATATACTGTATCATCAAGCAGTGAAGACCATTTAAAACATTTGTGTTCTAACTCTTAGGAAAAATACACCTGGTTTCTGAGTCTGACTACATGAATTTTGAGGCATTTGGCTGAGGTGTTCTCACCCTCACAGTAACAAGAAATTCTTATCCATGTAGATACCAAGCCTGTGAAAATTTTGTAAGTCAGACACACTGCCTTACTTCAATAATTATGTTTACCACAGGGATTAAATACAGAGATCTTATCAAAGGAAAAAGACACTTGGTATGTAAAACACTGGTGAGTTACTGGACCACTGAACTCATGGTTCCAAAGTATATCCCAGGTTGATGGCATAATAGGGCAAAGGGAGGTAACTCATGATGCTAATGAAAAAAATGCTAATCTAGTAAAATCATAGAATTGGGAAAGATTATCAAGTGGAAAAAGTAGTATCAGTAACTCTGATAGGGAAACCAGTCTGGCTTAAGTGCTGCCAGTGCCAAAAGGAAATGGCTCATGTAAGAAAATGATTGCTTTTCAGTAACCAAAGTTGATATTGGCAGGGTTTATATCATCCCACAATAATGCAGTGGACATAACCAAGATTAAAGGAATTTGTAAATGATTATCTATGTGATAGGACAGTAGCAAATGTTATTTACTAATCACCTTTCTAGCCCCATTATTCATTGGAGTAACAATGTTACATGATGTTTTCTTTGAAGTCCAGAGAAGGAAGAAAGGCTTGGACAGATGTCATCCAATTGTGAACTCTCTGTCTATGTTCCACTCACATTGGTGTTGCTTTCCGATCACTTCTGCAGGCCTCTGAGCACACTCTGAAAAGTGCCCCTTCCCTCCTCCCCCAACCATACTCAAACTCTGCCTTTCTCCATTTGCCTCAGACTCTGCTACATCATTCTCCACTAGTTAGTTTGTCTGCTACCTCCATGCACTGGCAATCTTTGCAAAGTTCTCCATTTATTATTTCCAAGCAGCTTGAAACTTTTCTGTTTATTGCTCTTATGCAAAGAAGGATAAGAAGAAAACATAATACATGTAACATAAAGTTTCTATATTCTTGCTGCGTTTATTAGAGTGACCACATATTGTTGCTTCTATTCTGACACAAAGGAACACAACAGCTGATCGTACTGTCCTTTATCATCATTGCATGTGCCTTTCAGGCCATTTATCCTGATTTATCCAATTCTCCCCTACGTTGGTTGCATTCTATAATGCTTATTGCAGGTAAAGAATGACAAAATTGTTCCTAAATGCTATGTCTGCTGCTTCACAGCAGTCAGTTCTAGGAAAGGACCACTGCCCCATCTACTTCTTCATGCTCTTCCTCTCTCTCCTGCAGCAGAGCTGAGGCCATGAGTTCAGTAGGACCGCAGCAGTGCTGTGCTTGATGGTGGAAGCTCCAGTCCAAAGCCACAGGACCTGCAAGGATACCACAGCAAATCAGCATTGAAGCGGTCCCTCACCACAATGGTGATGGGGGTGATTGTCATGAATCAAAACTCATCCTTCTGGCCCTTGCAGATCACAGAAAATCCAATGGTTTTGATGAGATGAATTTCAGGGTCATGGAGGCCACAGTAAGTGACCTGCACCCATTCTGTGCAACCATGTTGTTATGAAGATGATCAATTTGCATTGATAAACAATAAATGCCATGGGGGAGTGGTGCTACATGGCCTAAAAAGTTCAGGAATCCCTTTCCCAGGACCAGCCCAGCCTGGACAATGATATTCCAGACACTTAAATGCCCAACAAATCTAAAATGGCACTTTAAGTTTTTTTTCACTTCATACTCTAAGCCTCTGTCTCCTTGCTACTTTCTATTAAATAAAAGGTCCCATATTTATGTAAGGCACACACTCACAGGCATTATATGCACATGATACTATGTGTGTATACCTTTTTGATGTGCTTTGAGGTGAAAGGCAGTATATTAATGTGCGATTACTATCTTTTCTTCAATAAGAAATCAAAGGGAAAAAGATCAAAAGGTAGTGGTTTCATATAAAAACACAATGAGAGGTCTCTGTCTTCCTGTTTTGTCTACCAAGTTATTTATTACCTGCAATTATTACTGCCCTTTCCATGATATAACTAGGTTGCATGTTGTAGATTATTAGAGTGATTATTCAGTATTGGTCAAACCTTAAGGTCCTAATTAATTCCTAGTGCAAATGAAATGATTAAAGTCAGTCACAGCTTTATCTACAAATGGAGTAAAACCAGACTGTTTTTCCAGCACCTGGCCTGCTGCTTTATTTCATTGTTCTGTTGAAACCTTTATCTTCAATGCCATATCCAACGTGCAGCATTTCCACTGGCTGTGCATGAGAATTAGACTAACAGAGATGTGTCCTCCCTTGGAGTAGTTCTACCAGGGACAGCTATGAGAGAGCACAGAGCAGCACTGCCTGTTGATACCACACACTGCTCCTTTTTCCAGCAGACCCATTTATGAAGTATTGCTTAAATTCTTACCTATTTATTTCACATTGATTTCGCCAGAAGGTTGCCTAAGTAAGGACAAGAAATGAGATCTGACGTCAAGTTCTGATCCAGCTTTCAGCAACTACCAATATATAAGGAGTAAACAGAGAGATGCTATCAACAGCAAAATGCACTGAAGTGAAACTACACAATTTCCAATGCTTTAAATTCAATATCTCAGTAGCAATAGACAAGTTTATCCCTATATTAAATATCAAGTCTTAGTTTGCATTGCAGATTTAGTGAAAGCATGATGGGAAGCAAAGCATGAAAAAATGGAAAGTGCCTAGCAAAAAGTGCTTCATTTCTGGGGATCTAACCGCAGGATACACCATATCGACATGTTTGAATTAAAAGTTGAGAGGGAGTTTGACCTGATCCAAACTATCAGGTCCAAACTCTGAAACGAAATTTGTTTTTCCTCCAAATCCACATTTGCCTCATATTTATGGAGTGTGCTGACCCAGAATCCATGATTTCTATGTCATTACATTTTTTTGACTACAGAGAGTTGGATGTGAAACCAAATTCAAGTTTCTCAATTCAGCACAACTCACAGTGCATGGCTGGTACAAAATTTGACTTAATTTACCTCTCTATTATAAAGATCTAAACAGACTAAGTCCCACATACATTAAAGGTAAAATTAGAAAGATAAACAAGTAAATAAAATCTTGGAATTTTGCACTTATCCAGAAATACTTTGAAAAAATAATTTTCCGTCTGCAAACTAGCAGAGAAAAAATTAATTCATTTTTACTGGAAAAAGTAGATGTCAAATGTCTAATGTACTGCTTATAAGCTGCCAGCTTTCCCCTAGTCTACGTACTAAGTGAAATCTGATCACCTTAAAGCTCAAAAATATATCACAGGACAGAAATTATAGCTGTAAAACAGGACAGACGTCCTTCTGATAAAGTGATGCCAAATTACACATCCTTCATCTCATAGTCATGCAGATAGTCATAAAAAATGCAATGACCTCTACTACTGTACCCAGGAAAAATACAAGATCTGAACAGTCAGCAGTTACTGAGCAACACCAAGGGCTGTTTTCAGAAGATGATTATGTATCATTCTTTTCTCATTCCTTGTATCATCGCACAAACATCACTGGCATTTTACTGAAAATATTGGTCTGTTCTAGATTTCTCCTAAGGATTACTTGCAGTTATGGAGGAGGGAGCAGAATCTGTTCTGAACAATTGGAACCCATTAACACAATGCATTGGAAATGTGACTCTAACCATATCAGTTTCATATTTTGATTAAAGGAGATTGGTAAAGAAGCAGAAAAAAATCTTAGCGTGCTGCGCACAGAGAAGAAAGAGCATGTGATAGACAATAAGAAGCAATAGGATTAGGGGAAGGATTAGTTACCCTGAAGTGCTGAAGTCACAAGTACCATCCCGTATTGAAACACTTGAACATATATGCCATTCTGTATACTGCATATGCCACATATATCACAGACAATACTTTTACATACATGTTGCATTGTTTAGAGATCTTGTTGGGGAGCAAATCTTTTCTTTCTAGATGCAGCACTAACTATAAAGACAATGATACAGGGCTCAGACCTTGTTGTTCATTAAACTGCAGTATTTTTGCATTCTTAAAAGCACCATATAATTAAAACTTGTTGCCTCTATCGAGGAAAGGCCTTTAATGAATTGTCAGGAAACAAGAATGCTTGAAAAATACTGAGATTTCAGTGTTTGGTTCCTCTTATTATAAAGAGAAAAATGAGAGGCATGCAGGATGCAAATTATTTAGGTCAAGTTGAACACCTTACACGTGAGAGATACAGTCTTGCTGTCCTGCTTTTCTTGATTTGAAGAGGAACTTTAGAATCCTGCTTATCTTCAGCTTTACCCAAATATGTGTGTTCTTCCTAGCAGGAAGAACAGATAGTTTAAAATTCGAAGACATACTTGTGCCATAATGATCCTTTTTCGTAATAGTTTGAAATAGTACCACAAATGTGAAGGAGATGCATTAAGGAAGAATAGTAGGTTTGGCATCGTGAGGCCAGCAGCAAATGTATTATTTGCCTTGTGCTAAAATTTGCTATGTAGATTAGACAGGTAATCCTTGCTAACTTTAAAAGGTACTGGTGTACAATTAACAAACACCACTTTCACTTTATGAGTCTGCTTACATATCTCTACTAGGAATCAGAGGATTCCTGTTTATCAGAAGCATAAATTCTAAAAACCATGCATGCTAGTATCACAGAAGACAGAAAGTGAAGAGATTTATGAGCTCCTGCAATACATTCGCCTATTGAGGATTAATTTATTTATGCTAATTTACCTGACGTTCAGATGTGTTCTAATTTTACCATTTTAAGAAAAAATGATTTAAGAATATTTAAGAAATTGTCTTGCTTTTGCAACAGTGAGCTACATAGGAAATATGTTTCCTCAGAGAGCAAGGAGTCTAAAAGCTCACCAATCTGTTCCTGTATTTGGAAATCATTTACCTACCACCTGGGAACATTACAAACTGACATATGGTACTGTCATTGTCTGCCTCCTGGCAGCTAGCATATCTACACGAGAGGAAAGTTTGGCCTAGTTAGCACTAAAGAACTATTAGAAAGAAAAGAACCATATTTTTTCCAAGCTGAAATTGCACTCAAATAATTCTTAAAATATTGAAGCAATAATTAAAGACCAGGAGGGATCCACCTTGCCACACTACTATTTTTAAATCCAGGGACTTAAATGAGAAACAAAAGAGAAGAACAATTTAACACAATCAATAATTCAACAGCGGAACTCATGGCCACCAGAGAAGAATTTGTGGAGAGATGCAGAAAATGATTAGATAAAGTTATGCAAGAAAAATCCTTAACTGGCTACCAGATGATATTGCAGATGCAAACTCCAACCCGAGAGGTGTATCTAATGTGTTAAACTGACAGAGGCTTGGAGGATGTACTGATACAAGTGTTACTATATGTCTGTCATTTTTTAATATTCTCTCTAAAGTATCCACTGTTGGACACTGCCAAAGACACCAGGGATGATCATCTTCTTGTCTGACCCTCTATAACTGTTCAAAGTAAGAAATGTCATTTACAGAATGACCAGGCATCATGCAAGCTCTGAGCCTAAAGGCCAAGACTTTATTTATGTGTAGTCATGTATTTTTATTTATGTGTCTGAATAAAGGTGTAAATGATAGATTATAGGCATGCACTTTCAAAACTTTTAGCTAAAGGACATTTTAAGTATGAAACTACTTGTATAAAAATGGATACATGGCAACATATGTATGTGACAGTTATGACATCATAATATTTTTTTTTAGGCCCTAAATATTATTTTGAGACCTTTTAACATCCTGCAGTTTGCCTTTTATGTTAATCAGCCTACATCAGCTCTGGCTCCAATAAAAGATACTTAAAAGGAGAGGGACGTTTCCAAACCACGAAAGTGGAGCAGTAAATATAAGCAAGCTAAGCAGTAAATATAAGCAAGAATTCAGCTAATATCCTGTGCATCATCATCTGCAGATCTGTGATAGTCACACATCCCCTGTTTTCTGTTATTAAACTGATAGAACTAGTTAAGTAGCCTGCACACACCTAGAGAAGGAATGGCATTGACAGCACAGCCTTGAAGTCAAAGGGCACATCAAAGGTTGCTGCTGGTAACCACGTAGCCAGTCTGAAATTATGCAGATGGATTAAGAATTTACTGACATTTCAAATGCAAATGTTGTTTTGATCCTGAAAGACTGGATAAAAGATGAATTTGGTGATTATGTTCCTGAAACTTTAGAGATTTTGGGCAAAAAGCCACCAGAATGGAATCCAGCATACCTTTCTGATGGGAGAGCAACCGAACCACATCTCTTCTGCACAACAAACCTAGTCCTCTTTAGAGGTAAGAAGCCTACAAAGGATGCCAAAAAAGCCCAGTCCTAAGCAATCGGCATGATTTTATTTATTTATTTTTAACCTGTCCTCAGGCTCCTGGCTGTTAGAAGGATTAAATATTTTAGGGGAATTTTATATGCAGTTTGCCTGACCAAACCTCTTAGCCATTACTTTTCATTGCTATTTCACATCAGCAATAGGACAGCAGCACACAAAATAACTCCCTTATTGATACATAATCTCCCATCACCGTTAAATGCTAGATACTAGCATAATATATCTCAGCCACGTGACCTTTACTTTCACCACTCCTCACAACAGCAGTACCTAAGCTGATAGCTCCACATGCTCTGGTGCCTGGCAGAGACAGCAATTAGCTCTGGAAAGCCAGACAGCAGCAAACTTGGTGCTGTATTTGAGCTGATGCAGGTCCACATCACACCAGCTTCTAGAGCCAGGTTGCTGAAGGCTGTACCGATGGTCTCTGCAGCACAGGATGCCCAGCTCCTGTTAGTGCTTCTCAGAAAGGTGCCTCCATTTCGAACAGTGATGACAAGCCATCTTTGCTGCCAGTGGGATCTGACTAGAAGGGTTTATTTGAGAAAAACCATGCAAAAGTAGGGTTACAGAGCCAGGTCCCTCACTGCTTTTGATCAAATTGCTCCAGTGAAGTCAGTGGATCAATGTCCATTTACATAACATTTACCAACTGTCCCTCAGTACAGATACAGCCTCAACCTGCTCCCTCACGGCCATACAACATTGAGCTGGACTGCGATTTAGGCAGACAGCTGACAACATTACCAGCTTCCATGAGGAATGAGCTCGGAGTTGATCAGCTAGTGAAAACTTCCATAATGGAGTAGCGTATAGTATATAGTATATAGTAGTGTAAAGTATGCAACGGAGTAGAAAAATATCTTCCTGATAATAATGTAATGACTCCAGGCTACACTCCTGAGTGTAGCTTCCCTGAGGAAAAGCAGAAAGGGAAAACACTGAATTAAAGAGATACAGGATCAAAACTTAACTTGGAAAAGAAAATTAAAAATGGAGACATAGTTGGGAGTGTGCTACATCATTGACCTTTAGAAAAATGGGCTTTCTGTTTGAATTTTACATCAGCATCCCTAGAAAGCACTTTGAGATAGTCAAGAAGCTCTTTTTCTCTATGTGTAACATGTATCTAGCCCTTTTGCATGTTTTTAAGCTTGCTGTTCTGTTCAGATGATAATCTATGACATAAGAGAGAAGACTGAAAGGTAGTAGTGAAATGGAAACGCTAGGTTATTTTTTGAGGGATAATACCCTCCAACGTATTTAATAAGTCTTTTTGAATTGTAACTATGGACCATTTCATACAGAATTGCAGAATGCTGGCAACAAGGAAAGAAGCCAGGAGAAGAATTAAGGGAAGCTGTCCTTCTTTCTTTGCAAAAGGATTAATCTTCCTGCAATCACTCAAGAAATAAGGATTTAAAAGTGACACTAGGAGGAAGGGGGCAAACAAAACAACCAAAAACAACATGAAGGAGCGGGGAAAGAATGTCTCTTCTTGTTAAACAAGGATGCCTTAACATTTCCCAATAGCAGACAAGCACTTCATTGCCACATTTTATTTTCTCCTTTATATCAAAGCACCAAATTTGCAATGGCAGCCACACAAGCAGCAGATTTTATTATGATCTAATATTTAGATGCTGGCAATGGAAAATCAGGTGCCGTCACTGCACACAGTGAGCAACAAATCCATCAACTATCTTTCACTTTACTAGGTTCTTAGTAGAGGGCTTAGAGCTGTCAGCATGTCTTCCACAAGGAAAATGCCATTGATTTCAATTAAATTATTCCTTTACATTGGTATAATCAAAAGGAGGCTTAGAGCTTATAGTTTCCTTCCTCCATCTTGATAGTATACCCAAGTTTTACTTAGGTCTTTCACAAAACGACTGAAAATAAATGCATTAACATGTAAGACCAAGGAGGGAGGTAATCAACAGGGATGCAGGAAATAAAACCACTTTTAGGCCTTTGGAATCTGAATCTGATGCGTTCAATTGGGTGAGCAGTACGAGTCATTTCTCATCCTAACCCAGAAACTCTCTCTCTGAATTTGCAATTGAATGCTTGTCCTGGTTCCAGTTAGGACAGAGTTAATTTTTCCTCATAGTAGCTGGTAGGGTGCTATGTTTTGGATTAGGATGAGAAGAGCGCTGATAACATGCTGATGTTTTAATTGTTGCAGAGCAGTGTTTACACCAGGCCAAGGGCTTTTCGGCTTCTCGCTCTGTCCTGCCAGCGAGCAGGCTGGGGGTGCAACAGGAGCTGGGAGGGGACAGACCCAGGACAGCTGACCCAAACTGGCCAAAGGGGTATTCCATACCATCTGGCGTCATGCTAAACAATATATAGGGGTGGCTGGCTGGGGTGGGGGGCCGGCTGCTCGGGGATAGGCTGGGCATCGGTCAGCGGGTGGTAAGCAATTGCATTGTGCATCACTTGTTTTCTTACACATTATTATTATTAATACTATTATCATTATCACTATTATTATTATTATTGTTATTATTATATTCCTGTCTTAATAAACTGTCTTTATCTCAACTCACCGGCTTCACTTTCCCGTCTCTCTCCCCCATCCCAGAGAGGGAGGGGGGAGGGTGAGCGAACGGCTGTGTGGTGTTTAGCTGCTGGCCGGGTTAAACCACAACAATGTTAAAAAGATTATTTACTTTCCACCCATCCTCATAAATAATGGACAAGGTCTAATTTCCTGTTCAGATTGCTGATGTTAAGATTAACAGCAGTTTACTTGCTTTGGTGTGTGGATGGGGAAAAACCAAAGGACTGTCTTCATAAACAGAGATTGTGCAATCTTTTCACTCTTGCTATTGTAGCTGAAACCATAGCCTTGGATGCAGCCCTGACAATTGCCATTTTGTAGTTATTTAACAGCTGTACCTGTATAAATGGACATGAGATCAAATTGATCCTTAACTGTTACGGAGAAGGCAGGGGAGGAGGAATACCGATATGTGTGCGTTTGCTACAGAAATCCATTGTGCACAGTGGTTTTGTCACCTGGGGTGTGCATAACTAATACTTATTCCTGACTCCAAAAAATGCAAGTGGTTCAAATGGATTGCCTGAAATGAACTGGCAGTCAGGGCAGAGCTCTTTCACTTGTCCTCACCTAGCAAGCGATCCATTGCCAGAGGGAAAAAATGCCTGACTTCTTATTTCCCACAGGAAAGAAAGCGTTCCTTAAACTCTCCTGCTTTTCATGACACCAGAAAAGCACAACTTAGGATATTCATCACCAGTCCGTGACTGGCAGGTTTCCATTTGATTTGTCCTGAGTTATACAAGGAGGAAGAGGAGACTGGAGTCAAAGTTATATTTTCAAATACGTAATTAAACAAACAAACAAACAAACAAACAACATTCTCAACACAAAGATGTTCAATTTCATGTCTTTTACAGCATTTTGAACAGAAAACTAGAGCAACAATGGAGAGTAGGATGCTACCTGCTTTGTTCATAAGACTGATTGAAAGATCATATGATTTGACTACTGTATTTGATGACAACCTGACAGCACTTCCAATATCAAATACTAAATTAAAACAAACAAACAAAAAAGAATCCTTCTTCTCCCCCAATCAGAAAGCCAGTCAGAACCCTGATTCCTGTTACTTTTACAAAAAGCTATTACTTCGTACAGATTTATTTAAATGTATGCACAATATAATACTACCGATTTGCAGAACCAGAACATAATACCAAGTCCAATTGAAACCAATTTATTTTTGCTATTATAAAAGATCAAATCTGGATATATGTGTGTATGTTCTTACGTACATTCTTATGGATCATTTCCTTTCCAAGGCCAGAAAAGGTATTTATTTCCAAGATATCTCATCAGAATAGAAATGTCTTCAGCTGAGGCTGAGTAGAGCTTGAAATGTCCCATATTTGACTTTAGAAGTAGGAATAACCTAAACCTGTTCTAACAAAAGAGCAATGCTGGGGAAAAAAAAAAAAAAAAAAAAAAAAAAAAAGGAGGCAGGTGGAATATCACCGAAACAAGTTTCTGCAGACATGATTTTCCAAAATCATTGCACCACTTACATTACTACTTAATTAAGAGGATAGCATGGATCGCTACTTTGTACATTGCAGGTATTTCTAAGTAATTGTGTTTATTCTACTTAAAAAGAGAGCAATTGTGTTTTGTTTTGTTTTGTTTTTCACTAAAATTAGTTTATTCTTTACTTTGCTGGAGAGGTTTTCCTTCATCATTACAAAGATAAAATGAACTCATAACTCTCACAAGAGTTGAAATTGGTTCAGCGTTCAGTAGCTCTAACATTCCTGTTTAATTTTAAGGGGTAAAAAATTAAATAACATAGCAAGGAAGAATAAATTACTAGAGCTTCAGTCATCCAAACTTTGCATATAAGAACCATTCTGAAGTTTACAAGAATTGCACATACAAACTAACCAAATGCTAATGCATTGTCCCATGCATTAGCTCAATAAACTGATTATCTCAAGAGGCCATCAATGTGTTGTCAATCTACTCTCCTTCCATGCATACAGATTTCATTATGTCGAAATTTAGTCATGGTCCTGGACCTCATGGAAGTCTTTGGTACATACTGTAATCAAAATGTTATAAAAATAGACTTCTTTATGACAGGGCCCTTGTGTCTGGCTGCTCTTTAATAATTCTGGGTGCTATAATCACGAAATAGCAAAAATGCAAAGCAAAAAAAGATCATCAAAATGATAACACATTATTAAGCGGGCACTGCTCTGGACCTCACTGCCAGGTATGTGCCACCTGTCTAATGAGATTCAGAATACAAAACAGGCCCTGAAGCTCACACAATAGCCGAAAGAGTTGCTTACATGACAAAAAATATTCAAAGGAAGCATCACAAATGCACCAAAATTAGATAAGCTCATGTCTGCAATAATGGAACGATAAAATGGAGGTGGGTCTTCTCATGAGGGAGGGGTCTACGTCAATAGAGGGATGTAAGCCTAACAAAACATTACTATTTTCATTTGTCTGCCAGAGCTGATGGCTACACCACCCTTTCTGGACTTCAAAAAGCAGCTGCAAGAGGCTGAGGTGTTTGGAAATAGCTGTATTTAGGTTTCCTTATACTAATCTGACCATATACTTTCCTTTACAAGCATGTTTTAAGTCAGAACTAAGTTTACGTTAACATATGTTTTGATTTGTTGACTTTCTGCCTATAGCCATATGTTCTGTTCTGATTAACCTGCCCAGCAGTATTTGAACTGGCTTCCAGTATTCTTATCTTCAATTAAAACCCTATTCTAATGTTGCTATGGCTCATTATGGCCACAGAGAGGCCAGAAATCTGTGTCTGAGAGGCTGGTGAGTTAGAAAACCTTGATGTCATTGCAGCAGATAGTAAATCACAGGTAGAATGGGAGCTGTCCTCATTTAAAGGTGAGCAGCTTCTGTAGTTTTCTCATAATAACATTTTTTTCTATTACAGCTCCCAGCCACATAGTCGTCCCTTAATTTACAACTGCTGTACCTAAGACGTCCACCAAACAGGTGAGGGAGTACATAATGATGGTGAATTGCTGTTACTTGCTACAACTTACAGGCTTTTTTATGTCCTCTGAGAGCACTACATTTAGAATAACAGAGTGGATGGACCCAGAATGTGCTTTTCCTTCCATTACTCATGTAGCAGTATTGCAAATTCACCACATTTAGATTTGCATAGATGACATAAAAATATATCAATTGCAATGTACATTTTAATATAAAAATCCTCTGTACTCCACTCACTGAAAGAACACTCTTTGCTTGTTTTGGTGAGGAAAAAGTTCAATCCAGCACAAAATACACTTATTTACTCAGGACAGGAAATGATATTTAAAAATCCATGTTTCTTATATGGCCACTCCTGTTTTACAATTCTTTTTTCCTGAAATCTAGCATCACTAGGTTTCAATCTTTTCTATATAAGTACTGTAATTATGAGATGAATATTTTATCCTCTACCATATGATAACCCTGGGCTGTTTAATTTTAGAACGTGAGCCATATTTTAACTAATACATTAAAATGTAAGATATCATCCAAAATGATTTGGGTTTTCAAACACACTGTTATATGGGGTGTGAACCTTACAAGACACTTTCATTGTACCTACATTTACTGTAAAATCACTGCTATCTCCAAGCTTATCACACCGTAGAGATATGACAAACTGTATCAGCAAGTCATTATCACAGAGAAAACTAGCGGAATTAAGAGGGGTTAATCACTCAGTATGCGTGTGTCTGAGTGCAAATGCTGCCTGCTCCTGCTTTGTTTCACCCAATGTTGCTAACATCAATGTGTCACTTTGGCAACCTTCACTATGTGAGGAAGGAAAGACAACGTCATAGAGCTGGTGCTCTCGCATCGAGACATTTAGGTGCTCCAGAACACCTCCTACTGCTCAGATTTCTTCCACCCTTTGGCTCTTTCACTTCACCCACTGTTACTTCTGGTAGCTCTTTTCATGACAGAAGTAGCTAGAAGGATTTGAGCTTATTTGCTTGTGCAATCTATGGCTCTTAACACTTCCATCCCTTGCCATGTTGCACGGGGTCAAGCTCAGTGAATGGGAGCATTGCTCTGCCAGTTTTTAGGACACTAAGAAAGATGACAATGTGTGTGTCACGCCCCTGAGAGAAATAATTTACACAGATCTGCAGTTGGCTGCATTCATCTAAGAAGACAACACTTTCTTGCCATTCACCTTAAAATCTTCCCTTGAGTACCTCTGCAGGGCACTAGGTTTTGGATAGTTGAAAATCAGGACCTGGTCTGGTTCAGTGCTCAGGTTTATCTCCATGTAGAGCTAGAGACTGCAGAGACAAAATGTCAGTCCCCAGCATCACAGTCACTTGTCTGCTTTCCTTCATAGACCAGTCTTTTCTTATCACTGACCTTTGTGCCTTCAGGAGAGAGATGGCAAATACCTGTAGAAGTGGAGAAGCTTAAAGATGCCCCTTTATGGCCAGCATGAATGTTGCAGATGCTTTCAAACCTGTCTGTTCAGCACATTCAAGTCTGAATGAGACCATGACAGAGAAAGAACATTGGCATTCGTGTATATATGTTCCAGGTGGTGGGGAACCTGGAATGCAGACAAGACAAAGGGTAAAGTGCTGTCCCTAATACTGGCACTTGTGTGCTTCACTGTACTAAAACATTTCAATGGAGCATGGCACATAACTGGTACAAATTTACATAACAAATTTAAATACCAATGTGTGGCTGTTCATACCAGAAAAAGTTAGTAAAATAAGAAAAAAATGTTCATCAGCACAATTACGTAGATGCTTTACTACTCAGACTGTTGAGAAAATACTTCTGCTCTCACTTTGGAGGTGTCATTCTACAGCACAAATTACAAAGTCTAGACACATAAACACGTAAAAGTAATTTCCTAGGAGCTCTTAGAGCTCTGCTGCAGGCTTCTGGCCAGATGATCTCTGTTAGAGAAGTATTCTTTGTGAGGTCTCCTAATGGATTCCCAGAGCTGCTAAGTGCTGTATAACACCTTCATTGCTGCCAGCCTACAGTCCCCAGGAAGGGACCACATCAGCTTATTTTTTGGGGGGCCACTTATTAGGGATGTGCAACCCTCAGTCATTCTTGGGCACTCCCCACAGAGCAGAGCAGGGTATGAAAACTTATGTAAGCAGGTTGTGCTCGTCTCTAGGTCATCTCTGAAGCTGTTATCCCATAAAACATACAGAATGAGTATTAGCTGCTCCAAGCACACTGTATAGTTCTCACTGAAAACCTCCAGGTGTGCTGCAAGTCTTTTGTTATTTTATAATAACAGACAATAGGGTGTCCCCTAATTTCAGTAATGTGGGCAGCCCAAATATGATGCTGGTTAATATCATGCCCTTGGAGATTCTGTTGGACCAGAATGATGTGAGTTTTCATCAAAGATTCAAAATGTACTTAATATATAATATATTAAAATTATATATGAAATGTACTTATTACATACTTATATAATATTTAAGAGGCTCTCCCTTCTTTGTGTCCAGAAGACTGCATGGTTTTCTACTTGTATGATCACTTGGATAAGACCTGTGTGGAAGGTAAGGCATTATCTTGTTCCAAAAGTCATATCTAACAAGTCTCATATATGTATCCCCATAGGTCACAGACTAATGGCTCGGCTCAGATTTTCAACTGGATTTTTTTTAGAGCCAAAGGACTGGAGAGACATTCACTTGCTGTCTGTGGAAAACTGTTGACAAAACATTTGCAACAGGAATACTTGTCTGAGGCAGCAATGAATTTGAGCACATAATATTTTTCACTACACTGGTTTAAGAAAAAGCAAATAATAAATAAAAATAAAGAGATGGAAGAGAGAAACTATGTATCTGATGCTTTGCTAAAATAATGGGACAGAATATTGAATTGGGACCCAGGATCCAATTCTTCTATTTCCAGCTCAGTGGCAGGCTGATGGCATTACTTGGTGCAAGATGCTTCACTTGCCTACAAGTCATGTTCTCCAGCTTTTTGTAGAACGGTGCCAATTACCCTGTGCAAAATATTTTGAAATGTTGTAAAAAAAGCATAGAAGCTAGGTAGTATATATTTAGTGTTCTTTTAATAAAACTCACACATATTTCACCTTCTCTAAAAATAAATCCTGTTGGAAAATTCTACATAGAGTAACATATTTTATGTATATATCAGTTTTATTTTGCATTGTGTATCATAATTTCACAACACTATGTCTGAATGCATATAGGATACAGGAAATGCAATATAGCATTTATAATTAATAAACAGAGACAGGGATGTGTTTTAAATGCGCATCTCAGATGGGAAATTATATTAATATAATAATACTGTAATGTAATAATAATGGCAATGTAAAATTATAAAATATTTCTGATGTAGCATTTTGAAGAGGATGCAGTTACCTTGGAAATAGTGCTACCAGCCATTCTGACACTGGGTATCTTGCAATCTGTCCAAATTAAGGTAGCTCTTTGGAGGTTATTTACACTGTCTTTTTAAACCATTTAGCTAAATGCTGAGGTCCCTCACATATTTGGTGGCAAGGAGGCAGACTTCAGAGTGAGACTGCATCCACTTGCATGAAGAACTACTTTCTCTTCACTGAGCTCTCCATATTTTCTATGTACCTCTTAACTGAAGTACATGAGAATAATCTTATTTTTCTCATTTGTGTGAATCGGTAGTATTAATAAGAGAGAAAGAAGTTATGTTTAGTCTTTGAAATGTTTTCCTAGCAATTCATTAATTTCTTCCCCTTTGTGAGCTGCTGTTGTTTTGTTTATTTGTTTGTTTAACTGTTTATTTAAATCACAATCTCTTGGATCAAAACTGGAGGATACTGACTTACAGTATCTCTCTTCTTTGAAGTTCTTTTGACAACACCACTATGGCATGAAACTAAAGCATAATTCAAAATGTAAGTGGGTTTTGGTGTCATACATTTAAAAAAAATATCTGTTACTGTGCGATGACTTTATTTAAAATGATGTTCTAAAAATTAGTATTAACTTGCCTCTTTAATATACTTTCATGTAAAATCTATCTGCAGAGAACTTGAAAAAATAAAGCCAGGTGATTTTTTGACAGCACATGCAGGTTCATTTCAGCCCACTCTGTGGCTTGGCTGTTCTCTAGACTCCCTGCTTTCCTCTGTGGTGTGAGGTCCAACCTCCTTTCAGCATGGGTATTTTTAAGTGTCTGTCTTCTCCATTCTTCTCTTAGCATATTTTCCCGGAATGTCTCCTCTGTCTTTACAGCCATTGCAGAGAGAGAATTTCATTGCAGAGATATGTTTCTCAATGTTACATCTGTTTTATGATACAGGGTACTGTAATATACAACTCATAAATGGTAAAAAAAAAAATGTTTTTTATAAATGGGCTGGTTTTATAAGAGAGGGTAGGAATTTGTTGTTTGTCAAGGGAGCAAAGAATTCTCAGAAAAAAATTCAGCCCCCTTCCTACAAATTCAACTCTAGTTGAAACAAATATCAAGTGATAATACAGTTAGTGTGCTGTGGTTGTGCTGAAGTTTCTACAGAGAATTTTGGGTATTACGCTACCAAAATAACCACCAAATCTATTCAGTACCCTTCCTTAGAAATATAAAAATTCCACAACCAGAAAATGCTTTAAAAGGCCTAATATAAAGAGAGTCTCAGAGTTAGAAAGCAATATACAAAGATGAGCCTTTAAATGTCTGTGGCATAGTCAACGTAATTGGAATAATAAATGGGGAAGAGTATTCTTGCATTCTCCATTAGTCTACCTAAAACCCAGAGGTCTTCCATAAGCTTAGCAGCATTACCATGTATGTTGTCACCAGAAATCATTTCTCCAGGAAAAATGGCTTGGCATCAAACTTGTAGTCTGAAAAGTCCTTTGCTATGTACTAAAAAATGTACACTATGGATAAATACCACATAGGTGCAGCTTTATCTCTTTTTTTCAGGAATTTCCCTAGAGATCATCCTTAAATCTGTGTCCCAACAACTCCCACGATGATTTCCTCTCAGGTTCTGGGGAAATATAAGTTGTTTTAACTTTGTGTTTTATATCGAAATTAATGGACCCCTTGCAGCATGTAACACACTTTGTTGGGTCTGTTTTTGCTCAGATAGTATTATTAACAATTGTCACCAACAGGCACTTGAAAAAGTCAATAATCTGAAATAAAATTTGACAGTATATAACTGGTATGGCAATACAATTATTTCACAGAAAATGTGTCAGTTCCATAAAAAATAGATAATATAAGATTTAGATTCCCTAATCCAGTTGTATCAGTTAAATTGTTGCCTTTGTAATCTCTGTTCACAATGGAAAATTACATTCCCTTGGAAAAGCTAATTACTATTTCTTACAATTTCCCTGTAGCTTCTAAGACTTATATCGAACCCTAACAAAGGATGGAATTGCCATAGCAACTGCCAATCTGCTTGGTTTTTATTGCTGTTTTTGTTTTCTCACTCAGAAACCCACGCGATAGACCAGTTTCATCAAATGGCCAGCCATGAGAGACTGAAGGCCATGCTTTTAGAGAAAGACAATGCTTCTCTATCTGTGGAAGATATTGGAAATAAAGAAAATAATGAATGCAGATGATGACTACAGCCCGACTGCACTTTGAAACTTTAAGCAGGGTGAGCCTTTGTCACAGTCATTGAAGTTTCCAACAACACGCTTCTGTAGCAGATAAGAAACTTAGGAAAGTTATACTCTAATAGCACAATAAATTCTCATCACCAAATACAACTGAATGGCAAAACAATGTGCAGTTTCTGAAAAGGAATGAAATAAACTGTAGAAACCATTGAATCGCTAAAAAGGGCTCTCAGGACTCCTTACATACTTTCTTCAATTTTAAATAATAGCTCTGAGAAAGCAATTAAATGTTTGAGCTCCATGGTATATAACTCTTATTCTGCCTTTATTGCCACTTAGGGTACTTTGGATGAAAATCTATTTGTAAATTGTACATATGTTGAGAGAAGAAACTTGAAAGTCTTAAAGTTCTGGGGTTTCACTCATGGAAAACCACAGTCTTGCCTTGGCATCTGAGAAAAAAGTTCACTGGTCATTTATTCAAAGGTATTTACCCCTCAGAAATGAAACATATAGCTAGATTCTAAGAATATTATTATCTCAACAGTCTTAAATTCTGTATATTTTTACCCTGCAGGATTTTTTGCAAACACATTTATATTATTTTCAGTTCTCCCTACAAGCTCTCCTTTTATTTATATCATGCCCAATAGCATGGGAGTTATAAACTTGTTCTTGAGAACAGGACAAATGTGGGACTGCAGGAAAATATTTCAAAAATGTCAGCTGCATACAGCATGCTATGATTTAACTGGCTATATCAATCATCTCTGCAATTTAAAGGAAGTACTAGGCTCAGTTTAGCTGACAACATATAAAAAGTTTCTGTGACCTATTCCTGAGGTTTTGACTCATGATAGTAGAATGAAGAGTGAGAATTGAAATGCTAGACAACGTATTCATTCTTTGCTGATACTACCTGCAGTCAAAGTCACCCAGCACCACCCACACATTAGACTTCTTTTTGGATCCTTCTAAAGCATGGCCATTCAACCAAGCTTTTTCTATCTCTGTTCTTAAACTCGTCATGGTGGTGATACAATTTATGACTTAAAAAATCATTTTCAGTGTCTCTAACCTTCCAAACAACTCCTAGTTTTACAAGTAGAGAAGCAGGACAAAAGCACCAGCATATGGCTTAGCTCGTCAAACATTAGTGGCTGGCTTCAATAATATCTGGAGGAAAAATGATTTCTTGAAAAACTTTCTGAAGTACTATGTGATAAACATGTGATAAACAAAAATCCCAAATTTCGTTTCTACTGTAGCTGCTGGAAATTCCAGAGATCAGCTTAGCTATTTGGGGCAGTGCTATTTAAAGAATAATCTTTTCTGTTAGAAAAAAACAAACAAAACATCGTAACTTGGAAAATTAAACAAGATCTTTTTGACTTCAGACAGGTCTCAGCTTCCTGCTTAATCCCTTCTGGTCCTAAACCCATGCATATCAAACTTCAATTTCTTCTCTTTCAAAAATGGCTAGAAACATCCTTTTCCAACATCTCTCCTTTCCATGGGAAGAAGGAAAAGCAGTCTCTTAATCCAACTTTCTCCAGAAAACAGGCCAAAAAATACCTATGAAGCAAAATAAAGCTTTCAAAAACCTTCACTAGAGGTCTCTGCAATGAGGTGACCAGCAAATCAGTCCCAGCAGCCCTAGTGGTTGTCAGCACTAGTGGCTGTCTTCCTTCCCATTATTATTATTATTATTATTATTATTATTATTATTATTATTATTATTATTATTATTCGTTTAGGATGGTTCAAGCTTTTGTGTTCTTTTCACTGATCATTGCCTCATGAGCCTGGACTCCTACAGCTTTCATTTTGAATTGTATCATATGCTGCCCAGGATTGAGACTCAGAAAGCCTAGGTTATAAAACAAGAGATCCTGTCATGAAATGCAGAATCTCTCTTTCTCTGTGAACCCAGAATAAATGTTTCAAAAGCTTCTACAATACATACGGGTGCCTGATTTCTCTTTTAAAATGTATACTATGTATGTTTTTTAGGTATCTGCATATATATTAAAATAGCTTCGCACTTTCTAGCCTAACTACTTCGAACAAATACTTTTGTAGTATGTATTGCACTCTACGATGTCTTGCTACACAGAATAAATTCCAGCTCTTAGTGGAAAACACAGATCTGTAATAAAATTCACATTTAAAAATGAAATATCCTAATTCTGTACTTCCTTAAAATCTCTTGGGGAATATATGTAGAATTTGTTTCATCAAGATCAAACATTTTTCGTGTCTACTTGGTATTTATTTATTTTTAAAAATTAGGCACCATTTACCATAACTTTCTGCAAATAACACTTGTACTTGTATCTCAATTAAGAAATGTAAATATTTTAGATCAGAGATGAATAATTGCATTATACTTCATTCCTAATTTACATGTAAAAGTACCTACTAGCTATTAATGAGGTATTTATTACAAAGAATAGTATATACACTACTACCAAATAACACAGATTATTTTTTGGAACCCAATTTGCTCTTTACTTCGGTGGATGGCAAATGTTCACACTCTTCAGTAAATACAGAAAGAGGACCAAAAGCTGTTTCTGTTACACGCACTAGGAAAGCACCAAACCATATGAAATAAACCACGGAAAGAAGACTACACTGTATGCTTCATATAATTCAAGACTAGTGTGATCATTTGTGATGGGTAAAGAAAAAATGTTATTTTGCTTTATACGGTAACCTTTAAAATCATTGTTTTTACAGAAGAGAGATCCAATATCCCGTGATATGCAGTGGTGTCTCCAGCAAACGCGCCTGCCTCTGAAGACTGTGGTGCCGGCTCACAATTCCCAGGAAGCCAACTGTCTTGCACCTTGTTCTCACTGAACGTGCGTTGCTATTCTGGACTGGCACTACTGAATTAAGTTTGTCCCTTGTGTTTTCCATGGAGTCTTTAATGAATGTGAGCTGCCTAGAAGCAAAGCCTTTGGGAACACAAAGCAAATGAAGGAACAAACTTTTAATCAAAGAATCTAAGTATGCTCAGAGCTTGATTGTGTGAAGGACGGGGGGAGCTGAGGGTTCTCAGCATCCCACAGGAATAAGTAAATAAGGTGGAAGGTGAAAAGCTTGCAGCCAGAAAGTCAAAATAACCTGTTCTTGAAAATCAGGCTTTATAATCCATACCATACAGTGAATGATTCACTAATAAAGACTAATTTGCAAGAAGAAATAAAGTACATTCTGAAATAAAAACCTCAACCAAAACCATATTATATTTTTAGATGTATATAGAGCTATAGCCTGACCTGTAGGTTCAAAAAGCTATTTAATGGCTTTCTGATATCCCCTAAAAATGACTCATACATTTCCCTCTTCATATCAAGATTTGAAAAGAAATTACATCTTGCAAAATCAAACAGCAAAATTATTAAGGTAAGGACAAGTTTAGAATTTCCCAATTTTAATTTTTATTTTCTATGAAGGAATCATAACAAACTACAGTCAAACACATTTTGAATCGCTGTTGCTTAATGACTGTTTTGCAGCTATATTCTGTGGTTTAAAATATTCATGTTAGAACACATTTCATACATCCAAAACAGAGTTTACAACAGCTTTTGCTGAGGAGAAAAGGAAGGCATTATTTCTTTCTTTCCTGACTACGTTAATCAGATGGGAAGGATCACATACAATATTGAAAACCTCGTAAGACACCTAGTCGTATGCAAGATCCCCTGGTAATCCTCAGATTTGCAAACCATACTCAAAGGTGAGATTTCTGTCTATTTACAGAAGATTTATTGTCACAATTACACTCTGCTGGATAAGATCTATTCAGATAAGGAGATATTCCCAGATACAAGTCCAAGAAAGGGTTATAGATCCACTGCATCACTTATGAAAAGACCTAAGTATTCTTGAAATCGGAGGCACATACTCAGCTCTGCAGGAGCAGCCCCTTCTGAAGGCAGTTACCTCTGTGACACAGCCACAGCACTTGAGGGGTCTGGTGGAGAGCCCACGCGGACCCTAGGGCATGACCCTAGATCACGGCAAGGTCTCTGCACCATCAAATGGACCTCCAGGAAGAAGTTCTGTGCAAAAAAGGAAAGCCCTGCACTGTAATGGTAGCGATGACACCTTAGGTAGATATATAAGCAGTACTTTAATCTGTTAGCTAACTAATTTTAAGCTAGGTAAGAAATTTCTAAATGTGTAGCGGTGGTAACATAGAGCTCTGTTTGTGCCACAAAAAGCACTCATTAAATAAAATAATTGCATTAACCATTATTCTGTGCAGAGCCTGGCAGCAGTAGCCAAACTAGCTAATGTATAACTAATTTCATTGTGCTCACAAGACCAGCACTGCTGCAATACAACTGCAATACAACTGCTGCACAAGAAATGTGCACTTGGAAATTGAGAAGGTCGAGGCAAACAGAATGATTCGTATGCAAGGGGCATTTAGCAAAGCTTTTACACCAGTTACAACCCCTCGTGTCTGAGCACTCTCTCTGAGCATCCGTCAGATGGAATCATACTAACTCCCTTCCAGAAGGACAAAGCAGTCCTATAGCCAAGATCCGAGCTCCAGCATATGTATTTAAGCTACCCCAGTATTTAGGTTAAGGGGAAAAAATGCAGCTTTATATTTAGCTGTCTAATTTAAGACAAAACGTGAGGGGGGGGGGAAAAGGCTTGTACAGGTTTTTCATATAAACGTTTATAGTTTTTAATCAGCTTGTTCTCTTCCAGTCCTGTTGAAAATGCAGCGATTATGATTGCCCGTTCTGCTCATGCCACCGATAATGCTGTGAATAATCTTTATATTCAATTGTTATAAACTTTTTTTTTGAACCATTATTGAGATATCTTAATATCTAGGAATGGAAACAGGAGATCGGGTTTTATTTGAATTCGATGAGATAAACATTTTAAAAAATGAACAGCATAAAGATTTATTGAACTAATAACAAAATACGGATATCTTGTTGAGAATTAGTGTTACACAACAACAGTTTCTTCATCTGGGATCATTTTAGTGAGCATGTCAAAAGAAGAAAACAAAGTAGCTAATATTTTTGATGCTGGATAATAGTTCTTGTTCACCTTCGTATTTTATTTCACTTTGTAGCTCAGAAACTTGCAGATACACCATTTTTATAAGTATGCCACATGTGACTAAAGTATTAGGGAACTCTCTCACGCATACTCCTGAGGCAGGTCTGTCTGCCAGACTTACTAGTTTATTTTTTATAACACTTACCTGAAATCCAGCATCATCTATATTTGGAAAATAATGAAATTCTGAATGTGAGTAAAGTCACTTTCTTGGGATACTGTGAACATGTTCAGTTGAAATAAATTTCTTTTCCAGTTCTTGATCTAATGCTGTAAGTTGCTGAGCACTTTCCTTTCTTGAGGGCTGCACCCAAAAGGCTTTTCCCTGGAACATGTGTATAAACTGCTTTCTGCACAAGATCATTACTGCTAGGAAGTTACCCCTGCTTTAAGGAAGCTGTTGTCGTGGGAAGTGTTGGGTTAGGTGTCCAACAGCCAGTGTCCTTGTAACCTAAAATATTCCAGCATTTTTTATTTTAAGGTCAGCTGAGTTCTCGTTGGAAACACTAGACACAGTGGCACACCAAAACAAACAAACAAACAAACAAACAAACCCAAACTATCAACAATTAATGCCTGGAGTGTGTGTTTCTGAGCACTAAGGGTTTGTGTGTTTGACAGTATGTTTCTGTCTCAGAATGGCAACTGACTGGTGATGAGGCTCAGCTCTAGAAATGGCCTCTGCTGGAGAGTTCAGATACAAAATTCCAGTCTCAGCAACTGAAAATGTATGTGTTTGGGTCTCATTTGGACAAAGTTAGATTTCAGAATTATACAATTACATGGAAAAAAAAAAACACAAATGTGAAATCACAACTAATCTATCTAAAATCTTTGGTCTGCATTTATTTTCTTTTGGGATTTCAAGCCCAATTTCACTCATTTGTCCTTCCTTTTTGGCATTTACTGTGCAACTGAGACGCAAAGCATGAATTATTGTATCATAGCTTTCTGCATTGCTGGTGATTATGAGACATCCAAAGGATAAGGAAAAAGTTCTCCACAGACTCTTGCATTCTGCAGATTGCTGACGACAGATCTGCCTCTGGTTGCTGCTTGAAAATATAAATTTAGAAAAACAAACGGCCTGGCTATAAGCCTATTACAATCAATACGACAAAGCCTATTAACTGAAGTGCCTTAGAAGACTCAGAGATATCAATGGGAAATTGTATCTGCCTCTTGGGTAACCCCACAGAACAGTATCTGATCACGAGATGGGCATACTGTAAAGGTGAGGAGCCCTGAGCTGCGCTCCAGATCCTCCAGGTCCTCAGTTCTTTCCAGGGTAAATTCCCCAGACTTCTTCCAACTGGGATCTCTAATTCCATCTTGGCCCCTCTCAGTGGGGCACACCAACATTTTGGGAAAGTCATTATGAATCTGCTGACTGGAATTGAATCATAGGACAGGTTGCAAACTAGATCTCCAGGAAGACATGACAATTTTCACCTGCTTTGAGGTGTCTCATTGTAGGATCATGTCTTCACTAAAAGACCATCCATTTAAATGTGGTACATACTACAGAGACAGGTAACTCACCGGCACACACAACGCTTTCCAATTAGTTATTCGCAGCACTTTCTTCTTTCTAGCAGCAGAATGGGAATTTCTAATAAAGTTTATTAGTTAGTTCATGAATTCTTATCCCTTGAGAACAAAATGAGCCAGCTGCAGGTTGTCTTTAGTTTGGTGTAAGTTCAATTTTGTGTCTTCATGCTTAAATAAGAAATTAGTTACAACTAAGTATGCTGTTCTGTAATTAAGCTGCCACAGGGAAGATGCTGATGTCTAGGAAACATCTTTACAAAGAGTCGTTTCTCTTAATGAAGTCTGCATTTTCTAAGTAGTGTTCCCATTTCAGAAGGATTTAGGAAACCAGAGAATTTATAAGTGTAATTTGGATTTTGCCAATTAATGTAACTGTGCAACAACACACTATTTTAAGAATTCAGTATTCTATCCTCTCAAGCACTGGACTGCTGTGCCAATGGGATAACTCTAGTCAGAAGGATGCTTGCTGACTTTATGTGGAATGAAAATGACCTATTTATAACCATTCTACATCTGCCTTGAAGGAGCTGCACAGTTTTAATTCTTAATTATGAACAGCATCATTTATATTGTTTTGAGCTTTCTGTCATCTCTGCAGCTCATCTCAGTCTCTGACCACTTCCAGAATGAAAGCTTTTTGCAACAAAAAGCTTCCTTTTAAGCTTTGGTTTTTATTGCCATTTATTTGTGACCATGTTTTCTGCAATCTTCTACCAACTGCTGAGGAATATTCTGAACTCTTGAGCACCGAGCAGCAGGTTTCCCTCCTAAGCTCAAAGGACATGATAGTAAAAAGCACCATGAAACTTGTTATACATTTTACAATTTAGCTTGATTTTTAATTTTGCATTTACAAAGTCCTAGAAATTTCCTGTGTTTAATGACTTCCTTTTTCTAATTTCCCTGTGTATAATCTACACTTAGGTCCAGATATTAACCATTTCAACATCTTATTTAAAGTGCTTCTAGTTAAATGTCCTACCTTACTCTTTCTCTTTTTGTTGTTTGTTACCTCTCCATCCCCTTTTTCCCCTTCTTTTCCTGCCTTTTCTCTTTTTCACTGTCATGAGTAAGTAACTCCATTCAATTCAGTGAACTTAAATTGGTCTAGATTCATGCTTTTACAAATGTTAGCATGATACAACATAAAATAAATGACTATCCTGGTGTGAAGAGCACACAGACAGACAGAAAAAAAATCACCAGTTTGATTGAGAGAAAATGAAGGAGGAGATATGGTGACAGTCCACAACTGTGAAAAGTTAGAGTAAATGGTACTTTCACATGGTAGTGGCACCTTGGGTACTGAATGCTATGAGAACAGATATTAGACTAATACAATAAGCATTTAGACTGAATATTAATCCATGCATGTGTCAGTGAGTGTAGGCTGACCTAAAGCCTCTGTGGTTGAACACAAGCCAGGCATTTGGTTTCCACAACTTTGTGTCCTGGAGTAGAGGTTTGTCTGCCCCTTGCAGCAGACATACCGTCAGTCCTGTGCTCTCCTAGGGAATGGAATGGCTCTAGAGAAATGATAAAAGCACTTTATAATTCAAATGTCTGCAACACTGGCATTTCTATGATGGGGAACCATTGCATCTGGAAAGGGGTCAACTAAGTGATCTAATAAGGTATTTCCACTCATGATTTATATCAACTTTTTTTTTCCAAGTCAATTATTCTCCTTTTCTGAAGTCTGATTTACATTATTTTTCAAACCAAAATCTAAGTCATTCCTCAATTATTCTGGGGCTTTTGCTAATGGAAATAATAAAGAAATATGGTAGAAGGCAAATAAAAAGTGCTATCAAATATAGTGCTAGGAAATATTGACGTGAAAAGTCTGATTTGAATGGCAAGCATTGATGCTTTGTAAAATAAAAGATCTCTTTATAATCTGTCAGTCTGCCTTGCACTGCTATGTCCTGCAAAGAAACAGATTGCCAATTTGGCTAATTACTGATGAGTTCCAGGAATTTACAGGTTACAGTAGAAGGGGGCCTCTAATTGCTAATGGCAGTTTCCTGACTGGATTAATTTTGCAGGAGTTCTTATAGATATTTTTATTGGTCTCATGCTATAGATATGTTATAGTGGTCTCGGCAATGGTGATTAACACAGCTCTATCTTTAGGCGAATTTAACTACACAATTTCTAATATTTGATCTAATGCAGATATCCCCATAGAGCATTGCATTGTGCTGAGAAGAAGCAGCCTTCTGGCCTCTGAGCTAACCCTGAACAACTGCTGAATCCTTTAGCCAAACTCTGCATTTTTCACATCTCTGAAATTTACTGCTTATGGAAGACTTTAATAAAGATAAAAGCATCCAGAGCAGGTGGATGCTAACAGAAAAGAAGCCCCTGTCTGTAGAGGTTCTGAACAATATTAAAGAAAAGAAATGAAATTGTAATGTATGGGTTAATAATGGTCCATCATCTACTCCCTTACACACATACTCCCCTACAAACAAACACACACACAAATTAACCTTTTTGAAAGGATTTTTGCAGAGATTTTTCCGACCACATATAAAGCAAACGATTAAATATAGATTAGCAGCTCCAAGAGGTAACGCCAAAGGCCATAGATAAAAAAAGTGCTTGATCTCTCTTTTTGAAGCCTTGACAATCCTAAGCCCTAATAAAGTGTCCGTTAACTGTTTGTTAGTAACATTAAAATAACATAAAATAAAATAATCTATGTGAAACACAGACCCAAGCCATTTTCTTCCTACTGTAGGCATGATTCACATTCCTTTTAAGAATTACTGGTGGTGGATCTCCCAGAAAATGAAAGCTGAGCTAAAGGAAATTGGGAGATCTTAGAGAAACAGCCTAAAATTGAACACATAAAATTTAGAAAGAAACGTGGCACATGCTTGGACAAGCAAGCTACAGTAACACAGCTAAGGATGATGTAAACCATACATTAAGGCTATCATCCTCTTCAGTAGCTTAAGCAATTTCAGGGAACTACTAAGCTTCCTCTAGCTCCACACAGACAACTGTCCACCACTGGAAAATCACTTATTGTATTTGACAGGTTTCACAAGCACATTGGGACTTGAATTCAAGTACATTACAATGGGCAAACAGTAATCAGTCCTACCCTGTGTTGGTTCTGAGCACAAAGGATTTTCTTCTCCGAGCCCTAAAGTAACACAAAGAACTGTGGGAGAAAGCACCCAGTACTTTCTTCTAAGAAAATGAACAAGAAATGCAGTTATCTTCCTGAACTTTGGTGTGCTAGTCACAGAAAGCAAAATTCACCACTTTCCCCTGGCAAGAGTGGGCTTCTTGCCCAGTGGGCCGTAGGTCTACAATTAACCTTTTTATAGGGCAGTCAAATTCAAATTAAACTACACTTTTATCTCCTTTCCCCCTTGGATTTTTTACATTGTTCAGTGCTGTATCTTCCAGCAAAATTACTGTTAACCAGATGACAGTTTTAAATTCCTCTCCATAAAATGTCAGCAAAGCCCATCATCACATCTCCGTAGGTTTTAAATGATTTGGAGTTCACAGTCAAAACTGCATTTTCCAGTTCAGTGAATCCTTTCACTGACTATTGCTCCAACATCCTTGTTGTTTCCCATT
Organism: Anser brachyrhynchus; assembly: GCF_964034855.1. Classification (NCBI taxonomy): domain Eukaryota; kingdom Metazoa; phylum Chordata; class Aves; order Anseriformes; family Anatidae; genus Anser; species Anser brachyrhynchus. The sequence continues at coordinate 46,440,810 of NC_137695.1, read as the reverse complement.
ACTGAACGGAAAGTCACCATATGACTCATAATAATTTGGATTTAATTGCAAAGATATGACTTTGGTCCAAGTGGATAATATGGGAGGGAGGGGCAAGAGGATTATTCCCTTTTTCTAAAGTCATGATAACATTTCTTTGAAATATTTTCAAGTCTTCTGCACAACATGTTCACCCCAATTCTGAAGGTCCTTATTAGATTTCTTCTAATCTAAAACATTCCTGGGGTTTCTCTCTTGTGATGTTATTGCCTAATAAATGGTGTGGAAACTTGGAATCTTTCATAAAAGCTCCAACAACATGAAAATACTTTCCATAATGAATAGATTTCAATCTCTAACTCCCTCTGTAGAAATGTTTTAATCATGAAAGACGGAATGGAGTTCTCATGGGGCTGTTATTTAAAATAGTACAGAAAAATATTCGCATCTACAATGCAATTGTGAAATATGGCTTGGTGCTTTGTTTTACAATCGGCAAGCAGACAGTTATTTTATTGCAAGAAATGACTGGCATCTTGCATGGATTTTCGTGATGGTGTGCATTTGTGCTCCATGAAATCCTTAGATTTCTGACAGTCTGAAAAATGATATCGCTCTGTCTACATCTTGATACTATCCGTAGGAGGATATCCATCCAGCCTTTGAGTTAAGGAAGTACCTTTGCAAATAAGATTCTTCACATAACTGAAGCAAATGAATAGCTTAAATAAGAGTGAGATTTTGTCAAATGCAGTATTCTCCTATAGCTTCATGCTATTGCTATCTCTAGAATGATGACAGAGAGGATAGGGCATCAAACTACATTTCTCATTTTCTGCCTCCCCGTTTTGAAGTACTGAAAATGGAAGGAATACATAAAGGCAACTAAGTCTGCAGATACTGTTAAACATCTAAATAACATGAACCTCAGCTCTACCTACAAACAGGACTGCAACAACAATGTTTCACCCCAGCTGCACATCCTGCATTTATTAGCAATTAACACCATTTTGATTTAATTTCTAGCTGCTTCTACTCCTTTTTACATAAGCAGCATGTTCCACACAAGCATTTCAGTTTAATCTTGTAGTGTGACTGATAAATATGGATGTGATGGGATGTTCATGACTCCACAGGAAAAAAAAAAGAAGAAAAAAAAAAAAGAAGAAAAAAAACACCTTGGGATTTGAATTTATGTATAACTAAATAAAGAAAATATTAATAAAATCGATTATATCATTTTGCTACTAATCTCATATTGGATGCATAAGTAGGGAAAGACTGACAATAGCCTTCCTGACACATGTAGCTCCCAGTGACTGCAAATACCCAGAAGAGTAAGTTAATTCTGAGTGGTTCAAGGGATGACAACTTATTAAATTATAGATAGGCCTGCCTGGGAAGAAGTAAATTGACAAGAATCTTTACTTATAACCAGAATTCAATAAAGCCTTGAGTTTGGGTGAATTTTATTTTTCATGTTATAATAATTTGTCCTCAATATAGGAAAACAATTATATTTCAATGAATTGTTAAAAATGTTTTCCAGATCCTCTTGAATGAGTTGGAAAAAAGATTGGAACACGGGGCAAGCAACAACAGCAACTTATTTAATTTATAATGGAAACCAAATTTTTTGTCTGGAAAAAAAAAAGAGACCTTGAAAAAAAAGTTTTATTCAGAGGTTTAAAATAGAATATTTTTCTCATCATTGATTAAAAGCTTAGTGAGAGCAAAACCATTGCCAAATAAACACATGCAAGTCAAAATAAAGGAAAAAAAAAAAGAAAAAAAAAAGAATTTTTCTAACCAAAGCTAGAAAATCACCAAAACCCAAGAGCAATAAGGGATCTCATAGAGCACTGAAGATATTTCAAATATAAGGGTAGAGTACACATATACTGGAAATGACTGAAGACAGCATCTACAAAGCCAGGAATCATTCAATGCTGCCATCTTGTAGGACTATTTTGTATCTATTTGTCTCTATTAATAGGACCTTTCTAAAATTTATGAATGTTTTCTTGTTGATTTTCTCAATGATGGTACATTTTGTTATTCAAACTCATTAATATATTTTTTTGATGTTGATTGCATAAGTAAGCTTATGGAAGGGATTTATACAATACCATTTAGAAAAACATAAGTTTTCCATAGTGTCTTATCCTTTTGAATTATCAGCTGAAGTTCATATAAAAATAAAGGGTTACGCTAGACATAATTTAGAACCCGATGGGAAAAAATAATATTTTAATAAGAGAAATGTGGTTTTAATAATAATAACATATGTGGAAGCCTACTGTTGTTATTTCTATTAGCTTGCATAAGACTTTGCCATTAATGTAGCATATTGATCTCTTAACTCCTGTTACAGTGTTCCCTGTTAATATATTGACAGAAAAGCCAGCAGGATAAAATGCTCAGGAACCTTTCAGCTAACATCTCTGAAGAGCTCCACAAGGACCTATTATAACAAAGCAATTGGATGGTATGATGACCAGATTAAATTGAATGTAGAAAATTGCAAGGTAGTGCACATTGGAAAGAACAATTTAAACTGCTCATATGCACTGATAACTTCTAAATTAGTTATAAGATCTTGGGAAAAAAAAAAAGGAAAAAAAAAAAAAGAAAAAAAGAGGAGTCATCAAGGAGAACTGAATAAAGACATTTGTTCAATGGGCAGCTGGTACCTAAAAATCATGATTAGACATTAGGTTGTATTAAGGAAGAATACACAATATTACTGAAGTTATAATGTTAATATCTAAATCAATGCTGCATCCTCACTTTCAATAGTACATGCAGGTTTGTGTTCTCATTCCAAAAAAAATGACATAGTAGGAATAGAATAAAGAAAAAATAATGACTGTGCTTCAGAGACATGTGGAGATTGTCACAGGACCTGTAGAATCTAAAGGGAAAAAACAAACAAAACAAAACAAAGCAAAAAAAAACCAAACAACCACATACAAAGTCAGGAGAAAAATAAGGTGCACAATAAAAGCCTCAGGTTAACCAACAAGTAGGTCATTTCCTAACAAGAAATATTTTCATAATTGCCTAAAGAGGGCTATGAAAAAATTCTGCTTACTTCCATTCTATAGAAAACTACTGAATTATAACAGATCACAAACAGTACAGCCTTTAAATAAAGTTAACATTTAAAAAGAAAATATGACATGGCAACTGAGCATCTTCACTAGGGTTCTGGTTTCCTTTTACTGACGGTTTCTGGAGATTCGTGTTGGAAGTAACAGTGTTCCGTGATGTTTTGGGCTGAATGGAAGAACTTGAGTGCCTTGATTGCAATTCCCTTCTGGAATTTATTTGTGGTGTCTGCAGACCAAACTGTCTGAATCTTAACAACAGAAAGACAGGAACTACTTAGTCACTGTCTCTTTTCTTCTGTGTCTGTTTCAATTTCAGACATCTCTGCATACAGTGAAGACGAACAGACATGTTCATTTTCCTGTCTGGATACAGGCTCTCAGTTTATGCAATATTTGTTTCTTATGTGGGTAAGAATGTGGGTAAGTATGTGGGTACTCCTTCTTATGGGTAGCTGATCTGCTTTATAAGGAAAAGTAAGCAGCAAATGTCAGACTCATGCCAATTTTATTAATATTGGATTAAAAAAAATATGATAAGAAAACTTAGCTAGAAAATTTATGTCCAGACTCTCATCTGTTGTAACTATGCTTTTGTATCAGTGGATTTTTTAAAATTTACAGCATGGGGATCTGGTCACTTCTATACTATATTTGAACGTCTTTAAAATTCTTCTTTTTCTAGGATTCTCAGTTCTCCCATTTCCTTTGTTTGCATGTTTCATGCTCACAAAGGAGTTTACTCCACCATCTGATATGAACAAAATAGTAGGTCAACAAAGAACATACTAAATGTGATGGAACACTTAAAGTGTCCTTACATTATTGTTAGGGCAGAAACAGCAACTATGGGAAGCTGTCTCTAGAAGAACTAGATGCCACAGAGGTAATATTCATTGATTTATTACTCCTTTACAAGCTGATTTGTGTCTAAGCTTTTATCTATTTTTTTATGTGTTTTTTTGTTTGTTAAACTCTTTTGTCTCAAATATTTCTGAATTGATAATGTGGAGAGGTGAAAAAAGTAAATAAATAGTTTGAGAAGAACTGAAAATACTACATCACTGAAGTACAGTTCAAAGTCTTCCAATGAAAAAGATTGCCACTGTAACAAAGCCCCAGATCCTAAGAAAGTCTTTATGAAAGAAGTCAAATATTGAAGTGTTGAGTTACGTAAATGGAAACCAAAGCTTTGCAAATATCTAATACAAGTTACTGAGTCATTTCATATCCAGTATTTCTTCATCTAAGTAAATTTTGCTTTCTGTATTACTTGATTACTATAGAATCATAGAATCATTAAGGTTGGAAAAGACCTTCAGGATTATCTGCTCCAACCATCACCCTACCACCACTATCACCCACTAAACCATATCCCTATGCAGCAGGTCCAAATTTTCCTTAAACACCCCCAGGGATGGTGACACCACCACTTCCCTGTCCCATTTATTTTGACAAATCAGCCTCTTGGTCTTCATTATAAAAACTTTCTTGATTTCCAAAAAGACAATTTAACTCCTATTTCCTTTGCTGGCAACCTGGGTAGCAAAAGTGTTTGTGCTTTCCTCTAGCTGGAAGATAATGCACTCCTCAGTTTTTAGTACGTTGACACAGATTTAAACTTGATCAGAGTGATCAGAGCTTTCTGTAGCTGTGTTACTTGGTTGACCAGGGAAAAAAAAACCATCAGGATTAGCTCAGAAAGAAGACGGTCAGGTTATCTATGTTGGTGACAGGAAAGCTGACTTGAAAGGTTAACCTGGAATATATTTGCAAAAATTCTCTCCCTTTGTTTCTGTGGGAAACTGATAGTATGCAACCACGTTTCTACTGTAAATCATAGATTCTCTCATTCTTCTTCTAGGCAGTTTCATTCAAATTCAGACCATTGAGTAGCAAAGGATTGCAATCAAAGAAGACATCACTTAACTTTAACTCATTTTACTGAAACAGAAAGTTTTCCTCAAGATAACAAGTTATCACCTCAGCCACCCAAATATTTTTATAGACATTCAACTGAAATTACAGTAATGGGGGGAGCGAGAGATGGAATAAATATAATAAAATTGATCATTTACATGAACCCAAAGGTAACATAATTCCACAAAGTGTTTCAAAACCTTAGCAGTGTACCAGTATTTACAGGCAATTTCAATGGCATTGTATTAATTTCAGTGGAATTGTACCCATTTACAAGAACAGCAAACCCAATTCATCCATTTATACTGTCAGCATTTTTCAGTCTAGAAGGGAAAGCCATAACTAGTTCTGACAGCTGAAAAATGAGCCTAGAAAATTGAGACTGGGTTGTTTTCCCCATCTCTCACTGATGCCGATTAGGTGCAGAGCAGCCTGGAGAGTGTGGAAAGTTCCCTGCCGTTACAACTTTTAAATACAAAAGAGCTGGCCTCCTAAATGGACCTAATGCATGAGTTACTAATTGCGGATTTATTATCTGTACTCTGCAGTGGGAATTTAGATCATCCAAATGCTCATTTCGACTCCACAGTCTAAGCAGCTAAACCTGGAAGCGAGCCAACAAATGCACACATTTCCAATACACCCTTGAAACCCCTTTTCAAATGTTTTCTTACAACTTGTTATTCTTGATGACCAGATCAGCTGAGCTACTAGTAGGAGACTGTCTTGAAATACCTGGTCACCAGCTGCTCAGGGTCTGACTCAGGTTAACATTGCCCACTTCTTGGATGAAGGTTAGTCAAATCTGGCAGATTTTAGATTAGTCCCTTGGAGAGGAAAAACTGATAGATGCACAGATGTTTTTCATGTAACTCCATTTGCATACAACAAAAGAATAAACTCCAATTTCCCTGAACCCTGTAAGGAATTCCATGCCTTACTGAAGTCAGTACTTATCCCAAGACTGCCTCTCCCTTCATCTTTCAAAGATCAGTGTGACTTTGGCTTCTTTGCATTTCATTCTGCTGCATTTCCTTTTTCTTCTTCCCTTTCTCCCATTAGTCCTTGTTCCTGCATTTGTTTTGTCATTTCCCAAGAAAAGGCTTTAGCCTAAATGGTTTCTGCTTAGTCCTACCAATGCCTCTGTTCTGACCAGCAGCTTTTACTATTTTTGCTATGGCTGAACAAAGGAGAATTAACTGCTCCCTCATTTAGCCTGCGTGGAAGGGCAACTGCTTGATACAACAGCTTCTACACAGACTATAACAAAAAATTTCTTTGGACACGTGAATTCCGTTAAAAGTTTTTCAAAACATCTGTTACACATACTTTGTACATATGGGGTTTAGAAACAGATTGATGACTGATGGAAGTAAGCAAACCCCATTGTCAGACTCCATGTCAGAGTTTAAGAAATGCTTGTACAAGCATATGGTCTTATTTATGATAGTTGTATGAGGGCCTTGCTTCTAGAATTAACATGCTGCATAACAACAAAGTAAAGCTCTAGAGGACACTCTGTGTGGCTTCTACTATATAACAAGAAGCAGAGCTAGGAGAAGCCAAGGTACAGAGGAATATGCAAGAATGAAGTCACACTATGTGAGCCATTCTGCACAGCATGGATTTCACTGAAGACCAGCCCGACGTGACAGAAGAGCCATGAGGAGTGAAAAGGATGAACACCAACATGACTAAAAGTGATTTATAGAACCGAATGAGAAAACAATCACCTTTACTAGATAGTATGGGTCAGTCGTGTTTCCCTCTTTCTTCCAAAACAACCCTGTGCAAACGCTGCTGCAAAAATAATTCTGATGGGATTTTCAATGAAGACAGGATGAAACCCTATTTTGTTGGCTGTTAATTCAATTCAAGTAAGGTCCATGTCGTTGTTAGACGTGGTGCAAACCAAAACAACTTTGAACTTCTTCAAAGCTTGACTATTTAATCATCTAAATACATCTACTAAGAAAGAATGTAAGACGTTTATAATGCATCCATTTTTGTATGCCAATTAACAACACCACATAACAGCATGTTGCCTTTCCATACACTCTGATGTTGCTCAGCTGAATAGCTTTTGCCAGAACTATCACAATCTTCAAAGTGTCTTTCTCTTACTCAATAGTACATGAGGCAAAGCTGCTGTTATTTTGGATATATAGATTGTACTCTTCTCATTACAAAAATACATAAAAAGACAAACCTGTGTTCTGAATTTAGCCAAGTATTTATTATTTTTAGAATAGTGATGCTAATAAAAAATATGAAAAATGTAGGCCTACCTAAATCTTCTGCACTACATACAGAAATTTCAAGAATCTGAAAACATTTAGTGTGCCTTATATATGGCTAAACTTCTAAACTTTCATGAAGACGTATTTTATCTACATCTACGTTTTCTGGAATATAATTTTAAATCAGACCAAAACAGCTGCTCTTGTTATATTATTGCATTGATTTTGAAAAGCATGAAAATAGTAAACTATTGATTCACAATTAAAAGTAGAACTAATGCTTTCAGCATTCAAGTAGATAAAGTTTTATCACTGAGTATCAATTCCGTGATGGTTAATATAAATCAATGGCTTCAAGTGTATTTCTACCACTTTACTTGATCATGTCTCATAATGACAATATAGCTTAGCTAAAACAGGTATTCTACTTTTCAGTGTTTGAGCAGAAATCTCTGTATTTTAAGGAAAGAGGGAACAGTAAAAACTAAGTAACGAATTTCAGCAGTCTGCTACAGCAATTCTAAGCATACAGCAATCATTAACTTATTTTTTGAAATTCCACTTTTGGAAAACAGAAACTGGGAGGATACAACAAAAAACACATTAAGCAAAACACCCTCAGATCAGCCCAACATCAGAAAAGGAAAAATGACAGTCTCATACAAGCAGGTTTGCAGACAGCAACTAACTGCCAATTGCACAAGAAGGAAAAAAAAAAGCCTGTCTCAAAGAAAAAAGGTTTCCCCAAGGGACATTACAGTGCAGAGGTAAGGACTGCTGGAAAAGTCAAGAGCTCAAGCAAGCTTAAGAGTCGTATCTTACAAGAAATCTCAGCTACATCTTAACCCGGCAGTCTTTACTCCAAAAAGCCAAAGGTAACCTTACCTAAATAAGGGCTAAATAAAAAGGCACAAGAATTGTTTCACTCATAATGTTCTTCATTAAAGTTCTCTGAATAAAATGCTTGTGAACAGCTGAAAAAGAATTACAGACTAATTGACTTGGAAATAAAATGACACTTTCAAGTTTATGAAAATACAGAGGACAAGATGATGCATAATATATTTCAAGTGTCTGACTTTTTGGAGTGAACAGTCAAGAAACTCAAAATTATCAGGGTTTTCCAGCCAAGGAATTACTTGGCAAAGCATAATATAAAAATGTGAAGAGAAATGAACACCATTATAGGAACATATTCATGTCTGCTTTCCTACAGAATGCTTGAGAGTTAATGAGCAGATAGCATTCGATGGTTCCCATTCCCAATTACCAATTGGATTTATTTATAATTATCTGTGCATGTGGTGTACCTACTTAACAAATGTTTAGAAAGAAATCTCTATGGACCCTGCAAAACTTCTATATATTGTGTATCGTGTTTTGTGCCTATCACAAATGAGCACTTATTAGAAATTAGATCTTTAGGAACTCTGAAATAAAAATTTACAAGGAGAAACTTTCTTGCACCCAATCTCTCTTTGATATTCATGCCATATGTGACCAAATTGTCAGCTCATAAGAGAAGGTAAAACCTGTTCTGGGAGCTGAAACATAACACGTGACAATAGTAAGAGTAAGAGCACGTTTTCCTGTTGCCTAACACTTAACACAGAGAGTTATATCAGAGCAGAGACTTGAAAGACTGTATAAACAGAATAGCAGGCTTTTGTAGGGACATAACTAAACCAAGACAATGGCATACACATGCACACAAAGGAAAAACAGGCCAAAGGAAGGCTAGCTCAAAAAAGATCTTGAGGCCTTGAACTGAAATAGATTTTCTATTTTTTAAACAATCACAGAGAGTCATGTTCGTATGCTATGAAAAGGGATGAAAGAAGATTTAAACACAATACTTTTAATAAGGAAGTGAAATGTGTGCCCAAGACATAAAGCTCTGTTGACCAAAGTCTGCAAACTTTTGTGTACTTACAAAATTTTGATTCTATTAACAATTATTTGTATACCTGTATTAACAGGTATTTGTATATTTAAAAGTTTACAATATTTATTAATGTTTTAGGTATTAGGATTAGTATGTAAGAACAGAGTTCTCTGCTTACAGGTACATTTTAAACAGGGGTTTCCAGCTACATGTATCTCTGCAGAAGAAAGGGCAATCAGATTCACTATTGGGTAGGTAATTTGTAATAACCTATGGGAAAAGCTTAAATCTTTTAGGGCTCAGAAGACCTTTCAAAAAACATCCAGGTCTGCAAGACAGACTGAACGAATCACATATAGGCCCTGACCTTACTCACATGAGTATTTCTTGAATATGTCAATTGTAATGGCGCTATTTCAACAGGATCAGGATAAATATAAAGAGTTAGTTACTTCCTAGACACCAAATGGTCTAGTTTTCTCCCAGCCCATATTTTTCTCCTTCTGTTCTATAGCTTTTGAAGGAGTTGTGAGAAAATGGAGATACACTTACAAGCAGTGTTTTGTCAAAGCTTATATTGTAATTCTTAATCCATCATAGAGTGAACCCAGAGCACTCAATGGATGGCTGCGGATGGATTTAAAAATAATAATGAAAAAAAAACCCACAACACTATAAGTGTAACAAAGAATCAGACATATCCTGTATTCATTCTACATACAGAGTACTCCTTTTCTTTTCTTACTGAGCTGATCTGCTGCTAAGCTGGGTTAAATATGCCTTTTTAAAAGAATTTCCACCTTGAGCATATATGTCATGCATCTGACCCTTCAAGGTCTTTCTAATTAAAGACAGGCTATATCATAATTTGCTAAATGTACTTGGAGTTTATGTAATTTACCATGGCATTTCTAATACATTACATGGCATTTTATTTGGATTCCAATATGAAATAGAAGTAATGAAATTATTACAACAATTAACAAAAACATATTTGTACAAAATCCTGCCCCTGCAGTGGAAAAAAACAGAATGGGAGAGTTGATTACAAAATAGAGAGACCCCTTCCATTCAAAGGAGAGAAAGGCACAACCAGTAACAAACAAATGGTACCGCGGTAAGGGAACTGGCACCATCCCAGACTGCTACAGAGCTTGAGCTCACACACACCTAGTCTTCCACAAACTCTTTTAAAATGGTCTCCTCAGGAAAAAAAAAAAACACTCAGGCAGTCAGTAATTGATATACTTGATATGCTGCCCTAACCTCTGCCTGCTCCAAATTCCAAAACTATTCCAATCTTATAAAAACAACAAGAACAGGAAGAGAAAAAACATGTGCTTGTTGACATAACCAAGCAACCATTGGGTGCAGATTTGCTAATAAGCAAGGAAATGGCATATTGCTGCATATGCAATGTGCTGCTGCAAAGGGATAGACATGATTACAGGGAACCATCCTGACTTCCCAAAACACTTGGGCTTTTGTCTGAGCATCTCCCTCTCTTCACCCGGTGGTCTGCACAATTATCAGCCATTAGAAAGCCACTGCTCTGGCCTCATATTGTGCCGCCACTCAAGCCAAAACTACTTAAAGCAGCTGTTTAAGTTCCATTAGGCATCACCTCTCTCCTTGACTGCTTTGAGGCAGTTTACTGAAGATGAGGAAAGTAGTTGTCTGGTCACTGCTGCGATCCACTACCACAAAGCTAATGCAGTTTGCTGTAGATGTGACCATAGCTAAGCATGAAGTCTTCTCCCTGGCTATTTTAATTGTAGCAGAGACTGAATGGCAGCAAACACTCCTCTCAAAGCTGTGTAGAAATTTTGATGATGCAGGTGCACAAACAACTAGATCAAATAAATGTGCTTTAATATCAAGCTCCGTTGGAAAAGGGAGTTCATGAAGTAAAAAACAAAAACAAAATCTAAGATAAATATAAAATAAATAGTGAATAAGTAAAAAAATTAAGCTCAAAAACCACTTCCATGAATTACCAAGCCACAAAAAATTCAAATCCCTAAAAAAAAAATATCATTGGCTGTATCCTTTTTTTTTTTTTTTAATACACTTTAAAAGAACTCAGACAACCCAGAAGAGCCTAGTCAGGGCTTTGTGGATGCCGTGCCTCCCACAGAGTAAAGAGGCCTTGCATGTAAGTGACTGACTGCAGACACTAGCTCCTTAATAAGTGAGGTGCCTTTTTTACTGTAAGCAATAACTAAGCAGCTAAAAACGGGAGGCAGTGAATACATTGAACCTTTCTTCATCACACTCAGAGTGCATCTAAAATGCAATCACCATGCCTGCACATATGGGAACTAGCTCAGACACCGACAGCAGCACAAAGTGACTGCGTGTGCAGTATTTGGTGAGGAGCTGGGTACGTATTTGGGCTTTTAGACAAAAATAGAAACTGTGCTGTCAGTACCAAAATTAGCTAGTCTAAAGCTAGCTCATATGTGTCTCCTTGTGCTGTAGGCACTGCCTCAGACGGTATTGGCTTGGGATGGAAACAGAACAGGCAGGAGGACATGGAAGATGAAGAGAGACCAGGGGAAAAGGCAGAAAGAAACTAAGGGGATTAAAGAGAAAAAGGGAAGAAGGTAGAAGAAAACCAAGGAAAACAAAGGTGAAACAACTGAAGAATTTTTGTCAGGTTTCACGTGCAATTTATTTAAGAGCAATGACTGGAAAAGCACAGTGTGAAGTAAAAATCATTTATATGGTCTCTACTACTCTGAAACTCTAGCCCTCAGAGTACAGAAGCTAGATGGAAGGGAATTCCCAGAGGTGAAGAATTGGCTCTACACCAGCTCCATGTAACAGTGAGTGGCCAAGGACGTGACATCCGTGTACATGCTTCTGGCAACTGAATTATTGCCATTGACGTTAGGCATCCAGGTGCAACCAATAAATGCCCCTCTCTTCCCCCAATATATTTTTATTCTTTATAGAGGCCAAGAAGATTCAGACAGTAGAACACTCTTTCTGATGCACTGCCTTAAAAATAAAGTGGAGGCAGATAAAGTAAAGAGGGATTGGATAAAAAGAATGTTTTGGAAGCTGCAGCTTTATTTTCTGCACATGAAAACTACTTGCATATGTACAGCAAACTGTGGCCGCATGAAAAGTGGTACGACTATTAACAGCAAGGATCAAACTGGACATTCTCACAGAATCCTCTATTATTTGAGATATGGGAATTTGCTCTGAGAAAGTCATAGCTACAAGGGAGCCAGTTTCTGAGGAGATTAACATCAACCCACAGTACTATTGATACATTAGGAATGTACACGGAAGTATCCCGCCACATGATGATGTAGAAGTACCTAATTCCTGACCACAACCCCAGTTAAAACGAGCTTTCTAGGTGGCAGAACAGACATAACAAACAGTAGCACTCCAGGCTCTACTGACACATTACTCAAACTGCAATTCAGAAGAGTAAGCTATGCTCCAGCGTGTTATTGTAAGTGGCAATCCTTAAGATACCGTTTTTTCCGTAATTTTTAAGATCGATATATCAAATATCTTAATGAAAATCAGTATAAAGAAGTTTTGCAGGTTATACATCAGTCTGATGCACCAAAAAAATGCACACGCATACAGAACTCTGTCTCACTGCTCATTTCACATTGATTGTCTTGTGAAAACAGATCATTCTGAAGTTTCAGGCTGAATAGGCCAAACAAAATGATTGCAAAATTCTGCAAAACTTTGCAAAAAGTAGCAAACGTTCACTGCACTACTCTCCAGTCAACAATAAACTCTTGCTCCTAGCAAGTATGTATCACCTAAGTCTTCTAGGAATTAAAATGTCTATTATTTTGTTACAAATAGGTAAGTGGTGGAGAAGAAAAGTATATCATCTGCTGAAGGTTACCAGTAGCTGCCAAACAAAGAGAGGATCCTGTTTCCCAAGTGTCTCTGTTCTGTAACTTGGTGTTCCCTGCTTAAAAGGAAAGAAAATCATTACCTTACAATACAACATTAGAAAATCAGGAAGGAAATAAAGTGGGAAGCAGTTAAATGAGGGGAATACTGAGCAGCATCTTTAGAGCTCTAGATTTTCCATCAAGAAGGGAAGGAAAAGGAGAAAATCAGCAATATGACCTTATGTTGACTACCGAGTAAAAAAACTTCCCCTGGTAATTGGTACTAGTCTTCTTGTTTATAATCCCAGTGAGGTATTCCTTTAAGTCTTTGGAAAAAAATGCCAAACCGTTTCCTAATTAAAGTGCATATTAAAACCTGAAAAGCTACAATAAATTTCGAATTACTGTAGAATGTCTAATAGCTGTTGAAATGTTTCAGTTTTATTTTATTTTTTCTGCAGGGAACAATTTTCAGTGTTGGAAGTAACCTAAAAGCCCACTTTGGTCAGATAAAAGGCATCTTGAAAATATCACTTTCGACATTTGTAAATTAAGCAATGAAAATAAAGATGAGGAAGGAAGAAAAATCTTTCTGTTCTTGTACAAGAACATTTTATGAATGAAGAATTAAATAGCAAAAATAGCTCATGGGAGAAAACAAAACAAACAACAGAAACCATTCCCCCACAACTTCCAGAGCACCACTTCAGCTGGACTCATATATTGTGCTATGCATCAAACAAGTTCGTTTCACAAGGATGAATTTATACATCTAAGAATCTACACATGCAAACAGAGGTATATAGAAATACAGATTGTGAACTTGGGTTCCTGGCAGCAAAAACATTGCTTGCATGAGGCTGATAAAGCCTAGAGCTTATAAAAAGCCCTGCACTGCTTATCTTTATACAACACGGATTTCACTCCAGATATCTATCTATACCTTGTCCTTGTCCACTTACGGAACACAGACTCAAGGAACAGTTGGAGAAGCAGCAGCTGGGGGCCTTGTCATCATGAAGCAGCAATCTTTTTTTGCCCCCCCCTTTTTTTTTTCTCTCTCTCTTTTTGCCATCATACTCCCCCAGTAAAGATTTATTCAGGCAGTGCTTTGAATGGAAGAATTAACGTCTACTTTGACCCTACACAAAAGGTCCCACTAAATTCTGCAAGTACAGATGCACATCACAAAGCTTTTGTGTGTCTAGCTAGTGTACCAGTCCAGTGAAGATGTGGACCTAGCTCTGAGTTACACTGCCAGTCACCTATGTTAAGTGGAGAGGACTAATAAGATAATGTTTTTTTAATTGAACATCTATGAGAGTTTAAGGAAACATATTGCTTTTATTCTTAAATTGCATCAGAAGTCTATAACTACTGTTTTATTTTCTAAAACTGCAACATTTTCCCTTTCCTTACTGTCATATAAAATTAATAAGGTACCTACACCTCCACCCCTGGGGTGCTTCGTAAGCAATTAAAATGCAATCATCATAATAAAGAAATAAATAACCTTAATTAAAACATTGCACAGGAACCTTCCTCAGATGCAGACAGTGGGGAGCTGTCTGTCTCCCTGAGATTTTACATATCTGTCAGACTGAGATCCAAATGCAACATCAGGCTTCATGGACATCATCCGGATTTATGATATTCCCTGAAGGCCGTGGATTCATAGTCCACCGAACAGATGATAGCCACATGTAGATTACTTACTTGTTAGATAAGATTTTTTAATTGCTTCATTTAATTAAATTTTAACAAGAGTTCTGGATGCTTGGACCACACACAATCATTTCCCTACTCCCCTGCTATCCTTCTTAGCCTCTTTCTTTCAAAAACAAACAAAACATCTCCAGCAATGTCTCTTCTCACTCCTACGCTTTGTTTTTCCACCCAAGGCTGTTATACTATAACCTTTGGCACTTCCTTCTCTCATTCTCTGTTCGATGTTGTGTTTACCAGCTCCTCATCATTCCAGACAAGAAAGAAATCTGAAAAATATTCTCCCTCTACCTGTGTCCCATCAGCAGGACTAGATTTTTCTCAGCTCAGTTTTCTCCTCATTTTTTCAATGTAATATTCCCCAGAAGGAGCATAGGACCACAGCAGAAGAATACTTCTAGTCTGAAACACTGTCACTTTCAAAAGTGCTACATACACCTTTTCTGGGTACTAAAGCTTCAGAACTGAAGGAGGTGAAGAACAAAGAAATCATTTATTAGAAGTGATAGGACATAGAATAGCAGTTCTTCCTGGGTAAAAATTCCTATGTGACAATATGATTTATTCTCCAAGCACAAAGCAATTTTGTGGGGGTTTTGCTTGGCATTTTGTTTAAATTCTTCATATAAAATTACCCATTTCTTTTTATACATGTTTATGCATATTACAGGAATTCTGACCGGTTTCTGATTCATAGTGTCGTCTCTGCCTTCTATTTTTAATACACAAGCAGATTTGCCCCAGAACATGTCTAAATCATTCCTTCTAGTTTAACACCAGAACATGTCTTGAAGAGCATGATGGGAACAACCATAACTCTGATATCTCTGAGATATTGACTGTGGCACCACTCTTTCACATGGGAAGAGGTATATCTCACCTTCTTCCCCAGCCCGCCATATTATTATATTATTATTATTATTATTGTTATTATTAGGCAGAGTAGGAGACAAAAAGAATGCAGCTAAGAGGTAAAATCATGCAACTATGCTGTGCTAAATCCATGTAACAATTTACCCTAAGGTTGTTGAGCTATATAAGATCTATCAGATGCCTTTCATACACTTTGAATGCGTAGTCCTCTAATTGTATCCGTACCTAGTGGTATTCACTGAGCACCACGTAAGCTCGTGGCTCTCACATTCAGTACTGAAGCATTTGGATTCTGATGGATGTATTTTAAATTCAGGAGATGCCTCAAGTTCTAGGTAGGCCTCAGAAGAGTGAAATACAACAAGATAACATCATTTCTTTCTTTTCCAGAAGGATTTCAAGCTGTTTCTTTGCCTAAGGCATTCACTATTTATTTTCAGTTACTGGAGGGGAGTTTATACACCAGGTTTGGACTGTTATAACCATGTTTAGAACATACTCTTCTTTTTCTGAAGCTGTCTTTTTATATTTTAATTCTGAACTAAAGGGAAATTAATGATAAAGAGCTAAGTAGTGGCAACATACATAAGGGCAATATCAATATAGGCGGAACCTTTATTTTACCACTTTGAAACAAACCATCTTCATATGTAGTAGTCATCTGCTACATTTTTATAAATTAAATTAATGTGCTAGGCTGGATGAATATAAGGCATTGTAGTCTCAAGAGGGTCTCACATAGCTCTGCATTTTATTTATGATGTTCATGAGCACGTATGGCACATACCAACTCAGTGTGGGCTGACTGTGCATCCCCACCGAAACAGCAATCCAAAAATGCACCAAACCTCACATCACCGTCATTATTCTGTGAGCCCTCCTGTCACTTCAGCTTGAAGCAGCTGCAAAGGCTGAAAGCAATAGCCAATCCTCCTTTCTTTGTCTTTGTTCCAAACAGATACAAACATCCTCCTCCCAAAATAAAATAAAATAATAGTAATAATAATAATAATAATAATAATAATAAACAAACCACAAACCCAAAACATTTTATCTCTGCTTTTTGTCCTTTCTTTCTGAGAGTATGTTTGAATGGTCAAAATCAAAACAGTAATACTGATGAATGGACTACAATTGTTTCATACCATTTCATACTACATGGTTGGCCATTATAACTGAAATAATCAATGTATAGTTGTAAGAGGAAAAAAATATATATTGTGTGTAATATAAATGGCCTAGATTGTCATTTTATGCTCTAGAAATTCAGTGTCTCACTAAAAGAAAGAGCTTAAAATACAGAATTCTTCCAATAATAATTACAAGTGACTTAGGAAAGAGACACCCGTTCATGAGAGACCTACCATTTCTCTGTTGCCAACTGAATGAGCTGTCCTAAGAGAATAAATTTTTCTGGATTACTAAAAATTGTAACCCAGATTACATTAGAATTGAGATTAGACTGAAGACTAGAGTTTCAAACAGACAGATTTTGATAACAATTCAGTACAGACTGTTTTTGTAACTATTTTTGTGAGAGAATGAAAGACAGCTGGAGCTAATTTCAGATTTAAAACATGAGTAAAATTCTGTAATTGAAATGTATGCTTGTACTTCAATATAGATTTGGTACTAATGAGAAAGGCAGAAGTCATTTTAACATCCCCAGATTCAGGAGAAAACAAGCTAAAACTTTAAATTGTCTGTTCTTGGTATAGATAATATCTCAGGTAAATACAAACAGATATACATGCATGTATGTATCCTAAGATATTTTAGGTACACATATATGCTCATACACTATAAATATGGTGTTGATATATTTTGTATACTTATGAGAGTGTATCTCTATATATGTCTATATATATAAATGTGAAAGTGGTCAGAATTTTGATAATAAAAGTGTTTGCATGAATAGATTAGTTAAATGTAAGTAACCATCATTGCCTTTATTTCTGTGTAAGCTCTTGGAGTTAGAGAAAGGAGATGCAAGGGTGTTTTAATTTGTAAATTCTATTTTAAAATGCAGCTGAATGAGGGTGGTTTGTTCATCTATAGCCTTGTTTAGATGAGGAAGTTATGTGAATTTGAAATTCAATAGCTAATACTCGCTCATTTCCTTTATTAACACTATTTCCTGTATTTACACTAAGTATACAGAATAAGGTGAATAAGTATGCAGAATAATTTTTCATGTAAAGTAAATAGATGTCCATACTATGAAACAGAGTGGAATTACAATTTCATATTACACATATGGGCACATGTGAGTGAGATAAAAAAGAAAATTATCCTATCCTTTATATATTTCAATGGCATTTAAGCAAATTTCAACACAGAATAAAGATTGCCATCAGAAAGGATTTAATCTTACAGTACATTGATAAAGAGAGTTAACTGTAAGATAGAGAAGCTGAAAGCTGTAATCTTGTGAGATCTAGACTGTTTTAGTGACTGAGCTCTTAATATCTAAATATTTTTGAGCAGTTTTATATTACAAAGATTGTAATGAAGTCTTTATTGCTAATCTGATTTTGAAGTAATTACAAGGTGACTAGATTTATCTCACATACTTTCAAATCTCAGTCTTTTTAATAGTCTTTACTTAATAAAATTATTGCAAAAATCATTTCTAAATCCAAATCTAATACTTTTCTCAGTTAAAGGCAAGTGTAATAATTTCTACATTCCCCATTGTCTGTATTGCAGAAACTCCCACGTGTAACATCTGATTTGAAAATACCAAAATCCTTTTCAATACGATAAGTATTTAAGGCATTTAATTAATGTATCAAAAACTAGACTAGCCAAAATATTATTGAAAATAAGGCTATTACCAGTTGTTGTGCTGTCTAACATCTACATAAACAGAACTCCAACTGATGAGTGCAATGTCCCTTTCATGTTCTACAAGTCTCATTTTTTTTCCAGACAGAACATAAGAAGCATTTCACATTTCATCCCATGTTTTGTCATAAGAATTTATTTCCATAAACTGGTAGAATTGCAAAGATTCGTGTAAAGATCATCAGACAAATTATGGGTTTAATACATACTGTAATTGAATTCCTGTAGCTATAAAATATATTATAAATGAAACAAAAATTCTGAAATTAAGTTTTAATTCCTATTAATGTTTTAAATTCTGCAGTGTATTACTTAGGACATAGCTAAAGCCCCTGTTCAGACAACCTATTATTTAAGGTCATTTGGAATATATACACGGACATTTTTCTCATCTCACCTGCCAAGGACAGATCTTCAGAATTTTTTTTACTGAATTTGCCTCTGTCTAGAAATTTGCACCAACTTTCAAACTATTTTCTTGCTTAAAAGAATAGCCTGTTTACTCATACTACAACCAAACAATTTTGTTTTTAATGCTCACTAATTAAATCTTTTTTAAAGGATTCATCATGGGAAAACATTAATGATTTTTTTCCTTATCTGTTTCCCTTGTGAGAGGTTTGAGTTTCAAATCTTGAAGTGGTAAAATGGTAAAGTCATAAGAATCTGGAAAAATGGTTTTTGTGTCTTCTTCATTCCAGGAAGCACAATGGTGATGAAAATAGTTCCAGTAACAGAGCAAAAAGGGGTTTGCACTCACAGCATCATAAGGGGTGTATAGCAGCCAGCCCAGAAATACATTATACCCCAAAGTGACATCAGATTAATTTTAGCATGCAAAGAGTAATTCTGATAACTGAGAAGTAATCCTCCAACCCCAACCCCCCAAATGAACCAAAGTTGTTGTTGTTGTTTTTTTCCTTTTTCTTTTTTTTTTTTTTTCACTGTAATTAATAGACTGTTTTAATTTAACTGCTGTCATTACCTCAGAAGACAGTGAAGTTTAAGGTCTAAATTCTGCCTTTATGTTGTTGCTGCAGGATAGCAACTACTGAAGCAGCTAAGACATTGACAGCAGTATCCATGATTAAGTTACAATCTGACAATGCTTTGCCACACTCCCTGAAAAATGAAGCCACACATCTGCTGCATTTGTAAACTTGCAGATTGCTGAAAGACAATTACTGCTTAAGTGAAAACCGCCATTCCAAACAATTAAAACCTATAGCTCTACCAGAAATCAGAACACAAGATTCTGTCTGTAAGCAGTTAATGGCATGTTTCTACGGCCTTCAGAGGGACAAAATATGAACTGAAGACTAAATGTTACCACTGATGTTACAAAAAAAAATTTGCTTATAGACTCTTGAGCATATAGCAATTATGGAGCATGTGAGACATTGCCAAGTCAGTGGCAATGTAATTTTATAAGTCAACACAGTTACTTATATCTTACTTATATTCAATTATAACAATCTAAAATACACAGCACTTTGACCAGAGTCCCTCAGTCAACATAAGAGCAAAGTGCAAAGCAGGCTCTGATCCTAATTGCCAAATCTTTCTGCTCCTATTGACCTTCAAGAGGAGCAGAGAGTTCAGCACTCTGTGCACTGCATTCACAGGGATTTGTTTCCAGCAAAACCCCACCTGACTTGGAGAACTAGGAGTCAGATGATTTCATAAGGAGTGAACCCAGACAACAATTAGACCGGGTAAAATAGGTTAAATTTCTTTCAAGTTATTTGGTTTTCTCATGCCCTGTAATCACTAGGAGTGCTCTTTTAAATTGAAAATGTCCAGCAGCTATTAAAAATAGTATTAGAACAAACTCAATTTAATTGTCTTGTGGATAGCATGAAATTGAATACACTAAGGTCATTAACCTTCAATACCCAAATTCTATTTTCCTATAATTATGTTTCCTAAACACAGGAACCCTGCGTATCAGAGCCGACAATACACACATTACACTACTAAACAAAAGTTGAGGTCACAGTCAGTTGACCTTCACATTTAACATTCATAGACAAAAATACTTTCTAAAGCAAGCATTTTTTGTTTTAGACTACTTCCCCTGCTGATGGACATTCTGAACTTCAGGTTAAGCCATTTTCCTTCCTTTGGCCTGTTTTGCCCCTAACTATGTAATAAAAATGCCAGTGCAATTCACATTATATGGTACCTATTAGCTCTTTTATTGCTCTTGTGATGTTTGGAAATGAATACGTATAAACTCAATTTACCCATCATTTATCTTGCAATCTCACAGAATTATAGCCCTTCATTTAAAATTCTGGGTGTATTTTATGGAGTAATAAATGCTTGAAAGCATTGTATTCTTCATGGTCACCCTTTCAGAACATGAGATTATCAATTCTTACCATGACTTCCAATGCATTTACACTTAAGTTCTTTTGTAATCTTTCCCCGCATTATAGTCTTGGCACTTGGCATATTTAGAGACTCTCTCTTATAAACTTACTGCTTATAGGTCCATTTCAAAAGAAAGCCCACGTCAAGCAAACAGTTTGTTTTCTATGTAACATTGTAAGAAATATGCTGCTCTTCTTCATAACCTGATATTTTAGAAGTTATATTGTAACTCAGTTTTACTGTTATCCAACACTATGGATGAAAGAAATAGTGTCAAAACAAATGCCTGAACAAATGAGAAGGACAAAAGGAAGAAATGGCACAAATAACTGAACATCTTAGACATCACATCTGCACAGTAATGGAAAAAATCAAGTTGGTAAAAATTATTTACATCGTTTTTTATATGGTGACTTGTATTTAAGATTTAATTATCTGTGGGACAAAACCACAGTTTTTCTTTTGTGTGTATGCATTACCTAACAAAATGGCTCACAAGGCAGTTGCTTCTCAAAGGTATTTATATGTGGTGAGGCACTGGAACAGGTTGCCTCGAGAAGCCATGGATGGTTCTGGAGGTGTTCAAGACCAGGATGGATGAGGTCCTGAGCAACCTGATCTAGTGGGTGGCATCCCTGCCCTTGGCAGGGGGGTTGGAACTGTATGGTCTTTAAGGTTCCTTCCAACCTGAGACGTTCTATGATTCTATGACATTTGAGGATCTGGATCTGAAAATCCAAAGCTCCATCTCACAGTGTTCAATGTTATACAACAAAAATAAGTCCAGCTATTTCCTAAAGGCTGGAAATGGGGAAAGCTACTGATTCTCCATCTCACCTCTACAAATAATTACAATCTTCTTTATGAGCTTTATTTTTAAACAAAGATAATTTGATGTTTCTCTAAACTTAGATACCGTAGCTTACTACTGAATATACATTACTTATGCTCTTCGAAGCCTCTTTTTGTTGGGACATAAAAGGCAAGTGTAGATAAACAAGCCATCTATGTGGCTGAACCTCCAGAACAAGGTAAAGATGAAATAAACCCTTTCTTCAGGCACATAGCAAAGTGCACAGTATGCCTTCCTTCAAAGAGTACAGGTACAGTTCTGCTCTTATATACAAGCTGGTAGAGTTCATCTACCCACAGGTGCACTTACCTACTTATCACGATGAAGAAAGCGTCTGTTTTAAGAATGATTACCTCTGTATCTGCAAGAAGAGAACAGCAACGTATGAATGGTGAACCTGAAATCAAGCACAACAGTATTTTCATTTCATCATTGCCTGAACCAAGATTAGAAACACTCTTTCACACTGACTTTATTTTGTTAAGAGGGCCATTTTTGTGATCTCAAACTTTTCTTTTAAACTGAAATATCTTTGTGAAGTATTTTAAGTCTACTTTTACTCAGTTAAATTCCTGTGATCTTCTAAAACAAATAGGCCAGATGATACACTGTGACAGAAAAGCACTCCAGTGTAAACCTGTGACTTCAAAAAGATTCTTCATGGATACAGAGATCTGAGCTATTATACCTCAGAAGAAGGTCAAGACCTCACTGTTATAATTCCATAGGGATGCTGAACAAACTTTGCATTAACAGCGCTTGCCTGTACTGGGAAGACACTGCAAAGAGTTTTGTTTGTCTTTCCTATGCTGTAAGCATGCGAATCTTAAATTGCAGCTCTCTCCCTAAATCAAACTATTTTTACAAAAACTGAAAGTACTGGCTGTCAGGTCATTTAATTTATACCATTATTTGCACAGACACAGAATTTCGAAATAATGTAAAGTTGGTCTTTCTTTCTTTCTTTCCTTCTTTCTTTCTTTCTTTCCTTCTTTCTTTCTTTCTTTCTTTCTTTCTTTCTTTCTTTCTTTCTTTCTTTCTTTCTTTCTTTCTTTTTCTTTCTCTTTTTTTCTTTCTTTTGTTCCTTCTTTCCTTCTTTCTTTCCTTCTTCTTTCCTTCCTTCCTTCCTTCCTTCCTTCCTTCCTTCCTTCCTTCCTTCCTTCCTTCCTTCCTTCCTTCCTTCCTTCCTTCCTTCCATCCTTTCCTTCTTTCCTTCTTTCCTTCTTTCCTTCTTTCTCTCTTTCTCTCTCTCTCTCTCTTTCTTTCTTTCTTTCTTTCTTTCTTTCTTTCTTTCTTTCTTTCTTTCTTTCTTTCTTTCTTTCTTTCTTTCTTTCTTTCTTTCTTTCAATTGAAAAGGTACTTTATTAATCTCTATTGCCCCCTATGTATCAAGGGACATACAGAACTCGGTGGCCTTTTTGATATTTAGCAAATATTATTTAGTGTATTAAATTGAACAGTTTATTTCAACTAAAATACCAGGTAGAGAAATAGCACAGCTATCATAGCTAAACACAGAGTTTCAGTACAAGATATGGAAACTGCAATTTGTTCTCCTTTGTTACAGGACTGTATTCTTCTTCATAACATGCATAATAATAACAATAATAAAAGTGCAAAAAGCTATTCAGCATGATGGAGAGCATAAGATTTTTTTCTTTCAGTAAACATCATCTGGCATTCACATCTTTCTCACTATACAAAGCCACAACTGTGAAAAGCGTGGACACAGACAGATGTCTCACTGTAAAAGAGGTGTAAACAGTCTCAGAAGTCTTTCAACATCTTCTGACCTACAAAAGTACAAATATGATATTCTACATGCCCCACAAAGTTCACTTTTCTTCTCCATTTGAAGACATTAGCATCAAAGATCACTGCACTTTAAAAGTACAACGGAAGGCTAAAGGACAGTTCATGGGGAATACCTTTGTTGTCTGTTTTTGTCTTTAAACAAATCTGCTTTTAATTTGACGTTCATTATCTGAGGTTGCACGCCACTTACGGAGGTGACAGCTGCTTAAAACATTAGGTTGGGTTCTTCTTTCCTGACACTAAATATCAAATTGGACCTTTGTCCTCCAAACGGATGTAGGCATATGTTTCATTTTATACTCCGCAGACAGTCTATTTCAACTATTCCTGTTCCCTGGGAAGCTAGGTACCTGTACAAGGCTAAAGTACAACAATGCCCTTGTATCTTCTGTTAAATGCTTGCTATTGAATGTCTTGATTCGGTGAGTGCTTTAAAAACCAGAAGCTTGCTGCATGTGGCTGAACTCTTTTTCTTCCATGGAGTTAAAAAACGAGGAAATAAAGCATCTTCACACAATCTCAAGACTATCAGCCCCAGAGATGGCTTTTGTCATATACAGATGAGGGGGAGGAAACAGTTTTCAAAAAGGATAAACCCAGCAGAGGAAAAATGCACTGGTCAAAACTCAAAACATGGTGAACCAGAGATATAACTTAGAATCTAGGGAAGTATTGACAATATCCCTTTAAGTAATACCTAAAGGGTTTGAAAATAATAGTATGTTTACTGTGGTCAAACACAATGAATGTTAGATTTGAAAAGAAGAAATAGAGGATATGCAAATATACAATACAAACTTTATTGCTGGCACTTGTTTCTTTAGGGCTATCATTAATTTTTAAAGTCAATACAAATTATTAAATTTAATGTCTGCCTACTTCATTGAAGAAGAAAAGTTCTCAGTACTCAAGCAATCTTAGAACTTTGAGCCATTCTTCTTCACCAATGCAGTAACACAATTATTTGGTGCCTACAGAGTTCAGCCATTTTCTCAGTAGCAGGCATTGCTACAAACTGATGCAGAATGAGGTTGCTGACATGATCTTCCCTGGGGTTAGATGGTCTAGATTCCCACCTGACAAGTCTTTGGCACCCTAGAAATCAGTAAAGGCCAGGGCTACAGGAGAAATTCACTCCTTAAACACCCATTGAAGCCTTTGGAAATAGAATTTTAAAGAAACCATTCAGGGGCTGAGTCAGCTGCCCCTTAAAGAACCAGTGGTATGACAACTTCTCTTTCCTGCCAGAGCCTTCAAGGAGCAATTTTTTCACCTCTGTTCATCTTTGGGTACCCATTCCCAGGCTGATATAACTTGTAGCTGTTTAACCCACTGCAGTTTATTATTTCTCATATGATCAGTGATTGTTCATAGGCCCTATCCAAAACAGACTTGACTCAAAACTCAAAAATGTCTGGAGAAATTCCCAAACAACCACTATCTAAACTGTCATATAGCCATTCTATACTACCCAGAAATTGTTGAAGCTCCAGATTGCAAGTTACTGGAAACTTTGGGGAAGACCAAGAGTTGATATGGATCCAGAATCAGAAGTTCAAATGTGTATTAATAAAAGATGGGAAACAGCAATTGCACTGTTTTGTTGTCATTGTGAAGATATCAACACTATCAAACAAGCCAGCTGATTGTTTTTCTGATTGACCAAATAGCTAAATTAATTACAGTTGTTTCCCTTGATCTAAGACAAAGCAGAAAAGCATCTGAAAGACTTTTCCATCAATAGAATTAAGGTATGTAACTATCTCTTAGCCTTACAGGTCTCTGGTTGGAATAAACATAAGTAAATGAGCTGCTCAGTAAGATGGGAGTGGGCACCTATCATTTCCTAACCTTTTCACTTAGGAATCAGATGCTTTGTAAAACCAAGCTCACTCACTTATTCATTTTTCCCACACTACTGTTCCTCTTCTAGCAACCATCTATCAAACACTTTGGCCAAAACCTTAGCTTAAACTGAGACATAGCTGGATTTAAGTTAGTGGAATTATGGTGTTTGATATCACTTTTATAGAAATCAATCTGGCACTACGATGCAGCAGTGTTTGCCATCAGAAGCAGCAAAGTAAGTCATATGAAACATACAGCTATAATGTTATGTAATGGCCAGATTTATTCAGAACTACTCGGCATAGTAACTAGACAGATAAACTTAATTTTGCACTGTAAATTAGCTACATTATACAAAATGCATTTCATAACCTGTTGGCCCTCAGAAATTTCTTCCTTGTCCTGTCTTTTGATCAGTAGCAGGCAAAAGAAAGAAGGAATCAATCCAGCCACACGGGATGGAAACAATGCGACCAAAAAGGTGAAGACTCAGCCACGTAAGTGCAGAGCTTGGTTATGATGAAAACGTGCAATGTAACGAATTCCTCTTCAATCAGTTCTTCCCTTTGCACTTTGTGGTCTGTCAGTTACAATCTTATGGCTTTCTGAAACTGCATGCTTGTCTATGTCTCCCTTTATCTTATTTAATTTATATTTCTCTCCTTTCGTGACATTCTGACCTCCCCTTTGATTTAGTGGTTTCTAACCTCCACCTCTCCCCTCCTTCCCCCTGACTCAGTCTGCCTTTTTTTTCCAAAAGGTTCAAACATTACAGTGGTGTGGATTATATAAATAGTTTCAGTGGCCTCACCTGTCACTGTTTTCCACGTCCATTCTATATCTTTCTTGTCAAGAACTGACTGCACAACTGTCTCCCCTTTCATTTCCTTGCCTTTATTTGCTTGCCATTACCTTGATAAAATAATACATTTCAAAATGTATTGTTCAAGTTGGGCTCTCTGTTTCAAAAGTGAACACAAGCAGTAGTTTTCCTTTCCATGGTTTTCAGAACAGCAGGACTGGGCCATTCTGAAATCAAGATATGCATGTGAAGACAGACTGACTAATTTTGATGCTTCTTTAAATTTATGTTGTAATAAGGAAAAAAAAATGCCAAAGCAAGACAATAAAATAATATTTTTGACTTCTCCAAATTCCCCGGTTCACCTCCAGTAGACTAATCAAGAATATAAATGTTTATCGAAAAGGAAAGTATTTCATCTCATCTCTGTTCTTGCTATGCATCATGAAGTCAAGAAGACACAAACAAAAGGAAAAAAAAAGTATGCTCATGCTAACAGACAGAAACAGTGGCCTGAGAGAATTATTATGCAGAGGTGCTCAAGAGTACTACCTTATTTCAGAAAATTCTGATAGGTCTTCTGTCTTACATAACCCAGTGCCATAGCAATACAAATAGATATGCTGGACTTCTTTAAAACTGCAGCTATAGACCAACAGATACAAAAAAAATCACATTAGCAACATTTCTATCTGCATTACATACACTGCAATGTTTGCTCTGTGTATATTTTAAGATATAATGGTCCTTACTTTCTTCAATTTTTTAGCAGATTTGTACATATGTACATTGACTTTGTCAATGTCTACGTAAGACCTCAGTTCTGAAGGTGATTGGAATGGAGAGGTGCAGTGAACATGTAAAGAGCAATTAGAGCTTCAAGATTAAAAAAGTTACAATCATGTAGCCTGACACTGATGTTAAAACAAAACAAAACAAAACAAAACAAAACAAAACATTATCTTAGGTACTACACAACAGTTCCTGGATCTAACCCCAAATTTGTGGTTGAAAGAAATTAAGAGATTATAAGAAATCGAATGCTGATCGAGAATTTTCAAGTGATGCAGAAATTGCCACACGAGTGAATGCAGTTCTAATGCATTTAAGTTCCTTCTTACAGGAACAAAGTCCAAATTTATCATTAGTCACTCTAAAGATACACCTAGTAAATTTATAAGCATATATGCACAAAGTGATGGAAAAGCAACATATCTTCACAAGTCTGGGTTTTTGTACACACAAAAGAAAAAATGAAACCTGCAAAAAGTTCCTTTTGGAAGGCTTAAAATAAGTGGTGTAAAGTCTCTTTTGCAGAACCTCTTCTTTTTTTTCTGAGCTTATTCAAGGAGATATTAAAACTCCAGAACAGGTTTCTGGGTTCAAACCAAACCTTGTACTGTCAAGGTAAAGAAGCTTTATTAACACAGAATTACACTTTCTTTAGAAAACTTACGATGTGGACTGTGTAATTGAAATAATCCTACTTTTTCTCTTTGAAGTTTTTTTAGAGGACAGATTTTTTTTTACTTCTGTTTTTCAAAGAAAGGCGGTTCTCTTAGTTTACATCTTTTATTATATTCAGGGACATTTCTAGGGGTACTTGAAATTTTTGCAAAAAGTTCTACAGTCCTTCACAAGTGGCTTTTATTTTTTTAATCTGCTTTGTTATGAAACATTTGATCGTGTACAGGTGAGTACGAATACTACTGGACAGTTTAGAAGGAGTTCTTTAAAATTCTTCTTCTCATTTCGGATATAATCTATATGGCTGTATGAATAGTGGGTTTAGAAATGTAATGCAGTGCTACATTTTTCCACAAGTTTTTTTGAGTCAAAACATGAATAAGCACAAAATTATGCATTTTATCCTGAGGGATTTTTTTGAAAGAAGTTCATAAATAGGAGTATAAGATTTCCTAAAGATTTTGAAATGTGATGAAAATGGTACTATATGTGTAAAGCTATACCTTGATTTTTGCCCCTCCATCACAATATTTAAAAGAGATACTGACATCCAGACCGTGCTTTTGCTCTGCAAAAGAGAAAACAAACAGTACCTTTCCTGTCACAGACACTTTACAGGATGAGACATCATTTTTGATCTCTTCTCACACTCTGAGGCTAACTGGGATCTGCAGGAATTACTCCTGATTGCCAGCACTGCTAACTGTAGCAGCTTTACAGAAAAGACATAGATGAATGATTCATACCTATATGTGTACACAGATGCATGAGTAATGTTTGTATTAGATACAAAAGGAGAAAAACAAAAAAGCTGCTGAAACTACCTCTTGAAGTGGCTGTACTCTATCTCAGGACCAAAAACCCAGAAGAGCAACTCAAATCCAAATCTGACATAATCTCATAATTCTTTATAACTTTGCTACCTAATATGCTCTGTCACCTAGTAAAGATGTGTGTTGGCAAACATCTCTTAGCTGCATTTAAAATTCCACCATCTTCCTAAAATCTTCCTAATGTATTCCATGTTTCAATTTCAAATCCATTTAATATATGCTTTTTAAATATGCTTACCTGAAGCATTATAGCGAAGTAAAGTGACTGAAGAGAAAGAGAAAACCAAGTAGCATATAAAACCCCCCAATTTCTTTCATCAAAAGCAAACACAATATTTATGACAGACGTTAATCAAGATTTGGAAGATAACATTCTGCAGTTTGAGTAGTGTAAATGATGATGTAGACTTTTAAGATACAAAAACTTACAAACAGAATAGTCTGCTCAGTGTTGTGGTTATGAGTCTAGGAAGGGATTGTGTGTTAAGAAAAATAATTCCTTGGGGCACATAATATCTTTCCCCTCTGGTTTCTCCTTTACGCTTTTAGTTAATTTCCCACTCTCTTCTGTCAACACTGCTGCTAATAATTCAGCTTCACAAGCCAGATGGATAACTGAAGAGCAGAACAAAAAAAACCCTCTTTCTACCTTTGGTAACAAACCAAGATTTCCTTAAAATACAGAAATATAGGTACACATTAGTTACAGGGATTTAGGCCCTATCTTCATACTGGATCAAATAAGGTGTAAGATCAACTCAACACTCTTCTAAAAGATGTGATAGAAAAAGAAGTTAGATTTCTAAGTCACCCAAAAGTTTTTTAACGTTGTACCTGGTATTTAATTTAAATATTACAACCCAAGTAGAAAGTACGGCTTTCCTTCATTATGCTATGTCCTGGAGTGCAATGCTGAACGAATCAGCTCCAGGCTGTAACAGCAAAATGTGTTTTTGAGAGGAGCAAGCACACAGCTGCTTAACCATATGGAAGTTTAGCTACACATGAAGCTCTGTTAATATCCACTTCTCACCTCCTCACATACATCCAAACGTGTTGCCCCGGTGCAGGCTCCTACTTCCCCCTTTGCTTCCTTGCAGCCTCCTACTGTCACGATTCCTTTGTCCCCTGTAATACCTCAGTTGTTCTGAGTACTCTGGCAGGTCAGCCGGCCGTGGGACCTTGAATGCTGACAAGCATCGAGCCAAATACACCAAGTTTTGCACAGCTTACTCGAGATGAACAGTAGATGGCGCTGGTAACTGAATATACATGCATCACTTACAGGAAAAATCAAACAATTTCATGTCCTTTCCACACAGCTGGGATCCTGCAAAGAGATTATATTGGTTTGCAGGGGATATATACTGCTTTTTCAGTCACTCGCTATGTATAGGTTTATACATCAATATGATTTGATCCTCTCTTCTGAAGTTTTCTGTAGCAAAACTTAAAAGGAAGATAGATGGGGCCCAAAGCATAGAATTGTATGTTTTGAAAAACTAGATCATAAATTATGCACATGACAGCTAATGAAGAGCAAACCTGTAAAAGGAGTTAAACAGCTAGATTAGCGTTAGAAGCATGAACATGCCTAAACCAATTATATTTACCTGATAAGCTTACTGATTGGTTTCAAGCTGACAAAGAAATAGTTTGTATAACACACACTGGGGCCAATTATTTTATCTACTGAATTTTTCCTGGATATTAGTAAATTCCCCATTTATTAGTGCAGAACTGGAGAGGGGAAGTTTTTAGCACAAACTCGATTGCTTACTACACCTGTTTTTCACCAGTTTGTTTTAAGTAACTGACCAAGGAAGAGTCCAATTCTTCTCCCCCAATAACAATAGAATCATGCTACTAGAGAGCAAGATACTCGATTGCTATATGGAAAATTTCCCTAAGGTGTGACTAACTAAACAGATAGCTCCTTGAACCTCTTCAAAATTCGCATGACTGCACTGAAGTACAAAATCAGAAGCCGCTACCAAGCATACAGTCTCTACCCAACCATCATCAAACAAAATGCATGCTCAGTTCTGTTGCTCATTCCCTGTGGGCTTCTGGCACTGCATCCCATCTGTGCTCTCACCATTTGTCTGTAAGCTGCGTACTTAGGCTGGTACTCTGCTTTCACACCCTTCTGAAAATGCCTGGTGCTTAGGAGACACTTCATATGTAACACGCAGTTGCCTATGCTCAGGAAAACAAACCATGCCATGTAAACACCATTCTCTGCTGTAGGCTGACTGGCAATACGTTGGCCTTTGAAAAGATGAATCCAAACAGTACAGCATCCTCTTCAGGATAGCGAGTTACTTCGTGTTGACACCACACCCTGCACTCCAACAGGAGGAAGAAAAAGACACAGCCTCATTTCCTTAGCACATCCTGTAGAGACCACTGCTAAGCACCCTGGAATGCAGTTCCAAAAAGGCATTGCCATGTTGCCAGCATAAGGAATTTGGAGAAATTTGTTTCTGAAACCAAGCTCCTGTGTTTTCCATTTAGGAGAGATGAATACCCACCTCAGCGCTCCTGGAGAGCGTGGAGGGAGCACTATCATGACACCCCAAAGTGAAAGTAGCGTGCTTTTACCCATTTTGTTTGGAAGCCGCTCAGGTTTTATGGGGAAAAAGAAAAGCTCATGGCTACCCGAGTTCCTGACACAAGCTGGCCCTTAACCCAGAAACTACAATTAGTTTCTTCCGTCCTCTGTGTAATCAGTATGAGCATAGCAGGAAGAACAGGCGTTGCCATTACCTTCAACTTGTCTTCCATGCAGATTAAAACTCTGAGTGTTTCAAGTAGCCCTGGGCTTTTCTTTAGCAGGTGCGTGAGAATGAAGTGACAGACTTTAGGGAGGAAGGGGAAATAAAGTAATATTTTGAATGTTTCCTTTACTGTTGGATATTGCCAGTGTTTATTCTAACATATCACCTAATCTAAAGTCATGTCAATGGAAAGGCTTCACCAGAGACTGCAACAAATTGTTTATTCAGTAAAGGTCATTCACTTGGTGCTGTACATCATTTAGTTCTATTGTGAACAAAAGCCCAGCTCTGACATTTAACGATTTAAAGCTAGGTAGGGTTACTGTTTCCACAACTAGTCTCATTGCCAGAAAGAATTCTAGTAAAATTGTTTTGAAGATGCAGCGTGAAATGTTTCTTCTGATTTAAAGGCGGTATGTTTTTTGAAGGTCTGACCTACGCATTTTGTGGTTTTATTTACCTTGTTGAAGAATAAAGTGACAATTTGTTGTTTATAAATACATTAGAAAAGAGGTTTATAGCATATTTTCCCTTTGAAGTCAGTAAAAAAGGTCTTGTTTTTACAAGTAGAAATATTCCAAAAGGACTTTGCTTGATTTGTTTTTGTTAGAAATTGCTCTGGGGAGTTAGATCTCTTCTCATTGCAACTTTATTTCTTTGTGCAGAGCAGAAGCTTTATAAAAGAAGTTTAGCGCTTGTGACTGCAAAGACAACTTTTTAATGTCCTTAAGATACCAGCAGGTATTAAAGATTGTTCCTTACACCAAACACTTTGCCTAGTCTTTTCCAGTGATCTGTAGCACATGTGCTCTGACTCCTGCTATAGAGACAATAAGAGATGGCAGTCTTTCAGCTGCCAGAAGATACTTTCAGTCATGTTAACCCCGAGCCAAAAACATCTCTCTTATCATTTTCCCCCTCCTTTATTATACCTGATGGCTCTTCACACAGCACATAAAAATAAAAAATAAAATAAAAAGAGAGAGAGAGAGACAGAGAGAGAGACAGAAAAACAGAAGACTGAATTAGGAGCTAAGTGGCTGAACCAGAGCAGTCAGACTTGTGGTGCGGAGCAATACGTAAGGTAGTGCAGAAAAATGTCTAGTTGTTGCAACACCTATACATGAGTAGCAGGAGCGAAGAGGCCTTGCTAGTAGCTCTCTGGTCTATTCCTTTGGCATGCACTTGAAAGATGGTGAAAGATGGAATGGGACAGAAATGAAGTCTGAGAAGGAGAAAAACTGAGTTTGTGGAAGGGAAAGGAGAGCACAACAAACAACTTTTCAGAAATGGAGTACAATTACCCAGTATATCCCTTCTTGTGAAGTCTTCAAGACATTTTCAGCCAGAGTTGTCATGTTTCCCAGACACAAGTACCATGGACATACTGCAGCTTGTAGTGCATGTTCTGTAAACCTAGTATATCTCATAGTGTACCAATTAACACACCATGAAAAGCTCCATAAATGCACATTTCTGCTGTTTGCACTACAGACTTGTCTTTTTTTCCTTTCTCCCACTCTCCTTGGTCACAGTTCATTGCTACAAAACTCCTGAACTAAGATGAGTTGTGGCATGAACCTGGAATGTAATCACAGACCTTTACACCTTCAATCTAAAGTACTCCCAGAAGAGTTACTGTAATGGCATGCCTCACATGTTTCAGAGAAAAATTAACTAGACCTTTTGCCATACTATAGCCCATTGTTCTAATTTCAGCAATGCTACAACATAGACTCAGTGTGATTAAATAAGTTGTAACTTAATTTAATATATATCTGACCACAAAGCCCTTCTTTATTTGAGTCACATTTTTTAAATGATATATGTTTAAAGGAGTATATACAGCTCTACTGTTCTTCAGACACTGCTACTATGCAATGGGTATCTAATCTCTCTGTGTGCCAGTCAGTTGTAGCCTCAGGACATTCAGAATCTGCTGCAGTTATGAAAAGAGAAACATCATTTGGTTTCAATACACGTCTCTCATATAGAATTTAAAGACTACAAACAACAAAGTGCTAAAAAATACTGTTACTCCAATAGCCCAAGATATTTTTTTAGAAAACTCTATAAACTAACTCTACAAACATGCCACACAATGGTTTAACAATAAAATTTCATATCATGCAGTTTTCAGATTCAGCTCATATATGCAGAATTAATGTAGCACACAAGAAACCACATGTTCTTTCTGATAGTATGAACTCCATGGAAAATACTTCAGATTTTTTTCTTCAATTATTTTAGCAATTTCCATGCTGTCCAGATTAATTTCTTGAAATGATGTCCTGTTCAGCAGGACAAATAATAAAATACAGCAGCACCCCTCAACAGTGAGCACTCCCAGCTACACAATTATAACTGGAGGGATCAATGGAAAACTAAAGGCACTTAGTGCTTAGTATTCAGCTAGGTGAAAAGGACCTTCCTCTGCCAGGCAGGAGTTCAGAACATCTAAGACCAGTTTAAAGCTGAAACCAGAGTTTCAAATGTACATGCTAAGACATTCTGGGAAGCTTTCCAGTATTTATCTCCTTAAAGCTGGGCTTCAACATCCCACACGCCGTGTCTCTGTTGGCACTTCTACCATCAAGGGAATTGCTAGCCTAGCAACACAGGGATTTCTGAACAATCCTCTCATAGGATATGGATAGAATTTCTTCTGCTTTTGATCAAGTCAGGGAAAAAAAAAAAAAAAAGTGACTGTCCTTGCAACTCCTAAAAGCAAATTTGCTTGTGCATAAAAGCAAAAGAGTGACAACAATCTCAATAAAAAATGGCACGGATATCAAAGCAAATACTGATGTGATTACAGCATAGGTTTGATAAAAGTTATTGCTTAATTGATATGCAATTGCTATGAACTGCAGCCATTTCCATCACTGAATAAAGGTTGTTACAGAAAGAGATTTAGATATACCATCTTCTAGTACTGTCATGCCAAACTTCTTAAGCCTCTTGCCCTGATGGTGCAATCCATGACTTTCAATGTCTGCCTTCTCTAGACACTACAGGGAGAGAGTCTGACTTGACCAGACAGAGTACGAAGGACAAAGACAACAGCTACCTAAAGGAATGATGTTTTTATACCCAGGTGTGTTTTATATCTGATTTCTTGAGATCTCAGATGCTTTCCTAATTCAGACATACAAAATGAAATAAGAGTTAATTTCAAACTCATCTGAATATCTGGAGACAAGGGACTTTTTTTTAGCTTGCTGGAAGAGAGGAGGACTCTTAATCATAGAGTTAGAAAATCACAATCCTTTTAGTTCCCTCTCTGTCCCCACACACCATGCACTCTCTGCTATATGACATACTTGTCCTCCCAAGACAGTTGCAGAAGGTCCTAGACCAGTCCTCCCTAGAGCCTCCTGGTAGGGGCACCCTTCTGGGAAACAAAAGATGTGGGATCTGATTGCTGTAGGCTATGGAAGCCAGTGAACTCACATAGGTGGCAAGCTTTCGGACTGGGTGGCGGCACCATTTCTGGACGTGTTTTTGAAGAAAACTTTGTTTAGATTTAGGATGCCTAATTCACAAATCAGATCAGGATAAGCTATTGCAACTCTAGGCTCTGCCAAGAAGGCAGATGTTCTGGGTATGAACAAGAAAATATGAAAGTACTCAGGAAACTTCACTTGGGTCCTAGTGAATTTCAGATTCCTACTAACACAGGAAGGTTTTTTGAAGAGCACTCTTAAGTTACCTTAAAAATTATTAAGGGCAATCTTCACCTTATTTCTTCTATACTCATCCTATGTTAGGCACCAATGTAGTTTTGTGGCTCTTGGCTGAAGCAATAAATAGCTCGGCAACAGCACTTGCTTGTCATTACTATTTCTCATTCTTGCTGTTTTTTGTTGTTGTTTGTTTGTTTGTTTTTGACTTTTCCCTCCCTTCTACTCCTCTTTCCTGGTGAACAAGATCAGTTATTCCTGAGCATTGTGACCACATACAATATTCAGACAGTTTGCGTAGGATGAAATGACAATGAGACTGCAAAATCTGAGATGTCCTTCTCAGTTCAATGACAATATAGTGATGATAAAATGGATGTTCAAGAGCTCTCTTCTTGCTGGGATTATAACTCATTATTGAATTTTCGGTTAAAATCCAATTCAGACTTATGACAAACTAAGGCCACTTCAAAGCTTCTTTGGAGCTTTTAATGGAGAAATGTCACTGGGTCCCTTGCCATAAAGATTACAGAGGTTTATCTCACCTGACATGTTGAGGCCATGAAGGTGAAAAGTTTGGTTCTGATTATGAATTGCACTGTTCAGAATCCATTTCCTATAGCTTATGCCTATAAGGAGTTCTTGCATTGCAAGAGGGGTGTGGACGTAGAATACCCCTGTCCAGTGGATTCAGACTACTGTTCGGAGCCTGAAAATAACAGACTGTAACTATCTTCCTTCATAAGGGTGTCAAATTCCTTCATCAAAAATCAGACACCTAGTAGTTATTTAAGATTACAAAGCAAAGCCAAAGTCTTACTGAAATCAGTTCAAAACTATTCATGAATTGAATAGAAATGGAATCTGGCTCCCAAAAGTAGTACTGTGCTTTACCTATGACTGATAAGCAAGTCTACACTAAAACTTTACTTTTTTTTTTTTTTTGTATTCTATGTGACTCCTCCGTATTTTGACTCCAAACATCTTCCATATCTCTCAATTCTTTAAGAAGCTCAATGATAGCTAGAAGCATGTATCTTCTGAACTACAACTTTAGTAACTCCGTGTTAGTAATTTCTCTCCCACCTCCCCCCATATCCCCATTTTCTCAAGGTCTTGCTGTCCTCTAGTGGCGAAGGGCTATAACACGTAAAGTTAAGGGAGCATTTAAAAGTGGATGTTCTTCAT
This sequence comes from Anser brachyrhynchus, assembly GCF_964034855.1. NCBI lineage: Eukaryota > Metazoa > Chordata > Aves > Anseriformes > Anatidae > Anser > Anser brachyrhynchus. The sequence goes on along the minus strand of NC_137695.1, from coordinate 46,404,708 downwards.
TATGTAATCTTCTCTGCTCCAGGTAATTTTCAGGCCTCTCAACAAATGGATTCCTGAAAGAAGCTGCTGATCTCAGCTTGATAGACTGCAATAAAATTACTGAGTGTAACATAGTAAGTTCAACAGTTATTTGAATTTAAAATTATGTCCCAAGGCTGAATTTGTTAGGCAGTTTACAATTAACCACCTGTATATCACATTATTTTCAGCTTGAAAAGGAAAATCCATTGTATTAGAGACTCTCATAAACATGCCTATAAAAAGAAATTATCCTAAGACTTTGGATGGGTTCTTCAACACATTTCTTCAGACTTAAAAGTACAGTCTTCTAAAGCTTAATTTTATGACAAAGTTTTGCTTAAAAATGTACACTTCTAACTTGCTTATCTAGTGATGAACTGTAATCAGTTTCTGAGTTATTCTGTCTTCTACACCCGCTTACAATAACTTAAATTACCAGAACCCCCACGTATGCAATTTCATGTTGGGTCAAAGCAAGACTGCAAGTTATAAGTCAGTCATAATGACAGATATAGCCCCGGCCATGCTGGGTCACATGAAAAAGGGAAGAAGGCATCTATCTTCCCACCATGTAGCAGACATTCCCTCAGATGTATACAGCTCCAGGACCCTATAGACCAGTCACAGCAGCTGGGGAACCACAAAACTGCTGATCAGCTCTTGCTTAGCATGAGAGCCTCAGTGGAGGACATATACGGATGCCTTTCACACAGGTGAACAAAAGGCAGGTGCCACAACAGGGCAGAGGCAACAAAGCAATTTTCATGCTCAGACCTTTAGATCGGGGAGTTTCAGGCTTTTTTGGAACAACTAGAATACCAGATTCAAAACAGATCCTCTGAATTGGAAAATTCCCCCTGACTTGATGTATTTTACATCAGGTCTCATGTTTTACAAAAGTAAGAAGCCGAGTAAGTAGATCAGTCATTTGGTTTATTCAAACTTGCACTTAGTACGCAGGCTGGAGTACTAGGGAAAGCCAATCAGTCAATAAAAGACAGCCCAGTAGCAAGCAACCTTTTAGAGAAAGGTCTTCATCATCACTAAAAAGAGGGAAGTAGAATCATATATAATCCAGGACAAAACTAATCTTACCATGTTACATCTTTTCACTACATATCATCTGTAGAGCTCTCTTAATCATCTTAATCATCTCTCATGAATCAACTTGATCCAGTGCAGGCACAAACAACTCAATAGTGACTTACAAAGGCTTCTACCACACTTCGTTTATGACTGCGGTATATAGCCTTAAGTCACTGCAGCATGAGTTAACAAAAAGGATGTTTTGTAGAAGTTTGTTCAGCTGCCTTTCATTTAAAGCATCTTCTGCTTTCAGGTCATTATTGACATCTATTCTAATCAGAGCAACTCTTATTTTTAGCAAGTAGTCAATCTCTGGCAACATGTAACCTCAAAGTCTTCAGCTTCCTCTTAACTACCTATATCCTAACCTTGTACTCTAAATTTTACAGGGATACATAGGTAATTATATATTGGATACATTATTGTAAAATGAACATCAGCTAAGTTGGAGCTCAACCTAATAGTATATGTAAAAATCCTATGTTCTATCAGAAGGCTAGTTCTGGCAGCTCTACTTACCTCCACAGGACAGATCCTCACGTTGATAGATTTTGTTCATTACCCATTGATAACAGTACCTAAAATGAATTAAAGACAAGAATAAAAAACTTCAACAATAAATCATTTGGTATTATAGTAAATATATCAAAGACAAAAGCACTCTCCCTAGAGGTACCATGTAAATGTTTTTAAACTTCAGCCCAGTAGATTTTATTAACAGCAAACCAAGTTTTAAGACAGCCAGGACAGCTAACTGGAATTGAGCGAAGGGATATTACATGCCATATAATGTGATGCTCAGCAAAAAATAAAAATAAAAATAAAAATATGGGGGTTAGTCTTTCATAGTCTGGACATTGGTCTGCTGCTAGAAAGTGTTGAGTTACTGCCTCTGCATCACTTGTTTGTTTTTCTTCTTTCCTTCACTTATTAAACTATCTTTATTGGACCCACAAGTTTTTTTGGTTTTGCTCTTCTGATTCTCTCCCCGTCCTGCTCAGCAGGGGTTGTGAGTGAATGACTGGTGAGTGCTTAATTACTGGCCAGGGTCAAGCTACCCCAACATCCCACACATGAATTGTCTTAACAACGGCTCTATATTAGCTAAATAACAGTAATGTTAAACATGAAGCTGATGAAGCATCCCAAATGTCTGCACTGAATGGTGAAGAACATTATGACACAATTCACAGAGCATCAATGTCCTCAAAGTACTAAAGGTTGGGCTGCTCCAAATGAAGCCTAAAAAAGTAATGTAACAAGATAAGGTTGTTTTTAAAGAACTTGGTATTTTCTCCAGTGAACAATTTTGTGGGTCAATTCTTTTCTGTAAGTTAAGACAGCTCATCCTCAGATTTTCTGAGATGCTATTTCCAACATCTGTGCAAAGATATGAACAGTTGGATGTCTTTCTGAATTGTACTAATGGGTGATTTAAAGCAATCTTTGTTAGCTTACAAATTAGATGTTGAAAGAAGCTATCCTAATCTCTAAACATTAGAGAAAACCAACACATGAAACAACAAGTAAGCAGGGTAATCTTTCTGTTTAGAAAGGCTTGTGTCAACATATTCTCTACTACCCATAACGTTTCTGTAATGCATCCAGAGGCGGCATTAGAGAAACAATATCTACAGTCCTCCAATCTATGTGCTGCTGTCAAGTGGATTATTATAAGGAATCCAGGAGCTCTTACAATACTACCATTTTTATTCTGGGTTTAAAGCCTAGAGATTTTGATTTTCACAAACTCAGAACACAAAAGGAATTCAGTTCAAGCACCAGCATGAACATATTTCTAATTATTCCCAGAGCTCAAACATCAGTGGAGAGCCTGGTACCAACATAAAATGAAGAAACCAAGAGCCTTGCTTTGTCACGGAATTACAGGCTCATTGGCTGAATCACCCTGTACATATTCTTGTCAATATTAGAGAAGACATAGTAGCTTCCGTCCTCTTCCTACAGTTATCATATACTCTGTATCTTTTGTTTTGATTTTTCACTGAAAAATAGTTTAACTGGAATAGATTACCAATGTAATCATAAATGACATTCAGACAAGAAATTATTTTTCCCCCATGAAAACACAGGGGGAAAGTTAGGGCAAAATCACGTCAGTGGCAAATGAATTTTATTAACAGCAAACCAAGTTTTAAGACACAGCCAGGACAGCTAACTGGAATTGAGCAAAAGGATATTGCATGCCATAAAATGTGATACTCAGCAAAAAAAAAAAAATTAAAAAAAAATATATGGGAGGTTAGTCTTTCCGAAGTAGCCATTGCTCAGAGACTAGCATATTCTCCAAATTCAGTATTTTCACTTAGAAAAATCCCTTTTCTCTATTGTACACAAGAGTAAGTGATCTTCCCTTCAATAGATTTTGAGATTCGGGACTGTATCAATGGAAAGATATTTCTAGCATTTTTTTAAAATTTTTTTTTCAACTACCTGAAAGGAAGTTGTGGAGAGCTGGGGTTCAACCTCTTCTCACAGATAACTAGTGATAGGACAAGAGGGAATGGCCTCACATTGCTCCAGGGGAGGTTCAGGTTGGAAATGAGGAGACATTTCCTCTCAGAAAGAGCAGTCAGGCATTGGAATGGGTTGCCCAGGGAGGTGGTGGCATCACCGTCCCTGGGGATGTTTAAGGAAAGGTTGGAGACGGTGCTTAGGGACATGGTTTAGTGGGTGATATTGGTGGTAAGAGGATGGTTGGACCAGATGATCTTGGAGGTCTTTTTCAACCTTAATGCTTCTATGATTCTTTAAGAAAAAAAAAGATTGGTATTAAAATTGGTCATGTCTAACAAACCTGGCACATATGCGAGGAAAAAATCGCTTTAAAGTAGCTATATTTTTGGTTTTCATGCTGACAGTAAAACAGGTTCTGAGATGTGGGAACAGACTGACATTCTCCTGAGTTTCATGGATCTGTTTCTCTGAAATACCCATGATGGTCGAAGGAAACAAAGCTTTTGAAGAGGTACATAACCCTGCCTTCAGCATACAACATTTAATTTTCAGGAGACAGAGAACGCATTTCATTTTTAAAAGTAGCTATCAAACACGTCATGTCAGAGGATAATCTAAAAGGCATGTAATCTACAACTGCCTTATTCCTAAAAGGGAAGATTATCAAATGGAGAATTAAAAAGTTTAAACTGAGCTATCGAAGCAGCGCAATACACAAACACTGAGCTGAGGTGTGGTATGTCATTACCTAGCACTTGCTTCTTGGTAAGCACAGTACCATCAATTCTCATTTCTTTTTATTCAGAGGATACTAAATGCTCTCAAGGGTATTTTAAGGTGGTGAGAGAGAGTTCCCCACAGGGTCTCAACCTCATAAAAGCTCGGGTCACAACCTGTATGCGTGCATTTGGCTGAGGAGATTGGAGCCTTATAAACCTGTATATCAGCTCGGGGCACTGTGTGGCTTTCAAGGCCAGTGACAGACCCCGTGAGGTGGCATACTTTGGAGAGAAAATGGAAAACTTTCGCTGGCTTTTCGGCAGGGCCTGGCGGCTTCGGGGGGACGTGAGGCTTTCCCGAGGAACGCTAAAATGGCGGCAGGGCGACCGGGAGGGCTTGCCGTGCCCGGGGCACAGCAGGCACCCCTCCTGCACCCTGCTCCTTGTGAACATCGTCGGAGATATGCCTTTCGAGCCCTCCTTTCCCATGATCCACGCGCCCTCCCGGCGTTAGATTTCAGCTTAGCTCCTTTATTTTGAGGCAAAACCTGAAAATAACCCACATTTCCTCAGAGCTTCCCGTTCCCTGCCCATACCACCGCCAGCCGCCCCCCCGCCGCGGATCGGGACGGGACGGGACGGGACGGGACAGGATGGAACGGGACGGGACGGGAAGGAGGGAGAGAAAGAGGGAGGCGGCCCTTGCAGCGGCTTCCTCCCGCCCTCCCTTCCTCCGGCCGCCGCCAGGAGCCAGCCATGGCCCCGGGGCTGGGCGGGCTCCGCGGCTCGGCGGGGCCGGGGGAGCGGTGAGGGGCAGGGGGCCGCTGCTGGGGCAGGGAGCAGCCGCCTCCGGGAACGGCGCCTCCTCCTCCCCTCGGTGTTAACCCCTCCCCGGGTTAACCCAGGGGGTTATCCATGGGGACGGCGTCGTCGCTGGTGAGCCCGGCGGGAGGGGTCGGGGAGGTGATCGAGGACACGTACGGCGGCGGCGAGGCCTGCGAGATCCCGGTGGAGGTGAAGCCCAAGGCCCGGCTGCTGCGCGGCTCCCTGCGGCGCGTCGGGGCCTCGCGGCCCGGCGGCCTGATCGGGGCCAGCTTCAAGTCGACCGCCTCGGTGCAGGAGCTGGAGTGCGTGGCCGAGTACGAGCGCCTGAAGAAGGAGTACGAGATCTTCCGCGTCAGCAAGAACAACGAGGTGGCCTCCATGGTGAAGAAGGAGGCCAAGCTGGACAGGGAGAACAAGCGGCTGCGCGCCGAGCTGCAGGTAGCCCCCCGCCGCCCCCTCGGACCACTCGCCCTGCTTCACGGGAGAGCTGTGGCGGGGAGGCGAGGAGCGCGATGGTTTTTCCTTTCCGAGGAAGGCAGGGTGCTGGGGAAGTGGCATATGTCCCCACGCCACCCTGGTGAGCTGTCAAGGTGTGGCCAAGGCGCGCCTCTAGGGACGGGGCCGAGCGCTGCATCTCCTCTGCAGCAGGGAGAGTTGTAGGGTGCTGGGTTGGCGCTGTCCTGATCGGGAATGTTTTTGACAAGCTGAGGCTTGTATTGGCTATTCTGCTCTCTCAGAAAAAAAAAAACAAAAAACAAAAAACAACGGTGTGTTAAATGTTTTCAGGCACTTCAGAAAACTTACCAGAAAATACTCAGAGAGAAAGAATGCGCGTTAGAAGCTAAATACCAAGCCATGGAGAGAGCTGCAACGTTTGAACATGATCGAGACAAGGTCAAAAGGCAGTTTAAGGTATGGCTTGACTTTTCTTTCCCTGGGAAAATGATCAAAAAAAAAGATAAATATATTACTTGGTCACATTCCCAAATGAACTCCTTTCCAACAGCTTTTACGGGGACCTTTCCATCTTAAAAAGATTGCAGTATCATGGTCTTGGCTGATTATTTTCTTCAAAATAATCTTACTAAAACTTCCCTATAAAACAGAGAAAAAATAGAAAACAACCTTTTACATACTAAAAGGAGGATACTCAGTGATGCATTTTCAGCTAAATTCCTGTGTTATTTCAACACAGATTCTTGCAATTTTGGTACCTGAGAGTGACAGGAAAATGTGTGCCGCAGACTGACACGTGCTGAAGGAACATATAAACACAATTTTATTATTTCTCAATATATATTTGTATTTAGCATTTTAAGGCTACTAGGTTACATTGAAGAGATGTGTATTGGTACATCTATTTTGACTGCTGAAAAATGACAGCCAGTTAAAGAGAAAAGCCTTTGCACTTCTTTGGGGGATGACTTGAAAGGCCAAGCTGATGCTTTTCCCTTGCTGCAGATGATAATATTTTCACCATCCAAAGCAGGGCAATAGGCCTTGTTTTTGCACTGTTTTAAGCTTCTTGATATCTTTACATGTAACAGGTGTTCATATTTAGCAGATAAATTAAAAGAGTTTTTTTTTGAGTTAATTTAAGAAAATGAGACTTGAAGAGGATTTCATCTCGTTGTATTTAAATCTAGGTTCTTGTTTTCTTCCCCTTACAATGGTAGTGTTTTAAAAACTGGACTGCTAGAGATACTTGATTGTGTTCTATTTTTGGAAAAAATAAAAAGGAACCTTTGAAAGAAATTACTACTTGTGGTGATTCTGAAGACACTAAACTTTAAAAGGTCAAGAAAGTTACTTGCCATTTTTAATGAGCTTCCCATACTAATGCAGACTCCTAACATTCAGAACAGTAGGCTAAGCTTGAAAATGGTAAGATTTTAAAATTAGACATTTTAAACTATGTTTTCTGCTCATTTATAGACTTATGTTTATTTTTTATTGTTCACATTTAGCCTTTCCCTGCTAAAGGAATGCTAGAAAGTTATTTTTCTAATTGAGAGCACATAATAAGAATTCAGGAACATGATACTGAATTTCAAAAGATTTATGGTGTGTATTTCAATCTTATGTTTTTCTCCACTTATAGATTTTTAGAGAAACTAAAGAAAATGAGATTCAGGACTTACTGAGGGCCAAACGAGAGCTAGAAGCAAAACTTCAGAGACTTCAGGCCCAGGGAATCCAAGTGTTTGATCCTGAAGAGTCTGATTCTGATGACAATTGTACAGATGTTACAGGTAAGAATTTCATGCCTAGCATTTTGTGTTGAAACATGACTGAAGGCTATGAATAGTAAAGCAGAAGGTTTACTATTTATCTTCTGTTTATTAATCCAGCTTGAAAAGCAACATAAAATGTTTCCAAGGATAAAAGGAGCTGCCTTTACAAACCTAGTTTATATTGTGAGAAAACCCAATTTTCTGGTCTTATGCAGGAATCAATGGAGAAAATAGAGCACTGTCTAGACACAGTGACTCGGAGTTTTTTTTTTAATTGTTCTTTGAACAATTCTGAGTTTTGTAGTTTCTTCCAAACTTTTTTGAGCTTTCTTATTCTAGATCTGAGAGGTTATGTTCCAAAGGATCCAGAAGAGTACAACTGAAACCAGAGGGAATCTTAGACTTAAAACTATGGATGAAGAAGTATCCCAGTCTCTGCTACTGTACTTTTCAAAGTAGCAGATATAGATATTTAACATGAACTGGCCAAAAGAGTAATTTCATTGAAGAATTTTTTGAAAGGGAAACCCTAGCAAACTTAATGATACAAAAGACAAAGCATTGTATATACCATAAAAGGTATTTGATAATACGGGAGGGATTCAGATAGGTATGTGATCAGTTACGTCGCTTTGTATCTGATTCAAAATTGAGCAGTAAGCGTAGCAGACAGTTAACACCTTGACACTGTTAAGGATTGCTACCATTTACTTCTTGCACCATGAAGGGTTACTGAGGAAACCCTGCATTCAAGTGCTGTTGCATAACGTGCTTTGCTTACTGAGATATATCAACAATCACATCTTGTCAGCAATATTAATATGTGATGTTTAAAACTAGAAACATTTCAAAATGCAGTGATTGTCTCCTTGCATAGCAATTGTCCATTTGAACTGTAGTGGTACAGATAGTCTTCTTTTATATAACTTTTTGGCCTTTTGTGTTAAATTCATTTTTGAATTCATACTTCCCTTCTTATGTTTTTGTAAGTCTTTTTCAATTTCACAGTTTTCTCCACTAAAGATTATTTAGTGTTTATATAGTTCAGCAGAAGCACAATCCGGGTGTATTATGAAGAGATGCTGCAAAAGCTGTCTCACACAGCACAGAAAATGTATTTCAATCCTGACTTAGAGCCCCTTTGCATTCTTTCAGCTCTGGAACATTCCTGAACAAAAGTAGTCAATTTTGTGATGTGTACAAATGACTGCAGCAATACTGTGAACTGTTTTACTGATTTGTAATCCAAGTCAGCATTTGAACCCAATAGATGTGAGCAATCCAAGTAATAACAAGTAATAGCAAATAACCACATCCTTTATGAGGATGGTTTCCCAATAACTTCAGACAAACACTCGTTTAGAACTACAGGACACGGAGGTGTGAGCAAATCTGATAAAGGAGGAAAGAAAAAAAGATCAGTACCATGTGACAGTAGATTTCAGATTTCAGCTGGAACATTTAAGACTGATTACTTACTTTTTTAAATGATAATTAAGGGAGGTTTTTGTTTGTTTGTTTTTCTTTTTCTTTTCCATTTTTAGCTGCTGGGGCACAATCTGAATATTGGACTGGAGGAGCCCTGGGAAGTGAGCCATCCATGGGTAGTATGATGCAGCTTCAGCAGTCTTTCAGAGGGCCTGAATTTGCTCATAGCTCCATAGATGTTGAGGGACCATTTGCAAATATAAACAGAGGTAAGTAATGGCGGCCTGTTTTGCTGGGATTGTATGCATTTATGCCATTTTTTTTTCAGTCCATTTTTAGCTAATTTGACTAAAGGATTATTTGGAAAGTTTCTTTGCAAAAATAAAAGGAATCCGTAGTTTTAAATAGCAAGTTGCATTTAATATATATAACTATGATACGTGCAGTAGTGATTTTAGCAAACAGCAGTGAACAGTGCCTATTTGTGAATAAACCAAATACTTTGTTCTTCATGTTGATTAAGGAAGATAGTTACCTCTTTCAGTGTCTGCTGGGATTCTTTTTTCCAGTTTGATTCAAATCTCCAGCTTCCTGAATGTGGATGTTACATTGGTATTAGCATAAGCTATATCTCTGTTTTCTCGCTGGATTTTGCATAGTTTCTGACTCTGATTAGGGTGCTGTTCATTTAAATCTGATTGCAAGACCGAGATGTATACTTCTTTACATGAATCAGTGTTAGATATTTTGTTATCGATAATTGTTGCTTTTGAACTTTGTTTCCCAAATAGCCTATTGCAAACGGGGTTCGGGTTCTCTATTTTCCCTCACTGTTGTCCTGGCCCTGGAACCCCTCGTGCATCGCTGTTCCTCCCTTTTTTCCTCAGTCCTTCAAGCTCTGATTCAGACGTCTCTGCCTGCAAAGTGGGAGGGGAGGGTCTGCTCTGTGATGGTGACAGCTTCATATACTAGACCTTTCATCGTGCCAGGTGGTACTGAAAGGGAAGCCTATTCCTGGCTTGAAAGAATGTTCAACCACAAAATAGAGAGCCTAAGAAAGTTTTAAAATTCATTACTTCTATAGGGAATTGATGTACAGTACAAATATAGAAGGCTATTGACTTTATATCAAGAAGAGGCACTTCCCGTAATGTTTCACTGTCGTTAATTAACATGGTCTAATTGAAATACATGTAGATATGAGGAAAAAAAAAAGAGTTTGATTGTGTTTTTATTTCTGCATATTTTATCTATTTTACAGCTGTTGACTTGATTTTTGTACATACGTTTCATCAATGCTATTTTAAATGAAATATCATTTTAATGATAATACACGTTTAACAATATCTCTTTGCCACATTATCAAATTACATGACGTTATCAGATGGTATGTGTTCTCTAAATTCAATTTTAAAAAAATAAAAATAGAGTAAAAATGTTACTACTATTTTAAACAAAATGTAGTATTAATGATGTTAAGAGGTGATGGCTTATCCATCATCCAGTGTAGTCAATGTGGAGATCTCTAGACTTTTTTTTTTTATTTATTGGCAGATGACTGGGATGCTGCTGTCGCCAGTTTATTGCAGGTTACTCCTCTGTTTTCTCACTCTCTGTGGAGTAACACAGTAAGATGTTTTATTATTAATACTGATGAGACTCAACGAGAAGTGGAGATCTTCATTAAAGTGAGTACCTCACAAACCTTTTGTTTCCATTGGGATACTTATTCAGAAATTTGTCCAATATTTCTTGAAAGCTTTAGTAGCTGTATCCTAATTTCAGTGAATTCAGAGAAAGTCTTTTCAAGGACTTCAGGGGAAGAAACTGCATAGACAAAAAAAAAAAAAGGGATTTATCTAGTAGGTCCTTGATGCTATACAGATTTATTACTAAAGCAGTTTCAAATTTTCTTTCAGAACTACTCACCAAAACTTCAAAGAATCTGTGAGACAATGGGCTACTTCTTTCAAGTTGTTCATTTTCCAGCAGAAAATGAAAATCATTTTAAGGATGTAAGAAAATGGGAAATTGAAAAAAGTTCATTAGTCATTTTGCTCCTACATCTAACTTTGCCAAGGTAAGTATTTTCCAGACTGGTAAAGTAAATGGAAACTGGTAATTTATGCAGAGTGCATAGCTTATTAGAATGTATGAGATCCTTTTCTCAGTACATTTCCAAAGATATTATCTTCTAAGTCGTACTCCTTCAAACTTCGAGTTTACTAGTGCACACAGTTAAAAGAATGTATCAGTTTTGGTCATTTACTTTTTCCTATATCTTTAGATTCTGTTAAAATTCAGCATGAAAGATGCCTTCATAATAAGGAAACGCTTTGCTTTCCAAGATCAGCTCTCTGCTGTCCCGCTGGTCCCTCACATGGCTGGCATGAATGTCTTCAGTGTTTTTCATTTACTTATCTATCCTTACATGTGCCTTGATTTTACTCTGTCACACATTATTTTCTATCTCTATCACCTTTTTGGACTAATTTCATGGCTCCTCGTTGTGGTACCTTATGCTAGCTTTCTACAACTTAATTTACTAAACTCATGATATTTTAAGACACACGGTGGTGCAATGTTTTCTATTTGTTCGGTAAGTTATGGCCTAACCTTCTAGAAGAAGACACTTAAATTTCTAAATGAAAAACCCTGAACTGAAGATATTTTTAGAATTGTGTTTCTATGGTGTATTTGGGAATTTTGGGCAGAGAGTTTGATTTTGGTGGTTTTGGGGGAAGTAGGGATAAATTTTGCTGAAACAAGAGATTAGAAAACATAAAAATTAAAGATTTTGGAGTGGTCATTCCAAAACATCTGTATGAAAGTATAAATCTGAAAATACTGATATGCTCTAAGTTTCATAGTTGGGCTAGATTTTGAACTCTGGGGATTTCACAGCTGTTGCTTTATTAGAGTATTAACTAGACCTACTGTTTCTGTAAGTAAAACCTGTTTCCCCAGAGAACTAAAGGCTGGCTTAAACACTAGTTGACAAGATTTATAGCAGTGGAGTGCATGAGGGAACAGCAAGGTACCACAGATGATTTTGATTTGTTTTCTTAGAGGAATTGGGCTAGAACTGCCGTACATTTATGCTCTGAGAAAGTGTCTGCTGCTGAGGAGCCATTGCCACCTCAAGGGGACACTGTTGCCAAATAACCCAGTGTTATGTGTGTGGGTCACAAGTGTTTAAAAAAAAATTCTGCCAACAGTGTTCACTTATTTATTTCTTTTATAAAATCTATGACGAAGCTCAAGGTACTCATATGAAGAAAATAAGAAAAAGACAGAGAAATCCTGTCTGCTACTGTCAGCATCCCCAAGTTGTATAGTCCTTTTTGTGGAACAGCAATAGATTGCTGGGTGTGATATCCATGGAATCACTTCTTCCACACATATTAAGTACTTTTCAGATTGGAGGAGTTTAATTCTGCTTTTCAACTACTGTATACTAAGAGACTATCCTATGTCTCACAAACACTACAGGACTTTTCCTTGTAATGTATATTCTTTCTTCAAAGAATAGAACAGCCTTCAAAGAAGTAACAGCAAAACATATATATGATGCTTGTTAATCATGCGTGAATCCATGTTCTTTCCTTGCAAGACAATTATTTTTCACTCTGCATATTGGTATGACAGGAAGATCAGCTTTTAATTTACAAAGCGTTAGCCAAAGAATTAATGGTTTTAATATTTATAGTATAAGTAGCATACATTTTTCATATAACTGATCTTTGCTTCAGGGTTTATCTTAAGTTCTCAGATGAAATATTTGGTCGTCTGTGTTGTAAATAGATATGACTTTTGAATTAGATTTTGCAGTGAAACCCACCTTCGGAGCTTGTGTTGATTGAGCTATTTACTACAGCAGTGTAATATAGCACAAGAATGCTGATTTCCAATCTAGTTGTTTGTTGGAGGACTGTGAAGAAGCCTTCTTGAAAAATCCCGAAGAAAAACCCCGTCTGATTTACCACAGAATGGATGATGATGGAGTCAGCCCAGGCTCAGTGCAGCAGTTAATTGAGCAAATTTCTTGTGTGAACAAAGCAAAGGTACAGTATTTTAAAGGCTGTTGAATTTTGAAAGGCTTACTTTCTTGCCGTAACTAAGATCAAGTGCTAGTAGTCCCAGATATTTGGAGAAATTTCATTATGCTTATTGCTTTGGATACTCATTATATGAGCAGGTAGATGAATCTGAAATTTATGAAGATTGTGAAATTTTCATTAGTGGGGAAAAAAAAATCCCGTTGCTTTTTTACTGAAAAAAAGTCCTTGTGTTATAGGGATGGAATTTCTCATCTGTGTTTAGCCATGTAAATGGCAAAGGTATTTATCTCAGGTCCCTCTCCAGACACTGCAGAGAGAAGCATATCTCCAGAGAGATTCCTCATATCCAAAAACAGATCGGTGGCCTATCATCTCTCTCTGTATAGGGGGCTGTTAAGAACAGCTGAGACTAAATGCCCAACTTCTAAATGCTTAGGTAAAGTGAATCCTACCTAAGGAGTACAACAGAATGGAATTTAAATGTGTTGCAAATTGCTTTTGTTGGAAGTCCTAAATATTGTTTCCAGTTGGATTCAAAGTTGCTTCATGCATTGTCATCTATCTTTTCAGATGATTGATCATGTGGGAGGTGTGGAGGAAGGATCACACAAAATCTATACTTGTGTAGAAAAGATTATTAAACAGGTAGGGTACCTGATGCATTTCAGCTTTTTCTGTTCCATCTCTGATTTATGATCTCAGATACTGTCAGTGATTGCAATATGCCGCGTCAGTGTAACTCAAAGGGTCTTCTTGTGTTTTATCATTCATACCTGGCAAGCAAGGAAAACTTAAAGTGGGGAAAAATTATCCTGAACTGAGCACTGCTTTTATGAACAGAAGGAGAAATAACAGAGCAAGGGGTCTAGTGATGGGCTAAATTCTTTGTTAACATGATGTTCCATATCCTGGGATAATGAAAGATCACATAGCTGATTCTCAGTATCCTTCCCTATTGTGAGTTGCTTCTACTTAGAGAAGACTAAAACCGGTATATTGAGACCTGTGTGTTTAGAGTTCACTTGGATTCATCTAATAGCTCATTTAGTTACGTTCTCTGCTGGCATGAAAGAGAATGAGCATATTGCACACAGTGGCACTGAGAATAACGCTATATGTGCCCGTACTTTTAAGATTTATAGTTGTAGTTGTTTCCATGCAATTTTCTTTTACTCAGGATATATTGGGCTGTGAAATGACAGAACCAGAAGGCAAAGATTTGGGTAATAAGGAAGAGTCCACTGCTCCTGAAGAAGAAGTTTTTGGTGATGTCTTGTGGGATGCACATGATGAACAAGAACAGATGGAAGCTTTTCAGCAGGCCTCTAATTCAACATGTGAGCTGGGATTTGAGAAAGTAAGTATACTGGAAATGTATATGGATGAAGAGAAAGCCATCGCTTGTTTCCATCTCTTGTGAGGCAAGATGTAGTTCTACTAAAGAAGTTGTGTCTGAGAGCCTCCTAGGGGCTGCTACTCCTTAGGCTAGAAGAAGCCATATGTCTTATGTAGATGGCATATTTATTTTCTGGGAGAGATGCCAGTTTGCCTCTTGTTGAATGGCATTGATGAAGAAGCAGTTTTTGTTTCTACAGTGAGGAAAAGAACCATTGTGTGCCAGAAATAGTGTCCTCCAGCTAGACTTCGGGTGTCATTAGGAAAAACTCTGAATGTCTTTTTTTAAACGGAAATTGGAGCTCTGTCTTGACAACTGGAGTTAGGCTTTCTGCAGATGGCTAATGAAAAATTTCACCTCATTGTACAACCATACATATGTGAGAATAATATCAGAAATTTAAAAGTAAAGAGCTGCTGAATAAGTCAGTATAAAATAACTTTTTTGAAACTTGGGGGTGCCAAGAACGGATGTATATATAGAGAAAGTAGAATGAATGTAGGAAGAAAAAATGTTGAAGTGGTCATGGAAAGTGATGTCACAGTTGAATTGGGCAATATTCTTTGATGTTAGGACGTAATGTAAGGATGCAGTTTCTATGTTAATGGGTTTAAGGTATTAGGATCCCTATGTTATTAGCACAACTTATTCTTTTACTTCATTGCTCATATATTAACAAGTGGTTGGAGGATTGTGCCACCTTTACTACATATTAGAACCGTAAAATAGAATGTTAAAAGGAAAGATACGTATGTGTATCGTAGTGTGCCTCCACTTCTTGTTTGCAGACAAAATATTTCTCCTAAGTGAATGAAGGGTGTGTGGTTTTTTGTTTGTTTGTTTTGTTTTAAATCGTTCTGAGCTCTGCTATAACATTCTTGGCCATTCATGTGGTGAAAGAAAGCTTTGTGTGTGTGTGCGCGCGTGTGCTTTACAGCTTCATAATGTTATGGCAGATGCAAACTTTGAAGGCTTTGTCCTGACAAACATATCCAATACAGTAGAGTAGATGGGGCATGGTGTGTGTTGGGGAAAGGCTGAATTAAAATGACACCCAAAGGCTTTACTATATTAATACCAGTTTGGTGTACTAGCACTGAAAGTCCCTACTAAATCAAGTTTTGGAAAAAATGTTCATATACTTTACATTTTCTTCAAAAGAGATGATAAATTTTGTGGTTTAAATGTTTCATTAAAAAGTTCTTTCAATCTGCATTGAGTTATATTTTAGTGTTTATTACCCTACTTTAATAAACTTGTACATACATTTAGTTTTTAGATGGTTTACAATAACAAGTGGCGTATTTTTTCCTTAAACAGTAGAATATTTGTAATGGTTGTGTCTTTTTTACAGTACTTTGAACGTCTAAATGACCTAGTAGCAGCACCAGCTCCAATTCCACCTCTGCTTGTATCAGGAGGACCAGGTTCTGGGAAATCTCTCCTTCTGTCAAAATGGTAGTGACATTTTATTTTTTTTTACTGAAATAAAGGGAAAGAAAGATCAGACCCAATAGTTTATCATAGAAATCCTTTTTATGGTCACTTGTAGACTATGATAGGATTGCTGCCATTAAAATAAATCGATAGTGCCATTACTTTTAACAAGCTCAGTATCATGTGACTATCCATTGCCATGAAGGGCATTTGTTAATGGCTGCCAGTACTGGGGAGAGCAAAAATGGAAATGGATAAAAGATTCGATTATAGCTCAGAAAACATCTACCCAATTTTGTAAAGTAAATGCCGATCACCTCTTCTAGCTCAGACATTCTACCCTCTTGGCAAAACTGATTATTTTTGAGTTATATGTGCAAAAATGTAGTCTGTTAGATATTTTTGTTTGTTTGTTTTTGTTTTTCTCTTTAGGATTCAGCTGCAACAGAAACATTCACCAAACACTCTAATTCTTTACCACTTTGTTGGGAGGCCCATGTCTACCAGTTCAGAATCTGCATTGATAATTAAACGCCTTACTTTAAAGGTATGCTACATTATGACATTCCCTGCATTGCATGATTCCTTGGAAAGTGATATTGTCTCTGTGTATGCCAGAAGAAAAACTTCTACAGGTTTTTCTACATCCAGTACAAGTAATGAAAGTGTAAGGCATTATAGAAGGGGGGAATCTGATCCTACACATTGAATGAAGATCCCTTAAATTGTATCTCTGGGATATGCATAATAGTTATGCTTCTAGTGACCAATCTTGATGGCTTATAAAGCCATAAAAGCTTCTTCCAAACTTTTTTTTCCCATCTGGCTGATGAGAGAGGTAGGTGGTTTCTGTTCTATGTATTTAGAAACCTGAGGCTGTATTTGCCAGTTGGCACAGTATTGGTCCTAGACTAGTCTCTCTAAAAAGCTAATTTATTTTTCCATTGTGTGTTAGATCAGGTGGAATATATGTAAATGTGCGATATATGGAAATGAATGAGGAGTATTTTTCTGCTAGGGTCTGAGCTTTCTTTTTCCTCCAGATGGTGGCAGAAAGGACCTCACAGGACTAAAACCTTTAGATAAATCGTGTGCTCCTTGCAATTTTCTCATGTATTTCAGAAGTCTGCCTTTTTTAACCTGTGCAACTTTTAAGTCCTTTTAAGTCTCCAGATCCCTTGTCCACTGTGTGAATTCTAGTTATCTCTCTAGAATTTATGTAGTGAGTTCAATAAATATTATTTGTTCTGCATTTGCTGGCTTTCTGAATAAAGTAGAAAAAAAAAAATCCTGTGTGAATTTGACTAGAACAATTACCCCAAGATTTTACGATTTTTTTTCTCGTGTCTATAGGTCTGTCTTCAACTCTGTTAGTTGATTTTTAAGGTAGAATTTGTTATGTATGTTTACAATTTTGCAGCTTATGCAACATTCCTGGTTAGTGTCACCTCTGACCTTGGATCCAGCTAAACTTCTGGAAGAATTTCCACGTTGGCTAGAGAAACTTTCTGCACGCCATCAGGGCAGCATAATTATAATTATTGATTCTATTGACCAAATACAGGTATGTTTTCAAAATACTTGTCATTTGTCAGTCCAAAATAAACTTTCACTACTGTAATAAGTTCAGCTATATCTATGTAACAGAAATATTAATGTTTGCTTTGCTGTGAAGAGCACATGTAAAAATAATTTGCAATAAGTGCAGATGAGTTAAAATAGTCAGTTTTATAGATGAAATTTGTATTTTATGGGTGTTTGCTTGCTTGCTTGTTTTTAATTTTATTTGCCTGAACACATTTATTTTTGAGTAGCCCAGGTACATTATTTACGCAGATGTTTGTTGCTGTGAACTACTTACTGGGCCTGTAAATTGCCCAGTTTTTATGAGGTGAACACTGTAGCAATAGTATTCTGTCTGCTTTATTTAATGTTCAGTCGTGTTGATAAGTATTAATGGATCATTTAGTACTGTTTCAAGAATCAGATCATGAACAATTTGTAAGGACACCGGAGAATTCAAAACTCCATTCTCTGAGCTGTGCAATTAATGAAACCTATCAACTCCTGGCATTTGTTTTGAACAAGTCTTGTATTAAATAATCAAAATTTGTTTTTAAGCAAGCTGAAAAGCATATGAAATGGCTGATAGATCCCCTGCCAGTGAATGTGAGAGTGATTGTATCAGTGAACGTAGAAACATGTCCACAAGCTTGGAGGTATGTTACATTTCTGAGATGTTTCACAGTAGCCTTGCTTAAAATAATTACAGTTACTAGTTTAAGAGCAAATGGTCAGATTTATTAAGGCCTGGAGATGTAATCAATAGATAAGGTTTTGCAACTGTTGTGGAGGAGGAAAGCTCCTCTGTTGCAACTGCAGCTTTTACCTGTTGTGAAACCAGATTTTTGTTTTACTCTGATGGACCTATCCACATGACTCTATGTGAGAGGATCAGTCACGTGCACATCAAGAACTGCAATACTGTGATGTAGATCCAGAATAAGGGTAAAAGTTGAAATTGGCTTGTGATGACTAGAATTTCTTAGTAGCAGGGAGTAAGTTCAATTACTGGTTTCATATCAATCTTTAAAAAGCCGTAGAACTTTGATGTCATTTTTTTTTCTTCTCCTCTTGTGTGCTATTTATTAAGTCTGAATATAATTTTGTTCTCTTTTATCAAAGGTTGTGGCCCACTCTTCATCTTGATCCACTGAATTCCAAAGATGTTAAATCTCTCATTAGTGCAGAATGTAACTCTGCAAATGTTAAATTGACTAAAGAGCAGGTATGTCTTTTGCAGTTTTTCTGAAGTACCTAACTCCACTATAACTTTTAATGAAAACATGGAAAGATGAAACAGTACAGCTGCCAAGAGAAAGTATTTTATTTAATTAACTAAATAGTACTGTTCAGCATAGAGTCTGAGTGTTTCTTTACTTTTTTTTTTTTTTTTTTGCCTTGTGGCTCATAGCACCAAAGCACAGATGGAACAGTGTAAATTATTAACAGGAAAACTGTACAGTCACACATATTGCTGTAAACATATTCTTTTCATTTTAGAATCATAGAAGGTTTAGTATTGCATAATAATATAACACTGTCTAGGTGGTGGAAAAATATTTTACCTCGTTCCCTTGAAAACTAATGCTGTATGGTAGTTCTCATTTTTAGAGATGTAATGAATAGATGCTAACTCTTACCCTTAAATTGGAAGGGAAACTTTAGCTTGTATTATGCCTGGTAAACCATGAAGTATTTTGTGCACTAGTTTCATGTCATACTCTTCAGATTTTACACATAGAAGCGTATCTAAAACTTCTATTTTCTTGTCAAATGGTGAACTTCATATTGGTGTCGTTAATTTTGTCTTAGCTTACAGATTTTGTTTAAAATCTTGTAGGAGAAGAAGCTTGAGAGACATTGTCGTTCTGCCACAACTTGCAATGCATTGTATGTCACTCTTTTGGGCAAAACCATTGCTTGGTAGGTACAGATGATTCTGCAGTTATGCTCATCACTAGCTTAGAAGGTTGAAAGTAGATTTGCTAGCATTTTGGAATATATTAATTTAATATAGAGTGAATCCCATTAAGAAAAAACAGCAGAACAGTGTATGAAGTTCACCCCTTCACTGACTGGGGAATGCAATGGGAGGAAAGATCAGGGAGTAAATAATCTCTGCCATTTTGATAAGAAGTGAATTCAGAGAGCTCTGACTATCATTCTGACTTCAACTCTTCTGTTTTTCTTCTATTTTTTTGTTGTTTCAAATATATCAGTTACTTAAATGCTTTTTAGTGGCATTTGGAGAATGTTGGTATTGTTTCATTAAATGGTTTAATTCAGGTCTGCTGTATTTACTGATGTACCAGATAGTTTGCCTCATAAATTTTAAGGCTGAAAGGGAGTTTAGCAATTGTTTAGTATAACATCCTGCATGTGGTATTTTGCTGTGTAATTTCTGCTGTGGAGAAAATTAATCTTCCCTCTTGTGCAACAGAATACTTTTAAGTGCGTTGGCTTAGTATTAACCTAGACTTCATCTTGTTGAGAAGGCTCCGTTTCTAATTTAGAGACTCACAGAAGATGATAATTTACTGTGGGTGATTTTCTTTCTTTTTTGTTTCTGTTTTGTGTTCTAGAATGCTTAATTGCTCTGGAAAACATGCTTTGTAAATGCATTAGGTGCAACAGCAACGTGAGGTTTTACCTTTATCCAACCTGATGTTCTTACTCTGTGCTCCTGCTGGAGGAAAGAACACTGCAACATACTGTTTCTTGAAAATAAAAATGGTGCAGTTATTTAGAAAAATCAGAGAATATGATGGCAGGTGGCTTAAGAAATTCACCTCTTTTGGTCTTAATGTTGCCTGGTGCTGTGTACCTTATAAACCCAGTAGGAAATTCAGAGCATTTTTGACGCAGAGCTCTTTGGTAGTTTCAGTTCATCGTGCTCAAAGAAATGTAATATGCTAAAGCACGTCCTTTTTGTCCGTCTGCTCAGTGTTGGAAGTACAGGAAATATTGATGAAACCCTTCAACAGTGTTTCCAATGCCAAGACACAGTGTCCCTGTACAGGCTTGTTCTGAGATCAATTCAAGAATCATTGCGGAGTGATAAGGAGAAAGGTCTTTTGAGAGAGGTAAGCAGAGAATGATTTCTACAGGAAATATATATTCTTTACTGTAAAGAGTTTTTCTTAAATTAAAGGCAAATACTGATTCATATTAGTTCATATGTATGATTCAGAGGTTATGTCATTATTAATTACAGACAGGAAATTGTATTAATCTAATTTTATGTATTGCATAAGTACAGAACATCTGACTCCTCTGTGTTAAATTTAAACTAAATCATTATCTCACAGAACAAAACAGAACTTCTTCACTATGATGTGATGTAGAATCAGCACTTCCTTTGGTCCCCTGATCCAGTGATTAACTACATTAAGCATAGTAAATCTAATCAAAGCATGGTATCTTGTGAATTCAGGGCACAGCTTATTAGATTTTTGATTCCTCTTCCTGCTTCTGCAGAATTTCCCTGTTTAGTGGAATATTTTTTGAATTAGAACATGATACTCAACGATTGCAAGAAGTTCTTTGGTGCTGTCAGCATGGGGCTTTCAGCATATTTTACTTGGATTGAAGTTTTTTATGATAATGGAGTTACCTTTTCTCCAAAGTGTTTTAGAGGAAGATCTATGGAACCATTTGTTTGTCCCAGATGTCAGTTATTTGTCCCATTTGGTGCTTTATCTGTTAGAATATTGAACTAGTAGCACTGAGGATTTTTCTTTGAGGATAGAAAAGGGAAAGGGTTTATATAAATGTTTTTTTTTCTGTGTCGTGTAAAGTTATAGATGGTAATGCACGATGTTTTTCTTTGGATTTCAGTAATCTGAGATCTGCAGCAAATATTGCTGACTAACTGTGTAAGCTATTTTTTCTGCTTTACCTTAGATACTGTGTGTCATTGGTGTAAGCCACAATGGTGTAAGTGAATCAGAGCTGATGGAACTTTATCCTGAACTGTCTTCTGCTGTGTTAGCCTTGCTTGTTCACAGCCTGCACAAAATGTGTTTGCTGACATATGGCTGTGGTTTGCTAAAGTTCCAGCATCTCCAGGTAATTTTTTAAATTCTAAACACATGCAAGTGCAACTCCACCAATGCAAAAGCTTTGTACAGATTCTGCTCTTGACCATATTATGGTAAATGCTGGAGGCTTTTCAATCTGTTTTTGTTCACCCAACTTTACACCTGATTACATTCAGAGTTCATTTTCTCTTTCTCTCAGAGAAGTTAAGTTGCTTACAGATCCTTGCCTTATTACACCCCAAGTCCCTACTGTTCTTAAGATAAGTTCTGTTATTAACTAGGTAGCCTTTCATCTGCGTTTGCTCATCTGTTTTCCTTAACTTCTGGACTGATGTTAGAATCACCTTGAAAACTACTACACCTGTGTTACCATTATTGGTCAGTATAGTTCAGCAGTTAAAAACCTGGCATTTCGAGCCTTCAGAAACTTCCGACCTATCAGATGTTAACTCAGGGTGTCCCAGAAAACACTAGTTCCATAAAAACAAGCTGAATTGAGGGAGGGAGTGTTACCTGAATAACCAGAGCTTTGGTATAACATAAGACAATGTTTGTACTGCTTTTGGCATTGAAAGATTTTTATTATAACATGAGACTTGTTTAATTAAAAAGAGAAATAATCTTGCATAGCTCCCTGTGTGTTATCTGACTTAATAAGGGTGACTTACTAAACAAATGGAATGCATTCTCTTTCTCTCTCTGGTACTCTCTTTCAGGCTTGGGAGATGGTGCGATTAGAGTACATGGAAGAAGGTGAAAATGTTATTTCTGCCTATAGACAAAAACTAGTGGACTATTTCACCATGCAGCTAAGGTGGGTCATAATTCCTCAAGATGTACTGAATTGTAGGCTTTATGCCTCATGGATATTTTTGTTTTCTTTATATACCTCCTACTTGGTTTAGTAAATTACCACAGCAGTAGGACCCTACAATACCCTAATTGTCATTTGACCAGTTTATTGTTGATCTGTTGCTTTTTAATCTTGGAACAGATTGAGGACTTTATATTGAGGGGAATAGGCATGCAAAGAAATTACCGTGTGATAAGCTAGGGCATGAACTTATAATAGATCATTTATTTTGTGGTAACTGACCCCATGTAGATTTTTAACTCCTAGTAAATGCTGAGAAGTTTGAGGTTGCTTGGAACTTGAAGAGACAAGAGACTACCTATGTTTAGCAAGCAATAAGCTGAAAGGCTTACAAGTTCATGTCCATCTTGAAAACAGATTTGCATTTACAGTCCTCAGTTAGTGTGTCCCAACTGTGGGCTACTGTTTACTGCATCTCAGAGCGTGCACTGTTGGGTAACAGAAAGCCAGCAGGGCCACAGCGTGCTGTAGAAGGGAGGTACAAAAGGACAGTTCTTCAGGGCTACAACTCTGCTAGCTGGCACAGATTAGCCCATGTGGGAGGGAGGAGCAGCTTCCAGTGGGGTATCGGGGATTTCCAGGGCCCTCTAAGATGAAAATATATGAAGATGTGAGAAAACAGAGTGGATAGGTTTCATAGTAATCTGTCTGTTTAGATATTCAGGTATGGAAACTGTATACTTGCCTAGTTTTCCCGTCAAATCGATGAGTAGTATTTGGACTCTCAGAGTTCTTATTTTTATGGCTTTTCTTTCAATAGTCGAGACAGAGTGACTTGGAGAAGTGCAGATGAACTTCCCTGGCTCTTCCAACAGCAGGGTGACAAGCAAAAGCTACACAACTGTCTTTTGAATCTCTTTGTATCCCAGAACCTTTACAAAAGGTACAAAGGTGGCTGCTGTTTCGGCGGGTATAAACATTTCAAAGGGTTTTGTTGTTGTTGTTTTCATTTGTTTGGTTTTGTCAAGCACGTGAATAATTATTTCTTTGAAAATATAAATCAGAAAATGATAGATCAAGATCGAAGGAACTTGAATAGTAGAGCCTGAAATGTTAATGCACTGGTGACCCTGTTGTTATATAAATAACATATATTTTTTCTTTTCTCTTACAACTGGGGGTTTGGTAAAGGCGTAAATACTGCTGTTGAACTGCAGCGGTCTCCATGGATTGTCTCTGTAGACACTCCGTAGCATAAAGACAAAATTCATGCGTATGGCCCTATTCTTCTAACATAGCATCAGTTTGAATAGAGAGGTGTCAGAGATAAGATGAGCTTCTTATTTCCTTGTTAAAACAGGGGACATTTTGCAGAATTGCTGAGTTACTGGCAGCTGGTTGGGAAAGATAAGAGCTCTATGGCAGCTGAGTATTTTGACTCTCTGAAAGAATATGAAAAAAGCTGTGAGGGAGAGGAAAGTATGATCTGCCTGGCTGATCTTTATGAGACTCTGGGACGGTTTCTTAAGGACCTAGGTCTTCTCAGTCAGGTGAGTACATTTAGAGACTTGTAACAGCAAGGAGGCAAATTAAGCAGAGCTCAGTGTGTGCTTTCTGTTTCAACTGTTAAATTGTTGTGGTATATGAGATGATACCTGCTGCCATCATATTCTGAACTTTGTTGTTACAGGCTGTAGCTCCTTTGCAGCGGTCTCTGGAGATTCGAGAGACTGCACTGGATCCAGACCACCCAAGGGTGGCACAGTCACTTCACCAGCTAGCAGGAGTTTATGTTCAGTGGAAGAAGTTTGGGAATGCTGAACAGTTGTATAAGCAGGCACTGGAAATCTCAGAAAATGCTTATGGAGCTGAACATCCTCGGGTAGCCCGTGAACTTGATGCACTTGCCACCTTGTACCAAAAGCAGAACAAGTAAGATTGACTACAGTGGTGTTTTTGTTTCACATAGAAGTAACTTAACAGATTTTCTTCCTGAAGCCATACTGTTTCTGTAGTTCTTTTTTAGAGTTTCATTATGTCCAATGCAAAACTGAGCATCCCCTCTGTATTCTTGTAGCAGGCCACCCAGCAAGGGCCAACTTATGTGCTTAGTATTTCAACAAACTAAAAAGATAGAGGTGAAGGAGGAGCAGGTTCTGATGAAACTGAACAGGTAAAGGTCTATGGGGCCCGATGACATGCATTCCAGGGTCCTGAGGGCCCCGGCTGATGGGGGTGCCAAGCCTCTCTCCGTCGTATTTGAAAAGTCCTGGCAGTCAGGTGAAGTCCCTGGTGACTGGAAAAAGGGAAATATCACTGCCATTTTTAAAAAGGATAGAAAGGGGGACCCAGGGAACTACAGACCAGTGAGCCTCACCTCTGTGCCTGGGAAGATCATGGAATGAATCCTCCTGGAGGCAATGTCAAGGCACATGCAAGACAAGGAGGTGATTTGGGACAGCCAGCATGGCTTCACCAAGGGCAAATTGTGCCTGACCAATCTGGTGGCCTTCTACAATGCAGTGACTGCATCAGTTGAGAAGGGAAGACTGGGGTGACCTCATTGCAGCTTTTCAGTGCTTAAATGGGGCTTATAACAAAGATAGAAAGCAACGTTTTGCTCAGCCAGGTAATGATGGGACAAGTAGTAATGGTTTTAAAGTAAAAGAGTAGAGATTTAGATTAGGTATTAGGAGGAAATTCTTCACTCAGAGGGTGGCAAGGCACTGGGACAGGTTGCCAAGAGAAGCTGTGGATGCCCCATCTGGAGGTGTTCAAGGTCAGGCTGGATGGGCCCTGGGCAACCTGATCTAGTGGGTGGCATCCCTGCCTATGGCTGGGGGTTGGAACTGGGTGATCTTTAAGATCTCTTCCAACCCAAACCGTTCTGTGATCCTATGATTGTCTGGCCCCAAGCATTTTGGATATTCTTTATCTTGAACAAAAAGTGTGATTTTTTTTTTCTTTTTTTTTTTCCCCCACCTGGCAAGATTCTTAAATTCTCTTCAGATTTGTATGCTTAAGTAACTTAGAAGCTTTCCAGAATACCCAGCTACACTTGGCATTCTTCTAACACAGTAAATAACCGTTTTCAGATATGAACAAGCTGAGCAGTTGAGGAAAAAGTCCTTCAAAATACGCCAGAAAGCAGCAAGGCGGAAAGGCAGTCTGGTAAGGAAATATTTGATGTTTTTGTAAATGCTGTGGCTCTGTTAGAAAAGATGATGAAGTGTGTGTGCAGAGCTGACAGATCTGATACTGAAATGCTTTTGATAATTGAGGGCGTAGCAAGTGAAGTGGCTTAGCAGTGGCTTTGGTAACTGCCCTTTAAACTCTGCTGGAGTGAATCAGGGCAACTGATAGAGAGTTGAGAGGTAGAAAACAAGTAAGTGAGTCTATAAATTTTGGGGGTGCAGAGTTAATGATAAAATTAGCTGTCAAAATGGCAATGGAAAAAGGTGTTCCGTGGAGATAACTGAGGCCTTTCTCCTACAAATACTATTGAATACAATCCTTATTGCAGTGAATAATCCCAGTAACAGTATTATGTGCCATACTGAGTTTTTTTTCCTTTTTTTTTTCCTTCTTTTTATTATTTATTTCTTTAATAGTAATGGTGATTGGCTGACTTTGTGTTTTGATGTAGTGTGGCTTTGCTCTCCTGCGTCAAAGAGCCCTGCAATTGGAAGAGCTCACATTAGGCAAGGATACACCAGATAATGCTCGAACCCTCAATGAACTTGGAGTCCTCTATTACCTGCAGAATAATCTTGAGTAAGTTGTATTCATTGTGACATATCCACTGACAGGATGTCCACTCAGGGATCATATGTGGAAGCAAAGTGTGGAGAACTAGCATTAAATGTAGAGACACGATCAAATGCATTTTGTGGTGGTGTCCCTGACTCATTCTACTGTTTTTGTTTACTGTGAAATTCACTCATATTTTCTAGAGTTGATGCTATTAGTGTGTATGAACAACTCAGCGCATTTCCTGCATTCAGAATTGTTGTTTCACTGTTAAATTTAGCCTTAGTTGCAAATATTCTCTTTCAATGTATGCCCTACTCTACTCAGCTTCGCTATCTTGTCACCCTCCTTTGTGCTGTTCATCCTTGAACATCAAGATTGCTGGTGTTTCACATCACTTAACTTGCCAGTATTACAAGAAATCATGAGTTAAGTAATTATTCACTGCAGATGTAATTCTCAGGCTCTTACCCTGCAGGCCTTTTCAGGGCAAAAGATGACAGAGCAGCATGAAGGTGCTCTAAAAGCAGGTACAGTTAAGCAGGGGGTGTTGAAGAAGGGGAATAAAAGGTGCAGAGCAGTTCTGAACACATGGTTAGAGATTCTTCTCACCAGCTTCTTCAGTCCACAAAGCAGTCTATAAGGGGGTGTTGTGAGTGAATTCTAAGTCACCTTATGTCCTCCTCTCCTGAACTGAATCTTTCTAGGAAAGGAAGAAAGTGCACAGCAAAAAAACACAGAGTAACTTCCGGAAGTGTTTATATGTTCTTCCTATATCTGATGTTTAAGTTACCAGTAGTTGTTGGAAAACTACAAGAAGTATATTGTAATTTGGGATCTGCACGTCCTTTAAATGCTGTCTTTTTACAGTGAAGGCCTTGGTTTTTAACAGCTGCTGGAAATGCGTGTTTGTTTTTGTCAGTTCACCCTCATGAAGGCACACGAAGTGACTGATGATAGAGGAACACTCTCTTATCTCATACAGGATCATTTTATATTCCACACTGTTCATGTGTAGTTCCTGTCCAACACAACCTACTTTTAGAGTAAACATATTTCCACTGTTTCATGGCTAAGTGAAAGTACAGTCCTTGTTCTAGTGTAGGTTTAAGTCATTTTAATGGCTATTGTGTGTCTGTTCTGAATCAGCAAGTCCAAGATCGATCAAATTTTTTGGTCATTTGGTACAGTTAGAATGAAATGCCAGAAGGGTGTGTCACTAGCAGTTGCTATGTTTCGCACTTCATCTTCTAGTCCTTACGTAGGGAGAACACCTTTTGACACTTGTGTAAGAGCTTCAGAATTGAATGTACGGTCTTTTCCTTTCTAATATGAAATGGATTTTTTTGATTTACTGAACTAACCCGCTGGGAATAGAGTTACACAAAATTGTGTGTTTGTTAGGATAACAAACTACCTAGTTATAATGGATGCTGCCATTATTTTGTGGGAATCAGCCGTTGTTTGGGAAACTACTGCAAATCCATAACGGAATAGTAGCATACTGTACTGGTGAGATGAAAGGTGTGCTTTTGATAGGGAAACACTTGAATGGTGACATTAGAGAGAGTCTTTTCCACTCCGTCACTTCCAGACAGTTTCTATTATGAGAATCTATCTCATCACATATGATACATGTGATCATCTGATCATCACATCAAGCATCTTCCAGTCTTTTCCCTCTTTGGTATGAAAGCTATCTGCTGAACCCTGTAATATGTATTATATTCTTTTCAGTTACTTGAAAAATGTGTGATGGGTTTGAACCTTTACCTAACATTCCACTATTGCTTTATCAGTGAAAGTACTGGACTGCTATGAGGAGTTGCACAGAAGATATAACTTGAATTAAAGTAATGAGCAGCTATGGAGTTAGTGTAATGTTTACTGAAATCTGCTAGACTGGTTTTTCAGTCCTGTACAGGGGTGCTCCAGTACTACACTGGAATATATTAATTATCTCTGCCATTCTTATGGTTAGCCTGTGTGGCGGTGCTGTGTCTGGGATTTATAGTTTCTCACTGCTTAAATGAATTGCTGATCTGGCATTTGCTTATCTAGAAGAGAAAGTCTGTTGCCAGATGTGAGTATTTCTGCAATTTCCGAGGCTAAATTTATTCTGTTTCACACAGTCACTTCAGCTTGTACAGATGTTATCAGCTTTAAAATATTGTTTAATAAATGTGCTTTGTAGGACAGCAGAGCTGTTTCTGAAGCGCTCCTTGGAAATGAGAGAAAGAGTCCTGGGACCTGACCACCCAGACTGCGCACAGTCTTTGAACAATCTGGCAGCCTTGTACAATGAGAAGAAGCACTATGACAAGGCAGAGGAACTCTACGAAAAAGCTTTAGACATCAGGAGGAGAGCGCTGGCTCCAGATCACCCCTCCTTGGCTTATACGGTGAAACACCTGGCAGTGCTGTACAAAAAGATGGTAAGCACAACCCTGTTACCTTTACACATCGCCTAACATGGCTAATGCCTTGCCGTGTTACAGTCTTCAGTCCAAAAGGAGTGGGCCATGGGAATTGTGTCAGCTATCCATGTACACGCATGCATAAAAGATACAGTCAAGTGGCCTTAGTCTGTTTCCAAAAAGCCCAGTAGTGTTTTCAAGACACGCTTTGCTTAAAGGTAAGCCATTTTGAGTAATACCCTCAGTGTCCTGCATGCTTGGTATTCACCGTGAAGGAGAACTTCTGATCTGGTTAAAAGCTAGTGCAGTTATTGCAGTTGGAGAAGCTCTTGCTAGCTATATTTGAGTTCTCTACTGTCTGGTACATGATGTCCATATACAAGAGTTTAATGAGATGTGACTTGATGGGAAAATCATGTTTTGGGGTGTAGGAATAGTGTTTTTGTTTGTTTGTTTTTTAACATGATGACCTTGGTCTTTTCAATAAAATTGAGAATAACTTTTAAAAGCTCATGATGGAGATAGTGCTTTGAGGCTCATGAGGGAGACTGTACTTTCCAAATAAGCTGCATGACTAAGCCACTTCCAGCTTACGTTGATTCAGTGAAAGACGAGAGTTACTTCCCTGCTAAATACACTGTGTGCAGAAACAGTAGTCTAAACTTCTCCATGCTTCATCATTTTTTATGAATGTTTTATGAATATGTGCATGAGATGGTTTTGGATTCCGTGTTCTCTGCTCACTTCAGCTTATAATTTTTGATGCTGCTAGAAACTGCAAAAGCACTCAATATGCGGATCTAACAGCTCTTTTCTAGTTTGAATGAGCATAAGTTAAAATTCACGGTGAACTAGTGACACAGGAAGAGTAAAGGAAGAAAAGGGACAAGAATCAGATATAGAAAATGACAATTATTTATAGATAAGTATTTTTTCCAGATGAATTACTGATCATCTTTAGACTGTGGCATGGTGATGCTTTGAAAAAAATGAGAAAATTGGATTTGAATTTTGCAATTACAATGAAACATTATACAATGAAAGTTTGCAGTATTAAATGTGTCATTGCTGTTACATATGAGAATTCCCATTCTAATAATAAAAACCTCAGCACACTTCTCAAGTATAGCTGGTTAATGTGTGTGCCGATCCAAATTGGAAGGAAAACATATTTGCTGGAAAAAATAATCTACATAAAAACTAGTTGGAATATGATAGGAGAATTTTAGAGAAATCAGGCTAGAAACCAAGTTGTCAGTGTGATGAATGGGAACTGTCAGGTACTTGAAACTGGATTAAACACTGCAGCTGTTCCGAAGAACATGGTGCAGACACCACTGCTCAAAGTTAAGGCAGTTACATTACCATTCCCATATCATCAGTAAATTTCATCACTTTAGGTCTAAGAATAAGCTCTCTGCCCTCGTTTACGGCAGGATGAAGGTGCAAATGGTGAAAATTACTTGGATAAAAGTACAACTGAAAATTCGTTTTAACAGTCTTCTGAATGAGACACTTGTGGAAAGAAAATGAAATAAAAAAAAAGGAAGAAAGAGGCATAGCTATGAAACACATTAACTGGGAGTTGAATATGCTCAGTATTTTGGAAAATATTTTGGAAAGTCCTAACAAATATTCACAGTAAATAATCTGTGCAGAATATAACTATGAATTGACCAAAGTTAAACCCTTATTTGGAAACAGTTACAATTTGTCTAAGCTTTTCATTTAAAAAAGATTTTACCATCATCATTTTGATAAAAAAGGACAACCAAATTGTTTTTTCTGTGTTCTTTGTAGGGAAAACTCGATAAGGCTGTTCCTCTGTATGAACTAGCTGTTGAAATTCGACAGAAATCATTTGGCCCCAAGCACCCTAGCGTAGCGACTGCTTTGGTGAATCTGGCTGTTCTTTATTGTCAGATGGTAAGTTCTTCATGTCTTACATGTTTATTATTCCCATCTTAGACTTTTTTATGACTTGTACCTAAACGATACCAAAGTAACTTAATCACATTTTGAAGAGAACTCCTTATAGCACCTACAAATGCTTAGAATCCGTTACAAAAAATTGAAGGCATCTGCCTATCTGATTTTAAACAGTAATTAAAGCTGCTTCAGATAAAATTAAGGAAGTATAAGGAGTTGCATTTGGCAACTAAGAATTGTATGGTATGTAGACTGAGATTTTCAAAACTGCCTAGGAAAACCAGACCCTAAATGTGAACAGACTAATGGGAATGGGATTTGCAAGTAAAAGCCAGTAGCTTTGACAGTCTCAACTATACTTCTCATAATGCCAACAGCATCGAGAACACAAAGCAGCTTTTTGGTTGAATATACATGCATTTGTATCTAGGATGTGTTGATACTGTGTAGGACAAACAAACAAACAAAATGTACTTTTGTAACAAACAACTTCTTACTACCCAAAGAAAAAGCAGACTGAAGCTTTACCTCTTTATGAACGCGCGCTGAAGATTTATGAAGACAGCTTTGGCCACATGCATCCTCGTGTAGGGGAAACTCTGAAAAACTTGGCTGTGCTAAGGTAAGATGATATGCTCTCGCCCTATAAAATCAAATTACTATAAAAGTCAGTGGATAAAATGAAACATATGGACCTGTGTATTTATTAGGAAAGTAGAGAGCCTTAATTACACTTGTTGATTGCATGGTGTACATTTCAGTTTAAACAAAGGGTGAGACTTGTTTTATGTGTTTATTTCAACTTTGTTTTTCTGTCCTCCCAAGCTATGAAGGGGGAGATTTTGAGAAGGCAGCTGAACTTTACAAGAGAGCTATGGAAATAAAAGAAGCAGAGACTTTGTTGATAGGTGGAAAAGCAACTTCTCGACACTCATCAAGTGGAGATACGTTCAGTATAAAAAGTGCATTATCACCAAACACCTTACTGGAACCTGGACAAAGGTGATATAAACCTCCTCAAAGAAAAGGCAGCTTCTGTTGCTACTTTTTTAAACAAAATTATTAGGAAAACCTATTTTTCCTGTGATAAAGTACTATTTTGGGACTTAAGACTGTCTTCATGAATGACAGGGAAAAAATTTAAGCTTGAAATCCTTCCACGTTAACTTTGCAGACTGTATGGTACGACATCAGTTTCTTCCATTGTATACAAATATGCATATAAGGTACTTGCTCAACTTATAGTTAATACGAAGAATATAGATTTGATACCTCTTATCCTAAGAACCAGGACTGCAACAAGATAAATTAAACCAATGGTATGTACTTGATAGGATAGTTCTTACTTCTATGTTGTAAGAGCCTGGCTTAGTGCATTTATGTGTTTTTTATTTCATCAACCTTTTTCAGAAGCTTTTAGAGTTGTTTCTAAAGTTCTAATAACTTTGAAAAAGTCAAAATACTGTTTTACCCCAAGTTTTACCTGCAGTGTAATTTCAGCTTTAAGTAAATTTACATTCAAAAGACTTTTGCAAAAAAAAATGATTTCCCTTGGAAGCAAATATATCTAAATATATCATTATATACAAGTAAAGCTGCTGTCAAATCCATCTGTGTTCAGTGAAAATGCTTCCTCTGAGGAAACAGCATGAAAAGGAGTATGATCTGATGCCTTGTTGTTAACCCCTTCGTAATACTTTCACTACTGAATCTCACTGAATCCCTTCAAATACAAGAATGCTTGTATTAGCAGGAAAAACCTAGTGACAGGTTGCCATCAAATAAAAAGATGCTAATCAAATGTACCTGTTGTATTTTTTTTTAATAGCCTAATCATCTAGAAGGAATTTGAAGTCTGTTCTTATTTGGTATGAATCAATTTAAATACTCCGAGATGTGATAATACCCTTCCCTAAAGCCAGTATTATGAATTTGCAGATGTCTGAGCTAGCCTGACAGCTCTGTTCTGATTTTTAACATGTATAATAAAATCTTCCTCTGTTTTCCTTATCAGTTCTAGTTTAAATAAACTGATTTCTAGACCTTCCCCACTTTCAGACTTTCCCCACTTACTGATTTCCAATTCTGTATTATTACCATTCTTCCTTTCAAGTGACTTTTCTCCATTTTTTTTTCATCAGTCATAGATCTACTTTTGGAAGAAAAATGAGTCTGTAAAAGTAGCAGATCCTGATCATCCACGGTCAGTTTAGCAAAAACAGTGAGGAAACAATCTGCTTTCCCTATCAGCCCAAAGAAAATTTTAATAGTAAGTACAACAGGACTGCAATTAATAATGGAGGGTCTTCTAGGCTGCGTGTTGGCCGTAAGCTGATGTGGCTGTGGTCATGGCACTCTAAGACAGTTGTTCATGTATTTGTAGTTGACCTCACAAACTTCAAAAAAAAACAAGCAATGTGTAGATCTGGTATAAGCCAAACTTTGTAATTTATTTAATACTTGAACACCTCAAAGCAGGAAGTCTTCAATTTCAATAGCGTTTTAATCATATGTATCATCTCAATAACATTCATGATACACTGTAAAAAATTAGAGCTTTGTTTACAAGATTGCCAAAAAATAAAGCTGGAGAAAAACACTGCAATATGCCTGATTTCTTAGTTCATAACAAAAGTCATAAATTGTCCATTAGATTTTATGGGTGGAATAGATTATACTTGTAAATATCTTTTTAATTGGAAAAAGATTGTTAAAGCTGCTTTTTTTTGTTGTTTGCTCTGATGTTATTTCTAAATACTTCTAACTATTGACACGTACAGTCTTCTCAAAGTGTCTTCTACTTCAGATCTTGTATATGCAGGTTGAGCGTCTGAAATTAACAAAAAAAAACATTTTGCATTCTCTGTGCATATGAAAATGTATTAATTTGGTCATAAAACTGTACATGGAGTAAAATGGTAAACAGTTGCCTCTTGTAAAGCTGTCAATTAGTTGAGTCTAGTTTAACTAAGCTGTTGTAGAAATGAGTCAACCATTTGGTTGCCTCAATCTCCAGCATCAAGCATGTGCCTCACTTTTACTGTTCCCAACAGAAAGGTAGTTTCTCACAAAGAAATGTAACACTTAAATTGACACTCAGATCATGCTAACATAGACTTAGTGAGACTGATTCAAGTATGTACCTTTTTAATGATCTAATTTTTTTTGCTTTCCTCATTACAATTCATTTCTTACATGTTTTCTCCAAAACTGAACTCAATCCACAAAACACCTTCCATTTTACAGAACAACAACAAAAAAAACCCTCACCAACTTCAAAGATGATTTGTTTAAATAATGTAATCTAGCGTTAGCTATGGAGGAAATACGTTTTGAAGCCTGTTACAGTTACTTAGAAATCAGAAACAAATTTTTAAGTATTCATTCAGTTACCCTAAGAAACAGAAGCACCTCCAAAATATTACTCTTTCTATGTGTTGGTTGGATAAGGCTACTAACATGTATCAGCTAGTTCTGTGTTACCTGCACCAGGCTGTAAAAAGGTTTTTGAACAGCACAAGTTAGAAATATTTCTATTACATTGCAGATGCTACAATCTACATTCTAAACTACATCTAAACAATGATGACGTTCTGGATCAGACACCCAGTTCAGTTAAAATATTTGAAGTTGATATTTCCATGGCCGGAAGGATACTGGCACTACATACTGTGTACATTTACAGGTCAGTTTAACACAGGATAATTTAAAAGTTAATACTACCGTATTAACATTATTTACAAGACAAATACAGTAACTCAGGTACTCAACTTAGACATTTGCAACACTAAATGTTTAGAGCATCTAACTTTAGAAGTTTTACTATGTAAACTCAGATTTAAATATACCCCCATATGGAGGTAGATCAGAATTATAGCTAACCTTTTAGAAACCAACAAAACCCCCCCAAATTTTGATTTTCAGAGAGAAAGCCTCCTGTGCATTCCAGTGTTACTTGGAATTCTTACCCATTTTGCCATGAAAAACATCTGCCAGCTGAAGTAACGTCATGCTAATATCCAGTCTGCCAGCATGACTATCTACCAACAAAAGACTTAGGTTGCAACATACTGAAAGCATTATCACATACAGGCAGCTAACTATGAGCAAGCAGTAGTAAGAAGTGATAGAACCGGGGAAATTCATATAAGTTAAGGCAGATGAAAAGGCTGAAAAGGGCCATTTACTCACTAAACATACCCACAGCACAATCCATGCAAAGGCTCTGTCAAAGTCCAGTGAACAACTAGTACAAATGCATGGAAAAACAAACAGCAGTATGAGTGAGGCACTGTCAGCTGCTCTCGACCTACTCTATCCACTCCAGCCAGCAGATTTCATCTTTCATGTTTCCTAAAGTGTGTTTTTATAACCTGATACTGCATGTAACATGCTATGCATACTTTTATTAATTTATCCCTCTTTAAATTTCCATTGATTACCTGCTCTCAGCAATGCTGAGAAACTAAAACTTACAGTAGCACAACTCTGCACGTTAAAGATGAGAATATACAACAGAACATAACCAAGGTTAAGCCCGTCTGCTTCCCACCTCTGTAACAGTTACATTTAATCAGATATGTAAAGATAAGCTTCATTGGAGAAAAAAAAAAAGTCCATTCAAGATTTGATGTCAATCCAAACTCCCAGATTTGTAGTTAGTATTTGTTTTGCTACAGGTTTCGCATTTTGGCCATGAGTTCTTCCAGGCTTTCTTCAGATTCAGCCACTGTTTCTTCAGCTACTGGATTCTCTGCCTAGTAGTAACAGGAAAAAGAGGTCAGCAACAGAAGTAGCACAAAAAATAACCTCCACAAGTACAGTAAGCTTTATTGCAGGTATGCCACACTTTCCCAAAACCAAGCACTCAAATTACAGCACTCAACTGATTTACAGCAAACTGGTCTACAAATTGTAAACTCTATTCTGACTGGAAATTTGAGTGTTCTGGCTGCAAAACAGAGAGATTCTGTGTTCCCCAGGTGTACTAACTGCTGTTTGACTACACGTACTTTAAAAAAGATAAATATGTTAAAATACTAGTTGTCAAAATATTAAGTGAGAAATTTGTATTTCCGTGCCTTCCCTGCTCCTCCTCCCTTCCCCCCCCGAAATCACTCCTGACACCTCAAAACCACATTGACACTAACTTCTATGTTTGAAGTAATATATTTCACAGAAACACAGAACTGGACCACAGAAGACACCAGTTGGACGTGCTGAGGTTCAGTTTTACTGGCGCTAAGGTGTTATTTTATTTTAAGGTTTGACGGATAACCACAGTAGCTAGTCTTATAAATTTAATGTGTAAGACTTGTTAATAAAAGTAGCATGTTTGTAAATAATAAATATATTACCTTGTTTGGTATAGTATATGCTACAGTAATCCCCTCAGGAAGATCAGGTACTGGACCAGAAGCAGCCTTCAGCTCATCTTCTGAAATTTCTGATACTAATTCGATCCCTTTGCGTTAAAAGGAATTGAAAATTTTATTAGAAGATTTCTTTAATAATCACATTATAACAAGAAAAAAACAACTGCAGCAACTTTTTTGAAGTAGAAAAAAAATGTAAAGACCTTTGATTTCAACTACTTAATTCCCATTATCAATGCTACATTTTCCCCTTATAATATATGAAACACTTCCATATACCTAACTTACAGATAAGAATAGCTAAATATTTTATTCAAACATTGTTAAATAGTTGAACCTAAAACTTGCTAATCGTATTAAAACTAGATCAGATTGTTTTAGCATTACTGTCCAAACCTGTGAAAAAAGCCAGCAGTAATTAAACAACGTAAATTCCAAAAATAGGATGTATGAGAAGTCTACAGCGTGTTCACCCAAAACAAAGAATTTAAATGATGTTCCCAATACCAAGCTTCAGTTAGTCTCCATCTGAGTACCTACCCCAGTCATTGTCTTCATGCACTATTTCTTCTTCCTGCTCAGTCACTTCTTCTTTTGGTTGTGCAGCTACTTTTTTCTGAAGGAAAAAAAAAAGACACAGAATATGTAGCAGTCTGATTTTTAACAACAGGATGGATCAAACCTAAATATTAAGAAGTATAAATATTAGGTTTGAATGAGATACACAGTCACCATTTAGAAGTTTGTTAGGCATAAAAAGACAAAATACCTGCAAATTAAAAAAGACCATTAACACTCAACAATATACGACTGCCAGAAAGATTGAGCAATTGTTACAGGGAAAAAAAGAACATAACAAAACAAAACCAGCCACAACTGATACAACTGCATGCAAACTTTTACGTCCACCTTTTTAGATGTTTATAGACTCATCAAATAGTTTAGGTTGGAAGGTACCTTAAAGATCTCCTAACTCCAACCCCCAACCCAGATACAGGACCTTGCAGTTGGCCTTGCTGAACTTCATGAGGTTCGCACAGGCCCACCTCTCAGGCCTGCCCAGGTCCCTCTGGATGGCACATCCCTGCCCTCCAGTGTGTCAACCGCACCACACAGCTTGGTGTCATCAGCAAGCTTGCTGAGGGTGCACTCAATCTCACCGTCCATGGTGCTGACAAAGATGTCAGACTTATCTTAAAGGAAACATATTTAACTACTGTTTTTATAAACATGCAATCATCTGAAGACAATGCTGCTGAAAATCTGGAGCAATGCTGAAAGTCTTTTCTACAGATCTGTAGCTTGCTTTGTTCTTAAGAAAGAAAAAATAATAATTTTACCTTATAAATTTCCTGCTGTTTCCTGCAATTTTGGTCACTGCATTGTGGATTTGGCTTCATGGCCATAGTTGGAAAGAAATCCTGCATTGCATTGTAACCAAGATAATAGCTCACAGTACCAAAATTTAAAAGATACCTAGAAACACAAATAGAGAAACCAGGTCCTTACACACAGGTACAAATGTAACAAAGAACTTTTAGCATACACTTCCATACCTGTGACCAGCGGAGTTGTAAAAAATTACTGTAGTTGTCTTAAAATAAGCTGTAGTCACCTGACAACAGTATAACTTCATCAACATAGAGCCTGGTCCTCTTGTGCTGTAAGTGTGTGAGCCAGTGTCTCAGAAATAAGTATGTCTAGAGCAATATGTAAGCAACTTTCTCCTGTGCCTTAATTCATTGCTTGAAACACTCAGGTGCCCTGTATTTCAAAGGCAGAGTTTTTAACTAATCAGAACCTGTTTAATTGTCTTTATGTAGGGTCATATTTGCAGTGAAAATAAAGATTTAAATTAAGCTGCAACGTTTGCATTCTTCATTAAAGAAAAACATCTTCTGGGATGCAATTTTATTTAACGCCTCTTGCGCAGCTGAAAAATGGAACTTTGTTGTTCATAGTTACACTTGCAAATGTTTTTTATTCGTTGTAACGGAATTTTCTGGACAACTGATAAAAGCAAGCTAAGGCTAAAACTTGTCTAAATAAGATCTTATTCTCAAAGCTTAAATATGATTAAAAGCTTAAATTTTAATACTGCATACAGTCATTTTTGAAGTTTAAACAGGCAATTGAAGAAAACCTCAAACAAGCTTATTATGCTGAACAAAGTTGGCAAGTTTTTGCTAAAAAGATGCTGGGGAAAGATGGTGCATCATTTTGAAAACAAGTGTAAAATCATTCAAAAAATTTCTCTGCTGATACCTGCAGTTCTTAGCAGCTGGACTCACATGACAGTACCTTTTAAATTCACCTCAAATTTCTAGAATATGAATATTGCAAGATAAATTATTTCTTCTTCATCCATGTAAGAATGTCAAAGATTACAGTTAGTCCTCTAACATTTTTGTTTACAGCTGCTCAGTGATGTTAAATGGGAGCTTGTTTAAATACCAAAATAAGAAAAATAAATAAAAATGTGCGTGTGTACACAGAGCAAGAAAAATTTGTAGGAAAACTCTAAAGACTTTTCCTTGCCCCTGAAGAGTTCTATTAAAAACAGCACTTCCAAAAGTGATTCAAACACTGTGTGCATCAGCCTTGTCTGATGATACCAGTACCTTTAGGAAATAAGCCACAAACATATAAAAAGAACCAGACCCACCACTGTGAAAGGTTCCTTCAGGTTTCTCTCTCTTATGGTGCTGTGCGTTGAATAGGACCAACCCAGACACTTACTTGAGAACATTTTGTACGAGAATTCCTGCCACAACACCCATAGTTGTAGGAAGACTAGCTGCACAAACTCCTTCTCGTTTTAACGTTTTCTCATCAATATTTGCAGCAACTACAAGTGGAGGAGCACACTGAGGGGAAATAAAGAAATTCAGTTTAAACGAAAGGTCCCAGTTTATAAGAAAGACAAACCAGCAATTCAGCTGAGCTGCACATACCGCAAAACAAGCGGATTCACCAGGTATGATAAGCTGTATATGTCCTGACACTGCATTTTCACTCACTCCAGATTCCATCCAGATTTGACCAAGTTCATTGCAGGCCTTATAAACACAAAGATACACACATCAGCACTGTAGAAGTTTAATGAATAAGTAGTAAATTGAGAATGATTAAACACATTGACCTTCCTGGTTTAAGACAGAAAATCTATGACTGGAAAGAAGATGAAAAGGTAGAATAGAAATTGTTTATCAGAGTCAAAGGACAAATTAAATTTGTTTTCATGGAGCTAGGCCTTAGTAATTTCCTGGGGACCTGAGAGTTTTGAACAAATACAGGCGTTAGAGATCTAGTTACTAGACCCACACTAGAGAACCTAATAGCAAAAACTACTTATAATGGCATGCTTTTAGAGGCCCAGATCCAGCGTATCTGTGTATGTTCAGTGCACACAATTTGCATATTATATTAGCTGAAGGATAACAGAAAACATGCATTTGGCATACACCCTGCATTGACTGCAACTGTAAAGAAAAACAGAATGATTAGGTACACAGCCTTAAAACATTTTCAGTATACAAAAAGGTCATATAAAGTATACAATTAGCTATACACAGTATTAAAAATTTTGTTAGATTTAACATATCAGGATTTAATAATGCTTTTGTATAAATAAGATGTTTTGGAAATACAGAGAGGACTTAAAACACAATCCTTTTTCTAGCTCTAAGATGCTGGTAACTTACAAGACTACGTTTGTGTTTACAAACATAAAACCTGTCTTACAAGAACTGGGTAAAAGATCAGATTCTGTTTCCTTAAATCAAGGAAAAACTTTTTTTTAGAAGACTCTTGATAGGTTCCTGTCTTTTCTGTAGTCCCCACAATTCCTAACAATATTTATAAGAGGAAAATTGACCTCCATAAGCTCCTATCTTAGATGGTCTTACCGTGTTAATTGCCATGCGAGCTTCAAAGTTGTCCACACAGCTTAGAACAAGATCGACAGGCTTCCCTTCCTCTAATGCACCGTTACTGCAATAGGTATCAGAAGTTTGCATGAAATCGCTGGCAGAACATAACACCAACACGGCAATCAACATGTTTCTTTAAAGTACAGAAGCACATGGGAAATATATTTAGAATCATAGCATCACAGAAACACAAGGTTGCAAAGGACCTACAAGATCATCTAGTTCAACCATCCTCCCATCACCGATACTACCCACTAAGCTACTAAATCATATCTTGTAGCACCTTGTCCAGGCGTTTCTTGAACATCACAAGGGATGGTGACTCCACCACCTCCCTGGGCAGCGGTTCCAGTGCCTGACCACTCTTTGAGAGAAAAAATTACTCCTGATATCTAATCTAAATCTCCCCAGGCGCAACTTGTGGACATTTCGAGTCCTATCATTAGTTATCTGAGAGAAGAGGCCGACCCCCTCCTCATCACAACCTCCCTTCAGGAAGTTGTAGAGTGCAATGAGGTCTGCCCTGAGCCTCCTCTTCTCCAGACTAAACAACCCCAGTTCCCTCAGCCACTCCTCACAGAACTTGTGTTTCAGGCCCTTCATCAGTTTTGTTGCCCTTCTCTGGACACACTCCAGGGCCTCGATGTCCTTCTTGTAGTGAGGGGCCCAACGCTGAACACAATACTCAAGGTGCAGCCTCACCAGAGCAGAGTACAAGGGGACGATCACCTCCCTGCTCCTGCTGGCTACACTATTCCTGATACAAGCAAGGATGCCTTTGGCCTTCTTGGCCACCTGGGCACACTGCTGGCTCATGTTCAGCCGAGCATCGATCAACACTCCCAGGTCCCTTTCCTATTCACAGTCTTCTAGCCACTCTGCCCCAAGCCTGTAGCACTGCATGGGGTTATAGTGGCCAAAGTGCAGGACCCGGCACTTAGTCTTGTTAAACCTCATCCCATTCTCCTCAGCCCAGCAGTCCAGCCTATCCAGATCCCTCTGAAGGGCCACCCTACCCTCAGGCAGATGGACACTACCTCCCAATTTGGTGTCATCTACAAACTTACTGAGGATACACTCAATCCCCTCATCCAGGTCATCAATAAAGATATTAAACAAGATAGGCCCCAGTACCGATCCCTGGGGGACACCACTTGTAACGGGATGCCAACTGGACTTAACTCCATTAACCTCTACCCTCTGGGCATGGCCCTCCAGCCAGTTCTTTACCCAGAGAAAAGTGTACCTGCCCAGGCCACGGACAGCCAGTTTCCCCAGAAGAATACTGTGGGAGACCGTGTCAAAGGCTTTGCTGAAGTCTAAGTAGACTACAACAACAGCCCTTCCCTCGTCTACCAGTCTGATCACACGATCACAGAAGGAGATGAGGTTGGACAAGCACAACCTGCCTTTTGTGAACCCATGCTGGCTGGGCCTGATCCCCTGGAAGCCACACGCGTGCTGTGTGATCTCACCCAAGATGACTTTCTCCATAACTTTCCCTGGAACCGAGGTCAGGCTGACAAGCCTGTAGTTCCCCAGGTCCTCCTTATGGCCCTTCTTGTAGATGGGAGTCACATCAGCAAGCCTCCAATCCTCTGGGACCTCTCGAGACAACCAGGAACGCTGATAGATGGTGGAAAGCGGCTTGGCAATCACCTCCACCAACTCCCTCAGCACCCTAGGATGGAGCCCATCTGGTCCCATGGACTTGTGACACTCCAGGTGGATGCATGTCTCTAGCTGTATCTGGGATCGCAGGGGGTGATTCTCCACCTGAATCACAGGGGACATCCAGATCAGGGTGTGAAGTACCCTGAAGATAACAGATCCAACTATTAAAGACAGGTGTAAAGAAGGTGTTGAGAACCTCAGCCTTATCCTCAGTGATCACATTCCCTGCTGCATCAAGTAAAGGACAAAAATTCTCTTTGGTTCTTCTCTTGCTGTTAATATATTTATAAAATGATTTCTTGTTCTTTTTTACTGCAGTGGACAATCTGAGTTCAAGATGGGCTTTTGGCTTTCTAACTTCCTCTCTGCATATCTTAGCAACTTCCTTGTAGCTGCCCCAAGTAGCCTGTCCCTTCTTCCAGAGGACAGACTCTCTTCTTCTCCTGGAGTTTCAACGAAAGTTCCTGGTTCACCCATGCTGGTTTTCTTCCCCTCTGGCTCACTGTTGTGGTTTAACCCGGCTGGCAGCTAAACACCACACAGCCGTTCGTTCACCCTCCCCCCTCCCTCTCTGGGATGGGGGAGAGAAACGGGAAAGTGAAGCCGGTGAGTTGAGATAAAGACAGTTTATTAAGACAGGAATATAATAATAACAATAATAATAATAATAGTGATAATGATAATAGTATTAATAATAATAATGTGCAAGAAAACAAGTGATGCACAATGCAATTGCTCACCACCCGCTGACCGATGCCCAGCCTATCCCCGAGCAGCCGGCCCCCCACCCCGGCCAGCCACCCCTATATATTGTTTAGCATGACACCAGATGGTATGGAATACCCCTTTGGCCAGTTTGGGTCAGCTGTCCTGGGTCTGTCCCCTCCCAGCTCCTGCTGCACCCCCAGCCTGCTCGCTGGCAGGACAGAGCGAGAAGCCGAAAAGTCCTTGGCCTGGTGTAAACACTGCTCTGCAACAATTAAAACATCAGCATGTTATCAGCGCTCTTCTCATCCTAATCCAAACCATAGCACCCTACCAGCTACTAGCAGGGAAAATTAACTCTGTCCTAACTGGAACCAGGACAGATATCCACCCCTTATTCCATACCATTTATGTCATGCTCAGGTTACACTCTTTCCAATACATTCTAATTAATCACCATTTTCATCTATGATATATAGCAATCATGGTAGTGATGACATACAGTATTATATAATAATTAACATACTACAATTCAACTCATGGGCTATTCTCACCCAGTATCAAATCCCCTTGAGGTACACACCGGACCTCCCCATTCTTTTGCATTACCCACCAAGTGCATCCAGGTCCCTAAGCAAAAGCAATTCCACGAATGGGTTTGCCTTTTCCTGAGGCAGGAGTAGCCCAGACTGTTTTACCCAGCATGTTTCTTACGTGCACTACAGGAACTTTATCCCCTTCTACAGTGCGTAACAGGTTTGATTGGGCAGGACCAGCTCGGTTGGCAGATCCCCTGGTATTGACTAACCAGGTGGCCTTTGCCAAATGTGTATCCCAATTTTTGAATGTCCCAGCACCCATTGCTTTCAGTGTAGTCTTCAACAGTCCATTGTATCGTTCAACTTTTCCAGAGGCTGGTGCATGATAGGGGATGTGATACACCCACTCAATACCATGTTCTTTGTCCCAAGTGTCTATAAGGTTGTTTCGGAAATGAGTCCCGTTGTCTGACTCAATTCTCTCTGGGGTGCCATGTCGCCATAGGACTTGCTTTTCAAGGCCCAGGATAGTGTTCCGGGCGGTGGCATGGGGCACAGGATATGTTTCCAGCCATCCAGTGGTTGCTTCCACCATTGTAAGTACGTGGCGCTTGCCGTTGCGGGTTTGAGGGAGTGTGATGTAATCCATCTGCCAGGCCTCTCCATATT
Organism: Anser brachyrhynchus; assembly: GCF_964034855.1. NCBI lineage: Eukaryota > Metazoa > Chordata > Aves > Anseriformes > Anatidae > Anser > Anser brachyrhynchus. Next base: position 46,361,616 of record NC_137695.1, on the reverse strand, counting down.
TATATTTCAGCCATCGTCCTCCATACCAAAGAGGTTTTGACCGTTTGGCTTGCTTGATTGCAGCACGTGTTTCACAGTCATGAATAACCTGTGCTATAGTGTCCATGGTCAGGTCCAGCCCTCGATCACGAGCCCATCTGTAGGTTGCATCTCTACCTTGATGGCCTGAGGTGTCATGGGCCCATCGGGCTATAAATAATTCACCTTTATGTTGCCAGTCCAGGTCCACCTGAGCCACTTCAATCTTAGCAGCCTGATCCACCTGCTGGTTGTTTTGATGTTCTTCAGTAGCCCGATTCTTGGGCACATGAGCATCTACATGGCGTACCTTTACAACCAGGTTCTCTACCCGGGCAGCAATATCTTGCCACAATGCCGCAGCCCAGATGGGCTTGCCCCTGCGCTGCCAGTTGTTCTGCTTCCATTGCTGTAACCACCCCCACAGGGCATTTGCTACCATCCATGAATCAGTATAGAGATAGAGAACTGGCCACTTTTCTCGTTCAGCAATATCTAAAGCCAGCTGAATGGCTTTCACTTCTGCAAATTGACTCGATTCACCTTCTCCCTCAGCAGCCTCTGCAACTCGTCGTGTAGGACTCCATACAGCAGCTTTCCATCTCCGATGCTTTCCCACAATACGACAGGACCCGTCAGTGAACAAGGCATATTTCTTCTCATTTTCCGGTAGCTTGTTGTACAGTGGGGCTTCTTCAGCACGAACCACCTCCTCCTCTGATGATATCCCGAAGTATTTGCCTTCTGGCCAGTCCATAATCACCTCCAAGATTCCTGGGCGACTGGGGTTTCCTATTCGAGCCCGCTGAGTAATCAGTGCAACCCACTTGCTCCATGTAGCATCAGTTGCATGATGTGTAGAGGGGACCCTTCCTTTGAACATCCAGCCTAGTACCGGCAGTCGGGGTGCCAGGAGGAGCTGCGCTTCAGTACCGACCACTTCCGAAGCAGATCGAATTCCTTCATATGCTGCCAATATCTCCTTTTCAGTTGGAGTATAGCGGGTTTCAGATCCTCTGTATCCCCGACTCCAAAACCCCAGGGGTTGACCTCGAGTTTCCCCAGGTTCTTTCTGCCAGAGGCTCCAGGTGGGACCATTCTCCCCGGCTGCAGTGTAGAGCACATTCTTTACATCTGGTCCTGTTCGGACTGGCCCGAGGGCTACTGCATGAACTATTTCCTGCTTAATTTGTTCAAAGGCTTGTCGTTGCTCAGGGCCCCATTCAAAAGCATTCTTCTTACGGGTTACTTGGTAGAGCGGGTTTACAATCGGACTGTAATTTGGAATATGCATTCTCCAAAACCCCACGACACCTAGGAAAGTTTGTGTTTCTTTTTTGCTAGTTGGTGGAGACATAGCTGTTATTTTGTTGATCACATCCATTGGGATTTGACGACGTCCATCTTGCCATTTAATTCCTAAAAACTGGATCTCTCGTGCAGGTCCTTTAACTTTATTCTGTTTTATGGCAAAACCGGCCTTCAGAAGGATTTGGACTATTTTCTTCCCTTTCTCGAAAACTTCTTCTGCAGTGTCACCCCACACAATGATGTCATCGATGTACTGCAGGTGTTCAGGAGCTTCCCCCTGCTCCAGCGCAGACTGGATCACTGCACTGCACTGCAGCACTCAGTGGTGGCGTGACTTCGTTCAGGCCACGATAGTCCACTGTTAGTCTCCACTCACCATTAGACTTTCGCACTGGCCATATGGGACTATTAAAAGGTGAATGAGTCTTGCTGATCACTCCTGGGCTCTCCAGTTGACAAATTAGCTTATGGATGGGACTCAGGGAGTCTCGGTTGGTGCGATATTGCCGCCGGTGCACAGCTGTGGTAGCGATCGGCACTTGCTGTTCTTCAACCCTCAGCAACCCCACAACAGAAGGGTCCTCTGAGAGACCAGGCAAGGTAGACAACTGTTTAATGTCCTCTGTCTCCAAGGCAGCTATGCCAAAAGCCCAGCGGAACCCTTTTGGGTCCTTGAAATATCCTCTTCTAAGATAGTCTATGCCAAGGATGCACGGAGCATCTGGGCCAGTCACAATACGGTGCTTTTGCCACTCATTACCGGTTAGACTCACTTCAGCCTCCAATACAGTTAACTGCTGGGATCCCCCCGTCACACCATAAATACAGATGGGCTCTGGCCCTTTATAGCTTGATGGCATTAGAGTACATTGTGCACCGGTGTCTACCAAAGCTTTATACTTCTGTGCGTCTGACGTGCCAGGCCATCGAATCCACACAGTCCAATAAACTCGATTGTCCCTTTCCTCCCCCTGGCTGGAGGCAGGGCCCCTCTAGTCCTGGTCAGAATCTTCGTTTCTGTGTTTAAAGGACTGCCTGCTGGAAGTTGGAGCAGCAAACTTTTCAGAGAACCCCTTTTTCCCAATTGTTTTCTTTTGCAATTCACGTACCCGTGCCTCTAGGGTCGCAGTAGATTTTCCATCCCATTTTCTCATGTCCTCTCCATGGTCACGTAGGTAAAACCACAGGGTGGCGTGGTGTGTGTGCCCACCATATTGTCTTCCTCGAATAGATGAACGTTTACCCCTAATAGCTGAGACACTGGTTTGTACAGGTGGGGAGGAAAATAATCTCTCTTCAAGTTGGTGGATCTTTTCAGAAAGTTTCTCCAAAGTATTCTCTTTTAGCTGGTGGACACTGGTTCGTTCAGGTGGAGGGGAAGATAAATTCTCTTTAAGTTGGTGGACCTCTTCAGAGAGTTTCTCCACAGCCGAGACACAGGCCTGTAGGGAAGAGGAGAGATTTCCTTCGTAAAGAGACGAACCAGAGACTTCCTGAAGACACCAGCACCAAGGGCAAAGGCAAGGAACTACAAGAGCAACGGACTGTCTGAGAAGGAGGAACGGCTCTGGGAAAGGTGTCCTTCTCAGAGACTAGGAAGCATCGGTGTCTATCGCTTGTCTCAGGTGAAACACAGAAATTAGCAGCGGCTTTTGGCTGCTCTGAGGAGGTGGTGTCCTCTGCCCTCTTCTGTCTCTCTTGATAGAAAAAGGACTCCTTTTCGACCCAAAATGGAGCGCCTCTCTCCCTCAGAACTTCCTGTGCTGCACAAATTGTTCTTGCCTACATGACATCCTCAATCCATTGAACCTTTGCTGGGGATGCCCGGCTGACTCCCAACTCTTTGACGGGAGTCTCACGTCTTTGCAGTGACACTTTGTTCTTGATTCCTTGGGGCCCGCTCCTGGGTTCGGTCTCTTGCGAGATGGCTTTTCTTAATTAGCCTCATACCTCTCCCCATGCTTGCCTTGAATCACAGAACATTGCCTAGTGGTGGTCTGTGGCCATGTGTAGTAAAGAGAACTTTTCAGCAAAGAAGGCCTCTGCGTCCTTGTGTATTGCAGCATCCTACCAACTCCCACTTGCCATCTCTCTACGCCTGCAGGGCGGGGGCATCCCTGAAGGGGTCAACCCTCCGGAAGGCCACGGCATGAACTTCGTTGTTGTCAGAAGCGGGATTCCGTAAAATGCGCGCTCAGGGATGCTTTTGAGGAGCTGCCGGGAAGTGCACGAGGCTGTCCTGGTTTCAGCTGGGATAGGGTTCCTTGTCTTCCCAGTAGCTGGTATGGAGCTGGGTTCTGGATTTCGGATGACAGTGATGCTGATAACACGCCGATCTTTCAGTTGTTGCAGAGCACTGCTTACACAGAGTCAAGGACGTTCCAGCTGCCCATAGCGCCCTGGAGCCAGGAGGCTGCGGGTGCACCACGAGCTGGGAGGGGACGCAGCCAGGACAGCTGGCCCAAACGGGCCAGAGCCATGTCCCATACCGCATGGGGTTGTGCCGAAGACTGGGACTGAGCGGGTTGGCCAGAGTGTGGCTGCCACCGCGCGGGGTCTGTCTGGGCATCATCACTCGGTGGGCAGTGAGCAATTGCATTGTGCATCACTGTGCATTCATCCTGGAGGAGAGAAGGCTCGGGGGGATCATAGCAATGTCTAGGCATCCCCAAAGGGAGGATGCAAAGAAGACGGAGCCAGGCTCTTGTCAGCGGTGCCCAGCGGCCGTACGGCTCTACGTGGCCCTGCTTCAGCAGGGGGGCTGGAGCAGATGACCTCCAGAGGTCCCTTCCATCCCCAACCCTTCTCTGAGCTTCCTTCTGGGTAAAAGACAGGCCCCTTTTACACCACTGACACAGAAGATGGCGTAGGATGCCACCACTTCACGTAACCAATGAGGCGCTGCTCATTTCTATCGTCCTCCTGAGACAGCCAAGAGGTGCCGATGCTCCTGATTTTCTCTAAACAACCCTACGCTTCTCAGTCACGTTCCCACTGTCTCTGGCCAATTTCCACCTTCCCAGGTGATAAGTTGTTCCTCAGTTTCTTCTTGTGTCCTCATCAATGGTGGAACGCAAAAAGCAATGCAACTTTCCAAGACTCCTTTGGGAGAATTAGAAAGCAGGTATTCTTTATTAACAGCGCTGGGTGTGTGGGGGATAATTCCACCCAACACGTACACCTAAGCAAGACAAGGAGTACTTTATTCATGGTACGGTGATATCCGTATTCATGCAGTTTGCAAGAAAGGGCAGGATTTATGCTAATGGTTTCTCAGACCTAATTATCATATTGCCCCTCCTACTATCGCAGGCACAGTAACCTCTGGTGGTCGCACTTTGGGGGCTTTCTGATAAAGGCTCATAGTTTTTTTCGTCTTGAACTTCCTTCTGTTTTGCACATGCTCAGTCATTGTTTAACTGCTTCAGCACTTTTGATCTTTTATAAGCTCAGCTAACTTAATTGTTTTAAGTTCTACTTTGGGCACCGTGTTCCTTCTCAGCCTGGATTTTATGCATACAGCTGAGTCTTCTTATCGCGTGAGGCTGATACAACAACTGAGAATTTTCAGCAATCCCTTCGGGTCACAGTTACACATTTTGTGTTTTATACTCGTTGTTTCCATGGTCTCTTCAGGATGCCTCCAATGCTCAGGTGTCCAGCTGCACGTCAAGGACATCCCTGGCTCCCAGGGGCAGTTCCCAGGCCGACCTCCTGGCCTGGACCCCAGCCTGGCAGACGTGGCTCCTGTCAGCGTGGAGCAGCCATCTCACGTCAGCATTGTCTCACAACGGTCAGGTGACCTCTGTCAGTGCTGCCATCAGGGACACCCCGAGACCCTTCTGATGTCACCCTATGACCTCACAAAAGGTGGCTGGCTATAAGTGCCCTGAGCGGCGCGCCTGCGGCCAGTCCGGCTGGTGGTGGTCGAGAGCTCGAGGTCCCACGGCTGGAAGGAGAGAGAGGCGGAGGTGTTGCAAGAGGCACACGCGAAGCCATTCTTGTTGCACGCAAGCCATCGAGGGCCTTTGGTAAGGGTCTCATATCTATAGACATCTATGTACCTCATCTGTCCTAAGCGCAGTCTTGCCAAGTATAACCGATGATAAGCATATTTGCCATTCTAATAGCAATGTTTGCAATCCATACACGGAATGTTGACAGCTACAGTACTCTAGACAACTTGGTTGAACCTAGAAAGCTAACGTCTGTTTGCTGCTAGAATATTTTCTTCCTGGTTCTATCTGCAGTAGTCCTCCTGGTGGCACGCTGGTGACACGTGAGGCGTCGAGGTCCTGCCGGCGACCCGTGAGGCAAGGGAGGTGCTGAAGACCCCAGGCTGCTGCTAAGCGCCTGCCACCAAGGCAGCCTCCCCCAGAGGACGACCAGCTCCACGTCGCGGCGGCCGCAGGCACCATGAGCCGGCCACAGCAGCAGGAGCAGCCAGAGGAGGCCCCCGAGGACGAGACATGCCCCATCTGCTTGGACCAGCTGTCCAACGCAGCTTGCGTGGACCCCTGCAGGCACTCCTTCTGCCTGGATTGCATCCAGGCCTGGGCTGCAGAAAGAAACACCTGCCCGCTGTGCCGCGGGCCCATCGTTGGAGTTGTGCGCCTGGCCCGACGACCCCAAAGAAGACTCCAACGCGACGCGCGGCTGGAGCGGCGGCAGCAGCAGCAGCGGCAGAGGAGCCCCTCAGGCTACCGCTCCCGCAGCGCCTCGCCCAGGCGCAGGGAGCGCAGCCCCTTTGAAGCGCGAGAGCTTGTCCGCAGCCGCTCCTGGCGCTTGGGGCAGGACAGGCACAGACTGCCACTGCCCCTGTGGTACGACAACCCGGAGGACATAGAGTGGCTACGTCGGGTCCAGCAGGAGGAGCCGGGGTCTGGCGACCACGCGGGCCGGCAGGCCAGGCCCCGCAACTGAGCAGGCGGCCGCGCCTCACCTGGGGACGGGCTGGGGGTGGCAGCCACAATTACCCCAAGAATAAATTACAACTTTTCCACCCTGCAAAGCCTCTGCCTGCACTTATTCCTGCATCGGTCAGAAGGGGGGGAGGGGCAGGGGGGGGACGGACTGAACGCAGTCCTCTGCCTGCGCCACAGATTGGTTTGGGGATGTCGGCTCCTCATGGGGAGCGGCTGCGGGTTGTGGGTCCCCGAGTGAGACTTGGGGATGAGAAGTCATTTGGGGGATGAGAAGTCGTCATGGGAATGGGAAAGCGTTGGGGATGGGAGCAGCCACAGAGGTGACCTGGCCCGACTGGGACAAAGGCTGACAGCAAAAGCCTCCTAAAAGCCTGCCAGAAGAGAATGCCTGCCAGCTGGGAACCGGGCCTGGCAACCTGCAGCATCCTTGGAAGGCGCTGCTGGCCTCCTGCAAGTGCAGCCTAAGGGTACCTAAGAACCAGAGACTTCCTGAAGACACCAGCACCAAGGGCAAAAGCAAGGAACTACAAGAGCAACGGACTGTCTGAGAAGGAGGAATGGCTCTGGGAAAGGTGTCCTTCTCAGAGACTAGGAAGCATCGGTGTCTATCGCTTGTCTCAGGTGAAACACAGAAATTAGCAGCGGCTTTTGGCTGCTCTGAGGAGGTGGTGTCCTCTGCCCTCTTCTGTCTCTCTTGATAGAAAAAGGACTCCTTTTTGACCCAAAATGGAGCGCCTCTCTCCCTCAGAACTTCCTGTGCTGCACAAATTATTCTTGCCTACACGACATCCTAAACCCATTGAACCTTTGCTGGGGATGCCCGGCTGACTCCCAACTCTTTGACGGGAGTCTCACGTCTTTGCAGTGACACTTTGTTCTTGATTCCTTGGGGCCCGCTCCTGGGTTCGGTCTCTTGCGAGATGGCTTTTCTTAATTAGCCTCATACCTCTCCCCATGCTTGCCTTGAATCACAGAACATTGCCTAGTGGTGGTCTGTGGCCATGTGTAGTAAAGAGAACTTTTCAGCAAAGAAGGCCTCCGCGTCCTTGTGTATTGCAGCATCCTACCAACTCCCACTTGCCATCTCTCTACGCCTGCAGGGCGGGGGCATCCCTGAAGGGGTCAACCCTCCGGAAGGCCACGGCATGAACTTCGTTGTTGTCAGAAGCGGGATTCCGTAAAATGCGCGCTCAGGGATGCTTTTGAGGAGCTGCCGGGAAGTGCACGAGGCTGTCCTGGTTTCAGCTGGGATAGGGTTCCTTGTCTTCCCAGTAGCTGGTATGGAGCTGGGTTCTGGATTTCGGATGACAGTGATGCTGATAACACGCCGATCTTTCAGTTGTTGCAGAGCACTGCTTACACAGAGTCAAGGACGTTCCAGCTGCCCATAGCGCCCTGGAGCCAGGAGGCTGCGGGTGCACCACGAGCTGGGAGGGGACGCAGCCAGGACAGCTGGCCCAAACGGGCCAGAGCCATGTCCCATACCGCATGGGGTCGTGCCGAAGACTGGGACTGAGCGGGTTGGCCGGAGTGTGGCTGCCACCGCGCGGGGTCTGTCTGGGCATCATCACTCGGTGGGCAGTGAGCAATTGCATTGTGCATCACTGTGCATTCATCCTGGAGGAGAGAAGGCTCGGGGGGATCATAGCAATGTCTAGGCATCCCCAAAGGGAGGATGCAAAGAAGACGGAGCCAGGCTCTTGTCAGCGGTGCCCAGCGGCCGTACGGCTCTACGTGGCCCTGCTTCAGCAGGGGGGCTGGAGCAGATGACCTCCAGAGGTCCCTTCCATCCCCAACCCTTCTCTGAGCTTCCTTCTGGGTAAAAGACAGGCCCCTTTTACACCACTGACACAGAAGATGGCGTAGGATGCCACCACTTCACGTAACCAATGAGGCGCTGCTCATTTCTATCGTCCTCCTGAGACAGCCAAGAGGTGCCGATGCTCCTGATTTTCTCTAAACAACCCTAGGCTTCTCAGTCACGTTCCCACTGTCTCTGGCCAATTTCCACCTTCCCAGGTGATAAGTTGTTCCTCAGTTTCTTCTTGTGTCCTCATCAATGGTGGAACGCAAAAAGCAATGCAACTTTCCAAGACTCCTTTGGGAGAATTAGAAAGCAGGTATTCTTTATTAACAGCGCTGGGTGTGTGGGGGATAATTCCACCCAACACGTACACCTAAGCAAGACAAGGAGTACTTTATTCATGGTACGGTGATATCCGTATTCATGCAGTTTGCAAGAAAGGGCAGGATTTATGCTAATGGTTTCTCAGACCTAATTATCATATTGCCCCTCCTACTATCGCAGGCGCAGTAACCTCTGGTGGTCGCACTTTGGGGGCTTTCTGATAAAGGCTCATAGTTTTTTTCGTCTTGAACTTCTTTCTGTTTTGCACATGCTCAGTCATTGTTTAACTGCTTCAGCACTTTTGATCTTTTATAAGCTCAGCTAACTTAATTGTTTTAAGTTCTACTTTGGGCACCGTGTTCCTTCTCAGCCTGGATTTTATGCATACAGCTGAGTCTTCTTATCGCGTGAGGCTGATACAACAACTGAGAATTTTCAGCAATCCCTTCGGGTCACAGTTACACATTTTGTGTTTTATACTCGTTGTTTCCATGGTCTCTTCAGGATGCCTCCAATGCTCAGGTGTCCAGCTGCACGTCAAGGACATCCCTGGCTCCCAGGGGCAGTTCCCAGGCCGACCTCCTGGCCTGGACCCCAGCCTGGCAGACGTGGCTCCTGTCAGCGTGGAGCAGCCATCTCACGTCAGCATTGTCTCACAACGGTCAGGTGACCTCTGTCAGTGCTGCCATCAGGGGCACCCCGAGACCCTTCTGATGTCACCCTATGACCTCACAAAAGGTGGCTGGCTATAAGTGCCCTGAGCGGCGCGCCTGCGGCCAGTCCGGCTGGTGGTGGTCGAGAGCTCGAGGTCCCACGGCTGGAAGGAGAGAGAGGCGGAGGTGTTGCAAGAGGCACACGCGAAGCCATTCTTGTTGCACGCGAGCCATCGAGGGCCTTCGGTAAGGGTCTCAAATCTATAGACATCTATGTACCTCATCTGTCCTAAGCGCAGTCTTGCCAAGTATAACCGATAATAAGCATATTTGCCATTCTAATAGCAATGTTTGCAATCCATACACGGAATGTTGACAGCTACAGTACTCTAGACAACTTGGTTGAACCTAGAAAGCTAATGTCTGTTTGGTGCTGGAATATTTTCTTCCTGGTTCTGTCTGCAGTAGTCCTCCTGGTGGCACGCTGGTGACACGTGAGGCGTTGAGGTCCTGCCGGCGACCCGCGAGGCAAGGGAGGTGCTGAAGACCCCAGGCGGCTGCTAAGCGCCTGCCACCAAGGCAGCCTCCCCCAGAGGACGACCAGCTCCACGTCGCGGCGGCCGCAGGCACCATGAGCCGGCCACAGCAGCAGGAGCAGCCAGAGGAGGCCCCCGAGGACGAGACGTGCCCCATCTGCTTGGACCAGCTGTCCAACGCAGCTTGCGTGGACCCCTGCAGGCACTCCTTCTGCCTGGATTGCATCCAGGCCTGGGCTGCAGAAAGAAACACCTGCCCGCTGTGCCGCGGGCCCATCGTTGGAGTTGTGCGCCTGGCCCGACGACCCCGAAGAAGACTCCAACGCGACGCGCGGCTGGAGCGGCGGCAGCAGCAGCAGCAGCAGCAGCGGCAGAGGAGCCCCTCAGGCTACCGCTCCCGCAGCGCCTCGCCCAGGCACAGGGAGCGCAGCCCCTTTGAAGCGCGAGAGCTTGTCCGCAGCCGCTCCTGGCGCTTGGGGCAGGACAGGCACAGACTGCCACTGCCCCTGTGGTACGACAACCCGGAGGACATAGAGTGGCTACGTCGGGTCCAGCAGGAGGAGCCGGGGTCTGGCGACCACGCGGGCCGGCAGGCCAGGCCCCGCAACTGAGCAGGCGGCCGCGCCTCACCTGGGGACGGGCTGGGGGTGGCAGCCACAATTACCCCAAGAATAAATTATGACTTTTCCACCCTGCAAAGCCTCTGCCTGCACTTATTCCTGCATCGGTCAGAAGGGGGGGAGGGGCAGGGGGGGGACGGACTGAACGCAGTCCTCTGCCCGCGCCACAGATTGGTTTGGGGATGTCCGCTCCTCATGGGGAGCGGCTGCGGGTTGTGGGTCCCCGAGTGAGACTTGGGGGTGAGAAGTCATTTGGGGGATGAGAAGTCGTCATGGGAATGGGAAAGTGTTGGGGATGGGAGCAGCCACAGAGGTGACCTGGCCCGACTGGGAAAAAGGCTGACAGCAAAAGTCTCCTAAAAGCCTGCCAGAAGAGAATGCCTGCCAGCTGGGAACCGGACCTGGCAACCTGCAGCATCCTTGGAAGGCGCTGCTGGCCTCCTGCAAGTGCAGCCTAAGGGTACCTAAGAACCAGAGACTTCCTGAAGACACCAGCACCAAGGGCAAAAGCAAGGAACTACAAGAGCAACGGACTGTCTGAGAAGGAGGAACGGCTCTGGGAAAGGTGTCCTTCTCAGAGACTAGGAAGCATCGGTGTCTATCGCTTGTCTCAGGTGAAACACAGAAATTAGCAGCGGCTTTTGGCTGCTCTGAGGAGGTGGTGTCCTCTGCCCTCTTCTGTCTCTCTTGATAGAAAAAGGACTCCTTTTCGACCCAAAATGGAGCGCCTCTCTCCCTCAGAACTTCCTGTGCTGCACAAATTGTTCTTGCCTACACGACATCCTCAATCCATTGAACCTTTGCTGGGGGTGCCCGGCTGACTCCCAACTCTTTGACAGGAGTCTCACGTCTTTGCAGTGACACTTTGTTCTTGATTCCTTGGGGCCCGCTCCTGGGTTCGGTGTTGCGAGATGGCTTTTCTTAATTAGCCTCATACCTCTCCCCATGCTTGCCTTGAATCACAGAACATTGCCTAGTGGTGGTCTGTGGCCATGTGTAGTAAAGAGAACTTTTCAGCAAAGAAGGCCTCCGCGTCCTTGTGTATTGCAGCATCCTACCAACTCCCACTTGCCATCTCTCTACGCCTGCAGGGCGGGGGCATCCCTGAAGGGGTCAACCCTCTGGAAGGTCACGGCATGAACTTCGTTGTTGTCAGAAGCGGAATTCCATAAAATGCGCGCTCAGGGATGCTTTTGAGGAGCTGCCGGGAAGTGCACGAGGCTGTCCTGGTTTCAGCTGGGATAGGGTTCCTTGTCTTCCCAGTAGCTGGTATGGAGCTGGGTTCTGGATTTCGGATGACAGTGATGCTGATAACACGCCGATCTTTCAGTTGTTGCAGAGCACTGCTTACACAGAGTCAAGGACGTTCCAGCTGCCCATAGCGCCCTGGAGCCAGGAGGCTGCGGGTGCACCACGAGCTGGGAGGGGACGCAGCCAGGACAGCTGGCCCAAACGGGCCAGAGCCATGTCCCATACCGCATGGGGTCGTGCCGAAGACTGGGACTGAGCGGGTTGGCCGGAGTGTGGCTGCCACCGCGCGGGGTCTGTCTGGGCATCATCACTCGGTGGGCAGTGAGCAATTGCATTGTGCATCACTGTGCATTCATCCTGGAGGAGAGAAGGCTCGGGGGGATCATAGCAATGTCTAGGCATCCCCAAAGGGAGGATGCAAAGAAGACGGAGCCAGGCTCTTGTCAGCGGTGCCCAGCGGCCGTACGGCTCTACGTGGCCCTGCTTCAGCAGGGGGGCTGGAGCAGATGACCTCCAGAGGTCCCTTCCATCCCCAACCCTTCTCTGAGCTTCCTTCTGGGTAAAAGACAGGCCCCTTTTACACCACTGACACAGAAGATGGCGTAGGATGCCACCACTTCACGTAACCAATGAGGCGCTGCTCATTTCTATCGTCCTCCTGAGACAGCCAAGAGGTGCCGATGCTCCTGATTTTCTCTAAACAACCCTAGGCTTCTCAGTCACGTTCCCACTGTCTCTGGCCAATTTCCACCTTCCCAGGTGATAAGTTGTTCCTCAGTTTCTTCTTGTGTCCTCATCAATGGTGGAACGCAAAAAGCAATGCAACTTTCCAAGACTCCTTTGGGAGAATTAGAAAGCAGGTATTCTTTATTAACAGCGCTGGGTGTGTGGGGGATAATTCCACCCAACACGTACACCTAAGCAAGACAAGGAGTACTTTATTCATGGTACGGTGATATCCGTATTCATGCAGTTTGCAAGAAAGGGCAGGATTTATGCTAATGGTTTCTCAGACCTAATTATCATATTGCCCCTCCTACTATCGCAGGCACAGTAACCTCTGGTGGTCGCACTTTGGGGGCTTTCTGATAAAGGCTCATAGTTTTTTTTCGTCTTGAACTTCTCTCTGTTTTGCACATGCTCAGTCATTGTTTAACTGCTTCAGCACTTTTGATCTTTTATAAGCTCAGCTAACTTAATTGTTTTAAGTTCTACTTTGGGCACCGTGTTCCTTCTTCAGCCTGGATTTTATGCATACAGCTGAGTCTTCTTATCGCGTGAGGCTGATACAACAACTGAGAATTTTCAGCAATCCCTTCGGGTCACAGTTACACATTTTGTGTTTTATACTCGTTGTTTCCATGGTCTCTTCAGGATGCCTCCAATGCTCAGGTGTCCAGCTGCACGTCAAGGACATCCCTGGCTCCCAGGGGCAGTTCCCAGGCCGACCTCCTGGCCTGGACCCCAGCCTGGCAGACGTGGCTCCTGTCAGCGTGGAGCAGCCATCTCACGTCAGCATTGTCTCACAACGGCCAGGTGACCTCTCTCAGTGCTGCCATCAGGGACACCCCGAGACCCTTCTGATGTCACCCTATGACCTCACAAAAGGTGGCTGGCTATAAGTGCCCTGAGCGGCGCGCCTGCGGCCAGTCCGGCTGGTGGTAGTCGAGAGCTCGAGGTCCCACGGCTGGAAGGAGAGAGAGAGGCGGAGGTGTTGCAAGAGGCACACGCGAAGCCATTCTTGTTGCACGCGAGCCATCGAGGGCCTTCGGTAAGGGTCTCAAATCTATAGACATCTATGTACCTCATCTGTCCTAAGCGCAGTCTTGCCAAGTATAACCGATGATAAGCATATTTGCCATTCTAATAGCAATGTTTGCAATCCATACACAGAATGTTGACAGCTACAGTACTCTAGACAACTTGGTTGAACCTAGAAAGCTAATGTCTGTTTGGTGCTGGAATATTTTCTTCCTGGTTCTATCTGCAGTAGTCCTGCTGCCAGCACGCTGGTGGCACGTGAGGCGTCGAGGTCCTGCCGCCAACCCGCGAGGCAAGGGAGGTGCTGAAGACCCCAGGCTGCTGCTAAGTGCCTGGCACCAGGGCAGCCTCCCCCAGAGGACGACCAGCTCCACGTCGCGGCGGCCGCAGGCACCATGAGCCGGCCACAGCAGCAGGAGCAGCCAGAGGAGGCCCCCGAGGATGAGACATGCCCCATCTGCTTGGACCAGCTGTCCAACGCAGCTTGCGTGGACCCCTGCAGGCACTCCTTCTGCCTGGATTGCATCCAGGCCTGGGCTGCAGAAAGAAACACCTGCCCGCTGTGCCGCGGGCCCATCGTTGGAGTTGTGCGCCTGGCCCGACGACCCCGAAGAAGACTCCAACGCGACGCGCGGCTGGAGCGGCGGCAGCAGCAGCAGCAGCAGCGGCAGAGGAGCCCCTCAGGCTACCGCTCCCGCAGCGCCTCGCCCAGGCGCAGGGAGCGCAGCCCCTTTGAAGCGCGAGAGCTTGTCCGCAGCCGCTCCTGGCGCTTGGGGCAGGACAGGCACAGACTGCCACTGCCCCTGTGGTACGACAACCCGGAGGACATAGAGTGGCTACGTCGGGTCCAGCAGGAGGAGCCGGGGTCTGGCGACCACGCGGGCCGGCAGGCCAGGCCCCGCAACTGAGCAGGCGGCCGCGCCTCACCTGGGGACGGGCTGGGGGTGGCAGCCACAATTACCCCAAGAATAAATTATGACTTTTCCACCCTGCAAAGCCTCTGCCTGCACTTATTCCTGCATCGGTCAGAAGGGGGGGAGGGGCAGGGGGGGGACGGACTGAACGCAGTCCTCTGCCTGCGCCACAGATTGGTTTGGGGATGTCCGCTCCTCATGGGGAGCGGCTGCGGGTTGTGGGTCCCCGAGTGAGACTTGGGGATGAGAAGTCATTTGAGGGATGAGAAGTCGTCATGGGAATGGGAAAGCGTTGGGGATGGGAGCAGCCACAGAGGTGACCTGGCCCGACTGGGAAAAAGGCTGACAGCAAAAGCCTCCTAAAAGCCTGCCAGAAGAGAATGCCTGCCAGCTGGGAACCGGGCCTGGCAACCTGCAGCATCCTTGGAAGGCGCTGCTGGCCTCCTGCAAGTGCAGCCTAAGGGTACCTAAGAACCAGAGACTTCCTGAAGACACCAGCACCAAGGGCAAAAGCAAGGAACTACAAGAGCAACGGACTGTCTGAGAAGGAGGAACGGCTCTGGGAAAGGTGTCCTTCTCAGAGACTAGGAAGCATCGGTGTCTATCGCTTGTCTCAGGTGAAACACAGAAATTAGCAGCGGCTTTTGGCTGCTCTGAGGAGGTGGTGTCCTCTGCCCTCTTCTGTCTCTCTTGATAGAAAAAGGACTCCTTTTTGACCCAAAATGGAGCGCCTCTCTCCCTCAGAACTTCCTGTGCTGCACAAATTGTTCTTGCCTACACGACATCCTAAACCCATTGAACCTTTGCTGGGGATGCCCGGCTGACTCCCAACTCTTTGACGGGAGTCTCACGTCTTTGCAGTGACACTTTGTTCTTGATTCCTTGGGGCCCGCTCCTGGGTTCGGTCTCTTGCGAGATGGCTTTTCTTAATTAGCCTCATACCTCTCCCCATGCTTGCCTTGAATCACAGAACATTGCCTAGTGGTGGTCTGTGGCCATGTGTAGTAAAGAGAACTTTTCAGCAAAGAAGGCCTCCGCGTCCTTGTGTATTGCAGCATCCTACCAACTCCCACTTGCCATCTCTCTACGCCTGCAGGGCGGGGGCATCCCTGAAGGGGTCAACCCTCCGGAAGGTCACGGCATGAACTTCGTTGTTGTCAGAAGCGGGATTCCGTAAAATGCGCGCTCAGGGATGCTTTTGAGGAGCTGCCGGGAAGTGCACGAGGCTGTCCTGGTTTCAGCTGGGACAGAGTTCCTTGTCTTCCCAGTAGCTGGTATGGAGCTGGGTTCTGGATTTCGGATGACAGTGATGCTGATAACACGCCGATCTTTCAGTTGTTGCAGAGCACTGCTTACACAGAGTCAAGGACGTTCCAGCTGCCCATAGCGCCCTGGAGCCAGGAGGCTGCGGGTGCACCACGAGCTGGGAGGGGACGCAGCCAGGACAGCTGGCCCAAACGGGCCAGAGCCATGTCCCATACCGCATGGGGTCGTGTTTAGCTATGGATATGGGTTGGCTGGCCAGGGTTTGGGGGGGACAACTGCTTGGGGATAGAGTGGGCGTTGGTCATCGGGTGATGAGCAGCAATTGCACTGTGCATCACTTGCTTTGTACATATTATTTCTCTTCCTTTCCTGTCCTACTAAACTGCCTTTGTCTCAACCAACTAGCTTTTACTTTTTCCCCCACTCTGATTCTCTTCCCCATCCCACTGGGGGAAGTGGAGGGGTGTGGACTGAGCAAACAGCTGTTTGGTGCTGAGCTGCCAGCCAGGTCAATCCACAGGAAAAGCGTACCAGAAAATATCCCAGTTCAAAGTATGACCTGATCTGTTTTCTGTCGTGGGAAAAGCCAGCTTTGGATAGAAGTCTAAAGAGGTATTAATACAAAATAGAGCTATGTAACATCAAAAATAAATGCCATCTAGAGAAAAGGTCTAGGCAGAAGTGTCTGCATACATATATATTTCCCACTGGTTTTCAGTTAGTAGTTATTAAATTAGAAAAATTAATAAAAATGTGATGCTGTATTTAGAACTACATATAATTTGCTTTTGTTCAAAAATTTTTACCTTATTCTATCCATGAAATGTTCAAAATTGTCCAGCGTTGTGATGTTGTAGTTATGTACTTCAAATTGAACATCAGGGTTAATATTTCTAATAGAGGAAACAAAATGAGTCAATGTTAATAAATACAGTAATTTGCATTTTACTCCCTAACTTCACAAGTGCTGCTACAGTCTTAAGCTTCCAATCCAAGGGCACAAATGCACCCAGATTTGTCAAAAGTTCACAATTCAATGATGAGAAAAAAGAAACCCAAATGAACCAAACAACAAAACCCCCCAAGATATTGAAGCAGCATAGTTTATATCAAACTTCTTGGTAAAATTAGCTATATGTGGAAGTAGATTCCCATTAAGGCTCTGGGCAGGTTAAAAGTGTCCTTAAAGTATCAGCCATTCCCACAGCCATTTTATACTCAGATGTCTAAATTAGACCTTGCTACCTTGCAAGTGATTAAGAGTTAAATATTTTTCTGTAGCAGCATCCAGGATAACTACACTGCATACCCACTTCTGTAAGTCATACCTCAAGGTATCCTCTGCTGCTTGCACTTTACTTAATCCAGCTTGATGAGGTTGGAAGAAGAGTCTGTTCATGTTTGCCAGTTCCACTTTGTCATAATCAAACAGAAGAAGCTACAATAAAGATTGTATTAACACGTGAATCTCCAAATACTCCACGAACGGAGCACTATAGCAAGCCATTTTAAACAGAAAAACTAATTATAAAATCAAGAACAACCACCAAAAAAAAACAACACTCAAATAAATGACACCCTCCAGTTCAACTTATTTCATATATAAAAGTTACCAATATTGTAAATGTGGAAGACTGAATTCTAGCTGCCAGTCACCAGGAAATGATTTGTTAAGTCATGAAAACTGCTGTTGTTTTTTGTTTGTTTGTTTTTTAAAAAGCAGCAATTTGAATTTGCTCATTTGATCTACACTAAAAATATTCATCAGACTATCAACATGGACATTAACACCTCTTCTCACATTCCTACTTGCCATTATGACATTAGCTAAAATGTGTCATTTCTTTCACTTGTGTCTTGTTCTTCAAAAACAATTAACTTAAAATACCTACAGAATACACAGGTATGTTGATTATGAATTTTGATTCAATAGCCCAACGTCCTTTTCTAGGTAAAAAACCCTGGTCTACAGGAAATTCTCCTTCAGAGGAAGGGAGAACAAACTTCACAATAAAAAAATTGCATCACCTCTCTATTAAGAAACTTCTTAAGTTCCAAGAGTAAATGGTGAGGTTTAGCCTGGAAATGCAAACATCTAAACCATTCCCCAAATTCCTCCTTTTAAAGAAAAGCCTGTTGACTCAGTAGGTTCTTGCTATCTATATACACATTATTATTAAGTCTGCTAAATTTTTACCTCTGTCATATCATGAACTGATTTTTGCAGCAAAAACGTCTGACATCTACTGCAGCACAATTTCTTGAATATCAACTTGTTCTCATAATGTAGGATTTAATCTTCTATGTGAGCTACCTCCTCCTTTTTCCTCATTTTACCTTCCCGTTGCAGTAATCCAATATGGTTATTAAATATATGGACTCATACACGAGTGCATAGAAGACAAGCATCTGAACAAGAATAGTCCCCATGATATAGGATCAAGCCCCAAACAAATCAATTTTGCTAGCATAAGAACAATACAGACTCTTCATTTGTGATTTTACTTGTTGAGGACTGGCTCGCTGCACGTAATCACATTGATCTCGTGCAGCTGCAAGATAAGGAAATGGCGGATTATCGCACTCAGCTAGTTTAGAAAAACAAGAGCAACAGCACGTATGCAAGGCTTGTCTGGGAACTCTTGTGAGAAATCCCAGGCAATTAGAAACAATGATAGTAGAGGGCATACTGCCCTGGGAGTTATAGTTAGATTAGAAAGGGGAACTAGCGGATAGAAGAATGCGGAACTAACAGATAGGGCAGTAGATGACGCTTACCAATAAGGAGCTTGGCTTTTGCAATATGTATGAGCTAATTATCCTGTACACGAATAAGGAGCTTGGCTTTTGCAATATGTATGAGCTAATTATCCTGTACACGATAAAAGACAATTGAGCTATCCATTAAAGTTGAAGCATACTTAACACTCATATTGAGCGTCTGTGTCTTCCCTCCGTCGACAACAAATGGCGCCCGAACAGGGACCCTTGCTGGACGAGGACCCGAAACGAGTAAGCCGGTTTTAGGTGACGGAGAAAAAGGGGAAAGCCGGTTCTGACTACGTAACCCGGATTCCGGAACACAAGATTGGGGCGAGCAGAAGGCGACTCGGGAAGAGCGCCCGGGACGAACCCATAGTGGGTCCCGCCGGAACGCCGCAGACAGAAACTTTACACGGGGGCAACGGCACCGTAAGTAAGAATGGAGAAACAAGCGGCAGTTGATTTACTTAAGTGCTTTTTAGAAAAGCGTAAGACGCCAGATATAGATTGTCATAAAGAATTACAGGGGTTAGTGGCCTATGGGGTGGCGAAGGGTTGCTTTATTAACCCCGACACATTGTTTGAGGAGGATGAGTGGCGTAAGTTTGGTGATATATTGTTTGAGGAAATGATTAGTGAGAATAAGACGGCTGAGAAGCTGGCAAAACCGTGGCGGGCTGTTACGAATGCTTTAACAATACATCGGGTAGAACAGAAAGTAGCAGCCGCTGCAACAGAGCGGCTGGGCAAAACGTTGAGGGCGGATGAAGAGGCCAATCCGTACCCCCTCCCTCCATCGGTCCAACAATTCACCATGAAGGCACCCGGGGGATGGGGAGAGGGGGCACGACCCAGTGCACCTCCTCTACCCCTGGAAACTCCCGAGGGAGAGGCGGCAGGCGAGGGGAGAAATAAGAATCCATTTTTGAAAGATATGCGACTCGAATCAGGGGGGTCGGAGAGAGCAGGACTCTGGGCGAAAATAGCAGGGGAGGCGTTACGTGAAGGTGATGTGGGGGCAGCGATAGAGCTTGTAGGCGCCTTCCCCGTGGTGTATTCTCCACCAGACGCCCAGGGCCAGATAACTGTTACTATGACAAATCTGGACTGGAAAATACTGACCCAATTGCGTGCCACGGTAAATGAGTCAGGAATACGTGGGGAGCCAACGAAACAGATGTTAGACTATCTGTGGTCCACTAACGTGTTGCTCCCCGGCGACATTCGTAATATCATGAAACTAATACTGACGCAGCATCAGATCCTGCTGTTTAATGCCCATTGGCATTCAGCTTGTCAGGAGGCAGTTGCGGTGCAGCGTCAGCCCGGAGATCCATTATACGGGGTCACGCTGGAGGAGCTTTTGGGGGTCGGTGCATACAATCGCTTGGAGGCCCAGGCCCTAATGGGGCCGGATAAGGCAAAAGCGACCATGACGCTAGCTAGGAGAGCACTGGACCAAATTAGAGAGCCTGGAGGAATGCCCTCCTATATGTCCATAAAGCAAGGGCGAGACGAAGCGTTTGGGACGTTTATTGATAGGGTTGCCGCAGCTATACAGGTAGCTGGGTTACCCGAATATCTCAAAGGCCCTATTCTTAAACAATGCGCCCTTCAAAATTGTAATCAAACTTCTCGAAATGTCCTAAATACGCTGCCCAGTACCTGGACTATAGAAGAGGCTCTTGATCGATTGTCGCGGATACCGATAGGCTCGCAGGCGCTATTGGTTGACGCTATTCGAAAGGTAGGGGAAAGTATTACTCAGGGACTGCAGGCTAGTCAGTCGCAGGTATTCGCCGCCCTTGCCCCCCTGCAAAGTGGAAAAGGACCTCACTCGTCGAGAAGACCTGCACTACGCTGCTATCGGTGTGGCATCGCGGGTCATATGAAGAGGCAGTGTGGGACGGCTAATGTGTGGTGTCCCTCTTGCCGATCTAATACGCATAATGAAACCGCTTGCCGGCGGAAGACCCAGGGAAACGGGAAGACCAGCGGGAACCGCCGCCCCGCGATGACACAAAAAGCGGCTTTTCTCTCAACAGCGGCGGCAGCTGCGGAGACTCCAACCGAGACGAATCCTTTCACCTCCAACCAGCCACCAGAGGGAGCCTGGGGATTGGACTTGGCAACCGCAGTAAATGTGACTTTGATGGACAATAAGCCTGTTGGGGTGAAAACAGGCGTTATGGGACGCCTGACCCTGTTTGCCCCTGATCTACATAGTCAAGAGCTGCGAAACATTACTCGACAATGGAAACGCCGGACGAGACGCAGTCTAAAAACCTTGGGGAGTGACTGTGATGATCAGGTCGAGCTCTGGGGTCCAGCCGAAAGATTCTTTTCGGCGGCACTTGTGCCTGGAGTGGCGGTAGCCCATGCTATGGCTAGTCTTGGGAAACTAGCTTGTTGGGCTGTAAAACAAGCAAATGTGACTACGCAGATACTCACGGAAATGGCCCAGGACCTGGATAGCCTGCGACACGCTGTATTACAGAACAGAGCGGCGATTGATTTTCTGCTGCTGGCACAGGGCCACGGGTGTGAAGAGCTCGAAGGAATGTGCTGTTTTAATCTCTCGGACCATGGCGAGTCAATCCACGAGCAGCTGAAATGGCTGAGAGACCACAACAAGAAGATAGTGGTCCAGAATAATTGGCTTGATGAACTGTTTGCAAGTTGGTTTGGGAACATGGGAGGCTGGATATTGGGTCTCATAAAAGAAGGGCTACGCTTACTGCTAATAATCGTTTTAATCATAGTAGCGGCGCGAGTAGTATTTAGTTGCCTAACAAAAAGGCTTGAGCGACTAACAAGTAAGGTTTTTCTAGCACAAAATAAAAACGGGGGAATTGTTGAGGACTGGCTCGCTGCACGTAATCACATTGATCTCGTGCAGCTGCAAGATAAGGAAATGGCGGATTATCGCACTCAGCTAGTTTAGAAAAACAAGAGCAACAGCACGTATGCAAGGCTTGTCTGGGAACTCTTGTGAGAAATCCCAGGCAATTAGAAACAATGATAGTAGAGGGCATACTGCCCTGGGAGTTATAGTTAGATTAGAAAGGGGAACTAGCGGATAGAAGAATGCGGAAATAACAGATAGGGCAGTAGATGACGCTTACCAATAAGGAGCTTGGCTTTTGCAATATGTATGAGCTAATTATCCTGTACACGAATAAGGAGCTTGGCTTTTGCAATATGTATGAGCTAATTATCCTGTACACGATAAAAGACAATTGAGCTATCCATTAAAGTTGAAGCATACTTAACACTCATATTGAGCGTCTGTGTCTTCCCTCCGTCGACAACATTTACTCAAGTGCTTTTCCTGAGTGTTTTCTTCACAGTACTTTTATTTGGGCAAAATCAACTGAGGGGAACTGAATCAAACTCTCTATAAAGAAGACTAGTCCATCTGCTACGACGAAGTAGAAGAAGAAAACTCACATTACCTTACCAATGCCACACCTTGTCAACATTTCAGCAGTCACGCTGCCAACTCCGCCAACACCTACTACTGCAACTGTAAAGGTACGGATTTTCTGCAGAAAGAAATAAGGTATGGATCAGCATGTCAAAGGTGATCCTCACAGGCCCAGGGTGGGTGGGGAGAGGAAAAATTATGGGGCTGTTTTAATGCAGATACAAACCTACCTCGTAATCTTTGACGATTCCCATTCTTTTCAGTGCCATCAACGACTACAAAGAAAAACAGCAACGTTATACAGAAAACGCTCTATTTCTAATAGCAATTTTGCTTTTTGAGCATCTAAAAGTTGTTGTTGCTTAAAAAACAAGGCAGCCAAGCAACAAACTCAGGCCTGCTGTTTTCAGCGCAGTAGTGATTGCCAGCTGGATACAGTCTGAATGAGGTAGTAGATACTTTCCTATTAGCAAAAGCAAAGGAGTACTGACCCTGCAGCAAATCACATGCTTATTCTGCTGGTATGAGTAAGATTAATGAGTTCAGCAGGGCCTGTAACTATTTCAGGAAATGAATCCCAGATTTAAAAGAGGGAAGCCTCTGCTTTAACGAACCATATGTCAGCAGGTCAGTGAAGACTCGTGTTTTTTTTGTTGTTTTTTTTTTTTTAAATCGCACCCCCAGGACCGCTGAGGCTGTCACAGACCCGCAGACCCACCTACTCCAACCGCCCCCCACCACCGCGGCCGCCTCCCCCCTCAGCAGCCCCACACGGCCGAGCCCTCCCTCACCCGCAGGGCCGCACCTGTAGGGGTTGGTGTCCGTCACCTCCGCGCTCATGGCCTCGATGCGGGCCCTGGGCGCCCGCCGGCCGCCCCTCTCCCGGGCCAGCTCCTCCTCCAGCTCCCGCAGCCGCCGCTGCAGCCGCAGCACCTCCGCCATCCCTGCGCCACGTCGGGCCCCGCAACGCTTCCGCCGGTGCCACCGGGCCGCCTGCCCCCCGCTCCCGCCGCCTCAGCGAGCGTTCCCACCGCGACGGGGCAGCCTGCGGCGGGCAGCGGGCGGCTTGTGGTGGAGCCAGAGGGCACGGAGCGGTGGCGGCGGAAGAGAAAGCCGCCATCGGAGCTCCCTGCCGGTAACAGCAGGGCTGCGGGAGGAGGCGGCCGGAACGCGGAGCCGCGGTGTGGGGAACGCTTTCCCTAACGGACCCAGCAGCCCGCGGTTGCCGCGGCAACGCTGGGCGGGGCCGCTCCGCAATTTGCTTAGCGGGAGGGTGGCAGCTCCGCAATTTGCGTAGCGGCGCCGGGGGCGGGGCCGCTCCGCGATTTGCGTAGGGGGACGGGGGGGGAGGGAGCGGGGCCGCTCCGTGATTTGCGCAGCGTTGCGGAGGGAGGGTGCGCAGCGTACGCCGGTGGCGCAGCTGCCGGGATGGCGGCGGAGCCGGGCACCAGCGAGGTGCGGCCTCAGCACCGCTTCGACGCGGGCCGGCTGGAGCGGTTCCTGTGCCGCCGGCTGGCCGGCTTCCCGCAGCAGCCCGAGGGGGCTCTGGCCGTCAGGCAGTACAGGTGAGGGGGAGCCTCTCGCCGTGCCCCGTTGGCGAGCTGCGTTGGCCGCGGGGGCAAAGCTCGGCGCCGGGCAGCCGGGGACCTTTAGCACGGCTGGGAGCGGTGTGCTGCTGGAAAAGCCTGCCTGGATCCCCGGAGTGTGCCCCGAGTGCTCGTGAGCTTTGGTGTCCGGCCCGTGCTCGTAGATCTTGGTTTGTCTGATTGCTCTGCAGTTGCTTCAACAAGTAAAAAATCTTAACGCGCAAGTAAATGGCTCCCGAAATCGATTTAAGAAGCCTAAGGCTTGCCACAGAAGCAAATACTGTCTGCTGAGGTTCTTACTAATCCTCAAAGCAAGGTATTGCACTGATGGGGTTCCACTTGTGGGCTCCAAAATGCATTTTTATGGGAGCTTCAGCTCATTTGGGTTCTGCAAAGTAGTGGTGTGACTTCAAATCAGGAGCTAACTGTTAAAAAGATAAGCTCAAAAAACCCACACCATGTTAATTCCACCGTAAACACGTCCTCAACCACTCTGTCTGCAGCTATCTCTAAGAAATAGTAGATGATTTTTTATTGTATTCTAATGCAAATATAAGACATCCACTGAATCCTTACCTGTACCGTAATTCTCACGGGTACTACAGTTAAGGAGACTTCAGGAGGGGCCTAAAGAGAATAGCTAGTAGTAAAAAATAAATTAAAAAAAAAAAGCCATTCTTAATGCTTTTGCTGTGTTATTTGTCTTGTGGTTGCACCTAAGGTCTTCAGCTAATCTGTATTTCTTTTGTGCCCGGCAGGGTATTTGTCTGTGCAGTACACCTGTCGAGCTGTTCTGTAGTCTACACCCTAACAGGCTCATGGAGAATGGAAATGTCCAGGGAAACATGAGGGCAAGCATTCGCTTGATTTCAGTTTTCCAACAGTTGTCTAACCTTTTATTGGACTAAGTTAGAATAGGTCTTGAAAATGATCCAGAATGAGGAGGGGGTGGCATATAGATGAGCTCAGGGCCCTGAGGAAAATGAGGATTGATGAGCTTGATTAGGATCTGATGGACAAGGTGTCATGAATGGTTTAACTAGGTTGTTTACTTTTATATAGGCATGTGATTGAAGTGTGTACTTTCTTTGTCACTGCAACGTTCATTCTTCAGAACTTCACAGTTGCTATAGGCAGTTTCCTAAGCATAGCATGTGGATGAGAACAGATGATCAGTCCTCCCTGCAGTGGGGTTTGGTGCTAGAATCCATCAGTGATTTGAAAATCTTTTTCTATGCTTACGTTGTTAAAAATGGAGCTCACCAAGGAACAGTACAGTAATGGGCAAGTATGAATTGTGCTTGAAACCTTGAACACATTAATAATATCTATTTAGGGTAGAGAGGTAAATGCTGTCTCCATTTTGCAGGAGAACAAATTGAATATCTTTGACTTCTCCACAGTGAAAGAAGACATTTTTCTTTTAGGTAGGGACAGGACCTCTGACTTCTGATTTTGTGGGCTATCACTTGCTTCTTTTTAAGACTATATTTGAAAGAAAACTTAAAAAAAAAAAAAAAACAGTCTCCATTGTCTTGCCGTTTTGTTCAGGCCTTGTCACAGATAATTTTGCACCATTTCCATTATAAGCCTGCAGATTTGCAAGTACTTGAAATTGTAAGTAATTAGAGTCTTCCTCTATGCAGCTCAGGCCAGTCAAATCCAACCTTTTATCTTCGGAAGGGTGAGAAGGCTTACGTGCTCAGGAAGAAGCCCCATGGCCCCCTTTTACCTAGAGCTCACAAGGTAAGCAACATTTCTCAGCAAGCTCCTAGCTCCATTTTGGAGGTGCATTAAGTTCTTCCTATACATGATGGCGCAGTGTATTGCAGTGATTGTTGGATATGTCTAGGTGTGCAGCAAATTACTTGGATCGTTTCCAATTTTCTGTGCTGTACGCTTAACTAAACACTTAAGAGGATAGATTGTCATTAAATGTATTCAGTAAGATGATGATTTATGCTTAGGAGCTTTTCACTGAATCTAACTTTCTGTTTCTTCTTCAGGTTGATAGAGAATATCATGTGCAGAAAGCCTTATTTGCAGCTGGATTTCCAGTCCCTGAGCCCCTGTTGTATTGTAGTGATGTCTCTGTCATTGGAACAGAATTTTATGTAATGCAGCATGTGCAGGTTGGTCAGCCAATGTCACAGATTTTTTTTCATTCTCCCTACTACAAGCTGCTTTTAAATTGTTTAAAACTTATTGAAGCATACCAGGGAATACCAATATAAATAATCCTCTCATATTTTTAAAAAGTGCTAGCTGACAGAGATTCTTAGTGATTTCAGCTTCTCCAGAGCTTATTTCCATCTCTTCCAAAATATTCTGCTCATTATTTAACCTTTTCTCATTTGAGCTTTCAGAAGAATGTCATGAAATGACTCCATATTGCTGCTGTGAAAAATGTACCCATAATTCAGAGGGAAAACAGTCAAGCTATAAAGTTATACAAAATTCTTGGACGTTCTGGAACACATTTGTTACTGGAAATAGTAATTATATACAATCATATTTTTCTTTAAAACTGAACAGGATTCTAGCTCAAGCACTACTTTCAGAATGAACGTAGCATAGCTCTGTGGTCTATCACTGTAGGTGTGCTGTAGCTGAGTTGATACTATTTCTGCTAGATTTGGGTAATTTAGAGTTTAAGTTTGCTGTATCACGTCTTTTTTTTTTCTTGTGGGACAAGGATATGAATTCAGGCCTCATCTCTTTCATCACATCCTCTTCTGTCTGCCTTTGCTCGTTTGACAAGTTGAGGTGTGTGCCAACATGTAGACAGTCCAGGGCTTTGGGAAATTTAGACTCCATGAAGAGCTGAAGCCCTGAGAAACAAGTCTATGCAAAAATTCTCAGTTGTATCTTACGTGTTCTGGGACACCTGTAGTGTGAAATTTGAGTTCTAAGGAAAAGCATTCAAAGGTGTGGATCTCTGTATAAATCAAGAGCACGTACAAAAAAGAAAGGAAAGTGGGAAGATTATGGGCTATCACATAAATGTGTTTGATATATATTTACACTGAAGTGTATTAAGAAAAAAAAGTTGGTGAGTTAAGTCCAAAAATATGATTTGGCTAGTAGTGTTGTGGGTTATCTCTGATACTTTATCTTAATAATTGTCTAATAATCCAAAAAAATAAATGTATTAAATTTGATTATTCTATCATCAGGTTGACTAGGAAATTAGAAATTGAAGAGTTTGTGGGCCAGTTCCTGGAGATGAAGTTAACCCCCATCCTAGTCACAAATCAAGATTAATAAAATAATAAAGCTGTGAAGAATTTCACAGAGTGTATGTGTGGGGGAACAGTAGTTGTTAGAGACAATACAGTAACTTTTTTTTTTTTTTGGCGGTACTTTCAAGTTTGAGGATCTCTGATTGCGTGCTCTAGTTCAGACTTTTATCTACTGAACATGTATCTTTTATTTTAATTGGCTTCCAATAGATATCCTGCATACTAATGATTTGGGATTACTGTGAATCCCTTCATCTGTTATGGGCAAAGACTAAAAGAAATGAGGAAGGAATTTTAGATTGTACAGGAAGTATCGGTTCACTGCATTTGTTTTGGCTCCTGAAATATATAGCTGTACTTCTCTTCATCTGCTGTGTACATCCCACCAAATATCTGATTTACGATGTCTCTAGGGTCGCATCTTCCGAGACCTCTCGCTGCCAGAAGTGGGCCCAGCAGAGCGTTCTGCATTGTACGTTGCAATGATAGAAACATTGGCCCAGTTGCACTCCTTTGATTTGCAGTCATTGGGTCTCCAAGAATATGGCAGAGGTCCAGGATACTGCAGAAGACAGGTACAGCTTTTTGAAAAATTCTTGTTTTGTCAGGTCTTTGAACATTTATTTGTTTGGCAAGCTAATTTGTTAATTTTAAATTACTTGTAAAAGTAACCATCATATTTTGGTTGTTAGACATCTTCATTTATTTCAAGTATTTATGCACAGTTTAGAGTTAATGCTACATTCAGATCAATTCTGTAACACTGTTAAAATGTTTGTATTTTTTCAGGTATCAACTTGGAAAAGACAATATGATGCGGCCGCTCATACAGATATTCCTGCCATGAACAAGCTAGCTGAGTGGTTAGCAAACAACTTGCCAGCTGATGATAATGAAGAAACCCTGATTCATGGGGACTTTAGAATAGATAACATCATTTTCCACCCAACAGAGGTACTTGAAACGTATTTGTACGTTTAGCGCTTTTTGGTTCTCCATTTGTTTATACTTGAAATAGAGCATATACAGAGGTGTTTTGGTCATGATTTGCTCTACGTCAGTGTAAAGACTATGGAGAGGAAGTGCACATGGATATCCAGTTATTTGTTGCGTTAGCTATCATTCAAAACCGATTGACTCTCTTTGCAAATCTTAATACAAACAATAATTCCATCCTCTATACATTTAGACTATACATCTTTGGAAGAAACAGAGGAGAACTTAACTCCTCCCCATGCTCTTTGTACGGTACTTAGGTACTTAATGCGTTCATTAGCTCTAGTGCCTACTTGAAAGTCCAGAAAAAAATCATTTTACATTAATAAATCATACTGAATTCAGTGCAGCTGAAGGACTTACTGAAGACTCATTAAGCTGCTTAAGAATCTGGTTCAGAGCCCATGGAAATCTGTGTTAGGGCTTCAGTTAACCTCCGTGGCTTTTGGGGTTGTGCCTGTGTGCATACTGGGTCCCCTTTGTCATCTGTTCCCTGGGTGGTCCAGGAACTCCCCAGGAATCTAAGAGAGTTGGCAGAGGGGACTGACTTGCGGCAAGGAGGCTGACTCAGCTCCTGGCTTGCACCATGAAAAAGCAACAGATCCCAACAATTCCCACTGTTGTGCGTAGATCAGTTGATAGAAGCTGACTTAAATATGTTGTTTGACTCCATGATCAGAGAATCTGGCAGTCTTGCAGACTCTCCTAGCAGTTCCTGCTATGGTCGAAAGAGTTGACCAAACTATATACAGGTCCTCTTAAACAATCTGTAGAAACTGTTTCTGTATATGCAGGCACGGCCATGCGGGAAAGTCTTTTGTACGTGGTTTAAGACTAGGGCAGTTGAGAAGTTTCTGACAGGAAGAAGGTTACTCGAAAATGTAGAATTTAAAACAGATTTTCATTGGAAAAAGGCCTTGTTTTCTGCCACTGTGTGAATGTTAATTTTTTGCAGATCTTTATGAAGTGCTAAATGGAACTACTCTTGCTGTAGACAGTTACAGTGCATGTTTTTAATTTTAAACACGTAGTAACTCAATAAAGATCTTGGATACTAAGTGTGTTGTACATTTGTGGATGAAGAGTTTTCTATTGTTCAGATCGGTCACTTGAGGCTTTTATTTTTATTTCTGATTTTATCTTTTATTTTTTAAATTTTTGTTATTTTTATTTAAGGCTCGCGTTTTGGCAGTGCTGGACTGGGAACTTTCAACCACCGGTCATCCTCTAGCAGATTTAGCCTATGCTACTATTTTCTACTTTTGGCCTACATCTCTTAAAGGCTTAGGTCAAGGAACTGTCTTCAATTTCAAAGACACTATAGGTATGAAATTATAATCTTTTTGTCATCGTGAATTCTGTGGTTGATATGTATTTGATGTGTTACTTTTATAAACACTAATTAAAAGTTTAATAAATACATCATTCTGCACTTGAAGAGAACTTTTCTGCAGTTTTCTTCACTGTAGATGTGCCAATAGTGAAGTTTAAGGTAGTTCTGTTTTAATAGAATATGAGTGAGCCATAGTATGTTAATTCAATAAAAGTTTACTTTGAACCTTTCTTAAAGATAATGGAGGCAAACATAAATTTAAATATAAATTTATGTTGATAATTGAAAAAATAAAATAAACTGTGGTGCAATAATTTCCTGATTGGAGTGGAGGTCGGGGAGGAGTAAGGAAGTGTTATGCTTATCTGGAATTCTGACAACATGTTTCTTTTTGGTTCTCTACCTCTCAGGACATGAGAAATGATAGATCTTATTTATTTTTTTTTTTAAACTATGTTAACAGAATGTTTCAGAAAGCTGAAAAAGCTGTTTAAATATTTGAAGAATAAGATGGAAAAATCCTAGAAAATGTTGAGCATCCTAACATATTCTTTCTCTCTTTTTTTTTTTTTTTTTTTTGATAGCAAACCCCTCATTTGAAGAACTGATTTCTATTTACTGCCGCTGCCGGGGTATTAGCACTACTATCTCCAACTTCAATTTCTTTCTTGCTTTGTCATTTTTTAAAATGGCAGGGATATCGCAGGTAACACATTTTCTGACATGTTACATTTTTATTACAAGTGTTTGTAGGTCAGTAATATTTGTTCGAAGTAAGATTTTTTTAAATAACTGGAAACCTATTTCAATTTATTCCTGTAGAAGCAGTATCTTAGATGCTTATGACTGATAACTCTCTAGCATAGATTTTGTTCTGCATAAAGTACATTGCATTAGATATTCAGCTGTTGTAAGGCATGAGTATATTTTTATGAGTTGCAGCAGAAGATCAGTTTACCAAATGTGATATAAGCTACCTATTATTAATTTGGATTACGAGTGTATATGTGTGTAGTTAATGTGGTTGCGGTTAATAATCATTACATGTATATTGCTAAGTTGGCTTAAGGGACAGGCAGGGCTTGCTTGCAGTATCAATGTAGACATACTCTTTTTGCTCTACTAATTTTTGTGATTTTCCTTCAGTTTGGGGTTTAATAACCCCTTTAGCTTCAGTTCTTTTTGTTTTGTGGGCTCAGCCTCTCCACTATATCAGAAATGGACCAAAAGCAGTATCAATATATCGCTGTAAAGTCTGTTTGGGTGCTATTTTTTTTCCTATTAAGAATATGTACATTTAAGTGTAATTTCGTAGTTGAAGAATTCACCAATCTAAAACAGAGACATTTTAAAGTGCTTAATTATACCACAAATGCCTTTCTTTTTCGTTGTAGGGTGTGTATGCTAGATATCTCATTGGAAATGCTTCTGCAGAGAATAGTCATGAATTTGCTAAGATGGTGCAGCCTTTGGCAGAAAAAGGGTTAGAGCTCTCAAAAAGGTAAGGGTGGTCTAAATTACCGGTCAAAAGCAAGGCAAAGCTTTTACAACGCCTTATTTAAATGGTTGTATAAGGCAGCTTATATTATCATAAGGGAAAATCGGGTCTTACATTGGATGTTCACGTTGGATGTTCTCTAGATCATCTTTCAGCAGCACGCGTGACAGAATTTCTGGAGAGTTGTTCCATCAGAGTAAGAAAGGCGAAGAAATTCTGCTGAAAGTGAAGCAGTTCATGAAGCAGCATGTATATCCAGCTGAGAAGGTAAAAGCTTTTTGTAAACTTATTTATAAATGAGTATTTTATGAGAAGAGTTTATAAAAATGTTAACTATGTATGGAAGTCTTATCATCCTGTATTGCTTTCTTTTTTTCCCCCTTGTTTTTCATGCACTGATGTTTGTGGCATTGCAAAATGTTAACAGAAATCAATATAGTCTACATGAATTTTTTTTGCAGATGTAAAGTGCTGTATGCATTGTTAATGAAAACTAAAAGTTACTTTTTAAACTTTTCAAGGTTTAAGAAGTACTCTTAAAGAAAGAAAAACTTTAGAAAAAATAAAATTTTCTAACATACCTTTAACAAAAACCTTAGAACTCTTACATATCAAGATGAACATGTTTATTTATTTCCAGTGTTGTACAGGCACATAGGTGCTGTGCTACTTTTCGTTAGGAAGATCACAGACAGTGGTTCAACCTTGTAAGTTCAAAATCCTACTTAGGTTTTTGTCTCCCTTTCTCTTATGAATTAATTTGCTTTTCAGTTCCAAGGAGAAGCAAAATCAGGACAGCACTTTGGTTTCCCTTTATTTTAATTGAAATAGAATTCACATCTGTGTGGCCAGGATGTTTAGCCTCTCCCAAATATATTTTTAAAGCTCTTTTTATTGGTACTCTGGCATCCTTTATTGAAAATACTTAATTCTGCTGTGTTGTCACACCAGATGTGGCGAAAGGAAAAAAAAAAAGTACATCATATATCTATCTTTATCCTGTACAGAAATTGTGAGTAACCAGAATGTCTTAGTGATTAATCACTAAGGATCATACTAGTTATTGCATCATGGCTACCACTGTTTCTGTGCATTGCAACATGGCTATCTTTGGATTTCTTGTTAGAAACTTTGCAATTAAGTTTGAGGAACTGATTTATCTTCATCTAGCATGGGGACAAGCATGTTGTTTCACTGACGTTTCTGCTTCTGTAACTAATCTATTCAGACATTTCTCTCAGCTAATGCTGACTATATGATGGGACAAGCTAGTCTGTTTATGTTTGCTTTCATCTGAAAGTATCCTGTACTGTTTTGTTTTGGAAAGCTTAATGCTCTGTAAAGTATTTGTGCATAACTTCCATCATGGCGTGTTGCTGTTTTTTTCCGGGACTCTGTAAATCTCCTATTTTAAGAATATTAGGGTGTGGTGTTTTTTTTCTTTTTCTCTTTGCTGTCAAGCAGAAGTGCAGAGAACATATTAATCTAAAAGACTTATGAATGCATCTGCAAAGAAAAATTGAGAGCAGAAACACTTTATATCCAAGGTTTCCTAAAAGTCTGTTGGTAATTTGTTATGGATTGCCCAAGGAAGCCTTGCAATGATTAGGTGTACTTGCTTTAAAAACAAACCACAAATAACCATGGAAGTTTTGCAGATGAGTAGAGTTGTGCTTATAAGTTATTTCTCATAACAGGAATTGCGAGCCAGGACTTGTAAAATCTGCAGGAAAAGGGTGATAATTTATTAGTTCTAAAGCAAGTTCTGGGCCAGTTAGACAGTACTAATCCTTGACGCTTGGAATGACTGATTACATAATCTGTTAAGCAGTAATTTTGATAGAAAAAAAAAGTATTATTTCAAATTAAAAAAATTATCGACTAGCTTACACACCTGAATTTTGTGATGAGAAGCCTGACTCGTAAGTGTCAGTACACCAGACTTTTATTTGTTGTTTTACTTTTGGGTTCATTCCTGTTGTGTGGTGGTACTGTTGGCTAAGAGTTGTGTTTATCATCAGAATACACTTGGCCTTCTACCTTTGTCAGCATGCGTTTTAAACCACTCTAAACCGTTTCCATGTATATGATAACATATTGACTGGGGTCATCTCCATGATGCATTTGAAGTCTTGCAAAATGAGGAAATAGCAGTTTGATTTTGAATTATATTTTACGTTTTATAATGAAACCAACTATATAATTAAAAGCTGTGTTGAATATTTTATACTGGTTCCTTGAGGTGTAGCTGCAGAAAAGAAAACATCATTTGTGTATGTTACACATGTTCTTAATTTAAACAGCAACTTTTTAATTGTTTCTCTTAGGAAATAATAAAATACTATGCTAGACATGGAAATACTGAGGAAAAATGGAAGAAACCGCCAGTGCTTGAGAGACTGAAGGTATGGGATAATAAATATTCTTGGACACCCTAGCTGTAAAAGAAACAGACGTGGATTGTAAGAAATGTTGGTTTATTCTGCTGGAGAAGTTATTCTGTCTGCATGAAAAGAAACAGAATGAGGAACAGTGAAAGGAAAAGAAGGAGGAAGGATGCAAAAGGAATTGTGAGATACAAATGAGAGAAGCAAAAGTGAGTTCTGTGAGGGGTATGTCAGAACTTTAATTCAAAACCATACCCATTGAAAATAGCTGTTAAAGGCATCAGATGTAATGGACAGTATGCTAGGCAGGAAGGAGGAAAATGGTCAGCAAGCCAGAATTTAATTGCTGTTTAAAGATTTATTGCTAATGTTTTTCCTTGCTGATTCTCTGAACAGGAAATGGCCAAAGCAGAAGGTCTGTGGAACCTTTTTCTCCCAGATGTCAGTGGTCTCAGCCAGCTTGACTATGCACTAATAGCTGAGGAGACAGGGAAATGCTTCTTTGCTCCTGAGGTTTTCAACTGTCACGCACCTGGTTAGCAAACCCTGTGCTTTAACTACAGCACTGAGAACATTAAAAAGCTGGGCATCTTATGCCTTACCATTTGTGTCTGAGAAAGTAAACATGACTGCTCCTTTCTTACAGACACTGGAAACATGGAGGTCCTGCACATGTATGGGACTGAAGATCAAAAGAAAGAGTGGCTGGAGCCTCTTCTAGAAGGGAAAATCAGTTCTTGCTTCTGCATGACAGGTAATTTTTTTCTCAAAAAAAGAAAATGAGAAGCAAGTGGCAGAAATTTCAGAATGACGCATGCAAACAGTATAAAACGGCAAATTGTTATACGTTAATGAATTCATACAGACATTTCCGCAGTACCTGTGAATCTGATTGAATATGAAATCACCTCTACGGTATTGAGTGCAAGGTGAAACACCCTTGTTGCCCTTTCCTGGTAGTTACTATTCCTCGTACTTTACCATATTATCACTTCCATATGCTTTCAATTTAGTTTGAGTAGTAGCAAAACACATTTTTATTCTACAAACCAGATTTATGATAGAATTTATCCTGTTCTTTTAAATGTGTTTTGGGGATTCCCCAGAAACATTCATATAAATATAAGTATATTTATTCTGGTTTAGGTTTTGTAATTTCACAGTATGTCACAGGTAGAGGTTTTAAGGCATAACCTGAAGATAAATTGGAGAACCTACAAAGGATTTACTTTGTCTGTAGATCAGCATTGTATTCATTTTTGCTCTTAAAAGCTTGTGGTATTCAGCATTTCTGGAAAGCCTGGCTTTTCATATAGGAAGGTAGCTTTTGAACATGTGATGTCAAAATCTTTATCTTCCCGTGTCAGAAGGAGTTGAGAGAACCCTGTCTTGCAGATGTGGTCTCTTTATTTTGCAATTCCTGTGTCACTGTGTTCCCCAAGAGGCAAAAGATGCTTTCACTTTAAAGAAGGTGGCCTACTCTGTTCTAGATGATCAATGACAACACCTTGCTGGCAATTGCTTTCTGTAACCTATTTCATGATCCATCACAAAAGTAGTTTGAATCTCTGTATTTTCATTTGACAAGTGTCTAGGAGAACGAAGGCTGAGATACGACTGTTATCTGTAAGTACATCGGGAAGGGGAAGGATTTAAAAACATCATGGAAGGAAGAAGGATGTTTACTATAAAGAGTAGTCTGAGTTCAAAAACAAGCAAGTTTAAAGTGGCTACGAATAACGTGTTATTAGAAAATAGAATACCTCTGATCACTAGTAGAGTGAGGTTCTGAAAACAGCTTTTCTGCTGGGAGCAAAACAGCGATGCTGTCTTCAGAGTATGTCTAGATACCTATATTTTTGTGGTGGTACTACCTGTGTATTTAATTCAGTGAAGTGTATTTGTTGTTTTTTTTTTTTCCTTTAACACAGAACCTGATGTGGCTTCAAGTGATGCAACCAATATGCAATGCAGCATTGAGCGAGATGGAAACAGTTACGTGATCAATGGCAAGAAGTGGTGGAGCAGTGGTAAGTACAGAAACCCTACAAAGAGTGACTATGTCTACAGTTCTTTACAAGAGCTGATAAAATTTGAAATGTTTGTCTTCCATTTCTGAGATGGAAAATTCTCTCTTCTTGAGTAAAGAAAATGGAAGGTAAGACAACGGAAAGAGTAGAATCAAGCTTTTGTTCTGTGAAAGTCCGAGACTTGAATCCCATTGGGGTTTTTGGGTCCATTTTAGAACCTCTCAATTTAGTTTCCAGAGTGACTGCTGCTGTTGCTCTTCAAAGTATATCTCTTTCCATCTGGCAACTTTCACATTTATGGTTGTAGTCTTTAAGCTTTGTTTTTATGAAGATGTCTTTGGCAGCTTGTGTGTGAGGTTTGAGTATACTGTGCAGCTTCTGGCTGATCTCACATGTGATTTTCATACCAGAAACTTCCCAGAAAAATCAGTGGGTTGGACTTTGTGTTAAATGTCCCTGATTTTGGAGTACCTTTTTTTTTTTTTTTTTTTACCGAAACATAAGTGATAAATTCTGGAAAGTCATCATTCACTGGGAGTTTGGAAGCTAACTGAGTTACTAGCTGTAATGAAACTCGAATGTTTCATTTTTGTACCTTTGTGTGGGCCCCCTACCTACACAGATATTCTTGTGCAATACCTAGACTCACCAGAAGATTGGGCTCGCTCTCTTTCCTAGTACCACAGAACTGGAGGCAAAAGCAGGTATGGTATCTAGCCTCTTGACCTAAAAGTGTCACTTGACTGCTAGCTGCTACCCTTGCTGTGGGACAAAGTCTCCCAACTGTGTGTTGCAGTTCCTAAGGAAGTAATGGAAAAGTATTGTAGCAGGTCATGCACAGAAAAATATTATTCATAAAATGAGTTCATAGAATCGTAGAATGGTTTGTGTGAGTTATCTGAGTTATAAAAAAACCCTAAATGTTGCAGAGTAAGCATCGTTTGGTTTGTCTTACCCCTAATCAAAATAATTAGGGCAGTCAGATTTGTATAAAGACAGACTCATAAAAGGCACTGAAATGTCAGGAAGTTTGAGAAACACATACATGCAGCTTTGTCTTATATGTAGAATTTCCTTTTCTGCCTGGTTGGGCTACAGCTCTGTCACAGTCAGTCTCATTTTCTGCCTGGTTGTTTTTGTTTTTTGTGTCTTCTCTAGTCTGGGTGAACATGAGGATCTTTGTTTGGGAATTCCAGAAGCCTGACAGCCTGGTCAGAATGTCATTTCAGGTGCAATCGCTATGTATGTGTGAAGACAAGTTGTAATTCACACATGCAGATAGTTCTTAGCTTCATTGGAAGAACTGAGTTACCATGCTATGTATGGGTGCTTTGCACATCTACAGTAAATCCATGATGGTTTAAATGTGTCAGGCTTATGGTGAATGTGTAGGCCATCTGTTGAGCACTTCTGACTTCTCTGTTCATGTTCTGCTATTTTTCAAAATACTGGACTGAAATTCTGTAAGCTTTTGTCATCTAAACAGAGAGAAGAGGTTTGTGTCTTGTTTATGCTACAATTGTTTCTTGTCTGTCATTTTAGTTCTTTGTCTTATAGTCTGTAATTATGTAACTAGGAACAGTGTCTAAAATTGAAAGATTCCTGTTGGCTTTCATAAGCCATAGCTCAGGCCCTTTGTTAGAGTCCATAGGATGTTTGAAGGCAGGGATAATATGTTGTAATACCCCTTTTTTGCATTTAGAAACCTGATACATCAATGTATTTCGAACCTTTCCAGAGACTAATAGAAAACTGCTGTTTTTCTGGAATTCTTGCTAGCACTGGGGTAGAGGACAGCTTTGGTACTTCTCTATGGAAACACTGTAAATCCCACCAACCACCAGCTCCACATGGAGTCAGAACCTCTCTCGTTCACAAAGCAAGGCCTCTAGCCCTTCCTGATGGATAAAAGCCTCTGATGAGAGATGCCAATACCTACTAAAACAAAGCAAAGATGAAGATATGAAAAAAATGAAAGCCAGTGCACTTTTAATGTTCTTATATTTTATTGTATCTCAGCATAATTTAGAAGATTATAATTATTTCAGTGTCATGTTCGTTTTACAGATTCTGACTGGAAATTCCAGGCCCTGTGTCTGAAAATTAACTTAAAACCTTTTATTATATTTCTGCCAATGCTTTGACTTCAGTATTTTGGCATTTACATTTGATGTTACCTTTACAGAGATCT
Source organism: Anser brachyrhynchus (assembly GCF_964034855.1). Classification (NCBI taxonomy): domain Eukaryota; kingdom Metazoa; phylum Chordata; class Aves; order Anseriformes; family Anatidae; genus Anser; species Anser brachyrhynchus. Next base: position 46,324,780 of record NC_137695.1, on the reverse strand, counting down.
GGAATGTGCCTCCTGTAGGACACTGGGCTTGTTGAAGTTTAGGGTGAGCAACAAATGGAGAGATGAAGGATCTTTTTAGGTAGCTACAGAGCAGGAGTTAGTGTTTTTTGTGGAGGATGTTCTTGTTGCTATACTTATGTGAAAACACACGTAGAAAATAGTTTTTTTTTTTCCCCTGTCAATTGTCAACTATGAACCGATACCTCATTTTTAAATCTTAATGTTTTGATTTGTTTGTAGTAAACACCTTAATTGTTTCTGTGACTTTCAGTATTTGTTCTTGCTCGATACTTCATTTTGATAATGATGTTCCACTTTGAATTGCAGTGTAGTGTCTTGGCTAGTCTGCAGGTTCAGAGATTCATCTGAAAGCTGACTTGCAGAGAAACAGCTGTTGAAAGAATATCCCGCCTCCCCAAGTTAGTAAATATTTCCCCTTTTGAGTAAGGTAATGCAAATAATAGTCTATATGGTGAAGCTAATTGTTTGTTCAGTACGGTCTTCAGAATTCATAGAAATTTCTTCAGGTACTCCGTTCTGTTGTTGTCTTCTCCAGTAGCCGTAATTTTTTGCTATTTTCATAATATGCATTTTAAAGGAGGCGCCCAAAAAGGCATACAGAAGAGGGTTCAGGCAGGCGTGAAACAAAGCTATGCTCTTGGTGACCTGGAGCGCAATGTCTATAGTTTTACTTGCATCACAGTCAGTAATCAATAAATAGATGATATCTATGGCTCGCCAGAACTTAACAATGTTGTAAGGCAGCTGAGTAATAATGAAAGTAGCCACTACTGCCAGCAGAACCATGAAAGGTCGAGACTTTTTAGCGTTTGCAGATCTAAAGATTGCTCGAGCAGTAATTGAATAGCAGGTCAGCATTACTAGGAAAGGAAGCAGAAATTCCAGGATAATTTCCAGGATTTGAATGGTTGCTTTTAATAGAGTTTCCATGTTTGTTGGAAATACAGGAAAGCATTCATTCCTGTTATTGTGCTTCTTGACTTGGTTAAAGATCAGTTCAGGGATACTGAGCAATATGGCAGCCAGCCAGACACAGAAGCAGGTAATGCTGCAGCGTTTACCAGCTCTTCTGTGCCCTTGGGATCCAGAAGTCGCCCTGTATCTGTCCACACTGATGCAGGCCAAGAACAGCATGCTAGAGCTGAAATTCATGGTGTACAGAGAAGAAGTGAGCTTGCACATGGATATTCCAATTTCCCATCCCTGCACTGCGTTTGCAGCCCAAAAAGGGAGTGTAAAGAGCAAGAGCAGATCGGCGATGGCAAGGTGCATGATGTACATATCTGTCTTGGTCTTCAGTTTCTTGCAATAGGCATAAATTGCTACCACTAAGGAATTTCCTGCGACTCCAACAGTGAAAGTCAATGCGTAGAACACAGGAAGGAATAATTTCCTGAACTTTCTCACATCGTCTTTTTCACAGAGATGCTCGTACATGTTGTAATCTATGACAGAGTTGAGATCATCCTCCTCATCCTCAATCCAGTAATCAGTTGAGTTGCTCATATTCCAGCCCATGGCAAACCTAAAAGTCAGAAAAAAAGAAAGGGGGGAGGGATGGGAGGGAGTTAAGGGGTTGAGAAGACAGACAACAAAGAAATAATAGTGGTTTCAAGCTTTAAAATTTTGTACATAAAGCACAACTATCCCATGGAGTCGATTGCTGAATGGTGGCGGAACACACTTAGTTTAGTCTTTGTCTCACGCAATGAACTGACTTGTGCCCAAGTGGAATTTCTTACAGAAGCAGATTAATGTGGGCAGACTGAATCTTAGGAAACTACTCAGGATGTTATGCGCATAAAAGAATCTTATCACATACAAAACTGCCCACAAGTACCCAAACAGTTCAGAATCTCAGCTGTTTTTTTCAAGTACTACCTCATGATGGATTTATTCCATAAACACTATGGCTGTATTCTCACTGCCTGTTTGAGGTTGAAGTTTAAGTGTTCTTATCTTCAGACTGTGTCTTAATGTCTTAAGCAAGCCATGTCCTACAGTATTTTCTTCTGTTGTAACTGTTTTCATTGACTAATTTGCTGAAATTCTTTCTGTTCTAAACTAGTGTTGCAGAGCCCCATTCTCTTGAAATAAATGGGATTAAGATTTCTTAATAGATGTAGCAAGAAGCTGCTGAAAATGAAAAACATGTGCCCCTTTCTCATCTTCTGCAATGTTTCCAAATTTGAGGCCAATGTTACAGAAAACAGATTTTTTTCTGATACTCTGCTCAGAGCTGCAGTTTTGCTTTTTCGAGCTTTGAAAAACTCCAAATACTATCTCTGTTTTTGAGACAGGTGTTCAAATGAACGTTTGCCAAAACTTTGTGACAAACTATCTTCTTTAAAATATTTTTCATGTATTCTGTCTACTAGGAAAAAGAAGTTACTAACTGATGTCTTGTTCAGGGATACAGACCAATTAAATAGACAGAAATGAATAATTTCTATTCTTACTTGATATTTATATTGTGTTTTTTCTAAGTGAATCTGCTGTATAAATTTTAAAAATTGTTTTGGTTAGAAATTATCTGTTTGGTATGGCTTTCACCATTAATGACTTTGTTGAATTTTTTGGTTAACATTTCAAAACAATGATTACTCATATTTTAAATCTTGTAGTCTTGCCATTTACTGTTGCCTAAATGAAATGTACAGAATGCAAAGTAATATAATTCTATTTATTACGTTTATCAAGGGGTATCAATTCTGTGCCTAACAGTTTAGGTTAGCAGAATTTTTCAGCAGGGGTAATCTTTTGCAGCTTTATAATACTTCAAGGAGAGATTCAGACATCAGCAGCAATTGTTTCTTTTTTTAGTAGAAGGGGAACTGCTGCAGCCTCAGTTTGATCTCTTAGCCAAGATTAGAAAAAAATTAAAACTTAAATTGAAAAGTTCAGGCTGTGGTTTAAACATCTGTTACAGAACCTATCTGGGAATGCTTAATCCAATTGCATCGCTAACAAATTTGCTTGAAAGCCAAATGATAAACATTTCAGTGCAAATTTTATGAAGACTGGATATCACAAAGCAGTTTGGCTGTGACAGAGAACATGCTCTGCTGCATTATGTGATTTTGGCTGACCCGAGTCCTTGATGGAAACGGTTATGTAGTATTCAATAGTTGATATTTCTCCCTTAAAGTCATATTTTTGGCTAGTATGCCTATTCATATTATGGCATTCCTATTAATGTTGTTTCTGAGGCACATGCATACATATGTATTACATAAAGCACAGCTGTCCCGTGGAGCCAGTTGCTGAATAGTGGAGAAAGAGACTTAGTCACAGCCCACAGAGCGAGCCACCTTATGCCCCAGTGGAATTTCTTACAGAGTCAAATTCATGTGGGTAGACTGAATCTTACAGCTGGAGACTGCTCAGGATGTTATTCTGCACAGAAAGGAGTCTTATTGCATACACAACTGCCCACACGTACCCAAAACAGTTCAGAACCTCAGCTGCTTTTTCAAGTACTGTTTTCTAGGAGATATATTAATAGGTATATTAATAGACAGCATTGTATGGTTTTTTTTGCAGTATTTTTCCAGCCTTCCAGTTAGATACAAATTCAGCATTTCTTTGTGTTTAAACTTGACATGGAACTGACTGTACAAATACACGTTGAATGAAGTTAATATTCCCAGTTTAAACATACAGACTTTTCTTTGATGAATTGAGCAATAACTGCTCTTCTACCGAACAAATCTAATTTTAGAATTGGAAACAAGCATGTGACTTAGTTAAATGAAGTCTCTCCGTAAAGCCAACTTAAGTAAGAGTAAATCCTAGCTCTTCTACTTGTAAATAAGGTAGATATATAATTGTTAGCATACAGAACTGTAAAAAATAAAACAAAACTAACCTTTTGTCTGCAGACTGGTAGCAGGTACTGCAACTGAGATGTGCTTCAGTGAAATGGTCTGAGTTGGTCTCACACATTACATTTTGTCTTCAAGCACCACACCCTCCTCTGGAAGTCAGTTGCACTTTCATTTTGACTCACCAGTAAAGAGAAAAAAATCCTGCTTTCCTTGAAACTTCGGTGCTGAGGTCTCACGTTTCCTACTTTCTTCCCTGTTCCAACTGGAATGCAAGTATTCTTTGAAACATCAAAACTCCTATAATTTCAGTATGTTACAGTTTGAGTTAGTCCTGAAAGTCCATTTTTTCATATAATCAAAAGGGTTTAACAGATCACACATTTAAAATGTGAAAAGGAGGAAAAAGTGGGAGAGGTCTTTCTAGGACAGCTGCCAGTAGGAAGTCGCTGCATCGTTTCATCAGGGCAGTACTGTGCTTTTGATGGCTGCCTACATAAGGATTTAAGAAAACCTTTTATCCCACTTTTTAGTAACTTTTTAGGGGATATAATGAAGAGATGTATGCTTTTTGTGAAATGGAGTGGAATGTTTGCTCATTTGGTATTTGATATTGAACAAAACTGGGAAGATGATAGCAAACAGATGTGAAAGCAAGTGGCAAGCTGTCAGCCAGAGTATAAGCAGATACTCCTTCACCCTGTGGGAGAGTTCTCAGGGACTTGTATGTTACCAGTCAGGCTCATAATCACGTTAGTGTTTGATAATATTTCTTCAGAAACTGTAGAGGAAAAATAAGATGCTGTTCTTTCCATGAGGCAATGTTTCTTCCACTTGCAAGTGTGCTGCCTGGATTATAAAGAGGCAGTGCTTTTCCAGGAAGTGAAAGATGCAACAGTTCTGTGTTTCACATGCAGATGTTAATATTTCAGCACTGAGGTATGGACTTGTGCTAGGAATTCCTGAAATGACTGAATCTTGCTTAAATTGCCACAATCCCTAGAGCTCAAATTGGTCTCTTGTACAAGTATTATCTTGTGCAGAGGGTCGGGAGCCTTTCCTGGTCTTTCAGAGCTTTTATTCTAGTTGGATTTCCCTGTATCCTGTAGCAATCGTATGAGTTTCAGTAAATGCAATATCGATGCCAAATGATAGAGGTTTTGGGCAGACCAGAAGTTAGGTTTCACTTTTTGGCACACTGGCTAAATTGACACACCTGCTAAAGCTGGATTAGCCATCTGTCTGTGTTTCAGCTATTTTGGAATATATGAAAGGAAAGGTTTTCAAAGTGAACAGCTCAGAATGTAACAGGCAGATGTTTTCCACATTCTTCTAGCTTCATTTGTGTTCACAAGAAGAAGAAAAATAGATTGGAAGAGGAATGACAGACCGAAGAAAGAATGCTGCAGTGTTTGTGCTTAGTTCTGTAGAGCCTTCATCTTGAGCTGTCATAGCATTTTTCTGGTGTTTGCAGTGATAGATAAGGATATTTGGGTTGCTTCCAGCACGTCTGCTGCTTGCAAGTCACGTCATTGCTTAAGAGGACTGAGCTCTATATCCATAAACTAAGGGAGCCTTCCAGTTCTCCTGGATGGCTCTTGTCTCAATATTGTCCCCAGCGTGATAGAATAATCAGGGCAGAGCTGAGAAAGCTCCCTGGGGGAGCTTATTATTTGTCTGTGCATTACCTGCAGAAAAGGCATTTCTATTGTCAGTGGCTAAGAGGTCCTGGGGGCAGGCTGTAGGAAGGCAACTCACGTAAGTATTGTGCTGTTACTACAGTGCCTCAGTTCCTCAGAGCTTTGCAGGGTACAGGGAGAACAGAAGCCTCCAGTCAGGGTACAGAAATAATGCCATCACATCATACTGCATTTTAGTATGGCCCTATGTGCTCAAAACCAGCAAAAATGTATGAGTGCAAAGTGACAGTGGATCATTCGACTAAGAAGCATTTGGGGCTGTGTAAAAATTGGATGGAAGAGAGGGAAAAAAACATTCCTAAATTCAGCAGCTGCTTTCACTGGCACCATCAGAGAAAGTGAGCTCTAGCTGGGCATCATGAGCAGCCACGTTCAGTGCAGAACTGAGCAGCCTTTGCTGATCTGCTGCAGAATCCCAACATCATCTCTGTCTTCCTGGCTGTAGCCAGTTTCCTTGCGGCCCTATCATAGCCTTCACCATATGCGAGTTAGATGTCCAGCAGTGTTATCTGGAGAAGACTGTACAACTACTTTGTGCCAGTAAGATAGAAAATAACTGCAGCCTCTTGAGATCTCCTAGTCTCCGTTAGATCTCCCCTGACAGCAGCCAATACCACGCTGCCATCTACCCTACTCAATCCAGTCTGTTCTTGGAGGAGAGTCCAGAACATCTGTCTGTCAGTGCCTAGGAAGTTGCCGAGATGGTAAATATCACCACAGACCTCAGATCTCTAACTGGGAGAGGTAACCCACCTGGCTGACCAGTGCAGCAGGCAACCTGACAAGAGTTATAGGTGTTCTGAAAATTCATGTAGTAGATTGTCTTACCTTCGTCTTCCTAGCCAAAAATTTAAAGATGCGACATTGAAAAACAGGTAACTGAGTTGCAAAATGAAAAGCAGGTAATGAAATTGCAAAAATTAAGTGCTGTTGGCTTATGAAACCAGTAAAATTTGTACTGTCTGTGTCTGTGCTACATTTAGTACTCTCCACCAAAAAGAACCCATATATAAGTTGATTTTGTGAAGGTCAGCATCTTGAGCCCTCTGATAGCAAAGGTTAGGTTTCTAATAGGGTTGTGATCAATCCTCTAAGCACATTTTTAAATGTCTTTGTCTTTGCGTGTGTGAGCGCAATGAAGGGTTTAAAAATACAATACATAAGTTAAACTTACAATGACTCCAAATGTAGCAGCATTGTGGTTTATAGATTTTGGATAGGTTGTGCAGACATATATATGAAAATGCTGATTATAAAGCCTATCAATGTAGAACTGTATTTAAAACTGACCTTCTAAAATCTCTGTAATTTCTGTTTGTTGAATTGTGAGTTTCTTGCAAAACTTCAACTAACTCCAGCCAAAATGACAGGCTTCTCTGGCTCTTCCCTCCCCCTGCAGTTTCTTTGAATTCCAGAAGTAATATGTGAATGCCATTTATAAACTAGGGATTTATTCCATCCAGGCAGCCTGCATTTTCTTTCAAAGCACTGGAGTCTTTCTGAGACCTGCACTGGACTACAACTTCTTTCTGGCATTTATGGTCAAAGTTGGATTGAAGTGTGTTTGGGATTTTCAGAACTTTAGGCTGTAAGGAGTAGAAAGGCCAGGAATTTGTCCTTCTTTGATGTGTTCAGAGGGGAAGAAGTACATACGAAACTGAGGTATGCATTTGCCTTCCAAGAACTTATTTGTGCTGATGATTTAGAACTCCTAACCAGATGTCTGGTTCTCAGTGAACTCCTCACAAAGTTCAACATGAAAGCTGCTTCTGATTTTTTCAGAGTGGTGAAATTCTGCCTTTTTTTTGAAGCAGGGATGTTTCTTGACTGCCATTTACAAAACCGTTTATGTACTGATTCCAGAAAGTCAAAATAACCTTTCTTGTAAACCTCATTTCAAGATAAATGTGATTTAGAAGATACCACATGTGCAGTTCTGTGGAAGAGGAGAAGAGTCAGTTACCCCTTCAGAGTGTAACACTTCTCAGGGGAATATACTGCAAAGTGTACGTTGTGTTACTTGGGGGCTGATCACCTGCCCGTTGTAGTTGCCCAAATGAGTCGGCTGTTTGAGTTCTACCTTTTCTCTACCAAGCTGATTTATCCCTTCCCACCCCAGCCTTTCACTCAGCTATTTTAGCTCTCTAGCCTAGCACAGCCTGTAGGCCACAGATAGCCCCGCTTCGAAAACAAAGGACAAACGCCATGCTGCAGGAGAGGAAGGTGAACAACCCTCAAAACAGGCAGTGTTATCAGAAGGAAATAAATCTCTCTTCTCACTTCCTGGCCATCACAGCGGCTGGCCTTACAAGGAAGCAGCTCTTCTCGCAGCCAGGTGGTTGTATTGTGTAGGCCGGAGGCTCACAGACCTTGTGGTAACAGCTGCCCGGGCAGTTAAAAAGGTAAAAAATACTTGTTTCTGACACCAAAGCAAACGAAGTTGGTGTGGATCAGATCTCCAGTTATAGCTCTGTGAAGCTTGTCTTCGCCGTTGAGATAGCAATAACATTTCTGTTGATGTTACACGTCCAGTATAGTCCTGCCCTCTTTTCCCTTTGTTGTGTGCGTGAGACATTGAAAGGAGTGAGAGAATGCTTGGGTACTAAGGAACTTTTAAAGAAAAAAATAGTGGGGATTAGGTTTCTCAGAAAAATTATGCCATTTTAATCAATGATAGAATCTCTTAGGACCTGTACATTAAAATGTTAGCTTTATGCTACGAAGACTTGTATCAAATAATGTCGTCAATGGCTTGGAATGCTACCAGATTATTTTCAGTTAACAATTTGCACTGAGGTTATTTCTTTGAAGCACAAACTATAATCATTTGCTTAAGGGGGAGAAAAATCTTAATTCCAGAGAAGTTGCTGAAATAATAGCGAAGTCATCAATGATAACCCTTCAGAGGTCTTATTCACACAACTCGATGGTTATAATGTGGTCAGCATTTCATTCCTATATAGATCCTCCAGTCTGTATAGCTTAAAGAAGTTTTACTTTGGAAATGGCAGCATCTCGCCTTCAGGTGTGCTTTTGTGTTACATGTATTTGCTAAGCTGCAATGGAGATAAAAGTAATTAGATTCCTTTTCAAGTTCCTTCTTGTTCTTTTTTCATAGGAATAGGTGGCAGGGCTGGGTCCTAGAGGGTTTGGATGTTTGGCTTTTGGTTGTTCTCCCCATAAATCAATTCAATTTACATATTGAGTAATGATATGGATTTTGTTCATGTCTGGTTACTCAAAGTATAAACACAGAAGTAGATTGCATACTTCTGTTCCTGTAACACAAAAGGAAGGCAGATTTATCCATATGAAGTTTTATTTGAGTCTATATTGAGATTTTTATACTGAAAACTATTTTTGTGTTTGTGACTTTTTTAAGGTGCTGGGAACCCAAATTGCAAAGTTGCAATTTTAATGGGCAAAACCAAAAACTCCTCAGCATCCAGGTAAGGATTTCTAGTAGATTCAGAGAGTTACCTAGAATTTGTTTCCTGGAGTATTCACTGCTTGCAAAAACTTTAAGTGGGATAGCATTAATTGCCTCGATCGGTTGGATGTGGGTGTGAATTACAGGGGACTTCTAAACCTCTGCGTGCGTCTTTTTAGCAAACAATGTTGATGACCAAGCTCCTGCTCTGCTCTCAGCTGCTGCTGACTGAAAGCTCCCGATCTTTTCACTGTCACCAACTTGCATCCACGTGCTTCCCCCTCCATTACAGTAGCTCTAGTGTTTGTGCAGCTGTGTGATGAATTGGATCAGGAAATTCTCTGGAGTTCACTAACTTTATCTTGGCCGCAATATTTTTAGTTTGAATTAGTTGTTCCTAGAACAGGAGAGTGGGGCAGCTTCCTCTGCTGCCGGTGCGTGTGCAGCTCTGTGGATGTGCACTAGATGCACGAAGGCAGCCTGTGTATGTGGGTGAGACGGGTGGGCAGCCAAGATAGGCCTCATATTGCCTGCCAACACATGGCCACCGGCTCAGTAAATGGCCTCTTTTGTGCCATGACTGCTCTTAGGGTAGTGCCCTGTTCTGCTGTCACCATCGCTGTGGGACGAGGGCCCTGTGGCACACATCCTGACTCTGCTAGCATCAGCCCAGAGGAGGAGAGGAGAGTCAGTTGTTGTCAAGTGTAAAGCAAAATTTATGACTTGAATGCACCTGACACTTTATGGGATGTCTATCCTTACATCAGTAGCATGCTCCTTTTTTTTTTACTATTTAATTTGAAATTTCTACTACCTTGGGCTTACAATTTCTAAGTCTAGCTTACGAAAACAGTTAACAAGAAGAATTGCTTACTTAAACAATAATAAGACTTTTCAAAGCTATCCTGAACAGATGACTACAAGTGGCATGTCAGAGACCTGAAGTTGTCTACTAAGTTCTTCAAAAGAATTATCTGCAGGTGTAAAATTAAGTTTGAAACACGAGGTGTTTATATGAACTTATGTGCATAGAGAGCATTGCACATCTTTAATCAGACCTACTCATTCCATTCCTACATAGGAATCTAATTTTTCTTTTTGCTTAAAATAAGGATAAGGCATATCATGTTCAACTGCTATTACCAAACTGAACCTTCCTCTTGCAAAAATCTTATGCAAGTCGTGAGTAAAATGCTTTGTGACTGGTTCCACTGAAATCACGCAGCTTTGTGACACACAAAATTAGAACCATTTTTATCTCCAAGTTGGATTTTAGCCCAAATTCCACTGATTATCAAAGGTTTTTGGATTTGACAAGCTTCCATTGAAAAGTAAACAGTAACTGTCTTCCGGCATGCAGGATGCTTTGTCCAGTGGCTGTGCAAGCTGTGGCATCTGTTGAGCTCTTGGAAGCTGAACAAGAGTTCGTGGAAGGAATTGTGATTCTGCACTTTCTAAAACAGGAGACTTGAGTTCAGGTACCTAGGAAGTCACCTCCAGTCCTGTGTGACTACTAATTGTCCTTAAATTTCCTGGAGGAATTTAAACATGAGGATCAGTTTCCTGAACTATAGGCAAGCCAAAATTATGACAATGATAAACGTGTTTCGAGAACAAAAAAGAACAGCCAAGAGGAGGAAATGGACTGTGTGATACAGGAACAGATGGTAGAATTTGCACAGGTGACAGACGCAATAGCTTTTCATTCATGGTGCGTTAGAGGCCAGTAGTAAAATTCAAGGAGGTTTGCAGTACGCATGCCATACTACGTGCAGGCAGGATGGCTGCAATCGGTATAGGTAAATCTCAACGTTTTCTCTATGCAAGTGCTAAAGTGAGGATAGAACATAAAAAAAAGTAAGGGGAGGGGACAGAGGGGGCAGCTCAAAGTTAATCGTAACTTGTATCTTCTGTCTTGATCAGGTACAAGCAGCACAGCATGATCCTTGTTCCCATGGACACGCCAGGAGTGAAGCTGATAAGACCCCTCTCGGTGTTTGGCTACCTGGGTAGGTGATAGTATTAGTCAGCTGTATGTCTGTTGTTAGCAATCACAGCAGCTGCAGTAATACTCGTGAATACTGTATATGACATAGACCAGTAAAATGCATGCAGACAGTCAAATTGAAGGCCTGTTTTTTTTTTTTTTAAATGCATATTGCATCCTCCTTCATTTTACCCTGCTGTTGTGTTCTCTCTGTACCTGCAGATGAGATCCATGGAGGCCATTTTGAGATACATTTTAATGATGTCCGAGTACCTGCCTCCAATATAATACTGGGTGAGTTTCACTATTAATTCCTTCTTAACGCATACAGCAACAAACCAAATTTTACAAAATGGTGGTTTATTTTATGACTCATCTTAAGTTAACGTAAACCGCTAGTGGGGGATTCCTTAGATAAGGTGTGTCCAGCAAGACTGGCTGGCTGAGCCAGGTTCTCAAACACATGTAAGAGGGAGCCACTTGTTCTTTAGCAGCCTGCCTGCTGCTTGAATATAGCTTGTTTAGAACAAAAAGATGATTGAAGGAAGTAGGGTAGCTGTAGCTGTTGTGCAAAAATCAGTTCCCTGAAGTGGAGCAAAGTAGAAACTGTCAGTGGCATTCTTTCCCCCAAGCCAGTTTTCATAGGCTTTACTGCCTTTTTTAAAAAGAGTGGTCTGTTGTAGTCTGTGGCCAACCAAACCTGGGTACCTGCAGATTTAGCAGAACTGAAAGAGAAATGAAAGAATGAGCCAGCCAGCTTTGTGAACTTCTGCAGGGACAACTTTACTCTAGTTCTCTTAGATGGAAAACATCAGGATTTAAATAGTTTTTGTTTTGTTTTGTTATTTTTATTACTCTGAAAGAACTTTCTCTCTGTAGTAGCCCTTGGACTTGGAAAGCTCAAAGTTTTCCCCCAGATTCTTATACCAGGCCTCACAGGTGTATTTTTCAGTGTGAGATTAACAACATTTAAATTAAATCAGGTAATAAACCAAACCCTCTCAGAAACCATCTTGGGGTGTTTTTTGGCTGTAAGTTGTATTAACAGTAGGTTAATACGGATCTAGTTAGAGTAAACAAGCACAACAGTCCTACAAAATAAACTTCCAAGAAGTTTGCTTTTAGCTGTGATGCTATGTGGCCCCTTCTGCTCTGAGCCACGGATTGTTTCAAGCAGGAATCTGCACGTACCTGCTTTTCTTTCCTACCAGGTGAAGGAAGGGGGTTTGAGATAGCACAAGGTCGGCTCGGGCCAGGCCGAATTCATCACTGCATGAGGTCCATCGGTGCAGCTGAAACCGCTTTACAGATCATGTGCCAGCGTGCAGCAGAGAGAGAGACTTTTGGGAAGAAACTGTACCACCACGTAAGCATGTTCTCTCTTTCTCTTAGTTCACACAGTCCAGACGTCACCTTTTGTTTTGCCCATGCAATGGGCAGTGTAATAGATGCGCCTTGCTATTAAATTACCCTTAATAATGCTTCAGAGGTCTAAGGAAAAAAAATCACATTAGGAGGCTCCCATTTTTCACGGTAATTATAGGATTATTTTTTTTTCCTTATACTCCTTTGCAGGAGTATTTTCGATGCAGATTTTGCTATTGTGGTTTTCACCTGCTTTTACTGATGTTTGGACAGGTATTTGATTAATGGTATGCATGAAAGTACAGACCAGTACAAGGCCAAACTGGGATTCTGGTCTTTTCTAGCTCTGGACTTGAAATACAGTCTTGTGATGGCGAGCTTGCTCTCTTCTATCAATAGGCAGAGTAAGTTGACAGTCTCCTTTTAATAGGAATCTATAGGAATTTATGGGAGTTTAGTAGGTGGCCTATCACATTTCAAGTGTTCCTCAGTCTTACCCAACAGATAGGATGACTTTACTGGAAAAAAAACACATAAAAGCAATGGAAAGAGGAAGCTGAGTTAGTGTCTGGCACAGGTTATGGAGGAATTTGTATAGAGCCAGAGGGAATAAGCTTACAGAGCCACTTTACAGTCATGTCATTGCCAAACTTCCCTTCACTGCTACAACATAGAATTAATAATAGTTGGATGAGGTGCACTCTGCGTTTGTCAACAGCTCATCAAAGGAAAACTGATGAAGCCACAGGCAAGACAGGGCAGGAGGCAGCTGCAGAACCAGAGAAGGTTCTCTGCAGCTCTGGGATAGCTAAGAGAGAAGGGAAGCCATTGGCTGCCTGGGCTAGCAGGCTGGCTGTCCCTGGGGAAGTCAAAGTGCTGGGAGCTGCCAGCAGGAGGGAGGGAGCACCTGAATGCCTCTGCAGGGGTCAGACCACCTTCAGTGGCAGAAGCTAAGCCGAGTCCCCAGACCTTGCACTGAAGCAAGTGCTGCACATTTTCTGATGCCTCCTCCTGGGTCTGCCAAGGCAACACATTTTACACTACAGCCAGGAGCATGCCTGAGACTGGCTCAGGCTCCAACTGGCTGCTTACTGACCAGCATCACATGAACGTTTTTCCGATGTGCACAGAAAAAACAGCTGAGAAGGAAAGGGCTGCCAGGATCATATTTTGCAAGCAAATATCCCATATTTCAAACTTCATCTGGATCAAGGGAACTACTAATTTATCACTGTGAAGACAGATGCAGCAGGCACCACCCTGCAGCTGTTTGCCTGGGTGTGTTAACACACCATTACCAGTAGCTTAACAAAAACAACTGGTTCCTCTCTCTTCTTTCACCACCTCACCCTGTCAACCACCCCAAGTTTTTGTATAGTGTGGCATGGCACAGCACATGGAAAGAGGGTTGTGAGGTGCCATATCAGATAAAGGAAAGCAGGGAGTAAAAAAGCAGGCCTTGAAAGGGCTTCAAGAAATGGCCATGGGTCTGCTCACAGAAATGAGAGTGAACCAGGCTTTCTCCCCCGCCCCTTTGCTCTTTCCTGCCAGGAAAATCACTGCTACAGCTTTTTGTGTGTCAAATGTTTTCTTTTTTTCCTTATAGTAAATTAGATGCCTTTAACTAGCTTTAATTTGCACAAGGATCTCTCTCTAAATGACTGAACATATGCTGAGGAATATAGACATCTTCCTTAGGGCAGGTTTGCCCTGGCAAGGTAGAAGGCATTAACTGACTCATTTTTTTCTTTGTCTCTTCAGGAAGTTGTTGCCCACTGGATTGCTGAATGTCGCCTTAGCATAGAACAGGCTAGACTGCTTACGCTAAAAACAGCCAGCAAGATTGACACGTTGGGCAACAGAAGAGCTAGGAAAGAGGTAAACTTGTTGGCAGCTGGAACCTGTGCCTTTTCACAAGAAAACTGGTTGAAATTTCAGCTAAAAATATTGCTAAAAGTTGGCCTAATCATAGAGTACAACTTCATGTTGCAATAGGAACTCTTACATTGAGATTGAAAAGAGATCTCAGTTTAAAAAGTTTAATTTTTAAATACTTCATCAGACTGAAGAAGTAGGGCCCAGTCATCTCAACCCAACGGCATAGTTTTGTGTTTTAATCCTGGAGAGGATTTAACTTACTGAGGGAAGAGGAAGAGCAGCGCTCTCATCCCTCCTCCAAAGAAGGGACGCACTATGAGAAACCAGCCCTCAGTAGAACTGTTAGGTAAAACATTCTCTCTTCTGAAACTGATGTTAATGTGTTTTTAACTACAGGTAGCCATGACCAAAGTGGTTGTACCTCGGGCTGTGCTTAAAGTGATTGACTGTGCAATCCAAGTGTGTGGAGGAGGTGGAGTTTCCCAGGATTTTCCTTTGGCTTCAATGTGAGTAAGGGATACTTATCTTAAACAGAAGGCTTAGTTACTAGAGATAAGGTAATTTTATCATGCCAGTACATGCTTTTTTTACCTCAGGTAGCCAGAAATCATAGTAAACACACCCTCTTGCACAACGTGCTCTTACAATTCAATCCCCATGCAATAGCATTGCTTTATCCTTAGCAAAAAAGAGAAAAGCACAACCAAAAAACAACCACCACCAAAACACAGAAGCTGCCAGTGGACCTTAAGTGGTTCTTAAAAGCAGCACAGAGGATCTGTTTCTAAAGCTCAGTCTAATCCCTTATGTTGTTGGGATAAAGCAAGCCTTCAGGATTTCCAGCCCATGCATCTCAACCCTGCCAGGAACATTTTGCTGCAGCACTTCCTCTGTTGTGAAAAACACCTCCTGTCTTTTGAAAAATCTTATTAAAAGGATGACTAGCAAAAATAGTTTAGAACTCCCGCTGTCAGACTAGTTTGCTACTGCAAAAGGGCTATAACCTAATTCCGATCTTCCCACACAGGTTTGCTTATATTCGGACCTTACGCCTGGCAGACGGGCCTGATGAAGTTCATCTCTCAACAATTGCAAGGTGGGAGCTACTTGATCAGTCGAAGAAGCTAACTGCAAAAATTTGATGTCAGCATAAAGCCCTCTCATGTGGATGGAGGACTTAGGGAAGATTACATTACTCAGTGCAATAATGTTTAAGCTAAAATTGGATCAATATAAAACCTTGATTCTAGTTTGAATCAATATGTATTCTCAACCTTTACTTGTAATTATTACATTTATTAATCGGGGCTTGCTCTAAAAGTTTGTAGAATACCCTGTCTGAAGTAAGGGCACATGTAAACAGAGTTTGTCTGGGTTCTTTATAACACTGATTAAAATCTATTTTCTAACAGGCTTAAAGTGCTTTATCTGCTTTGAGCCAAAGCCCTCTAACTTTTTACTGTAAAGTTAAAGCAGCTTTCATTTGGCAATTTCATACGATTTATGGCAAGTTGACAAACTTAATTACTGATTAAATGGCAAACCATTAAAACAAACAAACGCTGTTCTTCCCCTTTCCAAAGCTCGGCTTTAGTCCAGTCCCCTTCCTTCCCCCTTCCCTGCTCTAAACTCTCCTCATTTTCACCAAACGTTACACTGTCCTCCCCCTTCCTCCCTTCAAGTGGGGCTAGGGGCAGCACAGGAGCTTGGACTTAAGGTGTAACAGATCGTCTGCTGTTCCTTACTTTTTCCCCCTCAAAGTCATCTCCCATTTCTCCTTATCAGCACCCTTTGTCTTTCCTTGCAACTTTCCTTTTGTGCAGCCTCACAAGCCTCCTCCTGGCTGCAGATGCTCCTGCCCTTTCTTAAAGATGTCTGAGATTCAGAGGCATCTTCTCCTCTGAAGAGCTGAAATTTTGGCTGGAACCAAGACTGGTTTGCACAGGGCAGGTCATGGCTTCCTCCTCAGCTACCAAAACAGGCTCTGCCATTCGTGCCCATCTGTGAAGTTCCCAAAGGCCATAGTTCCTCAGTGCTGCATCTGTAACAATCCCCTGACGTTAGTTACTTACCACAGAACTCGCTAGTACAACAGAACCAAGCAGATTACAGAAAACAGCACTGTCATTGGTTCTATTTCCTATTAAAGTAGGACAGTGCAGGTAGAGTATTTCAGCTTTTACAGGGTGATCAACAATTAACGATACAAGCGATTACCTTTTTGCATAACCCACCCTAGCCTGATGTCAGAGCTCAGAAAGAAATAGCTGTAGGGCTTAAGGTCAGAACTTGCTCCAGTTTCATCCTGAAGACTGAGAAGAACTAGATGAGCATTCACCTGAAAGGCATTCCAGCAAGCGCTGCCGAAGTCAGGGTGGTACAATTACAAAGTACCTGTAACAGGAAGCTTTCTGCAAATAAGTTTCTTCATATCAGTTCATTATACCTACAAAATAATAGCTTTCAAGCAAGCAATAATGCTTTTCTGTATTCCCACCAGTCCTTGTTTCTTCTTGCTTCTTGCCAAGACTGTTTCCTAGGAAGCCTGTTTCCTAGGAAGCTAAGAATGTCAACAAGTCAGTTGCTGAAGTCAATTTCAAATACAAGACAACCTACGCTGTACCACTGTTTGTCATTTAGTAGTTCTGCTCTGGAGTGTCAGAGCCTGCACAACATATTTCTCCAAGCAACGAGTCCTAGGAACCCCGCACAAAAAAAAAGCCACACTCAAATTAAGGTCTTTGACCACCCTCATTTCCCATACCCTCAAAGAACTGCTACATAAGCACACCAACTTTATCTCATTAACAAGCTCTTAATTCCCTTTATTTTAAAATTTTATGTACATATGAATGATCTGTATAATGTACACTCAATATAGAAAGTTTTTATATACTGGATAATGTATAGAACATTTCACAATTACACTAATTTCTTACATAACATGTCAACCTTAAGTTTTTTGCTGAAGCTTTTTCAATTTGGTAAAGCCAGTTATACATACAAGTGTCTAATGCTGTTTGATCTCAGGAAGATAACGTTAATGATTAAGGACATCAGTGAACTGGTGCGGGGAGAAACCCTTTGGAAGTCAAGTTCAATGAGGAGTGATCATGTCAGACTGGGAAAAGAAGGGATGCCCTTTTAGTGGGGGTTGGTGAGGTCAAAGTGATTTTAGCCCAATTCCTCTAGACTGTAGCTCAACTCCAGTCATGCTAAGTCATAAAATATAAAAACTAGGAAAGTTTGATTCACAGTCTTGTAAACAAATATAAAGGAACAAAATGTGCTTACGTACAGCAAGAAGAAAATTCTTGCGTACCCATTTCAGCTGATCCACAGAGTGCTTTCTTATGTTACAGTGTGATAGTTAGAATCACCAACTTTTTCCTAAAAAACAGTCATAGAAAAAGGAATAACACTGTCATTAAACACTTGGAAAGGCAGTAAGTTCACTTCAATGTGTTGGAGGAAAACGCTGTTCCTCATCACTGGCCAGTCTGCCTTTGTGCCTCTTTCACATGAATTTCTAGTCCTTAGCTGACATCTCCCACTTCGTTGTCTACCGGGGGTGGTATGTTGGGCATTACAGATGACGTTGTCCCTGCAGTAAGGTAGCCAGCAACTCCGGGGCCTTTTGGAAAGAAAACAGAATACTGGCAATTAGTTTAGGTTCTAAAAAGTTATTTAACAGCCTCATTTTAGGCTCATTGATTTTTGTAGGTCTCCTCCAACTGAACTATTCTAATCTCCTCTGGTAACTCAAATACATCATCCAAGTCAACCCAACAACTTATACAAGCATTTAAGTTTTCATTTAGATTATATAATTCATTGGAATCTAGGAACAGAAGCTATTAAGGCGGCTTAGTCCCTTTAGTCACTAAGTGGGTTAGCTTGTGTGGACCAGACTTCACAGTATTTTTCCTCTGATGTGCCAAACAAGTCATAAAAAAATCCACCCATTACCCAGCTCATCTTCTACCACGGAAGTGGCAGTAAAGAGAAGGCAGACTTTCTGCACCGAGGAGAGGACCTGCTGCAGGTGAAATGCCTTCAGGCATGCACTCTGCTACCAGGCTCTACATTTATGCTTTTACCACTAAAAAGGATTTCCCTGCCACGTATTTAAAATGGAAGCTCACCGTGCTGCTTCACGAATAGGCAGAAGCCTCAAGTTTGTCTACGAGCTTTGTGCCCTCCCTTAAAAACGCAGCTTTGCACTGCAGACATGGATCCTCTCCTCAAAGCCTAGAGGTAACTTCTAGTCATAAAGAAACTTGAACCAAACGGAATAAGGACTCGATGCTGCAGCATGAGGTGTTTCAACAACAATCCTTATTAAATCAGCGATCGTAGAAAACTGCCAGCCCTCGACATGTTCCTGCATCAATAAAGTTATTGACTTGGTATCTTACCTTCAGCCTACACTGCTGATCTTTGACATGGTAAGTTCTGCTGGGTTCTTTACTCTCCCACTGTCATCTTCACCAATTTCTCCTGTATTTATTACCCCCTTTATTCCCCACCCTCCCTTCTCCCACTACAGCCTGGAGGCAGAACATCAGAGCATGTTTTTTCTCATCTCAGTGCAAACAGTCCTAATGCTATGACTGCAAGCAAGAGAACAAAGCAAGCAGTGCCTTTGGTACAACAATCCCTGGCTTTGGAAGGAATTCTGACAGCACTGTACAAAAACTCCACTAGTGCTCTTGTCCCTCAAACTTTTCATCGTGAATTATCCCTAACATGCTTCAGAAGTTCAGTTCATCTGTAGTGCCCAGCCAGTATCAGCTGTTGCAGATTTTAGTTTGCTGCTGCGTGCAGAAAGAAGGCAAGATTGTCAGCATTTTGCAGTCTGGGAACACACATTTGTTATAATTCTGTGACATGCATCTGTTATTGGGAATGTAGCAAATGCTGCGAGCATTTTGCAAGATGGTATCTACCTGCTTTAGAGAGCTACACAGAAGTTAGCAAGCTGCCTGGCAGAGCAGATCTAAAGCCCACTTCTCAGGTGAAGGGGACTGCTGCCAGTTAGAAGGGAAGGAGAAGAGACACCTGAGGGAAGAGAAATAAGCAAGGGAAGTTTCAAGGGAAGTGCAAATAGCAAAGCAATTTGAAGCAAAAGGTAAGGCAGAATACAAGATAAGGCAGGTTAAAAAAACCTCGCAGTTCAGTTTCCATCTATACCTTGCATTTGTAACAACATCTTCATTCTGTATTTGCAAGCACTTAAACATCAAGCAATTTAAATGCAGCACAGTCCCTAAGGCAGTTAGATAGCTACATTGCCCCCAGTCTCAAGCTTGTCAGTTTCTGGCATATAGTTTCAGCTCTTTGCCAGTAATCAGACAGGGTTTACATCACATTTCTAATCCATAATATCTACAAAATACCGAAGAAGTCAGCACCAACTACATCAAGAGTTTAAGAATTCTTTGTCAAAGTGGCATTAAATTGCTGTACTGCAATAAACAGTGAACAACTGTTCAGAGCTGAAGCGCTGCATTTTTCCTATGTGGAAAGACACAGGAGGTGTTGCCACAAGTATCTATGCACCAAACAATAAGCATCTGCTTCTAGAATGTAAAGTTCTAGACTTAAAAGTTCTAGACTTCAAAATCTCTTCCTTCATTTTCTCAAAATACATGCCAGTATCATGCAAGAAACTTTTCTGTCTACATAGCCATCTGATTTATACACTTCTGTTACAGTTACATGCAAAAGCTCAATTAAGGCTCCTATATTAAACTAAATGAGAAAGTTCCATGCGGCATATGGAAGTGCTCACACTGACTTGTCACAGAAAACGAAAACCATATTTGGGAAGCTAAACTAAGAGACTGAGTAATTTCTTGCACTTGCTTAGCTGCTGACTAGTAAGGATCCAAAAGTTTGAATCAGGTTTTCCGTTAGACAAAATTTGCTACAATGCAGTTATACAGAACAGTTTCAGATACAGCAAGTAATCTGTGATCAAGTACAGCACAAACAGCAAGAGCGCTCTTCCACCCTGCAAGCGGGACTGTGGTGGCACCCCTGGGGCACAATTTCAGTCCTGGCACCAGCAGAGGGCTCACCCAGAACGCACCACAGGTGTGTTCCAGTGTAAACTGCGAGCTGCACATACAGGTACAAGGCCGTTCCCACCAGAGAATGGCTCTATCAGTGCACTGAGTCTTACTGGAATATGGCTTCACACTCAGGGCTACTAGCACTCAAACTGTTCCAGTACCATGAGTACGTGCCTTGCGCTAAAGCAGCATAATTCACATGGCAAATTAATGTAGTTCAGCTACTTAAAGTACCACTGCCTTTTAGACAAAGCCTAAATTCAATTTTTGAAGGAGTTTTAACTCCCCCATCCCCAACTTCAGGAAACAATTTGCTCTAGGACTCAAGTAGACTGATCCTAAGAAAGTGAGAAGTTACTCTTGTTCATTAGATCTCAATAAATCTCTACCACTACAGCGCGCTTGCAAGACTTGTCAGCATTCAGACTCCATTGCTCTGATATTTTAAAAGTAGATACAGCAAAGACTATCCACAAAAATACGTTCTCTACTGAGAAAAAAATAACTTGATAAAAAATACTTTTACAAATTTAACATTTTTACAGCATTTGCTGTTCAGGCCACATGACAACACTAGATCGTAAGGATAACCACTATCCCCCGAGTCAAGCCTGACAACTGAGTAACAGTTTGCTATGATTCAGGACAAAAAGGAAAGGGTTGCTAACCTGTGAGGTATCCTGCTGTTTGCGTCTCAGAAATGAACAAGTCATGTTTCTGATCTTTGAAGGCACTCCACACAGAAGAACGAGACAGAATTTCATTTACCTACAGTATTTGAAGAGATTAACGTTAAGACTTGCAATATTCTAGAGGAATAAACTTCTTTTCTAGAACCAAATCTTTCTGAAGGGATTACCAAATAGTACAGCATATACATCCATAGTGTTGCTGCAGTTGTCTACAACAATATTCATCAGGACAAACAAAAAAGCAATTTACATTTCTAACAGAAATTCTGAAGAGTTATCAGTAAAAACCTAGCTGAAGGACGCTTACAGAACGTTTCTGGCACTTGGAATTGGTCTTTTTGCCTAGTACACTTCACCATACATCAAACCAGTGACTCCTCCACAAGAAACAGATTGAGAAGTTCCAACACATCACGATTTCATAGTTGCACAATATTAACACTTTATGCTTGACAGCCATAAGATTAAACAAGGGATGTTCAGAGTTGGATATTCCGTATGTACAAAGCTAAATTCAGCACTTCTCAGTGCTTACCTGTTCTCCATACTGTAGGCTGCGAGACATGGATTTCAGAGTTTTAACAATCTGAGCTTTTGTTGCAGATGGGCTTTCCAGGTTCTCAAGACCAATACCTTCAAGCAACTTTAGAAGATAAGGGACCAGATCCGCTTTCAAAGCCTACAACCATACATAAAAGAGTTGTCTTAACATGGACTAGTAAGTTCCACGTGTTCCAGAGGTCTTACATTCTTGGATTGCTACCACTAGCACGAACCAAAAGTAACAACAGCTCGTATGAAGTACGTTTAGCTAGTCAATTTTTCCTCAGTAACCCAAATACACACAAGCAAAAGGTTACTACCCAGCAGTTCAGCTCTGTGTAGGCACAAGTTCAGTTGAATTAGCTGCCATTCCCATGTTCTCAGCAGCCACAAGCCAACACTACCCTATGCACAGTTCAAGCTTCAATGATGGGCAACATCCCTGACCAGATCTGCATTTGGGATTTCTAACTTCTCCAACATGGAAAAGCACATTTTTAAAGCGTCTTAGACCCTTAAGTGGAATGGTACCTCTATCCCTATGAAAAGATTAGATAGCCAAACACCACATTTCTATAGACTGAGAACATACTACTTACTTGAGCTACTAAGTCATTTTGTTCCTTCTGAAACATTCGGTTAAGTGCTTCACAGGCTACACCAATTACATCTGGTCTCTTTTTCATTCCATTCATGAGAGGGCTAATGGTCTCAAGCGATGCCATTGCTCGAACACAAAGCTGTGAAGAAACAGAAATAACCAGAGCACGCACTTTATTTTATGCTTAGCTTGATTATGGAAGATCTAGTCAGCCAACCATAAATTCCCATAAGAAACAATATTTCTCAGTTCCTTTAACCTACCAATTCTCCATTCATCAGCTAAAGTCCCTGTTCACTTGGTACATGGTATTTACAGTCAGAATAATGCCCTTCTACAAGCACTGCTAGAGAACACACATACTCCAACTACACTTTTCTGGAACACTTAAATGATTCTGTACCTCATTGTCTGACAATATGTGCATGACACGAATGGCACTTTTTGGAATGGCGTTGTTCTTGTGGTTCATGGCTTGGAGTATCTTGTGAAGATGCCCAAGTGGAGGGACTTGATCAGCTAGCTGAGGCTGAGCACTGAACAGGCACACAGTTGCTGTGGTAATGGTTTCTAAGGTTTCCCCCTGTAGGAAAAAGAACAAAACCAGAAAATATAACTCAGCAAAGCCTAACATATCCCCAAAATGGTATCACTTCTCTTGCTCTGCATTAGATTTTGTTCCTAATGTTTTTATCATGTGATTTTGCTTTGAAACTTAAGTTTAAGAGAATACAATCAGCTCCAAAAGCAGCAGACGTTCACTGAATCTCAGAAACCCACATTCCATAGAAATTAAGTACCATTTTCAGTATCTAGAGAAGCCAATGTCTGGCTGCAGCCTGTGCAAGCACAGCACCACACATGATAATGTGCCCAGAGGAAGCCGGACAGCATGAATGTTCAAGCTGACCACTTGAACGCCTTAGAAGTTTCCACAGCCTGTGCAACAACACTGACACTTGCTGCATTCTGCATGCCTACACAAACTGTTACCATGAGCTTGTACTACACGTCTGTTTTATTCAGTGTGCAAGTTAGTTGTCTCCCTGCAAATATAAGCTAGAAACTGTTTGAACACTATTTCTCAAGTCAGTAACTTAATGATATTATTAACGGAATGTTTAACATCCTCATTCAAACTACAGAACACTAGCTCTACTGCATTAAGCTAATTCTTAGGTGGGAACCATATTTAGGTCATGTAACTTAAAACCATCGGAGTGGGAAATCAGTGTTGCAGGACGGCACTAGAATTTTCGAGACCTGAAAGTTTAGGATGCATAAAGCAAGAGCTATTTTCTTCGGTTGGTCAGTAAATGAGTAATTAAGAACAATTTCTTAAGTTTTGTCACTACTGTAACATAAACCTCTAAGACTTACCAGAGCTAGTTCTATGGCTTCCGGGGCGGTTTAGAAGTACTGACTTGTATTTAGAAGTTGCTTACTTTTAGTAAAAGCATGTAGGTATGTTTAAAGTGGACTAATCATTTGTGTTGCAAACAAAGTGTGAGAACCAAAGTTAATCAGATACTAAAAGACCACAGTAGCATGAGACTTCTAAACAAATTCAAAGAGCAGAGTAGAAACTACAACTTACATGGGGGTTATTTTTCTCCAGTAGTTCAGTAAACTTTTCCAGCAGTGCAATGAGAAATTCCCTTGGTTTCCGTAAAACCCAGGCCGGCTGGGCAATAAAAATCCTTAAGAAGACTCCCCCCACCGAAAGTTCACCATCTGCCTCACCATACACCACAGCAAAGTCTTCAGGCAGCTGTTAAGTTGTAAAGAAAACAGGGAGTTATTATTCGGCAAGGAATATTTGCAAGATCTGTAATTCTAACATCATAACTGTAAGTGGTAACTGTTCTCCAGAATGGAGCTGTGGGAAGACCAATAAGCATCTCGTTTTGAAGAAACATGAGGTAAGAAGAGTAGAAAGAACATCACAGTGCAGGTCATACTACTACAGTGGACTTTTCTTTCAAAGAACACAAGTAGCTGTGTCTATAGCCATACTGGGGTAAACATTAGCTAAAGAGAAGTATCAGTAACACGGCTGATAGAACAGGCCTCTCCTTTCTTCTACCCTTATGCAAGTATCGTGGAAAAAACAGATATCAGTGACTGACCTGACATGACGAAATGGTTCAGGACGATCATATCTGAGATTCAGTGTCTTACTAACATTTCTGAACATTTACTAACTTGGTGGTTGATAAATAGTTTACTATAGCTATGTAATAAGTGACAAGACTTTTTCCAGCAAGCCAGTACTTTCCTTGGTCACTGACTTCTTAGAATGACCTGAACTATCAGAGAACTTGAAGTATTATTGGCAAAAAAACACTAAGTGTCTGATTTCAAGGCATAAGAAGTAATGAAAAATAAAGGTAGTTATCACAGCACTGAATTCCTCTTGGTACACTGAGTACAAAGAAAGCACATCAAGAGAAAGTTACGAACAGGCATGTGTTACCAGCTGTCTTATATTCTCCCTGGGAGCATCCCAAACAGAAACAGTATACTTTTACCTTCCAGTTAGTGTCAGGGTTGTCCCTCTGAAGTTTAAAGTGCCTTTAAAAAGAAAGGATGGTTTAATGAGCAGTAGAAGAAGCAGTCTTTCCCTACTACGACACCACATCAGTCTCCCTTCATTTGTGAGGTATTTCCCATAGTTTAAAACCCCATTCTCCTCCTGCTAAGTGCTTACTGCCACAACATTTATCTAGATGTATAAACCGCTGAGTCACACCTACAGTATACAACAGGGAACGAACGCTTCCTTTTCACTGAAGTCTGGATTGCAAAGATTCTACTTTTTACAGACAGAGCTCTGTGATAGTTTTTCCCTAATAACTGGTTCACTATCACTAAAGGAGCATCTCTGAGGAAATGCTTAGGCAGCTGGTCTCCACGTACTCAAGCATCATCTCTCGAACTGTTGTTGATACTTTCTCCCTGGAGTTGTCGTTCCAAATTAACTCAGGATTTTCATGAGTTCCCTCAAAGATATGAACAGCAGCTTCGGGGTTGTCTCTCATAGCGTCCATGAAGACTCCAGGTAAAAACTTCATTAGTGTAATCCTAACCTAGAAAGGATGAACAGAATCGACACTTAGAATACCGTAACACCTAAACAAAAACAAACAACTAAGACCATTACTGAAAGAGAGGTTGAGAACCTCAGGAAGTCTAGTTATCCAGACAGTAACAAAATACAGTGCTATCATTTTAAATAGTGGTAGCTAGTGACAGATTTGAAATTGGGGTCCCTAATGACAAAGTCATTACAAATTGGAACCAAACTGCTTGCAATAGTTACAACAGATACAGCACTTCTAGGAGTCTGCTCAGAAATTTAAAAAGTTAACTGTTTTTTGAGAAAACTACTTTCCTCTTCACATGAATGTTTAAATCACAGAACAGTTGGTATTGTTCAGTCTTTAGAGAGAGGCTGGTGCTGTTAAGATGAGTTCCAACAAGAGCAGTTCAGATTCTTACCTTTGGACCCACTAGCTTATCTGCAGTCATTTTGGCAAAGAGCTCTGCTGTTTGGGCTCGGACCTGTGGATGAGTTGAGTTGCAGAACATATCCAGTAAGTAGATTAAAGCACCTGTACAAAGAGATAGGGAAGCATTCAATTTTTTATTTTTTTTCTGGTCACAAGTAGTATAAAATCCATGGATTTGACCACTGTATTTTGAGTCTACTGTTCCAGAAAAAATTGCTTTCAATTTACTACTGTACCTTTCGCCATGGCCTCTTTAATTATTTTTGTGCTTGATGTCAAAGCATACAAAGTTTCAAGGACAAGTTGCCGACCTGTCAAGATAAGAAGCATTAAGAACTACCATATAGTTTAACTAATCAAAGATGAACTAATAAGGAACATCAATCATACATTCGTTCTATTACAGAAACTTATTAATTGAATGTTTATACTCAAATGCCTTAGAATAATTAGTTAATGAAATACTATGCAATTCAAATACCTGCAATCTAAATGCTTCAGCTCAAACATTTAAGATAAACAGGTTACTTAAGATGGCTTTTGTAATCACCCCCATTGGAAAACTGTTTTAACACTACAGTTAATAGTAAGCTCAGTCAACTGCATTCTGACTAGTTTTTGAATTAGAACACTTTGCCTTGCAAGACTCCAAGAATTATACGGTACATACTTGAAGGTAAGGAATGCAGGAGTGCCAGTAAGTTTGCAAGAACCATTGCTTCAGCAATGTTGTTAACACATTCTTGGTTACTTGTCACTATGTTCACTACCTGTAAAAGGTCAGAAACATGACAATTACATTACAGATTTTCAGACATCACTAAGAAAGCTCAGTGTATGGTGAAGCAACTTACTAGCCAATATAACTGCATTTACAGTGCTAACTGCCATGAAATTGACTTACCTTGGGGAAGAAGGGGACAAGGACAAGTGAAAAGCTATCAGTTGCTCCTCAAACGAGCTGCCTGACACCTGGGATCCCAATCCTTGACACTTTTTAAGTACTATTCTAACAGTTAAACAATCTGGTTTATACATGCTGATTACATAGAGCATCCATAGTTTTGGTTGTTTGTTTTGGGTTTGATTGTTTTGTTTTACCTCCAGAGCCAACTGCTGCACCTGGCCAGCTCCATGAACACGCAGAAGGGAGAATATCAACTTAAAGTGACCTATGCATTCGCACTCAGAACCTGCAAGAGACCAAGCAAGTTATTCTCTTCACATTAACCAAAACATTCACTGAAGGCCATCCTAAGTCTACATTTGACTATACATAAAGATGGTAACCTATATAGTCTGGCACAGTAATTGCAACAGCTCCTACAGAACAGGATCTACAACAGAATTAAATTAAGCCTGGCATATTAATCTAGCTTCCACAAAGTCTTGGTCAACGGTATTTCTAAAGAAAAGGATACTTCCTCCCTCTAGGGCAAAAAACTGAGCTAGTTCTTGGATTACCAATTAATTAATGTAACTAACATGCATTCTTACAAGACAATTAAAGAAGTTCAGTTATTTTATTTATCATTGGTCACCAGTACTTCTCATCTTCAACTACACACGATGTTTTGGATTCCTACAAGCTGGGAGGACAGATACAATCTGTAACAGTTGCCTTTAGGGTTATAGTTGCCAAATACATAGAACCCAAACTGGTATCACTAGAAGCCATGACTAATATGAGTTGCTGTTTCAACAAGAACATCTTAAATCATACCATCTCAGACTTCTCCTGTCCATACACTGGTATTTGCACTCATAGGTGTGTGCTGGTGTTAGCTGCCCACTCTCAAGAGCATCATCTCCTTCTACTTAGGAGGAGCAAAAGCACTGACATGTTTTTAGGTCTTTAGTGCTATGCAGTACTCAGGTCAAGGTTTTTCTGTTTGTTTGTTTGTTTTTGGTGTTTTTTTTTGATTCAAGGAAGTTCAAAATCAGCTGAAGATTCTTCAAACAATTACAGAAAGTTATTTCAGAAAGTTAAATCTTTTAAATAAAAATACTTTAAGTCATCCCAGCAACTGCAGGCCTGAATTCAAGTTAGAGCCCAATGTTTCAGAGAAGACAGATAAAGCTTGGATTTTGCACAAAACGAATACATCTACTGATAATGTTCTCCAGCACAAAAACAAGCCTATATATAGTCCATCGACAACACTAAGGTCTGTTAGCTGGCAAAACTATCTTCCAGCTAGAAAGAAGCTCAAAAGACTATGGTTCCGTATTATTTTTGAAGTTGTCCTCAAGAAAGCCTATCAGTGAAGTGCCTTATTGAGCCTACCTGGGTTGTGTTTTATCACATTTCTCAGGGCCTCCAGAGCCATTTCAACTCTCCGTAACCGATCTCCATGTTGATTGGACTCTACTTTTCCAGTCTGTGTTATTGCCATTAACGTATGAAGGTACTGTGCTTGTGAGCCTATGTAATCCAAGAGGCTTGCAGCAAATGCTTTAGGAAGCTTTGAAGAGATGAGAGCATTTTAAGTTGTGATGCAATAGTATTCACACTAGAAGAAAGTGTAGCCACATCGCTTTTCCCACACTTAACAGTTCCTTCCAAACAGGAAGCATTTTTTCATTATTATCTTTACAGCATCTGCACCACATTAACCCCATTTATATGTTAATACACCCTTAAAAAGCTGCTTGAACAGCACTTTAAAGGTGCATAGATGTTCATAAGTATAGATGAACAGCAAAGCCACTAGGCAGAATCACTTCCTCCTGGAACTAATGATTCAACCTGAGCATCTGCAGTGAAAGGTTGTAGAGAAAAGGCATTAAACCATCCAAAGCAGCATGTCTAATGAAAAAATTCATCATTCTTTTAAAGTTTATTCTGCTCCAATAGAGACATCCCATAACATGCTGATCACGTTGGACGTAACTTCCATAAGATTTATTATTTTCTCCATTCTATTTGTGCTGACACACAAAGAATAACATTTCAGGTGGTAGTTTTTAAGTTCAACAGAAAGGTTTTAGCTAGATCTCTCACCTCTAGTTGGAAGGTAGGGACCTCATTGTAGACTCTAACAAAAATCTCTCCCACAATAAGTTCCTTTGCATGGTCACTAAAGACAAAGTCAGATCCATAACTCTTGTCACAATCACCCTTTAAACAAATAGACAAGCAGCACAAGCTCAGACAGCAAATAATCATGTAGAAAATATAAAGTGATAACCTGGCTAATTAGACAATACTAATAGAAGACAGTTTTAGCAAAAAAAATCAGAAGCCCTAGACACATTGAAACATTAAAACTAGTAATGATCAAGCCCGGCTTTTTTGTTTAAGACTACTGAATGAAGAAAGTCATTTAGGAGTAGACAACAGATATCTGTATTAACTGTATGACTGCATTACAAGAGGATGCACCAAAACATGAAACAGTTTTAAATCCCACTACTGTTTATTGTTTAAATTGTTAATTTTTGAAGTAATCTTACTCTCTTAATCATGCTTTCTTGTTGAGATTCCAAGAATTCAAGTAATTCAGCTCTTGTCCCATTGTTCCAGATCAAGTAGGGGTTCTCTGTGTTACTGTTAAGCATCTTCAGAGTCTAGAAAAAAAATGAATTTACATGATCTAAGCTTACTCTGCATAATAATCCAAAATTAAGTTTTAATTAGTGTTTCATGATATAAATTAATCCTATCTCAATAATAGCCAGATCAATTTCATAAGCAGGTATCAAGTGTCAAGCTTTCCACATACCAGAAAAGCAGTACGTTTAAGTTATTTGTTACATTAAAGTCTATATTTTAATTTTTCGTTATTCTGCTTCAAGCTGCAGTTCAGATTCTCCTATTTTTGGCAGCAAGCAGCAACAATCTGCAGCATCCCTTTTTGTAGATGACTTCCTCAGCACTTCTACAAAGTTTAGACTTCACTCTCCATCATCATTATAATCCTTAAGCCATCAACATCTAGCTCAGCTCCTTCGCTCCCTTATTTGTTTGGGGAATCTTGTTCTATAGGCTGCTGGTTCTGTCCATTGAGTTTGAAAGTAAAGCAGTTTTGTTGCCATTACTTCAACTGCAAAGAAAAATTGTGCTGTTGTTCTCTGCACCAGGCTGGTGTAAGAGAGCTCTGTGCTTTAAGAAAGTTAGAAGTGACTGGTTATTCCTTCCAGAACTCAGTAGACAAAGTTTTGATGCTTACCTCAGTAGCACTGACCACAGCAAGTTTCCTTGCAATATAGGGTGTTAACATTCCAGCTAAGCTTTTTCTGATCGCTGGGTTTTCAGGTGTAGCTTGTTCTTCAGAAAGGTACCCTCCAAGACGACTCAAGGCTAACAGACTGAGTTTAGCAAGGCTATTTGCTACCTCCTAAAAAAACAGAAGAACAGTTAAAAGAGAACTAAAACTAGCTGGAGAATTATCAATAGCTACAGAGATTTGTCCAACACTTCCACACCAAAATGAAAAGAACTGGTGTTGTCTATTTGCCTGCATTGCTAATTATGCACTGATGTCTAATAAAGCACTAGAAGCTACTAGGTGAACAGCAAGACATGATCACTGTTGCAGGCTTAATAAATATAGACAGACATAACGCAGGGTAGGAAAAATTTGGTCACTAGGATAAGCTGAAAGCTATGGAAGCCATTTAGGGTAATAGTTTCTGATCAGAAAATGGTTCCTACCAGAAGCCAAATACCAGTATAAGCCTTTCCTAACAGCGGTACAAGATTTAGTAACTAAAATACTGTTCAAAGGTCATCTCATGCAGTAACTGAGAAAGAAGCATCCTACTTAGAGGATCACTTCTTAAGGAAAATAGAGTGTGAAGCCACTTACATATCTATAGGCCAAAGTGATAATGCAGTGCTAAAGGAGGTATTTTAAGTAAGTTCATGGTATCACTAGACAACCCTTTCAGTTGAGCCTCCAGAGGAATTCTCATAGCACAAGTTTACCCTTTCTCTGTTGACTGGTCTATTAGAAACCATTTTTTTTTTGCTTTAATGTTTGTTCATTTAACTCTATGATGATAGAAAATATTTGAGTATGCCTAGTTTTTGTTAGTACAAGATGGCAAGCAACAGCCTGTGTCTGAAAGCCTGCGCCTTGTTAACATTACCTGGTGATTAGAATCTTCACTTTTCTGAATACCACTCTCTTCCAGTGTATAGTCATAGTTGAAGAGGTAACCCAGCAAGTACCAGAGAACTCCAGCTTGGAACAGATGTGTTTGTAGCCAATAATCTAAGGCAAAGGAGCTAACACACTCTACTCCCAAAGAAGCTACTCGTGGTATGTTCTGAAGGGGGAAAAAAAGTTTACTTCAGTACTCATAACAAACAAAAGCCAACTGGCTGCCTTACCAAACAAAGATTTAAAGACAAAATTTTTTAAATTCTGCAGTATTGTCTAAGCAGCATGGAAAAAAGTGGACAAAACAACATCTGCATTTGAAGTCAGATATCTGGTAGCCAAGAAACATGTCTAGTTAGTCAATCCTTCAGTAGAAGAGTCTTTGAATAGTTATTTCTTAAGACTAGAAAGGATTGTTGATGGAATGGTGGATAAACAATTTAAGAAGGTGGCAGAGATTCCAAGATGAGTGTTTTATGGTGACGTATTCTGCAGGGACTACAGAATAGGCATGCACCTGGAGTCAAGTATTACAGTCTGGTTTAAGTTCTTATTTTCACTTACCCAACAAGAAAAGTTGGAGATGAGCTTGCTGTTATTAATTCATACAAAATTAAGTATTCATATAACATGACTTAAGTTTAAAGAGCTAAACAGCTCAAAAACTTCTTGAAGGCTGTTCTCAGAGATTTTGTTGATTTAGGAATCTACATGTAAAACTAGTATCTTTACCCTCTATTTTAATGAATTAAACAATTCAGCTAGGCATAATTCAATTATGAGTCAAAAATATGTGAACCTTAATAGCAACCGCGTTTTAAGTCCACTAAATGGATTCAAATACAAGCATTAAGAACAGGAATTCTATATCCCACAATGATTAACTGGGATCTTACAGAAGCGATTGATCATTTTTCTGCAACTGTCTTATTTCCCCTAAAACCAGGGCATTGCCCTAAATATTTAATAGTTAAATATTCATTTAGGAAAAGGAAGAGAGCTCTTACCTTGCCATAATACAGTAACCTACAGAGGTCCTTAATGATGTTAGGCATTTCTGTAATCTTCTCTCTGCACTCCTCAAACTGAGCTGCCACACTGTAACATTTACTAACATGCCCACACACCTATAAAAAATAGTATTTTATTGGTACCAAGTGAAAGCAAAATGTATGTTAACAAGCTTTTTTACTTTATATACACACAATTTCTCAGAAGGTTGATATAAATCAGAGTTGCCACAACTTACCTGTACAGACATATCATCTGGTTTACTAGAACGAGTCAAGACTGCCACACAACGATTAAATGCTTCTTGCAATACCTGTGAGGATTGGATGATGTGCATGTTCAGTCACAACAAAAACTGATAAAGTATGTCAGAAATAAAACATTAGCTGGTAAACCCGTTTATAATGGCTGAAGAGAAGCCCTGTTTGACAAAACAACCTGTTGCTTGCTCAAACACTTTGCAGGGCAAAATTCCTTGTGAGTGCTGGTGCTAGTATTTAGTGCTTCATGAGAGTCAATAGCATTCACATATGTGAACTAATATGGACAGTGAAAAACCCTTCTGCTGAGTGACTTGTTCATGTTTATTCTTTCACATACAGAACAGAGATGCTTTCAACAGAACTTCGTAGAGAAGTAGATTAATATATTTCTGTTGAATTGTAGATAAGCCAACTACAAGCCTAGATCTGGAAAGGAATATACTCTGCAGGAAACTTCTCTAACTGCATGCAGGAAAGAGAAAGTAAAAATGGACTAACGCTTCAAGATAAGAGTGATTCCTAAATGCATCTGATGTCCTATGCATTAGGGGATCTAGAATTTTCATCTGTGCAAGAGTTAAGACTTAAAAAATCCCCTTCAGTAAGTTTCTTTTAATCTACCTCAATTCCATTTTCTCTTCTCAGTTCTTCTGCATTTAATGCTGAACAATTGACAGTATGGAAAGCGAGTTCTGTGGCAGCAGGCAACAGGGGAGACTCTTTGGAAAACAAGAGGTCATCTGATGTTTCAATGGTGATAGTCTTAATCAGCATAGGATAGCCTGCATACTTGTAAGGTTTCAACTCTGAAAAAGAAAAAGTCTGAGTTTGCATCTATGCAAAGTCTACACAATTTAAAACACTATATAATTATCAGTGGAACATATATCAGCATGTAAAATAGAGTAGGAATCAAAGACAGCCAACACCTAGGATAACTAGAGCAATATGGCGCAGTCCACACAATTTGACTCCTCGTCACATCAGACTGTTCATACTAGAAGCTGACAAAAGATCAGCGGCAGATTCACAAAAAAGCTTTTTCAAGATTAAAACAACTTATCTACAGCTCACAAAGCCCCCAAGCTAATAGCCTTCCAAATAGTGTCTCTCCCTGGAGAAAAATCTGTATAGCTTTGTCAGCTACAGTTTTAGGCCAGCGTTTAACAGTGAACCTGTAAGGACCTATTAGTATAACACAGCAATTGTGTTTTCAATTATAATTTTCATTCCTGGAGTGTTCAGCAGGGATAAAGAACAATCTTACAGCTAAGGAGCTGACTGTGAGCAAACCCAATTAAGTCTACACTAACATCAGTGTCTCCACACAACTGACAAAGCTGTGATTGCATATGAGGTTTTTATTTTAACATACTGGAACACACACAGCAGAACACTTCTGGCTTTGCATCACTTGGACATGCCAGCTGCCAGTGAGGGTCTGCAGCTGGAACATCGGATTAGGGTACTTTACCCCTCTTTCTCACTTGGGCTGTGGAAGTAGTGTTACAGCACACCCACCAGGGGTTTAACATTAGTCAGAATTTCTGCAAGATTATACTTTTGTGTAGTTAATCAAGTGAGACGAGTCTCAGATATACCCAGAATCTCTCATCTAGGTGAACAAATACTAGTGAGGACTGTTCTGAAGACACAAAGAAGTCAGTCTCAGTCATGTATGCGGGAACATTCAAACTTATACTAGTATAGGAGCAGAAAATTTCAAAAAAGCTATTTAAGCTTTTTGAATTAAGCTCTATTACAGATTTTATTTCATGGAAAAAGCCCCCTACCATAGTTTCATAATGCCGTGGCAAGCCAGAAGCCAGATCAACAGAACACAGACTAAACAAAATATGAGATTAAAGTTGACAGCAATGGCCACTAAAGAAATGAATTTAAAACATTCTTCTGAGATAACATGCGTACCTTCCTTATGCCTGTTGAAGAGGATGCTTTGAGTTTTCAAGATCAAAATGATGTTTTCAGGATCTGGCCCATCCACCACTTTGGCAGACTTCGTGCATAGAAACTCATATGCTTTATTAACTTTTTCAAACATATCCTGCAAATAAAGATAACAACCCCCAAATTACTACAAGTCTGCAGCATTTGTTTATATGTAGGTAAAATAAAGTATTAACTATAATGCTAGGTTTGTTGCCTTACTACACTTCAGAAAATACTCTGAATAACCTCAAAATAAGAATACTGGTTTACAGATCGGTGTATTTTCTGAAGTCCGCCATAGGAAAGAGACTAAAACTAAGTTAATTCTTCTACGACGAGAAAATAAAATTTGATTGTAAGAACAGGCAGAGGATTCAGTCCATCTTTGAAAGGGAACAATTAGCTTATTTACATCCTGAGTAACTGTTTAAACTAGATGCTTTCTGATATGTGGCCTGATCTGATTACATTAGTTTACTGTGGAAATCCTAACATTCTTTATGCGACATCAGTTAAATTACTTATCTGTAGTAGTATTCTGTATTCCAGGATTCACCTAGAACATAAGTTTTCACACTCACTTAACTCCTAAGTGGGAGAAAACCTAAGAACTCTTAACATAAGCAACAGCTGAATTTGTCCCCATCTTATTAACACCACATATTTTGTACATACCCTGCCTTCTGGATTCTTGTCTGGGTGGTATTTTTGGGCGAGCCTAAAATAGGCTTTCCTGATCTTGCTTTCATCATGCCTATGAGAGAACAAGTCCCATTACAATGAATAACATCAAGAAAACAAACAAAAGGCTTGAATTCTGACAACACTGAACAGTACTAATTGTAATTAAGTGAAAACTAAGGAGCTCTTGCATTTTAATTTGAGAGTCCTGCTCCATTAACTGACTGGAGGTACTCACACAGCCACAAAACAGAAACTAATATTAGTATCTCTTGCTCAGATATACTAACCAAAAGGAACTCAGAGTCACCCTCGAATGAAGAGTCTAAATGAGCTAATAAAAATAAATAGTAAGAATTAGTAGTCCACACATATGAGTTCACAATTTGTAGTAAGTGCACTGCTCTTGAAGCGTAACTACAAAGTGGTGTCAGTTCTCTTCTAGAGGCCTAACGTCAGAAACAAGTGGCAAGATAGGAAGGGAAAAATCCTACTGCTATCATCAGAAAAAAAAACAAGACAAGGTCTAGCAGGTGGAAGGAAGGAAGATTAGAGAAACTGAGTTCTACTTTGAACACATTCAAGTGCTGCCTTATTCTTTGCTCATTATGAGGTAGTCTAATGTTCATCCTGTAGAGCAGCCTAGTGAATGCTGAGAGCTCAAAGCATTTTTCCAGTTTCAGTTCATCTTAACACTTCACAATTATCCTCTCAAAGCAACACCAGAGCTGAATTTTCAAGTTTTGTTTCTTCTTAGAAGAAAGCACTCTTCCACCATGAAAGTAGGTGCTAGACGTAACTGGTACCACTAACTGGTTGCAAGTACAAGAAAATTCATTTTCAGTGTACAGACATCATGTAACTGTAGCTATACACCACTTGATATACTGAAAGCAACTTACTGTCCTTGTCCTTTGGGAAGGTTAAGAACCTCATAAGCATCATCTATTGACATTGTAGGTGGCTTCTTTTCTACCTCCTTCTTCCAAGCTTCTAGGGTATCTTTCAACAGTTTGACCTAAATAATTACAGTTTATTAGTGTTTCATTTATACTGGCTGTAGTACACATCATCTTTTACAATGAAGTGCTGCTTTATTAAGGTATCCTTATCACCCATCACCCTAAATTCAAAGACGTTTTAACTAATCCTCTTACTGTTAGCAATTATTGTTCCCGCTTCAGTCAGGTAAGAATCAAGACTTGGCTTCACTGCAGTGCTACGTTTTATTCAAGATTAAGACTGCCTCAAATTTAAAATATTTTTGTAAGTCACATTAGAAAAGGTAAAAACGCTTGAGTGTTGGGCAATTTACACCCCCATATTACAAAAAATGCAAAGCTACATGAATAAATAAAGTTGATTAGACAATCAGACAGATCTAGACCACTGATTTGTACCAAGATCTTACCAATTCAGTTAACGTATTGATATCAAGTTGCCCAGTTTCCTGTCCAGCACAGAAATAAGAACTAAAAAATGTTTAAGACTCATTGAAACACTACCTGAAGTTGTTCGTGTATTTTAAGTCAGTACATGAAGAACTACTTAACCAGTGGCTGCTACATGGCATGAAGACTATTCTGCTTCAACATAAAAAAACGTTAAACATATTTGCTTATGAACTGAAAGACAGAATTAGTTATTTGTAACAAACCTAGCATTTGATTTCATTAAGTTTTGTTAGAAGTTAGGACTTTGAAAGAACAACAACTGAGCAAATTCTAAAATTCTTCTTACTTACTGGATCTTTAATTGGCCAGTCTGGAAATCTGAGTGTATCACAAAGATGTTTCAGGTAATAAATATTAC
This sequence comes from Anser brachyrhynchus, assembly GCF_964034855.1. NCBI lineage: Eukaryota > Metazoa > Chordata > Aves > Anseriformes > Anatidae > Anser > Anser brachyrhynchus. The sequence goes on along the minus strand of NC_137695.1, from coordinate 46,288,325 downwards.
AGAACAGTTCATTTTCCAGTTGTGGATAGTTGATAACTGGGATAGGACAGTATTGGTAGAGGGCCCTTGTATTGCTTTGAAGACGAGGGGTGAAGTCAGCGAGATGAGCAGCAATCTTTTCTATCATAAGACGCCTGAAAGTTACAAAGTTCGGTTTGACACTTGCCAAGCAGAGTCCTCAAAAAAGTGTATGAGTGTGTACACTGATACCTGCCACAAACATTTTCCCCAAATATCCCCAAATAGCCTGCCAATTTACAGAAGAGATAAAGGCCCTATTCTGTCATGAAAACATGCCTAGAAAGTTCCGTTTATTTTAAAATAACCTCAAGTGACATTCTGCCCTCCCTCAATACTTCTTTACTTTTTGGAAGACCCTAAAAACGTATTGTAATATTAGAGGTTCATCTCCTAGACTGGTGATAGTACTAAACAAGTGCAGTAAGTATAAAACAGTCTACATAAGTAGTGAATTCTCCATTCATGAAAGGAACTTGGTCAAGTATGACACAGGCATATGTAAAAGGCTTTCAGGTATTCAGTGAAATAATCCCCTTCTCTCTGCCAGTTTCCACACTTGTAATTTTTGATAGAAGCAGAAGGCACTGCAGGATGTTGCCCTTGCATAGAGCAAATGGAGGGAAGCAGTGGAAACATGGAAAACACGTATTTTAGACCTTCTGTAAAAATGCTAAAGACAAGACCTCTTCAGCAGATGTACTTGTTCAGATTTGTCTCTGACAGAAAAAAACATTACCTCATTTCATTGCTCCAAATTGCTTCTGGAGTGTCAAATTCCCCAAGGAATATCTCTGAAAATTTTTCTGGCTCATAATTTTCTAAGTAACACACCATTGCTTCAGGAAGAATATGTCCAAGTATACTTCTTTGAACTATATCTTGACTTTTTGTCTATGGAAAAAGACGACATTGCCATCTAAAAGTTAATCTGATTCAGCCTTCCTAACCAACTTAAGATCTAAAAGACCCTCCTCCCCCTTTTCCCTTACAGTTCTTAAATTCTAATTCTTAAGAATTAAGAATAAGCATGAAGTACCATTAAAGCAAACAGGTAAGTTACAAAGCTATTTGGAAACAGAGGCAGTTATTTTCATAATCTACTCACTTCTTCAGACTTGAAACCTTGTTTTGTATGTGTGTATTTCAAAAACCTAGAAGAGAAACGGTAGTTATTCAAGTATATGAAGTTAAAAAAGTATCAGTTAAAACAGATCTGAAACCTTTGAAAGATAAACAGACCAACATACTCCAGCTGGCAACTCTCATGCATTTACTTTGAGATGAAAGGAGTAACAGCAACCACTGAATGAATCTCTGCACAAAGTCCATGAATTCATTGGGAACCCCACCAAATTAAGTTCTTCCATGTTTAGGTACTGCCTTATGTTCACCATTTCAGTTTGTGAGTCTTGTTCCTGAAAGTTTGTTTCCTCTACATCAAAAAACTAAGCTGATAGACAGCCTTTCCCTACAAATCCTGCCCTACATCATTACATCATCATTTCATGGATGAAACAAGATGACCCTTCCCTCCTTGTCAGGGTCATAAGTAATTCATTTCGTTAGCTGCTGACTTGACAACGTTGAGGTAACTCTTTTAGAGGGTGTTTGCCTGCAGTCTCATGGAGATTCTAACAAAACACACTTCCAGGAGCATTTAGAGCAGCACTCCCTCTGAGCGCAAGAGGTCAAGAACCATTTTCATCCTTTTTCCTCACCTTGCAATAGGAAGTACATTGGAACCCGTGTACATCATGATAAAGAAGAATACTCCACTCAAATAGAAACGAGGTAACTGAGGGTTATCTTGCATGATGTGAAACAACAATATAGCAACTTTTTCCACAAGGATAGGATCAAAAGTCAGTAGCAGCTGAAATAAAACACAAGCATTTACATTAGCTGCTCTAATAGCACAAGTTACCTACCAAAATTCCAGTTTTAATGAATTCAGTAGTGGGACAAGGAAGTCAACCTAAAAATTTCATTTAAAGAATACTTCATGCAGAAACTAACAAGTTCAAATTCAGACTTTTACTCATTTCAATGTGTTTTTTTTAGAGCTGCTTACCTGAGTGATATGAGGAAGGCAAGTACTATCTGACAGCAGCCTTTTCACTCTAGGCAAAGGTCTTATAATAGCGTTGTCTTGATCCCTAAAAAAATAAATCGGTACAGCAGCAAGCAGAAACACGCCTTTTCTCTTTCAAGAGCAAGCAACTTAAGCAATCTACTAAGATCAGATTCGGTGCTTTTTAAAAATCAGACTAAGTGGGGTTTAATACCATGCATTAACTAGGAAATAAGGCTTCCTTAAACAAGAACCTGTCTGTAAGAATAAGACTGTGCTGCTGTGCATTAGGAACGCACCGAGCTTGTGCATGTGTCCTTGCAGTTCCTATCACAATGTTAGTATTGTCTCATTTACAAACTATTAACCCACAGGATTAATTAATACTGCAAAAGTGATCTTTAATACAGTGTATTACTTGGGTTCTAAGAAAAGCTTCAAGATAGAAATTGCATTTATACATCTGCAAGAGAAAGTTAGCCACCTCTGCTGAAAATTAGTGTTTACCTGCTGGGAAAATATCCACACATTGTGATGAGCATGTTGAGTATAAGCGTAGCAAGGTCAGTCTCATTCAACACAGCCTGGCCACTGGCAAGCAAGCACCACTTCAGCTGAGGGATGACTTGTAATGGTCGCCAGCCGTCCATACCTTGAGCCCAGCAACGTGTTTTTGAAGTCAGTTTTCCACTGTCCCATAGCTCCTGCATCTATTGCAAAATTAGATATTCGTTGATTCAAGCATTCAGAATCAAGTTTGCTCCTAAACATTCAAAATCAACACAAGCTTCTAACTGCCATATGGCAGACTTTATCATAGTTCCACACAATTCTAACAGAACCAGTTCGTAAACTGGAAGTAAATGTTGACAGATTAAGCATGGCAAAACTGGGCCACAAGGGGGTGGACAGCATTACCAAAGGCATTTAACCTTTCACATGCTGTTGGCAAGAGTTACTGAGGTATCAGAGTGACTGCTAGTTTAATGGCACTGGTCAAGGCTTTTCTGGAGCATTTAAACAGACAGGAAAAATGTTTCATTGATTTTTTGAACTTCTGTCCCAGTTTTCTCTCTCCACTCACCCAAAAAGGCTGTGTATACAACAGAAGAATGACCTATAACATCTACATTAGAAAAGCCAAATCATTTGACATGTACAGCAACTGTAGTATTGTGAAGAGTTTAGACCACAGAAAACAGATCTGTGCTCAAAGAGGAATTAAGAATTTAAGCATCAGAAGCTCCATGCTACAACAGGCAATAGTTGTAATAACTGTTACAACAGTATTTGCTTCAAGATCAGATCTTTGGTCCCATCTTCTCTATACCTGTAGCAGACCTGGTTCTTGGCCCAACACCAAATAAACATCAAAATGGAAGCATCTTCCATCAAGTTCAAGCTAGAAGCAGACAGATACCTCTTGAAAGCTGTAAGGACCACTCCTTTCTTTGTCAGCATTGCCGAAGTACCATTCTTTCTCACTCTCCCTCTTCATATCAGGCGCTGCCTCAATCACATTGCTCTAGAAGTTGATATTTATAAGATTAGCTTCAGCGCAGCTATCACATTTCTACAGGAAGTTTGAGGAAATTGCTTTGCTAAGAGGACAATGCTTGAAAATCAACATATGAATAGTAAGAAACAAAGGCCACATATACCTGCAGAGGGACTGTAGCTCTGCTTGTGTGAAGGTGTGCCAGAGTGAGCAGATCCACAAGGATTCGAATTCCATTTGAATCCATAAGGTCCTTCACATTTTTCTGTTAATGTATGAACCAAGTTAATAAAGCTATTTTCTAGGTAAGAGTTGTTACAAGTATTGAACAATTTTATCCTAGTAAAATTGACTCTGGGAAGTCAAAGCATTAGTTAAAGAGCCTAGGATGGTGCAACCACCAGAATATTTATCTACGCGTTTTCTTCAGCTTTCTTGCCAATAACAGCTACAATACCCCAGAGAGCTGTATCACACATTGCTTTAAAGCCTGCATCAAGGCTTGAATTTTTGCTTCACTTAACTCCGAAAGACTAGTTCAGAACATTTTATACATTTAAAAGACCCATAAACTACTGCCAAGTGTATGTGTGCACCTTACCTTATTAAGGATCAGCTTGTTGAGAAACAGTATCAGTCTGTCCCGCTCAAGCCTATCAGTGCACTATTGCAGCATAAGAGAACAAATTAGTGTTTGATAGCATGTATCATAAGTTACGTTCAAGAATCAATACAGTTGTGCCACAAAGACCCCTTTACTTTTCTTCATGCCGAGAATACAACAGCTGACTATGAAGTGTCCAGTTTCACACACAGCTTTCTGAGACTTAAGTAGAAAGATCTTGTTCCCCTCTACCATCCCCTTTGTTGCTCTGGGTCCAACACTCAGACCTGCAGTTTGCTAAGATAGTCTATTCTAACAGAATAGTGTCAGGATTCCCCAGTGAGCCTGTTAACACAAACACAAGGAAAAAGGGACTGCTTTCAGCCTGCAGAGAGAACAGGTCTTTGATGTTACATCTGCGGTGGGAATATCAAGACTCAAGGCAAAATAACAGACTGTATTGGCTCAGTTCCACTTAAAACAGCCACATCTAAAACCCACACTCATGTAAGCAAAGAACTCCCGTCTTCAGATGGCACGGAAATGCATTTTTATAATCTGTATGAGTTGTGAAGCATGATTCAGACATACTGAATGGCCAGAGTAGTTGCCACTAAGATACAATCCACAGTGTGTGTCCATCTAAGGCTACCACTTAAGTCTGGGACTGTTTCTACAGCTCTTGAATAGATTCTCCCCAAATATGACCTGGAACAAGATCATCCTCTTAAATAGCTTAATGTTTCTGCATTTTTTAAAAGCAAGAACAAGATTAATATCACACCAAGATCCTATACACTTTATTCTTGCTCAGCCTAAGAAAACTGTTTAGACTAACAAAACACACATTAAGAATCTACTTTGAAATACCTTTAAGATCAACGGTTTGTTACTGATACTTCAAGTGAGTCAAGGGGAGATACCAGGAACACTTCATGACAGCATGAAAAAAGTATTCATGCTGCAATTTCATATTCTGTAAAACTGAAACTTGAGTTTCACAGCAACTTGAAGGACCTGAACATATGTTGGACTAGCCATACATTAACTACTGTATCAAGTTACTTTAAATAACTCTTACCCGTTCTAACATCCCAACAATATACTTGGTATCAGAAAATGGTCCTATTTCTTCATGACATCTTCCATAAACAATAGCCAATGCTTGCAGACATAAGCATTTCATATTCACTTTTGGGGTAAGTAAGAAGCGATGGTAGAGCTCATTGAAGAATTCATATCTAAGGAAGAGATGAGATTTTAGCAAAGACAACAGAGACCTTGGGAGCGAGATAAGACTTCAGTAATGGCTCACGATTTTTTGATTGCTCCGCTCTCTTCAGTTTCATCTTCTTCCAGTAGCAACCTTAGGTAATAATCCCCTATTTTTATTTCCTCAGAAAGGCACTCATATTTTACCTATAACATAAAACAGGTTACATAAGGAAAAACAATGTTTACTGTTAAGTTTTTGCTTGCATAAACATTACTGCACTTGCTTGCATCAATATCCTCATCAAGGTTAGCAATCCTTTCAATAGTCTGAGGAAGACTGAAATACTTCACAAATCTGCAGTTAAGGTACACATCTGAGAAAAATACTGCTGTAAGCTACCATTGCTTCCCAGAACAGAAATATCTGACATTACTCAAGTTCCATCTTCCAGCCTCTAAGTAACTTGTATCTATTTTTAGTAACTAAGCTTGGATAATACACGATGCATTCAATGACTCAAGCTTTAATGAGTAGTTATTCCACTGTAAGATATTTCACTCAGTGTTACTACAATACGAAACACCAGCATGACTTAATTACTAGCAGTACTTGATATAGTGCTAGGTAATTAAAATCTAGATGCATCAGTATGCACAGCAAGAGGCTGAAGTGAAATTGCATAATGAGAACCATCATTAGCTTTGTAACAACTACATTAAATCTAGCCACATGCCTCAATGTTTAATGGTTTTAAACATTTGGCAAGCACCTCATTCAGAGGTACCTCTAACATACCACAAAAGCCACCTCTCTACAGTAGTTGTTCCTATCTATAGTTTGCAGACAACTTCATGTGGCCTTATGATAGTGATCTACAGATCTGACCATAGTACCCAATATAAAGAGGTCCTCTAAACTAGTAACCTTCCAGAGCAACCTCAAGCCACCACCCCCCTTGGCAAAGTGACATGTTTCACAGCTGGTGGAGAAGCCCTTGTCAACAATATAGTTAGCAGAAGTACTTATAGCATAGCCTGACAGCAGTTTTCGCTTAAAAGCAAGCCTCAGAGAGCAGCTGTTCAAAGACCATTTCACAGAAGCCCCCTTCAAGCCAGTCCCAAAGCATTCTGGGTTGTAACTACAGGAACGCTAAGTGATACATTCCAGTAGCACAAGCCACAGGGGAGCAAGAAGTGCAGATGGGAAGCCTGCTTTAGAGTAAGTTTCAAATCTGCACTTTTGATTCTGCCCCAGGTAGCACCTCTGAAGTACAGAGATAAAATTGAGACAGCAGACACCGAGCCTGGAAGTCCTGTATCTGACCCATAACTGAAGGAAGCTTTGAAGACTGAATCATCAGTTCCAAAATCACCAGTCCAAACCCAGACTTAGCTGTTCACTTCATCAAGTCTGCAGTTGTGTGATAGGGATAAAAGGAATAGGTAAAGTAGTTCTTCCTCCAATTACAGTGGCTACTCTAGCAAATCTAAAAGAATCACCTATATGAGAATTGCTCAAAAGCAGCAGTTTACTCATTTCACTAGTATTCCTCTGCTTTAACAATAAAATTGTACTGTGACAAGGTTGGCATTGACAGTATCTAAGAATATCTTACAGTTTGAATTCAAGTACAGTCTTGTTTTGCTCTAGCATTACACGTTAAATGCTCAAATCCGTGTGGAACCATAACAGTACCGGAAACTAGAGTACAGGAATTTTTATTAGCATGCTGCTGGAAAATTTCTTTCAATTTGTTTTGAGAAAGCCAATTAGGAATACATCAATTCCTTCAGCCTGCAATACCATTTTTGACTTTAAGTACTGCTGTTTCTAGAACACAAAAAATAGTAATCCTCAATCTATAAGCTACAGAGGAGCATAGTTTTAACCACATAACCACTTCATGGTTTGACAGGTCAGTATTTAATGTCCCTAGGATCACACAGACGTGGTGGAAATAAACACCAGAAACTTGCTATCAAGGAGTGAATTGTGAAGCTACCCAAAACAAGTCTCATGGAGCACACTCATGAACAAGTATGACTTGACAACAGCATAATACCAGCTTGCCTCTGTTCCTCTTATAGAAGTGTAAAGGTTTCTCTAAAGCATTATTTGTCAGGCTGAAGAGGTTTCAGTCTTGCTAAGTGACACTGGACAATAATACCTGTCCATAGCCCTAAGGCCTAGCAGTTTATTCCATAACCAGGAGAATTGTAGCCTGCAGTCAGAGACTGTCAACACAAGATTCACTCATGTAGCTAGAGGCGTAAAAGCGACATTTTAAGTAGCCAGATTTTCCATATGCAAGTTCTAATACAGAGCATTATTTACCTCAAACTCCTGATGGTTCCATGAGATAACACTAGCACTGCCAAGTTCTCTGTCAATATTGAATGCTCTCATCTCAGACTCAAGAGTATCCCTCAGTTCTTCCCGTGTTTTGAAGTTCCAAATTAAGTTTGATCTAGTATGGTCCTGAAGAAATCTAGAAAAAAAGTTACATAGTGTAACACCTTCAAACATCATCTGAAAGCCAGATAAGACTCAGCTAGCAAGCTAGAGAAGACTGGCATTATCGAGCTTTATTATTAGAATAATTAGAAAGCCCTGGGTAGTGGTCTCTAGTTAGTTAGAAGAACTACGGTTGTTTGCCTGTATAGTGTTTTCATTGCTACGGAGGTCGGCATAGAACAAAGCATGCCTGTTGTCATCTCTTTTGGCTCAATTATCTGCGTACTGCTGACAAACAAGAGACTTGCAAGCTATTCACTGTAAGGCAGTAAGGGCTAGACATGAACAACCCAAGAGAGCAGACAGGCATGTACCCAGTGTATGTTTTGAACAAGAACAGTAGTTCATGCTGTAAAAAAGTTCTCAAACGTCACAAGACAGTCAGTGGACATTACTCAATGACAGTTATAAACCAGCATTTGGATCCAGACTAACTAAGAGCAGTACTTTAACATTCAAGGTTTAAGAGCATGCAAATCTTCCTTTTATGCAATATTTGTGTAGGGACAGACTACATAATTTGACTTTTAGAAACATTAAAAACCACTTAAGTCTGCTGAACAGTCAAGCGTTATTAAAATATTCCTCAAACACTCCTAGCCAAAGAGAAGTGATACTCCCTTTTTTCAGGTAGAAGCCCCTCCCTTTTCAACTTTGACAGCTGTGAGAACTCACATGTAAGCAAGCTGCATTTAGGATTTGGGGCACTACTTAAAATACAGTATAGACAAATGTTTTCTCTCTGTCAGCCTTTAGTTCATTTTTATTCCAATTCAAGTTAAAAGGTATCAAGTAGCTCACAGGTTGATGCACCAACACACTACAGTGATTTTCAGTGCTACTTTTCTTTACTCTTCAACATCACACGGATCTGCATTTTTAACTTGTTGCTCACTTTTTGACTCACAGAAAAAAAAGATATAGCTTGACAATGCTTGAGAAGCTTTCCAAAGTCCCCTCCCCTTTTCTAAGCAAAAAATCCTTACACAGCTTACAGTTTCATAAGTTTCTGTCATAAAGCACTTACACCATTTCAAAGCAGGCATCAACTGGAAACAATCCACAGGAATTCCGATATTAACAAAAACATCCAGCCAATAACATCTGACTCCACCATATTAGTCTTAGTATTTTACCTGTAATAGAAGAGATCCCAGTTTGCTTCTATTTTTATTCTTTGCCGTCGTTTCCTTAATATCACTGGCTTTTGAATAACGTTCTGCAAAAAAGACAAATGTAAGAAATTAATACTAAGAAAGAATCCCCGTTTTCCCTTTAAAATAAAGGGCTTGGATTTCTTATTCCTTGAAAAGCTATACTTTAGGTTAAGCCTCATTAACAAGGTCTCTTTCTAGTAAGCAGTAGCAACAGACTTCCACTAGTGTTATTACAACAAGCTAAATCATGCCAGAGAAACTTTCAGCTGTTTAACAAGTCATTCCTTCAAAAGCAAGTTATCCCTCCCTGAGAAAAGCTTAGTTCCCATCACCACAAGCACTCTGCTAGCACGACTGCCAGGATAAGCCAATATTGAATATGCTTCAAGATACCGTATTTCACATAAACTGATCATGCAAGACAATAGTACTTTTAGCACTGAGCTAAACAAGCAAGCAGAGCTTTAGAAGACTGGCATCCACAATAAGACCAGCAGCTCCAAAGCCAACAGAGGGAAAAACCACACAGGACTGCTTGCTCTTGGAAAGGAAATAACTGAAGCAAGTCGCAGAAACATGTCACAAGCCTGACTTGGCCACTGAAAGGTTCCCTAGCTTGCTCAAGCATTAAAATCAGTGTTATACTCTACATGCAAGCAAGAGTGAGCAACATAATCCACACACATGGCTGAAATATGCAAACTCACCATATTGTTTCTGTCCTGATTGTAAAAGCAAATTGGAAGAAAAGAGAAAAGGAACATTTAACAAGACACAGCCATTGAACTAATTCAAAGTGGTAATAACCTTGCCTACTAACCCTTTCCAAGCTACACTTGCATACATTTAGTGCAAAATTAAACAGCTCAGGACTCTGGACAGAAAAACAATCATTTAAAATCAGTATACAGATGAGATATTTAAAAAGATGCTGCAAACACTAATACTGCAAAACATCCTCAAGTGCAATTCATCCTTCCATCACCATTTTCCACATTTTCACATCAAAACTTCGCGTTGAATCTAGTTCACCATTATTTCACAAAGAGTAACTGTCAATTCTGCACCACAGTGTGCAAGCTTGATCAATATTTTACAAAGTTAAGGTTTTCCCAAATTCAAACTTATTGTTGCACCAGATGAGGTATAACGAGAGGTGTGATCAATACTTCACATTCTTTTTTCATCCTTCCTTACATATAAGGAAGAAAGGATTGCTTCCATTTCCCGAACATAAGAACAAGTATAGTCACGACACTAAAGAAAGTTAAGAAATGCATCTCACTATTCAACACTTGCCAGACAGAACGTGACAAAACGAAAAAAGGAGACCAGTGGTATCCCCTTATTTCATATCAAAACAGTCACTTATCACTTCCATCTCAACCTTGATTTTCCGCATCATCTTTTGTAATTTAAGCACTGAAATACTTGACTTGCTGTGCTGCTTTGCCAACCTTAAGGGGATTATGACTGACCAAGAATTTGTATTGCTGGAAAGCCCACTATTCAAGGTTATTCTGAGCTTTGGGTAGGTTCTAGAACTAAATACCACCACATACAACGTGCATCATTTCAGATGCAAAGAATATCTATAGTTTCTTCCAAATGTAGTCTAAAGGCTGTTTTTACCAGGTTTCCAGGAATTTCCTATTCTCCCATACAATCATCATGGAAGAGATGCACAAACCACACTCAAATTTGGTTAGGTTAGCTAGAACAAGTTAAAACTTAACACAAGCTCAATGTATTCTTTAACCTACTCTACATTCTCCCCAGAACCCACCTCTAATCAGATGAAGACCAGTAAGAGATAGAAAATCTAAACAGAAGAATGAAGTTTCTCACATCCCCACACTTCTATTACTGTGAACTTTATTCTGATTTCAGCGGAGTTGTCAGTATTCCTCTCTGTACTTAGTTAAGTTATTAACAGAGAGCTTAAAATACTTACCTCTTTTTGAGCTATGCCCATTCTATCTCTCCAGTGCATCAAGACTAGATCCACCTTCTCTTTGGCAAATTTTTCGACTTCCTTTGCAGCTTTTCCAGCTAGCCGCTGCCACTCCGGCACTTTATTAAACTTGCCATACTGATCCTGCAGAAGAAATCCCACTGGTTAGTTGCAGGTCTATCAACATGTTTGATACAGATCAGTGTAATACTCAAGCTTCTGTATCGAAAGAGTCTCCAAGACTGTATATGTAAAGAATGGAGGAGGTAAGAGAGCTATATTTACTTACAGTTGCAATTTTTAAGTTATCTCTCACATGCATCCTATCAGCATCTTTTTCAGGAACAGGATCAGTACTGTCAAGGTATGCCAGCAAACCTGGTGGCTAAAAACATTGAAAAGCAGTGTGAACACAGCTGTGACTAACAGAACAGAAACCATTACATTAGGCAAAAAGGTATTTTCTTTAAATTGGCCAATTTCAAAACGGAAAAAATATTCTACTCTCAAGGAAGTAAAGCTGCAGCAGCTTTTTGCTTGTATTAGTGAAATACCAACATCTTTAGCAGAACATTAAAAAGAGGCACATAATTAAGCTTTGGTACAGTGGAGCTCTTTTGTCTATATCCCATTTCTTAAAGGAGCACTTAATGAAACAAATGGCTGCAGGAAGAGAGGAGTTGACCCTACAGCAGTATAGAGGGGAATGAACACTGTAACACTAGAATCTATGCATATCCTCTCATAATGGGGCTGAGTGCTACACATGACATTAGAGAAGTCTCATTTGACTAAGCCTTCTAGAAATCAGTGGCCAAGATCAGGACAGTCTGCTCCGCCAACAATCAAAGAACCGCAATTTTGAATTTAAAGCGGCATTTTTCTATATTTAGTAATTCCTCACAACACTATTTGACAAATTATTTTCACTGAAGCAGCTTAAAAGAACTTTTCAGAAAAGCTGTATGACCGAAAGAACACAGGAAGCATCAACCAGTGTGTAAATTTAACAGCATTATAAGCAACCAAGCTGGACAGGCCTGCAAGCATAAAGAGAACTGTTGTCTTACCTCTTATAGGCACTAAGCATTAAACACTGTTTACCTTGTTTCCTGCATTTTTGTTCTTTCAATAAAGAAATATATGTTAAGTTCTGTGTTGAGCACTCTTTTTAAGAGTGACTGGAGAGTCATAGAACACTAAGAACCTGAGATATTTTGTACTAGCCTATCAATATCCTTCAAACAGCAGATGCCAGACTTCTGATCTTGCAGATTAGACATCCACACTTTGGAGGGGGAAGGGGATGTTTTCCACTATGTAGCCTATCCCAAGTTTTCTATTACTGCAGGCAGTCAGATTTCACTCTTTCCCCAGTTCACACCCCATTTTTACTCACCAAAATACGTTTCAACAAGTTCATTGCAGTTTTGTTCTCAGCTGTCCAGAGGCCAACCAAATGTCTACTTAACTGCCTGAAAAAGCCATTGAAATGAACAAACTGCAAGTCAGTATTATATACAGCTTTATAAACCACTGAGTTTATACCCTTACCATGCTGGTGAAATGAAGATGAGCAAGAGTTTTGTGGTCTTGAGTGTGTAAGAGCACAAAGCAATATATTGTTCCAGTTCAAGTATAAAGCATGCTGAGCATAAAGTGTTGCCTTTAAAATGTTCTTGTGAAGTTAGTGGAACAGTAGCAGCACATGCTTGTTGATCTAGACCTCAAAAGAACACTTGAGCAATAGAGCAGAAACTAAATATTTAATTTAGAAGTGTAAGTTTATCCAGTTAATCTTCAGTTACAGCTAGGGTTAAGAACTTGGTGGCTTTCTAGACTCTTAACTGCTCTACTTGAAGATCTTAATACCAGTTATTGGTTAGGAAAGCCTCTTTTGGAAGCCTGCCTTTATGCCAACTGACACTTTCTGCCAACAGTCATCGCTAGGGTTCTAATGTATTGAACCAAAGCATCACTTAAAAGCAAGTAGTAAGTAGCTTCAAACAGAACTAGTATGCTGGAAGGTTTCATGCTGGCTCTCTCCTGAATGAGATAGTGTCAACAAGTTTCACTGGTTACTACATTGCTTTAGCAAATCCTTTAGCACTTCAGGAAGGTGTAGCTATAGCCTCGATAACCTTATACTGGTGGAATTAATTGAGTTATCACTCATATCCTCTTCAGCATGCCCTCAGGCCCAGTCTTAGCGCTCACAAGTTCTACTCACTGTTGAGTCCATAGAATGATTTCTGTACAATTAGACTTCTCTCAGATGAGATGGGTGACCCTAACTGCATGCAAGATGTCTGAGGTGTGCACACCAAGATTTATGCAGTTATATAATAAAGTTGAGCCTTTTTGCAAGTTCCAGACATTCTACTTGCTTTTTCTTTCTCTGAATATTTTCAGGGAAAAAAACAACAACTTGAGCCTTTTGTGAGCAAACTCCCATTTTGGCTGCAGTTTCAGATGAAGTTTTCTCCACTTAAACGTACCAGCTGCTGAAGAAGATATCCTCCTAAAGAACTGCAAGTTTTCTTCCCTGAGATCCCGGTGTTTCAGTATTAACTAAGCCATTACTTAGACTTTTTAAACATAATATATCAAGCAAGACTGACATACCTATTTGTAAGCATCCTCTGATCTGTGCTTATTGTAAACATAGCAGTGTGCAAGTGACGAGGTAAGGCACCTTCACTGAGGGCAAGATCTTGCATTTTGGTAGCAATCTCTTTGTCTCCTTCCTTTGGAAACAGGGCAAGATGATTACTAGAGAAAGAATCTTAGTTAAGCTGCTTTTATCTTAGTCTACAGTTCCGAGACCTTCTTTGACCATCAGCTATGTCAATTATTATCAAAAAGCCAGAAGTCACAATATAATGGGCTTTAAATGCAAGTTAACTGCAAGTTCTCAACAGCAAGTCATCAGAGTTGTAGTAAAGCCAAGGACCAGATAATTGATAGTCATATCTATGAGGACAGTAACTTGATAGGGTAAGATGCATTACACATCTTCATCATAGATCAGGATATTGGTCATACATTTATAATACTTCCACACTGCAACTGCAAGTTAGGATTGAAAAATGACAACCGCAAGTAATTGTTTGTTGCCTGACTTTGGTCAATAGGAACCATTTCTAAGAATAATAACTGGTGCTCTTTGGTTTAGACAGTGACATGGATAAGAGTCACTCATCCAAGGTATGTTGGTTGCAATGAATAATTAAAAACAAACTTTCATTGCATTTTTACTCAACCAAGTCCCACTATGGTTCAAATCATAGGAGTCATAGTAGACAGAATAGTAACTTTTAGCTAACATTATCTGACATATATGAGTGGAAACTTGCAGGTTTATAACACCTCTATTTCAAGTGTTCATTCACTTCCATTCCAAGAAAGCACTAGATACAATTCAGATGCATAAGCCATTGTGACACAATGAGGCACTAACTTAAGACCTGAATTTCAACACTGGAAGTGTCTAGAGTCAGTTAGCAAGGTCACCCTACAATGATCACGAGCAGCCCTCCAGAAGTATGGACTTGGCCCATGCATCATGATGTAGCTCTGGTATGGAAACTATCAAAGCAAAATCCTTCGTTGAAGCAGAAAGAACAAGAACAGAGGCTGACATCACTAGCTTGCTCTGCAACACTGCTGTCTGCAAATCCCAACCCCATTCCATCTGGCAGTGTATCAATAAAGTCCCAAGAAACGTGGCTTCTTCTCCTTGAGAGATTCTTTTAACATGCAAGACAAGTCTAGTGGTTCTGAAGTATGTGACTGAGCTACATACAACATTAACAGCCAAACCTTGACTGCAGTATGAAAACATGCAAGGCACTACCTAACATCTCAACTCACATGCCTTCCAAACCCTCAAGTGCAAAACAAAGCAAGTTGCTATATTAAAACACTCACAATTAAGCTAGCGTTCTGTTCCTCACCTTCCCCCCCCACCAAGAGTAGCTAATGTAACATAAGTAGCTACTGCTGGTAAGACAATATTGACATTACACTTCTAAAATAGGCAATACGTATTTACTATGCTATCCCAAGTAACACTGCTGAAATCTCACCTCTATTATTGCCTTCATCACCAAACCTGCTCCTTTCACAATTGCCATGGAAGGGTGCTACAATAGAAAGTTGACAAAAATTGAGGTGCAAAATTTGAAGATTAGATCTGTACGATGCATTCTAACTCCAACTACAGGCAAAAATTTATCTAAGTTTTGAGAAAGCTAACCCCATGTTCCAGGAAGCAACTATTAGATGGACTTCCTGGCACCAAACAGCACTATGCACCAGAGAAGCTGTAATAGTGCTGGGGAAGCTGTGACATGACAGGCCAACACCAAGAAGTAGAAGAGCATGCTAGCTGTTCTGTTTGGTTGATTTTTTTCCTTTAAACTTCTTTTGGGGTGTGGGTAGAGGTGGTTAAACCAAAAGAAAGCACAGGTATTTTAGCTAAAAATCCTCTTCAGTAGTAAACCCGTGAAAATTCTGGGGAGTTAGTCTTGTAACTAACTCTCAGTTACTCAGAGAGAAACTGAGCTGACAGATTCTCCAGAGAGCAAGATCTGTGCATCTGCTGAATCTAGTTTAATACTTAACTTGTATTCTAAAGTGTTCCCAGAAACATCTTAGATTCTCTATTTTACAATGATTCAGCATATCATTCACTACAGGATAACCACCTCAAGCCAACTTGAAGCTAAAGCAACACGCCAAAAAGTTTATTAAGGTGGAAAAGATTTAAGTACATTAGCCAGATAAACAGTAGACAAACTCATCCTTCAGTAGAGCAAGAAAAATTACAATTCACTGACTACTTAAGGCCTCTGATAATATATATTTGACATTATAAGCTGTTAACACTAGAGTTCCCTCTAAGAAATTGAGATCAGTAGATTATCTATTATAAGAATTACTTTAATCCTGCTACTGCTTATTTCACAGATCAAAAGAAAAAACAACAGTTGAAGTCTCACCTGAAAAAGCTTAAAGAGTGTTCTTCCATTAGATGCCACCATTTCTAACAACATGTCAAACTGCTGCCCTTCAGTAGTCTCACTATATGGAGCACATAGGGCAAATGTCAGGAAGTCCAGAAGTGAACTAATTACTAGGGCACCTGTCCCATGATCCTGAAATTAGAAGACAAACACACTATACAGAAAGTGTTTCTCCCCTGACTAGAATATTCATGCAAGTTTTATTCAGCACTCATGATGCTGAAGGTGCTCCTCCTTGTCATAGCATGAAATAATTGACAACTGAAAATACAAGTTCAAAATATACCAAAGCACTGCCTTATGACTCAGACTAATGACACAGTATCGGCTCCTAGAGCATACCAGAGACTTATAGCCACATACATCAGTGTACTGCAATTTTTTTTTCTAGTTTTAAGCCCATAAGTACCAATTCACGCTACTCTTTGCTATATATGGAAACTGGATGTTCCTTTTAACTATGTCTGCATGTTTAATGACACTCCTAAATTCTTCAGTATAGACAGCCGTATTTCTAACCTGCCCAGACCCAAAGCAATCTAGAACAAGTTTCAGTGTTAAACAACCGTATTTTCTGTATTTTGACTCCAGGAACTAAGACAATATAGTTAAGTATGTTCAAAATGCTTTGGCATTAATTAGGAAAAACAGTTATAAAAACCATCCATTTCAGAATTTGACTTACCACATGGGAATTGAATTTCTCTAGTAGGTTTTCTAGAAACTTCTTTGAAAAAAGAAGGGAAGCTTTGTTCAGCTGCTCCTGTCTCAAGTCATAGTCATCATGCATGGGCTATAAAACAAAGTATTCACAATACAGTCACATTTCAACCCTCAATTCTTGACAGCTGTAGTCCAAAAGCCACACACTGAATCCAGAAAAGCTCATACTACAGCAGCTTCAAGTTCACCAGGAAACCACTGTAGCACAAGTTACTTTGTATTTGAGTACATTGCAAGTTGAAGTGCAGTCCCTATTTCTACATCTTTTAGTCTGCAGTTCACACCTATCTACAATTTAATACTTACACACATAAGAGCACAAAGCATGTCAATAGATGCATGGGTTACTCCATCATTGTTCCTTTTGAGGGCTTTCACAACCTTCATTCCTAATCGTTCTCGAAACCTTTTGAAAGGGGGAAAAAAAAGCAAAACCACCAATTTTAGAGAGAGAGAGAAAAGAGATCTTAGTTTTAATACAGAAGTCCAATCATAGAAAAGTGGCCTGTTCCCACTGTATTTGGCAAACGAGAACCGTGAAGTTTGCAAAAATTTTATAATCTTTGGCAGGAACACATCAGTGTTAGACTTCATCGTTAACAATACGCTGAGAGCACATTCATGAAAACAGAGCATATTTGTATAGTTACAGGATAGTGATAGTACAGAACACTTCACAAAAAACACAGAGAACTTTATAAAGGTCTCAGGCTACGTATGTTACTTTTCACATCATTCAGCTGCCCCATCATCTAAAGTCAGAAGTGTTCTGAAAAATTTCATCTGCAGAAGAATGTTGAGCAGTTTTTCCTGTTTCCTTATGTTAGCCAGTTAAGACAAAATCCCAGAAGCCTGTACTTACTGTAGGAGTACAACTCAGCTTTCTAACATCAAGTTTTATCTTGTGTTGAACTGAAGATAGTAATGGCATCAACATACTTTAAGAATTGTGGAACTGACTACTTCAAGGACACTTGAAGGTGCGTTTTAAAAGTGTTTTGACTAGGAAACAAACCTAAACTACACTTGACTCTTAAGGGAGAGGATATTTAAGAAAAACATCAGATTTACATACCAGTTATAAGCTGGAATTCTTAATATACAATAAAGCCTGATGACAGGCTCATTCTACTAGATGCAATGCTGTACAGATCCTTTCAGAAGTGTTTCTTAGGCCAAATTCTCAGTTTTAAAGATCAGGTATAAAAAGCTCAAGAATTGTTTTCACCTACTGCTTCTGAGCTCAAGAGACTTCTCACTTACTTTGGAAGCTGAGTAAAGGCAAGGAAGCCTGCTTTTGAAGCCACTAATCTTCTTACTGCTTGGAATTGGCTTTCAAGCTCTGCATTAGATGCTGCAGTATCTCCTTCTTGTGAGAGCAATGCTGTTATGGCATTATTAATGAGTTTCTCCTTGTTTTCCGAGAACAGACCCTAGTTAAGAAATATGAGTTAATATTTATGCATTAACAACGTAATCAGAGGATGGGTAAGGGATTTATTCTTACATCTTGTGTAACTGCATGTAGTACTCCACTGTAGGAAATGTTAGCATTGAACCTGAACACAGCATCTGCAAAGTTACCATCTGGAAGAAGACATAAAAGTTAAGTACACAGCATCTGACTAAGCATTTGGATATTTAAAAGAACACTATAAAACCATGTAATAAGCATTAGCTTACTTGGAGGAGCAGCCAAAAACCTGAGATGAAGGCTCTCTACTTCTTCATCTACAGGCATACTGAGCAATCCCCAACGCTGTCCTTTGTGTGTGGAGGTCATTTTCACACACACATCTCTGTTACCAGAGGCTCTCACTCCATCCAGCAAGCTAGCTAGGAGAGAATCTCTGGGTTGGGAAAAAGACATGCCAATAAAAATTAGATCAAAAAATGGTGCCAAAGAACAAAGAAGAAAGATAGTCAAAAAAAGAAATCAAGCACAAGATGAACAGCAGCAATACTCTGAATCTCTACCAAGACTAACAGCTACCCCTCTGGAAGAAATCTAATTTTCAAGTGCTCCTTTATTCACTGTAAGGACAGAGTTGTTTTACACCACACGTAGACAGCTGCAGCCTTTCACTTAAAGGATCAATTCCAGATTACCTGTGAATGTGTTACATGTGTTGCAAGTCAATTCTTCCCTGTGCTTTCTGCAAAACCTCACTCAGCAGGATTACACTGCATTACAACTACAAGTGCAGGATGGCTTTTCTGTTGGTTGTTTTAAATAGAATCAACTAAGACCATGTCAAGCAGACAGCTCAAAGGCTTGGCAGCCTTCACATTTCAACACTCCTTACACCATGTTTTCTTTCAATTTCTCATATATACAGCCTAACCAAGAATATACATAGAGCAAGATTGCCTGGAAGAAACAAGATGTATTTAACTGTTCAACACCTTTATGTGGTCATCAGAAAACTTCAGGACAGATTGACTTTAAGTTTAGATAAATACAAAGGGGAGAGATTTAGATGTTGTAACATCTTGGATTTGTAAGTGGCAGACCACTAGAATATCAAGGCTTTAAGCTAACACCTCCAAGGGTCACAGTTTATGGAAGCTGAGACTAGAAGCACAACAACGGCAACTTTCATTTGAACTCATGACCCGCAGGAGCTCCAGTTACCTTTCTGTTGAAGAGTATTTCCGAATTTGTCCTTTGATAAATTCAATGGTAAAAAGCTGGGGATTTTCACAGTCACATACTATTGCAAATACCTAAAAAGAAGAGATAAGGATCACATTAGCAGAGCCACGTTATTTTTCTACTCCATAAACTAAGGCCATCTAATGTACATCAAATTCTTATTATTAGAGCTTCAACTTGAAGAGTTGTTAAAAAAAAGCTCGCCTCTTACCTCGCCTAAAGGTTTCAAAGTTGCAATGTTATAGGTAGCTGGATCCCGTTCAACTAAGCAAGCTTCTGTAAGAGCTAGTACTCTTTTCACAGGTTCCTTAAGAAAAAGGGCATGTTAGAAAAGAGAATTTCTAGCACTTCAGAGGAACTAAGTAAGTTAGGTGTGATATCCTTACCAAGTGTCTAGGTGTTATTTTCTGAACAACAAACTCTGCTAAAGACGTTACGGATTCATCATTGCTGTATTTTCCAAAGCGAAGATTCAAGTATTGCTCAAATTCTAAGGATTCTTTCCTTATCCTCAGAGAGATGCCTATGAAGTTGCCAGCATGCTCTATTGCACTTTTGATAATTTCTTCCCTCTGCTCAGACGCAAACAGGTGCTGCAAGTTTTGACAGGAGACAAGTGAAATATGTGGCATAGCTCAAGAAATCATGGTTCCTGAAGTAATCTTCCATTATACACCTGCCTAACAGTAGAAAATCTTCCCAACAGCTGGGCAAGCTGGACTTGCCTTTACAAAATGCACAGCATAAAGAGAAAAGGTATTTATTACACAAGAGAATGGCTATTAGATTTACATTTCCCTTTCAAAAAAAAATCCTAAAGGACTCCCTCCTACATATTAGCATGCCATTAAAGCAAAGGGCTTCATGACCTGCCTGTCCACCCTCAGCAATAGATCTGAAGAGCCTGGCAGGAATGAGGAACCAGAGGGAACCACAGTGTGGCAGCCCCATGAGCTATCCGTAGGGCTTCTATCCAGCCTCGCTAGGTAAGGTTAGGTCAGCTCTAAAGCTTGTCATATGTTGATGGTTTTATGCCAGAGAAAAGCATGCCACAGTGCAAGAGCAAGGGAAACACTAGAGAAGTTACTCATTGTTTGTAGTGACTGAAGTAGCTATATTTAAGTTAGCAATTGTGAATATCTGAAGGCCAATTTAAGCTACTTGCAATATAGGACACAGAAACCTTTTAAAACTTTTAAACCAACATTGCACTGCAGCAAGCATTTCCCAAGCAAAGTTGCTGAATATCAGATCAAAAGCCAGAAAGACAGCATCACTACTGATTAATCTATTTCTGAATAGTATCTCTCCATTGATTAGATTAGTAGTAACTGCCTACCACTTCCATAATTTTGTGAACTGTCACCAATTCCACATCCACATTCATTTTTGTTACACAACTATAAAGTGTATTTTACACTTTGTAGTTTTACATGCAATTAGAAAAAGCACACAGTTCTCAAAACGTATTAACTAGTTTCTCGTTAGTATGGAAAAGAGGATTTAAAACCTGCCTGCAAGCCAAGCATCCACAGCTGCATCCTAAAGGTGCACATACTTTATGCTCAAATTACGCTGAATCTTCATTACTGAATATGCAGCTATAAACATCCCAACACCGCTCCAAAATATTTTAATACTTACCAATCTACTAAATCCTCCATAGAGGATACAGAAGCCTCCCTGATAGCCAGCAATATCAACAAAGCCTTCAATGTTTCTATAGTCATAGGAGCACAGGACTTTATTTGTTGCAGGATCAATTTGGTCCACACCTCCAGGAGTCACTTCTAGAATCACAGGTTTCCTCGTATCACTCCAGTGATGTTTGTAACAGTTGTACCTCTGCAGTGAGAGCTACTTTTAGACATCATGCACATGCCTTTACTACACAGCAATTGTTTTCCAATCTAGTAGGCAGCATGGGTATAAAGTTCAAGAAGTCATACCACTTCCCTCAGTGCTCTTATCTATACCGGTAACGCTATGAATCAAAGGAAAGTAGCTACCTACTGGCAAGGAAGTCACAATAGTCACCACTTAAACACCACATTTTGAAGAGAAAATAGCAACTCCAAGACAGTGTCTCGAAGCAGCAAGTTTCTCTTACTCCAGAAAGTAGTCTAGTCACAGAACATGTGCATCTGTGGTTAGATATAAGGAAATACCTATTGTACAAGACACTGTTACTCAGCCAGTTAAGATTAATTGAAGGAAACCTTATTGCTATAGTGCAAGCTTTTCACCTTCTGCAGCCATACTCCATTACAAATACAGACTTACTAAAGCCAGCAAAATTAAGGTCCTTTGTGAACTGCAGTAAGAGAAAAAGAACCTCCATATTCCAGCAAAGTTACTCTGCTCATCACTAAGGACTTACTGTGCAATGCAAGTTACTTTAAGTGATATCTTCTGTATCTTGTACTTGTAAAAACAAGTACAAGGTCCAGCTCTGGGTATTGCCTTGCTTATTGTCACACTACCGAGATTCATTAAATGGCAGTCTTGTCTTTAATCTAACCTAAAGAAATCCTCCCAGGAAACAACATTCCCAGACCAAGCATTCAGGGTGTTATGCAGAAAACTACTTGAAGTTAGAAAGTAAAATGTTGGAAATTGTAAACATTGAATAGTGAATCATAGCTTATGTTTCTTCTTTCTTTCCTCCAAGTAAGAACTCCATGTGGCAAAGCTCTTTATTTCAGGAATAATATTCATTACACGTACCAGCAAGAAGCTAAGGGCAAGTGAAGAGAACTCAGTATTCTACCATTCAAGGGATTCTTCTTGCTTTTGAAGAAATTCTGAATTTTCTCAAAGAGAATTCAGATCCAAATTTAGAAGAGTTAAAGTAGCACACATAGCACTACTCAACTTAAGACATAACTTAGAACAACACTGTAGAAGTCTTTAAATAGCACATGATCCAGACACAGCAGATACTTACCCGTCCTGTGATTTTTCCTTCTGAGAAGTCTGTCCTGAACCTCTGTTTAAAAACAAAGAAAATCATGAATGAACGCAAATATCATAGCCAATCTATCCAGAAAGTCTAAATATAAGCTAGCATTGTTTTAAGTGACTTGAACTAAGGCTCAGTGAAGACTCACCATTCCACTGGTTTAATACATCCAGTATTTGTAGCTTTACTTAATACTTGAGAATCACACACACTAGTTGCTGCAGCAGACACTAGATCAAGTACATCAACACAAGAGCTCAAAAGACAACTTGCTTCTCTACTTTTTAATGTAAGGAAAGAAAGCATAGTAAACTACTACAAGTTGTAATGATAACCAAGTACTTACTGCTTGTTTCAAGACAAAAAAACTTACTAGTGCCTCTGTAAGGAGTTCTGTTCTGTGCTCTGTGGAAAACTTCAGAGTTTCAGACTTTTTTCCACTTCCTTTGCGAAAAGTTAGACTGAATTCTGTTCCTTGTCCTTTTCCAACAGGAGAAATACTACAGATATCTCCATAAGGCCACTAGACAATTGAAAGTAATTAGGTTAAAATTAGTCATTTTAAAGCTACATCTCTACTCAAAACCCCTTAACACCTATAATAACCAAGTAAGTTGCTGTAATGAGACAAGAGCTGGCATGCTACACAACAGCTTTAGATTCCTATTTGATACTCTAAAAAGTAAGTAAGTGTCCTGACTCCCTTAAGGGACTGAGCCTTACAGTGATCAACCTTACCCCAGTTAATTCAGAACAGCACATCCAGAAGCAAGCTATTACTTACCACCTAATAAAGACAAATTGCCTAAATGTACAAAAACTGTTGGTTATTTGTAGATTCAGTGAAGGGAACAACAGTTTTCTGTTATGCTTGTTTTTGTAGAAGCTGCTGTATCTTCTGGTTCTACTCAAGATCTTGACATTTTGTCTTCAGAAGCTACCTAGTCTGATGTCATTCACTCTGGATAGTGAACAGAAGTCAGAAATCAATTCTGAATAGCCACATTCAAGAAGGGTATTTACCTGATTTGTAACTTCTAGAGTGTTGGGATTGTATGTGGTGATGGCATGGGTTCCAACTGAAAAGACTCTCTTATACCTAAAATATAGAAGAGTGTGTTAGTTTTCCCAGAAATCAAGTAAAAGTCCTGTAAAACTGCAGAAATTAGGTTAAGATACTACATACAAGTCACTGTTAGGCAATGGATAAGAAGTTTTCTTTGTTAAATTATTAGTTCAGTTTACCCTTATAATACGCTAAGATACTCTGTTCTGTATACCCATAAAGGGGTTACAGAAGTTAAACACTGCTAAATGAATTTCCTTATTTGTATTTTTTCTTATGTTATTAGGACCTTGCAACTTGCAATAGAAGGTGCTACCAACACAGATCAGAATAAATAGGAATAGATTAGGATAGCTGGAAGGGACCTTCAAAATCATTAAGTCCAACTGCCTGACCTCTTCAGGGCTAACCAGAAGTTAAAGCATACTCGAGGGCATTGTCCAAATGCCTCTTGAACACTGACAGATGTGGGGTGTCAACCACCTTGCTAGAAAGCCTGCTCCAGTGTTTGACCACCCTCACAATAAAGACATTTTACTCATGTCCAGTCTGAACCCGGACAGCTTTGTGGCATTCCCATGCCATCACGTCCTCAGTTAGCAGGGAGAAATAACCAGCACCTTTCTACTTACTTCTCTTCAGCACAAATTCTAAAAAAAAATACAAATACTAAGAAAAAAAAGAAAAAAACAGACGTAAAAAGAATTCCTGCAAATACTCTAAAGCTTGTGTTTGAAGCTGTCTCAGACTAAAGTTGTAGTGTGAAATAATCCAGTTTACATACCTGCTCACAACACTTTAACAAGTCAGTGCTACTGTGGCCAAACCTATTTTTCTCCACCTTGAGGAAAACTAAGACTATTATTTCCTGACTCTGATCACTGCAGCTATAGCTCAATATGCAGCTAGTCACTGTACATCAGTGTACAAGCACATTAATGATTGACTGTCATAGTGCATAAAGAACAGCTGTAGCAAGACAGTCGTTTGCATTTCAGGCACAGCAGAAACAAGAAGCATGAGCTAAAGCCAAGTAGTTTATATGTATGTAAACACAAAAGGGAAGCTTTACCATGGTTTAATTCCCTAGACATGATCTGCACGGTATCCTGAACCACCTCTTTACATAGAGACTACTTTCAAATTTCTGAAACGTAAGTAATCAGAATTTGAAACAGATTATTACTAGTGCTTTACTGATTGTACAAACTTCTTTTAGGGTAGCTCTGTCTGGAAGTAGACCTATGCAGAAAGCCAAGCCAAACCAGAGTCAGTTCCAGCAACTGTTTACCAACTACTCTGGATCTGTGCCATATTAGACACTGCATCGAGGAGCAGATCCTTTCTTCCCTCTTTCCCAGTGTTCGTGAGCTACAGTCAGTCTCCTCTCCTCTCTCACTTGCCAGGTCTGTAGCACAAGCCATCACTTTTGCAGAAGATCAGACTAAGGATTTCTACTAGGGCTGCAAAAAAAGCAATAGCTTGCATGACCTTCAGATAAATTACTGCAGTTAATGAAGGAGCAGCTCTGAAGATCTGTTAACTGACCTACCCTTTCTTTTCTCATATTAGCAAGGTCAAGTGTATCTGTTTGACACAGTTGATCTCACAAACCTCATTCCCTACCATTTTCAACAATTTTATTTCAAATAAAATGGTGAGTTCAAATCACTGCTGGCCCAAAGGAGTTTATCTAGCAATTCAAGCAAGTGCTTATTTTGTTCAAAGCTTAGAAAACCTGCAATATTGAACAGCCACCTTAAAGATTTGATCTATTTGAAAAACCCACTTGTTTTCCCATATAGTTGATTTTTTCTTATTTAGGGTGTTATGATATCATTTAAGAAGCAGGTCAAGAGAAGTCACAGCGATGAAGCAGAACATTTGAAGTTACCCTGGCTAATAATTCCACTATATTCGGTCTGTCAATGAAGCTCCAGTTCTTCGAATACAAGAAAATCCTCTAAACAAACTGAATGCTCCTTCTTTTGTTGCACAATTTAGGTTTTCTGTCTCTTACAGGATTTGCAAATAAAGCTTGTTTATGCTCTTCTTAAAAACTTATCACAAGCAATAAAGAACTGTTTAAGGTTTTATTTGCTCACTTAAACTGAAGTGCATCACAGTGCTTTGTGGCAGAAGACAGATCTGAGGTGATCACACGTATCTGAAGACCAGCTTACAAACACGACAGCTTCTTCCTTCCCTCCCCACCTGCTCATGCTCAAGCCTATATTTCAAGATGTAGGAAGCATATTTATTATCTAGCATTCCTAACATGTGCTGTGACAAACAAACACTGGACAGAAGCAGATTTGTCCATTTATCATTTCCTTCCTCTCCCTAGAGAAATCCAGAAGAGCCAATTCTTGTTGCCTGAACAGAGGCAACTTAGACGTCAGTTCCTACACAAAGCCTAAGTCGCTCTTGACCAGACCTTCACCTATAAATATTAATATATAGAAATACCTGGTATTTATACCTCCAGGCTTTGAAGATTTCATCATTAATTCCCTCTAACTACTCTGCAGTGCAGCCTAAAGCGAGGCTGTTTTAAGAATAAGATTTTGAAGCAATATCCTCTCTTCCTATTAACTATTGCCTACTCACTACTTTCACAGAAGCACTGCTGAAGTCAGAAGTTACATTTATGTAACGCAGGTTCATCCTGATTGATAAGTTATTTCATATCACTAACAACAGATCAACTCAAGCATCATCATCTGTACTGCTAGAAAATACTGTAACTGCCATGCAAACAGCCCCCATTCAAAGTGCCAAATCCTGTGAATATTCAGTGATTCAGGCCCATTCAGCATTACGTATTAAATTACTACTTTCTTTCTTTTCCATGTTATCAATGCACAACACTTTACAGAGCAGTAAAGTACTTCTCAAAAATTAGTTATATGGATTACATGGCAGGAGACGTTAATATTGTGAGAACTGTGTGACTTAAGTGCTCAGAACAGTAGTATTCCATGTCTGCAGCTATGAAGAGTAGATTTAAGTATTCAAATATAAGCTTCTACTGCAACATAACAAGCAGCGACTACTCACTAGATAATTCTTCCCCTTTCGTTATGTGTCAGAAAAAAAAAAAGGCCAGTGAGTTTTCTTCCTTACGAGAACACTACCAAGGTTTGAGATCATCTTACTGTAACTTCAACAGGATGCGTCATGTAGGAGCAGGATTTTTAATGGAAGGCACTGTGCAAGAGCCCTAATTTGAGCACTGTGTGCTCTTACACTAAATGGCTCAATTTGTATGCATGCCAAATTTACAAATATGCACAGAAACTTCATGGGAAGAGACCAGATATTTTCTGCTGCAGGGATGAAAAGATTAAGAGGGAGAAATTCTACCGTTCTACCCCAACATAATGTTTTGTTGTTACTAAAGGAGACAAGTTTATTCCCTTATTCCCACAGGGATCCAAAGCATGTGGATCTTAGGTAAGACTTGATTTACACATGTACCAGAATTCTAGCAAGGTAAATATAAGTATTTATTACAAATCACTCTCAAGAATCTGCCTTGAAAGAAGAAAGATTTCACCCTCAAGAGAACTGCTCAGTCCACTGTGAACTCTGAACTATCCAGGACTTTAGTTTTTGCTTCAGAAAGATAGGGAGCTCTGATTAGACACTGTAGCAATTTCATGATTCTTCAAAGCTCAATTGAGAAAGATTTGCAGCTGCCACTCTGCAATCCCATCCTTCTTCCCAATATTCCTGCTCTTTCTTAGGAAGAATTCAGAATATCATTAGAAGCTATACTCTGGTTTCAGCTGGGATAGAGCTAGTTTTCTACACAGTAGCTGGTATGGTGCTGTGTTTTGGATTTAGGATGAAAATAACATTGATAACACACCAGTGTTTTGTTTGTTGCTGAACAGTGCTTACACAGAGTCAAGGACTGTTCTGCTTCTCATGCTGCCCTGCCAGTAAGTATGCTCAGAGCATACAAAAACCTGGGATGGGACAGAACCAGGACAGCTGACCCAAACTGACCAAAGGGATATCTATCCCATACCATATGACACCATGCTCAACAATAAAACTGAAGGGAGTCGGCCAGGGGTGCTGCCATTGCCTGGGGACTGGCTGGGCTTTGGTTGGCTGGCAGTGAACAGTTGCATTGTGCATCACTTTTTCTTCTTCCCCTTGCTTATTAAACCAATGATTTCTCACACCTTTACCTTTGTTGATTCTCCCCCTCACTCTGTTGGGGTGGGGGGGGAGCGAACAAATGACTGTGTGGTGTCTAGCTACCTGCTGGGTGAAACCCACAAGAATTCAAAAAAACCCAGTTTCAACTAGCTGGCCAAAGATTCAGACATCATCACTCAGGTATTATAATCAGAACAAAACAGAACTTGTTCTTTCGAGGTGCAGACAATATACCTTCTTTGGCTGACGTTCAGGTAACAAGCAGAAAATCTCGATATTCCACAGAGCTACTATGCACACAAGAAGGGTGGTGGGCAAGGATACCAAAGAAATTCCTGTGCAGCTTCAAGAAGTGTGCTTAACAGCTGACTCCAAACATAGTATAACAGCAACCAGATGAGAGCCTAATAGACAGTTTTATTAAGAGGTTCCTTAGCTTTTGTAGACAGAAGCACCCTGAAGATTCATTTTTAGATCTAAGAGACCCCCAACAGGGATGAAGTGTATTTCTAGCAACAGAAGTCTTCAAATAATCTCAGTTAGTAGTTTAACAGATAATCTATTACACAACATGTTAAGTATTACACTAAAGTGTGGGAACATGTGCAAAGGCAAGGCTGAGACTCAGTGTTTGAAATCCAGATTGATTCTACTGAGATACAGCTAGCTAGTTCAGAGCAACAGGAGCCCTTAGTTCAGTTTTCACCTATGACTACAGGAACTACACAGATAAATCCAATAATGAAGAGGATAAATATCACACACAACGTTAGAAAAAAAATGTTAAATTACTTACTTTCCCCTCCATGAATGTTTTGTTGTGTAGAAACAAGCGAGATCTCTGTTTTCTCTAATTATATTCATTTTGTGCGAAGACCTGGAAACAAGAGAGACATCCTGTTTATACTCACGATTTTCATTTACAACCAAAGTTCACTAGTCATCAATATGCTTTAAGACACTCAAGTTGCTGCTCTGTCAATTCCACAAAGGTATTAAGAATGCTTGTTTAGCAAACAATACGTCAATTAAGTGCTTGATGAGTTGAACAGGAATTACTTCCCCTCGATTTTGTTATACCAGTTACTTTTTAAACAGCATAAGGGCACAAGAACTTGTTCCCCGTCATTTGCTACCTTATTACAATCACACTTTTCCTGTACCTTTGCACACTCAATCACATTTTATCCTATCTCCAGAACACCCAATTCCTGGCAGTTTTAACACCAAGATGATTCCAGTAGAGCACCCTACATCTGTAACTAAACTAAGCCAGATTTCTATTGCCATTTTTTAAACAGTAAGGAAAAACATGGAAAAAAAAACAGTGTATTTTCCAGTCTGAAATGGAATTTGAAGTTGAGAAACTTATTAGCCAAGCAGTGTGATTAAAGAGCCAAGTACCCTTTCTGTATTGTAAAAGTTTAAGCAACTCCACCACTAAGATCTTGACATGCTTATTTCACACATGAATGCCTACTCCCTAAACACACAGGAATTTAGTGAAACTTGCCCACAACTGCTTAACTGTATCATTACTTTAGGAGCTGCTAAATACCTTCTTCTATGATTGTAACTCCTGCACGCCATGTACTTGGGAAGTTAGGCTTCCTTTTACTTCACTTCGCTTTTATTACACATGCAAGGCACTTCAGAGAGAAATCATTACTCCCAGTTTACTGCTACAACATCAGTTTTATTTTTGAACACGTCAAAACATGATTCCCTGCTCGATTGCTCTGACTGGTACTATTATAGCAGCATCCTCAAAACATCACACTATAGAAAAAGGCAAGAATTCACATCCTGAAGTAACTCAATCCCAGTCATGGTACTTCAGTAAATAGAGTACAAATCCAGCTACCTTTCTGCACTCAGATAATTCTACTTGCTCAGCAAAAGAAAGCTTCCTCACTTTGAGATGGCTGGCCTGTAATGTTAGGTCATTGCTAATTTCTACTCTCTACAACTTAAGGCTGTTTTCTTTCTGAGCAAAGACTGTAGCGGTTATGTAGTCATGAACGTGAAGAATGGATAGCCTGACTGAAATGAATGAGAGAATCCCTACCCTCAGGTGAAGAATCAGCACCATCACCACCACCTAGTGAAGAGAACTTGTGGTATTGTATTGCCCCTGGGAAGAGACAAAACCAGCATTTACATATTTCAGTGACTCAATCTGAGTCAAATTCTCCAGAGTTAATATCCAATTGACCCATAGCAAGGTTTTTTATAACACAGCTTTTTGAAGCGAAGCTTCAGGAGAAGTTAAGATGTTCAGCAGCACTGTTCCTGTTTAAGAACTATGCTGTATTATTTTTTCCATGAATAGCATCAAAACAGTACACTTAGTCCAAACTATACAGAGCTTGCTGTATAGTGGCACCCTTTAGATGCAGCACTTGTGTTTTTATTGTTAGCTTTCAGAAAGAAGTTGAAGACACAAGCTTCATACCCCCCTTTTTAACCTGTTTTCTTGACACTGACTGGTGTATCAGCAAGTAGAATATAAACTTAAAACTCCACTAAGCACGGGATTGTAAATTCTATTTATCTGTAAACTCCACAGTTTTCCCAGCACCAGCCTACTTGAACCAGCTCTGTTGTCTCCCAGACCTGAACACCACCTGCTTTATAGTAAAGAGAGGTGTTACCACACTTGCAGAGCAAACATCTAGCTTTTATACTGCTCTGAGAAAAACTCATTTGCGAGTTCCTACCAGCAGCTTCTATTAATTCTGACACCAGCATGTAACTAGTCTCAGGATACTGATACATAAAGTATTGTGTATGTAGTGGGAGTGAGAAACCCACCTGACTTTTTAAAACTATTACAATCATTAAGATTTGAGGCTTTACTCACTGTGCTACTTGACAGCAATTGGAGCCTTTTTTCCTACTGAGGGGACCAGCAGAAAGGCAAAATATGCCAAGATTTAGTGCACAAGAATTAACTGATACATTTTCCTGCTGTTTAACAGAGAACAAGGCTAACAACAGCCTAGTGTTCTGAGCTGCTGTGTTAAAGTTCAGCAGTTATTTTGCAGTTGTCTATGGTTCCACAGTAAGGAAAAATTAATGTCAGCCTTTTAGATGCAAGAAACGCAAAAGTTACCTCCCTTTACTCACACACAGTAACTTTATTACCTGAAATAGCGCGATCACTACCATTGCAAAGCACATCAGGTTTTTGTTAAAGATCAGCCATATTGACAGTGTGATAGAAACCTGCTTATCCATTTTATAT
Organism: Anser brachyrhynchus; assembly: GCF_964034855.1. Taxonomy (NCBI): domain Eukaryota; kingdom Metazoa; phylum Chordata; class Aves; order Anseriformes; family Anatidae; genus Anser; species Anser brachyrhynchus. The sequence continues at coordinate 46,257,436 of NC_137695.1, read as the reverse complement.
CACCAAAAGAAGAATATTCTTATTGTTATCTTTACCTCTTCCTCCTGCATCTAAGATAATCCCATTTTTTGTCAAGTCAGTCAACTTTCTAAAGTCATATGCTACATTTCACTTTAAACAGCATCCAAGACAATAAGTCGCCAATTTTAGTGATTTAGTGCCTGGGGCATCCAGTAATAGAAAAATCAAAAATTCAAAAGTTGTTTTGAACATACTGCAGCACAGCTATTGGATATACTATACACATCTCTCAATTTAATACGAAATGCTTAGTTCGGTTCTATTTCCACCGGACTAAAGGCAACAATAACTTCAAAAATAGTATTTTAAAAACATGTTTCATCTGTTTGAGGGAGAGAGCAGGTTGAACGTGGAATATAGCCAAAACAATCTGAGGTTCCTGCAGGCAAAATATAATCCATGACTTTGAACTTCACTTTTGAGCCTAGCAAATTCATTCCCCCAATACCTGATTAGCCAAAAAGCTAATTATAATACACAATACAGAAGTTCAGCAATATTTTTCTTTTTGGTTCTTTTAGCACTGTAAGTAGCAGTGGAACAGCTTTTGGGGAAGAGTTGATACTGCATCTTCATGTTCTGCATGTACCACAAATAGCAACCCCTAAAATTGAAGAGACTGAACTGCTGCCAGGACACCCCTGCCTCCGAGTTTAAGCTACATGAATAGGTGCATTACACAAGCTGTGTTCAACTTGCATATACTTTTCACTTCTCCAGTATTTCACATCCTTCAGACAGAATTACCATCTGGGAAACCAGAATCTATTTCAGGAAACAGAGACGAGTCAATCTCAAACAAATACTTTCAGAGTTCGAAATGAAGCTGTAACTTTGCAGGCATCAAAGCGATAGGCATAGCTGTAATTACTTGAACTAAGGGATGCTTAAGCATAAAGTCAGAAATTTGGCTGTGGGTTCAAAGTTTAGTACAGAATTCAACTGGCTTTATTCCTGGCTACATTATTCCTACGCTATTAGAAAACTTCCATTTCTCTCTTAAATGAAGGTTTAACCAACGCTAAGGTAGCACTGCAGGGCCCCAAACAAGATTATTCTATTACACCATCATGCTTGGAGGGTAGAAGCGTTGATAAGATTATACATAAAGCTGAAGTGTGACTTTCCTGAGAGAGAGAGAGAAGACATACTAAGAGGATAAAAAACAGGGACCAATTGGACAGAAGCAAAAGCAAGGCACTGATAAAGAACAAGGTTCTGTCTATCTGTGGTTCTACATACGTATTTTTTAGCTAGATGTTCCAGTATCAAATTCCTGTCATTTACACATCTACTGAAGATTTTGGAGGCATTACTTATGCAGTTCTTCTGCACTGAAATGTTTTAGCTGTCTAGGTTTAATCTACCTCTTTCACTGCTATGTTGGCTAACTGGCAGTTTCACTTTCGGCCAGATTCTTGAAGAAACATTAAACTCTTCCCTATAAAGGCTCCGCTTTTAAAGTACTACAGCATAATTAGCTTCAGAAACCGAGATTTGTTCATCTCTTGCGCAGGGACTCACAGCCCTTCTTGCAAGATAAGAAGGACATGAGACCCACACAAATCCTTAAAAGATAATTAGCGCAGACTGCCACAGTCACAGCAGCATCGCTGCCTTTGCTAATCCTGGATGCAAGCAGACTGAGAATGCCAGTCGTGCTACTACCAGAAACAACAGTGGTAACACTAGTGGCCATCCGCCAGCTGACTGCTCCCACTCCCTTGGGGAGGATAAGCAGATTATTCCATACATGTTTTCTCTTTTCTGTCTATACTGGCTTTCTTTTTTCTTTTTCTTTTTTTTTTTTTTTTTGACTTTTTTCAATGAACCGACCTGATCCAGCAGCCAAACAGGTGAGTATGAGAACAAGCGTTTACTCACTAATGGATTTTTAAGAAGCGTTCCTTTCAGTCATAGTTTAGCCACCTTGACATACCTCTTCAGAATACAATTCTATGTTAAGTATTACTAGTAAGGCTGGATAATCATGAAGTTGTTTTTGTTTTTGTTTTTTTTGACTTGAGAACACTCTTTTCAGAAGCAAACTGAAAAGTGGAACAGTTGAATATTTAACACATCAAAACACAGTTGAATGTCAGCTGAAGAATTGTTTTATTGGGTCAGTAAGCTTCATTTACTGAGCTCTAAACCCAGGTTAAAAGAAAAGTTACTAGCTCAGTCTGAAACAGACCTGACCTTTAAAACCAGTCTCTAGCATACCGCTTGAGACGTAGAAATGCAGTGATTCAGTCCCTCAGGACAACTAAGAGTTTGGAAACCATGATGAATACCACATGACACCCAGAGGAGCAAGTAATACATATGAAATCATTTTAGAAATTTATTCCAGCAAGGCTAAAATGCAAGGTAAAGTTCCTGGAAAGTCTACGCAACATGGGGACAGATACTCAGCTGAGTCTCCAAGCACTCAGAAACCTGTTTCAAGTGGGAGAACTTACAGCAATAGCCAGAAATTACTGATTCCTTTCCATTAAGCGTTCTGGCACTTCACAATCTATATCAGTCAGGAACTGAACCAAGATGCAGATCTGTAAAATGAAGCTGGCTAGAGCCAAGCACTGTTTTTATATCCATAATATTGGGCTTGTTACTGTGAACTAAGCCACAGCAACTCCTACCTCAGTTCAAAGATGAAACTAGCACTCCCTTGGACAGCCTTCCTCCTTCTCTATAAATCTCCCTACAATCAAGTAGCCTAAGGAAGCAGCTTCTAATCAGCCAGAAGCAAAAGTTCTTTGAAATCAAGCTTTAAGTTCTAAAACACTGAATATTTTCTGAAACACAGTATTTCTTAATCAGCACAGAATAATAGGAAACAAAGCAACTGTCTACTCAAATTTTATCTTTTCAGACACAGCCACAATCCAATTTGTGACAATGTGTAAGAGGAAAAGGAAAAATATATTTCAGATGATCTTAACTTCAAAAGCAGCTACGGAGCAGAAAGTAACTGCATTCACGGGAAGACTCCAAATAAACTTATCTGCCTACGTTTTCCCAAGAAGCATGCTCAAACATTCCCACAGCTCGACATCACGAAGCTGAAAGCAAACCAAAACCAAAACAAAACCTGGAACTGCAGCACTGAGACAACATCTTCCCAGCAGAGCTCAACCCCCAGCATGGGGACATCTATGGAGGTGCGCAACACCTGACAACCTACCCTGAAAGCTGCTGGCGGGTCTCTGCAGACAGAAAGCCATCTAGTACGACTACTTGTTACAAATTTCAGAAAGGAACAAGTAAATGAAAAGGAACCAAGGGAAGAAACTAAAAAATGGGAAAAAAAAAAATAAGAACATGAAGAGCAGATTTTCCAAGACAAACATTTAATTCTGTTCATGCTCTTCAGGCATACTATTACTGCTCAAAGATAAACAAATCTCATTTCTGTAAAAGCAAGCCTCCTCCGGATCTCTCCCACTCTTCGTAAATCATTTTCCAGAGCATTTCACAATGACGATATTTCAGTCTGAGGCCAGGAAAAGAAAGAGAAGGGCTCGCTTCTTAATGGCCACAGCAGCATTCATCCAAGCAAGAGGACACACCTGCCCCGCGGCTACAGAAGCTGCGTGAGGACCAGAGGAACAGTGAAACACCAGGCAGGCTGAGGCTAGAGGGACACTCAGCCTCTCTCCTCCTGCTTAAAGGCACGGGAAGAGAAGGGTTTAGGAGCGAGTACCCCCGTACCTCACCGGGGAACCAGCCATGCCCGCCCCTCACCTCACGGGGGGCAAGGGGGCTTCACCTGCCCCTCCCCCCTCCCCACACAGCCCCAACGGCCCCGCCCGGGGCTGGGGAAGAAGGGAGGGAAGACGGCCGCCGCCGCCGCCTCCTCCTCCTCCTCCTCCTCCTCCTCCTCCTCGTCCTCCCGTCCCCCGCCGCTGGGATTTACCTGGCCGGGAAGCCTGCGCTGCCCGGGCCTGCCCCCACCAGCACCTCGCTTGACAGCGATAACGGTGAAGGGCCGCCGAGCGGAGCCTTCGCCCTCGCCCTGCCCCGGCAGCCGCTCCGCCCCGCTCAGAGCCTGGCTCTGGAGGCCGCCATCTTAGCTCCGGCTACGAGACCGCCCTCTCGGCGCAGCCGCCGTCAGGCCGGGGCCCGTCACGGGACGCGGTCAGCTGATGGACCCCTCGCCCGCTCCTCCTCCTCCTCCTCCCGCGGCCGCCTCGCCCCTGCTCCGTCCTTCCCCGCCCCGCGCTCCCTGCCCGGCCCTGCCCTACCCCTGCCCGGCCGGGAGCAGCGGGGAGGCGCCGCCCAGGCGCTGAGGGGAGGCGGCTTTCCCAAGTGCCCGGCTCCTGGGGCTCCAAGAGCCCGGTAGATGGGGCTGTTGTTCCCGCTTTCACAGAATCACAGAATTGCCTAGGTTGGAAGAGACCTCCAAGATCACCTAGTCCAACCTCTGACCTAACACTAACAAGTCCTCCACTAAACCATATCACTAAGGGCTACATCTAAACGTCTTTTAAAGACCTCCAGGGATGGTGACTCAACCACTTCCCTCAGCAGCGCATTCCAATGCCCAACAACCCTTTCAGTAAAGAAGTTTTTCCTAATATCCAACCTAAACCTCCCCTGGTACAACTTTAGCCCATCCCCCCTCATCCTGTCACCAGGCACATGGGAGAAGCAAGCGCCCTCAGCTCCAGCCTCCATCGCTGCCCGTGGGGGTAGAAGTGGGGCAGACAGCGCTCTCCTGCCTCTCCCAGCTTTTCTTTTTCCCTGTAGCAAGACACTCTGCCTCATAACACACTTCTTGCAACTGCACATCCCTACATTTTTCTGGACGTTTGTCCAAGTGTTGAACCCTTTGCCTCTGTGCTCAGCTGCAAATGGTGCTTTTGAAGTCCCCTTAAGGCAGCAGCTGTGGGATGCTGTTGGCTTCCAGTGCAAAGAAATGGGGTGCTCCTCACTGAAGTCATCTTAGAAAGTTTGTAGCCCATCCCTCCCGCTTGGCACATGGCTTCTCATCATTCTGAGAGGGACTTGTCTTCTCCTGGTACCCCAGAGCTCACAGGTAGCCAAGTCACATTAAGCAATTTGTTGTACCTACTAGCTGTGCTTTGCAGCACACAGAGAGAGGAAAGCAGAGGGAGTACCACCATTCCCCTGCACTTCTTACTTTGCTGTTAGAGGCTCCAGCTTGATAAGCAAGGAAGCCAGCCAGCCAGCACACACACACACACCCTGGACCTGTTTCTGGAGGCTTTTTTAAGGCCTAATTCTGCTGCCAGCTGGGTAAGGCATCTCCTCCTGTCTCCAATAAGAAGTGCTCTGGGAGCAGGAGTGCTGTTGACTTATCGTTTTTGTGGAAGACGAACCCAATTTCTTTGACTGCTGCAAGCAGTCAGTGCTTCTCTCTCAGCTTTGCTGAGAAGGCCAGCGATTCCTCCCATTGATTCTAAGCATTCATTCCTTTGAAAAGTTGTGAGCTTAACTTTTAGTCTGATTTCATTGCTTGAGCATGGCTTGGATTCCTTCTGGTGAACTCTGGCTCCAAGGCTCTTCCTGTGCCTTGTTTTAAAGCAAGAACTGAGATTTCTGGAACTGAACCTCCAATACGAAAGCAAGAACTTGATGACACTGTCAACGGTGAAATTTAGGTTACAAAATGCTGCAAGTTTTCAGCACTGTGCGGTGCCCAGGTGGGACGAGCGCTCTGCAGAGCCGTCCTCTGGCAGCTGCAGGTTGGTCCACGCTGGCTGCGGTGCGGGGAGTCCTGCTGTGTCAGGATCCTAGCAGTAGAAGTTGCGGTAAGTGCTGTGTCCCAGTATTTATTTGATGTGATTTTAAGTCTTGGGAGCCTGTTCTTCTCCTGTTACAGGAAGAGCATGTTGATCTCATGCCTCTCACAATGAACACTGGCCACCTGTGCTAGAGCAGAGTGTATCTTGTGTGGATGCAGTCAGGGGAAGTCTTGGTGTCTATGTGCAAGCCAGCATCTGCTCTGGTAGAAGGCTGCTGTCAGCCTGTGTTGTGGGACTGCAGTTTCCTTGTTAGCCACTCCTGGGGCTCTTCTGCTAACAGGAAATGGTGACACAAAGTACAGAGGAGGAGGAGGAGAAAACCCTCTGGTGGAGTAACATATGCCATAGGGGAGCAGGACCTGACTGGATTAGATGAAGGTTGCTGCAGACCTCCTCAGATGGCTCTCGTGATGTGGGAGCCCTCTGTGTCCCACCTCTCATGAGGTAGGGTCAGCATAAATGGCTACTGGGGGGTGAGAAGAGCTCAGCATCAGGTTGGTGTTTGTTCCGTGGAGCTGTTTTGGGCCCCTGCTGGTAGCAGGCATCTTCGTGCCTTGGTTGAGTAGGGTCAGAAGTGATGGCCTTGCAAAGAGCTTTAAACAAACACTGTATTTATGGCTCTGCCTTGCGACTGGGAGGCTTGTGCAGTGGGGGAATCACTTGGGTGGGCTTTTTTGCAGGAGAAATGTACTGTGCACCTGTGCTTTCCCTTCTTTATTTCCCAAATTTCTTTCTGTCCAAAGGCAATTCCTGAAGTGAAGCGCTTGTTACTGATTTCCTCGGAAGGTGTTAGATTGCTCTTGAGGGTGCCGTCAGCCTGGGCTGGAGCCCTTGAAGCGTGCAATGATGGTTGTGCCATGGGGGACCAAAGTGATTTCCAGGTGCGAGAGCTAAGCTGTGGGTGTGGGTTGGAGCGGGTGGAGGAGATGGGTGCTCCACGTGAGGCCATGTTTTCCACGCGAGGCCACATTTTCCACGCGAGGCCACTGTAACTTCCTTGTTGGTTCTTATGTTTTACTTCTTTTCCATTCTTATTCCTTTTTTTCCACTTATTTTTAATTTTGGTTTGGCTTTGGGGGGTGGTGGGGAATTTTTTTTTTTCTATTTCTCTTGTGGGCTTTTTGCACTGTGCTTTTTCTTTTTTCTTTTTCTTGCCTTGACTTTTTTTTTTTTTTTTCTGATGTGTTTTCTAGTTTCATTGTTGGGATATTTGATATTCAGTATTGTCTTTTCTGGAGGGTTTTCCTTAAACTCTTCCTTTGGATTCTGCATTGTTTTTTTGTTTTTTTTTTTTTTTTTTTTTTGGTGCCTGGAGGTGGCTTTTCTGTAGGGTTTTCTCTCATATTTTTTTTCTGTTGGATTTTGCAGTGGAATTTGGTGAGGTTTTTGGTGGCTTTTTTTGGTAGATTATTCTCTAAGGTTTTCCCTAGTTTTTTTGCTTTGGTCTCCTTTGGTGTTCAGTTGGCTTTTCTGTAGGGTTTTCTCCAAAATTTTCTTTGCAATTTGCATTGGATTTATTTCGGGGGGGAGGGTTCACTGTAGATTTTTCTTTGTTTTTCTGTTTTGTTTGGCATTGCACTTTTGGGGGCTTGGTGGTGGGTTTTTGGTAGGGTTAACCCTGCGATGTTCCCATTGAATTTGCATTGGAGTGTTGTGGGGTTTGGTGGTGGCTTTTCTGGAAGGTTTTCTGACAGTTTTTCTGTTCGATTTTGCAATGGAATTGTGAGGCTTGGTGGTGGCTTTTCTGTACACTTTCTCAAAGATTTTCCCTTTGAATTTCCAATGAATCTGGGGGGGTAAATGGTGGGTTTTCTGCAGGGTTTCCTGTCAGTTTTTCTCTTGGGTTTAGCATTGGATTTTTTTTGTGTGTGTTTGGTGGTGGCCTTTCAGTACGGTTTTCTCCCAGTTTCTCTGTTGGATTTCACAGTGGAACTTGGGAGGGAACTTGGGAGACTAGAGGGAGATTTTATGTAGGGTTTTCTCTAAGCCTTTCCCTTGGAATTTACATTGGATTTTGGGGATGTGGGGGTTGTTGGTTGCTTTTTTGCAGAGTTTTCGCCAAAATTTTCCCTTGGATTTTGCAGTGAATTTTGGGGGGTTGTTGGTGTCTTTTCCGTAGGCTTTCTGAAAGATCTTTGCTTTGACTTTCCATTGGATTTGGGGGGAGGGTTAGTGGTGGGTTTTCTGCAGGGTTTTTTGTCAGTTGTTCTCTTTAATTTATCATTGGATTTTTTTTGTGTTTGATAGTGGCTTTTCTGCACGGTTTCCCCAAAGTTTTTCCCTTTGAATTTCCAATGGGTTTTGGAGGGTTTCATGTTGGGTTTTCTACAGGGTTTTCTGTCCATTTTTCTGGGGGGTTTAGCATTGGATATTTTGTGTTTGGTGGTGGCTTTTCTGTACGATTTTCTCCCCGTTTCTCTGCTGGATTTTGCAATGGAATTTGGGGGACTGGGGGTGGCTTTTTTGTAGGGTTTTCTCCAAGCTTTTCCTTTGGAATTTGCATTAGATTTTTTTTTTTTTTTCTAAAGGTTGGTGGTGGCTTTTCTGTGGTGTTTTTTTCTGTTCCTTTTTTGCACTGGAATTTTGGGTTCTGTGGTGTTGGTTTTTCTGTAGGCTTTTTCTCAAGTTTTTCCCTTTGAATTTTCGTTGGATTTTGGGGGGGGGTTTGTCGTGCCTTTTCTGTAGGGTTTTCTCTCAGATTTTTCTTTGGAATTTGCATTGCATTTTTTGGATGACATGGTAGTGTTTTTTTTTTGTTTGTTTGTTTGTTTTTTTTTTTTTTTTGTGTGTATTCTCTATTTTGGGGGGGATTTAGCCATGGATTTTTTGTTTAGTTGCGGCTTTTCTCAAGGGTTTTCTCTGTTTTGCTGTTGGATTTTGTTTTTTGGGGGTTTGGTGGTGGCTTTTCTGTACAGTTTTCTGTCAGCTTTTCTATTCTATTTCGCAGCGGGATTTGGGGGACTTGGATTTTCACTTGGATTTTGCATTGGATATTTGGGGTTTGGTGGCGGTTTTTCAGTGGTGAATTCCTTAAATTCTTCCCTTGGATTTTGCATTGTATCTTTTTTTTGGTGTTTGGCGATGGCTTTTCTGTAGGGTTTTCCCTCAATTATTCCTGTGGATTTTTTTTTTTTTTTTTGAAGTGGGGGGGGTGGGGGGTGGCTTTCCTGAATTCTCCCCTTGGATTTTGCGTTGGATTGTTTTGATGTTTAGTGGTAGTTATCTGTAGGGTTTTCTCTAATATTTTTCTGTTGGATTTTGCAGTGGATTGGGGGTGTTTGGTGGTGGCTTTCTGTTGGATTTTGCTTTGGATTCTTGTGGTTTGGTGGTGGCTTTTCTGTACAGATTTCTGTCCATTTTTCTGATGGACTTTGAGTGGAATTTGGGGTTTGCTGGTTGCGGTGGAGTTCGGATGTTTGTTTACATCTATTCTGTAGAGCTTTTGTAAAGTCTTTTTGTTGGATTTGGCATTGGATTATGGGGGGATTTGTGTTGGCTTTTCTACTGAGTTTTATTCTCTGCTTTTCTGTTGGATTTTGCAGTGGAATTTGATGAATTTGTGGTGGCTTCTCTGTAGAGTTTTCTGTAATTTATTCCCTTGCATTGTGCATTTGAATTTTGGGTGTTTGGTCGTTTTTCACTACGGTTTTCTCTAAGCTTTGCTGTTGGATTTTGCATTGCATTTTAGGGGTTTGGTGGTGGGTTCTCTGTAGGGTGTTCCCTAAATTATTCTTTTGGATATTTTCATTGAATTTGTGTGTGTGCTTTTTGTGGAGGCTTTTCTGTAGGGTCTTCCCTACATTAATGTGGATGTTGCATTGGATTGGGAGGGGGAGGGGGGGGCATGGGGGGCGTTGGTAGTGGCTTTTCTGTAGAAATTTCTATAAGATTTTCCCGTGGATTTTTCACTGGAGTTTGGGTTTCGAATTTCTTCCCTTGGATTATGCATTTGAATTTTTGGTGTTTGGTGGTTTTTCAGTAGGGTTTTCGGTAAGCTCTTCTGTTGAGCTTTGTAGTACATTTGGGGAGTTTGGTGGCTTTTTTGTACATTATTCTCCAAGTCTTTCCCTTGGATTTTTCCATGGGATGTTTGGAGTTTGGCTGCATTTTTTCTGTAGGGTTTTCTCCAAGATTTTCCCTGGGGTTTGCTTATAGGGAATTCCTTAAATTCTTCCCTTGTATTCTATATTAGCTTTATTTATTTATTTATTTATGATTGGTGGTGGCTTTTCTGTAGAGTTTCCTTTTAAGTCTGTCTTTTGGATTTGGCATTGGATTATTGGGAATTTTTGTTGGCTTTTCTCTTGATTTTTTTTCTAAGCTTTTCTTTTGGATTTTGCAGTGGAATTTGGCAGAGTTGTGGTGGCTTTTCTGTAGGGGATTTGTCTGTTTTTTTCTGTTAGACTCTGCAGTGGATTTTGATGGGGTTGGTTGTGACTTTTTTATATGGTCTTGTCTTAGTGTTTCTGTTTGTTTGCAATGGATTTTTGAGGTTTGGTGGTAGCCTTTCTGTGTGGTTTTCTGTCTTTTTTAATGTTGGATTTTCCATTGAGTTTTGGGGGTTGATTTTCTGTAGGATTTCCCTAAATTCTTCCCTTGTGTTTTGTATTTTTTTTTCCCCTTTGGTGGTGTCTTTTTGGTAGGGTTTTCTCCAAAATTTTTTTTGTGATTTTTTTCTTTGTACTTTGGAGTTTGGTAGTGTCTATTGTGTAGAGTTTTCCTTAAGTTTTTCTGGTTTAATTTGGCATTATTTTATTTGGCTTTTGGTGGAGGCTTTTCTGCAAGTATTGGATTTTGAGGGTATTTGTTGTGTCTTTTCTCTTGAGTTTATTTTCCAAGCTTTGCTGTTGGATTTTGCAGTGGAATTTAGTGCACTTCAGTGCATTTGAAATTTGGGTGTTTGGTGGCTTTTCTGTAGGGCTTTCTGTAAGTTCTTCTGCTGGACTTTGCAGTGCATTTGAGGAGTCTGGTGGTGGCTTTTTTTGTACATTATTCTCTAAGCCTTTCCCTTGGATTTTTCCATGGGTTTATTGGGATTTGGTTATGTCTTTTCTGTAGGGTTTTCTCTAAGACTTTCCCATGGGTTTGTCTTTGGACAATGTGGGTTTTGGTGATGGCTTTCCTCTAGGGTTTTCCCTAAATTTTTCACTTGGATTTGTATGTGATTATTTTTTTTTTTCCTGTGTGGTGGAGGCTTTTATGTAGGCTTTTCTCCAGTGTTTTACCTTGGATTTGGCATTGGACTGTGGGTTTTGGTGATGGTTTTTTGTAATTCTTCTCTTGAAATTTGCACTGGATTTTTTTTTTCTGTGTGTGTTTGCTGGTGGCTTTTCTGTAGGGTTTTCCCTAAGCTACTTCTATTTTTAAGTCTCTGCCTCATGACTCTCATTCTTCACTGGTACTGCAAGGCCAGGCTGTGCCCGCCATCACGGGGTTCATCACTGCTGGTGTGCCTGTGCTGGCTCAGGTCTGGCTCCCATTAAACCGAGGAGGTTAACAACTGGGGACGGGTGCAGCTTTGATGACAAAGGGGTGAATTGGCCCCAAGCTGGGCAGGATGTGGTCCTGGCAGGGGTACACAGGACTCAGCGGCAGCAGGAAACCGGACGGGAAGGAAAATAGGCGCTGCCCATGCCTGGGCAGGAGCAAGGGGGACCGGGCTGTGGCTGTGAGGTCTTGATGCATTTTCTGGTTTGAGCTGCAACAGCAAGACGCGAGCTTTGTCCAAGGCCCAAAGCTATCCCGGCTACATGCAACCTCCCTCCATTTTCAGGGGGCCATTTGAGTTTCTGCCTGAACTTTGGATTGGAATAGTGCTGTGGGTGATGTACGTCTGGTTCATCCCCTCGTGAAGTGATTGTTTTGGCCATTTGGCGGGTAATAGATTGAGCTAAACTGAGCCTTTTTTCTCCATAAAAGCTTTTCATACTCTTTTTTTCTACATGCTTGGCTTTCCTGTTTGTATTTTTTTTATAGTTTTAGTGCTGGATTCTGTGCTGGATATTGTAGTATTAGTGTTTATTTTATTTTATTTTTTTTTTCTGTAGGTCTGTCTGTAAAACCTTTATCGATTTTTGTAATTTCATTGTTCATTTTTATGCAATTTTTTTTAGCATCACTGTTTTTTCTGTAGATTTTTTGGAGTTTTGGTCATGCTTTCTTCCCCCATTGTTTCTATTTTTCCTGTCAGTTTTTCTATTTGATGGCTTGGTATGTTTTTTCTTTTTTTTCCTCCCTCTTTGTTTTTATAGTTTTGTTTGTTTTTCTGTATTTTGTTTGTCTTGTAGGCTTTTTTTTTCCTGTAGGTTCTTGAGTTTGTGTTGGAGTTATGGTAGGGTGAAAGAAGAAGCCTTCCTGCATATCTCCAAAGAAAACACTGAATACTTCAGTTCAGTCTCTCCAGTGGTACACTCATACTTTTCTTGGTCATCTAGAATAACTTCATTGACTTGGGCTGGTGTAGTTTACAGGCTTTTTGAAGTGCTCTTTGAAATTTTCAAGGATCTGAGTGAAGAAAATTCTTTTTATGCAACCTGGAGATTTTAATGAAAATGTAACAATTTTATCACTGTATTTTTAGGTGGAGATGAATAGCAGAGGAACCAATGTAATTTATTTGTAGTTTTCCTGGAAAGTATGGTGCTTGTGGCACTGCACTTAGGTTTGGAGACATAGTTCTTGCTTCCCAGAAATTCGGCTTTGAGTCAGGCAGTGAAGAAAGTGGACTGGATCTTTATCACCCACACCTGAGGTGTGCTCACAAATGTTACTTAGCTTAATCCAGGTAATTTTATATGAATGTTGAGATTCATTCTGAAAACATATATACATAGAAAAAAATGATTACAAGGTTTTGGTTTTGACTCAAGCAGAACAGAAATAATCTCTAAATCTTGAAAGGTGTTTCAATGGGAACTGGCTGCTACTTATGCTCCCGTTCTCACGCAGTATATAGCAATGAACTGCAAGCCTCTAACAGCATTATTTGCCAAGTGTGTAAAATTAGCATACAGGTCTGAAGTGTATTTGGCAGTGGTCTTATTGACATGGGATTAAATCCATGGGTTGGCATCTGAGAGGTTAATTTTGCTGTGCATGTGCATCAGTTTTGTTTTCTGGGAAAAGTTAGTTGGTCTCTGGAGTCTGTCCTAGAAACGTAGTGCATGTCTGTGAATCTTAAATAACCAGAGATTGAAAATTTTTGGCTCATGTGGAGCGATTGGACAATGTACTGCCTCTGTCAATTTGTTTCTATCTTTGGAAAGCTGTGAAAAATTAGACTTGTACATTACATCAGCATTATCATCTTCATGCTGTGTTGCTTAGTTTTATTTCCAATAGAAATGTAGGGATGTTTTGTGAACCACGGGAGTTGGAGATTAAGGATCTGATCTTCAGACAGCAGGGGTCTGACTGCATTTTAATGCTCGTTTTACTTGAGGTAGACACAACTGTTTTCACAAGTTTGGCAATTTCCAGTTAGAGGAACTCCAAATAAATAAGTTTGCAGGTTATATAGGAACTAAGCTTCTTGGTGTGCTTTAATCGCAGGTTTAATTCTTGTTCTCTGGGTAACTGGCTAAATGTCACAATCCATTGTTTTTCAATATCACAAAATCCTGATGTGGTGTGTTCCATGCAAAGAATTAGTTGATATTGGATAATGGGAATTCTCTTCTCCTTTATTTTTGTATGCTTTGAGATGATTAACCTTATTTCTTAGTCTGCAAATTCTTTTGTCTCAAGGTCAGCTTTCATTGAGTGTTAAAGCTTGATCAAAGCCTGTGTTTGAGCTTGTTTGTGGCTGGTAAATTCTGTGCCCACGCCTGATTATGCTCTGCTTAGCCTTGCAGAACTTCTCTGAAGGGCTGAACAGGTGAGATGACATTAAGTCAGAGAGTATGAACAGAAATGGGGATTAGCCTAGGAGCCGGACCCACACATGCAATGCAAGCAGGTCCTCAGAAATGAACAAGAATGGGGTTTTCCTGGCAGTAGCCATATAGCGATGCTTCCTCCCAGGAACGAGAAACTCCAGTTGCTCTCAGTATTTCTTCTGCTTTCCATCACTGATGAAGGGGAGAGGGCAAATAAGTTTGGGAAGTTACTGCCCTCTTTTTCCCAGAGGAGAGTGTTGGGGCTTGTCAAGAGGGAGGGTTTGAGCAACTTCCTTCCCCTGTTTCTGAAAGGAAAGCTTTGGCATCTGCTTAGTGGTGGCACCTTGTAACTCCAGGGCTTGGTTCATTGAGGGGCTTGTTTTGAAAAAAAATGGAGGGCAGGAGGATGATGATGACTTCATAGCCATGCTCTGAGTCGAGTGCGATGATGGTGTAGTCAGTCAGCCCCTCTTCTCCTTCAGCTGTGATGGGTAAACCCAAGAGCAGCACCTCAGAGTGCCGGCCAAGACTCAGGCTTTAGACTCAGGACAAACACCAGCAATGGTGGGCACGGAAATGGGGTGTTGTAGGCAACCGTTGTTTTTCTCTTGGGATACTCTGTTTGCTTCTGATGGAGGACAGGCTACCAAGTTAATCAGCAGTTGTGTGTGAAATGCTGGCAGCTGTGTATGGGTCTGCTCCCTGGAGCTGCGCCACTTATGTGGAGTTACTGTGTTCCAGGTGCTGCTGAAACAAATTTCACTGTATTATGAAGCAGCCACACTCTAAGAAGGTTGAAGAGACGTCCCCTTTACAGAATTTTGCCTCAGTTTTGTCCTTCTACTTAAGAATAGCCACTGTTTAGCCCAACTGTACCTGGAATATCATTTTCCAACTTCTCTGCCAAAGTAAAGGCTACTTCTGTTTGAATATGATATGGAATGGCTTTTTTGGCAAACTGAAGTATCTGGGGGTGGATGAATCATCTAATTTACCTAAGAAACACGTTGTATTGTAGGATACATTTCCTTTCTCAAAATACGGCCATTCAGAAATCTAAAGAGAAGGGAGTAATTCTGCTTTCCTCTCTCTCCAGTGGTTATCCCAGTGGTTGTAGATGGCTTCTCATGAACCGGAGTCTCCCTTCTCCGGTTTTATAACTTGATCCTGAATTATGGTGAAGAAATATTCTCCCATTCTTACAGAGGCTATTCTAGTTCATATTAAACAAATAAATGTCCTTTGGGCAAAAGCAAGAATGACTCATGTCCTCGTAGCTGAGCCTGTGGTAAGGACCTATTGAGTTTGTTTGTTTTGTTTCTGTGAATGTGCAATATTTACCTCAACACAATTTGTACACAAGAATATGAAAATGTCTTGTAACATGGAAGGGATAAGGAATAATACAAAGTAAAATATATATAAAAAGTGTGAAGAAATTGGAGTTGGTGAAACACGCAAAGCATGGAAACAATATTTGAAAGTACTTTTTTTGGATAAGGAAAATAATTGCCTTTTATTGGAGAGCTTTGCAAATAAACTGAAGATGAGAGCATGATTTTTGGTAATGCCTTGTTTTTCACACCTCCCATCGTTAATTCAGACTACTGAGCTCAAATTACTATGTTTCTTTTTAGCAGGTAATTGATAGGCTCTTGCCTTGATAGGAGACTATAAAGTTTTGAACACTGGATTGTGTTTATATTTGCAATTAATTAGCATACAAATGCACTTGCATACTGTATTAGAAGACTCACAGTATGGTCTGCAAAATCAGTCTTAAACTTAGAAGATCTCCAGAACTAAACTATGCATTAGAAATGCTCTTTGCAAATATGTTACTGTTTTTTTTCCCTGTCCTTCAGGACACAGGATAGACAGTACTTATTTAGGAGAGATTCTTTTCACTTCAATATAGTTGCCTCACAATTAGGTATGTAGCTGAAACCAGAAGTCTAATTACCTCTAAAGTCTAAAGAGAAATAGAAGAAACTATGGATGGTTATTCTTCCTGCTCATCTCAGAAGACGGTCTTGGGATGCAGTGAATCCCCTCTGGAGATGCATGGATCTCTTCAGTGAGAACAGAGTCTACACGACTACATTAAAGTGGGTCTTTTACAAAACTATATTTAGGTGAGGTATATCCTGCCCTTGAGCAACTGTTCAGTGTTGTATTGCTGCCTGGGTGTTCAGTATTCAGTGATAGTCTTTATTGCCATGTTGGGTAACATCCTTTTCAAACCCACCTCTGAAGACAGAATTATTCATTTTCTCTGACCTTTTCTACAGCAATTGTCAGTATGTTAGCTGGGTGCTTCACAAAAATGACTTATAGCCACCTTGGGAGATAAGGAGATACTATTACCTCTATTTTATAGGCAACCTTTACTTTGGCATTTCCTTGGATTTTAAATATCTGACTTTGCAACTTCAATAATGTAACTTTAATTTAGATTCCTTATGCAATTTAAAAATAAATAAATAAATAAATAAAAAGCCAGCATGTGGTATTTCATTGACATAAAAATCTTGTGATAGGCGATCTATCAGAGTCATCTCTTTAGTTTGAAACTCCATTCCAGAGGATCCCCACCTGGCAGGGAAAACTTCTTAGAAACTGCTGCTTATTGCAAGGAGCTGTTTCAGAGCTATTATCAGTTTGGAAGAAGTATCCTGACTCCTAGTGTTCACACAGCCAGCTTTGATTGCAGCTGCCCCTGAAGTTCTAAGTAGGAATACTTCTGATTTTTGTTCAGTTTTATCCAGGTTTTCTGTCATTAAGCAGCAGACTTCAGGATAAGAGGTAGTTTTCTAGTAAGGAAAAGACTTCAATACTGATAGCAAAGTTAGGAGCATACACCTGATGCTGAACTTCTTTCCTAGGTCTCACGGAGAAGTCTTGAAGAACAGAAGTGAAGGGAATCGTTCATTAGCCACCCCCAACTTCCTTGCTAATTTAGGGGGATTTACTGTCCTGAAACTTCAGTTGGCCCACGAAGGTGCAAATTAAGCATCTATTAAGCTATACAGGAATGACTTGACATGTAAATGGACTTCAGAAAGCATTGCAGCCATAACTGGACCTTTTTCCTTTTCTGTAAGATTTTGCAAATACCTTGTTATTAAAGTTACCCACTTTTCAAAGACTTAATGTTATGGCTTGCTTCTAGAGTGCTCTCAGATGCATTACTGAAACAGATGCTGGAATGGGAGCACAGCACTTAGAAAGCGATTCCTTCCGCATGAAGGTTGCTATCAGATTTGGGGGGGGTCATTCTGATTACGTTAAGAAAGTTAAAACCTTTAAAAACACTCTAAAGATCTATTATTCTAACGGATAACAAGTAGTTAGGGGATCCAACTGTATTCCTTCCCCAATGGACAGTCTTGTTCTAAACTCCCTATGAGCTTCTCATACAGATCTATGACGTATTCTAGCCCCCATTTAAAACAGTGAAAAAGTTTTTGTTTTGGTGTTGTTGTTTTTTTTTTTAATTTTTTTTTTTTTAAATATACTGAAAAACACTAGGATCTTCCTCCAAACAGTTTTAAGTCTAGTCCAAAATTTCTCAAACACTCTTTGTGGAAGATATTTAGTGTGGAGAACTTTATCCTTGTCAAT
Organism: Anser brachyrhynchus; assembly: GCF_964034855.1. Classification (NCBI taxonomy): domain Eukaryota; kingdom Metazoa; phylum Chordata; class Aves; order Anseriformes; family Anatidae; genus Anser; species Anser brachyrhynchus. The sequence goes on along the minus strand of NC_137695.1, from coordinate 46,240,143 downwards.
GGAAGCCATAAGAAACTGAACAGAGGGTTTTCTAATAGGAAATTCTGGGAAAATGTTATGTCAGACAGTGACTGCACTGGCACTAATTGTTCACTAAGAATTCTTTGTTACATAAAAAGTGAGTTTTCCAGTGCCCATATGGCATATATTACCATTTTTTTTCAGAATTCTCTCAATGTAAAACAATCAAAGAAACCCACAGAAATCATGACCATGTTAAAGAAGAGGTTTACTCTGACTATATTTTTGTTTCCAAAATGAAGTTGTCATTGTACTGGGTTGCACTGAAAAGCTCTCATGAGAGCTCTTGCTGTGGTCAGGATTTTACCTTTGGGACATATTATAGAGTACATACTTGAAAATGGTTTTCAAAATACCACTCCTTGTCATTCTAAGCAAAAGAGAAAGTAATGTGGGAGACCTTCCTGGTAGGGGAAAAGTTTGCTATCTGTTTTATATTTGATGCATACAGCTGTTAACTTGATTTGGGTTATACATTTTGCAGTCCCAAAATGAAGAAAATATTTTCTTCAAAGATATGAATTTGGGACACCTCAGAGTGTTTGAGAGGAGAGATTATACCTACGGATTTTTCTCCTTGTTGGAGGTAAATTGCTGGTTCTCTTTGTCGTGGAAAAAACCTTGAAAAAATAAATGTGAAAGACTTCAAGTGTCTTTGAAGTAAATGTAAAATTCTTAAAATCTAACAATGTTTTATCTTCTCCTTTATGCTCTATTAGTAAGATATTTACTTTCACAATCCAGTATCTTTAATTCAGTATCTTTAATACTCAGAATAGGCATTGTTTTTCATCTACGTCTATCACTGAGATACTTGCCTTTTGGACAAATACAAGTTATTTAATTGCCAGTCTGAAATGTGCACAGATGTAATGTGATGTGATGCTCGAGGGCTATCAGAAAATGTTGGCCATTCTTAAAGTGGGTGGAGATGCACCACGTACAGAAAAAAAGGTTATTGCTGCTGAGATGGATATGCTGGTGAGCAGAATATCAATGAAAATACTTCTGTACTACTGTGCTCTGATGAACTCTGACTTCTAGAAAGTATAAACAGAATTTTACATGTGGAATTCCTGTATTTTTAAGAACTTTGCATGAAAGCATCCCAACTGTCATTAGGCAGTAAAAGTAGCCTGTCTCCCTGAAGAATCCTTGTATGCCTGAGGCTGTGCCATGGCATGGTATCCTTCCTTCCTGAACCTCCTTGTAGGTGTGCTCTTTTCCATGTGTATCAGCCTCCCTTCTCTCCACCTTGCTTCTTCATAAATTGCTCTTATCAGTGTTATACCAATCTCCCCTTTTTTATAATGACTTTGAAACATTGGTCACCAATCAACTTATATCTCAGGTGCCTGAATGTTTTAGACGTCAGAGCATAATGTGCTCATGTGACTGAGCTTGAGTGGCTTGAAGGTACCACCCCTCAATTGCTGTCTGATATTCTCACCTCAGCTCAGGTGCTGTAGCTGACAGCTTGGGCTTCAACTGACCAATCTGTTGTACGTACTCTACAATCATCATAATGATTGTATTTCACTTATCTTTAATATCATAATTGCTGGCATGTTATTGAATATCAAATAATTGTGGTTTTAACCAAGAGTCCATTAAACACTGCAATTTAATCTTGTTGATGAAGTCTTGTATTCTCAAATTAATTTCTGAATGAAGAAATATCTTGAAAAAGCTTTGAAAAACTGTACTGTACCGGTCACTTATTTTTGCTTTTCAGCACTCCTTGGAGTAATACTATTCAGAACTTTTGACCGCATTTCTATCTTTATGCAAATATGCCATAATTAGTTGAATGAAAGGCATCTCTTTGACTTCTGTTTTTCAAAATTCCTTCCAAACAATAGAGTATTGTATTCTAACAGTTTTTCGGCATTTTAATGCTTTCAATGCTTCATTTGCTACATAACTTAATTCTGTAAAATGCTATCAGCTTTAGCCTACTGAAATGCAGTCACCTTTCCTTCATATGGATTAATTCCGACAACATACTGTATTTAGATTGCTCTAGCAATACTAACTGTCCCTTTAGGAGATTATAATTTATGCAATGCTGCAGAACTTTGGTATTCTGTCTATGAAGGTGATAGAGAAGTATTTACTTTAGTGTGGCCTTTTTTGTATAACTAGCTGCTGGATGATGGCTATCACTGCTCTTCTACTCATTGCTCACACACATTCAGCAACTGTACCACCTGTTTTTTTTAATGTGTGAATTTCATTAGTTTTTATTTAAATGGTATTTTTGACTTCAGTGATTTTTTTTTTCAGCCAGGTTTGTTAGCTTGCTATTAAACCTTGTGCCAAGAAATTACAAGTCTTCCTGACCAGACCTACCTATGGTCACTTACTCTGAGTGTTGGCAGAGGAAGTGAGTGCCCGCTGCCTACCGGTGTACCCTTAGAAGCTAGGGCTAAGAACTGCTTTCTCAGTCAGGAATGTTCACTGGATTTTTATCAGGCCACACAGGAGTAGGTCTGTCAGGTACAGCTTTTGCTCTCCCTTTCCTCCCTTCCTTCTTCCATCCCTGCTTTGTCTTGGGGACATGTGGCAACTCTTGAATTACATGATACCACAGAAGACTGCTGGATTTACAAAGCTGAATGGGGATTGCTGCCATTACATAAAAGCATTGCAAAGCAAATTTCTTATATCAGCTTGTTAGATGCTTATTAGCAGAGACCAAAGAATGAAATTTGTATAATGAAATTGGTGTAACAAAACTAGTAATCAACATTTTGATAGCTCGATTTTAATCAAGAAACATGGATTATATTCCAGCATATTTAGTCAGCTCAAAGTAGCATTCCAGCAGTAAACTGTGTGTTTACCTGTCTGTTTTCCTTTTATATTCTACTTCTATTTTTGGACGTGCTTTGTTATAAAGAAATGTTAACTTTGTTTATAATGCAAGGGAATGATTAAAGGAAAGGAAGATACAAATTTAAAGTAAAATATAAGAGAAAGTGGAGCTTAAAGAGAAATTATTCAGAGAAAAAGAAAACAAAGGTATGTTTAGTAGTTCAGATAAGTTATGGAAACTAAATTTTACAACATAGTAAAATATCTTTCAGGAATTAAAGTAGATCAAGATTTTGTAAACATTAAGTTTTAAAGCATTCATAAAATGATAATCAGGTATTGACAATAGCACTCTAGTTTTCAGGGTCATTTCTGGTGAGATGTGATACTACTGGATACCTCTAGGGTGCGTAGCTTTGTTTTTTCCATTTACTTAAAGTTTTGTGAAAAGCCTGGAATACCAAAAAAAATTGTTTTTGAATTGCTATCTTCCAATTTTAAAGCTTGCAATATTATTTAAAAGTAATAATAATAACAATAACAATAATAATAATATTAATAATAACAACAACAATAAGTCAGCAAAATTCTCACTCCATTGAAGTCCATAACAGTTTTACTGTTAGCTGTGACACAGGCACTGTTTCACCCTTAGTTTTTTCCAGTCATTTACCAAGTCAGGAGCTGTATTAGGGCCACCCTCATTATTAAAATAAGAATAGCAAAGCATAGTTTTGATATCTTCCTGAAAGATAAAATGTTCAGTTACTTAAGTCTAGTTTGGAGAAGTGAACCCATCTTCATTACTTCTAGATCTTTCATTTGAAGAAGTACTGCAAATGTCAACCTGACCTTGTCAGTTTAAATACTGCAGTTTGCTGAAGAGTTCAGGCCACCTCCAATCTCAGAAGTCTGTCCTTACCATGCAATTACTGAAGTCCAGAAAGAATGAAGAGTTCTAGTCCACTGCTAAACTATTTCTGTGGTCAGCACCTAATCTGAAAGACAGTGGTTTAGAATGGCTGAATTCTTCAAGCACTACAGTGCTTTGATAGAACAAAGAGCAGCAGCAGTAAATGCAATGATTTTTAAAACAACCTATAATAACTGGACTCCCATTGTTTTCAAAATAGATTTACTGAGGTTTATAGCAATAACGTGGAATGAATTTCTGTCTAGGTTGCAAACAGTGAGCAAAGGACAAAACTCCTTTTGCCAGCACTGTAATGTTGGGGCAGAATTTTGTGTCAGCTTATGGCGAAAGGAGAGATCCCTCCACTCTTCCTTGTCTTACAAGGAAAATTTTTCCAGTAAGATTGGGAAGGTTCAGTTCACCTTCTTATTCACAACTTATTTACAGTGCAGGATTGTCTACTCTGAGACCACTACTCTGTTTTTCTGCCACAAAATGATGGGAATCTGTCCATTCATCTTAGATTATATCCAAGTGGTACGCTGCAACTTAGTATTAATTTTAGTAGGATAATTCATAGGGGATATGCCTGACAATTGTATTTTTAGATCAGCAGCTAACAATAATTAGGTCATAATAATAATAATAATAATATGTTATAATTATATAACATAACATGGTCATGGTCATATATAACATAACATGGTCATAATAATAATAATGTTAGGTCAGAGGTTGGACTTGGTGATCTTGGAGGTCTCTTCCAACCTAGACAATTCTGTGATTCTGTGATAATATTCTGATGACCAATTATAGGACTTCTCTGATAGAGTATAGCAGAAAGATTTTCATAGGGACAAGGGGGAGATGGGGGAGATAAGTGTACAAGTCCCACCTGAAACCAAAAAAGTAAGAAGCCTATGAAAATCTCTCTCAAATTTGTCTCTTTTACTCCTAATTTATTGCAGATACTAACATATAGGATGCACGGAGGGTCTTCTGGGAATCAGACCCACATTACTGTATTACTCTTAGTTCTGCTCTTTGTTATCCCAAAAGTACACTGAGGCTATTCTGAGAGGGTGCCAGCACTTGAAAGCCCACATCATATTTTTGTGTATCTTTCTATATTTTATCTAAAAATAAATACAGATAATATTGGTAATTTATCTTCTCTGTGATATTAACAGGTAACTTTTGGATTCTCCTTATTAATAACTCTATATTTCCTGATAGACTTGTTAAATGATAACTTGTTTGTTATCTCAGCTAATAGCTTGATAATAACAGCAGCATAAGCTAATTATCTTCATGATACTGTTACTGAATTTTGTTGAATTATTAATAAGGAGCATCTTCAGTGCAGTGATTCATGCTAAACTGTATTCATGTTCATACAATTCCTTTCAGCTACAATAAGCCCTACTCTTTTATTTGGATACTCTTCTCATTCTGTCATCCACATACAGATGGTAAATGCTGCCATCTTAGCTTCGGATCTCTTCAACTTCCCATAGCTCTGTATAACTCAGTCTCTTTCATGTGTCTTTTGAAGATAATCAAGAGAGTGCCCTTTAACCTTTTACTTTCCAATGGGTAGATTCCAGTCTTAGATTGTGTGGATAAATCTGACAGAACTATAGGGAATATAATAGATTTACTTAATATTCCAGATGTCATCCATAATACAATGAGTCTTTCCATGGTCCTTAATAGCAATGGACAGTGACCTAACAACTGGTAACAGAAACAAGTTGTTTAGTAATGCATAGATACACATTATTGTGGGTAAACTATTACTTTTATCAGTTGAGCTTGTATACAGGAAAGACAAGTGATAATACTTTAAAAAATATGTTTCCATTGTAATGCTCTACTTCAAACTTTGATTAGCATTATCTGTTCAGGACTGTTTTTCGTATTGGTTGTCTGCCTCATAACATGTCTTGTTTTGATGCAAAGTTAAAGGTAAAATACTTGTGTGTTTTTTTTTTTTTTTTTAAACGAAAAAGTAAAGGAGAAATACATTGTTAGCCCATGGAAAAGAAGATAGCAACCCTTTCACGGAGAAAGTCCTTAATTACCTTCTGTTTTGATTGCATTTAGCCAGGTTGTTTACATCTGAAAAAATAAATAATCCAGATTCAGTGGACACAATGAGAAATCATAACAATGACAATTTCCAAATACTCATCCTGAGTTTTTTTTTTTTTTTTTTTTCATCTTAGCTTGCTGAAAGCAATCTGCTCTTTCTGGTCCTTGTGGACCATTTTGTGATATAAGGTACATGTCTCAGTCTTCTTGTCTTCCCACTGTGATGTGCAGCTCTTGCAACAGAATGGCCTGAAACACAGGCATTGAAGAAAGACTAGACTGTGCAAGGGGCCTAGGGGAAGAAGAAATTGGAGCATAGGAAAAATAAGACTAGAACTGCAGAGCAGGTACTAGTTGAGGCCAATGTCATAGCAAAATATTTTTGCATGTGGGAATCAATATGTAAAGATCTTGGAACAACTTATAAGGAAAAAGGGGAGCTTCATAAAGGCAGACCTGAGAACCAGGAAGACAAGAATTATGAGGCTACAACTTGGGAAATTTTGAAGAAAAGAAAGAGGAGGGAAAAAAAGGACTACGATCAGAAGAAACATTTATGTAGGGAAAAGAGGTGTTTTTCTCAAGGAGACTGGTGCAGAAAACCCACAGAGGAGGGAAGGTGACAGAAGGAGAGTAAGGAGAGTAACAGTGTTAGTGGTAGTAACAGTGGCTGAGAGAAAAGACTGGGAATGTCTAGGGAAGGAGACAGGGACTGAACTGAGGAATACTCTGGGGAATAGGAGTGTCTACATGAGAGGACTAGAATAGGATGCTGGGAAGAGTCAGATGTAGAAGGAAGGAGAGGGAGAAAGGCTTGGCAGAGCAGCAGTCTGGAAAAGATAAGGAAAAAAAAGTGCTCACAATAGTCTGCTAAAATAGACCTTAGGGTTTCTCCAGGATGACTCCAGCTGAAAAACATAGTGCCAAAATGTACTTAACATCATCTCTATTGGACAGCAACTTATTCTGTTGCTAGTTGCTGTGCTTGTCAGAGATAGGTGTTGTACATCTGGATGTGATATATTGTATAAATCCACATCATAATTCTGTGGATTTTTAATAAAACAATAGAATTAGACATCTACACTAATAAACAGCTGTGTGATATTGACGCTGCAAAACCAAAAGGCTTTAAAAGATAGAAAATTCCAAAAGATTAGAATCGTCTTGGCAAATAATTGCATGTTTATGTACATTTTTTTTTCCCATGGGATCTTTGCCCTTACTCATGCCACAAGATGAAAAGACTTATTGAATGAATGTGTGCAATACTGTGTTCTATACGCATTGCTTGGATTGTTGGCCCAAGATTTACTTAGTGTGTGCTATAACAGCTCTATTATTTGAGCTCTAGAGTTATTCATTTCCATACTGACACTTCTGTGACATTCTTCAGTACACTGAGTGATCCAGGAACATGAATGAATTTCTATTCATAGCAGCCTTGTGATTCCAGTGATTGACTTCTTGAAAGCACATTAATGTTTTTTTTTCTTTCTCTATATTCTTATGTATAATCTCCAAATATCCTAGAAGAAGCTTTAAAAATCATTTGTCTCTTCGCAAAACCACACTTACTTCTCCTGTTTTTTTTTTTTTTAAAAAAAGGGTGTGTGTGTGTAACTATTAGATTCTCTCCCAGTCTCCTTTAATGACTAATAAAAGCATAACTGCAGATACCATGCATTCCAGGCTTATTCAGTGTGTATCTATGTGATACCATGTCATGTCCAGTTTTACCTGCCTTACATATTTGAGAACATGCTCCTGCCTTATGAAATTCTAACACCTGAACACTTGAGACTTGGAGTTGTCAATTTCTTTGTGAATTTATCTGCTAAAGGTTGATTCTTAGTGACGAAACTAAATATAAATACTAGTTCAGGAACAGAAATACTAACGATTTGAGAAACTGGCCAAAAGTGGCAAAAAGTTTTGTTCAGCAATTAAGGTAGCAACAAAAAAACTCTTTTCAAAAAGTGACTTTAAATACTGCTCAGATTTTTTTCAGCAGCAGAAGGATTTTTTTTTTTGGTAGAACTACTCATGGAATCACAGTAAGATTTCTTGGATGTATGTCTTCATTGTCTTCCATGTATTTAAATTTGGGCATCCAAAACAAAAAGAGCTCTGAAAGTCAAAAAACATTCTCTGTGTAGGCACTGCAGCTGACATCAGTGGGACTTATGAGAGGAACATGTATGCTTGATTCCCTACTGCAGCATACAGAGAAAAAGTAAGTACTAATCTGGCGATTCACCCAGCCTAGGGTCAAAATTCAAAATTAGAAACAAGAGTGGGGTTGTAATGTCCAATGGAAAGTGGTTGTGAATGAGGCAACAAGAAGGAATTATTAACTTTGCCCTGAGTACTCAGGAAATCAGAAAACTCTGTTTTTAAAGAGTAAGAAAGTTCTTGAGAATATCCAGCCTTTCTTCTATGAGAAAATAGACTGTGAAGCAAATAAAGAAGAGAGGAGCTTACAGTGATGTAACTTTGACATTTTAGTCTTATGAGAAAGAATGTGGATCAAAAGGATTCCTTCATTATTCCTTTTTGGGGAAAAATAAAAATAAATCTTATTCTCCAGTACTACGCTTTTTACGTTTTAGAAGGGATGGTAGCTGAGATGTGAGAAATGCAACCGTGTATGAATGATGCAGCTGCACATTTGGTTTGCAAAAACAAAAGAACTTTTTATGGCCTACTAATGTTTCCCTACTCTAATCCATCAATGAACACTACCAGTAATAGCAGCAGAAATAAAAAATTTTCTGGCTACAAAATCAAAATTGCAAATTGTGGGGAAGCTGTATTATTTTTACTCGAGTTTAATCTCAAGCACTTTCTGTCTATAAACACAATTTACAAGCAGAACACATTCTCCTCTTAGAATTTACCGAAATGTATTTTAGTTTCATGAAATGTCAGTTAAACAAGAGAGTGCAATTATCTGTTTACTGGCAAACAGGCAGTCCACATTAGTTCAGATCTGCTTCGCTGAACTGTGTTCAGCAGCTCAAAGCATTCAATTGTTTCATTATAAGATTTCATCAGACACCAATGGCTCCAGCACCATGGCACAGAAAGGGCTGTGCACAATCCCTGCTGCTTTCCATGTTTTGTCTGCTGCTGCTTAAAAGCTGCCCCTGCTCACTACAGAAACTGTTTACAAGATTTTCAAAGGTTATTGTAGCTTCATGTGTATATGGTTTGTATTATTTGTGTCTTATCTAGGTTGTTCTCCCCCTTCATCCATTTTTTTTTTTTTTAAGCCATGGAAAGTTGAAAGTTAGCTGCAGTGGCTTTGCTTTGACCTCATTTCAGTCATAATGCCTAAAAGTCAATAGGGATGGTATTTTGTACTATATTAACCACATGCAGCCTTACATCCTGGTGTAAATCCCTACCACTGCACATGAAGCTTCCATGGTCTCTGCGTGGGCAGAGCTGGCATGCCATACACTGACAGCACAAAGTACATCTGATTGAATTGCCGTTTACACCTGAAACTTCTGATGGAGCCAGAAAGGCCTTGATCCTGGGAGATGTTTCAAGTGAGCTGTCCCCTTCCTTGATGCAGATGGATCTTACATCCAAAATGTCATGCACAATTACCATAGAGTCCTTGACTCTGAATCTCCTAGGAACTCTTAGCATTACTCAGGCTCTCATATTCCCTCTGATAGCTTTCAGGACTTGATTTCAATGAAGATTCATCCTTCCTAAGTACTGGCTCAGAAGAGAGCCATGACCTAACACAGAAAAAAATAAAAATAAAATACAACATTCATTCTTACAAATTAAGCAGCAGAATACAAACTACTAGGAAAAAGTCTGCACAGTGATGCATTCTTAGTGTTCTATCTAAAGATTTCCAGGCTATTTTTCATTTCCATAGTTTGAGGCATCTCCAGGGCAAAAACCTCCTTTTTCATGACTGGAGCACCTAGAGACCAGCACTGGGATTCAATTTGTACTGTGATTCCCCTGTGTATCATAATTGCTATCTCATACTTGCATTGTGATTTCAGCATACTGCTCTATTTCACTTATAAATCAAAATCCCACATAATGTCAAGTATTTTCTAATAAGTAAATTTGGTATTAAAGCATTAAACCCTCCTGCCATCTAAGACCTATTGAATAGACCAGAGTCTGTAGTCAGGACAGGCAGCTCCCAAGTCCCCTTGGCACTATAGGGCCTAAAAACATCTGGCCTATGACTTTCCAAGTTCTTCATTGCTGTAGCATGAAGGAGACCTGAATCAAGTAGGATTCAGACAAGGAGAGGTGAGTGGCTATCCTTTGGGTAGTGCATCAAAGAGGTGCTTTGCTAAATCATGGACCAAATCGTTCAGCTTGGCAGGAAAAGGGGCATGTGGGACATCATCTCTGGCATGTGAAGCATCACTGGGTCTCCTGTGCATGATGACACAGTGGACACCGTGGAGCAAAATGAGGGAGCTGAACCCATGGATGTGGCCCCACAGGTATCCCCTATAAGCGTATGCTTTCACCCTCAATGTGCACAGGCAAGAGGACTGGTCATTCATGTAATGAATGTATTAAACCCACTGTGCAACACGTCAGTGATTACTAGCGCTGATCTGAGTCGGGGGGTGGAATATCACTGGCCAAAACACTCCCTCCTTAGAAGAAAGAGAATAGGCACAGGCAATGTGCTTATGAAGCTGTTTTTATGAGCTGTGTACAGTGGTAATCAGATTATATCTATGTTAACAACAGAAGCAGACTGTAACAGCATAGAGCAATAATGCTAAACTCCAGAACTGCAAACTGTAGACATAGAAAAGTTCCTTTTCTCCTGTTACTGAATGATGCCTAAACTGTAAGAACACCAGACACAGTGAGTCATTAAAAGAGCATCAGTCAGCATAATCTGCAGGCTCTTTCCCTCTTTTTAAAATAAGCAGAAACAGGACTTTAGAAATGTCTGGTTTGTTTTGGATTGGTAGATTATTTTTTTCTTAAATCTTTACAGTTTTATATCCATTTTTCTCATGCTGTTTCTGCTTACAGCCTTCTTGTTATGATTGAATCATTGATTTCCTTACTAACTTCTTGGTATTGCAGGGATACCAGCATTTCAGCTTTCAGAAGTGTTGCTTCTGATGATGAAAATGTTTTCATCTTTGATATCCTTAAAACTGTGTGTGATCAGATGACATCAGATGTCTGTAATCACTTGACCAAATTAATGGAAACAGAAGCATAAGCATCTGAGAAAGCACAGCAAGCAAGGCAGAAGTCTACACAGTAAGTTAACACCACTTCTAGCACCCATTTCAGGCAGTATATTATCCATATTATCTTCCCACTCCTTTTGCTTTGCTTTGACAAAGATCGTGACCATCAAACGATGTGTAAGGTACACGCTGTTGTTTTTAAGCATAAACATATGGATACTTATGTAATCTTATTTAGTACTAGTTGGTAATGATGCTACTAATGCTTGGGTTTGGGGCCAAATTTATGTGGAACTTCTGCTGTCCTATTTTTAGTGTAAAGCAGGCATGTAAGAAAATAAATTTGAATATATTCTTATTTACACCTCTTTATTTCTTGAAAATATTGGATCATTAGTGTATTTTACTAACAAAACAGGTTTGGTAAACTGAAATTAGCTAGTATGCCTGTTTAATTAATTGGACAGCAAGTAAATGTTATCCAGGTTAGAGGAGGATAGTCTAAGGTGTTTAAAAATGTTTGAATGTGTGTCTCAGTTGGGGTGATGTTATTGCAGCCATGAAAACAAACATTCTCTATCATACAAGCACAAAATTATTTTGTTTCTGCTCTTGATCCAAATTCCATTTTAACAAATCATTTTTCACTATTTCTCTTCCCCTATTGGAGTGTCAGAAAAAAAATCATGAATGCGTAAATCAATCACATAATTGCTCAGGCTTTTTACTGATACTTCTTCCTCACAGTCTGTAAAATAAGTAGGGATAAAAACAAAATAAGTAATAAATTTGTTATTAAAAAAGGCATTGAGCATGTTCAAGCTGAATCTTTTATGAAGAGATAATTATTTGCATAACACCAGAAGTGACCTGACCTTTACAAGAAAACTTTTTTATGCATAGTAAGACTGAAGTCAAGAAAACTACGGAACATACTCTACACAGAAATACCCTAAAACTGAATTGTTCAAATGGCTCAAATATTGTTGGAATAAACTTTAGAATATTTATTTTCTGCTTTTTTTTTCCTTATATAAAAACGACTAGCAGTTATGTCTTTGAATATAACTTCTTTTTCTCTGCAACTAATGCTTAGAGATCTAGTGCACTCAGTGTTTGGGCAACACTAACATAGCTAATACAGAGTGCAGAGTGCTGACTCATCACTTGGCACTGTTCAGTCATGGCCCTAAATTTATTCAACTAGTTTACTGGTTCAACCAGTAAACGGTGCTGCAGCATGGACTTTGCCAACTAAAAACAAAACTTTAAAACAAACAAAAACACAAAAACAAAACAAACACCAACAACAAAACAAAAAAAAACCACGAAACAAACCAAAACAAAAAAAAACAAACAGGGTTTGACAGTGTTCCATCTTGTAACAAGCTGATCATGTGGGATACTGTTTTCTTTTATGTTTGAATCCTGATAACTGTTGGATTCAGGCATCCCAGTGCAGAACATTACTGGTTTGATTGTTTGTTTTCTAGAAGGACTCTTCTCAAATTCCTAGGTAAGAAGACTTTGCACCCCTGACCAAAATTTGAGGTGCTTGCAGTTCTTTGGTTCACTGCTCATGCCTTTACTGTATAGGAGGACCTACCTCTGCAAGCCTTTGCTTATGCAAGCACTCTGAGTGTGAGCAGAGTCAAAGGAACTATTTGCACGAGTGGTGAGAAATCACAGAGGTGAGGATTTCCAGGAAGTTGCTGGTAATATATTAAATACATTTTTTCCACATCTTTATGTTCTATTACCTATTTTTGTCTCACATGTTCTGTGTTGTCGGAACATTCTTCAAGCAACGCTGCTCTGTGCTACAACAGGCAACATAAAGTTAGTAATCAGTTTTCGATCGTTAACTTGAGCTACCTCAAGAAATGCCTTTTTTTTTTTTTTACTGTGATTACTACTATTAAAAGCAATATAAATTCATTGCGATAGTTAACTTGCTTTCAGTATATTTTAGTTTTCAATAGTTATGCCTAGTATAAGATCTTGAAGGGAAGCTTGGAAGTGGGAATTCCCTTGTCATGGGATATTTCTCAAACTGCTACAGACTTAACTATTAGTAGATTTTTTTTTTTTTCTGGAATTTTTGTGTTCTAGATTCCCTCAAAATTAGAGAACTACAAAATTTCAAACGTGCTAGGCCTCAAAAATCTGTTTATAGAACAAGAATGTTGTTCATTGACTTCTGATGGAAAACTTGCATCTGTATATAATAGCATTTGACTTCAAATGACAACAACTGAAATTCCCAGTGTCAGGTTTGAGTGGCCAGATATGGTGGGATGGATTCATTGTTATAATCAACAAGAAATGATAAATTCTGGTGGAAGGTCTGTGCTCAGGATGAAAATTGACTTTAGCAAAGGTATGTCTATATCAACAGATAGACTCTGATCAAAGATATTTCTTTCATTTTTGGATTCAGTTGCATTAGCTGGCTACAGGAATTAAGTAGTTTGACTTGACATTTTCCCTACTATTATCAATAATTTTGTGCAAGAAGAATTTGAAAAAATTAAGTTGTTGATTAAAGGATCTTCCAACAATGACTTTCAGGTATACAGAAGTAACTCAGTAAACAGTTAGCTAAATCTGGTGCTTCTGATTTCAAGCAAATGCTTTTGGACTAGTAGTTGTCATATTTGTTGTACAATATTGCATGCTATTATATAAAAAAAAATGTTTTCTATATAACTTGTTGAAGAAAGTAAACAAAAACTTCACACACTACTTCAGTACAGTAGAAGATGCTATCAATTAGCACATAGCACTAGGGAGATACTGATCTATCAAGCACAACATAATTATTCCTTCCTTCTATATAACACAGATTAAGATGGGCCCAGACTAACAGAAGGTCAGAAAAATGCAATCATTATCTGAAGTTCAGACATTGAATATGACTGAATAGGAGTGAAAATAATTACTGATTAAGCCCAGAACCAAGTGTGTAGTGAAGTCCTTTATTTTCTGATCCATTCATTTGCCACTAGTCTACATATCAACTTCCTGCATTCATGACATAGAAGAAAATTGTTAATAGTCTCTTTTCTACTCCTGCAAAAAGGAAGCTAGCTTTGGAAGGACAGGACTGGCCTTTTAGCATCCTAGATGAATTTGACTCGACTCTGAAGCATCAAAGTGGGCTAAATTCCATTTAAAACAGGTTTTCTTACAGGTTATGTGGAAAGGTGCAGGGAGCTTGTAAATGCGGTAGGTGGCAGACTGCTCCCAGTAATCAGTCAGAAACTGTAATTCAAGCTTTTCTGAATGCCCACGGGGCTGTAATTAAGGGTGATGTGAACCTTTACTGTTTTCGAAGTCTTTCTGTATGGACAGTTGTTACAAGTACTGGGGAGCGTCCTACCTGCTTTTATAAAGCGTTACAGGGACAGTCTGGTAAGGACTTGCCAGGAGGATCTGTTGTTCCCACACACCCTGAGTTATCAACACCTAAAATAACTGTGGCTTCTTACCATGCCCTGTAGCAGCTTGATGACACCGATCTTGCTTTGGAGTATTTGCCGCTGTTGATAGGAAACCAGTGCTCTCACGGTTTTGCCTCCCCTAGAGAACAGCATGTCTGTAGTTTACTCACTACTCTGAAATCCCTCCAGATTAACTCCAGATACCCAAAGGACCTTTTTAAACCAACATAGAATTACCACATTGATTATTATTTCTACAGATAAACCAAGGTCTCCACTGTTCTCTGCATGCATATGAAATTGAAGTTGTGTCTAAACATTATCCAAACAGCAAACCATCCTGTTAAAATAGCTTCTGCATGGTACTCAAAAGCTGGGCTCCAGTCCTTTGACAAAGATTTTTTCATGCTTGCTGTTCCATAAGTGATACTAATCTGGAACAAATCTCCTTTTCTCTACTCAGCAGATTTTTTTTTCAAGCTTAGATTCATCTGCTGCTAATAATGTAGTTAGGGAAATACCTGGTCCCTTAGCTTTTGTCTCTTGTTTTGTTGTAATGGAAGTTTGTGGTGCTTCCACAAACAGATGGGTTTTCATGCTTTTGTTTTATGAATTGCCAAAGCAGTATCTAGTATATGAGACATTTCACTACCCATCTAGGACTAGGCTCTTGTGTCAAAGTGGGGCACTGCCAATAGACTACTCAGAACAACATAACCCATTAGCTGGTAAACACTTGGGGGAGCTGCCCGTCCACTCTACAAGAAAGACTTATGGAATGGTATGCTTAACATTCACCAGGTGATTTAAACAAAATGCTAAAACAGCTAATTTTATTAGTAGACAAAATTTAAGGGCAAAAGAATTCATAAATGTAGGTTTCCCATAATGGGAAAAGCATTACAAAACTACAAGATAATCAAATATTGAGATTATATTTTTATTAATATTATAGTATTTTTAAAATTATACTTCTTCTGTGTCTTCTGTCCAACTGTGTCTGTTTTTAAGCTGACCTCTGGGACTGATCCATCAGGCTTTGTTAATGGTTACTGGGGCATCATGTGCATACTCAAAGATGTATTTCTCTTTGCTTTCCTTCTCAGGTTATTTAGCATTTCTACTGGATGACTTGATTAGACTACAACTATGCCATTAGTCTTTCTTCTACTTATATCTTCCTTAAAACACAAAGGAATAGCTTTCTAAATTGTACATAATTAAACATATAGAATGTCTGAATTCCTTTTCATCTGCAGTATTAGCTTGCTATCAGTTTCACATCAATTGCTTAGTGTATGAAAGGAGCACATATGCACATATGAGGATGTGCATATGTGCCTAGTTCCTCTTTTTCTTCCCTCATACATATGTATTCATTCAGACTCAGTGGAAATCCTGAATGATCTTGTCACAGCAACATTTACTAGGGCTCAATGCACATAAAACACATAATGTAAAATATATATATATATATATTTTTTTTAACTTTTGGATAGTTTTGGGAAAAAAATGACATTTTTTCACAGAGTGTTGGGAGATACACAGATGCTAGGAGAACAGAAAGAATAGCTTCAGGATCATTCCAATCATTCTCTGACAGAAGACTTAATCTTATTTATTTACTTATTTGATTTTATTATTAGGAATCTTTGAAATTCATACTATTCTATGACTATTTCTATGGTATTTGCAGTTCTCTTAGGATTTGCTTTGAACAGGTAAGAGTCTATAGCACCTTTCTGACTCAGAAATGAAGTGCTTTCATCATTGTGACTTCAGGATATTTGGTCTCTTTCTTGAGCAGTGAAGTTCTGTCATCATAGAACTTCGTATGAGTCTTTGTATTCTCACTGATAACAAATATACTTAGGACTACATCCTAAAACTACGTCCTAAAGCAGAAAGATATGCTGTTATAAAATGACATATTCAAGAAGAGTCAGAGTGTTTGCACATAATGTGCATTTGCACATAAAGTGGCAGTTACTTCATTCAAGTATACAAGAAAGTTTGTTTAGAGCCCTTAGTTTGCTTTTGATAATGTAAGCTCCGGTTATGAAAATTTCACATTTTCTTCAGGCATACTTGTCTGAAGCATCAGGTAAGTAATTATTAAGTACTTGTACTGACTGTACACTTGCCTGCAATTCTGCAGAAAATGGGATTCCTCTGAAGTCTCAAGTGAGACTGTCATTAATGAAAACAACATTTCATGATGGAGAATGGTCTTTGGTATTCAAATCATAATGAAACATCAACCAAACAGACCAACAAAGGCAGCTACAACTCAGCTAATAGCTTCTTTACAACATTGATATCCCTAAGTATGTGGTCAGAAAGGGAGAGATATTAATCGGTAGAGACTGTACTTCAGTACATATACTGTGGTCAAGTGTGGTCTTTAGAACGAAGAATTGAAGGGACTGAAGACCTATTTGATTCCCATCTATGACCAAATAGTTTTGGTGGTTAAAACATGCAAAAGTAAGCAACAACAACTCAAACTGTTCACTACAGTTTGATGTATTTATAGTCTTTCCTACCTGTCCTGCGTCCTACCAGTAGTTCAGAGGTGAGAGCAAGTAGGCAGACAAGAGAAGACAAGTCAGTACCTATGCTGGAGATTGCCTACTCACTGCACAGCACAGCTTAATATATCCTGTCTTTGCCAGATCTGTCTTTCCAAACAGTAAAGTGAAAATTAGGCTTTTAGTTGTCAGGAAGAGATTTTCGTGCGCTTACCTAAAGGGTCCTAACTTACAGACTAAGGTGTTTTAGATCTAGATCTTCCTTTACCAAGAAAAGAAGAGTCCTTATCTTTGTTTCTTGTGCATAAGTTGCTTGATACAGCACTCTTCTGCCAGGGTATTAGAGAGGATACACAAGATTCTTATGCAGGGCTGCTTCTATCAGTAGCAAATGTTCTCATCTTTTCACAAGAAAGTAACATGCTATGTTTGAGTTCATTTAACTCACCTGATCTGGATAATGTGTTCCGTACTGTAAAAGTACTTCTGTATTAATTGCACAAGTGAATTAACCGTAGAACAGCAAACAGCAGTTTACTAATCACAGCCATTTTCATCTTAAGTGTATGTGGTTCAAAACTTCTGAAAAATAAGTAGTCTTCAGGTATGATTCAGCTTTTGCTGCTTCCTGAGAAGCAGTCAGAAGAAGCTCTGAGAATATCTTAGAGCTGAAAGAATGTAGAAGATGAGATTCCAGGAAGTACTGGAAATGTCCTCAGTCAGCTCAATAGCTGTGGGATTACAGAATTTTGCTAGTTTGCATGTAATTATTGATTGAAATGCTGTCATGACTAGTATTTTGTCCTCCATAGAGAATGGAGGGCATGTCCTTACCTATTTGGGCCTTAGGTTAAAGCACATTACAAGGTTTTAAAGTCCATATAATCCTTTCAATTCTCATTTTACTAAAGAAAAGGCTTTATGATCATGCTGCATTTTATAACCGTTATTATATAACCGTTCTTTCTGTAGTTTATAGGATAGATGAGCTAGAAGAATTGCTGTGTCCTGTGAAATCAGGGGCTCCTGATAGGAAGAGGGCAAAAGCTTTAGCTGCTATAACCAGGACAAAAGGTCAGAAGTGTTTTTGACATGGACATGACTCCAGATAAATAGAGAAGAAGAGAGCTGGAGCCGAGACTATTTTCTTTTGCCACTATCTATTTTGAAATGAAAAATAGTATCTTTCCTGTCTCCACATTTTTCTTTTATTTTTTTTTAAAGATCACGGAAACCTCAGTCTGCAGGAAGGAAGGATTTGGCAGTGTACTATAATTCGTAGGAGAGGAAGCAGTGGCATTTCTCTACATGAAGAGAAATCAGAGAAACTAGCACAACTGGAATTTGGGTATGTCTTTATCCGTCCATCCAAATTGCATCTGATCTACTAGATGTGGTCTTGCAGGCCTTGCCAGTGCTAAAATCCCTTTAGGAGTGAAGCTGCCTAGTCATAGAAGAGACCATGTAATGCAATTGTTCATATGATTTGCTGTTATTTCAGTAGCAACTCATGTTTATTTGTTTAAACGTTAATACTTGACAATTTCTGATGAAGAAGCCTTATTGTGTAACTCAATAAAGCTAGTTCTTTGTAGATAAACATCCACCTTTCATGCCCGTCTTTCCTTATAAGAAATGCTTTACGGAGTATAGTAGCTTCAGGCATTTCATGCCAAGATGCAATCCTATGCAGTATTGCTAACATCACCTCAAAATGGATTTGTAAAGGCCAAGATTATATGCCTAAGAATAAGACCTGTCATCGCTGTCAGATTCTACGAATGTAAATCTTCTTCATAGAGTGAAATTTTTAGCTTTTTTTGCTGTTGTTTGTGGAGAAAAAAATTAGAAACATAACCTTTTTCTTCTGTGGTTTAATCCAAACTCATAATTTTTTGTACTCAACGTGTTTTTTTTTTTAATGAATCCAGTGTATTTGTTATTCTGTTTTCTGTATCCTACCATACCTCAAAAAATGTATTTCAGTGAGAAGAAATAGTATCATTTGGACCAAGTGTCTCTAACATTACAGGTATAAATGAACACGAGTGCTTCAGAGTGATGTGGTATCACTGTGAAGTCAAATAGCTATGCTGTGCTGCCCCAGTGTGTGCAACATTCAGGACAGTGCATAAACAAGTTCCAGAACGAAATCAATTTAGTAAGAGAGGGTTGTTGCTGATGGAGCTGGAAAGTGCTGTGTATGCATGGCTGTCTGACGTATGTACCAGGAAATCCTGCTGCAGAGCTGCTTAGTCGCTACAGTAATTACAGTAGAGGCAGATGTGGGCAGTGCTAGAGGGCAAATGGAAGAGCTTGATGTCATTACTGTTAGTGTTATTCATGTTAAAGCATCAGTGCTTTAAAACTCTGTTTTTACAGCAGCAGCAACACTAAGCATTCACTTTTATATGAAAACTATAGGCATACCAAAAGTTGCATTGCTTTTTAGTCCACTACAATTACAAATTTATTGTTTCTTTAGAGTACTTTATTGCCATGCTACAGGTTGCTTGGAGACGAGTTATTTTCTAATCACAGTCTGCAGATTCTACTGAGCAAATTGTAAATGTGGCTAAAAAGTGAAAAAAACAAACAACACAAGCTTGTGTAACACAACCTTTTACTCCACTGGAAAAATTATACTTGACTTAGAGCAAGATGAAGTGTCTTTACTATAAATGAGATTATGGGCTTACGTTACTAATGTATCGCACCCTTATTGTAACTTCATTAATTCTGAAGTTACAACATCTGAATCTATCCATTACATTTTGTGCAACTTGCATTCACTGCTATCTGTTAAGAAAAAAGGTGTGTCTTCAATAAAATTACTTCATGACAGCTTCTACTGCAACTAGAATTGCCTCATCTCCTGAAATCCTTTGTAAAAGCTTATGCTTGAGTAGCATAAGCCACAAAAGATGTCTCAAGCACTTCACATTTTACTTTCTGTCTGGATGTGCTTCTTTTTGTAAGAAGCAATGTCGGGAAAAACATGCTTCATTCTGCTTCTTGTGGAGTGCAACTGACCAACTGTGTGATCTCTCAGAAATGCTTCTTACTGCACATTATCAGTCAATGACATATCTTCACTTGTCAAGGATCTGACTACCTCTAATAAAAGATACTAAATGTATCTTTAAGTCAGTGTCAGTAGCACTGTGGTCGTGGTAACAGAGCTCAGCATCAGGTTGTCACTGAGTATATATTTTCAGGATCCAGGTTCAGTTTTACAGTTTATGCTAAGCTCTGCCCTACTGTGATTCCACTGCTAACCAAAACATCTCAAACTTGTTTCTCAGAGCTGCTATAAAACTTTTGAATACAATATAGACTTTTCTTTAAGTTTTTGCACCGAGGATAAGAACTACTAAATTCTGGAGCCTGTATATCCAAAACATCTGATTTAAGGATAGCCTTTCACTTTTTGACAACTTTTCCCTCAATTGTTGTACAATAAAAGATCCTTACCATGTAGGAATCAAATCCATCATGTGATTATCATATTTCCTAAAATAGATGAAACGGAAATATTAGGGAAATTTCATGAATAATCAGGAAATATCAATACTAAAACCTTTTTACTAAGTGGGAAATATTTCTTCAAAAGGTGAATACCCCAATAGCTGAAGTTACTGCAGGAAAACATGGTGATTCTTGGAAAATACTTTATTTCCACAAGTTTTTGCTTTTCTGCTTGATTTTTGCTATTTAAAATCCATACATCTAACAATATCACATTTTAAATGTGTCCATTGCTGTAATATTGAGGGCAGGTCTCTGTAGATCAGAGGTACTTCACCCAAGGTCCTGTGCTTCAAATTGCAACCCACAGATGTGAGTCAAAGTCAGTCCAAAAGCAGCATATCCACACTGATGTGATGCTACGTGTGAGCTAAAGCAGCTCAATCTCAGCTTTTTCTAGGCTTCTGTACCTGAATAGGACTCATCAGCTTGAGCACATGATTGCTCATTGTGTCTGTCAGGCTGAACTTGCTGTTGGCACCTGTCTGTATAGATGTCTTGATTTTTAGAAAGGCTTCTCCACAGTAACGTAAGTCACAGTATCCTCTGCAGGACTACAGGATAAAAATGTTGATTCAGAAGATATGGCAATAAGCAGTATTTTATACAATGTCAGTGCTTATGAGACTAGTTTATGATACTAGAGAGCAATTATAGGAACACATTCCCTACCCCTAGGAGCTTACAATCTAAACAAATAAAATATATTTCACAGAAGAAATTAATATACAAAAAGCAGAATTATCCTTATTATTGTTTTTTTTTCTTTTCTTCCAGTGCATGTCCTGATATCTTGAGAACATAGGTGATTTTGAGTTGAAGTTGAGCAAGTTTTATTTATTTATTTATTTATTTTGTTTTTGAGTAAAGCAAGCATTAAAATGTTAAAATGATTAACAGAGTGATAGCCAGAGGAATCATTCGAGGAGTGGCTCAAAGAACTAAGATTATAGAAGGGACCTGATTCAAGACAAAGTACAGATGCATCAAAGAAAAGATGCAGGGCAAAGGGTCATCCATGAATGAGAGCTCAGAAAAATAGGAAAGAAGTATTTTTACAGAAAATATTATTTGCCTATCTATATTATTGAATCTGTATGCACTGACCAAGATCCTGTTGCATTAAGCTTCTTGATGCTTGGTTATGTGACAGTGCCCCCACTACATTCTACAAATTTCAGTGAGAGCTGTAGTAGTATAACTCCTTTGAGAAACAGGCTGCAGGCTTTTATTAGCTGGAGGCCAGGGTGAAAATGCTGGTATGAATATTTCTCACACAGTACTTGCAGCTTCTGTTCACTGAAAACATTTTCCTATGTATCATCAACATAGCCATTTACAAAAGTAAGAAAAATATTGCAGCCTATGACTTTTAGGAAAGGCTCCTTGAGCAGGGTAAGAGAGAAGCAGAGGTCTAAAGGGGTCTAAAGAGGTCTAAAGCAATAAAAAAAAAAAGGCAATAGTGTCCCTTCACTCCAGTGTTTGATATAATAATGTTTAATAGCAGTGGAAAACCTGAAGAAAATAATTGGAATAATTTCTTCTTCCTACAAATGTAATTGCTTAATAATAACATATTTCTACAGTGTTTCTCACTGTAGATATTTAGTCTTTTAGGATCTAGGCCACAGATACCTCAGCTCTTCAAGTTTGCTGAACATGCTTTGGAGATTAATTCGGCCAGAGTAAACTGATGGATACAAACCAGAGCAACTTAAAGAGTTGTCTGATGTCTAGCTGCTCTCTCTCCCATTTCTTCACCTCTCCTTTAAATGTCTTGGTAATTGTTTCTGCGCCTGCAGCGTCCATAATGATAAAGGAGGTAGAGCAGTATAAGGTTAAAAATGAACAACAAGCCAACAGCAACATCGAATCCGATAAAAATATCTGTAAAGGAAAAAAATAAACAACAAGAGTATTAAGGAAAGACATATATGTATGTCATCTTAGATACAAAGTAACAGTCTAATGACAAATAGGTACAATGGTAATATTTTCATAGCTGAATTTTGTTTGTATTTCTGTCAAGATCCCATGGACTGCATTTACTGACATATGCAATGTAGGTATGAAAATATACACTTAAATCCTGAAAACACATAGATAGTTTCCTGTGCATGATCAAATCTTACTGCTAGGTTTTCACGGGGCAAGTGTGACATTGCATGTGTAGTTAATGCAAACAGGAGTTTCATCAGGGATCAGCAAAATACTGAGTATATGCAGAAAGGGGGAAATACCAGGACTAATGAAAAGCATCAAGTGTTGCCTTGACCCTCACTTCCCTCCTGGAAATAATATCCAGGAAGGAAGAGAGGAATTTGGCAAATGTTGTCAGCTGTCAGTAGTTCAAGGCAAACAGCTGCTATACCTGCAAAGATCAGCTGCACAATACATGTACAGTGGAAGCTAAGGTATCCTCAATACATAGTACGTATGCTAGAAATTCAGATGTATCAATCTTACTGCGCATGTGCAAGCCATTTAGGCTTTGCATCTGCAGAAGGTCTTGTGCATCTGATATAAACAGGACTCCTTGCATAGCACCTACACCCGTATTTCTGTCATTTTCAACAACAGGAACTCTAGTTTTGGTTGTGTCCTTACATTGCTCCTTATGTGAGTATGATAATAATAGCACTAACTTCACACTGGTAGGTAACTCTATCCTTCACATTCTTAGAGAAATTTATTTTATATCTGCTTTCTTTGTATATATTAAAGCTGGTCCACACCTGTTAAAAGGAGATCAACATATTTTGTGAAAGGTTCAAAGTTTGGAGCCCTTGATACTCTATGTAAGATACATAGAAAATACAGAGCTGTTACACTACCTTTTGTTTTATCTTTTTTCCCACATTCTTTTGACCAGCTTTCCGTAATTATAGGAGAAACTAATGCAGTGAACTTCTCAAGTGGGCAAGAAGAGGTGCATCCTGGCAGAGTGAGTAGGTAAGGGTCCTTCGAAGAGTCATTCCGATAATGCATTTCAATGCTATACTGCCTGATTAACGACATCAAAAAGATTTTATTTTTTAAAGTTCTTAAATAAAAGGTTTCTTATGGAGAGACAGAATGTTGCAAATAGGCCCTAATCTAGAATTTGGTCTTCTGGAATAGAGGTTTTGTAAAAGACATCTGAAAGACAGTTTGCAAAAGCCAGTTACCACACAGATCACCAGTTAGGTCAAAAGGTCCTTTAGAAGAGCCTTCTGGCTCTTCCAAACCACCTGGTTTACCTTGGGATTTATGAGATGTCTTGGAAATCTTGCTATCATTTGAAGAAACAGGTAAGTTTGTTTTACCACTTACTTCCAACTGATAAAACTGTTTTTCTCTTCTTCCTGTCTCTCAAAGCACACGTATACACACATATCCAGCAAATATAATTTTTCTTGTTTTTAATATAACATTGTGCCTGTGGACTACTCAATGAAATATCACTTTAAAACAAATTAGTATCTTTTTACAGTATTTGAGAGAAAAAGAATTTGGGGGGAAGAGGGAGCCAAGTTCCAAACACTTCTTGTTCTTACATAGATGAGAAGATACTTGCCCACTGCTTTCTTGGTAGAGTTCAAAAAACTGACAAGCAGCATATGGTGGCAGTTTTCCATTGAAAATATTGAGAGCGATCTGGAGGGCCCCAATTGTGGTGTCATGCTATTGGGAAAAAAAAAATAATCCATCTGTACATTCAGTAAAGTGTGAACTACCAGAATCATGAGAAAAGAAAAAGACTAGAGAGGGAGTAGAGATCCAGATAAAATAAAACCTGTTTAAAATTGACAATAAGACCTTATTCAGCATATTCACCATCAGGCAAAATGTTAACAGAGTACTACAGACATCGGGGGACTTTTTCAAAGAGTTACTGAAGTATTTGTCTTACATCTTTTGGCTATATTACAGAGAAGAAATACTGGAGGAAAACAAAATCTGATCTGAGAAATCTATTTTTTTCAGTGCATTTCCTCCCCACCCCCTTCCTTCAGGAATGCTTTTTGGTTACAAGATCAGATTGACTGTACAATGTAGTGCATCTCATCACATTTCAAGTAAAGATACAAATCCTTTTTAAGATATTACAGCAAACAGTTGCATACAGAGACTGTTCTCCTCACCCCTACATATGCTCCAGAACTTTTTAAGCCGTGGTTTCTTCTATTTTGACTTACGCAGTAAAATCTCAGTTTGGCTTCTATTTTTGACAGAATCTGTTACCCTCCAATCACCCACCTGCAATCTCTTCCTCTTCCCATTATTCCTTCTTTTGGAAGGAAATCCAGGAGGAGGTGTTGAATTAAAGGAAATCCAAACAATTTGATATCTAAACTTTGTAGACATCTCTGTATATATATGTTTGCTAGGCTTGTTTATATTATAGTCTAACATCTGCATTTTAATTATTCAGGATCAGTTTCAAAAATACTGAATATACATGGCCCCACGATATTAAAACAGTAATGAAAATTCTGTATGCACTTCTTGTTCTTCTCAAAAAGAATATACTAGAGCTAGAAAACACACAGAAAATGCAGCAGGAAAAACTTTGGGTATTAAGCAGATTCTGTATGAGAAAAAAATAAATAGATTAGGACTCTGTCTCAGAAAAGGAAAGATAGAAGAGATGAGGCAGAAAATAGTAAATTCATGAGCGAACCAAGAATGGCCATTCCCTGTTTCTCACAACAGAAGTGCTAGGAGGGAGATAAACCAGTATTAAGTTAAAAAAAAAAAAAAAAAAGGAAAAGGAAAAGGAAAAGGAAAATAAGGAATTTTTTCTTCCTTTTAAGTTTAGAAGTCATTGCCACAGGATGTTACAGAGGCCAAAAGTACAAATGTATTTTAAAAGTGAGTAGATAAATTGTTGGAAGAAGGTCTGTCGAGAGCTATTAAAAAAATAAAAAAATCTGTGACAGATTCTGTCACAGGAAGTCCATAAACCACAGTTTGCTGGGAAGTTCTATCACAAGAAGAATCACACCATGCTGGCATTATTCTCATGTTCTTCCCTGCAGCTGCCTGAGACAGGATTGCAAATAAGCTAAGTGGATCTTGGTCTGAATGAAATGACCCTCTTCAACCTCTAAAATAATATATATATATATATATATATTTTTAAAGAATACTCATCTGTACCATCCTTTTCATGTGTATGTGTTTGGAGACACAGCTGGGGTTCTGCTATATGTCAGTATCTCTGGGTTAGAAGCGCTTAAAGCAAGATGCAACTTATAGAGTCTGCATCAATAAGTTGCAGGAAAAAAAATATATATATAAAATACATTGATATATTTACCAAATACAGTTTGACTGACACTGAGGTGTGAATCATGGTCCTGATGTATTCTGGTACTGACCTGTGTTCAGCTTATTAGCAGAACTGAACTATATATTATTTTCTCATTTAACTTACATGGAGACTGATTATTCTCATTCAGAGACTTTTACTAGTGAAATCATATCAGTATTTTTAAAAGGTGAAGATACTTACAGCAGAGTAGACCTCCATTTTTCTTTCTTTTGAAGAATTGGCAGCTTGTTTAAAACTATTTAGAATAATATTCACAAGGACACCTTAAAAAAAGATGGGGAAAATGAAGAGGAAAATAACGATACTACATTTGCATAAAACAAAAAAAGGGAAAGATTTTGAGTGTCAAACAGAACACATCTACTCAGGCCTCAAACTATTTTTGTCTTTTTTTTCTTTTTTCAGCTTTCCACAAGTACATAACTAGAGAGAAGAATTTACAAAGGGGAAATATGTCATTCATCATCCAGGTAAACTGAAATGATGGGGTTACAGAAATCAGAACTATGAGAATTATGCCTTTTATGACACTTCCAGTTTTGTTATGCTGAGACCTCTTTTTTTTTTTTTTTTTTTTTAAGTGTTGTAATAATGACATCTGTGGTAGCCTCTTCCTTTCTAGATGCTGAAGAAATATTTTAACAGTCCAGCCAGTCACACAGTATCAGTTCTTGTTTTTTCCAAAGCTCTTTTGTACTTCTGGTCCAAACCAGAGATACTCCAAAGCCAGTGGAACAAAGGTAGCATAAATTTCTTGCAGCACAATTTGTATCATCTTAGAGGAAAAGGGCATAACTAGTGTTTCTATTAACACTAAAAAAGGTCTGACCTCATGTTATGGCCAGCTACCAGCTAGCGGGCTTTAGTGCAGGTATCAGCCTGCAATTATTATATGGCTTGACCCAGTGACGTTTATGCCCAGACGATGAGGCTGCTAATAATTCTTTACCTAGGTTTAGAATGCAGGTTAGGTGCATTGCAAAGCCTTGCAACAAACAGTCCAGATTGTGGACATTCAAGTCACTTGTCTGAGTTTCCTGTTCAAGGATACAGGGGGATCACATGCTGAATGCCTGGGTCTTTTCCTAGTGTATAGCCAGAATGTGCAGAGCCCGTGCACCCCAGTTTCAGAGCTAATCAGTAGTCCCAGTTCTTGCAATATAGACATAACTTGAATTTTTCATCTTCCATTGTGATCAGACTGTTTTGGAGCAGCTTTACATCAGGCTTTCAGAGAGCTATCACTGTGTTGCCAAGGTTTTTGCACAATATATAACCAGTACATTGAAGTGAAAA
This sequence comes from Anser brachyrhynchus, assembly GCF_964034855.1. Classification (NCBI taxonomy): domain Eukaryota; kingdom Metazoa; phylum Chordata; class Aves; order Anseriformes; family Anatidae; genus Anser; species Anser brachyrhynchus. The sequence goes on along the minus strand of NC_137695.1, from coordinate 46,212,973 downwards.
AAAATCAAGAAACAACAACAATAAATATTGGAGATATGAAATTAAACTTAAATTAATATTAGACAAGTGAAGATTATACCCATGAGGCCTCATTTTTTCCCTTATATTTCTTTCTCAAAAATCTTAATTTCTTAAAATGTATAGGATAGCTAACTAAAGACATTCATGTTTATACTTCCTTTCAGTACCCAATCAATGCAAATTCAGCACATATTATCATGCTTAATATGGCATCCAATATCTATAGTTACAAATCACGGTTCTGGTAAATAATTTTGCATGAGCAAGGTGATTGGATGTTGTACGTTATCATAAGCATTGTATCCTCCTTTCTGAGAGCTAAGCATTTTTGATTTACCTCCTTGTAGTCGTGATTTCTCTTCTGTTTTATAAACCCCAAACAGGGATAATAAGGACAATTCTGCCAGTTTTTCCATCTTGTCCACTACATCTTTGGTGGCCCATACAGGGAGAGAATAATTGTGAATACCCTAGTAATAAAGGAACATAAAATTATATTTTTTTTCTTGTTTCCATCTTTCTGTTGCCCAACTTCACACTACTATATTTGGATTATGTGTGGCTGTCCTGCAATTCTTTGTTCATTTCTGGTTTCTATCATAAGCATGCCTTGAAATACCCTCTGCGGGAATGGGGATCAGCCTGAGGTGGATGAACAGGAAGAGCTGAATCATCTGTGTAGAGGGAATCTCTTGTAAGTACAATATATTCTTGCTATAATGGTACTTTCTGGGGGTGTTGCTAGTGTGAAAGATTGCAGACACATCCTCTTTCTGTCTTCTACTAGTAGGTCTTCAGGGTACAATCCAGCTCGAAATTGTCCCACCTTTTCTATGAGGTTGTCCAGATGCCAGTTCCATCACTGGTCATTTATAGACAAGTGTCACTCTCCCATCACATAAGAATGACTGTGTCTTACAGTGCCTAGGTACCTCTAAATGGAGGGTATGTTCAACAACCTTCACGTACTGCTAATATTGACTGGGACCAGATGAAATCATCCCATGCTTGGGGAGTCTGACTTCATTCACTCTGAGCTATCATCACCTCCTAATTTTCTAACTTGCTGGTCATAATCTTACCTCTTGTTTTCAACATGTAAGTATTTTGATGTTTACCTTTTGATAGATTAAACCAAATAACTTCATTTTTTTCTGTTAATAGTTCATAAATACAACCCAGCCAGCATGCTCAAATAATTCTATGACAACATATTGGAAAGGAAAAGGGAGTAGATTTTGGTACCAGTGCATCAGGGTAAAACATCAAATGAAAACAGTAGTTTTCCAATCTGTAAACCATGTTTTTGGGGTATCTTTTACCATTGCACTAAAGTTGGATTCAGATTAAATGATAAAAATAATAAGCAAATTCAAGAGGGAAGGCAGCTCATTCCTATGAAATCACATTGGCATTGTTTAATTAAAACATATCTTCAAGTTATTTTCTTTCCCAACCCCTACTGCATTATTATTACCTCACAGTATAGTGTATCGTATGTATTCCAGAGCTGGAAATTGTCAAGTATTTTAAGATGATTTAGTTCAAGTCCTGTGTTAACTGCCATTGTTTGTAAAAAATCCTGGGGGAAAAAGAAAAATAAGTGAAGAATACCACAGATACTCAGCACATACAGAACGTATATACATACAGATTCACTAGCATCCAACCTGGCAACACACTAGTATTTAATCTTACGCAGGTGAAACTATCATAAGGGAAGATTTTGATTGCAGTTTTCATTTTGTAACCATTTTAAGATGTTGATTTCTATTTCAGACACTGCTTCTTGCTCAGCCCTGCGATAGGTAAGTCTGGTGCTCTCACTGCTGCCGCCTTCTCTCCCTCTTCCAACTGCTCTGTCACCTCAAAACTTCAGAATTAAGGAAGAAGAAGGCATTAATAGAAAAGGAAGATGAGAAAATAGGTGTGGTGAAAATAGAAAGTATAAAAAAAAAAAAGCAGAGGCAAACACTCAGGATAAGGCAAAAAGAAACTGAAGAGGAAACAAGGTTTTCCTTCTCTTATTTAAAGGAGGCCGATTGTCTAAGTAATAATTTCACAACAGTTCCCATAAGGATTCTTACTATGTGCTACCATAGAAGAGTAAAGGAATTGGATAATCTGCCTTATTCCTACATTACCTGTTTCGTGCTGGCAGCTGAAAGAGAGGACTTCTATGAAGGTGTAATACACCTCCCTGACAGGTGAATGAATCTGACCAAAGTAATTGAGCTACCAGAAAGTTAGAAGCCAAGAAAAAGGAAGAAAAAAAAAAAAGTTGGGTTTAGCCCAACAAGCATAGAAAGTAAACCTGAAGTGACTCTGAGAGAATGTCAGGGTATGAGAAACACAAGACCCCTTCTTTATTAGTTCAGTAGTGCTATTACAAAGTGTACCATACGCATATGAGAGCAGCAATAACCACAACTACTGTCCATATGGTTGCTTGAGGCAGGTATGCCATCCATGTACCTACAGTCTGCAGTAGCACTGGAATGAGAAATTTTGGATCACTGATTGTGAATATTTGTGTCAGAACCAAAACAGAAGCATATCTTATGACGGACCCAAAATGCATCTCTGAGAGAAATTTACACAAATCAAAGTGTTGCCTGGTTGGGTTTCTTTTACTCTTCTGTTATCATAGAATAGTTTGGGTTGGAAGGGATCTTGAAGATCACCTCATTCCAACCCCCTGCCATGGGCAGGGACACCTCCCACTAGACGAGGTTGCTCAAAGCCCCATCCAGCCTGGTCTTGAACACCTCCAGGGATGGGGCATCCACAACTTCCCTGGGCAACCTGTTCCAGTGCCTCACCATTTTTATAGTAAAGAATTTCTTCCTAATATCTAATCTAAACCTACCCTCTTTTAGTTTAAATCCATTACCCCTTGTCCTATCACTACACCCCCTGACAATTAGTCCTTCCTTACCTTTCCTGTAGGCCCCCTTTAGGTACTGGAAGGCCACTATAGGGTCTCCCCAGAGCCTTCTCTTTTCCAGGCTGAACAACCCCAACTCTCTCATCCTGTCTTCACAGAAGCATCTGTTGCAGTGTCAATCTCATAAAGTCGCAGCAGCAAGACCTAAACCTTCTTAAGTTTCACAAGTTTTATCATATTTTTAGAATTAATTTTGTGCTGCCCTGCGTAACTGGAAATTGCTGCATCCATGAATTTCTTCTCCCCTTGGATCACTGAACTTTAACTATATGCAGCTCTAAATAGTCTTAGAAAATGAATGTTAAATTCATATTTTAAAATACAAATTAGTATAAACACACAAGCAAACATGAGAAATGCATAAATGTATCAAACATACTTTTAAATGGTATTGGCCTAAAGGTAGATAAATATTTAAATAAAGATATATTTAAATAAAGATTGAAAAAATTTAATCTTTATTTTGTCTTACCATGTATGGTTGTATTCTACTTTGAAATTCAGTAGATGTTTGGGTTTCATTCTGAAGTTCATCAAAACGGGGACAATCACTCAGAGGAAAATGCAGCCTCTGAAACAGGAGAAGTAAAACTTAAAATAGCTGTAGAACTAACAAACACACCTCTAGTTTCTCTGTTGCTGAGATTGCTGATGTAACATTTGTGAGATGAATTGTTAGTGACCCTGATACAGCTACTCCATAACAGTTCATTTGAATACCTTGTTCATGAATTCATGAATAGAGGAAATAGACTGTAGTAGGTTTTCAGTGGCTACCTGTGGCTATGACAGCTTGATTTCCATCAGTCTAACTGATTTTGAAAGGAATGCATGTCTGTCAGGAGTTTGCTTTGGAAATCTGGTCAGGGTCCATGATCAGGAATTTAAAAAAGATACTGTCGACCTCTTTTAATTTCTGAATCTCACTACCTGCAGCTTGACTCTACCTACTATTGGAATCTGAATTGCTTCTCAGTCTGCATGTCTTGCTCTCAGCTCTTTGGAGGTAAGTAGTGTATTATGATAAACACTTTAAGTACCACTTAATGGACAGAACTTGAAATATGAGTGACAAATAAATCATGCTCCTGAAATATCCAAAAATATGAGCCTAATAGCTCCGCTCTTGTTTAGAAGCATGGTTTCATATTTAATAATTCCACGTCTATGCATTATGAGGTCACCTGATAGTACGTATTCGATCTGAACAGTGTGTGAATACATATGCATCCATCAAACTCTGTGTGTTGGCAAATACATGTTTTATGCCAGTTGCAGAAGGACAGATGATACCTCATGAAGTCTGCTAATAAAGTTATGATGAGCAAAATAAGCTTGTGCTGGTTCAGCACTTTATGCCGCATCACTAGAACATTTTTGACCCAGCAGTAATATTATCCTGTAACCATACAAACTTTGTAATAGAACAGACTTAACGTACAGTAGAGAAATTCTCTCTCAGTAGAGGCTCCTAGGAAAACCCCATGCCATTAAAGTTGAATATCTATGGCTTATGTAGGACTTAAAGTGCAAGAAGTTCTACTCTGGCTTGGAATGAACATTAGCATGCAGCATTTAGAGTACATCTCTTTTCTCTTTGATTAATCAACATGAGGCTTGCAGCAGCCACCAACTGACAGTAGCACACTTTCACTTGGACAGATTTCCAAGGGTACGTTTTCTCTGTAACAGAAGCACACTGCAGGGTGAAGTCTCAAAGCTGCAATATGAACCTTGGGAATGTTTAATTACACAATAACAAATGTTTCTCTGGCTGTATGTCTTAATTATCCCCCTCTAGGTCTTATTAATTAAGCCACTCCCTTTGGCTTCATTAAGCAGTGCTCAGTACTGTTGCCTGTCAGGTCTTGATAGATCTCAGTGGCTCAAAAATAAACTGTGATTAGTTGTTTTGTTTTGTTTTGTTTTGTTTTGTTTTTTACAGGATTGTAGTTGGCCTCAATTTCCCACTTTGTGTTGCTTAGGGCTTGAAAACACCTGGCTTAACAAGGCAACAATGTTATTTTTCCAGGTGGTCTGCATATTTAACATGATTTTTCAATTACTGCAGAGGTGTGTTTCGTCACCCAAAGTGAAACATCAATACCCAGTCCTGAAGCAGCTGCAGAAGTGATGGGGTACTATACATTTCTACAGATGAGCTTGTAGTCTGCAAACAGCTTGTAGCACTTCACTGTCATGTTCCTAATAACTTTGAGACTTTATTTGGCCAAAGCTCTGACTGTTTTGGTGCTTTTAACATCCTGGGGTATAGGAATTTCCCCTAGTATTCCATTTTTAAATAATAGTGACAATATTATTTTTTGTTTAGGGGCAGAAGCAAGTTTCAAGCTGAATCACGTTGTGCCTAATCAAGTTTGTGGGAACCCCTTCTCCTTGGACCTGTTTTCAAGCATGGCTTTAAAATAGAGAAAGGCCAATGGGCAGGTAAGTGTGGCCATCCCTTATGAAAGAGTCCCTCTTCTGATGCTGGTGACTGGACAGGCAGTTATTTAACAGGTCTTTTGCATACGTTTCCTTTAAGTCAACTTCTATCCTCAAAGGCAGAACAAAATGAACTTTTCTGGCATTACATTCAATATTTTTTTTTGGTTCTTAATTAACATCTTTCCTTACACAGTCCTTGTCACAGGAGCCAGTGGCATTAAAATCTAAATCTGAGTCAGCCAGGAAGAGGTGCATACTGCAAAACGTCTACAAGACCTATCATTCAGGTAGGACTGCTCTTATTATGAACCGTAAGGCAAATGCTAGTTTCATTAAGTGTTTGTATAGCACTGAGCATAAAAGGGCTCTTGTCTGTAATTAGGGTGCCTCAGTGTTACCAGAACAGGAAAGTAATAATTGAGAGGTCATTACAGTGGCTGATGTAAATCCCATTCCTTAAATAAGCAAAGAGACAACATGCTAAGGAGGGGAACGTCTGTCTAGCTGATTGGTACTCGGAAAAGCACTTGTTCTCTATGCTGTTTTAGGGCAACTTCCTTGCAATACTGTCCAAAAGCATCTTATCAAGAAGTTGTATAGCTGTACCTTGAAGAAAATGGTAGTGTGGTTGACAAAACAGGTATTCTGCAACTATAGAACAAGGATTTTCATGCAGCTATTACAGTTGACCTGTGACATGCTTGTCAGCCAGTAGATGCTTTCTATTAGATTGAGATCAAAGGGAATAAAATATTTTCTTTATTTTTTTTTTATTTTTTTTCTTCCGGGAAAGCCAAGACATTATAGGAAGTATCCAGACAGTACTCACCCTATCTGTTGCTTTTGGTACAACATGAACAGGAATGGGTTGCCAGAGAAGCTCAGGGTTCCAAATTTGGCTGCTAGTTGGTGGAAAGAGGCCAGATAGGTATGACTGGGCACTCATAATTGTGCGATCATAATCTGTACTTTGGATATAAAACTGGAGATAGAATGGCAAAAAATTAAAAAACAAAACACCAAAAAAAAAAGGAAACTTAACTCATCAATCATGGCTTCCTGTTTTCAGTTGTATGTTTTTGCATAGAATCAGAACAGTGAAGCTGTTAGAACTTTATAGGGCTCTACTTCATTTGTATAAATCAAATTGCCAAAGCATCTTTCAGTTTGGGATCTAACCTTCCAACTGTATGTTCCAAAAAGTATAAGAAAACATGATTTTAAACATGATTTTAAAGATTGAAGCTCTCCATCTGAGTTTCAGAGGTACATTGATACGATCCATCTGCTATAACTCGGGGATAAAGGCACTTATAACCATAGCAGGTAACAAAGTCTTTCTTGGAAGCTATAGTCTTTTATGCCTTCCCATCATTGCATTCCTCATGTATTGACCAAAATAGCAGTGATATCTTCCCCACAATGGATCTGTGCCGTATGACAAGCATATCCAAACAACTGTGAGACTTCTCATTCACAGGACAAAGTATGTGAACATGGCCCACCACATTGCCCATACGTTCATGTTTAAACAAGGTAGAAAAATTTTGGGTTGCTATGGATAAATATCCAATTCATTCGATGGTGTGGAGCTGTTCAGACCCAGAAAACTGAGCCATGGAAGAACCAAAATGAACTAAGAACTTTCAGTAGGAACTGAAAGTTATAGATTTGAGCCTATGTTTTCACCTTGACATAAAAGCCTGACTTCCAAAAAGTTCTTCTGCTACCTTAATTTTTGTATTAATTAAAGGAATATGATGATGTATGTGCTTTTATCTATCAGAAGTCCATAGTTCTGCTACGCTGGAGAACTGTCCTCCAGGCAGTCCTGCTATATACCTCTTTCCGGTTGTATGTGCTGTTCAGAAAGTTGGAATATCTCTTCCTCACGTACTGTCCAAGTTCATAAAGCTGCTGCATTCCAGTCTGTGAGGCAAGTGTACAGATGGCTATTAGATTAAGGTGATTGGAGAATGTCAAATAAGTTTATTTTCTATTTCCTTTTTTGTCTTCAGCAATTTCTTTTTACATGATTATTAACCACATTTATAGCATACTGTATATGTTGTAGGTGACCAAGAATTTTTAACAGAAATAATCATTTATATCTATGGAAAAAATGATACATTCTGAAATTCTAAGACTTCAACATCTGCTACAGGAGAAGCAATGCACCTGATTCTATATTAAATACTGTTTCCACAGTGCTGTGGCTCTGTAGATGCTACTGGAGTTATTCATGAGCAACACTGTGAAGAGTATGTCAGTTAGTGACAGTTGAAAAAGGAGTATTAATAACCTAGTATTCATTACTGTCATTGCTGTGCTAATTTATCAACCTGATAAATTATAGAAATAATTACAAAATAAATGATAAACTTGTGGCTTACATTCCATGCATTTAAAATTTCTTTCCCATCTTTGTTTAGGTACACCTGCAGTTGTCTTAGACTGCACGCTGTCTTTTCTATCATTCATTTCCAAGACTGTGAGCAGAACTTTGTAACTTTTAGCTTCAGAGAAGTACATTCTTACTACTGTTGCTAAGAAGATAATAAAATAGAAAAAAGCTCTCAAAAAAAATCTTCATGAAAGCAACAACTTTTTTTCTTCTTATAAGTTACTTACAGGGAGATAGTAACCTGTTTTATGAATGCCTGAAATTTACAGATCTTTAAAGCCTTACTTCAAATAATAAATGCTGAATTGTCTCCAATTCATGTTTCTGCATCATGACAACTTATTGTTAAGGAATGCATTGGCCTCTCTTTGCTCCAGAATTTCATGTGCCAGATACAGTTAAAAAGCTAAGGCTTGATCTTAATGTTGAAATGCCAGAGCAAGAAGTAGGTTCCGTGTATCCTAGTGAAGGTCTGGGTTGAAAACAGCCTTATTAGAAAACACATTTCCCCAGAATCAACTTTCTCCTGCAAGACTTCCCTTTTTTATTAATTATTGGGGGGGCATCCTTTCCATGAAATATGAAATCAATGTGAAATATGGATTCATTACTTGACCTGGTGGGAAGGTAATTTGTCTCATTATCATTTATCTTGTCACGGATCCCAGTGCTTAATGGTAGTTCGACTTCAGCAATTTTAGAGTAAGGATAATCTTTAAATTTGCCATTTGTTTGAAGGCAGACACACTGTCAGGAAGTTATTGTTTGTAAGAAGATAGTTATACAGCTATGATGAACAAGACTTCAGTGTACAGTAGTTGGATGAGTATTGTTGCAAAAATATTTATGAATTACAGGGTATTGCTAATAGACACTGTCAGTACTTGGAATTTGCTCATGTCTGCAGGGCACACATCAAAATCTGCCCATTTCCTATTTTTGTAGCATACGTAAGTGCTACTGAGAGAGTTAACATACCTTGGTAAGTTGTCCAAATCCTTGGGGCCATTCACTTTCTTTGTGTAGATCAGTTGGAAAGTTTACAACTGGTGTTCTGTCACCATGTCGGAAAACCTAGTAAGATTCCCATTTAAAAAAAAAATAAATTAATTACTGCTAGCATTCCCTTCTTTCCCATCTAGAAGACAAGCATAAAATCTTAGTTCCAGTGTCACTTTTCAAATTGAAATATTGGACAGTCTGCAGAAACCTAGTCAAGTAGGATTAGAGTATGTTCTTTACACTCAAGAATAGGTATTAGTATATTGAAATTTAGTGGGTATGAGTCTGATTATTCTTTCACCTAGAACATAAAATTAAGCAGCCAGAATGTCAGTGCTCAGGTTACATCCATAGGTTACATCCAAGTCGGCAACCAGACAAGAAATCTGACTGAATTTTGGATACTCAGCAGCACCTTTGAATATTAAACCAGTTACAGATGTGTTTATATGAGGATTTAATTACTTTGGCATACGTACTTGAAATGTTTGGCAACTGCTTTTTTCATAGCAGTATATTTAAAAGTAATTCCATGTACATTGTCTCATCTTTGAGCTCACACTCATGCCATGACATAAAGAAGAAAAAGTGTATATAATTACACCATTATCTTAATATTTATTAATAATTTTACTTATATTTATGAAAGCATTTAAGAAAATTTCTAGGATTTTTTTCTATTAACATTAGTAACAGCAAAGAGTTTGGTTGCTTTGCTATCCTGGACATTCGAGCATGGTGAATATTAGTGTGGTGTTTACAGTCAAATGCTTTGTACATCAGAAACCTTAAATGAGCCCTTTTTGTGTCTGTAATCCAGCATGCTAAGAAAGTACCAACCCTAGATTAAATAGTTCTGAAAATATCTGAATTACCCTCCCTCAATATGTCATGTATAGCCAAGTTAAACTTCTTGTTAAATTATCCAGCTTCACAGAAAATCACTTTTACAAGTGATTGACAGTCACTCAAACTGACATAATTAAATGACTGTTTTGGTAATATGTAATAACAGTTCAAAACCTGGCCAAGAGGTAAGCCTTTTTTATTAGTGAAAAATGTGTCCGATTTCAAATACTAATTTACATTGCTTTATACTTGAATATTCAACTTAACATGTTGTGTATGTCACTGTCACAACAGTCAACTCCTAAGAACTTTCAGTACACCAGAACAGAATAGCTTTTTACCTGAGTAGAGGCAAGAGGACAAACAGATAAAGATCCAAAGGTATTTGGATATATGTTTGGAGATCTAAAGAATCTAAAGATTTCTCTTTTTAAACGTTAGAAATGGAAACAGTGGGATTGTTCTCTTCTAAAAAACAGCACAGATTCTTTAAGTTGACATGAAAGAGAAGAAAGTTCAGTTCCTTCTTCGTATTTATGCATCTGTGTTGTACAGTGAAAAATAAATATGATATTAACATTAAGTTGGAAGTAACAAGCAAGAAACAAAAACTACTAAAAGCAAAACCCTAAGCCCTGTTTTTATTTTAACCCCTAAGTTTCTCAGACAGCTGTCTTCTCTTTACGCTCAAACTTTCTCCTTGCTTTCTACTTCTGAAAATGACCTTGCTTCAGTTGCAATTGAAAATTAAATAATAGCCTCATGAACTACCACTCAATCTGAAAGTCTAACTCAGTCATAGTCAGCTACATCAGCTACATTTCAGGAGACTTTCTTTTCATTTTTTTTTTTTTTGTCTGAACTTCAAGAAGAACTTGTGTGTTTGAAAGATTTTTCCTTTTCATTAGACTAACAACCTGATGCTGTTAGGGAAAGAAAATGTTTCCCTACAAAGCTTGCCTTGGTTATCAAGATAGATTTCTCAATAATCATCATGAAATAATTGATCCTTCAAATTCCCTTGAAAATCGTTGTGTACTGCAACATTTATTACTCCTGGGTTACAGATTACCTTCCTGGCCTGTTGGAAGACATACAACACAGAAGGATGAGAGAAAAGAAGGAGGCATCATAAAATCAGAGAAGACAATGGAAGGGTGAGGAGGACATACATAAAAAGGACAAAGCACACCTGCTGGATGTATTCACTTCAGTTTCTTTATATGAAGTGCTTCACCTCAGTCTGTTCTCAGAAGTTATAGATGGATAGTTATTAAATACCCTCTCCTTTAACTCTAGTACAGCTTGAACCTGGTTTGGTGTCTGAGTTCTCCCAATGTTTCTATACAACAGTGTGAGGGTGAGCATTTCAGATCAAAATGGCCATGTGAATCAGACTTTGGCCAGCATTTGCTTCCATTGTTATCAGGCGAAAAATCATACTGGAGAAAAACTAGGGTGGGGGAGAGGGTAAGCTGAGAACATGTCATGTATAGTTTACAAAATATCTTCATTCAGAAATACCACGAATAACAGTGAATTATGTGCCTCTGAGTAATAGTGGGCCTCACAGAGACATCTTTATTGATAGACTGAACTTCAAGCAGAAAGATTTCTTGTTTTGAAGCTAGCAGTAGGAATGGAAAAACAATTGATCGATGGAATTAGTCATGCTGCCAGTTCAGAGAAACCATAGATGCAGAAATACTGAGCGTGTTTAGTCTAGGTTTAAAAAGGCTTGAGTTGATTAGACAAATATAACAAGCTCAGTCAGCACTTCCTATCTTTACAAGAAGAAACACATGATGAAGTCATTATACTTCAGAAAACCACACCTCTTTGTACATATGACAGGTGAAATGAGTGCCTGTGTGGAGGCAGAAGTTACAGGTCAAAATTTCCTTATAAAGACGCAATAAATCAGTATTTCATTTCTACTTGGGTACCCGAAGGTCCTAAATATATATATTTTTTCTTCTGTCTATTTCAAAATCAGTGCACAAGAATTATGCTGAAGATGAGTGTCTACGTGTGAAAAGGAAAGCTAAAATAGCATTTTGACAAAATGGCTGGTGTTACAGCTTTTCAGACAAAGAGACTTGTGGCCAATAATTAAAACACACAAAATCAGCACAAACATGGAAGTCATGAGGAGAGAGCAAGGCACCTTTCCATGGCACAGCAGAAATCTGGAAGTGAGCAAAAGGGAACGTTTGTCTGGTTTCCCTCCCCTACCCCACAGGTATATTTTATCTTGTGCAGTTCTGCTAAGAAAGTTTTAAAAAGTCATTTTGGCACGTTTTCACAATGCAAAAGTACTCTCAGGTGACAACATAGCAACTTACAGAGGATGGAAAATGACCACTGAATTATCTCAGAAAGACATCTTTTAGACTTGCTTTGACTGTAGCCTGACTGTCATTTGATTCCATTGTATTAGTGATATGTGCTGGGGCCAATTCCTATCTCACTAATTTCTCTTTCTGCTAGCAATTCTGTTTCCACGTAAATTCAATGAGTGAGTTCAGAAGACAAAATTCAATTGAACACACAGAATCCATGCCTTGAGGAAGGAGATATATATTGATAATAAGACTAAATCTATAGTAACTTTTTAGGCAGTCCGTTTAAGAAAAAGTATCAGGAATAAAGGAAACACAGTTTAAATGAAATTTACACATTATTTTAACTTTAATTGTGTCAAGTTACTTCATAAATGGATATAATGGTATTTTTTTTTTCCTCTCTCTTTTTGGTGGTTGGGGAAAGTGGCTGCATAGGTGTGATAAGGAAGATGATTTTGGATAAGAAGGCTCTTATCTCCAAATGGTAAGCATTTCCTGTAACTTTTTTTTTGCAGGACCATTTCTTGTTAGAACACAGTAACAGCTGCAATTCAGTAAAAGCCTCGTTTTCTTCAGCAAATTAAATTTCTAAGGCCTTCTAGCTGCCTGATTTCACCCTTGTGTCTAGTTGTCCCTCTTAAATTGAAATACTTGAGGATAATGCTCTACTCAGAACGTTACTGGAATGAGGGTTAAGTCCCTGCTTTGTGCACTGTCTGATACAGCAGTAAGGCTCGAAAACAATAGGAACTGGTTTTTCCTGTGCACTCTGGCCTTTCTCCAAGTGACACATCTACATAATCCAGCCAATAAACAACTAACTATTAAGTACTTTATCAAAATCTAGATCATATGTTTTGGACACACTACTTCTGTCTGTTATGTGTGCACTCAATGCCTCAAATACAGAAAGGTGGAAGAATATCTTTATAGTAAAATTCTTATTTATAAATGTCAATTCCAATCCCCACAACTTTGTGTTGAAAATACAACTCTAGACTAACTATTCTTTAGGAGTATAGCTCTAATTAAAAAATAGATAAATTAGGATGAAAAGAGTTGTGATGCAACCTTCACCATCCAAAATACTTTATTGAATTAATCTCTATTTTTCCTCAGCTATTGAGGAAACTGATGCTGGAGTACTGTCTAGTTGCTTTAAAACAAGTAACAACCCAGCAAAAAAACAATTACAGTCCATTTTCAAATACCTGAAGTTAATGCAGCTTAAATCTCTACACAAAATGCCCTTTTCTGTTTCTTCATATACTACTGTGCCCATTCAGTTCTTCTGAAGTGGAAAATACTTCTCTTTTTATGGTGTCTTCTATTTTGGAATCTCAAAGCACCTTATAACATAAGCTTCCAAGCCCTAAGGAGGTAGGCCAGAGTCACCAGTTCCAACTGTGCAAGAGTGTCAGTTAAATCAAGCAAAGACAGGTGGACTAGACCTCCGATCTCTGAAATCCTGTGTGCTATGCATCTATCACAAAGCTAAGTGGCTCAGTTACCCTGAAAACAAATAAACGAACAAATAATAAAAAAAAAAAAAACGTAGTGGTTAGGAGATGAAAACTCTTATAACTAGAAGCATTTTATCTCAAGTTTTTAAACTCTGTAAGCCAAAGGGCAGTAGTATTTCTAAGTCAAAAAGACTCAAAGCAACTGCACACCTTCTTTGATTCAACAGCCATATCAAATTCCCCATATTCCCCACTACTAAACAGAAAAAAAATCTACTTACTACAGCCACAAACTTCAGTTCTCTTTCTGTGGTAGCCTGCTGAAGCAGGGTGAAGATAATATAGAAAGCAAAACATGGAATCCTAGATGGGTTGGGAAGCCGTATCACTCTCATCCTGGCAGCAGATGAAAAAAGCCTTTGTAGCTCCAGCAGCTGTTCAGGCTGAACAGCCCAGACGCGAGGCTGTACTTCAAAAGGGGAGGAACTGCTGCTGGTGAATTTCAAATCCAGAAGGAATGTTGTGTGACTATGCAACAAATCCCAACGCCCTTTGTTTTCAAATTACTGTTTACATTCCATTTAATGAAATCATAATTCATTTCCTTTTTCTCTCTGAGATTTTTCTCTTTTGGAGCTGAAGGATGAGGTTGAAATACGAAGGAGTTGTTAGGCATTTGTAATGTTTCAACCTACCTGTTCTACTTCCTCTTCTTAGGGCTTTGAATTTTTCCGGACTACAACACAGCCAAAAGGATGAACTCAGAACCAAGAGCTAGGCAATACTGTTTCTGTTTTCTCTTTGCTGTTCAGTTCATCCTCTTTTCAGCTACCTTTTTTCTTTATTTATCTACATTGTCACTGCAAAATCAACATAATTATTTTAAACAAAACTTCATATACGTTAAAATTGCCCATCCCAGAGATAAAATAATCCTTACAACAAATGCATTCTTTAAGCTGCTTTCTGGGCGGTTATTTGCTCTTCAATTTGAGTGTGATGTTTTTCTTTTCCATTGGAGCATGTCTATACTTTGTCTTTTGTAACTAATTATGTCAAGTTCTCTTTTGGCCTCAATTCTCTAAGAAATTTTTCATGAATAGGCCCTGGAGCTCATATTTTTTTATTGTTCCTGATTAAGAGCACTGTTTCTGACACCCACTGGCTTTGAGCAGATTGCTCAGCTCTCCTCTCTTGGCTTTCTGTATATACAACAAGAGTAAGCATAGCATTATTTCTGGACTTCATATGGGTTTTTGGAGCAAATGAATTACAGTTTGCAGAGGCCTATAAACACACTTTCCTAAATGTTAAAACTTAAAATCACGTGTATGTTGTCTGAGTCATGCCATTCCTGTCTTTTTGAAAACAAATGTAAGTTGATCATCTTCCTGTATTATTTAAGAGTGCAGGTCAAAAATATACTTTTGTTAGAATATTTGAAGATGCCTATAAATTTAAGAGTGCCCTGCTTTTTTAATCTATATAACATTTACAGTAGGTGTAAAGTCTTAAGCTTTTTGGATGAAGAAATCCTTGATTCTCAGATTTTTTTTCTCATCCTTCATAAACCTTTACCATGAAATTCAGAACTCATGAGTTTTTGTAAGGTTTACTGTTTCATTGTGTTTGTGTGATGAGTGGCTGTGACTAATGAAGGTGTGCATGCTGTAGCTTGAGAGTCTAATTATTATACAACCCTTACAGTAGCCTCACTTTAGAAATGAACTAATTTGTGTGTTTGTGATGCTGGATGGCATTATTTAGGAATGTTTAAAAATACATCATGACTGCTTTTTGTAGAATACCTTTGCTAACATCTCTTGAAAATGACAGTTGAACCTGAAATCAAGCATATGATATAGTTCTACTTTGTGTGGCTTCATTCTTCCTTTTGGCAGGTATATTTTACTAGTGGGATTTTTTATTGGAAAAATCACTGAAGAATGCACGCTATAATCCTAAATGAATCCATATCCCTTGCAAAATGAAAAAAAAAATATGCCTCCTTCATGTGCAACAGTAGTTAAGACGGGGTCCTGCTGGCAACATGTAAGTATGTTAGTAGTATGTATTTCATTTGGAAAATTCCTTGCTTGTCTTGAATTTTAATTCCAGTTCGGGATATGGGAAGACTTCCATTTCTTCTATGATTTTGACAGCTATAAACTTGTCATATTCTGCAACAAGTAAATCCTTACTTTCTTTTTAGGCAAAGTTGCTTCAAAATAAAATAAAATAAATGTTCCAAAATTAGACATTAAAATTGCCCAAGTATCACAGTATAAATACACATCAACTATTTGAATAATGCTAATGCTTTATGCTAATTTGGCTCAATGGCATATATTATAATTATTAAATTATGACATTAAGTGGAATTATTCAGAATTGTCTATTTTAAGAGCTTGTATTTATCTTGAAGGCTCACTGAAGCATAGGTTAAGTGGCTTTGAAGTGCAAAAGTTGCAAAAGAACCCGTTCGTTAATGTATGCAAGGGTAATCTTAGCTACCTGCTGTTGGTGTAGTGCAACCTGTGCACTCACTGGGTCATTGCATTCAAGGCAATCAGAGGTGAAACTTCTGCCTGCACTCTTGGATGAGCCTACGTACATGGGGAAGCATCTCAAGTTTGGTCACTGGCTGAATTTGCAGATTGTCACTTAAACTGGTTTGGAATTAGGTGTAATCATTTTATTCAAGCTTCTTTTTTTATTTGTTTTTTATTTTTTAAGAAGAAAAAAAAAAGAGGGGAAAAGAAAAATTTTGGTTCCAGTAAACAGTGACACATTTTCCAAGCACAATTCTGAAGCACTTATGACAAAAGCAAATGGCTAGGTCATAGTGTTGGGGTGATTTTACCCCATTGTGCATGAGGAGGATGCAAAATAGCTTTATGACACAAGAAGAATTAAGGTACTTAGACCGATGACTGGACATGAAGCTACATCTTGCACCATGGGAGAAAATTCCATGAGCACAAAATTGCTTTCTTAAGACTGGCAGGGGGAAATCATCAACTCAGAGTCCTCTAATAATTTCTCAGTTTGTCCAAAATTTGTAATATTTATCTAGTTACAGAGCACTCAGAATTTTTCTTTTTTTTAAGATGAAGATGTTTGCCCGAAACATAGGAACCCAAGTTTGCAGTCCAGGAAATGTAGAAACAGAATGAACAACAGTGAGAAAGAGACAGGAAACACTATTTATCTTCACTTTCCTCTTTAAAACTCTGCAGCCTGGTGGTCATTTTATTTTCTGGAAGATGTAGTGTTTGATCCCTTTGGTAAAACAGGGTTTTGAAGTTGTGTTTGCCACATCTCAGATGAGTACCCAAAATACTGAGTAAAAAAGAAGATATATCTACTGGTAGCAGTCCTGTGAAACAAATCAAACATAGTCAATGAACTTGATCCATACTTGTGAATTATTTGGGGAAATTTAAAAAAATTGTTCTTATTTTTTGTGTTCATTCAGCTCTGTAAATAATCCAAAGAGAAAAGGAGGTGGTGAAAAGAACAAAATTATAAATCAGGCGATTCAGTACCACATTGCCCAAACAGCATAAAATTTCTCTTGTTTTTCTGCTATTGTTCGTTCCCCACCTTGCTGACATTGTTTCTGTGTATGATGGGAAAAATAGTGAACATCACAAGCTATATCTCACCTAAAATACAGCATCTGTGACTATTCAGGTGTTATGTTATATAAAGTTTTCTTTAATATATGGCCTGACTGTTTTTGCATTGTTTTTGAAAGAAGGGAGGGAGTTCCATTTTCATTTGATCTTGCCTTTGCAACATTATATATACATATATATATTAAAAAAATAAACAAACAAACAAAAAATCCTTTTCATTCTAAATAACTCCAAAGCTGAACTGTAGTTTGCTTATTTTTATTTTAAGAAAAATCGAAAGACAATTGCTAGTGATTTATTACCAGCAAAAGACTGTGGTACAGGTGTTTCAAATGGAGTTAACTGGTACAGTTGCAGAAAACCAACATTTTAAATGTTTTGCTAATATTATTAATTCACTGGCATCTTCAATTTATATTCATGCAAAAGATCTGGGTTTGATGGTTCAGCCTTAATGAACACTGACATTAGTTTTTGTTTAGAGTGTGCAGGGAATAAAGAACATCTTTTATGTGTTGCTCTAGTGATAGTCTTAAGAACAAAAAAAGCATTAAAAAGAATGGGTGTGATGGGGTTTCTGTTGAACAGGAATAAGGGCAATAAAATATTTTAGAAATACTTCAGAAATTTATTTTATTTTTTTTTTCTCTACAGAATTCAAAATACTCGAGGTATGTTTGCTAGGTCATGTAGCACAGAAGAAAACATGGTCTGATGATGTAATGTTAAAGGGGGACCTTTTTTTTGCAGTTCTGTGAACTGTTGGTTCAGCTAGGATGCACATCCATGTAGCTGTGAAGTGCTGGGGCCAGGTTCTAGCTCTGTGGTCCCCTACCCCAAGACAAAACTGTGAGATGGAAGAAAGGTCTTCGTGTGGTTCTGAACATTTCTTAGAGGTGGATTTGGGTGAGGAAGGAGAGGAAGAACAAGGAACTGGGTGCTAAAGAGAATCACAAAGAATGGCTCAGCTGTGTGAGTATTGCACTCTCTGTGTGAGCCTGATCAGGTCTAAGACAGCCGAAAGGTTACCCTTGCCTTTAGCGGAAGAAGAATGAGTCCACCTTTACAGCACTTGAACTTCCACTTAAAAATATCTAGCCAACAAAACATTGAAAGCAACTCAAACTCTGGTTCAGGGGAAAAAAAAAGGGGAAAATAAAAAGAAAAAAAAAAAAGGAAAAAAAAGAAAAGAAAAAAGAAAGAACAGGTTCAGAATAAAAGAAAGGTCACCTAGAAATTTGGTTTTGGAAGCCAAGGTTATGATATTGTTAGTAGTCCAATGCTGATAAAAATAGTCTTACATTTTCCTTTCTAATTTCCTTTAGCATTTTTTAAAAATTATTTATTTCTTGTTAAAGGAGGTGTGATGATCAGCTTCACAGTTTTGAAATGCATCATGTAAAGCATTTACACTGACTCTTTTGTGAGGGCTGCCAGACCTGGGAAGGCTCTGCCATTATGGACATTAAGGTAATATGCAACAAGCAAGCAAACAAACAAACAACAAAAAAACTTGTTCTACTTTGCATTAGGAAGCAGCTACAACTGCTTGTCTTACTGTGTTAGAAAACATTTTTACCCTTGTTTAGATGCTACGATAAAAGGGTCTGCTTTTTATTCACAAATAGCAATCATTTATTTTTGTAATATTTTTTAACCCCTTTGCTGTGAAATCCGATTTTAGCTGTTCTTCCTGAACTGTGTTTCCTGTTCTGCCTTAGGAAGCACAACAGTTGTTGCTTGGGCCCCGCTGATCAGAGAATGGGCTTTAACAGCGAGAATTCTGAAACTTAGATTCTTGCTAGAGAGAAAAGGGAACTTTTTTTTTCTTTTTGATTCTTTTGTAGTTATGGAGTAGCAGTTATCTGCTTATGCTGTAATTCAAAAAAAAAAAAAAAGCAAAAACCAAAAAACAACAACAACAAAAAACCACCACAAAATATACATTTCATAAGCTTAGCCTCCATTTTCAAAGCTTGGTCCAAGCAAAGGGAGCCAGAATGTTTTCTTTTTTGGCATCTCATCTATTACTCTGTTTCTCTGTGAAATGACCTGTGGGCAACAAGGCTGTTGACAAAGCTTCTGTCCTTTGTGAGAAAATAAAACATAGAAAATAAAAAGGCTAGTTTTTCAAGCAAAGAAGTATCCACTATCTTCAGAAGTCAGTTGCATCTGACAGTTCCAATCCAGCGTTTGTAGTAACAGCTCAAATAGTTTTCACAATAGCAACATTAGAAAACGTAACTAGTTAAGGATTGCCCAGCACATTCTGCATGTTTTAACTAGCACACAGCTGCAGAGTCTTTTATTTTGTGTTGTCAGTAGGATCTTTTTGTTAATGACAAAAACAACACAGGCTGATGTATCAGAAGCACAGAATTTATATTATCAGATCAGAGTATATTATAAAAGTAACATAACAAAAGGAAGGTGTTTGTAAAGCTATTTGAAGTCACAAAATCTTTTTCTTTCAAAGTTGACAATTAGCCTTGCTATCTTTTTGGAAAGAGACAGAATGGCTCAGTATCTGAAGGCCTTGTTGGGTCAATTGCCTGACAGGTCTTAATGGTAGCCAGATTGACTGTAAGATTCTTTTAGGTCTAACTCCATGGTCCGTTCTTTCTGTAACTGTCATCCTCCTACTATATAGAGGTGTAATATTTGTGTATGTACATGACAGAAAAAAAAATATCTCTTCAATAAGTAAACAGCCATTACCCTTATTTTTTGTAGCTTCTCAGATCTCTTTGTGTGAAATACTTCATTATTTCTTGAATAAAATAACATACGATGAAACTGGAATCATTCCCACTGTTGTGAGCTCCTTTTGAAGCACTGCTTTCCTTACCAGTTCTGTAAGTTGTTGTCCCAGTCTTCAAAACAGGACAACACTCCTTCAGAGATATTTTCCAACTTTGCAGCAAATTAAGGCTATAGCTTTTCAAAACACTATACCTAAAATTGTGTTCTTCAATTAATTCTGCCAAATCACTTTGTAATGAATAGACGTTAAAAAATTACTCCATTTTCACAATGCATTTGGTTTTTAAAAAATAAAGCTAATGTTCATGAAAGATAAACCACTTCTTTCTGTAATTATGCAATGTAGCTGTAGTGAGGAATGTTTTCATTTGTTAAAGATCAGGAGACTGTTGGTCATGCTGATGGAAGTTAATGAGAAATGTTAGACTGTAGTAACATCACATCGTGGGAGGAGATTTTTCATAAGATTAATCATGCTGAATGTCCTGAAGGGTACACCTAAAGGTAAGACAAAAAGAGAGTGTAATTTTCAGAAGAAAAAAGAAAAAAGGAAAGAAAAAGAAAATAAAAAGGTCAAATATATTGATACTACTTGAACAAGTGAAAAGATCAGGCTAAGTACAGAAGGGCTGACAAATCTGATCCCATTTGGATGGAAGTAGGACGCAAGTAGAAAAAGTCTGTTGAAATGGTTATGATCCACCCTGAAAACTTCCCGAGAAGACAAATGAGCACAGAGAAATGTTTTAACCCCTTCCCAAATAAGCTGAGCTGTCTTCACTTCCTATGTTCCATACTGTAGTCATCATCATGTGGGGAAACTTGGCTCTGACTTATACCACTCTCAAAATACTGCTACCACAGTCTTGTGTGACCTGTACTAACAATACTTCCCCAATCACTGTATTTCCCTATACTGGGGATGTAAATCATCTCCGTGAACCTTCAGTTAAGCATTTTGTGGAAACAGCTCTGTGTGGGAAATGTTGTCTCCATGTAGAATAGCTATCTAAGGTTAATTTTTGAATGCAGTCACATCCTTGGATTTCATTCCAAAAAATTACATTTATAGGCTCTGTTCATCAAAAGTTCAGACACCAGTATAATCAAAGTATTAACAAATGCAATAGCAAAGAACAATATTTGAGATTGTTTTTGACAAATCTGGAAACTGCTGAATCAGTGATGTTTTAGTTGTGTATTGCAGGTGTGAATGTGATCTGTAATCTCTCTGCATTACTCCTCAGCTTGGTTTTGCTTCCTGGTGTTACAGACCAATAGGTCAAGCCTATCTGCATTCACTGAGAATTGGTAATACATTTCATCACTGCTCACACTGATTTAGCCCAGTACGGTCCATCTGAGAGCTTGCTGTGCTGTGCAGGTTTTGGAACAGTGTGTCCAGGTGACTGCCTTTTCCCAAGTGCCACTCATGCACAGCAGAGACTCTAAAACTTCTTCCTGCAGTTGTTATGAGTTATAAACCCCCCCAAATAGGAGCTGATCCCAGCAGCTACTGAGATGGAATCATTCTGAACCAGGACAAAATACAGGAAAGTGTCAAATATCGCTATGACAATATGGCAAATATTTTGATTGGAGAGTCAGTTGTGGTTGTAATCTCTTCTGTAGCCCACATGCGTTTCCTACACTTAGGGTTGCTGATGAAAGCAGTTGTAAGCAGCAATCCTGGACTTGGTGTAATAAGGCTGGATAACCTCTAACTTTTACTTAGGCAAAATTTGAGAATTGAAACAATGCGCAGCCTTTGTGTTGAACTTGAAGGCTAAATATTTGGGTCTTTATTGATGACAATTTTTGATTATATGGTAGATATTTTTTCTACTCATTTACTTGGTCAGTTACACAGTTTACTCTCTGAAGGAAGGGAACTGATTTCCACCAGACTTAGATTACTAAATGCTATAGTATAAGCATGAAGTATTTATCACTTTTTCATGACTATATTAGTTGCTTGGCATAAAAAAAAATCCTCAGAACCAACCTTCTCCTCCTCCCACCCCCCATTCCCCCTGAATTATGTTTTGCATATGGCAATTTCCTGATGCATTTCTTGAGAATGTGTGAGCAGTGAATACAGTTAAACATATTTAGGGAACCATTATTTTCTAATTATTCATCCATTCTAGCTGCAATATCTCCATTCTGTTTATGGATTCAAGAAATATATCAGGAAAGGCTTTGCAACAAAATGAGTTGGTCTGCCTGCATTCTTCTAATCTCTGAAATTTTGAATTCTTCTTGAGATCAGTGGTACAGAAAGACATATGGGATGATCATCAAGACAAAAAAAATAGGGACATGAATCCTGGGGCCTCTTTGCTTTTCCTTTCTCTTAATAAATACAGAGCTGCGTACGCAAGAGACATTTTTGCCTTCCTGCTCCTTCTTTCTGCAAATGTAAATATAATCAGTGGTCAGAATGGAAAGCTAGAAATTCTAATATGGAGATATAGACAACCTACTAGAGAATGAATTAGTACTTCCCATGTTTGTCTATATATGTTTGATACTCTGGTAAGTACCAGTTCGATATACTATTCCATATTCATCTGCTTTGATCTCTGAATGTCTCCTAAAATCAAGAGAATGCATGGTGATGGTAATCAGCTTGGACAAATACTCTACAGTTAGAAAAGATGAGGTGAATTAACACAGTTAACACATTTGTATATGCTTACTCAGTAACTGAAGATCTTTTTGACTGCACAAAAATTAAACAAAAAAAAAAGACACCATGAAAAATAGTATCCTAAAGTATAATCAGCCTTGATTCCACTTCAGCAGAAAGTTGGGTGGGGATAGATAAATCTACCAATGGAGCAACAACTATGGCCATGGATACAATTCTTTCTTACTGGGATCTGATTTTTTTTCTTTTCAGACCAGACCCTTATGAAAAAGACTGTAACTTCAAATGAGCTCTTGGCAGAAGATGTAATCTTGGCTTTAATTTTGGGTACATGTGCCCAAAGCACTTAACTTACCTTTTTATGTCCTATATCCTACATTCTCTTGTCCAATGTTGTGTGAGGACTGGGGAAACCAAATGAGTAAATCTTTCTAGTGGACAGTGAAATTTGCAGCCAGGGAGAGTGAGGGGGTGGGGATCTCTCAAAGAATTATTCCGATAATACATTTCTATGGTGTATTGCCTGTTTAAAAAATACAGAATGGTCAAAATAAAGTTAGGTGTGCACAACAGATGTTCCGTGTTATAAAGTAGGGATTATATTTTGAGATGTAGTTTTTTTTTGTGTGTGTGTGTGTGTTTTTGTTTTTTGTCTTGCTAATAATACGTATCATTATTAACCGGACAGTATCTTTTCAAACAACAGATGGTCAATACCAATTTGCATGTAGATTGTCTTATTGGTAAAGAGTTAAGGAAGTAAATAGATAAAGAGGGTAGATTAAAATATCTCAACTGTAATGAAGCAATAGATAGTGAGGTTTCAGACTGCAATGACGTGGTTCTGCTGCTGTCAATAACTCCTCAAAGGAGTCCAATTATAATAATTAAAATCAATCTGTGATCTTTTGCTGTGTAGTGAACCTTGTGTATCCAGTTTAATTAGTCTGGCATATTAGTAAACTGCTTTTAGGAAAAAAAAAAAAGTATATGTTAGGAGTACAGCTTACAGATACTTGCCCATTTTTTTCTTGGTAAAGTTCAAAAAAATGGCAGGCACTGTAAGGAGGCAATTTCCCATTGAAAACATTGAGTGCCATCTGTAAGGCAACAATGGTGGCTGCATGCTGTAAATAGAAGAAACATTTAATTAAAGGTCTATTGAAAATGATTGTGTGCATCTATTATTTAACCGTATGTCCAATATATTATCTATACATTTAACATTACTTATGTGATCTTCATTAATTCTTTCCCTCTGCAGTGTTGAGCAAGTATTGTTCTTTTATGGCTGTACAAACTGAAATGCTGCATGTATAGAGGATATACATATTTAAATATTTAAGATGTATTAAGCACTTGCAGTTCTTATCAAAGTTAGCAGGATATGTGAAAACTTATTTGAATAAGAACTGGTGGTTTTGCATGGTAGGTAAACAACTGAGATCTGAAGAGAAAGCTCTTTTTCTGATATATGTCTTATACTTCATTATCAAATTGCAATTTAGCAATAGGAGCTTTTTACACAGAGCAGTCTAAGAATTTCCTTTCCGTTTGAGAGTGCTCATTCTAAACAAAAATATAAGGTCACAACTGAGTGACTGCTTTCTTTATACCTTCTAAAATAACTTACATTATCTTCATTTTTATGTTCTCCCCCCCCTTATTTTTTTTTTAACTTTTGCATCTGAAAAAGGTGCAGGAAGGAGGAATTTTGTTTCTAAATTATCTTCGTGATACAGCTTCAATAAAACAGAGGTCTTTTCAGTTCTCTGCTCAATCAAAACACTACTACAATGAAATATACAATGCCATCAGGTAGAAAATGGAATGCTTCAGGTTTCAAAGTAGTCTCTATTCATTAAAGAGTGGGAATAATCCAATGATACTTAAAGTTAACCAAATAAAAATGCTTGTATCTGTATTTCATAAAGGAAATGAAATGCTTTCACTGCATTTAAAAACTGCAGAAAGGTAACATAAAAGAAACAGTGAGGACTCACCGTAGAATACATAACCATTTTTTGTTGATGTGAAGGCCTTCTAGCATCTGAGATATGCTTTAGAATAGTTTTTAAAAGAATACCTGAAAGAAAATGGGGAAGCAATGACTGAAAGAGACACTTCTGTTAACATCCTTATTGTTACTATTTTAATACTATCTGTCTTTAAATGCACCAGATTTATTCTATTGCTCTTATGGATAATTTGTACACAGTGGCCTGATAAGTCTGATATTAATTTTTACATGAACAGTTGGCCTGATTCTGAGTCCATGTAAAATATTTTCAGGATACCTAATAGCCTCGAGAGCTTTAAACTGTCTGTTCAGAGCTGCTCTGTGCCACCAGGACAGTTCAAGAAGACCACTGTAATGAATGCTACCCTCTGTTGTGTGTAACTGTTGACTTCCTGATTTCCAGAGAAGAGCAAATTCATTGGGCTCTTGGCCTTCTTAAATTACATGATTGTGTTTTGTTAACTTCTGAAACATTGTCAATGATAAACTGTATGAATTATATCAATGTCAGTGCTAATATGTTAACATAAGATTGAAATCTTCCAGGAATTGAAGTCCTAAAATGAGAACTGTATATGCTAATAGAATTAAACTTACCTGTTTTCTTCAGCTGTTGAAACAAAATTTAATAACAATTGGTAGTAAAGCAGAGGTTTGAGTTTCATGCTTAGTTTTGTATGTTAGAGCTCCAAGAAGGCAAACAAATTAATCCTTGCTTATATGTGATTTGTCCTTGTAGCTCACAGAACCTAACTGTACAGTGGCCATGTAAAGTGAAAATCAGGCCAAAAGGTTGACAGTGGATGAATCCAGTGGATTAAAAAGGTATAAGCTATCTTAAAATTTCAGTTAAAATTTGTTGAGCAGAATAATAAAGCTTAGAATACTCATTTTAGTACTCTCAGCAATGGAAAATGAAAACTCTTAGGAAACAAAGTTACCATCCTAGAGATTATTACAAATAATATTTTGTAAGTTAAGCATGGTGGCTTATGTAAATTTCAGAGTTGATTAATTTCAGCAGTAACCTGTATATTACTTTGGGTTTCTTATAGAACGTAATCAAAATGCTAGCTGCTTTATAATGTTGAATTAGTATATTTGTGATTCATATCCTCAACATCTCTTGTCCCATTAGTCAAAATCTCTCAGTGCTGATCACCAATATCCAAATCACGGCATCTGTCATGGCCATGGTTATTACACACGCTTACTTCTTTCCCATTCTACTCCTGATTTTAAATGGGGTAAGAATTTGGCTTACCTCCCTGCAAACGTGATTTTTGTATTTGTTTGTGGAACCCGAATTCTGCCTGTAATAACAATTCTGAGAGCTTTATCAGCTTGGTCCTGACGCCACGAGTAGCCCAAACAGGTAAAGTGTAATTGTTAATATCCTACAGTGAAGAAAGAAAACATGATGATTTTCTTGTTAGTTCCTACTGCTAATTGTTAGTTCTTTTGGCACAAAATACTAGTCAGAACAAATTCTGAATGTTTTGCTCAAATAAATCTTTTTCTTCATAATAACTATATTTTGCATTTAGACAGCTGTGGAATTCTTATTTATAGCATCACACTGTTTAAAATAAATTTGAAAGGCAGTGTTCAACCAGAAGAGGAAATATGCTCAAAATTATTACGTAAAAAGTAAATGGCATTATTTATGACAATTTCAAATGCAGTTGTCAGTTGCAAAAAATTCATGTTGTGACTTTTCTTCAGCCATCTGCTGGAATACATCCTGAGATATTTACTGAAACAAATCCTATATAGAAGGTAAAGTATAATGAACTGATTTTTCTTTTGGGAAGCTGCCCAAGATAAGTTAAGGCTGGCTACTGTGAGAAGGAAATATATTCCAGAACTCCTGGTTTGCACTGCTCTGAATTCCAGTTTAAATAAAGTTGGTATCCTTTCTGTATTTCAATGTAATCTTTATGAGTGTGAGTTGTTGGGCTGAGCTCACCAGGTGGAGTTCTAAAGGAAAATGCCTGCTACTTAAAGACAGGATTTGTTTAGATAAGTGAAACAGAACAACATGTTAGGTTAAACCAGCTCAGGTCACTTTTTCTTTTAACAAGTTAGATTTGTGTCTTGAGAAAAGAATTGCCTAGTTACATGTTATTTAAGACAGTGCTGTAGGCAAGCAAGCACCTCAGTTTCCAAGCTACCCGAAAGTCAGATTACAGCCAATAATAACAAATATAGAGATGCATGCTAATGCAGTTTCATGAATTCTGTTTTAAAAACTAAGAAAGCTCTCTTTCAAGTGCTGCACTTGAAAAGGTAAAAGTGATTTTTGTGGCAGACATCTTAATTTATACATCTGAAGTCTTCATTGAGTAGTATGAAAGACCAAAGCTCAACAAATCTAATACTGGAAAGAATGACCCAAATAACTGGTTTTGTCTTCCAGTATTTAGCTAGCTCCCTGATGAGAGCTGCCAGTTTTTCACATTTCTCAGGTCACACAGGTTTATCAGTATAACGATTGAATCAAAAAGTTTTGGTCCTGAGATGTCCTGAATTTGAGCAATATGGAAAGGTAACCTAGCTGAAATTACAGTGAGGTACACCAAAATTTTAACACTTCACCTAGCTCAAGGCTCTGGCTAGCACTGCGGTCGAGACTTCATTGATCAAAGTTGGACCTACTCAGAAACTGCAGGACAGAAGGTAAAAACATCAGCATCACACCCAAGTACTACATGTTGGGTGTGAAATACATCTTAAAACTGTTTCAGTTTTCCAGGGCTATCCCAGTATTAATGAACAAGTTATTATTAATATTTTAATTTAAAAATAATTATGCTGTTAAGCAATTTTTAGCAAGTGCTGCCTGCAACAATACCAAAGACATTTTTGACACAAGACCCTGAAATTTTCACTTGCTTCAGCTGAGTTAAGTCTAGACTTGGATACGGCATGGAGTGGGGTTTGTTGCTAAATTAAAAGTAGTCAGGATATTTCAGATCCCAGTCAGAGATACCAAACTGTTGGGCCTATGCACCTATGACAGTTGGGCACCATGTACCCCTTTTGTAGTAAAATCCATGCTTCTTTGTGATGTGCCGGGTCCCTTTGCTAAGAACGAGCTCCCAAACTTGCACAAATAACCTTTTGTACTATTCCAATGGCTGTTTAATTCCTGAAAATACTGTGACCACCACTGTCCGTATGCAAATAATGACTTCTCTTTCTTATGCAATTTGTGTAAAACCTTTGTGGAGGGATTCCTATGTTTCTTTTTCAACAACACATTTTACTTCTGCATGTCTCTATGATGGGGTTTGGAGGAGTAAGAAGACAATTTTATCTGAAGATATGCTTTTGCCTAATAGTCCACATGCAGTCACTGACAAGATGTTGCATTTGGTAGGCCATTGGTCTGTGTTCCTTATAGTGGTGGATGACCCACAGCAGCCTTACACAATCATAGTGTTTTTAGAGGATTTTCAGTTGCAAGTTTGATTTTGAGTGAGGGTTCCTGAGTAAGAAGCTGAAAATAGACTGTGGTTCAGAAAAAAAATTGAAAGTACAGACTTACCTTCTTTTGATGTCTTTCAAACAGTAGAAGTAAAAGCTGAAACTGGTTTTAAGAAAGTGCAAGTATTTCTGTTGGACCTTGATAATTTTTGTATTATTTACCTCATATTGTAAAATGTCAGACAGCTTCCAAATTCTTTCAGTGTTCAACTTCTTCAGTGGGTATCCAGTGTGAGAGGCTAAAAATTTGAGAAATGGCTGGAATAAAAAAAGCAAACTTTTATGTTGCACACAGGGACTTTCTACATTTTTTCTACACACTTCGTACTAGCACATATCAATTTTTATAAACAAGATAGTCTTTGCATTTAGTGCCTATGCACCATACCATTGTCTAGTGGTACTCATGGGCAGACAGTTACTACCTATTTCAGTGGATCCTTTTCCTTTCTTCATGATTATAACCTGGCAGACATAAAATGAATGCTTGTATGAAAATTCATAGCGATCTTGTGAAACCTTGCTTTCATCCAAGTTTTGAGTTGCACCTTCCCTTCTGCTCCTACATTCCAGTTACAAGTTCTCATTTCTGGTCTCCTTCTTCCAGATGTTTTCGTTCTCTGATACATACTTCATGTGTATGTCTTGCATTTGTGTTGCCAAGCACATGGCTTCTCCATTCCTACCTTGGGTTTTTCTTAATTACAACCCAATCTACTATTTCAGTCCACATCCTGATCTTATTTTTAGCCACATCCTGGTCTTACCAAACTATAAGACATAGTATCACATAGTGATATTGGGGAAATTACGATATTGGGCAATGGGACAGGACACATACACCAAGAAAGCTTAAAGAAACTAATTTATAATTTATAGCTGCTGTATACCACTAGTTTTTCTTGGAAAAACATCAAGATTCTCTTTTAGGCTGAAAAGAGAATTTGGCCTATTCATCTAGAAGAGGTTGGTGATCTGAGTTTAGGGTTGAAGTACATGCATAGTTTTTGCTTGGTGGGAATGTTCAGAAGTGGGTAGAGGAGATGCAGATGTATGAGGAAGTCTGGCAGAAATCCAAAAAGGGTTCAAAGGAAGTGTGATAAACACTTTTATTCTGATATTGCTACTGAGTAGAAGGGAGGTATGATGTAACTTTGTTAAAACTGGGAATTATGGTTCATTTGGCTGTAATATATATATGCAGAGCCATAGGTAGATGGCTGTTTCAGTGGCTAAAGATTAGAGAAAAACAAGTGAGTTTGGTGGTGCCATTTTGAATAAATCCATGAAGAAAGTTGCAACGGAATAGACAAATGATTATGTACCCATGGCAAAGAATTTGATGGTGGAGAAAGCAAGGGAGACATTAAGAATGAACTTTAAGTGAGTGTCTGAATGAAGACTTCAGGTGTGAAATAACTGGTACTTGAGGAAAGCACTGAGGCTATTATAAAGATTTGAGGAATTGAGCTGTGAGAATTTTGTGGTGGAAGAGGAATCTGAACTAGCAAGGAGTTATACAGACAGAGATGTCAAAGGAATTACTAACATGAGACTGAAGAGAGAGAAGTATTGAAGTGAGACACTGATTTGATCTAAGTTTTTGTTTTCTCTGCTCTCCTAAAAGGTAGGTGTAGTAGGTTTTTTTGCAAGGTAGTCAACAATTCATCTTTTTTATGACTTGCAATTTTCAGTTGATGGGGATAGTCCAGTCCAGCTGGCTCTGTAATGTAATTGTATTTTGGGTAAGACGTATACACCCACTTTGAAGATGAGATATCTGGAAGAAGCATATTAACTGCCATTTTGAAAACCTACCTGTTAGATATTGTTGCCAGAAGTTGTACATTTGAATTAGAAGATTTCCAGAACTAAAAATACCTTACCCTGTACTGCTTGAACTGCCTTTGGAAATCCCTTGTTGCAAAGGTTTCTCTTAGAAGCTCGTTGTATTTTGGGCAGTGTGAGAAAGGTAAGTAGAGCAACTGAAAATAAAATTGCAAAACATTAGTTAGGCAAGGCACTTCTTGTTCTGCAATTCAACATACACTTTGAGGATTGTTGTTCTGATTGGCTGCACTAATTAAAACAAGCTGCAGAAGTTTTGGAGAATGTTGTTTTCAAGGATATTCATCTTCAGGACCATAAGAGTCATATTGATGACTACTTACAAAATAATCTTTAAATGTTCAGAGGAGTAATAGTTACAGCAGTTCAAAGGTAAAGGACTCATCTACACAAGTTGAAATTTGTCCCTTGACAGAAGACTAACATAAGCCCTCATGTATTTCTTTGTACTTGGCTTCCTCAGGAGTGATTTTACTCGTTGTGTTCAGTCTTTGTTTAAACATACCATCATCTTTTTACAACAAATTACCAGCTGGACTACAAAAGGAGTCTTTGTGCATACTCAGCTCTATTAAGTGGACTTACCACAGCTCCATTTAGTTCAGCCAAATTAAAGAAACTTAAGTTTCCATAACTCAGATTTTTCTTTAATTCCAGGTACTTGAAGGTTAAATGTTACATGTGAGATGGATAATTTAACAATTTGTTAATTCATTTATCTAAGCTGAGTTTATTCTTGTTTGAAGTTTTTTGGTATTAAATTTTAAACAAAAGTTAAAACAAATTTTTACACTGAGATATTATTAACATTTTTCTCTAATATTTTTTTTTTTTTTCAGAAATAAAGCTCTATCTACACAGTCCCACAGTTAAAAGAGTTTAAAGATAATAATAATAATAATAATTGAGAATCCTGATGGTATAATTACCTAGGATAGCTTCACAGCAGTTTCTGTCTTTTTAAAAACATAATCTATCCTTTTCAGAAAGTAGGAAAGTATTTCTGAATTATAACCACAGGCTCATGAACAGGCCTGACTTTAGCAATAAATAAATACATGATGAACCTTTTTTTTGGGGTGGAAGGATATATGTGGTCTCAATCTTACATATATATGCAGTAAAGACGAATATAGCTAAAACACAAATACTAGGGAAAAAAAGTAGGAAAAAAGCATATATATTTGTGACTATGATTTTTTTTTTTTAATAAACTTACTTGATCCCTTAGGTGTGAGTGAGGTGCAGTACCTGCTTGCTGAGGGTGATAGCAGTATTGATACTGGCCAGGTGTTTCTGACTGTTTGATGGAGTTCTACTGTATGTGACAGCGTCAGAAGAAGCTCCTGACTCTACACCAGGGCCATGTGCCTGCACAGTAAGACATATGTCTCCATATCCTCCATCTTCATGCTCTCATCACCCCGAGGTGAGAACCAGAGCTCCATGTCCCTGTTTAAACTGATTTCCCTATCACAGACTGTGTTAACTAGACTTGTAAACCCACACAATTTATCTCACATAACGTGTGAATGTCCTCTCCCGTAATGGGACTCACATTGTACACTCCTGTTTTCTCTTAGCTTTTTACCATAGATTTTCCACAAATGGGGAAGTCCAGCACCACTCATCTGTCCAACTTTCTGCTCTAGGACAGGTATACACATGTTACAGAGCTGCTATCTGCACAGCTCTGAGGTGAGGATTAGAGGAAGGGAGATGAATAAGTCTATTACCCTATGAATTCATGCTCCTAAAACTCTTAGTTATCTTTCCTTTCCTCTTTACTTTTTTCTGCCAAACCTCAAAATGCATGCCCTGGCTTTCAAAGTGCAAGAAAAACAATACTGCGACACAATTCTCACTGTATTGAGAATCACAGAATAATTCTTTTACCTTTTTAGTTGTCTGGAGCCTAAAAAAAAGGTGAAGCATTAGTGAGAATAGGTATGCTTCCTCTTCTCACATGAAGAAAGTCATGGTTGTGATAACACCAAGTACAGGATCAATCTGTTACTACTTCTAAGGTGTTTTACTCTAATCATAAGTGTTTTGTTCTGTGTTGCTTTGTTTTTCTCTATGATTTTTTTATTTCTTTCTCTCTTGTGGAAAATCTTGACAGTATTTCTACTCAGATTATTAGTCCTTTTTGCCCAATGCTTGTACCTTGATATACCTTTCTTTGTTATTACCCTGCCCTTTTTCCTGCTCCTTCATCTCATTTTGGGTATTTTACTAATGCTTAAGGGAAAGCAAATGCCCCAGTTTATACTCACATTATCATGTGACAGTGGCACTGTGTGAACTGGAATTGGCTGCCAAAGGATTCTGGGGTTCCAAATCTGGCCTTGTGTCAGTGGATACAGCCCAGCAAGACTTGCCTGAGCACTCATAAGCGTTTGATCACAGTCAGTACTTTGCACATAAATCTGAAGGAGGAAAAGAAAAGATTTAATTTTTTTGGGGGGGGGGCATGGAGGGGGGAGTTGGTTTTCTTCTGTTAATTTTCTTCTTTTGGTAGAAAAGAAGGGGATTGGTACTGTACTGGAGGAGCTGGCATTAGAGTAGGGTAAAGAAAAAAGATGGGGGAGGGAGAAAGAAAAAAGCTGGAATAGGGCCTTGGAATATAATTTTGGTGGACAAGAGAGTTGTGACATGGTAGCTGTTCCCTTTGGGTCCTAATGAAAAATGTAAAACTGACTCCATTTGGCCAACTAGGCTTTGGGATGTGAGGGATGCACTGAGCAACTGGAAATGAAAAGTAAGCTGTATCTGCACTGCACATGGAAGTGTAGAATTGGAGATATCCAACACAGGTACTCTGTCATACAGCAGTGAGGCATCTGAACCTTTTTACAGCCTTAAAAACCTTGTGCATGGTTTTCAATTAACATTAGCTTGAATTAAAGTTGAGCCACAGCTTCAGGGATACTTTGAAACCACATTGAATTCAGTGGGTTACCTCCAAGCACACCAGCTTCAGACTCATGGATTCAGGAAGTTCCGGCATCCATGAAAAACATCCTACCTCCCAGATCCAGTACTTGCCTCACTCTGCTTGTAAACAACACTCAGGAAATGAGAGTATCTTCTCCGCATGTACTGTCCAAGCTCATACTGTTGCTGTATGCCAAGCTGTAGAAGTGACAGAAGAGTGTAAGAAGCTCAAGAAGTGTACTGTGCAACTATTCCTATAAACCAAAATTTAAATAATCTTAATAAATAATTTTGAGAAAGATCTTAAAATATTTCATTTCTAAAGGGGAGATGGAAAGAGAGCAGGAGAAAAAAAATCAGTAAAGTTACTGTGTTGACAGTTATTTTCTGACTTGCACTCTGAAACAAGACCACTGTGTGAACATAGTCTCATTAACACTTACTTTCTTTAGCCATGGGGAAAAAAAAAAAGAAAAAAAAAGTAGAGAAAAGCTGTTTGTACTCAATCTACATATTGCATGCAAATGGAGATCGTTACTATTCATCTCTGAAACTCACATCTTAATGAGTTAAGCTGAAACTCATATCTTAATGGACAAGTAGTCACAGTCCCCTGTGCGTATGGCTGTAGTTTAGGTAGATGCCGCTTTCTGCAAAGGGACTTAATTAGGAAGTAGCATGTCTGTAGTGATCCTAATGCATCCATCATAGGAAAAGGATTGCATTTTTCACCCTAGAATGCCTGAATCCTTGCTGAGTAAGTACTAAAGAAAATAAAGGTGTGATGTCCTTGATTAGAGAGTCATGGGAGTTTACCTTATTTAAAAGAGGTTATCAGGCAAAGGGACAGTATTTGTACTAAAATAAATGAACATGAATTAGCCATGAGCATACTTGAAATGGAAATTGGAAGGACCATCGGGGTGAAGTTCAAGAACAACCTTTCAGTGAGAGCAATGGAAGCAATAATACCTGACTAGTTTGAAAGCAGAGCTTGGTAAATGTATGAACGCAGATCGTATGATATGGCTTTTTGCCATGGCAAAAGACTGGATTTGATTGCTTAAAAGGCCCCTCCTATTCCTGTGTGATAAGAGTTGTCATATTAAAAGCTGCTTATTAATTAATGTTATCTTCACAATACGTTTTACTGTAAATGTTATTTGCCTACTTACTGGTCATATGACAAGAGTGGGAAGCGTGGGCCATAAGGATAATATCAGATATGTCTTCCTGGCAGATACAATTTTTCATTTTGTTTTACAGTAAGCTATGTAGTTGTTTATCCAAGCTAATAAGATTAGCTGAGGGACAGGGTTACTTAAAGCAGGTACAGAGATGTCCCAACAAAGTTGTCTAGTTCCTGTTGTTTTGCTGGCTCACAGCAAATTAACTGGGAGTGCAGGCACAGCAACCAGCTGGCTATGAGGATATGTCCAGGATATGAATCCCACAGAATAACACCAGTGATTCCATGCAGAGGCTACACTTTCAGCATGAGCAAGATCTTTTTTGGGAAGACAGAAAATCTTGAACAGAAGACTTTGAGTAAAAGTCCTTCATGCCTTTGTGTGTTTTATTGCAATGGTTAATTGCTATCTACAGTCTAAAACTTTTGATTCTTAATTCTGACCTATGTCCCCAGCTTTCAATCCCTGGATCTTGTTACCCTTTTGAATGACACATTCCTCGCAATCACAAATCTTACTCCCAGTAAGAAAATAAACAATAAAATGGAATCAAGTCACTTAATCTCTATGTTAAACTAGCTAGATGACAGTTCTTTACTCACACTGCCAAATAGGTTTTCTAACCTTAGCATGTTTGTAGCTCTTTGCTGAACTTTTTCCAACTTACCATCATCGTTTTGTAAAGACATGACATGAGAATCACATGCAGTGTCCCTGTAATGGTCTCAGTGTTTATGATCTTACTTGTACATGGTGTTTCCTGGACTAAATTGAAATATATTTGACTTTGCTCATTTAATCATTATTCTGCACTGGGATCAGAAGTACAGTGATTATTCATTGCTTCCCGAAGTCCATAATTCAGGTTGAAATAGACCTCAGGAGGCCTCTAGTCCAACCTCCTGCTCAAAGCGGAGTCAGCTATAAGGTCAGACCAGGTTACTCAGGGCTTTATCCAGAATGCCAGTCATGGCCCAAAATACGTGCATGTGATCGCTTCTTTCAGCTTCTGGAATTGTGCATAGGGGTTTCCTAGGAAATATGCTAGGCCTAAGCTTCTGCCCCAACTTGCTTAATATGTATGTTGTTAAATCCTGACACCTGGGTCTTGAACCCCTCCAGAGCTTACATGGCCTGGAGCACACTGGCATGTAGCGCTGAACTTGTGTAGTGTACATGTGAAATGATTGAGTCATAGCCGAATTAAGGTATGAGAAGCTGATCTTAACCACCTTTGAGACATTCAGTGTTGCTTTCTGCCTGATAATGAGCTTTGCTGCAAAGCTATTGCTCCT
This sequence comes from Anser brachyrhynchus, assembly GCF_964034855.1. Classification (NCBI taxonomy): domain Eukaryota; kingdom Metazoa; phylum Chordata; class Aves; order Anseriformes; family Anatidae; genus Anser; species Anser brachyrhynchus. The sequence continues at coordinate 46,177,658 of NC_137695.1, read as the reverse complement.
TTTTCTCAAGGGAGGTGGTGCGAGAGGAAGTAGGCCTGAACTTGCATCAGAGATTGGTGTGGCTTCCCGAGAACAGAGCAGAGGAGAGGCCCTGTGTGCTGTTTGTTCTCTTCTGATTTTGTTGGAGACCTGGTAAGTGACAAGTTCTCCTCAGAAAGAGAAACATGCATTGTGCTGGACTTGCTGGATATAATATGACGAACAAACATACTGTACAGCAGCCTCACAGAGGCACGCACACTGAGCAGTCAGCAAATACGTGCACATTAGCCATTTGTCTGGGACTTTCAGGCTTTTGGCACATCTAAACCACTTCAGTGAGGCTTCTGGGTTCCCAGAATACTGGCCAAATGACTAGTGCATTTTTTGATACAAACAGCTTATCTTGGGGAAGAAGGAATGAAGCACAGACACAATGGACAGTGCTGGTGGGAGTGGAGCAGAAGAAGGGTTAAAATCTCCTAGTGCTCCCATATTCATCTGGAGCCTGATAGTACAGGATATTTATGTGATAATTCTGCTAGAACTGATCTTAGTAGTCATGGCTAGGAATCTCTGCTCAGCAGAGACTGAGGGTGGTCTGTGAGTGCTTCCACCACCTTGTTCTGCAGTTGGTTAAAGTTATGTGTTTAGTTTCATGTGAACTGTGGTGCTGCCAGCACCTGTCTCCTCTTGGAAGACCCCAGTCTACAATGAAATATCTCAACATGTGCTGCTATTGGACCAGAACAGGCCAACTCGGTGTCAGTGAAATCGGTGACTACTCGCAGCTGTAGCTTCCCAGTATGTTCTTTGTCTGTCCTACAAGAGATCTGCATGTACCAACTTAATAGGGGCTTTCTCAAGTTAAAACAAAGTGCTAAAAAACAAATATCAGCAGACCATGCTCTAATATTTCTGTATTTTGGCCCTGGTAAACAAACACACCTTGGTAAGCTGTCCATATCCATGCTGCCTTGCAACTTCTTTGTGTTTGTCAGTTGGAAAAAACTCCTGTGGGGTAAGATCACCGTGGCGAAACACCTGGTAAAATAGACAGAATTCCCGTCGTGTTACTGGGCTTTTTATGGTGGATATAGTTAGTGCAGTCCCAAGGATTATGCAACGATAGAGAATACTTTATCTAGCAGACACTAAATATATTCATGGTACTTATCTTGGATCTACATAACTACAGTACCTGTTACTAGACAATGTAACTCCTGTTTTTTCCTGGCATTTGGAAAGCAGTTAGCTCAAATAAATTTTTACAAGTTATAAAAAATTTATATATTTTACAGAGGTAAAATATATATTTGTGGAGGTACAGACTACAACGGTGACAGACAGTAAATAAACAGAAGCATATAAATAGTTTTCCAGGAATATTGGAACATTAATATTTTCGTAGGACTAACTGGGAGTTCAAAAGGAAGAAGAAAAAAACAACAAAACTATTGCTCAGCAGTACTTTGAGCAGTATTTTGAGTATTAAAACAAATTAGTCTTAAAAAGCCACATTGACTTTTTCATCACAAGAGGTGATGACTTGTCATCTAATATCCAAATACAGGCTAAACTATTACTTGGAAAACACTGAACATGTTACGGAATTTCACTTCATACAAAAGATACATCTATAAAGATGCATGGAGATTTTTCATTCCTGTGATGAATTCTCTCATTGCCCAGCATAATTCCTGTAAATATATGTCATAAAATTGTAAAATTTTACCACCAGATTTATTTACTTATTTTATTTCTTTGGCCAAATAGGTAAAAATAAAACTGAATGTTCAGGAGAAAAAAAAAATACAAGTGACTTATAAGCTTGTGCGGTATTCAGAACAGACCAAATTCAGGCCTCCTGCAAAGAACAGTATGTCATAATCATTGCAAATAGCATTTGTTTTACAACACGGGTTCTATGTTGCATATTCAGTGCCATTGTACACTTGTTTGGGTTTCACATAATTAAATTTGATTACTTGTTAATGCAGTGAAACCAGTAGAATAGCAGAAACTCTTCTATGGTGAAGAGGATTTTGTTAATGCAGTGAAAATAGCTGAATAGCAAAACTCTTCCAAGGTGAAGGGGGTTTTTGCAGGCCATTGAAATTTAGTTATGAAATCCTATTTTACAATTTAAAAATAATGATATGCAATTTCTCTCTTATTGATGTAAAAAAAATAATTAAAACAAATAAACAAAAAACACTCTTAGTCATTCCAAAAGGTTACTTTCAGTTACTTCCATCCAGGACTGCACAAAGGAGATAACATTATAAAATCTTATTTAAAAAATGGGGATTGCTTTTTGTACAATGTAACAGTGAATTCTGAGTATGCAGTACACACTTCAGTATTCACAAAGTACCCCCTCTCCCACACTCCAGAACATAAGAAGAGCAGCAAGTGACAGGTTTGAGGGCCATTTATCCATGAACCATATACTTACTACGGACACAAACTTCAGTTTTCTTTTTGCTGTGGTTTGGTGAAGGAAGACGCAGAAAAGGCAGAACGTGAAGCACAGGCTCCAGATCCCACACACCAGCTGCCTTGACCTCATTCTGAGGGTAGCGTTCAGTTATTTTGCACCCTGGAGCCCCTGGCTGAACGTGGTACAGTAGATATGTGGCTTAGAGGGGAGGAGCCAGTGGTGCTTGGTGGCGTCCGAAAGTGGGCTGTGTTTTTGCCTCTGCCCGTGGATCCATGACATGAAAAGTGCATTTGGCACTAGCACTCAATTTCTGTGTCCCACGTCTAATGGGAAGCATAATTTTTGAGCTCTCCAATTCCTGTGCAAGGCACCTGCAATACAGGTGAATGTAAAGAACTGTACATTGCCTTCTATCAGTTAAGTTAGGATTTGGTATGAGTCAGCCTTCTCAAAAGTGAAAATGCTGCAGATATGTTGTCTCTTGCTATAACAATGCTCACACAGTCTTCTTTGAAAACTTTGAATTAGAAAGTGAGAGAGTATGGTGCTGGCAAGTGTTCTGTAATGAAGGATCTCTGGAGTTACCAGTAGATTTGGCTGTGGTCTTTAGCAGAAATAAATATCAGAGGACTTTCTTGCATGGCAGCAGGGATAAGCCTATACTGACTGCAAAAAATAAAGATATGTCTATGAACTTTTCATCTCTATAGTAGGTCCATTATGTGCCTAGTGACAAAGTGTGTGCCACTGTTTTCTAAAACTATGCCTAAAATTTCACAGTTAGGTAAACCTTTGATTTTCAAATTTCTCTTGCTGCAGATGTTATTGTTTATGCATTGTTTATGCATTGTTATGCATAAATCGAGAGTTGTCTCTGTCATTTCCCCTATACATTTTAGATAAAGAAAAAAATCTAGCTCATAGACAGTCTCGCAAGAGACAGAATTCATCTTACAATCTTGGTCTTAGCATGTAGGTTCAGTCACAGTACCGTGTTATTAAAAGCCCTATTAACATGTAAAAATTGAGGGTGATTTCTGAGTGATCAAAAGGTCTCTGTATGTAAGAATTTTAAAGGTATTGCTGAAAAAAATCTTGTTGCTACCCCAAAAGATTATGTAATCTCAAGCTAGTTTAAAGCACAAATAACAAACTTTCCCTTGTAATTATTAAATACGGGATTGCCTAGAGGGATCAGTTCTCTTTCCTGAAGTAACAATGCCATAGCTTTCACATGTCAGAACTGAAGAGATTCCTATATGAAACATTCAGAGGTCAGACTTTCTTGGTGCAAGATGGTTCATATGTCATTTTTGCTTTTGTGCCTGACAAGTCTAACCTATTCATGCAAAAATAGATGGATATAGGGAGTTGCTCACATTTGTTGAGAAAGAGAATTCTTTTTTTATTATTATTATTTAATAAGAGCCCTCAGGGAGATGTGGGTCAACTGATTAAAGCTATCCACACTCTGTATGGTTTCCTGTCTCTCTTGTCTGTAAAACTTCAAAAATCTCTTTGAATTGACTGTGTGCATTGCAGTTTCTAGAGGACATGACATCTGAAGACACTCCTAAAATACAGTGCTTTGCAAGGCAAGTTTTTTTAGTTATACAAACTGGTATCAGTGAGAAAAAAAAAAAGAGAGAGAAAAAAAACGTTTTCGGAATTGCAGGGCTCCATTCAGGTTCTTCAGATACTGTAGATAAGTCTAGCGGGGACATGATACATGATAGGAGCAGAAAGTTTTAACTTTATTCTTTTCCAAGCACTCATTGTCTCCCATGTTTTGTGAGATTTATGAAACAAGGAAGATAAAATTACTCTGACTTTGGAGATGACAAAACATTAGGGTAAAATCTGATCTTGGTCCTGCTGATTCAGTGGGAAGAGACATATAAAGTGTTGGAGTTATTTTAAAGTACACCAGGTTGGTGTAAATTTGTTCCTGATGAAGGTTGCAGAAGGAGAATGAAACTGTGCTGCATCACATACCCTCCTTCCTGAGAGTAAAACTCAGGAGATGGAGCTTTCGTGGCAGCTATCTCACATCTGCAGAAATCCTCTGTTGTGGGTGGTGAGTGATGTAAAAACTACAGCTGGTTTCAAAGTCAAGGTAACAGATTCTTTTGTATGCCTGCAGACAGCGTTAAAATAGGAGAAGGTGGAAGAGGAGGAGATAATGATAAAGACAATAAATGAACCTCCCTGACTACATTGAAAGTACAAGGGAAAACATCTCAGGTAAAGATTATATGCCTTTATCTTACCAGTAAAGTTGGTGAAATACTTATTAGATGATGTTAAACATAATATTATTAAGTAAAAGTACACCTTTGTGTGTCATGCACTGTGATATCTGAAAAGTCGGTGTGTTAAGTTATGCTGCTGACTCTTTGAATTGTTTAGGGAATACAAGTTTCATTAATGGACCTTCAGCCCTTCTAAGTAGGTTCCCAGTTTGTTCTGTTGTTTTTAAAAGCTCTTTCATCCAAACGATAAAATTTGTAACCCTTACCCCAAACTGCAATATAAAGAATTTTCTCCTAGATGTGATGTTTGTCCCCCTCCACCATCTTTTATTAAGTGTAGGGTTAAATCTGTCTGGTATTTAGACACAGTATGAGATTGGACGTGTACCCTGATGTGCAGCTTCTCCACTGGCAGGGGGATCAGGAGCAGTGGAAGATACACTGATAAACATGTTAAGAGAAGGCTCCAGTGTGGAATTAGTGGGGGTAGAAGGAGGAAGGTATAGGAAGACTCCAGACTTCCTACCCTGCCTCCTCTCCTTCCTCCTCCGTGAAGTGTACCCTGGTAGGATACTTGCTCCAGCCTCCAGTGTTGAAGTCATGACTCTGTGGCTTTTGCAGTCTTGATATCTGTTTCCACTTCCATGCCTTTTCCGTGTCTTCTCTCCCCAGCTCCACTCAGATCAGGGCTGTGTCTGTCCCTCAGCAGAGTTCAATGTAAGGATGTTTCCTCTGGCTTGCAGTCCTCCTGTTTATCTCTTGCTTGCACACCATGAGCAAACAATAAAATACACCAAGGGCATCATTCACTCAGCTGCAATAAACTTATGGCCAGAACAAAAGAGTTCCAACTCCAAATAATTTTCTTAAAGTTTAAATAGATAGGTATCAACTGCCTCTGTTTGGCTAATGCTTAACATAGACTTCTTTGGTCCTTTATGGTAGGAGAACAAAAGCATGTCATGTCACCATGCCTGTGTCACAGGGACACATTACACCCACCTCAAAAAGAATTCTGCCCTAATCAGATGTACCCTTTCTGTTAATGATTGCAGTGCTGGCATGCAATATTCTCTCAACCCATTTTAAGACTGGGTTAGAGGTATTTTCACCTTCCCTGAGGAGCTGGATCAAGGCTTGTCAGCAGCATGCAAAAAAATAGAGCATCCACAGCCTGCAAATAAAGAAATCTGCAATAGTAACAGGATCTCTAGAGGGCTCTGAATGATGTTTTGATGCTGCTGGCAGGAGCCATCATTTTCCTTCAATGGCATCAGAAAAGAGAGACAGCAGTTGGTGTTGGGACTTGTAAGCAGTGGGGCTGTGGTCATTCTTAGGCCATTCAGCCTTCTCTGGTTGGGTCCAAAGCTGTACTGACATCAATCTGAGATAAAAAACTTTTTTTGCACAGTGGCCAGCTTCTTCTCTATTATATTTATGCAGATATAAAGTAACTACACAGAAGCTGATGGAGTTATTCCAGATGTATTTCCCTTGAGGTTTACACAGCTGTTCTTCCATGGATATTACCCTCAGCACCTTCTGATCTCCATTTTGTGGATGTGTTTATGTGCATCAGGTGCTCCAGATCATCACTCAGTATGATTTCAATTAGCTCTTTGTCTTTGATAGAGTTACACTGGTTTGCAGGAGCTCCAAAATACAAGAGAAGGAGAACACGAAAATTCTTTTCCTCCAGCTGCTCTGATGAAAAAGCATTATAAAAAAAATGGGAAGCTGGTGTTCAGGCAAAAAGAGATCAAATTCCAGATCCAATCTTCATCTGTATTGTAAAGCCCCTTCCTTTCAAATACAAGCACTTTTTCTCCAGTTTCATGTGATTTGTCTTTGTCATCATAAAGCGCGTGACTCAAGAGAAACAAGGCTGATGCAGAGGAGATTAAAATGCAGCTTGGTAGTTGTGTCTTAACAGGTTATGACTTTAACATCAGATTGAAGGTGGCATTATTCCGCTTTGTGGTGATGTTTATTTTGGCCTCAGGCCATCCCTGAGACACAAACCTAAATTCTGCACTGTATAAACCATCTTTATTCTTTTGTTACAAATTCCATGAATGAATTCAAGCAACATTTTATGGACCAGATCACACAACTGGACTACCACTGCAGGAAAGAGGTAAGGTTTGTAGCAAATTTCTAGGACGCAAAGGTCTTTAGACCACTAACACTATCTAATCATCAAGGCTTACTAATTACTTGTATGGGACTGTCAGGCTTCATGTCATTTTGATAGTAGAAGGTAAGATATTTCTTGTACTGGAGGAAGAGAAAAACATTTTCTTCCAGCTAGCCATCATTGCAGCTGTCTGTCTGGGTTAAAGCCAGAAGTGTTTCATCTGGGTGCTAACATAAGTTCAAACAACCTCCCCGTGTTTAATCAAGCATCAAGCTATTGTCCTTGTGTGCCTTAGAATACCTGAGGGGTTTGGGCTCCTGCTTTCTTTAATTTTTAATAATTACATTTAACTTTGAAGTAACACACAATAACTATGATTAAAACGATTGTTCTGCTCAGCTGGAATGATTTCTGATCATGCCCTAGCACAATGCGGCAAGATTTGAAATGTAAATACGTGGGAGTGAAGATATGTTCTTTCACTATTTATTTATTTTTTTATTTCCACTGGAATAAAACAAAAATACTTTATAAAAACACAACCTGAGGTCAAATGCAAGTCCAAAATTTGTCATAAGTATTACATCTTGCTGGTGATGAGTGCAATCTACCTGTGGTGGTAGTTTCAGTTTTGGCACTTAAATCCTGGATTAGGAGTGAAAAATTAATAAATTAGCTGTTTGCTTCAGCAAACTGTTCTCTCCCTCTTCTCCCTTCTCATTCTGCTTCTGTGTTGTTATCATTCTTCAGCCTCTTTGGGTTCTTGGTACTTCTTGTTATTTTTGCTTATGTTTATTTTAACTATTGAAGCATTTTATGCTAAGATATAAGCATACTGTAATGACACATTTCAAATCTGTTTTGGCTATGTGTTTTCTTGAGAGAGTAGTGGTTGATTGAAATATTGACACAAAGATTTTATGAATGAAACTATCAGAACTGTTACAATGGAGGACTGTTATCAAACTGTCAAAGTTCTTGATATTTCCAGTGTGACTTTTATCAGTAAAATTTTCATTGACTTGCCAATATGGTTGTTATAACCAAATTATATATGTTTCAGGGCATATATCTAATTTGTCTCACATTAAATCAAACTAGAATAAGTACTAAATATCAGGGTGATGGAGGTTGAGAAGTTTTGGAGACAAAAATCTTTAATTTGCTGACACTGAGTTGCTTCTGTCAGAAATTTTAATATGCTTTCTAATATATGTATATATATATAAAGTGATGTTCCATCTTCGTACCTACTATGTTGTCCATATAAAGTACAAAAGGTGTAAAAGTGTATTCTGCAAAACTATGGAACGAGCTTTCCGTAGGGCAATAGCCAAAGTGATGAACAGGCAATTGTGGCAAGTAATCTGCTGTTTTTTTGGGGGATCTTTTACTCGTACCTCTTGTTGGCAAGGAGGGTAAGTTGGGTGGGTGAGTCAGCTTCAAGAACCCATTTTCATAGAAAAAGAAGGGACAGTAACAGGAAGATAGGCTTGAATTCATGCAGGGAGGTGGCCAAGGCCTTTGTGAAGTGCTTCCATCACTGAGACAGATTAATACTACCTTCAAATGCTGATCATTCTTGGAAACAACCAAGCTACCCAACAATTAGTAGCTTAGTTGATAATTATAATGTGGGTTTAGTTTTACAAAGTGTGGGTTTACAGGTTTGATTTATAACATGTTGGCCTTTCCAAAGAACTTGGGAAAGTGCAGCACCAAATACACGTAAGCCAGCCAAAGTACTTTGGTTAACTGTGGTACAATCCTCTCTATTCTACCTGGATAATTGACTTTGTCTTCAGTAGAGGCTACGTGCTCAGGCATGAGTACAAAATGGAGAAGCAATGTTAAAGCTTCAGGTAGTGGAATAAAAGCCTACCCTAAGGAATCCTGAGTTTAACAGATATGTGATTAAGCTCATGTTTTGATTTACATCAGTAGATGGAAGGTGGTAGCCCACAAAAACAAGCTTTGCTGTGATTTACATTTCTCCAAGCATGATAGAATTGGTCAGGTTTCATCATGTGGTTCTTCATGTTTTCCACATAATTGTGAATAATATATAGCATCCTCTCAGTCAAACTGTGAATCTCTTCTGTTTTGTCAGCTCTTGATCAGAGTAGTGTCTTACCTTAATTCAAAGCACGAAATGAGAAAAATGCAATAGTATGAAAGGAAAGTTTATTTTAGTGCAAACCAAATAAAAAATGTATGCTTAAACCCACAAACGAACCAAGTAGTAGTACAGAGGTTAGAAAAATGTTTGCATATATCTACAGACACCTTAGAGAATTATTTTACAAAGGTATATTGCCATCTAGTGCTAAACTCTCATCTGTTCGCTGTACTTTGAGCTAGTGCATTTGCAGTAGATTCCTGACTGACACTTTTATGAGAATCATCAGAAATTCAGTGATATATTGAGAAATGCAGAATAGCAGGACCACAGCCAGATATTAAGAATGCATGACCCCACTTCCAAATTTACATAAAGGTTAAGTTCAATGATTTTTCACTTCTACCGTCAGGGTTGCTGCCAATATAAATTTTCTGTCCAGAAAGAGAGAGTTTGTTAAAGTCGGTTCTTGTTTCAACATTGATATAAGTAATGAAAAAAGTTTTTTTTTTTTTTTTTTAAATATATACTTGTAATATTAACCCTTAGAAAAATTCTCTTTGTACATTTCATTTGTATAGGCACAAGAATTCAACATCTTCATAGAGAGAGATGAGCCTCAATTAATTTTACGAAGTAAGAGAATTTGATTAACCCAGCCTGATCTTTCTGGTCAATGTAGCTTCTTCTCTTTTTACATGTAGGCAAAGAGTTTGGTTGATTTTATTGCACGTTCTTTGCCTCTTGTCAGTAGTGGTCTAACGTAATTACTTTCAAGACGTCTCTTTAACTTCATTATCACCTCATGAAGCAAAGTGTATCTATATCTACACCCTGCTGTTTAATGTTTAGCTTCCTGGAAACAATATTTCATGATGTATTTAAAGGCTCAGTATGGCTTGATCGGTCTCTAAATTGTTAAATATTCTATTGGAAATCTATATTTTACTGTAGTCACTGCATTACAAATACCAAGTTTTGATAATGACATAGGCCGTCTTGGTGATTTTGGAAAAATTGCAAGTAAATGCAGTTTGGGGACTGATATGAATTATTTCCCTTTGGGGGAAAAAAAAGGAAAGGGAGAGATCTCATTGCAGATACCAGAATGCATTTCTAACTGATTTACCATCCTCCAAAACTATGAGACAAGCACAATGTTCTGGAACTGACTTGTTTTTTTTATAAATGCTTCAGAATTATTTCAGAAGTGACACTACTATGGAGTTAAATCAGCAGAACATTGTTGATATACCTTCTCTAGTATCATCTCATCTCCCGGAGACATATAGTAGAAGGACCTGTGTGACTTTTATTTCATGGAGTTCTACATTTGCTCAGTGGTTAAAATTTAAAAGTACAACTCCCCAAAATATGAACTAAACTCTGCTGCTTTATGTATAGTGTATAATACACAGTCCTGTTCACGTAGTCTGGTTACACATATTGAATATTCACTAAACCAAAACCACTATGAACTGGTGACCTTCGAACTTCTGGCCTCTTAAGCGATGGCATCTTAAACAGGACATCTTAACATCATAAGCCACCTCTGACATGAGATTTGTTTGTTTATGCACAGAGGCATAAAGTCCCCTACTAGAAGGGATTTATAAGCGTATTACGAAGAATGTATATTTTTTCCTTGCTTAAATACATACTAGAGCAGAAAGAAGCAAAAGAAGTGAGAAAATATCAGGCAATGCTTATGAACACTGAAATGTCCTGTCTTTTGAAAAAGCAAGACAAAAAGCATATTTCTAATACAAAACATCCTGGTACTTCTGCCTGTTCATAAGACTTCATAAGGCCCTGTACCAAGTGTGGTCAGGAATTGGAATGGGCTGCTTAAAGAAGTGGTGGAGTCACCATCCCTGGAGGTATTTAAGAGATGTGTGGATGTGACGCTTAGGGGCATGGTTTAGTGGTGGACTTGATAGTGTTAGATGATGATTGGATTTGATGGACTTAAGGATCTTTTCCAACCTAAATGATTCTATGATTCTATAATTTCTAACAAGTCAGCTCCAACAAGACTCAAACATTATGTCTTGATGTACAAAGGAGTGTGGGAGACCTGTGGCTTTCCATGGCTCTGATCAGAACAAGAAAATTTTACTGAATGTTTACTCTTTGAAGCAAAATGACTGTAAGTGGGAAGTCTCTTGGAGGAATGTGAAGTCTGGCTTGCAGTTCTGACTAGGCAACTGTTTATTTTACTGTTATCAAATTTCTTTCAAAAACTAAGGGCAGTATTATAATGCTACATGCAAATACATTTTCCACCTCTGTTCTTCAGGAAAGAAGAATTCTTTTCATTGTATTCCTTTCTATTGAATACTAAGAAAGACAAAGTGAAAACCAAAATGAAACTCTGTATATGAGATACACTGAAGAGGTTAAAAGTTTTTTATATCTTTTTCAGAGCTCTTGAAATTTGAATGTTCATGTTCACCACCATTTCAAGTCTGAAAGATGTAGGGCTGTTTAGAGTAAAGAAGACATGACAATAGCTTTCACATATTTAAAGGCTGCAACTAAGAGGAAAGTAATAAACTTGCCTGTGCTGGGCAAGGAAAAAAAAAAAAAACAACACACAAACTGGAATTGCAGAGAGGCAGGCTTAGCTTATACATTAGCAAAACTAAAAATAAGCAGAGTGAAGCACTGCCTATGGAAACTGAAATTTCCATCATTTAAGATGTTTGAAAGTGAGTTATGTGACTTTCCAATAAACAAATAGTTACACATCTGCTGCGTAGAATTGGAAATAAGCTAGATTGTCTCTTGGTGTCCCTTTCACTTCCATTTTTCACTAATTTTATGATTTCAAAACACAAATGCCTTGGCATGTACTATTCACTAATTCTTAGTCTGAGGGAGCTGATGTTCTTTTGGGACTGAAAACTCTTGCAATTGAAAACTTTTGTATTTGGTCTGGGCAGCATAAAATAGTTATATTCTGCTATATTTAGAGACAACTCAAAAGCACCATCTCCTGTGTGCTTTTAATTTCTATGCATTGCACAGTAATGTTTTTTGTCTCTTTCTAATTAACGAAGTTCAGTTTAAAAAAATGAGTTAATTTTCACCTGCTTAATATTTACCTCTATTCTGGCATAGTACTATAGAATATTTGAAGCTGATGAGTTGGTTGAAGGCAATGAGGCCAAATTCAACGTATAGCCCAGTTGCTAACTCCTCCCCATTATGATACAGATAAGAGATTACATTCCCTGCAGACAATTTTTTTTGAGTTGTGTTAATGAAGAATATTGTGGATGCTTCTGCAAAAATGAATTTTCTCCTCAAACCACTTAACAATTCCACTTACTGGTGTTTTGCCAAACACTCTAAGTGTTTTCCATAACTAAAGCTTCTGCAGTCAAATTGTAAAAGATGACAGCATGATAAGAAGAAATCTAGATAATTGTGCATAGTGTGGACTTCATGCCCATCAACTCCATGTGACAGCTGGTCCTCAAAGGTGTGACTGTCTCTAATGCCTACTAGCTGTTGATTTCGATACTGTCAGGCTTCTGGGATAACTGATATTTAGCCTTAGTCAGAAAATGGCAGGAGACTGGACAAACTGTATGTGGAGTAAGCTGTAACATTCTGGAGAAATTACTTTTTTGATTGAAGCCCTGAACTGATTTGCAGACACCTGGCTGGAGTTTAAGACCACAGTTGGTTTCCTGTTTGATTTCTGATGTGAGCTTTTCGAGGCAGTGGAAGCAGGGTCATGGGGCCTGGGAAGAGTACGGGCATGCTGCCTGAATGTGCAGGGATGGGATCAGGAAAGGCTGTGATTGCAGTGCAGAGGCTGCTCCTGTTGACACGGAGCTAAGCTTAGCTGCCTGAGAAGCCCAGTGAATGAGCTGGGTCAGGGTGCTGTGACACTGTGACTGAGATCCCTCCATGCTCCAGCCTCGCTAGCTTGTTACTGCTGCAGTTTCAGTCTATCCAGAAGCTAGATCTGTTACTACTGATGAGATACTCTCTTTGTTTAGAGGAAGAAAAGTAGGAAGCATGCCTGCTTCATCTTCCATTTTTTTCCCTGATTATGTATTGCTTGCATTTTAACCCAATATTAAACTTTTCTGTAATTACCATTTTTTAAAAGCTCAGACTGGTGACTTTTCTGAATAGGTCCTCTACAGTAGTGCTCAGAAAGCAATCTCTCACTTAGATGTCCTGAGCATTAGCTGACCATCAGATCATAAAGAAATGTATTCCCCTAGTATGCAATTACATAATTAGAGGCCTTTTGTGTGTGTGTGTGTGTGATCTACTATTATCAGGCAATGCTGAATTTTAAGCTAGATTGCACTGTTTTATGCTGATCTTCACTGCCGAGATCCTTCTACTGGGAGATCAATTTCTGCTTCTACTCACAGGGTAAGCACTCGTGTTAGCACTATGTATAAGACTGTGTGTTACAACAGCCATTGAATTCACTTGTTAGCAATGTCACACTGAAAGTCCCCAGCATACCTCTGTAAATGAAAACCTGAGTTAGTATGAAGATGTTAAGCATGAGAAATAATCATGTTAGGAAAGGTCAGACATTTCAACTGTATTGTTAAATCAAACAGATAACCCTTATCTCCGTAAATGCTGACTCTAACTTTCTTCCCACTTCAGGGAATCCACGGATGTGTGGATATATGATCCTGAAACTGCATCTTTGTTCTTATCTCTACTGCCTTTATGCATAAACATTTCCCTGCCTCCCCTAGTAACACTTATTTCAAGGACAGACACTAGTGTGTAGGTAATAGAGTTCAAAGCGGCAACACCTTTTACCGCTTACACAGAGATGAACAAACCTGCTGCCTGTACAACCTTATTCTCTATTCTCAGAAAGGGGGAAAACCCTTTGGATTTCAAGCCTACAGACCTCAGGCTGAGATGCAGTTCAGCCTCTGGCTTCTTTCCAATAGAACTGCCTGGAAAGCATCACTTGGAGGTTTAAGAGTGGAGAAGGTGCAACTTTGACTCCCTGTGAGTCACGGCCTGAGATTTTCCTGTGGCTGTAGGCTGTATAGCTCAGAGACCTGAGGGCAGAGGGAGCTCTGGGAGTGTTTCAGAGGGAACGAACAGCTCCTCACACCTTAGCATCACACACTTTGCTGTAAGAAGAGGTAGCCTGAATATGCAGCTGGAAGGCATGCTTTCTCAGCACTCTTTGCACCAGAAGTTCATGCTGGTTCGTTTCTTAACATAGTCAGGGGTTTGGATAAACCTTCACCCCTAGTGCTCATTGCTGCCGACTAAAGGTGGTGGTTTTGACCTGGGAGCTTTTTTTTGGTAAGCATAATATTGATTCCTGGAAAGAAAAAGGAAGTTGTCTGATCCTCAGGACCAAAAATAATAATGTCCTTTATGTGAACACAGTCCTGCTGCATTAAGAAATGTCAGTCACATCAGCAGTGTGAAAGTACCCTGGAAACTGTGACATATCCCACTGTTAAGCAATGGGAAAACTGTAACACCTCATACTCAAGGGAGGAAGGCAGTTAAAGAAATGGCTGTTCTAATAGCCAAGGATTTAAGCAAACGAAAGTTCCTTACAAACACTTCTTCATGACATTCTGGCCACAGGAATGATGAACAGTGCGTATGGGATAGACTGCCGCAGTGAAACAGAAATCATAACAGGTGTTTAACAAGGAAGCAGGGTCCCATAACCTCATTTTCAGAGGAAGAACTCCAGTTAAATGGTAAAAAATTTGAGTAGGGATATCTATAGGCTATTCATTTACCTCTGCAAACAGTTACAAGGTGGGGTTGGAGGGCCCAAATGTGCATATGAGATTTGTCTGCTATAAAATTGCTGCGTAGAGACAGTTTGTGCAGTGCTTGAGATACGTTACTCTTTGTGTCTCTCAAGGAATCATTAATAGAAACTAGATAAGAGTAAAGCTCCTGAATTAGCTGTTCATCTTTATAGTATGTCTGATCTCTGCTACTATTTTTTTCTCTAATTTTCAAGTAATACTAGATGTATCCAGCAAAACTAATCTGACAATAGTTTCTATTTACAGCTGGTAACAAAGGTATTTCTTTTCTGAGACATGCCTGTACTGTTTTTGACTGGTATGTTGACCACGACACCAGTATTACTTGGAAAACTGAGGACCTTATCTGGAAAATAAAGATGGAATGGAATATAAAAAAAATATATGCTGTAGTCAAACAGCACATTTGTTGTATTCTGCCTCTGTCTTAACAACTGTTTCTAATCACTTCTCTGACTCAGCTGTAATCTCTATATTCATACATGCTTGTGTGTGCCCAGACACACACATACATAGAAATGCATTCAAACTGTTGGTCTCCACTAGTCCCAGTGACCTTACTTGCAAGAAATTATAAATCGTTATCATATGTTTCTCTGCACCAGAGCATACTTCCTTGCATGCTTCAGACTCTGACATCTCTGATCTGTAAAATGTGTTGGTTGTTTTCTGCTGGGTTTGTCCCTTGAGGAACATGGGACTGTCTTTAATGTTCTTTTGCCGTGTAAAGAGAGCCAGTCTGTGCTGTTCTTGAACTCCAGTGAAAGTGAGGCTGTGGAATATCAAATGTGAGTCTTCTCTCTTTCTGATAATTGCATTGTGCAATCCCAAAATTAATATTTACCTTGTGTATTTTGTAAGAATCACAAGTTAATTAGCCAATGCATAATTCAGTGTATTAATTTTCAAGTTCTGAAAAACATGCATTTTCTGCTGTAGAGCCTTATAGTTACATTAAGGCATAGAATATCTTCCCTGGGCACGTAGAGATGAGAAAGGTATAGTCTATTCTGCAGTGACAACAGCCTTCCACAAGGCCAGCTCCTTACCCCCTTCTAAAATCCTCGATCAGGAAATACTGCTGATGTAGACAGTCAAACATTCTGATAATATGGGTTGTGGCTATAAAAATGTAACTGGGATTCTTCCTGTAAATACGAGATGTTCCTGCATGTGAGTGAGGGAAAAGAATGGATGAATAAGTAGGAACAAATACCTCTGAAGTGCTACCCCTTTCCAAAGTCTTCGCCATTGAAACATTTGTGATTTCATGTGGTATGTGATCCCTTTTCCCCCTGTCGAATGGGATCCATCCAACAATCTGATCTCATTCACAATGCCTCTGTAGTCACCTTCAGTATCTTGTAGCCTATTTTGTGTTAGTACAATATACAATGCATTTCCCAAAGCACCAACTTGTGATTGCTTTTCAGACAAGATGTATGTTCTATCAAAAAGAAAGGATGGTTTCCGGGAGGTAAAGGGGAAATAAATAGCATCAGTGTTGTCTGCTAGATGCTTCTGCATGGGCCTTTTATCCCCACCAAGCCCTATGCACGTTTCACATCAGCTCTGGTTTGTACCTGCAGTAACCAACCTGTGTTTGTGTAACTAAACACAACACCCAGTAAAGCTTCCAAGCCATTGTACCTTGAACTATCCCCCTTTTGAAATCCACTTGATACAAAATGACCCACCTCTTTCTGCAGCTATTGTGCTGCTAACTTTCCATTACATTCTTTGAAAGCTGCAGCTGCCTGTACAGTACCTCTGCAAGCCGGCGTGGCCTGAGGACGACGTGAGGATCAGGAGGTTACCTTTGTACAAATCAGTGGCATTGCCTATCCAGTCTCTGACTTTGTGGTGAAATGTATGTTGTATTTAAGAGCAGGTCCTGTCTTCCATTCTCCCCTCTTGGCACGCCATGTTTTACAGTCTACTGCAATGACATTTCTGGTTCTTGCCTTCAGTTTCGCGGCTGATGAACTCAACAGGTTTCTCCGTCATGTAAGCCAGTTTTATGCATAAGATGAAGCTAACCAATTTTCAGCCACAGGAGTGAACCACACCAGACATTGTGCCTTCATTCTTTCTCAGGTTTGGAATATAAACTCTCATATCATCTGAGTGTACGTATCTAGTCAGTAGTATTGGTTGATAACTTGAGGGCAGAGGAAATGGATGCACAGCACTTTGGTATTTTCAGGCAATATTTGTGGAGAAAACAGAATAAGCTGAGCGAATTTTTGTTGTTAACTCCAAGCAGGGACAGAATTAAGCAGGAAAACCCAGCCAAATTTTGCTTCTCTTTGTAAATCTTTACAAAAGGTGTGAAGTTGAGGTATCCAGACAGATAATGAACAACCAGAAAAGGTAGTCCTCCACCACAGACTACAGTCTTTTTAAAAAGTGTAGCAAGACTCTCAACACTTCAGGCTGAGGGGACTGTAAATGATACAAGATGGTCCAGATTTGTCAGCTTCCACTACACAATCTTTGCCTCTAACTAATGTTGAGGTTCTTTCCTCGTGTAAGTACAGCTTTAAGGTCTCTTGCTGGGTGCTTGCTTATTTCTTTATATTCACAAAAGACACTCCAATGCTTCCTAGCTCATACTTGGCTGCCATTTGGAAATATCTCTGCTTCACTGAGCTGTGTTATCTGCATTCATCATGTTTCAAAGTCTTTTTTATCTTTGTTTATTGATCTTATTAGCATATTTTTGCAGCTGAAAACCATCAAACAATTACTGTGTGGTGTGATTTCTGTGCTTTAGAAATGGTCTCTCCTTAGTGAATAGCAATACACTGTTTGTCCTTGGTTTTGAAGCATTAGCCAACTGGTAGCTCAGCAGCCCCTGTACTGTATTTTTAGTTGGGTGGTAGCATAACGGCCCAGAGATAATTTTCAAGCTTCCCAACAGTTACAAACTTAAACTTTCTCTCTTGAGAGGGGAAATAACTGATCCAGGTTGTAAGTAAATGCAATTTTCATTAAACAAATATCGGGTTGGTCCTCCCCTTTGTACTCCTCTGAACAGAAGCCTGGAAAGGGCTGTAAGCGCTGCAATTCTACAACATTCCTACAGGAGATTTTGAAAAGCTTTTCAATTGGTAGTCACAAATATTATAGCAAATTTTTAATGCTCTAGCCCTCCTTGGTCATGTCTGACCAGATATGACAATGACTTTGTCAGGCTCAGGTGAAAAAACGTGTCTATCATAACCACAATTCATTCTTCTACGACATGGAGAAAGGTTCCAAATGCAGTGATGAATCTGGTCAACAGTTGTTTATAAAGTAGCAACGGGTATTTTTCTTTGATTGTGGGATTTTACTTGTTGTTTATTTTCTTTTACATATATAACTACACACTCACTGCTCAAGTCATAGCTCTTCTGTTCTCTTTTCATATGGTTGACGCACATCTAGACTGACTGCCTGCTCAGTGATATTTCTACCTTGTAGGACATCCATTAACCATGTTTTTGCAGAAGTTGTGTATGGAGCTTGCTCTCTCAGGACACATGTATTCCCTCACCTTCTCTTACTCTTTTTTTCTTTTTCAGAGACTTTATACTTAATTCTATGCTAACTGTATTTTCTATCTGCCTCTTTTAAAATATTCCTTCTTACTTCTACATGCTGTCATTATTTCATTGTTTCATTATATTCTTTTCAGTAGGAGATATTTTGTAAATATTACAGAGAGTGAAGGAGTACAGCTGGATTAATATGCATTATTGTGAAATGGCATGTGTCAGAAATCAGGAAGCAAATTCCACAAGCAGAGCTACATTAACAAAAGTTATTTCAAGACTAGTAACAAGTTTTGCTGGTCTAGTCTGGAGTCATCGCTATATGACTGGTTTGGGCTTGGATAGAGTTAATTTTCCTCCTAGTAGCTGGTATGGAGCTGGGTTCTGGGTTTCAGGAGACAGTGATGCTGACAACACGCCGATCTTTCAGTTGCTGCAGAGCACTGCTTACACAGAGTCAAGGACGTTCCAGCTGCCCATAGCGCCCTGGAGCCAGGAGGCTGCGGGTGCACCACGAGCTGGGAGGGGACGCAGCCAGGACAGCTGGCCCAAACCGGCCAGAGCCATGTCCCATACTGCATGGAGGAGTAGCGTTGAACAATAAAAGTGGGGGGGCTGGCCAGGGTGGGAGGGATGGCTGCTTGGGGATGGGCTGGGCATCAGTCAGCAGGTAGTGAGAACTGCATTGTGCATCGCTTGCTTTGTACATCCTGTTACGATTACTATTGTCGTCGTCGTCATCATCATCATTTCCCTTCCTTTTCTGTCCTAATAAACTGTCTTTATCTCAACCCATGAACTTTTTTTTTTCCTCCTGATTCTCTCTCACCACTAAGGGGAGGGGATGAGAGAATGACTCTGTGGTGCTTAGCCGCCTGCTGGTTTAAATCACAACGACAACACATCATTGTTTGCTGTTATAATTTTTTTATTCTTATTTATTGTTATAATTTTTTTATTCTTTTTTTCTGTATTGTAATGAGTTTCATGTAGGAAAGTATGACCCTATGGAAATTATTATTGCTGGTTTTGGATTAATTATGCAGTATAAAATCAAGGTAGAATGAAAAACAGGACATGGAGAAACACTGGGATTTGGTAAGAAAGACTCTAAGGAGGGATGATGACAAAAATATTAATAATGATGGGAATTCCTTTGTTTCTACAGAGCACAGAAACTTTGTGGAAGACACTGCTTCCAGAAAGTATTCCCAAGAAGTCAAAAAAGCATTCAGAATTAACATTGATTATTGGAAAATCTTCATTTACATGAAATTTTCCACATTATCTTTCTTTTCTTTCATATTGTCCCCAAAGGACCTACTTCTCCTTAGGGATTCTTGACTATACAGAGATACAGTTTTTTATGTAGTAGTCTTGGAATGACTGGACAGTTTACTCTTCACTAAAAAGGTCAGTGATGTGTTTATGTCTTCATCTTGCAATGTTGTATTAGTATGAGTTTAAAAAAAAAAAAGCCCATTTGTACAAGCAGCTTTGTTTAGTATGTTTGAAAGATTCCATTTTTTTCATATTTATCGATATTTTTTTTTTAATCTCCACAGAAATACGGTTAGTAAGAACACGACCTAAAGAGGTCATTTGACTGCTTAGCTTCAATAAGATTAAGCAGTAGCAAGCCTCCACTCGTCATTTTCACAAAAAATAACTGTCAAGAAGAAAACACCTGATGGTAGAAAAAGGAGAAAAAGATTAGTGACATTAAGTGTATTAAGTATTAATGGATGACATTTATGCTCTCCTAATTAAGTAGGAGGTTTGCTTGGTCTAACAGCACTTATTCAGAAATACACTGGTTTACCACAATGAATCATCTTAAGACACACAAGCAAGGTAAATGGCTCATGTTGATGCTGAGAAAGCCTATCTCATGTGGTTTTAGTATCCTAACTGGCAATACTCACAGAAAATGAAGCAGCTTTTCTGAACTATGAATGAACTCTTCCTACTTTTACATAGGGGTACAGTTTGCCCGTCATCTGTTGTGAACACATCTAAGGATATATTTCTCATAGCTTAAGTTATAGAAGATTCTTCTATTGTCAGCAAAATTTGAAATACTTTACCTGACTTCTGCCCCCATGTAGAGTTTCTCTTTCATCATTTTTAATGCCAAAATCTTGCCAGATGAGTTCAGTGAAGGAACAGGTATTTTTACCACATCTGCATTTGGCTCATAACACGTTACAGTAATGTTCCCTGAAGAAATAGCTGGTGGAAGACTCCAATCCTTTGTTCTGCTTTGTTGCCGTTCTACTTTTTGACATTAAATTACTCAGGCAAGATGTTTCATTTGAATATCTATGGTATAAATTACCAGTGTTGTTCTTCCCTAGCATTTGCTTGACAAATTAATTACCAATACAGTTTTGTGCAGCCTGTGCATTTGCAAGGCTGTGTGAGGTGGGAGCTGAGGGTTCAGCTTGTGTAAATTAATTATAGGTGCAATTGACCTTGTGTGAAAGTGGCTGTGGCACACATAAGATTACGAACCATTGTGTTAGGCTGTCACTGGGAAGCACCTGCTCTTTTTCATTCTGATTCAGTCAGTGTAATGAGTGGGATTGTTTCTAACAAGAGTCTGTGGTATCTCACTCTGGAAAGTGGGAGAGCAAGGGAGGGGGATTAATTTGGAAAGTGACTGTACCTCAGGTGCGTCCATTACCTGATGCAGATGTGTTGAGGAGACTATGATCCAACTTTGTCCCCAAAGGGTGTGGAGTAAATGGCATTGTGGGGATGTTAACACTGGCCTAACTCATCTGCTGTGGGGGATGGCAGTGCTGTGTGGAGTTATGCTAATTTTCCACTCATGGGTGACATGCATCAGTTGGTGGTACCCATGAAGCCTTCTAAGCTCCCCTGATATACCTGCTATGTGGGAAGAAGGAGACTTCTGATCAATGAAAATCAGGCAAGCGGAGGACAAAATGTAGCTAAACATTGGCCTCAGTTCAGAGAGACATCTGTTTAGCAATCCTCATGTGCCTCAAATTGTCCAGATACTTCTGTACTTTGCTGAATTATGACTATCATTTGCCTCCTTGTTTCTCAAAAAAAAAGTTTGGAAATTGTTACATATATACTTTGCCTGCTGTTCTGCTTTTTAGCTTGGGACAGGCGAAAGTTTTCAAGGTTCCTTTTTTTTTTTTTTTCTGCAGATTTCATCATCTTCTGTTAATTCCTCAGCTGAAAGAATAATCTATGAGGTCAGTTGTTTGCTACAGGAAGGATTATTCACCTTGGTATAATTATGATTTCAGGTAGCGAACAAAAACAGGATCAGACACTTCGCAAAGAATAAGTAGCTTATAAAATTTCAGGTGTCCTTGGCAAAAATACATACCTAGTACTTAAAAAAATAAATAAATAAATAAAAAATCTGAGTGTAGCATTTACCTGGGGCAGAATTACAAATACAAACATCAAAATTATAACATGCATAAGCTTTTACAGCGAGACCTGAAATGCTGAACACTGCTGAGGCAAAGTGCCAGTGGCACGCTGGGGTGGGGTGACGCTTTATAGAAAACTTTGGAAAATTCTCTAGACAGGACTTGATTTCTACCTACATCAGCATAAATTGCAGTATGTTTCCTGGAGATGACAGCAAGGGTTGGTGCTGAGATGAGAAGTGAGAAATATCTTCATATACAAAGAGCCCAACACAGTTTTTTTTATTCTTCCTTACCAGACTGAAAATGCCCGAGGTCTCTTTTCACCTGGGGAATTTTCCTTTTAAAATCTTCATTCTGGCTTCCATTTTCTGGTCAAATGAACATCATGACCCCAGCGTGAGAAGGCTGAACGTGGTGGGACTCATATTGACATAGGTGCAGGGAAGGAAGTCGCCTCTGGAGGATTTTCATCCAACCCTTTGCTCAAAACAGGTCCAATCCCACAACATCTCACTGTACCAGCATTTGACCATTCCCACAGTAAAAAAAAAAAAAAAAAAAAAAAAAAAAAGGAAACTTCCTAAATTCTAGCTTGTGGTTATTGCTTCTCCACCTACTTTTTAACTGAAGAGTCTCGCTCCCTTTTCTACACTTCCCATCAGGCAGTTTTAGACAGGAATAAGGTATACCCAAGACTTCTCATCTTAAGGTTAGACAAACCAAGCTCTCTCAGGCTTCTGTCAGACATCACGTTTATCCCCATCTTTGATGTTTTAAATATCTCTACTGCTGCCCACTTTCTGCCAAGCCCCGAAGGCCCCAGTAATCCTGTCACTGCCCAGCCACTCCAGCCCACCTGCCCATCTTTGCCTTCCTGGAGGTGCTCGATGCCTTTTCTTCTCCTGGCTGGGGCAGTGGGATGGGCTCTGGCTGGTGAGATTCTGCCCTGATGGACTCCTCAGAAAGCCCCTGCTGCTCTAAGCCCCCCAAGGGAGCTGCTTTCCCTGCAGGGCCCTGATACACCTCATCTTCTACAAGGGAATCCTTCTGTCCTGCTCATCATCATCTTCTAGGTTTCCATTAATTTCCTCCTCTTCCCAGTAACAGTTTCTCAGATCTTTCCCTGTAGATCTGCATGCGCTGGGGACAAATCACTGCCACTGTTGGGATGTACTAATGTCCTTTGCTGCCATAAAACAAAAGCTCGTGTATAACACTAAGGCAGGGTGTGCTGTTGACCTGACTGAGGGCTGAACCTCCTTCCTTTTCTTCTCCTCTTTCCTGACCAGATTCAGTGCAGGGAGTGGATCAGTAGCTGCCTCAAGCTGAGGCAGTCCCTGTGCATGACTGATGATAACCTGAAGGGCCAAGACCCAGCTCACAGGCGCTGCCCTTTCTGCCTCTCTCTTCCCTCATATTTTCCACCAGGGGAATTCATCTTTGCTGCTTTCTTATGTGGATGAGGGATATGCTAGAGGAGGAAACAAATGGATACCATTACCTCATTTTATGTAGATCATAACTAACTGATACTAAAATGCTGTATGAACACTAGCAGTCTTTGCTTGTTTCAACGAGTGAGCCTAAAGGTGAGAATCTTCATATTGTATTAGATTCCTGCCTCATTGGAGTAAACAGAAATTTTCCTTTGACCGTTACCATTCAACACTCAAGAAAGCAACTAGAATTTTGCTGCTGAATTAGATGGGTCCATAATTAAATATTTATACTGCACAAAGTTGCTCTGAATGTGGTTGTTTCAGAGATTTCTGAAGAGATACCAAAGGGCAGTTTGAACTGCTAGGGGACTGTACAGAGAACTGAGTAATATTTAACAACAAATGAAGTCATGATGGTAATGAAAAAACAGATGAGAGGGAAAAATACACTCGTTCTCAGAAATTCAGCACAAAACCAAAGAAGAATGAAATTATTTGAGGCACCTCAGATATATGTGAGCAGTGTGCTGTGCCTAGCTCTTCCAGTGTTCTTTCATTTAATATGTCCTTTATATTAGTGCTTTAGAATTAGTTTATATTCCACAGGGTCAAACATCAGCATTTCAAATTCAGTAACAACAGTTTAACTCAGGAACACATTTATCATCCTTCAGCTCTGCAATTGTTTAGATACAAAAGTACAGGGAAAAGGATGGCTTTTATTATTTACTTTTTTTTCACAAAACTTGATCAAGAGCAGTTTACACTGAGTCTTTAGAAGTCTATGTGCATTTACGCAGCATAATGCTGCTGAGGTGTACAAATACAAAAAAGTCTTCTCTACCAGGGACAAATCATTACATGTGTTTCTAACTGAGTTTCTTAGTCATCTGATAATAGCTACTTGATTGCTGATATGTGTTAATTCACCTGTAGCTGATGCCCTTGAAAGGCACTCTCAGAGAGAAGCCTTGTAGAGCTATATTGCTGTTTTACCTGCCTTTGTGTTATCTCCAGATGACATTTGGAAATGCTTGAATATATTGATGAAATTCTTTACTGTAAAGGTGGTGAGGCACTGGAACAGGTTGCCCAGAGAAGCTGTGGATGCCCCATCCCTAGAAGTGTTCGAGGCCAGATTGGATGGGGCTTTGGGCAACCTGGTCCCATGGGAGATGTCCCTGCCTATGGCAGGGGGATGGAATTAGATGATCTTTATGGTCCCTTCCAACCCAAAACTATGATCCTATGAAGCTTATCTTCTGCCATGTAGATGATAGGTACAGTATGCCTAGGTCCTTAAGCAATGAGATGTTGCCTGTTTTAGCCAGGGTATTAGCAAGCATTAATTGCTCTGAACAGCCACACCTGTGGTCCCTACCCACATCCTCTGCCCATGGGCCCTAGAGCCCCATTTAAGCTCACCCCACCACCTTCAATTTCATCCTGAGCTATGTTGTGGATTTTTTTTTCCTGTCTCCTGACTGGACCTTCATCATCTGCTGTGGGTGGGTTGTCTCTTGGCTGAGCCCCTTACTTGTACATTGTAACCTTGTCTCCTGTAGCTCCTGACTGGAGTCTTTGCTTGGACACCAGACCTCATTCATTGCTTGATGTACAGGTGGTTACTGAAGGACTCTTTAACCTGTCCCTGGGTCTGCCCACTGTGATTGTGCCCTGTGTGACTGCGCCTAGTTAGCGAGGGCACAGCCTGCACTGGGGTCACCTTTGACATGTTCCTTTTCACACCCCTTGCTGCTCTCTAATGCTTCTTGGGAAGCTTACAATTAAAACTTGGCTAAATGCTCCTTAGATTGCTTCTTGTACCTTGTTTGTAGCGTTGTGGGACTGGTTCCCCTGGTCATTTATTACTGATCTAATGGGAGATCATAGACTAGAGTGGATCCATAGCTGATCCCACATGAATGTTCTAACAGTGGTTCTTCTCCCACATGTGTTCATACATTGCTTTCAGACTCATAACATTTGCAAAGAATCAAATATGATGTGAATTTTCATAGAAAAAAGAAGAAAAACTGAAAAGCAAATGAAAATTGCATTATAGTTTACATGCAGTGTAATAAAGAGATAAATGGCTTATTTTTAAAACATGTATTTTATCACTTGACTGAAATATTAATATAAATCTTCAGAAACAACATTCTCAGCTCACATTTATGTAACACTAATCTGAGTCAGAATGCTGGGGTAGGTGTCTGTCAGGTTTTAGGTGCTGAGCACATACGAATTCTGTGAAGTTTGGCGCTGATGGTGTTCACTTACTGTGTTGCTGATTATTATTATTTTTTTTTTTTAAAGAAGTTAATGATTTTGTGTGAATTGGGGCTGTTTCCAGGTAGATGGGCTGTTATATCAGAACTCTCTCTTCCCAATATGTGTAAAGCCAAAAACTTTGGGAATTCTACATTTAGTTTAGCGAGAACACAAAAAATTACCAGGTGTGCATTGTTGATTTATAGTAACTGTTTTGGGTGAACTCTGATTAAACAAAATGCAAAAATCCTGGAAGAGCAGGGGACAAATGTTTCACAAGACTGTGTGTGTGCAGAGAGGGTAGGTGGCAATGGGCCAACCAAAAACCTGCTAGAAATTGAGTTATACTTCAAAATGAGCTTGGAAATGAATGGGGTAGGGGGTGTTACACTTCTTACAGGCATGTAAATCTTGGTTTTTATATAAGCTGAACATCAGGTTTGTTCAAGGGAAGAAATACTGTTGGATTATTATATGAAAGGCCACATCAGAAATAAGTAAGCCCTTAAAAATTGAAAAGCATTTTGTACCTGAAAGAGAATGTGCCTTATTTGAATTTATAAACAAGAAACGAAAAGTACAAGGAAATGACTTTGAACATTTGGAAGGAAGTGTCTTTTTTTTTTTCTCCTGTAGTCCTTCTTTGAAGAGTTGTCATTTGTCTCCACATCTGGACCTGCAAATCATAAATATATGTGCACATATATACAGTAATATATGCAGCCCGGCAGTATGGTAATGGGCAGCAGTACTGTGAAATATTTATAGAATATCCTGAGTTGGAAGGGACTCCCAAGGATCATCAAATCCAACACCTGAGTCTGCACAGGACCACCCAAAAATCAGATCATATGTCTGAGAGCAGCATCCAAATGCTTTTGAACTCCAACAGGGTTGGTGCTGTGACCGCTTCCCTGGGGAGAACATTCCGGTGTCCAGCCCTCTAAGTGAGGAACCTTTTCCTAATGTCCAGCCTGAACCTCCCCTGTCACAGCTCCATGCTGTTCCCTTGGGTCCTGTCACTGTCACCAGAGAGAAGGGATCAATGACTAACCCTCTGCTTCCCCTATTGAGTAAAACATAGATTGCCATGAGGCTTCCCTTCAATCTCCTCTTGTCTAGGCTGAACAAACCAAGCGATTTCAGCTCCTACAAATACGTCTTGCACTCTAGACCCTTTACCATTTTTGTAGCACACCTTTGAATGCTTTCCAGTGGGTTTGTAGTCCTTATACTGTGGTGCCCAAACTGCATTTAGAAAACTGCATTTAGAACTCAAGGTGAGGCTGCACCAGTGCAGAGCAGAGTGGGACAATCACTTCCCTCTACTATGCTAGATATTCTTAGAGTTGGACTTAAGATCCTTATTCTCTGTATTCTGGAGATGATAACTGGTTAGCATGAGAACTCTTAGTTGTTTTTCTGTAGGTCTTCTGTGCTATCATCTCCTCTGGGGATTTTTCCTTTTGGAGACACATGGCAGTAATGGTTGGTTACCCTAACCTGAGTCATTTGGTGTTTGATATGTTGGGTATATGGTTCATTTCTATCTACTCTTTCTCAGGTTTGGTTGGTGTAGTATGAGGATTCAAATAGCCTTTTTATGACTGGCCTTAATTCTTTTAAGAGCATGCAGTAATGTACTTCTAGTTTAACATAAACTCTAGTCCTTCTCCATTTGAGGAAAGGAGTTGCTCAGGAAGTTGGCAAAGTGAGAAGAAGGGTATTTTACATCTTTTCATGTCTTGCAGTGGTTTCACTAATCAATGAAACTTACTGAACTACTTTTGAGGGTTTACCCTCAAATTTCAAGTTACCAAAATTCATTTTAAAAAAAATCCAATTATATAACATGTAAGTTTATTTTTAAGCATGATAAGCATGATAACCGCTTGAAAAATATTTCTATAAATGATCATGAAAAAACAAACTGTTTTTTAAACTGGGGTAAGCAATGCAATTTTGAGGAAAATCATTCATTTAAAGGAAAAAAAGTTTGGTTAGATGAGATTGACCATTTCCTTTGAATAATTAGATGATGCCTTTCTCCAAGCACCCAGATGAAAAGCTTGCCTAAGGAGATTTTTGCCATTGTCTCCCAGTCATATATGTACTCTGCCCCTATACCTGGCATAGGTGGCTCTCCACCATGGATGTTCTCTGCTGTTCTAATGCCCTTATGCCTATGAGGAGGGGAGCAAACCTGATTAAAACTGCACTTTAAACAAGTTAGCAGTTCTATATAGCCCTGTTCATAAACTGGGTTTGACTCTCTAAATGATCTGCAGTTTGACTCTTATGAGGTTGGTTTCTTCATTCTTTTTTTCCAATGAAAGTTATTTGGTGTTGAATATTTGGGATTGTAATGCTTTCTCAGTAGTTTCTTCCCTAGCAGAAAATAAGTCCTTTCTTATATTCTTCATTTCACTGCTCTAAATTTGGCCTGTGTATTGACCAGGGAACGGAGATTTTGATGGTTTTACTTGGCTGTTTTAATCATGGTCTCTTTAGAAAAGGAAACTTCATTCTTTTGGAAGAATCACATGAGATTTTATGGTATTTTCCTGATAACATCTGTGCTTCACAAAGAGCTACATGTAGAGTACCAGACCAAAATCTTCTGGCATATGTTAGTGATACCACATCAGCTGCCTCTTATTTTAATTCTGTAAATGAGTTAATGAATAGACACTTTCAGTAACTTAATTTTCAGTAATTTGAACTGAATTTTTTAGAAACTTAAACTGTTTAAAATCACTGAAAATTTAAATTACCTAAACTGTTAATTTTTATTTAGTAAGTTGAGAAAGAACACTATTGGGATTCAGGCAAGAGTAGGAGGGATCAATGAAATCCTAATGTCTTTATGGTAAAATAACTTATTTAAAATGTTAAATTATCTATCATCTTTACATGTTTTAATGTAGTATTTCTATGAATGTCTATGATAGTCCCAGTCCCATTTAACTATGCCTCTGACCCTGAAGCCCATCTGGGCTTCATGTTAACTACACAGTCAAAGGAAGGAATTTTACTGTGTTCTGCACAGTTTTCTTTCTTTCTTTCTTTATTTATTTTTCCCCTGAAAGCAGTATGGGGTACTGCCACTGGATATTTTTAGCAATGTGGCCAGTTGCCAGTAATGATAAGCTATCAGCAAAGAAAAGGCTGGGAGGTTTTAGCATTTGGTAAGAGTCAGTGCTGAGAGGATGGATAATAACATTGGCGTGTCAGGACACAGATAGGGAGCTGTAGCCAGGACCAAATCTTTCTATTCTCTACTGCTGTTTGAGACATCTTAATTCCCCCCTTGCTTTCTGTGTGATGAATTAACTATACAGTCCACGGTCAACTGGAAGAAGTCTGTGCAGTGACTAGAACAACTCTGTCCTCATTAAATCCCATTGAGTTGCTGACAATTCTTTCTGAAGCAATTTTGTAACACTAAATTTTTAGGTTTAATCCTTGAAGTTGTCAAACTTGGGTGGCCAGGAGCAGGCATTGAGAGCTGGTGGCTGCACCAACATGCCTGGCACTGTACTGAAGCTGCAGAGCTCCTCACCACTAACCCACAGGGCTTCTGCATGAATCCTGAATTTGGGCAACTGCCTGCAGAGAGGCTGCATTTGAGGGAAGCAATGTAGGAGAAACCCTACTGCAGGTGTCTTCTGCACTGAGACAGTTGATATAAGCAGCCCCAACTCCATCTTTGTCTTGGGAGTTTCTCCTGCCTCTAAAAGTCTGACCAAAGCGGAAGCCGATACTGCTGTTAGCATACCACATGAGAGGCCACTTGTTTCCACGAGTAATTAGTTTCTCAACTAATATCTTCAATTACATTTTATTTCTGAGGATTTGTAACTTAGTATTTCAAAAAGGCAGTTAGAGAGCTTGTTCTTTTCTGAATTAAGTAGTCTGTACTTGATTTTGTTTCTCTTATTAAATTCTATTTAGCAATTTTTGAACTTGCTGTTGCTGGGAATGCAATGAATGTAAGTACTTTGAGACTTTCCTTTTGAGATTTTTCATATTTTGGACAGAGCATGCAGTTGCTAATATACAAATGTGGGAGAATGCTGTGGTCTTGTCAGTGCATACTTCTAGCTCACCACTTTCACTTTCACATTCAGGTTCACTTTTGTCACGTTAGCTAAGCAGTCAAGATAGTTTTGTGTGATGATAAAGTAGTATGTTAAAGGAATTGTCAGCTCATCCCCTGGACATAATAAAACAATATTTTACCATGAGAATTCAAACAATGAGGGGTTCAAAAGGAGCCAGAACAGAAAATCTATTATATATTCCCATATTCATGGGCCCCTATCAGTATGCTCTTTTGGCCAGCTTCCGTGAATGTTGAGGTCAGAAGCAAGAATTGTGGTATGGATGGATAATGCAGACTATGTTCCATTCCTATGACAATCTCTTCAAAAGTGGTTCTTGACAGGATGAAGCTGTTAAGGACATTCCTGTAAGGAAGATGTGTGATGTATAGCCCTTTCCTCCCACTTCATATACCTTTTTCTGTAAGCACCAATATCAAATCATTCATTTTATTTTTGAGCTGATATGGCCAAGAACTAATGTTCTGGAGAAGTTTAAGCTGCATCTGCTATATTCCTGGAATGCTATTAAGCTGTCATAGATAACTACGGGATGTCACATAGCATTTATATTTTACTCACTGGCTTTGTATGTTAGTGTATTTCATATTGTGAATGCTTTTACCTGTCACAGTTCAAAGCTTTGATTCAAATAAATATTTAGGAGCCTAGGTGCTTTGTCTTAAACTTTTCCAATAGGTTAGAAATATGTCTTGATAAACTTCTTGGATTTCATTCAGCAAGGACTGTCTTGAGGAGAACCTTTTAATATTTCAATCTTTCATCCTGTGTGAAACAGGTACACCTAACTATGTAATATAAGTTTAGTTCACCATCAAGTTTGAAGCAAAACTTTTAGTTTCACTGGTTAATACTGATGTATATAGATTTTCATGGGAAATGAAAAATAAATGTGGCATTTTTAAAGGTAAAAATCATGGAGTTTGCTGCTTCATTTCATTACTTAAAAAGTGAAAAAGGAAGTAAAGTTGGTTTTTTTTCTGGTATAATATAATTGACTTCAGTAGAACTATATTGATTGCAAGGTGGCAGAGTTTAAGTAAGTGTCTTGCCTCAACAAAAAAGTTAAATTCTAATACTACTAATTTCAATGAAAAGAAAGTGATCTGACGCTTGTACTTCTTTTTTTTGGGGGGGGTGGGGGGAAAGCTTTCAAGGAGATATGAGATGTCCAATACAATTAGTTTGTCTTCTCCTGAATATGAAAAATCCTGAAAATATACATCCCGAACAGCATAACTGCAAATTCCAAACATAAAAACTAGTAAGTACACAGACTTTGTTCTTTCAGTGTTTCACTTTCTTTCTTGAGGCAAGAACCAGTTGAGGGAAGACTTGGTTAGAGTGGAAAGTCTAGTGAGATCGTGTTGCATTTAAACAGGCTGCCCAGGGAGGTTGTGGAGTCTCCTTCTCTGGAGATATTCAAGGCCCGTCTGGATGCCTACCTGGGCAGCCTGCTGTAAGGAACCTGCTTTGGCAGGGCAGTTGGACCCGATGATCTTTCGAGGTCCCTTCCAACCCCTACAATTCTGTGATTCTGTGAAAGAGGATTTATCAGACTACAGTGTTTGCCTGTTTCAGAGCCCTAGTAAGGGCTTTCACTGAGACAGTTTCACAAAGTTTAATGTATTTAATAAGGTGACATATAACAGATTTGGAGTTGCCATTGATAAATACAATTCCTGCAGTAGTGCTAATATACGATGATAATGCTAGCAAAATGCTATCCTGGGTATTCCTCACCAAAGGATGAAGG
Source organism: Anser brachyrhynchus (assembly GCF_964034855.1). NCBI lineage: Eukaryota > Metazoa > Chordata > Aves > Anseriformes > Anatidae > Anser > Anser brachyrhynchus. Next base: position 46,146,373 of record NC_137695.1, on the reverse strand, counting down.
TGCAGAGCTCACGAAGAAGGTGTTCTTGTCTTGGAGAAGAAAGGGCATAACCTATTCTATGTTTCTAGTTTCTTTCCCCTCACCCCCTTTTTTCCCTTCAGTCTAACTTCATCTTCTCTTTTTTTTTTCTTTGTACTCTGTATTTTATTTTTTTCTTCTGTCTTTATGCTAACTCCTGATGCTCTTATATCCTAACCTTATCTCTTCCCTTTCTGGGGTGATGTCTCGCATGATTTGGGTGAAGAGTTGTCATATATAGTCATATATGTTTAGGATATACTTCTTTAAGCTCATTATCATATTCAGGGGTGTGAACTTAATATTAATTTTATGTGTAATGGAGCAAAAGGTTTCACTTGGGCATCGTGGCCCTCAAGATTCTGTTCTGCTGCCAGAATGGGGCTGTCCCACCAACACAAAACTCTTTCCTTCAGCAGCCTCTCATACCAAGCTTGTGGACCTCCATCCACAAAGTTTGTAAGAGATAAAATAGGAAGAAGCTGCTCAATTCCCTTTTGCAGAAAGCTGGTGCTTATCAGTGACGCTAACATGTCTGGCTGTTCTCCATGGAACGTATGCAAACACTTGAAGAAGGACCCAGTGTCCAGAGAGATCTTGGACTTTTATATTTTGCTCATCATCAAGCACTATCCAAAACTGGGGAATGTGTTTGTTTTTTCTTGCCTGCCTTCAGTATAACTGCAGTAGTGAGGAAAATCTCAGAATTGAACTTTATCTATATCACTAAAGAATTTCGCCTCCCATTCCCCGTAAATCAGTCTATAGGGGCATGTCTTGCAGATGATCTACCAGTGACCAAACATTTCATGCAGCTGTCCCTATATCAGACATTCAGGTGCAAGGAGCTAACATCCAATTTTGTTTGCTGGACGCTCAATTAATGGAAGCACTGGTTTGATTTATAGTTGCATAACTTTATGAAGAGAGAAGTCAGTGCCATTGCATTCAAACAAAATAGCCCTCTCATTTTATACGCAGGGCTACAGCCAAGTGCCCAGTGGGTGTTTCATTTGTATTTATTTCATTTACCCATCTTTTGCATAAAGATATCACCATTAATTTGATTTGTCTTTAATAATATAACTTTTATACTGAAATAGTAACGTTGGTACTGGATCAACATGGAATGTGTGTACTTAGTCAAAATCCTGTAGTTAAAAAGAGGTAATGTAAGGTGTGTTTTTACTTTTTACAAACGCTTAGGAACCTTGTTTGGGCAACTGAGGGTTTAGAGATATTTTTGCTGTGCTGGGGATAAATGTGGACTCCTGGCATGCGACTGAGTTTGAAATTATGAGAGAGGACTCTGCTTGTAACCTCAGAGCAGTAAATGTTACTGTTCATCTGAGAATCTGCTTTATGAGAATGGTGCAGTGGATTCTCCATCCACATCAAGTTTTTTTCAAAAGTTTGAGCTCGTCACTGAAATTCTGTGTGTCTATGGAAAGAAGTACAAGTAAATATTTGCATAGTTATTAGGTTTTGATTTTTTTTTTTTTTTTTGCAATAAGTCTGTTGCAGCCTGACATGAACAAAGGTGGAAAAATGGACTCAGGTCCACAAGGTGTTGTGGAGGCTGAAATACTTTGCCCTTGAGATTTTGCAATGTGATTAACAGCATGGATGTATCTTCTCTGCTTTTGTGATGATGAGCCTCGACAGGTGAGATTTCTCTAAGCAGAAGAATTGTAAAATCTGTCTGTCACTTTTTGAGGAGCACTAACTTAATTTTTAAAACAAACACCTGGACATAGAAGTATAGGATAGGAGAAATAAATATTAGGTCAGAGGTAAGCATCTTTTGCCAGTAATCTGTCCTGAAAACCCAACATTTTTCAAATGTAGATTTTGCTCAGACAAGGAAAAGTTCAGAATTGTTTTCTGATAAAGTTGTGGGAGGTAGAGACCATACTAAAGTGATCCACTGATCAATCCAAGATGGTCCCCAGACACAGGGTAAACGTGTTGGGTTCTGCAGCTCTGTGTGGAATATGTGGTTTGCAAGCTGACTGGAGCACTCTGACAGGGAAAGGATTAGGGTTAAGATTGAGGAAGGCATTTCTTTTATTCAGTCTTCCAACACCAATCTGGTAAATACTGGATTGTGGTTTCCATGAGTCGGTGTTATGGAACCCGAGTAACACTGAAGTCTCACAGCCAGAGGAAAATAGAGCTGAGGGTAGGTGTTAATACTGAATGTAAGAGTAAAGGATGTGATTTGTTTGTGAGTACTGAAAACCTATGAAGAGAGGATGAGACTTAGTATTTACATGGGAGTGTGATGATTGTTTGATTTACTGATGTCAGGATCACTTCGATGGATTTAAAGCAAAGCTTAAGGTTGTACAAGACAGAAACAAAACATAGTTTATTGACAGACTATTGGATTCAGTAGAATTAAGACAGGGCTGGTATTTTCAGGGAAAAATGTTGTCTCTCTCTTTGTTGTCTCTGCTCAAATTAATTCTGACACAAAAATTTGGGTTAGAAAGAAGGTGCTGGCAAACCAGCCAGCTTACATAGACCCAGTATGAGTAATATGGATGGAAATACCACCTCTCATCACAACTTGGCAATGCCGGAGGATGTGGCCATGAATATGTGGGCTTCTCCTTCCTGTAAACCTAAACCAAATCTTTTTCTATGGGACTTGTAATCACATGTGCACAGGGAAAAGGGGAGCCTTGTCTTTGATACAATTCCAGTAAAGTAACTGGGTATATCTGGTGTAAATTTGGTTCTATCTGTCCTGGAAGCAATATGCTTTCAGCATAGGAAGAGGAGAATTTTGCTTGCTCCATTTATGGTCTAATAATACTCGGTTATATTTTTGACCTAGTCATCTTGCACAAGAAATGTTTGTTGCACATGAAAACCTATCCAGATTGAATTTGATAGTCATTTCAACTGTTGACAGTTGAACAGTTTCAACATTTGACAGTCATTCAACTATCCAGATATCTAAGAATGGATGCTGGAGGCATTTCTAGAGCTGCTACACGATCAGACATATTGCATAAAAATAAATGTTTCTGTAATAGAAATTTTACTTTAGTACAACTAAAAAAGAAATGTGTGTTATGGGTATTTATAGAGGGATATAGAAAGAAGTTTGCAAGCAGTGCTGGGAATTTGATGGTAGACTACTGAAAGAAATTAAGTTTTCACTCACTCTAAAATGTTAAGGCATTTTGGGAATGTCAGGCAGAAGTACTTTGCCCCTTAAAATGATGCGATGCACCTTTTCCCTGGCAGAAAAAGAATGAAGAAAGCACTTTGAGTAGATGCTGACTGCTGGTGGCAACTTCAGGGAAAAACATGGTTCATCACTACTCAGCACTTGTCTTTTTGACTTCAGTAAGTAATTAAGTTGCAGTGGCCCTTTTAGTGAATCTGAGCTATGCACAAGAGACTCGATGTCCAAAATCCAATAGTGTAGTCTCTTGTTTCCTCACTAATCCTTTAAGGTGCAGTGGGTTGAATGGATAATCTAATAAGAGACTGTAACTGCAGTCAGCTTACTCTTCTACAGAAATTAATCATGAAAATTCTCTAAAATAGAGAGAAAGTAATTTATAAAGGAATAATAAAATAGAGTAGAAAGTTGCTTTATTGGAAAATCAGATTTTGTAAGCAATTGTGCTAAGTGTCAAGTATAGCCACTGTGCAGCAGGTGTATGTGACTGAGTCTCTTGTGTCTGCTCCCTCTAGTAACCACATTGACAGGAATTGCCCTGGGAATTTGGTTTCATGCAGTGAATCATTTAGAAATTTGGGCTGCAGAATCATAAGTGAAGACACATGAGATTTCCTCACTTGCCCAGCAAGTTTGTAAAATAAATAAAAATATAGAACTACAACGTACGTGTAAGTAAAAACTGCATTTGTAGAAGGAAAGAGAAGGTAGACATTGAATTGCAGAAGCTGGTTATTGGGTCAGTTATTAAATTGTTTTTCTCTGTAGCCATATTACACTCAGTGAAGCATTGTCACGCTCATGTCATGAAAAGCTACACATGGAGCATATTTTGCAAGCTATGGAAATGATTAAATACCTGCTTCTCACAACATTTTCACCAACACTTCTCTCTCTGCATTGAGAACATCCCTTCTCCTCCTGCTAGTGCTTCATTTTCACTTTGCCCCAGGATTTAGTCCTCCGTGCCTTGTCCAGCTCATCTTCTGTCACTCCTCTCAGCCCCTCTGAACCTCTGATGTTCTGAGCTTGCCCAGAAACCAAAAAGGGACATTAAATACAAACTACATGTCATTAATACAAACTACATGTCATTCTATAAAGATGATCTGCAGCTTCACTGCGGTTTCTTCACCTGCTGCTTTGGCAGCGATATTGGTGCTCTCTAGCAGCTGGCAGCTTACCATACTGCAGCTCTCTGCAAGACAAATCAGGGGCCAAGGCTCCTCAGCTGTTTTTAAAAAGTGATGGATGAATTTCTCTGGAAGGAAGTTCAGCTAGTGTTGTGCCACTGCCAGTACCAACACCTCCTGAAGTATTATGAACTTGATAGTTTACTGGTAGCAAACTGTGAAATCTTATGTTGGTGGAGATATCAAAATTTTTCAGGGAAGTTTGCATCTGTAGTCATGTGCTCCTCTGGTGCATGCAACTCTTTTTTCCTTTCAACAAACATGCAGGTGGCAACTCCTGTGTCCTATGTGCACCTGGATCAAGAGCTGTTAGTCTTTCCAAGGAAAACAAAGCAGTAAGTGATTACTTTCCTAATTTGCGAGTAGACCTGGGCAAATAGTAGAGGTTTCTGTCACGTATAGCACAGTTTAGGCCACATCTTGAGTGAGGAACAGTGACAGGATGAAAACATTTCACCTAACTCTCGCATAAAATCAATTTGACAAACCTGCCTCAATCATCTGTAACAGAGAAACAGACTTCATTGAGTGTGGAGGTATCACTGAAATAATGGTGATATTTAATTTAAGACTCCAAGGCTCTTTGGGTGAGGTCTCTGAATGTTTTTGAACAGTGCACAGCACACAAACTTTGGTCTGAATGTAACAATAAGGTTCCTGACTGTGTATAGGCAGACTAATGACACTGGGCAGGCACTTGGTAGTTCACTTTCTGGACCAGGTGACAGACCTACAGTTCCTGCCTTTGAGGCAAGACCTCTGCCCTGGGGATCTGCTCTCCCACTAGCTGGGTGAAAATCTGTAATTCTGAGTACCAAGAAACTGAGAGGAAAGAGGAGATGCTTGTGGTTGTTGACCGTACTTGGTTGTCTTGTCATCTGTAGGACATGTTCGTATCTAAAATGGCCACAGATGACATGTAGTTTAGCATGAATGCATTTTATGTGATAAGTCAGTTACAGGATTCCAATACCTTAAGGTTTCATAGCTGCAGATATCTTGGATTAATAACCAGTTTATGTATAATATCAGGAGTCAAAACATACTCAAATTCTTGGATATTCTGATGAATTCTTTTCCTGTTCATTGCTTCTGAACAGTGGGTTTTCAGACAGATCGCTATGTCAGGAAATAGCAATGTTGGTGTTTCAGAAGGTGTGTAAATGTGGGAGGCTTCTTTTGGGAGATTTCTTCTGAGGCCTGGTTGGTTACTTGCCATGAACATGGAACAATTTCTCGTCTGGCTTCTGCTTCAGCTATTGTTTTTGCGTACAATGGGTTGAACTCATTCCTTTTCTAGCTCCAGTCAGTGGAGTTAGTTAGGATTAATTTGGAGCTGTATTTGAACTTTAGCACTCAGGATTAGAGCACCTTGCTATGGGTTGTATTGCTCCTGAGGCTCGTTCTTTATCTGTCAGAATAGTCTTCTAGCAGCTTTTGTCCAATCCTTGAGAATAGTATTGGAGGGAAGCAGGACCATTTGTGGTACAAAAGCTCAGTTTTGTAGGCGTTGACCAGGCCAGGGGAATCTGTGTGCTTTCTGTAGGTCATCATATACCTTGTCGCTATCATAGTGCTGGATTTGAATCAATGCTATTACACTGAAAGGCTTTTATGTCATGGCCAGATCATGCCTGTTTCAATTCCTTTCCTTTTACTAAAGGAACTAGATCTTTGGTCTGTGCCAGCTATTTTCCCCAGAGACATTGGCATCCATCTTATAGTTATGTGTTTTGGGGATTTTCTCATTTTTACTAAAAGTATTTCCAGTTGTATGTTTTCTTTCTTTACAGAACAAAGCACAGCTGTGCTTCGCTCCCTATTACATCTGATTTTAACCGGCAAAGGCAGGACAGCTATGAACGTGTTTAGCACAATGTTAATTGCTGATAGAGAGAGCACTATCAGGTCCAAGACCCTCCTTCTCCTCTATAGCTGTCTGAGAAGGGGGCTCCGGTCAAAGAACTAGAAGCTTTATCCCTCCTATTTCTGTGTGTCTGTGCAAGGGATGGGCACAATCTTTTTCCTAATAAATGTGTTTTCCTTCTTATTTTATGTTAAGGTCTATAACATGAATCACAACATAGTCCTGGTGCCTGTTATACTCCTACTCTGTACACCTACAGCTAGCTCATGACAAACCAGCTTACAAATTACAGCTTTTCCATGCTACTTTGTCACACTGGTACTGGTATTAGAACAGTAACTTATTAGACTGTTCTTTGTAATCCAATAACAACACTAATGAGGGAAGTGCATGAGATCTGATTGAAAGTGATCAAATCTGCCATTGATTTTGAGGATGTCAGGTAGAGAATAAAGGTGGATGAGATATTAATTACATTCATAAAATCAACCATGAAAGATTTTCTTGTAATGAAATGCTGAGGGAGGCCTATGACAGGGACTGTTAGAATGTTACTTTTCTTGTGTATGTAGTATAACTTCTCATATTTCCTAAAGACATCCCATTCAGGAGGAAAAACACATCCAGCCCAGAGTCACTGTCTTCCTGTGTGGAAAGAGAAAACAGGCATATTGTGTGATCAAAAATAGCATTGCCTGACATCCTCTAAAAATATTCATCACACATCATTAGTTATTTTAAATAGCTGGCTAAAGGAAGAAAACACCTCCAACATATCTCAATCATGAAGTATTGACATATTAACATTTTACATAAAAGAAAGAGTTCCTCATCAGCAGAAAATTATAATGAAGTTTCTAAGCATTCTTTAGCAATTTTGAACAATAGACTATGAAGATCCGTTACTCTGTATCCTCAGAGGATACAGGTTTGGGAAATGCCCAGAGGAATTAAGTCAAAGGAGGTACTTGCTGCATTACCTACAAAATGCTGCTTGGTTATATAAGCTCAAAATTTCTGTTAATGACACATGATCAGACTAACACCAAGCAAAAAGCAGCACTGAAGGGAAAATAAGACGATACAATCAATGGGACACAGTTCTGAACCCCAGGATCATCGTGCAGTACCTTTGTTTACTGAAGGAGTGTTTGTTTTTGCTTTGCTTTTTAGCATTTATACTGACATAAACTGAGAATTATGACAGCCCTTGAGGACAGATTTAGCTGTCATCTTATTTCCCTGGATTTTGGAGCCTGGAAGTGAGGCCTCCATAGGTATTACAACTGGGACGGGAGCAGGCAGTTAAGTGTGTTGTCTTTCCTTACTCTGTTTACTTTTCAGCACAGATGACCAAGCTATGAAATGTGGAAATATGTTGCACTTTTCCATCAACCATGCTAATACTCTTTCTTTCTCAACTACTACTTGATACAAAACAAGAAGGCCCAGGGAACAAAGATCACTACAGGAATGTCTGCAGCTCATGGTATCGCAGAATCATCTAGGTTGGAAGAGACATCCAAGATAACCTAGTCCAACCTCTGACCTAACACTAACAAGTCCTCAACAGTACTGGTGGGGTAACAGCTTACTTATTACCCCTTCTCTAAGCAAAAGCCCTGACATATGTTTTAACCCTTGAATGGGGCAAAAATGCTTCCTTTGGAAAACTTTTAAGTTTTATAGAATGGCCTGGGTTGGAGGGGACCTTAAAGATCACCTAGTTCAAACCCCCCTGCCATCAGCATGAATGCCACCCACTAGATCAGGTTGCTCAGGGCCATATCCAACCTGGCCTTGAACACCTCCAGGGAATGGGGCATCCACAGCCTCTCTGGGCAACCTGTTCCAGTGCCTCACCACCCTCTGAGTGAAGAATTTCCTCATAATCTCTAATCTAAATCTCCCCTCTTTCAGTTTAAGACCATTCCCCTGTGTCCTGTTGATGTCTGATTGAGCAAAGATTTCCTGCAATAGCTTTCTCTACATCCTCACTTTGGAAGTGGTCATTGTAATTTTTACTCTAAGAGGTTGACAACAAGGGTTACTTGTGGTCCAGTATGACTTATGTGGCAGGAGTACACCAAAAGGGGCTCTGTATGCAGTGTGATCGTCATTTCCAGGGGTGCTAAAAATATTCTTCAGCACAGATCTGACATTAGGGGACTTCTTAAGGCATCTATCTGATCTTCATTGCTCATAAGACAAGCATTTTTTATTAGAATGTGATGTGGAGTAAGGAATTTAAAGCTTTCATTCTGTTGAGCTTTTAATCTCCTTTAATGCAATTCTAAAATAATAGTTGATTTGAGTAGAATTGTATGTGGATGTTTCCTAATTTTTCTTCAGTTAAAAAATCTCAGCAGACAGATAACACATGCAGAGTGACCTCTGGTTGTCTTTAGCTACACAGTATGAAATGATAATGTTTTTTTCAGGACTCATTACAATAAGCATCTCTTTTGGAGGCAATGTAGTCTAATTATTAGGACAAGGGTTGTGAATTGAAAAAGGCTTATATTATTGGTAATGCTTTTGACTTGCTGTAAGACCTTAAATAAAAGTCTGTCTACAATGCCTCAGTTTTTTTCCAGCCACTTCTTCCCTGTCTTTCTGTAACCTCTAGAACACAGACTGTCCCTTAAAGAAAAAATAAGCCAACTGTCATACGTGACAGCTTTGCAGTTGCAAATAATAAGCAGATGTTGTTTGCTTTTCTTGCTTTTGGAATCCCTAATTCTATGGAGCTGAAATGGAATTTATTCTTTATACAATACAGAGTACAGGAAAGCTGTAAGAGTAGTACATATCCATCCTGGGATGGTAACAAATGCATAGGATGAATGTGCCATTGTCATGCCAGTGATAATTGTCAGTGTTTCCTGATCTGGCTAATACCAGATGAATTAAAAATAATATACTGAATAACTTGACTATACTTCATTGATTTGCTTTACTAATGAAACAAGAAATTGATTTCTCTTAAAGAATGGACAAGAGGAGGAACTCACTGTTTTGAAAAATGAATTTCTGGAGTAACTTACACTTCACATTGATGTAATATTAAGGAAAACATTGTCAATTTGAGAGAAAATATGTTCTATTTCTTTGGCTCCCTGTCTTACTCTTTCAAGAGCTCCTTTTCACAGGAGCCAGAGCCCCGCTCTTCCTGTTCTTATTCAGAAAGCATGCAATGGAGTTTTACTGTCAGCTCATGAAGGTTTAATAGTGAACTGCATAATAGCATAATGTACTTGTGCTCTTATTAGTGTTTGACATCTCTAGCTGTATTCTCTGGACAGCCTCAGAAAATGTTACTTCTGGGCAGCAGAGGTGATGTGAGAGTTATTGCACTTACTGGTCATATCCGAAGTTCTACTTTCTGTTTGTAGAACTGTGTGATGAATTTTCAGGAGGCTTAATATTATCTAGCTGAACTGGCATAAATTTTTATGGTTGTACAGAAATATTCCTCCAAGTGAACTGTCCACTGAAGAATACAAACTGCAGTATTTCAGGAAACCTGTTTCCCTTTAGAAGCGGAGACATAATTCGGAAAAATATTACGCTTATTCTGGAGTAGACAGTACAAAGAGGTAACTATTCTGAGGTAGCTATCCCTCTGCCACTCGCTTCCACCAGTTAGATGTGCTCTGGTGGAATAGCAATGTGCAGTAAGCAAAAAGCTGCAATCCACTGTAATTCATACAGATCTATGGGGATAACCCTATTGGCACGTAAGTTCGACTAGGAAGAATTAGCAGGTCATTCCCCATGTGTCATGTGAGGAGACTAGAGACACATTACCTTCTTCAGCAGCAATTTTGTCTCTGAGGTATATGCTGAGTCTTCCTGCAGCATCCTTAGGGTTAGAATAAAGTCATAAGCATTTCCTGCTTACATTTGTGTAGCACTGAGAATGGGGAAGTATTTTCTATGCTCAGGTCTGTGTTTTATCAATAGGTAAAGGATATTTGTAAGTGGGTCAAGCAAATACAAATAAGGATATTTCAAAGTTTCTTTGGGATCTATGCGCCTGCCCCTAGCTGCAGAATGAATGCTTAAAATGTCTGTGTAGGGTAGTGGTAGACACCTGACTATAGATCAGGTTTGACAACTGAATATAGATCATGATGTAGAGTCTTGGCTTTATTCTTTATACTCACTGGTGCTTTTTCTTAAGTTAGTACTTGGCTGCATCTTTTCTGAAGTTCTTTCCAGGTTTTTTGATAGAACCTAATTACCTTTTTCACTTGGAGGCAAGGTGGCTATTTATATGGGGGTGGAAAAGCACAACAAATGCAGTTGTACCTGAGAAAGCCACAGACTGGATGTACAGATGTGGACAAAATCTGAGCTCCTGAAAGATAATTATGGTTTTGGTGATTTCTCAGTGGGAAGTTGCATCAGTTTTCTTCCTTTTGTTACCATTGTTTGAGGAGCTGTTGTGCTCAAAGTGCTAGTGGATATAAAGTGCTTTAGAAATGGAAAGAGTTGTCTAAGCACTGTTGCTGTTATTGTTATTGTGACAACTCCAGACTAAAGGGAGTAAACTCTTCCCTTGCTATGTTGTAGCTGGTAAATAAAATAAAATGCAGACTTGTCACCTTTCCTAGTGTTGGGGTCAGGTGTTTGTCATCCTCTTCCCTCAGGTTTCCACAGCAATTTTCTGTTGTCGTGCTTCAGAAGTGAAGGACTTTGAGGCAGAATACTTCAGTAGGCTACTGAAAATAGGTGTGTGCAGGTGGCAGTGTATTTGGATTATGAGCTATTTGGGGATAATGAATTACTCTTCCCCTTAATAATCAAGTTGTACAGAATCCAGGAGGGGAAAAAATTCACAATAATCCTGATTATTGTGCTATTCTCCAAAGAATGCTTTTGATAAGCCATCAACAGGAGTTAATAAACATTAATAAAACTTGAAAGCAACAGCAAAGTGTTTGATTCAGAAGTGGTAAGCACTCACCTGCCGTTACCCTAATTGATGTGTGATCTCCAGGCATCAGGGACTGTAAGGAGAGCAGAGCCCACTTCAATGGAAGCTGTGGGGGTGGCCCTGGCAGAGAGATGAAGGCTCACATTTCTCAATATGCAGCGTAATGCTGGCAGAAAGTGACTTCTGTTAGTGGAGGAGTAGGCGTGGGGCTGGGAAGAAGCTCAAAAATGGTTTTGGAATGTGACTGGATAGCACAGCACAGATCAAAGCCTCTGCTCTCTTGGAAAGAGTCACAGGGAAAAACACAGAAGATGGATGGCCCGGGGAGGACATCTCCGGTCAAGGTGGGAATGTGCTGCCCTCAGGTTTCACACAGTTATGAGCAGAGTCTAGGCTCTCCCCTGTAAGCGGTTTGTATTTGTTGCTTGTCAGGCTCTGGAGGGCGGAGAGCCCCTGGCACCAGGCTGGAGATGGCTGGCCAAGGTGGGTGGCTGGACTTCAGGGAGATGGCTGGTGTGGTGGACGTGCTCTTCCCCTCTTCTGGATAGAGGGCAGGTTCCAGCTCAGCTGATGAGCGAACCTCTGGGTGAATGAAGACGGACAGTGAGATGGGATGTGGAACAGACATAGCAAAGCATGAAAGCTTGTCATTTTGCAAACAGTAAACTGTGGCTCATCCTGTGCGATTTGACAGGACTCCTAGACCTCCATGTGATGGATTCTGTTGCCCTTGCAGCAGGTAGTGTGGGCTTCATGGGGCTGGGAGGAAGTCCTGTTGAATGCAGTCAAGAATAAAACTTTAGGCTGAACTGGAGTGGAAGAGGTGATGACTGCAGTACCTACATGCTGGTGCTATCCTACTCAGCTGGTCCCTTTTATTTTTTCACAGTGGTCCATATTTTTTTCAGTCCATAGCTGGGTCAAATACTTCATTTACTAGCTCCTCTCCAAGAGGAGACTATCAGCTGGAACTTCCAGGGCCAATTATTCCCCAAGGGATGAGGACAAAAGGGGGCTTCGCAGGGCAGGGCAGCAGGGCAGGATGTCTCCAGCAAGGGACCATCCTACCACCCCAACAAGGAGCTGGGTAGCGTGGGCAACTCCAGGTATCAGGCAGCTCCCTGTGGCTCCACTGGGGCAGGGGCTGGCAGCCCCAGGAGGCTGAAATGGGGTCCAGAGCTGTGGTCAGGTGCGAGGAGCCCCGGGAGCTGAGCAGGGACAAGGCAGGGCTGGTGGTGCCCTTGGGGCTTGGCAGTTGCTGTGGATGGCCTCAAAGGAGCTGGAAAGACTTCAGCAGATGACTTGCATGTGGGTGGAGTATGACATACAGGAAATAATGAGCTCTTTCTCTCTGACTTACAGCTAATGATGACCCTTGAGAGCAGTCTGTAGATAACAGATGATGTGGGCTTCTCTCTAGGAAGCAAGGGCAAATCTTTTGACAGGAGCTGTTGAACCCACTGATTCAACACTGATGAGTTTAATATGGGAAATAAACACTGTAGCTATGAAGGACCCAGTAAATAGGATCAATAGTTTTCAGGTTACTGTAAGCTGTATTTTAGTGGGAAGCCTTCCTGGGGAACCCCTGCTTCTGGAGCTCAGATAATTTGCTGTTCATGCACAGGAAGGCAATTATTTTCCTAATTGACTTCAGTAGCACAGCAGATGTGTAATGAAAGATTGTTAATAAAATGATAAAATGTCATTAATGATAATGTTGATAGACCTGAATACCTTTTGGAAAGGAAAGTAAAGCCAAATTTAAGGTTAGTGAGACAGAGATGGAAAAGAAGAATTAGCAGATGTGAAGTGAAGAAAGAAAAAAAAATAAGGAAGCCCAGAAGAAATACTTGAGGTAAGATTTGTGAAAAGAGGCAGGGTCTGCACAGAGAAGATGAAAAAGAACCTAAAAAGGGTAAACCAATGAGTTTCAGAATTTCTCAAGGCTTCCTGCATGGAGCTTCAGAACCACTCAGAGGCATGGAAGCACATGAGCACTGTTTCCCTTTGGTCAGGAGTTAGAACTTTAGCCATCATTTTTAATTTAAGCAAGGTGTTATATATAAAAGGTTTTTAGCAGATGGTTGAATGCCTTCTTCACAGGTAACAGTTCAAGTGCATAAGGGTAGACTCTTGGAACTATTTCGTTAACTTGCAAAAAAAAAAAAAAAAAGTGGTTGAAAAGGGAACACCAGGAGATAACCCTTTCTCATTAAAACTTAGGTATAAATCACAGTGACCTTGAAGTTCTTCTCGTTACCTTCAGCCTCCATCTTCAGCATCTATGCAGAAAAATATTGGCTCAGCAGCGTTAGCCAGTGTACAAAGGAAAGCCTTCCTGCAGGAAATCTAAGGATTCCTCGGTCCTTTTATTTATGACACAATGTGATTGAAACATCACGAAGTCCTGTAGCCCTGTTACAGGCTGAAAAAAACACAGGCATGTACACCACTCTAAGAAAGACTGCCATGCTCCTTTCTTTTTCTTTTATTTTTATACTTTTGTATGAATTAAAGTCAGGTAGGATAAAAGTCAATGCTTTGGGGGAAAACCTGAAGCAGCATGCCAGAACTTTCACGCTGAATCAGACCAATGCTTTGTCTTGTTCTAACATTTTTACCTTTGTGGATGGCCACATTGCTTCAGCAGGAAGGTGACTCATATAGAATAATCTGTGCATAGGCAAAATTCCTTCTCAATTTTGTCAGATAGTGGTTGGGATTTGCTGTGCTGCATGAAGAGCTGCAATCCTTCTAAACACTGAGATTTTTATATAGCCACGGATTCTGAAAAGTGTGGTTATAAATATAGTATTTTTTCTTCAAGCTTTCATCACATCATTTCTGACTGATCCCCGTGAAGTTCTGCAGAGCACCGTTTGTAATTTGACAGAGCAAGAATCCCCCTTCGGAGGTTCACCTTATTGTGGCCTCACTCAGAGTATTTTCTTTCTCCTTGAATTTCTGTCAGTCATACCTGTTTAAAACACTTCTCCTGTTGCTAAGTGAGCAGAAACAACAGTAGAGAAACAAGTCAGCATCCTGTTTAACACTTTACTAGTAAAAAGCATTGCAAATAACACATTTTATCCATCCTTTTAGGTAAAAGTGCTTTTAATGTATATTTTCACCACCCCTGAAGGCCTCTTTTGTCCTTGATCCGTGGTGAGTCTCCTCTTAGTACTAACCCAAACAGCTGGCAGTGTGGCTCAGGCATCTCTCTTTGCTTCTGGCATAATCCTCACCCCGTCCTTGCTATAGCTCTCCCTACCCAAATGTGAAAAATGTTGTGTATAACATTTGGGAATGAGGGAGGGTTAATTCCTTACCTCCTTCCATAAATCTGAGGCTCATCCAAATCCACATTGTTTGAAATGTTCACTGAGGTAGCTGTACGCTTTCTAATGTAAAGCTTTTCCTTTTCTTAAATTAGGAGCAGTTGTTTAAGGGTAAGTGCTTTTGTGCTCAGAAGCAGGATGTGAGTTGTTATGATCTGATTGTTCATGGGAGCACACTGGGATGGACTGGGAAGGGGTGACTGGAAGCTATGGATGTTCTCTGGGCTCTGACACTGGTTTGTTAACAAACCCTTTCAATAAATTATTGATTTCATCTGTGCCACTGTTTATCCTCTCATGTCCACCTTCTCTAATCATCTGCTTTGGGGCAGGGCCTGGCTGATTATTTCATTACTATAAAGCCCCAAGGCAGTGGGCTTCAATTTCAGCTGGGAGCCCTGGGTACTGCTTGAAATACTTATTTTTTAGCAGCGAATTTCATTGATTTAAGCTTTGCAGGAGCGGACTGGTGTAGAGGCCAGCTTCTGCAACAAAAACAATTTTACTTCAAGCTTAGTCGAACTAAATCCTGTATTTTAAGAGAGGAGAGAGAATCCATTTCTCATCAGTTGAATTTCTTTTATAATTCCTGCTAATACGTTTATCCATGAGCTCCTGAACCTGTTCATTCCCCTACTCATTTTCTGCAAATTGTTTTCTCTTACCCGTTCCAGGTCATCACCGGTCTCTTTAAAGAGTGAGGGGTGAAGAGCAGAAGCAGACATGCAATAATAACTTGGCAGGAGAACATACTGATCCTGTTGCACAGTATAGAAATGAAAACCAGGCTGTGGGCTCTTCTGGGTCAGCTATTGAAAGCAGTAGTAAGATGGATGTCATTGTTACTAGTCTGGGAGTGTTCAGAGCCAGACATTAGTGGATTTAATTCTGATTTTTAATTGCTTTGCAAGGATAGTTGATAAAAATTAAACTCTTATGCACACTTATCCCCAACTGCTTTGCAGGGAACCTCAAATTTTATTTTTTTTTTGGCTTTGCCCGTAAATGAGAAACCAGGCCAGGGTATTCTTCCTTCTGCCACAGTAGGGAAGCCAACATTATTTTTCTGTTTCACGCTTGGAGGATATGTGTAAGAGAATTTTCTGTTGTGACAGTGAAAAAGTGATTTTACCTAATAGAATACTACTTTACGTTAGGAGAAAACAGGCTTAAATGTGTCCTTAAATTGTGAAGATGAGATTTTTATGGGCATTGACTGTACATTTCTTGGCAAATTCCCATTTAGTACACTATCTCCTCATCTGTATTCTCATAAAAACAATAAAAATCAAGCTGTAGGATACAGGGAATATGGGTTATCTAATATCTTCTGTGATATCAGAGCTCTAAGTGTTGCCAGGAACCGTGGTACCATGTAAAGTACCACCTCTGACCCTGATGGTAGGGACTTTTTATTACTGAAGCATTGAGATAGTCTCCTGCTGTGCATGAAGCTTCAGCTCAAAAGGAGCTGGGTGTTTTTAAGCAAACCATTATTTCTAACAAAGGATGCTTTTTCTCTCTCAGCCAATTGTTGAGAGAAAGCAACAGCCACTTACTGTTAAACAAGCTTGAGAGTTTTCTGTTCCAAGGAAAATAGCATGAGGTTGGCATAATCAATTGCTATTTGACAGTGATAGAAATGCACATGTTATGGAAGAGCTAAAAATCTGTCAGGAAGCAGCCAGAATGGCAAATAACAGAGCACATTTCAGCAGCAACATGGCCAAAGTTTTGCATGGAGCTTCATCTTTACGCTTTCTTAACTCATGGATGAGTAAAATGCAGTTAACCTGAATTCTGATTTCTAGGTAAAATAGTGTGTTACATTCAGGGAAAAGAAAAAAAAAAAAAAGCTATGATGGGACAATTGTTCTCAGCTTGTTTTAGGCTGTGACCTTTTCTCATTCTCTGTTTTGCTTTTGGTGGTGTTGGTGGGGGGTGGACCAGAAAAAAATTTTGTTGGTTGCCTAAACGCAGAAGAGGCTGATAGGAGAAACATGACACTTGACTGTAAGACTCTTGATTCAGAGACTTGACTGTGAGACTCTTGATTCAAAGTGGTATTATATTAGTATATTCTTGCAAAATCATCACCAATGTCTATTAGATGAGCCCAGCTATAGTTCCTCCCAGTTCTGTCATTGCTGTAAAGGAAAACTTTCTTCAATAGTGCAATGCCACTTTAAAACAGTATTTCTCTTCTTAAATGCTATGGTCTGTCTTTTCTTTCGCATGATCTTCATCTAGTTAGCTTACATCTTAACCATCTTTTAAGTTCACCCACATTAGATTCAGATATAACAAAAATGGCTGTGAACAGCTTCCTTCCATGCATGGCAATCCTGCATCCCCCATCCCTTGACACCGTATGAAAAGGCAAGATGCTTATGACACCCTGAGTAATTCCTGTTTGAAACACTGCCAGATGCCATGACAGCATTCTGCCTGTTGGATAGGGCTTACATCGCCAGTCTGTTGGCAAGTGGAAGACCACATTGGACACTTGCACTGGGCTTGAAGGTCCATGTAAGGGCAAATGCAGCCAAAATTGTGATGCTGTATTGACAGAGGCATAGCCTCTCCTAACTGCTTGTCTGATAACGTGAAGACTTATATGTGGAGTGTGGGGTTTGTGGCAGAGCACTGCCCTTAACGTTGTGTCACAGTGAAATGCACCTCTGTCGCTGTAGCTATGAGAAATCCCTTGTGATTTTTCTGGGGAGGATGAGGGGGGATTGGATTTTCCTTGAAGTTTTGGGCAGTGAGAAATGTTTTTATTCAGAGGGAGGACTACTTTTATTGTCATCTTTATTGATTGACTTGCTGTCACTAAGCAGTGTTGGCTTTGTGAGAGAACACAATAGAAATGTATATACTGGAGAGGGGTAACAGCACCACTGATGGCAAAATGCCCTGGGGATCTCTTAGCAGGATGGCCAGACAAAGCTAAGGCTATTTTGTGTATCTCTATCACCATCCCTCACCACTTTCTTTATATTCCCTTCTTATAATTTTCTTCAAATGCATGACTTTTTCTTAGAGTGATGAGGATATCTTTGTCAGTCTCAGCCTTTACCCCCTCAATTCTTTCACTTGTCACTGCCTAGGGATGTCAAATAGCTCATCAGGTGACACTGAAGTTAATACAATCTTGCCAAGTCAGTGGCATCAATTTCTGTGTCAGTTATTGCTTGTGATTCTCTTGCTTGGCATGACTCTTGTCTCCTGAGAGCTGCTAGGAGCTACTCAGGCTCCTTACCATCATGCCATGGCATGAGTAACTGACACACAGCAGTAGCAGGCAGCATCAGATGGTATTGCTTAGCAGGGCCAAAGGAGCCTTGCTAAACAACACAGTGCCTTCCTTCAGGCTAATGTGTACCTTCTTCACATCACATTACCCGGCAACCCCATCCCACTGACAGCACTGATGTCAGCTTTATGGGTAATTTGTGCCACTGAGCTGTGCTAAGGGATCCTGGAGTGATTAGGGATTGAAGCCAAGATGCTCATATGAAAACACTTTGTTTTGAAACCAGGATCTGAAAAAGCAAGAGGATTCAAGTATTGTTGTCTGCTGAATATTGCTACAGATGAGTGATAAAAGACAGCGTTGTCAAATGCACAGAGTATCTTTGCTGTGGGCTTCATTGTGAAATTTGTAGAGAGAATCCAGAAGAAAGTACTCTTAACTGCAAAACAGTGAGGGCTTTTCCCCCAGGATTATTAATGCGTGTAAACTTACTTCAACAAACAACTATCATTTTCATGGGAAATTCCAGCCTTGTTTTCACCTATATTGGAAGTAAAATGTTGGAAATACAAATTATTCAGACAAGTCAAATGTAAGCAAATTTATTTACAAAAATATTGAAAAGCTTTCCTTAGTTTTCCAAGTGTTTTATTTTTTATTTTTACTGTGTATGAAAACACAACAGGCAGTAAAATTAAAAACAAAATTCAGCAAAATGAAAACCTGAAATAGTCACTTTTTGGTATGAGTCTTTCCAAGCCATGAAAAACATCTCCTCACCATTTATACTGTCATATATACAGTACTTGAAAACTTTTGTTTCAGGGAAAAAATAATATTTTTTCTAATGGAAAAGTATACAGTTGTAAAGTTTTTCGTCAATTCTGGTGGAGACAAGTACAATATATCTTTGATACGAGGGATTTGAGTGAAAAGCACTGCGTTCCTACTCATAAATGAATTGGTCTGCTCTAACTAGGGTAAAACTGGCAGTGTTCTTTAACAGTTCAGAGTGATGAATGAAAATGGAATCTGATGACTTTGAACTACCTCAGTAAAAACACAGGCTTTCTTTGACACTGGAAATAAAACTTTAGACATGTCCTCTAACAATGCATGGGCGGGCTGTGGGAATTGAGGGCACATTTGCTGTCTCTACCTGCAAGGGAAGCTCAGCTTTCAGAAGTCAGTGAAACATTTGTACAGAAGATGAGTAACAAGGAAGTATTGAATTTCAAGGTTATCCTCTGTAAGGGTTCAGATGCTGTCATGCATCATAAGATTGCCTAGTTGATTTGTATAACCACTAGGATTCAAAGTTACAGATGTAGCCCCAGTTGTTTTTTTGTGCTTTTTAAAATGATTCTCTTGTTTTAATTTTCTCTAATATGTTCAGTAACTCCAAGTCCTGTGAATGCAATGTTCTGGCAGAGGACATTGGGAACTGCTGGTTAAAATTCTGCTGCCAAAATTATGAGAGTTCTAGGATAATTTCCTGGACTGGGAGATCAGTTCCTCTCTGGACGCTATCAGAGCTGCCAATGTGTATCTATTGTGCCTATCTACAACATACAGAAGGACCACATGCAAAATTAAGAACAGCACCATTGTTGACAAGAAAAAAGCATCTCCGTGCCACCTGCTCAGGTTGACTGTTGTATGTAGAGATTCATAACTCTAAATTTCAGGAGAATAAATCTTGCCTTTTTTTTTTGAGTAGTGACCTCATTAAAAATAAATTTATGGGAGGAAATGGAGAAATGGAGTTGTCCCTGGATCAGCACAGTTCAAAGCTGAGTGTTAGGGCAGTATATGTGACTTCTGGTCCTGGAAACACCTTAAAAGGACCCTGGTTTTCAGAAAGCAGCTGATTAACGCCGTTTGAACCTCAGCATTTTTCCACATACCTAAACTTTAAAACAAAAGATTCCCTCTCACTAGTCATTGGGCAGATCGAGCATTTGGTCTCCAATGTGATTAACCCAGGCTTTTTGCAAGCAGTGGTGTCAGTGAAGTTTCTAAATGGAGTCTGGTACAAGTCTGGTAGAAGTCAGGTGCGAATGACAGGTGAATGGCTGCAAAGGCAACTGACACCAACTTATATCAATTTAAAAGCTTTTAAAACAGCAAAAAGAAAATATATATATATATATGTATTTTGTATATATAATATATATATAAAGAAAACTTTCCTGATGTGCTTTTGAAGTTTTTGTTTTCTCCTGTTTACAGGTGGTGTGGCTGCAGGGCTAAGTGCATCAAGCTATACAGCGGTTATGGGCTCAGGCTGTGCAGCCTCGTAATATGGGCAACTGAACAGCACAAGTCGTTCTCAAGTTCTCAAGAAAGTATTTTGAACTTAACATGAGAATATGCTTTGTATTCTCATATATCATCTTCTTAAGAAGTATAGGCTAAATAAAACTCCACAGGCAAGTAAGGCAACCATTTGCTCTGCAGTTACAGCCTTGTGGCTTTAGACACTAGTCACCAGTGCTTGTATGTTTGAGAGTATGTGTTGGCTTGGAGTGTGAGCTGACTTGTCTCAGTGTGATAAGGTCATTGCTGATCTGCACAGCTACCAGAAATGAGCATGAAAGTTGTAATGTGACAGTGTAAAAACAGGGAACAGCCCTGCTCTGGTTATGAGTGGAGGCCTTCTGAAAGCCCTTTACATCTGTCGCCTCTGCCACCCTGGCTTGCACTTGCATGTCTGTGTCCTGTTGAACAACTGTGCTGATTTACTTGTGTTCATCAGTTTGTTACTGATGAGGTTGTATAAATGGATATGAAATTACTGGTGATTATAAAGTTTTGATTTTGCTGAAGCTGTAGGTGCAGGGAGGTTTAATTGTACATTTGTATCCTCTTTTTGTGATAACTGCAACTTGTACAGGGCATGGGCACAAGGTGTGATAGATCTTCGTTTGTCAGAACTAAGGACTGCTGGAGAGATAGTGATTCCAACTACTCTAAATCTTCTGTTTAAATTAAACATCTATTGGTTTATGTGAGCTTAGCAAAAGCAGCACTTGCACTGCAATGACGACTGCTATTGGCAAACAGGAATATCATCTCTCTCCTCTCTCTTTTTCTAAACCAGTTTTGGTCTACTGAAGATATTCTGATGCCACCCACAGGAAGAAGCGTGTACTTGTAGCAGTTCTCGTCCTAATTTACAGCAGCTCTCTGTCCCGTTAAGCGTGCTCTAGCAACACTACCAAGTAACACTAGCGAGCAGAGGAAATGTCAAGGCACGTCGCTGTGTGGGCACATAACTACAGGGTGACATGCAATGCTCTTGTTATCTCCATGCCCGAGAATGGGAAGTATGATTTGAGTGCTGGAGCAGAAGATAGAGAACAGAAATCTCATTCTTAGCGTTCATCCTGACTCAGCTAAGTGCAGACTGGGGTTGGATCCTGCTCCCTCCTCTCACAGTTTCTCAGGTGGTAGACTCCAGTCTACATCTGTACAGCAAATACATTTTGTGAAAATCTTGCCAAAACCATTCCCATAGAATGTGCTGGGTTTCTGACTGTTTTCCACAGTGCTGAGCAGACTGTCCAGCATCCTGGTGTGCTGGGAGGCTGTGTCCTGCTACCAGGAAGCAGCTGCAGCCTGCTGACAGCTCCCAGCCAGGACACAGCATGCAGAGTCTGGAAACCAAGCAGCCTTGCCCAACAGCTGCCCAGGGACTGCACATACCTACCCCTGGAGATATGAAGGGAGTTCCTCTTGAGGCTTCACCAATAGGTCTCGGTGCTTTCCTTCTCTTCCAGCTGTACTGCAGTACAGGGCACTGTGGTTCTGCTGTTATTAAACTAAACAGGTTGTTGAGAGCCAAGTAAACCCGAGGGAAACCTTGGCTTTCTGGAGAGCTTGATCAGTTCTAGGGTTAGGCTATATGCACTAAGTATTCTAAAATCACAGCTTTACTTCTACAAAAATACTTTTCTACTCACCTCTTCTTTGTTACAAGGGAAATCATACTGAGTAAGATGATAATTTGTACTTAGATGAGTTTTATGTAAAACTCACTGCTCTATTAAAGTAAATTAAGTTTAGTTCTGTGGGTGGATAAATACAATGACTGATCTTTGATTTTAGTGCTGCGAACAAATTTACTGATCAGCAATATTTTTTGCATGATATGCTCAGTAAAATGCTGTCATTAATTTGTACTTTATCTGCATGGTGAAAAAAAAATCAAGTTTATAATGTATATTTCTAATATATGCTTTTGATGCTGGCAGTATTACATTCAAATCTCTAATCGGAGGGCCAGGTTTTCCTAGCAGGGGTTTTCAGCTACACTGTAAGTGGTTTTTAATATAGAAGAGTCGTGATATTTCTGGTTTGGGCTAGTGAATGTGTTTGCCTGCTCTCCATTTCACACTTCTCAGTGCTCGGGGACAACATTCCAGGATTTGCCAGCTCAGCAAACATCTGACATTAAATTCATGGCGGAAGAATGATTTGTCTTTGTTTTGAGGTCCTTTCCTTTCTTTGACTATTTGCATCACTAGAGAAATCTTCCTTTCACAAATGTTCTATGCATACATCTTTATGCCTGTTCAGGGGAGGGCAGGATGCGGCTGCAGCATCTCTCTCTTGGTGCATATGCTACAGGAGTTCTGTCATTGTCAAATACGTGGGCCTGGGAGAGGCTTATGAATTTATCTTCATCAAATTCTTGTGAGATAGGGAAGAGAAATTAGATTATACAGATGGGGAGCCATGACACAAAGACGCTCTATCCCACAAACACGTAGGCACGTGTTTAACTGACAAGTGCAAATCCAATTCTCTGCGTAATCTGAGGATTTCTGGGAAGTCAGCCAGGCTTTTCACATGAACATGCTTTGGCATCACCACAGCTGCTTGGTACATGGAGAGCTGAGTGGCCACCATGGGTGGGCAAAGTCAAACAGCGAATCCTGCTATCCTCACTCCCCATGCTGTGTTTTAACTGTAGGAACTATTTTGTGCTTTGCTGGGGCAATCCTCTCCCTTCTCCCTGTTTGGGTATCCACAGAGACCAGGGGTGCCTCAGCAACTAAGGCGGTGCTGCTCTTCCCTCGGCCTGCGGGCGCAGTGCTTGCTGGCATGTGGATGTGACAGCCTGCGTTTAACCTCGTGCTTCACTCAAATCAGGAGGCTCTCTGGAAATACCCCTTGGCCTTAAAGTCCACCTGTGCTCACAGCACCTCAAGCAGAGCCGTGCTCCTCCGGGGGCCGGGCGGCTCCGTGCCCGCCTCAACCCCCAGGCGGCGCTGCCGCGGGCTCGGCCGGGGCCGGGGCGGCTCCGAGCGGGTGGGGGGAGCTGCCGCCCGCCTCCTCCATCCCTCCCTCCGTCCCTCCGCCCATCCCCTCCCCTCAGCGGTGGAGCCGCCGGGCTCCCTCGCTCCTCTTCACATGGGGCTCGCCCCGCCGGAGGGACAGCGCTCCTGCCCTGCCGCCAGCCGCTGACGGGGAGCGGGGCCGGGACCGAGGCAGGCAGGCAGGTAGGGGCGGGCGGCGCCCCTGAGGGAAGTTGGCGGGCGGGCGCGGGGGGCTCTGCCGCCCGTTGGCGTCGGTGGTGCCGCTGCGGCCGTTGGTAACGGCACATGGCGAGGGGGAAACCGCTGGGGCAGCCGCACAACTTCGGCGAGCGACCCGAGCTGAGGGAGCCCGGGGCGCTGAGGGAGCCGTCGCCCTTCTCCCGACCGTGCCGGGTTGCCTTTGGGTTGTCGCGTTAAAGGTCGCGGCCGGAGAGCAGGTCGGCTATTTGAGAAACTGCTTTATTCCTTTTTTTGGCTTGTTCTACCGAAGATGGAGCGTTGGTGAGGTTGATTTCTGTGGCTGCTAGATTAAACGCGGGACAAATTCCTGATGTCGTTAAAGCGAGAGTTACGGGTTTCTAGAGTTCTTGTAATCTCGTGTTCTCGCAGCTCAAAATAAACCTTTTAGTTTCAAGGCAGAAAAACGGCTCCGGCTCTTGCCGCTTTTGATCGATTAGAGCTCCTTCGTGGAAATCGGCAGGGAGTTTCGCCTGATTAGGACCTGTAAAATTGTCCTGAGGTTTGTTACACAATGGGCTGTAGGCACGCAGCCTGGGCTCCGTTAGGTAACTTGGCATCTGGGGCTCCTTTTTGCTGGTCCAGCCAAGTGCTGTAAAGTCTTGTTACTTCAGGTGCTTCACTTCAAGGAGCCAGCCCCTTAAACTTGGGATGTCTGAGAGAGAGGGATCGCCATCCTGTCCTCCTTAAGGAAAAATAAGTGCATTGGCTAAACGAGTAACAGTCTTTGATCATACTGAAATTCAGAAATGTTCTGTGTGTTTTGATGGCAGTAAAGCCAACTGTTTTCATCCTGAAGACATTTTATTCCCGGATTGTGTTGCAGCTGTGCCTCAGAAGCCCTAGTCAAGAAGCAGGGACCTAGCTGTAATAAGATGAGTACAGGCACATGTACTCAGTCAGCCTCACCACTAAAGAGCTTGCTTTCTTGTTGATTTATGCAGAAACCTTGCAGAAAGCAGAGAGCTGCTCACAGAAAAGCTTGCTGGTTACCAGTTTCCCCATGTGTGAGCTGACTATTCAGTTATTGCTGTTCTGTTTTTTTCTGTGTTCCTAAAATACCTGACGGTAAGCAGATATAGGGATTCCCGTCAGTTGCTTGTGGAACTTTTTTTTTTGTTACTGCAACTGCAAGTGTTGCTGTAAAAATGCATTTGTTAGGGTGTGGAAGAAAGGAGAATAAAATGGTAACTTTCTTGTACTTAAAGTAGTAGCAACGTAGGACCGGACTGAAGTGTGGGGAGCACTCCTTGTGCTGTAACTGCTTTAGGATGAGAAAGCTCTTTTGGGATGGCAGTTCTCCAGTTCATTCTGGGGTCCTCAGAATTTCAGGTTGTGAGTCTGACTGGTTCTTTGAGTGAGAAAGAAGCACTGCGCTGCATTGAGCGTAGCTCAAATGCAAGTTACTGGAAAGTTTCATATAGCCTTAAAACCCCTCTGAAGCAGGTGTATTTGCTATGTTTGGGGCAGTTGGACTTGGTTACAAAAGAACAGGTAGCGTTTCTGAAGTAGGGCATACCAGTGTAACTGTTAGCTCTGGTGCTTAAGTGGTGGCATTCCCACATTGAGACCTCCATCTGGTAGGAATATACGCGTAAAAATTCAGTGTCTGTAGATAGACGTTTAGGGATTGCTAACCTCATGGCCACACTGGAGATTTGGATACCTGATACCCTGAAGCACATGCCTCAGTTTTTTTCCATAAACTTACTCTTAAGATCTTTTCCGGGCTGAAACCTTAAGAGGAAAAAATGTCACTGAAGTTAAGCGTTCAATAAATTTATTTATTTTATATAAAACAATCAACAAAGAATCTTAATAAGCATGTGAAGAGTACTAATAGTTTGTTTAGCTGAGCTATCAAGCCTAACTTTGGGGAGAGATTTTTCTAGGATAGTGTGCTCAAAGGTACCCCAGTTTAAAATTCTGCAGTGAGTTGACTTATGGTGAGCTAATTTTACGAATAAGAACTTGATGTTTGTACTTCTGGCAGAAAGTCTGTGGACCAACTCTCTTCTTAGCAGCATGCCAAAGCTCAGAGCTCCTGATACACAGACAAGCTAATGGTGAGGTGCTATGTGTCTGAGGCTGTTTTACAGAAAGCATTATGTAGCAGCCATCAGTGATGTATCACAATTGCTGGTTTATCTTCACAGGGGTGGGATAGGAAAGTGCCATGGATGCAGAGAGACTAAGTGCCTCGCCGAGTCACTTAGGAAGCCTGAAAGAGCAAAAAGTTGAAGCCAGGTAGTAAAAGCTCTAGACTGGCAATCCTACCTGCACTGTCTGCCTTCGTTGCTATAGACTGTTTGAATTATGCTTTGAGAGAGGCATTGCTAGTTCTTGCACCCAGTGGTTGGCTGGGAGTGTTTGAAGTTAAAATGTTTTTCGACTATATGGCTTTCTATGTCTCTGCATGCACGTGCTATGTGGTGGGCAGCAGTATTTTATTGTGGTGCTTCCCTCTTCCTAGGCTTGCTATATGAATGTTTTAAAATGACCTGGTAGCCTCAGTACGGAAACAGCACTCTGTTAATGGATTGTTAGGGTGGGGAATCTGAGTGTGAGATACCCCGTGGTCAGCATTATGGTTCCTGATGCAGCCATTAGTCAGCAACACTTCGCATAAGTATCCAAACTAAAATCTAATATCATCTGCTGTAGTATACTTCATCAGTAAGGTGACTTGAAGCAAGCAGAAAGTTTTGAGGAAGAATACTTGCCTGCAAAGAGCTGAGCTGGGATAGCTGTCAAAATGGTAACAGCATTTTTGTACTTGAAAATTGTAACACACGGTCAAAAAAGTAGCTAAATAGCTGAACTTTTTTTTTTTTTTGTACAAAGGTTCTTGACAGGAAAACCTGAGCAAGGCACATTGCTCTGATCAGCTCGACTGTTGTCTGTGCTTGGGACTGAAGTGTCCTTTGCTAGTGCGATTGCACACATGTGAACAGCAGCAGTGGATGCTGGCTGTTGGCAGTAGGGGCATTTATTCCGCGTAGGCTCAGGTTTGGGCAGCCAAAGACCCCGAGGCTGTCTCCCACTAGTCAGCCAGTTGTGGTTTCTGCGTCTCCCACAAACTAATAAAAATAAATTGTGTTAATGTCCTTCTGCTTGTCACTTTTTCCTGCAAACACCGAGGGCTGTAAAGTTGCCTTCTAGCTGCAGTTTGAGTGCGTTCTCCACGCTGGTGCGGGTGTCCTTACGCAGCGCTGATTTGCAGAGCAGGGAAGTCTGAAGGTGGCATTTGTGCCCTAGAAAAGCTGCACAAGAGAGAGCGCCAGCGAAGTGCATGCTAACACACGTTAGCGCTGCGGCGGATGAGCCTGATTGCTCTGCTGGATCCCAGCCGTGCCACGTTTCCGCGCTGTTGGGCCACCTGAGCCGCACGAAGAGGCTTCGTGCCCGCCGCCGGACAACAACGGAACCGCAGCGTCGCCAGAGCCTCGATTTAGGCTTTGCCACGAAACCTTCCCCGAAGTTCTCCCTTTGTCCGGGGCGCTCCAGCGGCCGCCCCGCGCTGAACCTCCCGGCCCCGGCGCCGCAGGAGCGGGGCGAAGCCGCCGGGGGGCGCGCAAGGAGCGCCCGGGGCCGCCCGGTGCAGCCCGGCTCGGCCCAAATCGGCCCCTTGGAGGCCCGTCCTGGGGCAGTTCGCTGCCGAGCCCGGCTGGGGAGGGCTCTGGGGAGGGGGTGGCCGGCACCCAGGCCGGTTAACGCGGCTCTGGGCGAGCTGCTGGAAGAGAGGTGTAGGGCAAGGCGAGTGCTGCTTCTGCAGCTGTTTGTGTCTTGCCGCCGGGTCTCATAGGGGCTTGTCTAGCCAGCACCAGTTTCCCCTTCTGGCTGGTGTCCATCCCTTAGCTTGTTTTTCCCTTTTCTGAGCTCTTCTTACCACCAGCCTTTCCTACCTTCCCAGCCCAAGCCCGTCAAAGTTGGAAACGAAAGGTTTGCCTGCTTCTTTGGGAAAAAGGGGGGCAAGAAGCACCTCAGGACGGAGTGCTAAAGGACCGCTGGCCGAATGGACTGTTTGTGGTAAGAGCAGTGAGTCCAGGCTGTAGTTCCCTTTGTGACTTTTGTAGAATGGCTTGGGTTGGAGTGGACCTTAATGGTCATCTAACTCCAACCCCCTGCCATAGGCAGGGATGCCACCCTGTAGACCAGGTTGCTCAGGGCCCCATCCAACCTGGCCTCGAACACGTCCAGGGTTGGGGCATCCACAGCTTCTCTGGGCAACCTGTTCCAGTGCTTCACTACCCTTACAGTGAAAAATAAGCACCCTTTAAGTATTGAAAGGCCACAGCGAGTTCTCCCTGGAGCTTTCTCTTCGCCAGGCTGAACATCCCCGGCTCTCCCAGCCTTTCTCCATAGCGGAAGTGCTCCAGACCTCTGAGCATCTTTGTGGCCCTTTGATTTCTCATTTATCCTCAGTAGAGGCACATTCTTCAGATTGATTCAGGGGGAATACCTACAGAATTTAGCTCGCTAATGAGTGCCATTCATGGATCAGCAAAGGTTGTAAGTGGCTGTTACGGAGAGTTGCAGTAGCGTGGAATAAGATTCAGTTTAGCTGAACACTGGACAGGTAGAAAACAGATATAGTATAAGCAAAAAAAAAAAGTTTTCTTAGTGGAAAAGATTGTGAGCTGTGGAATTTTCTGGCACAATACCTGTGCAATTAATCCATACTTTCCTCATCTACTGCCTGCTATAATTTCCTCCAGTGCATTATTTACTGTGAATTAATCACTAAATGTTAGTTGGATTGTCATTAGTTGTCAGGCAGTGAGACAGAAATTCGCTATGCATCTGGAGAGGGCAGGGCACCCTTCTCACAGGTGGTAAAAGCCAGTTGTTTGGCTGTGGGGTGCACCTTTGACATGGGTGATACTTGAGATTAATTTCTCATTTGTTTGGTCTTCTGTTTGCAAGAGGAAAAAAATCCCTGAAGTATTTTGTCCAGAGGCTGAATATTGTATTCTTCAGCAAGATCTGTCCCTGTGGCTCAGAGTAATATCAAGTAATAGGGTTGTTAGTATGTTAGTTGCTATCTAGAAAGATTCTGTCAATAAGCATCTGGATATTTTGATACATGCATAATTGGATTGTTGAATAAACAATATCTTGGGGAAAAATCTGCAGTGAAAGAGTATCTGTACAGTTAGGTGAAGGAGGTGAGTGATTGGCACTGATGTCGATGCCGTTAAAATCCTTGGCAATGTGGACAAATGAATAACCCACAGCTAGCAGGATGCTAAATAATGTAGACAGCTGTTTCTTATTTGGTCTTATGCTAATTGCTGTGAAAAAACTGCTGCAGTTACCATTGCATTTGCCAGCTGATGGAGTTGCGCATCATTTGTATACTCCTGGTGCAAATGTTGCCTTTGTACATCAGTCTTGGTAACAGATAGAAACAGATGCTTTTACTTGGTGATAGTGAAAGTTTTACTATAGTGAAAGTTTTATGGGATCATTAAGTTTTACTGAGAAAGATTTAAAATGACATTTGGCCAGATAGGCTCAGCTTTGCATAGTGATGAAAGAAATGGGGAAATATATATTTATATTATATATATGTATATAATATAAAATGTTTGCTCAGTAATAGTGTGTATATATAAACTGTGATAATATTTATGTGGAACTAGCATATAGATGAAAAAGAGGAGAAGAGCAAGAGAAACAGGAAATAGGACTAGCCTCTCTGCCAGGGTGGTTTAATTAATGTCCAGTTCCCTGTGAGGGGTTGCAGGCTTGGAAAGTGCCTGGGTATGGGTTTTTTTCCAACTTGTAAAGGCTTTCAGTCTTTTAAGCTTGTATTAATGGTCTGGGCTGAGGCTCAGCTTCCGTTACCTGGAAGAAATGGAAAGTTTGCCATGCTACAGCTTGATTTTTATTTTGCAGTTGTATAAAATACAATATTACGTAAGCGTTGGGTCCAAGTGAGAGCTGGCCATAGCCAAGCATAGAATGAGCAAGCAGAAACTTTTAAGGCATGTGTAACGTTCTCTGAATTTAGGAAAAGACCTTTTGTCTTTTCAGCCAGATCAGCTGCTGCTTGACTAATTTTAATTTTGCTTCTCAGTGTGACATAAGTATTCTTTTTTTTTTCAGTTCTGATTTGATATAAAAGATCTCATGCAATTTACAGGAAAAATGGCAGCGTATCAGCCCTTCCTCTTCATATCAAACACAATATTATCTTCCAGAAGAAAGAATTGTGCCATAGGACTATAGAATAGTCAGAACTGGGGGAGGTGGTGAACTTTAGAAGTCACTTTTTCTTCACAATCTCAGATACCTTCTGCCCCTCTCTGTTGAGGGGCTAAGATATGATGCTTCAAAATAAATGCTTGTTGAACTGTAGTTACAACATGCATATAAAATGTCAGATGTAGAAAACAAGAGACTAAATCATCATTTGTATGAAGATGTAATGAATGGCTGATTTATAACAGCATACACAAAAAGGTGTGGAAAAATGTTTAAACAAGTGTTTTTATGAGATTATACCTTAGTATTGAATTCAACATTGTCTCACGTCTGTAATGTTATAAAGGTCAAGAAGGGGTGACACGACATTGTCTGATTATACAAGGAAATCCTTTTTATTGGGGTGGAATTTTCAGTCTTGTTTATAGGTGGATTGTGCTCAACTATGAACCTGTGGAAGAGATACCACAAAGTAGACCTAAAAAAGACCAAATAACAAATCCAGTCAGTATGAAAAATAAATGTAACTACAACATTGGATAACACTGACTGCAAGGAGAATTCTGTTAGAGAAGTGGTCTTTAGATGATTCTTAAACGTCTTCCGTGGACTGATGAAAAAAAGACTGTATTCCAGTTTCTGCGCATGAAGATAAAGCATCCAGTTCATGGGGACTTGATATGATCAAAGACTTTCTTATTTTGTCAGTGCACGTGTAACAGTAGAATCTTAAGAAGTATTCTGTGCACTTGGTCAGCAGCAGAAAGACTCTTGAATGCTTGTCACTCTTTCAGACCCTGTCAACCAGCCCCATGGGAGAAAGCTACTGCAGTTAGCTGTAACGCTCTCCGTTTGGTCGCTTTGTTCACCCTTCAGTGTGTGTAAAAAGACTGAAAGCAGGATATGTGCAACTTTAAGCTAGTTATTTATTGATTGAGATGTGTGGCAGGTAACTGGGACTACTGAGCTACCAGGCAAAACATTAACATACCACCCCTAGGTAAGGCATCTGGTGAGGCTTTGCTGGCCCGGCAGTTGTCAATACTTGGGGAAGGCTGGCTGATTGGGCTCATTTTCAGCATTACTCACTTGCTAGCTTCTGTGTTTTGTTTGTTTGTTTTTTTTTTTTTTCCTTCCACTTGAGTTCTTGAACTACTAACCACTACCATTGTCTTAAGGTTCTTATCCATGGCTGCAAATTTACTGTTCTTATCTATCGTGGCTCTAGTCTAAGTATTGTCACGCTGCTTTCTTGCAAGCTGGCAGTTTCCTTAGAAGTTTCATCCAAGGTTATGCAGTTTTGCTGCATCAAAACTAAGCCTTGGAGCACAGACAGCTGAACCCCTAGGAGGAAGATTCACACAAAGCTGAGGTGTGAAATCAGGATAAGCTATACTGTGCTGATTCCCTTAGGAGGACACACAGTGAATAGTAACTGCAAGGTTATTTGATCTACTTTCAAAATAACTGGATGTCTGCAGGAAAACTATGCAAGTTGAGCCTACCCTGTGCTGGACTCTTACTCATCAGTGTGTTTTTGTATATATTTGACACACACGTGGTTTATAATTGGTTCTTGGCCTGGGGCTCATACAGATTGCCTGTGGTAGGAAAAATTACAAAAAAAAAAAAAAGCCCTTTGAAAGAAGTAGAGGATAGAGGAAGGTGAGGCTTAAAATGTTGACAAAGGATGTAAAGGAACAATGGAGGGGGCAGTCCAGTAGGTAAAATTGAAGAGAAGGGAAAATAAGAACAGGTCTTAAAAAGAGAGGGTAAGATACTTAAAGATAAGGAAAAGATAAGGGGGTACAAAGATCAGAAATTACAAGTAGGTTTTAACAAAGAAACAGTGGGTAAAATTCTGGCTGTTGCGAAATGCAAAGCTTATATTGCCTTCACCAGTCGTGTCTTGGATGTCAGGAAAGAAAGAGAGCTTGACTTCTTTTTGTATTTGTAAATTTACAGATTTTGAAAGTTTGTTATCTGCAGTGAAAAATCAGGTGAAACACCAGGAAAAAAATTCTCACTTGTGCAGTAGTGTAACTGGAAAAAAAAATTCTGAAGAAAGCGATTTCCATTATCTGGAAGTTTTCAGAACAGCAATCGTCTGCCATGGGTTTTTGGGTTACAGTTTCTTCAGTTTTGGGGGCAGTTGATATTTCAGTTGCATCCTTTGTGATTTTTATAAACTTGTCCAGAAAAATGACTGAGTTATGCTTGATTCTTTCCACACAGATGGCAAAACTTGCTTAAAGAAATTGTTGGTCTCCATGCAGCATGTGAGGGAAGCCAACATATTTCTGATATAACATAGCAAGAGTTAATATTGTGGGAGTAGTCTGTGTTTTTTTTTTTTTCTGTGACCTAAGATTTATGATGGGGTGCATCAGGTAATGGTACTAATTTGTAAGCCGGCTATTGATTTTGCTCTTTTTGCTGTTCTAGTTTAGCTAGAGAAAAGTATTTATATACATATATATAGAAAGAGACAACCAAAGCAGCCCTGTATAGCTTGCTATTATGCACAGGTATTAGCTTGACATCTTTGGAAAAATCCACCCTTCTTCTGCTGTTAGAGTTATGTAAAGTGTGATGTGAGTGACTTCCCGTGCTGCTTATGAACAGGGACAGAGAGTGTGCTATCTTCATCTGAGAGATGCCACTTCAAGCTGCAGACTTGGTGGCATAAGCGTTCATCAGGTGTTACCAAGGTGGCTGGCCTGACACATCAGTCATTTTCTAATTTCTGCAATAAAATGTAAGTAATTGGATTGCTAAGGATTATTTTATGCACCAGAGTGGTTATGTGTGGTGTGGGATTTTTCCTTTAGTGAAGTATTTATCCTGAGAGTAATGAAATTGCAGCAGTTACAGGACAACTTCCAACTAGTTTTGGTTTTGGCAACAACAACTGAATGGATCACAGGACTGAATACTTTGCAAAATCCCCATTTTTATCAGTGTCTGGTGCAGAAGAAGGCTTTTCTTCCATCCATCTACGATCTTTGCTTCCTGCTGTAGCGAAACAACAAATTGTGGTGGTTCTTATGTTGAACTGCAATTTCTTCTAGCAGCATTCTTTCCAAGTGTTCACCCAGTTATATGTTGAATTTGCTGCCTGAGTTAGTTTTACTTTGTTTGTTTAAAATAAACAAAGAAGTGAAGAATATTGGAAACCATTTGGTTCAAAGATCAGTAATAACTTTTTTTGAGTTAAAAATGTTGTCCTTAAAATGTTTTGGTGTTAATTGGTCAAAGGGGTGTATTTGAAGGTTGGCAGTGATTCTCAGCAGAGTTGGCCGGGAGAACTTGTAAAAGTATCTATTCTTGTCTGCAATGGAAATTGCTTTGGTTTGAACCAAAGTTAAAACAGTTTAACCAGTGTTAGTAGAAACTAGTTTCATAGTGAAGATGTTTGTTTCCTGCCTTAAACAAATGTTTAATTTCTGCATCTTGTTACTTGTGATGTTAATGTATAGTTTCCTGTCCTGTTAAGTTTTATCTGGCCTTCTCTTAATGATATGTCTTTCTGCCAGTTTTCTTAGATAAATATTGCCTATGTATTATTAAGAAATTCTAAACCTGGCCTGTACTAAGTATAAGATGAAACACATCTCTGACAAGTGATAATAATGAAGCCAAACGTGTTTTGTAGGCACGGTAGGACATAATTAACAAAAAGTGTATTTTTACATGACTTGAATTTTATTACCTTCCTAGATATAATGCATTTTACTATGGGCAAACAGTTGCTGTATAATCCCTCTTTAGTAAGTAACCAAATTTAATTTGCTTATTTGCACTTACGTCTTGGTAGTGTTTTATTGTGGAAGTAGTTATGTTTAACAACCCATTTAGTGGGTGAATAATTCTTTCAAGATATTGTATCCATTTCCCACTAACCATTCCTGACTTGTCAGATACTAATTTTTTAAAAGGGTTGACTTTTAGACATGTGACCAGAGGCTAAATTGCAGTTGAACGAAATAGCACAGAGAGGATATTGAGGGTTTGATCAGTCTGAAATGGTCCACTTCTCCTGCAGCCTGAGAGAATCAGGGAAGATGAATACAGCGAGTGACTTGCTTTGTAGCTTATCTCTGTAACTCCACTACAAAATACGAGCTGCAGTTTAGAAATGCTCACAAAGTACCACCGTGTGAGTTGCCAGTAGCCTGTGTGAGACCTGTGAAAGCAGCAGTGCCCAGTGGTTTCTGAAAGATGTGGGAAATGAAGGAGAGAGTAGCCCTAGCATTTTTCATACAGCTGTTGCCAAGAAGCTCCAGCTGAACATAATATAATCTCTTATTGACTGTGGTTTCCTTGGTTTAGTGAGGATATAACTTAGACCACAAATTCAGTTTCTGTTAGCTAATTCTGATGTCACCTATCCCTGGCCTTGATAGTGAAGAACTTTTATAGTGTGGATTTTGTGGGGTGTGTGTGTGTGTTTTTGTTTTGTTTTTATTTCACTGAGTATGGATACTGTAAGCAGATGGAAACCACCCAGTGCAACTGAAGTTGGAAAATAAGTTAAAGTTCAAGTCACTCATGCGTTGAAGGGTAGGAAAATTAGTGTACAGTTAAAGGCTTCTGTGTAATCAAAAGATTGGTGTTAAATGTTCATAATAGCTATGTGTTTGGAGGAAAACTCAGAAGCTGACCTCTGTGGAAAATGTCTTGCATTAGCGATCAGCATAAAATGTCTTGTGAGCCTTGTAAAGAACGAGGGAGTTGCATTTGACTTGTTTGGTTCATAATACTCCACCAAGGAGAGTGGCTTACCAGGATGTCGGCTGCTGGCACCCATGAGCAGCAGAAGGGCAGGAAGGCGTTGGTAGGGGTGGAGATGGATCTGTGGAGTTTCTTGCAGGGAGTCCTACCCAAATTGTCTGTTAATACCTTCTCACCTGCCCATGTGTTTAAAAGAGCTCCTTGTGGCAGCTCCCACAGTAAAATCCCTTGTGTTATCTAGGTGTGATTCATGAGAGCTGCTCTCATCCCTTTTTTATTGAATGATCTCTGGGGTTTCTCTTTAACTCTTGGGTAGATGCTTTGAAGCTGTGTGAGGATGCTGGTGTGAGGCTTTTGGACTAAGGAGGCTGCACATTCCTGTTTTAAAACATAGTATTGTAGAATCATAGAATGTCTTGGGTTGGAAGGGACCTTAAAATATCATCAAGTTTCAACCTCTCTGCCATGGGCAGGGATGCCACCCACTACATCAGGTTGCTGAGGGCCTAATCCAACCTGGTTTGGACACCTCTAGGGATGGGACATCTACAGTTTCTCTGGGTGACCTGTTCCAGTGCCCCACCACCCTCTGAGTGAAGAATTTCCTCCTAACATCTAATCTAATCTCCCCTCTTTTAGTTTAAAACCAATCTCCCTTCTCCTGTCATGATCTGCCCAAGCAAATAGTTGCTCCCTGTCTTTTTTTATAAGCCCCCTTTAGGTATTGAAAAGCTACAATAAGGTCACCGCAGAGCTTTCTCTTCTTCAGGCTGAACATCCCCAGCTCTCTCAGCCTTTCGTCACAGGAGAGGTGCTCCAGCCCTCTGATCATCTTTGTGGCCTTCCTCTGGACTCACTCTAACAGCCCCACATCCTTCTGGTACTGGGGGCCGCAGACCTGGACGCAGCACTCCAAGCGGGACCTCACAAGGGCAGAGCAGAGGGGGACAATCACCTCCCTCCCCTGCTGGCCACCCCTCTGTTGATGCAGCCCAGGACGCGGTTGGCCTTTGGGGCTGCAAGCACACACTGCTGGCTCGTGTCAAGCTTTTTGTCCACCAGAACCCCCAAGTCCTTCTCTGCAGGGCTGCTCTCAATGAGTTCTCCCAGTCTGTCCTCGTGTCCGGGATTGTCCTGACATAGGTACAGCACCTTGCACTTGGACTTGTTGAATCTCATTGGGTTCATGTGGGCTCACTTCTCCCGCTTGTCCAAGTCCTTTGGTTTTTAGCATTAGCCTGCTCTATGTCTTCATAATATCTCTCATGAACAAAAAATCGGAGGCAAAGATATTAAGAGGCTTTTGTTCTTAAGTTCTTACTTGCAAGGTGTGAGGTTTAGGTATTTGATGTGAGTAGAATGCTTTGAAAATGGAAAGTGTGACAGAAAACAGTACTTTCTATTATATTGTTTCTCTAGGAGTTTATCATGAAGTATTTGGGGATTTGATTCCAAAATATTAGTTAGGTTGTGACTTTGCACCTGCTGAGTGATCTAGGATAAAATGTATATTCATTTATTTCGTAACCAGTGAACTCTACTGACTTCTAGTTATTTCCTTGAAGAACAGTTTCCTTACCCAACAGGATTGCAGCAGAATTACAGCATTTGCAGGGCCCAGTTTTGTGAGTCTATTCCATTTGCCTGCATCAAAAATGGAAGTTACAGAAGTTTTACTCATAAGGTGTCAAAAAAAACTGAGCTAGGTAGAAAACAAAAAATAGAATAATAAAAAACCACAAAAACCAAAAGCCACAGTATGACACAGTTTAATATTATACGTTGTTTGTATTGTCATCTTGGTTTCTTGTTAGCTTTCTTGGTCTCCACTTTTTTCTGTCCTGAAATTAAATGTGGACATCTGAAAAAGAGGGTTTTGTGTTCTATTTAAGGGAATGATCTATAAAGATTTTCAACTGAGCATTATTTTATTATCAGAGATAAAAAAGGATCTCTTTTTATAACTCATTTAATGTCTAGTCCTTAGTTCTACTAAGCTCTTACTGCTAGTGTATTTTAAAAGAGAATTTAAGGTTTTTGTGGTCTGTCTTCTCCGTAACCATATTTAGATTGAAACAGTTGAAAAAAAAATACTTCTAATTATTTCAGAGTTATATAATAACTGTTATTTTTCTAATTATAAAGTTGTACTTCTAATCCATTGACCTGGATTGAAGCAGATTTGCTTTCTGGCTTTCATGTGTCAGAAAACATTTATGTTTACTTGCAGAGTACAGCAAATAATGTGTTTTATTTGGTTGTTTGGCCAGTGAGCCAAATAACCTCAAATGCTTGTTTGGATTGTTCTGACACAAATCTTCACCTAACTTGGTTTTCACATTAGTAAGAATTTGGAAG
The DNA here is from genome assembly GCF_964034855.1 of Anser brachyrhynchus. Lineage (NCBI taxonomy): Eukaryota > Metazoa > Chordata > Aves > Anseriformes > Anatidae > Anser > Anser brachyrhynchus. The sequence continues at coordinate 46,109,694 of NC_137695.1, read as the reverse complement.
GGTCAAATGAAATCAAGACAAAATATTCTGATTTCATCTGAAGTAGTTTTCCTGGCAGCAGAACACGAGGGTCCCTGGTCATTTGGTGTACAGGCCAGTGGTCAGAGCGATTCCTGTGGGTAGACTGAAACTTTTTTTTTTTTTCCTGTGAAATACTTGCTTTGGAGCTAGGCCAGTAGATGCGAGAATCCCGTCTGGTTTCCCTGCTCAACCAGCCATGGTGGGGAAAGGAGGCACCATGCCTCAGGCTTCAGCCTGGCTCCGTGTTGCGTTGGATGTTACCCACAGGAGCACACCATCTGTGGGAGAGGCCAAGACAGCTCCACGTGCTGGGCTGCTAGCCCTAAGGTTGGGAAGGAGAGAGGAAAGCCTTTGAATCCTCTTGGGTAGAGGAAGGATTTGAACCTCCCCCTTTCCCATCCAGGACCAATATCATTTGGACAAAAGGAAGGGGCTGGAAACAACTCTGTGCTGTAAATTTTTGCTCAGTTTTTAGTTGAAAGCGCTTAGCAAGAGGGGTGAAAATCATCAATCTGCCACTTGGAGTGACAGACAGACTGAAACTGTAGGAGTTGGAGGTTTTTTTTGTTTATTTTTTCCTAACGAACATTCGTGTCAACTTTCCCTCTGCCCAATTCAGCTCGCTTGGAAACTCCAAGCGGTATTGCTATTGCACAGGATATTACAAGCTCTCAGGGACGGTGGCAACTCTGTTTTTTCTGCTCTTATTCCTGCAGGCAGAGATGAAGGTATTCTGGGGAAAACAGCGTCCAAGTGCGAGGGCTGTCAGGGCAGCAATGCAGGGTCACAATCTGCCTTCAGTCCCTCTCAGGGTGTCAGTTATGTGAGGGGTGTATTTGGAAGTGGGTTTTTAGCCCCGAGGGAAGGAAGGGGCAACATGAAAGGCTGAAGGGGGAAGAAAAGGTAGGGAAGATTAAAAAAGAAAAACTGCCTTTGAAGTCACAGTCTAACCAGCCTGTGAATTCTTGCAAATGTTGAATACTGTTGTTCCTCAGTGTCTTGGTGCTTGAGTCACAAGCATTGCTGGGAACCAGGGGACAGCAGGGTTATACTGTTTGTTTGCAGTTGTACCACGGATCTGTGGCAGTGTAGCATCAGAACAGGGATGTTTGGACTCCCAGCCCAGAACACAATTAGGTGCATTTCCCCTTAAAAAGGGTTTGTGTGATATTTTATGTGTATTTGAGAGAGAGCACAAACCTGATCGCAATGTTATGTTTTATTTCTATTCAGACAGATTAAGTGACAGGTGGAAATAGTTGCCTATTGTATTTCAGTAGCGCATATGCTTTTGGGCTATGTGGAAGCACTTGTGGAAAAATTACTATTTATGAAGAGATTTAGAGCCCTTTGTCTTCCGTGAGCTATTTACTTCTTCAACCGAGCTAACATCTATTAAACTTTCATTCTAAGTATAATACCCACAAGAGTCAATTTAGGTAAACTGCAGTACCTCTTTCTAGACTAAAAATTGCTTTGCAGAATGGACGTAGAAAAATCCATTAAATTAATTTTTCTTTTTCTCTCAGTCTTTATAATATGTTGAGATTAAAAAAAATAAAATTGAGAGACTAGGGAAGAAGGGAAGAAAGCTCCTTTGTCAGCTACATAAAGGGGCAGTCAGAGCTATTGTGTGTACAGTTTTTTTAATCGTCTTCAATTTTCTTTTCTTTTAATTTGAATATGTTATCATGACTGCAAACTTTCACACTCCCATTGTCATAAACCATAGCCTAATAACCTTTAGAGCTCTGTTATTTTCCAGCCTGGCCGTCAAATGAGTGTTTGGAAGAATGTTGAAGACCGTGGCTTAAATCGTGTTTCAGTGTGCTGTCCTTTACTTCCAGTACTGTATGTTATTTTTAAAGCCACATGCATTTAGACGTGGGTGATGTTGGAGAATCAGCATCACCTTTGATTGTTACCAAGAAGACAAGGAGCTGCATTCAGTTGTAGGCAAGAACCAGGATGTGGATGAACTGTGCAGCTTCCTGAGCTGAGAATTTGTGGGGCTTGGAGGGGAGGGGAGCACAGATGCAGGTGAGACCTCCTAGATATGGGGGCCCTGGTGGGGACACTGCGTGGATTCGAGGCATGTTGTATGGTAGTGGAAGAGGATCTGTCTCCAGCCTTACCCTGATAACTGCTCACAGGTGTTTAAAACCCCGTAGCCCAAGACCTAGCTGCTAAGAGGTATGTCATAAACAGCAGAAAGAAGCACCGTGCATCAGACAGGGGCCTTGGGGAAATATTAAGGGATGGGACCTCAGCCCACAAAAGTCGGGGAACACTTTTTCCTTAGCCACTAGGGTATTTATAGTGAGATTATACAAAAGTTTTAGTGGGTGGCTATTTTAGTGGCTATTCCTATGCAGTGCCCTAACATTTTTTTTTTATCAGAATGTTTTTAAGAAGCAAAAGTAAAAACACATTCTGGGACTTTGTACAAGGGTTTTTCTTTGCTTCAAGTCTGTTAATGCAACTTTAAGTTATTCATCATTGCAAGATGGTAGGGCAACACTTGTAGGCCATCAGTACATGGTACCATTATCTTACTGGACAAACTATAGCAACAAAAACAAATATTTACCTGTACTTCAGTGATCTTCCTGCTCCCATCATCCAAACACTATCAGCTAGTTCCAGTCTTAGGAAGAGTGAGTCATGTTACCTTGCTGGTATTTGCCAGGGCTCTGTTACCAGAGATTGTGACTATAGAGCTCTGCAAGTAGAAAGATTTTTAAGAATATTCTAGTCTGCTTCAGGTTGAATCTCTGAGCCTAGTTAATCTGCTTTGTGCGGTGCTGGGTTCGAATTGGCCCTCTGACTTTGCTAGAAGGGGATTAGAGAGTACTTTCTATTATCGGAGCCGCAGGGAAAGGACAATTACAAGTTTAAACAGCACAGCTACCTATAGAACTATGTGGAACCTGTGATATGACATCAGTGTGTGTATCTTCCATCAGTACAGATTTAAATGTGTAAAATTGCTTTTACTGGTATGCTTAAGGAGGTCCAAGCTATACTAGCAGTAGGTTTGGTTTAGTTTATCCTGAGATAGGTTATGGCCCTGGAAGAAGTGTTGCCATGTTTTGGTGTCTTGGCAAAGTCTACTGAGTATAGGCAAAGACACAGTGTTGATTCCGTCATCTCACCTAGATTTGATTATTAAATAAATAAATAAAAATCTCTCCTTAATCAGCATCCAGCCTTATCAGGTAAAGCAGTGTTAACTTGCTGCAACTCCGAGTTGATAGAGCCTAAAGTGATTTTTCAAGGACATACATCTATGCAAGAAAGATGCGTCTCTGTAAATGCTCAACAAACCCAGACAAACATCTTCTCAATCTTGGTCCCAAAATAACTAATTGTTGGTGGCTTTTTTATTTTTTAATTAAAATACATATGTATGTTTTTCTCCTCTATGTGTGCTATACTGTGCTGGTAGTTTTCTAGCAAACCACAGTTCAAGATGCAGGCTTCATATTCTTTTTGTTGTTTTCTCACATGATGCTTTTACCATCTATCTATCTTTACAAAATAGTTGCATTTGACTCTAGCAGTTGTATTTTATGAGTTGAAAGTCCTTTTTTTTTTTTTTCTCAACGGGAATCTGTGGCATAGTGTTTAATGCAACATAAGAGTGAAGAACCTTTTATAGCTACAGTCCTTCCCTCTCCCCCTGTGGTGGGTTTACTCGGGTGGGCAGCTGAGTTCCACAATGGCCGCGCTCTCACTCCTCAAAGAGGAACAGTGAGAAAATATGATGAAAAGGGCTCAAGGTTTGAGATAAGGACGGGGGAGATCACTCAACAATTATAGTGACAGGCAAAACAGACTCAGAGTAGGGAGACAGTAAGATTTATTGCCTATTACTAACGAGCTAGAGAAGTGAGAAACAAAGGAAAGAAGCCAAAACCACCTTCCCCCCCTATCCACCCTCTTCCACCTCCTCCCCCCAAGTGGCGCAGGAGAATGGGGGAATGGGGGTTATGGTCAGTCTATAGCGCTTCTTCTCCGCCACTCCTTCTCAGTCACTCTCATCCCCTGTGCTGTGGGGTCCCTCCCAGGGGATGCAGTCCTTGCTGAACTGATCCAGCGTGGGCTGCCCGCAGGCAGCAGCTCTTCAAGAACTGCTCCAGATATGGGTCCGTACCATGGGGTCCATCTGTCAGGAGCAAACTGCTCCAACCTGGATCTCCCATGGGCAGCAGCTCCTGCCAGGTCACCTGCTCCTGCATGATCTCCTCTCCATGGGCTGCAGGTCTGGCCCGGAATCTCCTGGCTCTGGCAGGGGTCCTCCACAGGCCGCAGCCTCCGTCAGTGCAGGTCCACCTGCTCCACCGTGGTCTCCTCCACGGGCTGCAGGGTGGAACCCTGCTCCACCGTGGCACTCCATGGGCTGCAGGGGGACAGCCTGCTTCACCATGGTCCTCACCACAGGCCCCAGGGGACTTCTGCTCCAGCGCCTGGAGCACCTCTCCCCCTCCTTCTTCACTGACCTTGGCGCCTGCAAGGCTGTTCCTCACTCCTCTCACTCTCCCAGCTGCTGTGTGGCCACTTCCCCCCCTCCCCGTTTCATAAATCTGCTCTCACGGAGGCGCATACAACGTTGCGGCTTTGGTCAGTAGCAGGGCCCTTACCAAACATGGGACAGCTTCTAGATCCTTCTCACAGAAGCCACCCCTATGGCCTCTTGCTACCGAAACCTTGCCATGTAAACCCAATACGCCCCCTTCTACCTCCCCCTTAAAAAGGGCCTCTAGCATACTTTAAAGTAGCAACAATCTGGAAAGCTGTTTCAAACAATTTCTTAAAATTCCTAAATCTTTCATATTATCATATTTCTATACATGAAATATAAGAGTTTATTTACAGGATGAAGTAGCAGATCTCTTGGCAAAACAATTTTAAGCTCATTTTATTAAAAAATTAAAATATTGTACTAATATTGCAAACCACTTGTCAGCTGGGCATACTCCATATGACAGCCTTAAAGTAAGCTTTTTTTTTAATAATCAACATATTTGACATTTGGAAGCACTTCTTATGGTTGTAGTGATTTCATTGTTATTGAAAGTCTTATTCATAATCTGTCTTTCCTTAGAAGTTTTTCCTGTCACTCAAATTATAGCCCTGCTTTAAAATTCAGGTGAAACTTTATTCAGTTTCTGATGCAGATTATCAAACATGTTCACAAGGATTCTTTCAGCCCTTAAGACAAAGTCCTGATTCTGTAACCAGTTACCATCTTTGTCGGGTTGGGTAACCTGTGTTATATTACTACATGTATTAAAATGTACACATCCAGTCAGGTCATGTCTGGGTTTTGATGTAAACAATATTCCTACTGCTTTTCTACAGTAAAATGAAACTCTCGCACCTCTTGGGGAAAATAAAGTTGAGTAAGGAGAAGCTCAGTACATTCCACTGCTTTGGTGGTAGACTAGGACAGATCTGATGACTTAGCAATGACGATATAAGAAACCAGAAAACAGCTTCACTGATTCATTTACTCATCTCTGGCAGCCATAGGAACAGATCTGAGAAGCCTGTGTTTCTAGTTTTTTCTCTGTTACTTTACCTACTGTAAATTGCATTTAAAAAAAAAAGTGAAAACGGGTCTCCCATAAAGACTGCTAGTTTATAAAGTGACAAAAGATTGTGTAAGTACTTGTGTGTATATATACCCCTATATTTCCTCCCTCTTGCCTTGACACTTAATTGCATAAAAGTTTCTGCAGCTCTTGTCCAGTCCTTGTGCTTTGCTGATTGCAGTGAAGTCAAATCAGTATTTTCTTTATGGGACTGTGCCATGCAGGACTACGGGGAAGATAAAAGCGCAGATGAAATCTCTGTATGTGTTTCCATCAAAGGTTTCTGAAACATCAAGGAATGAAATTTAAGTTGTGTCTCTTTGAGGGTGTGCTGGGATGGGGGGAAGGGTGCTAACTACTTGTTCCTTGTGTTGTACGAGGTAATAGTGTCCCATTTTAGACTTGCCCTGACCTGAATCTGTCATCTGTATGATAGGCTGTTTTAAAGTGTGTGAAGTCCAGTAAATGCTTTTCCCAGCCTCTCCTGTACATCATTTAATTCTCCCTATGCTAATGGATTATAAGTAAAATACAAATAGCATTCAGGCTGTAGTAACTGAAGAAATATTATGACTGGTAGGGTTTTTAAACAGAAAAAACAGTTTTGGGAAGGACTGCTTTTTCTTAAAGAGATTAAAATTTGCCAGTCTAGGTGAGTATTGTAGCCCTGTTGGATGCTGCTCATGAAGTGGAAAAGGAGATGACAGAGCTATTGAAAAGGCTAATTCTAAAAGATTGAAGACATGCAAGATGGATTTGAATGATGTGTGGGACGTGCATGCTCTGGCTGGTGGCATATAGTGTGGTTGCCACTAGGTGCAGCATGTATCATAGACTATTCGAGTTGGAAGGATTGAGTCCAACTCCTGGGTCCCCAAAGGACACCCCCCCAAAAAAAAAAATAATCAGACTGTGTCTGAGAGCATTGTCCAAATGCTTCTTGAACTCAGGCAGGCTTGGAGCCATGACCACTTCCCTGGGGAGCCTGTTACAGTGCCCAACCACCCTCTTAGTGAAGAATGTTTTCCTGATATCCAGCCTGAATCTCCCCTGTCACAGTTTCAAGCTGTTCCCTCAGGTCTTATCCCAGGTCACCAGAGAGAAGAGAGCACCTGCCTCTCCACTCCCCCCAATGAGGAAGTTGTAGACCACGATGAGGTCTCCCCTCGGTCTCCTCCATGCTGAACAATCCAAATGACTTCAGCCACTCCTCATACATCTTCCTCTCTAGAACCTTTACCATCTTTGCTGCCCTGCTTTGGACACTCTCTAACAGCTTTATATACAGCTTTATATCTTACATTATGGTGCCCAAAACTCCACACAGTACTCAAGGTGAGGCCGCACCAACATAGAGTAGAGCAGGACAGTCAATTTCCTTGACTGGCTATCAGTGTTGTGCTTGATGCACTCCAGGATATGGTTGGCCCTTCTGGCTGCCAAGGCACGCTGCTGGCTCATGTTCAGCTTGGTGTCGATCAAAACCCCCGGATCCTTTTCTGCAGGGTTACTCTTCAGCATTTTGTCCCACAGTCTCTACGTATAACCAGGGTTGCCCCTTCCCAGGTGCAGAATACGACACTTGCTCTTGTTAAACTTCATATCGTTGGTGATTGCCTAGCTCTCTAATTTGTCCAGGTCTCTCTGCAAGGCCTCACTACCCTTGATGAAGTCAACAGCTCCACCCAATTTGGCATCATCCGCAAACTTGCTCAAAAATACTTCAAGTCCTTCATCCAAATCGTTTATGAAAACATTGAAGAGGACTGATCCTAAAATGGAGCCCTAGGGAACCCCACTAGTGACAGGTCGCCAGCCTGATGTAACCCCATTTACGGGAACCCTCTGGGCCTGACCCATCAGCCAATTTTATAACATCACCCCTTTTATTACGTAAAGAAGATGTAATTCAGTATTCCCTAAAAATGTCTGTTTCTTTCCTCGTAATTGTTTGTCTCGCTTCCTCCCTGGCTCTTGCTTTGGTTTCTTCTCCGGGAAGTCTGCAATTTCCCTTGCTCAGCAGAGATGGATGCAAAAGACCAGTGGGTGTCCTGGAAGACCTAGTCAGATGGGCACATAAATGCCCATATGATGTCCAACAGCACTGTCTTAGTTCTGTGCGGTATTTGAATGGCATGGTCTGAATGCCTCTGAAGCACAGGTATCATCACATCTCTCCCCATTCAAAGCACATCTAGTTAATGATCGTAGAATATTATGTGACTGGTACAGTAACTGCTGTTACTAATGTACCATTCCTAGTACTATTGGATTGCATTGCCTCTGGATTAACAGCAGGGAGAATTGCTTATAATTCTCACAGTAATAAGATTATCAACTTGGTTATGTCTGAAGGGACCTATTTTGGCACAGGCAGTGCACTGCTTGCTTTGCAGCCCAGCTGCTGGGGCATCTTGTATAGAGGCTGGAAACATGAAGTGAGGGATATGAAAAGAAATGGTTATCAGGAAATACTGATTTGAATGCTTAAAATTGGTATGGTGGAGGGAATTTCCTAGTGAGTCCTTGTTCTATCATATATTGCCCTCCATAAGGGTGCCAGCATACCTCTGAAGTGCTGGAATGGTTGGTATCCCAGCAGGTACTGTGCTTTTAAAGGAGAGAGTATGTATGGTTTTCATCCTTTCTATTCAATCTACATGTATGCTTTCATTCTCAGTTCAAGTTCAGCCACCTCTAACTCACTCATGCAAGTCCTTTTGATTAGTTAATTCATTGCCCTTATTGAATGTCATTCTGAAATTAAAAGGCTGGCACATGAAAGCTTCAACACAGGACCTTTGCTGGGCCTATTTGTTGAGCAGCCCAGTCCTTTTAATCAAGTTACTGAATTGCTCTGTTTCATCAGGCATGTTCTGGTCTCCTGAGACTCAAGGAGCTTGGTTGCAGGAAGAGAAAATGGTTAAACCTATTCTAATTTAATAATCTATGTTCAGAAAAGGGTAAAATTGCTATTTAGGTAAGTAGATAATGAGAAACCAATTTTTAAAGTTATTACTAAGTCTGCAAATATGCTTAGGCAATTTTTCATGGCAAATTCAAATATTAAGGTAATGCAATTTTCAAGCTTTTGATTTGTGTTGCTGATTTTACAGTTCTGCTTGACTCTGTAGAATAGGGTAAAGTGCTGTGCAAAAGTCATTCTGTGAGGCTTATTTGTTGTGGTTATTTGAGCCTGCACTATTAGCCAAAAAGGCTGTGCATGCTTCGGAGGGGGGCGACCGTGTTATCTGTTTGTTGCTGTAAAAAATGGAAAAAATATTATTGTTGAAGTTCCTAGATGAGATAACCGTGAATATAAGCCACACAGAATAAAAAGATATTGTAAATCAATGTAAGGTCTCTGAGTCACTCCTTGTGTTAATACCCTTTCATTGATGCATATTGAAAACTAACTGGAGAATTGATCACTATGGCTAAAGTTATTGCTGTGTTGCAATATTGGGTTGGAAATACCGCACTCAGAGAGCTCAAGCAATATACACGTGTAACCTTCAAAGTGGAAGGTACAAAACTAAGAACCATCTCTATGTAATTACTTCAGCATGTCATTTGGAGGGTGCGTCTTATCCATCCTCACCATCAGTTTTGTGATTAGATGATTAAGAAACAAAGAAAACCCCAACACACACCTCAAAAAACAAACAAACAAACAAAAAACACTGCATAGGGTGATTTGCTGAAGCTCTGTTGGGAAGTTGCACTTAGAATTTGAACATGATCTTCCCAAATCCTGTTTTAGTGTCTTATCATTTACATGAGGGAGCCCAGAAGTGGACCCAGCACTCCCAGCACCCTGCTGAGGTGAGGGGAAGGATCACCTCCCTTGACCTGCTGACAATGCTTTGCCAATGCAGCCAAGAATGCCATTATTCTCTGTGGCAAAGGCACATTGCTGGCTGATGGCTCCTGTTATACATATTATTTCTTATTTAACTTGGAGGAAGAATGTGAACAACTGTAAGCATCAGACAACTTGACTCTGTGGGCTTTTTAGAATTGTATCAGCTGTTTGGCTGTCTTGAAGCTACCATCCTTTTGGGGCCTCTGTACTGGAGATAACACACTGGAAGGTTTGAAACCGTGTAGAACTTCCAGAAGTCTCGGATCAGAAATTTGTTATGCCAGGAGATTAGTGTGTAGGAACTCTCCTTTAACCTGCTATGGAAGCTACAGTTTTGGTTCTGTGATTGTGATGGATCAGTCAAAGTAACTTTTTTCTTTAAACAAGAACTTAATGTATTAAGGCATCTGTATTAACATTATATCTCTGCCTGCCTGCCCCCTTGTTCTTGCCATTCCCCCCATATTTAAGTATAGGCAGCATATATCATGACCCTCTCTAGTGTGCCTCCCTTAAATAGAGCTGACAGAGAACTGATTCTCCTGCTGACCCTTGTGTGATAAGGGCTTTTTCCACACTTTTCTTGTTTTTCACTATGACTCCTAGGTTTGGCAGGACGTCCGTTCTGTAGAAGTTAATTCCATCCTCATTTCCTGACTGTGATTTTATTTGGATTTTGCTTGTTTTTAGAAGCCTTTCTTGAATGCAAATGCCTGGATTAACGTTTAGCTAATCCTAGTTTAGTTATTTAACCTAGGACAGTAATTAGGCCTTGTGTGCTTTAAAAACTCTTACACTGTGTAGGCACATGTACCTGACTAATTGATCTGGAAAGTAAACAGGAAACATCAGCAAATGGTATCACACAGTGCAAAGGCAGAAATATATCTGCTTTACAGACTTAGTGTAGTTCACTCTCACATGACAACCAGCGCAAAGTCAGTAAGAGCAGGAAAGTGCACGGCTTTTCCCTGCAGCTGTGTATTAAGCATACACCTTGTCTTTCCAACGCGGGGTTTTTGCATGTGTTTGTTTTTCAAGGAATGGTTTAGCATGACTCTATAAGGTGAAGGCAGTTTTTTTCCCAGTACTATCGTCTGGATGTGAATTTGTAATAAATGGCTGAGTATTTCCAGTCATTGTTATTAGGTCTAATAGGTTAAATATTTTCAAGGCCATTATTAATTTAAATGTGTCGTGATTATGGGCCATAGCTTATGCTTTATTTAGGCTTGTGTAATTCACTTAGTTGCCAGCTCCTTGGTGGGTGCGTGACAGTTACCTTTATAGCAAATTCAAACACCAGAAAAAAGAATCAATAAATTTGCAATATTATATTCTGAATTTATAATAAAAGCCCTTGGGAGTATTGCACAATGCTATAGAGCATATTCTGCATGGTGGCTAGGTAAGATATTCTTAATGTGAAAGGTACTATTGATTTTTCTGAAGCTCATACATTCCTTGAATGCTATTCCTCTGAAGACACTGAATTACTTTTTAAATGGCACTTTTGAAGGTGATGGCATTCCCTTTATTTTTTTTCTTTTATACCATTCCTATCATTGAATGTGTAAGAGAATTTAAATCTGTTCTTGTGGAAAGAATAAAACCCATTGTGGATTAAACCCATTGTGGATGTAAGTCTGGTTAGAGCCACGTAATCAAGAGATGGTGGGCAATGATGAATGCTGCTGAATGTTTCCAGAACAGCTGGGGTAAAATAGGAAAGGATCAATTTGAAAGTACCAATTTTCCATGCATATTTTTAAAAGCAAATTTAGAATACAAACATGGCTTCAATTGCAGACTGCTTCACCTACAAAATAGTTCTGAAATTTTAAAATTAGAGTTTTAGACTTCTTAAATATTTCTTCCCTTGGGCTTGATGACATGACCTCCCTTGCAATTTTAAGTTATTCTGACTCTCCACCTCTTTTTTTTTTTTTTTTCTCTCCAAAAACGTTTGGTAAATTTAATTTCAGATAATTTTGTTTTCCATGAAATTCTATTTTGTAAAGAATGTACTGCTTATTTAGAGAAGACTGTTTTTTGTTTTTTATTTTTTTCATAATAGTGATCGTGAATGGAAAGGTACAAATTGAAGGAGGACTGTGCTGCTAAAAAGAGTGTCAGTACTGTGGGAGTATAATCAGAAGTTAAGATGAGATGACGCTTACAGAGCTATTTTCATAGCTGGTGCTGTTTGGCACAGATCTGCTTAAAATCAATGGCAACTATATCAGCATTTTTTTTGGTGCTGTGTTTTTTTAGTCTTTATATAACCAGTAAATTCACTTAAGTCTAGCACAAACCCCTCCTTTGAGAGTTATTTCTATACAGTGCAACTATAGTATGATCTCCTTGGTTTTGTCATTCACTTTTGTATTGAAAAAGTAAACCCACTGTTGACATGTTATTAAGGTTTCTGCACTCAAAGGTCAGTTCCCCTCGGAGTCTCCTTTCGTCTGGAAGATGGCATATATTAAAATTTTATAACAGTTCCCATTAGTTCCCATCCTATAATCCTGGGATCAATCTGGCTGCCCTTCTTCTTAGTTTATCAAGTGCAATAAATGCCTTAGGTGAGCAATAAAGAGACTGGAATTAGATTCTTCTAAGCAAGACTTGTTTGTATACTGAAGGTTTAAAACTGGCCATAGTTGTGCTGATAAGGCTCCAACACCTCAGGTGAAGGTAGCTGCTAACACTGCCTAACATCTAAAACAGCTGATCTTATGAAATACGATATGGTAAGTACGGGTGTATGGCTACATACTGTAGCAGGTCTACAGACTTTAAGTTATAAATTATTTTACTTCATATTCTGCTCTTTGTGCACAATTAAGAAGAAATGACCTTGTCTTTGTGTGAGAAGAGATAAGGTTCCCAAAGGGTTTCAAAAGGAAAAGGAATTATGTGGTTCCCCAAAATGGTATCTGTCCTTTCCCATTCTCTCTGCATGTGGATTTGCTCATCATTTTGCTCATTGCCGCCCCTGAGAGATCTACAACTGCAGAGTCCCTCCCAGCTGCTGGGAAGGGGATCCGGAACATCCAAGAATGTGCTCGCTTTGATTTTTGTGCAAGAAGACTGGCCCGTGGCAGTCAAAGTAAGCTGTATCGGTTTGCATTTGTGGGAGGAGTTGGCTTGAGAATTCCACTTGTTCTTCAGTGACTGGAAATGGAGGGTACTGAATGAACACCTGTGGCTGAAAGACTGGATTTCAGATATGTCCATCAGAAAACTTTAGATAAGGTCAAGGCATTTTTTTTCCCCCTACAGATTTACTCTGCTGTGACTTACACAATGGTCTGGTGCCTCTGGACATTATTTCAATGTGGATAATAATAAGATTAACTTAAAAGCTTGGAGAGAGTTACTAAATTTGTATTTTCAGTGTGGGATACATTTTTCTCAAACAGCATGACTTTTCATAATTGATTGCATTTTTTAAAATGTCAGGCAGTGTCCTGCTAAGTTTATTGATGAATGTAATGGGTGAAACGTAATACTAAGGGGAAAAAAATAACAGCATCTAACAAACAAATCACTTTTTAAAAAAAATCTCCTCTTGCCGTGGTCTTTTCAACGAATGATGCAGCATAGCTTTGAGAACTAATATTACATCTCATTTAGTATTAGTGAATGATTAAGGTGTCTGTCCTCTTGGCCAGCTCTTCAGCAGGGATGGTATTGCCGGGGCGAAACCTCCATGATGGTACCTATTTGAGCTGCTCCTTTCTACTTTTGTAAAGAAGTCTAACTGTCAAACACCTTAACATAAAAAAGATTTATTGAGTTACGCCACAATTGTGAAAGATTTAGATAGCTCCTATCACTACTGTTTGATCTGATATGTGCCCCGTTGGGACCGATTGATCACTCAGTGCTTTCCAGTTGATAAGTGTGTGAACTGGATTGAAAGGTACTGATTGAGCTGCCAGCTGCCCTTACAGAAAACCATTAGGTGGTCCAGTGTTCTTATATAATGTGATTGCTTAACTGGGTTGGGATTTTGTTTTGTTAGTATCTTGTTAGCTTTCTCACTTCATGCAGGCATTGAGTTTCCCCAGCAAAATAAACATGGCAAGCGACTTCTGTCCTGTTCTCCACTTCAGTGTCTATAAATAACTCCAGACCTGTAACCCTCTGTTCTCACAGTTAAACGAATAATAAAAGAAAAAAAAAAAGGCGCATGGATTAAATTAAGCACTTGATTTCTTAAGAATGTGGGGAGTCTTTCACAGTGTCCTGTGCAAATTGATGAATCACATGAAATTATTTCAGGCAGTAATGTCAGCAGAAGTTCATCTTGATGGATGCTGAAAGTTAGTTTAAATGTTATTTTAAAGAATGAAAATAAGCTCTAGAGGGTTGGTTATCTTCCGCGATGTTGAGTGAGGGGAAAGAAATCTCAGCCTTGGCATAATCTGATGGTAATTTGTTTTCTTCGGAACGGATGCTTTTCTTGCTGCAGATAACACTACCATAACACTGTATTGTCTTCAGTACTTATGATCCTGAGACAGCTGAGACACAGCTTTGTATACCTTTACATTAAAGGAAAGAGCACAGTGCCAGGTTTCATTATGGTTGTCCAATAGTTCGCACTAACATACTCCAGTCTCACTTACGGACTTCGATAAACTTTTTTGTTGCAATTTGTGTTCCATGTCACGTGCAACCAACTAACTGCAAAGGAGTGACAAAACATCCCTCAGTAAGGTTCCAAGAAAATGACGTTTTTATATTTTTAAATAATTACAGTTGTATTTGAACAAAACTAGGTTTTCTGTGTTGTGGATGAGGGAATTGAAGTTTGTCAGTTTCAGTCTTCTGTTCCAAAGAATATCGGCCAAAAATAGGTGTATATAAGAACTGCTATAAACTAGATTGAAATCCATTAAATCTGAATGTTTGCTGAATCTGCCAAGGTATCTCATAGCTCTGATTGCTCACCGGGATGCAAGTGTGTCTATTTCAGAGCCACTCAACACACTTCAGTCTACAGGGTCAGGTTAGGTCAGGTTTTGCATGTAATGGCCGTTCCCTAGCATCCAAGCCTCTCTTCAAGTTGGTCTCTACTCTTCTGGCAGAAAGGAGCGAGAGGTGTGTTTGTGAAAAGAAACAAACATGTTTCTTGCCTGTGGTGGAAGGGAAGGAGAGCTATAGTTTAGACAAGGTAATTGGATGGGCCAGACAACAACTTGGTTGGGTTTGGGGAGTTCAGATGAGGAGGTGACAGCAGACTGGTGCAGTGCATCAGGGTGGTAAGGAGGAGGACTGAGCTAAGAGAAATACAGACTTAGAGTTGTTTAGGAGGATGATGGGGAGAACCTCCTGAGCAAGAAGGTTTGGATGTGACTGAGGGGAGCAAGAGGCAAAGAAGTTATTTTTTTTAAAGCCAACCAACCAATACCACCTTCCACCCCCAAACAAGTAAAGAAGTGTTGTGGTAGGGAGACCAGAGTAGGTTAGGAAGCTCTTCAGGCAAGCACTTGAACAAGGAAATGTGGTAGAAGATTGGTGGCCTTAGCCTGGCTGAAGGTCAGAGATAGTGACTGAGCGTAGGGTAGAAAAGTGACAAGATAGGCAGAGGTTGTAGAAAACTGTGCTGGAAGAATGAATAAAGGAGCAGTGTGTAGCTGTGCTACAGTCTGCAATGGGACCTGAGGCTTCTGTTTCTCCCACTGTTCTACATCTATTCACAGGGGAGCTCCCAATGGAAAAAAAATATATATATATATATGTATTTGTTAACCAAGTGCTGCCCTCCCATCACCTCTGCTGCTCTTTTGGGCACAAGAACTTTTGTATTTAGTGGACTTGCTACAAAAATCTGAGTACTGTATGCTATGCCAGCAAACATAATCATATAGTAATCTGTTCTCCCATGTGACAGGAACTGGAAGTGGATGAGCAAAGCTTCTTCGTACAGAGACAACTGCCACAGGCTGTGTTTCATCACAGCCTTTACTTTGCTGTGGTCTACAGCTGAGGAAAGCAGACTGCTGCTGTCACATTTTACTTTAGTTTGAATGGCAGATATCTGTGCAACAAAAACCCTCTGTCTTGTTGACGTCTATAAAAGTTTGGTTCCACCAAGTGTTTGTTGGAATGGATAGACTGCTTATGGTTTGCTTTCAAAATAAATCTTGCATACTTCATGCAGCTTTCCCTTTTAAAAGCAAAGCCAAGCACTTGAGGATCAGGAAATGCCAGGGGGAAAAAAAGTCTTGTGAACTTAATTGAACTTTCTATATGTGTGTGTTACAACATTTATGAAGTGATCATGTACCATTTTTATTCTGTGACAGTCCTGCAACAGAAAGGCCTTTGCAATTTTAGGTGGCAACCTTATCATTCTTTTTGAGAGCATATGGGTTTGTGATGAGCCACTACATAGCTTTCCAGCTCCAAAGATCAAATGAGGCAAAATCATGTGTCTACAGGGACTTCACTACCCTTTGAAGTAAATGGCATCTTCACATTCACTCCAGTAGGTTTTGGAGCAGGCTCCAAATTAAGACAAAATTTGGAATGGAATTTCTTCCTTTTCCAATGACCTAATTGCTGGGAAGACATGTAGAACAACTGCTTCAGTGCAGCTCAGTCACTTTTGGAAGATTTTTCTTCCCCCCTGACACTAAATGATATAAAACAAAGTTTTTTAAATATTTATCTGAATGCTTCACTGCTCAAGTGTGATCCATGATGCAATTTATTAGACTTCTCCTTAGGTGGAAAAATATCCTGAGCAGTAAAGATTTATGTTCCAATCCAGTAATGCAATTTACAGTGTTTTAAAGGATCTAAAATTAGGTGAAAATTCAATTCCTTTTATAATCAAGGGAGTTACAAAGAAGAAAGCAGTTCGTAGTGCAAGCTGTGTGTAATTGTGATGGAAGATTCACAATACTTTATTGAGATATCTTTGGAGAACATTTTAGGGGTTTTGGAAATCTACGTAGATGTATTGCTTATCTTTCAATCAAGGAATGCTAACATGAAAAGAAAATAGCGTAAACTTATTTTGATCTGGCTGAAAAACAGTTATTGAAAGCAGGTCTTTCCTTTGACACAAAAGTACCACTTCCATATATAAATATGTTGAGGGCTTACTGTAAGGATCTGACCTCCTTTCTCAGTGTGTAGCAGTTGTGCTAGGGGTAATACTCTCGCATAAGTTGCTGGAATGCCTTGGGAAATGGGAAAAGGCTCTGGCTTGGAGAACTGCACTAGAATCCTGCAGAAACACTGGGGAAATGCCACTCTGGAGCCATAAAAAGATTTAAACTGAGCAAATAGTTTTGAAAGGATACTTTATGTAATGGATTTTTGTCTTGCTCCCTGTGTTTGCTGAATGTCCATGAAGAAGGTGGTAATGTGCTCAGTGTATTTGCTGTTCAATAAAATTTAGGCAGAAAACAACATTCCTCAATCCATATCGATTTCCTTTTTTTGTGTGTGTGCATACTTGTGACCAGACGGTGGGTGATGCTTCTTTCTGGTTTGACCGTATGTGACCAAAATCTCATGAAAAGAGGATTTTCTCTGAGTGGCATAGAAAATGCCTACTCTAATAAAGTTTAGTTGCTTGCTGCTTTGAAAGGGAACTGCAGAGAGAGGATAGGTGGGCCTGGTGTAATTATGGTCTATAGTAATTATCACCCCTTTTGGAGCAGGCTTCAGGCTTTGTTCAGGGAAGCTTACTGGATATGGTTGATTCAGTGGTCCAGATCTACTCTTTTTTTCTCTTGCCAGCTGAATTAACCATATCACAACTCAAAGAGCACCTGTTCTTATTGGAGGCAGAGAGCTTCAGTGCCACAGTGTGTCCTCTGCAGTCTGCCTCTTATCCATAAAGTCTCTTTCTAGAGCAGCAGATTCAGCTGTCCAAAGCTGATAATGTGACATCGCATTGCTGCCAAAAAAGATAGGGAAGATGGCCAACATGGAGATGGGACAGAAGGGCCAGATAAGTTTGGTAAAGGAAAATAAATACAAAGGGAAAGTCGCAGGTATACTGTTTTTGAAAAGGGTTTCATGAGAACTGCAGCTAATAATGATCTGAGTCCTTTCCCATCTCTTGGCTTTTGTGGCCCTCCTCAACTGTGCTGTAGCCACAGTGCCAACAGTTGTCCCCATAAACACCTTAAAATAACAGAGCTAAATGCATTAAAAAGCGTGTTTGGGTATTTCGTATTTTCTTCTTACACAAAGTGCCTTTGGCACAAATACTGCCTTTATCAGATCTAAGCTTCAGGCTCTGGAGCTGTCAGGATTTTGACAGTGGTCAGTTTTACTGTGGGTTGGTTGTGGGATTGGTCATATGCAAACGTCCCTGTCATTCCAAAAGGGAAGCAGTTGATCTGTGTTGATTATCAGCAAGATAAACTGTAGATTGTGCCGTGTACTTCTTTTCTAACCAAAGAAGAGAAAAGTGTGTGGGTATTGCTATTGTGTTGGTAGTAGAGGAAAAAATGAGTACCCCAAGTCTTCTGTTTAAGCCAGAACATTGGCTGCTGGAAAAAGAGTAGCCCTCTTATTTCATGTCACAGCAGCTGAGCATTCAGGCCCCATAATATCTGCTCTGAAATGTGAGTAGGGTAGATTCATTTATTTATTTGAAGATAAAAAGGGGGGAAAGGGTTTTATTTTTACTTTCTGTTATTTGGAAAGACCGGCATCTTTTTTTTTTGTTGGTGAATGAGCTTCATTGCTCCGTGTTTTGTCTTGGAATTAGTGAACTTGGAGACAATGCAGTAATTTGCACCTAAACAATCTCTTGATCTATGGTTGGAGGAGCGTAGGAAATCCCAAAGGTGGTTGGATAAGCACAAACTATGAAGGGCAAAGTGCTGTGACAAAACAAGTGCCCTGTGGAACCTGCCTACCCACTGAGCGTATTTTCCCTTATTTTAAAATGTAGTTTGCAGAATGGATGTCTGTCTTGAGTCCTCATGATCAGGAGGGAGAGAACTAGCCAGAGGTGCTGCTTTCTCCTTCTGGGTCACCAGTAGAGCCCATACTCACAGGCATGACTATAATGTACGTTTGTGGTCTTGCTTATTTGAGCAATAGCAGAAATTAACTGGACAGTCATAAGTAAGTGCTGATAGTTTTAGAGTGCAACAAACCACTAGCTGATTCGTAGCGCCTATTTTCCATACCCTTTCTGCCATGAATTACGTTACCCAAATGTTTCAGTTCAGATAGTCACAGAGCTTTATCAAGCCAAACTTAATTATCTAAGGGATTCATCTGCCTCTGTGTGGTTTGACCTTGCATGACAGCTGTGTGTGATGGGACATTCTTACAGAGAAGAGTGGGAAAAGAAAATAAAGCAGAAAGCGGATGACTGGAAAGTGTATTGTGGGCAGAGAGTAGAATGGTGTTTAAAAATAAATAAATGCATAGCAGTGAAGAAGCCATAAATGGTTTCCAACAGTGCCAGACAAGGACAGAAGCAGGACCGGTCTGTGCTCCCTGTGAGGAAAGGGGAAAGGTGAGAAACAGTGTGGTCTTTCAGTTATTTGCTGTTTGGGGATGTGAGGTTTTTGTACATGGAGGGATGTGCCATTGAGAAGCTGAGGTGCTGCTTGGTGTTCTGCATGGGGTAGTTTAAATTAGCTTATATTTTGGGTAGCCTCTTTTAGCCTCTTAGAACAAAATGTATTGTACTTTCAAGTACGAGGAAGCGCTGCTCAGTGTCTCTTGATGGCAGGTCCTGATCTTGGTGATGCAATTGTCAGTACTTGCCAGTTTAGTACCAGGTAAAATAAGGTCAGACATCCAACTAAGCCAGGCTAGATTGACATGATTTCTGTTTTCTCCATAAACATTTGGTTTTGTTCTCATGTAAGCTTGTTAGCTGCTAGTTGTTAGTTAAATAATGCAGTTTTACATGTTGTTTGATATTTGATAACTAATACAAATTTGTGGGTTTGTATTGTGAATGAAAAAGATACCAGAATGACAGAATAGGGCTAGAGCCTGTGAGTGTTTAAGGAACAATATCAAATGTTCCTTGCCTTTGTGTCATTATCAATAAAAGATTAGCATTTCCTGAAATATACCACTGCAATTAAAGTGGTTGAAATACGATTATTATTTCATGGCCAAAATTGAAACGCTTGAGTACTGTGGGGGAATGGACTGATATTTGGGCAAAATATTTTGAATTTTCATGCAGTCAAATTTTGTGGCCTTTTGTCCTTTGTTAGACTAAACTTAGTGTAAACAGAAATACAATTTGTTACTGAAAGCAGTAAGTAGTAACTGAAATCAGTAAGCAAGCAGTTTTTGAGGAAGCATTTTCCATTCTTTTGGGGCACAAAACTTCTGTGTGACCTTTTATATAGTTCTAAAGATAGAATTAATTCTCTAGTTTTAGATGGGGAAAATAAGTTTTAATGACTTGGAGCTTTTATCTTGCTCTTAGGGGAGTCTGAGGCTATTGTTTTGAAAAGAATACAAAAACAAGAGAGTTCAAAGATAAGAAATCAAAGATGAGAATACTGGTGATAAGGCTAGAGAAGAATACACCACCTGCTCTGAGCTGACTTTTTGGTTATTGCATTTTACTACTAAGGAAAGGCAAGGCTTGCATTTATAAGACATGCAGGTTACAGTAAACTGAAAAATTACAACCTGTCTGGCAATTAAGAAAGCCATGACATTAATAACAGAACTAAGAGCCTTTATTAGAGTCTGTACCAACCTATTTGTTTCCAGACTTCTTTTGGATTTTCCTAAACAATTTTGTATAATGGGCAGATTTGAAGTGTTCTCATTTAGAACATGAGGTAGAAAGTAAAGCAGTAGTTTTTCTAGCAAACTGCTAAGTTTTACTGTAATAAGAAATACTAATTGTAAAGGGCAGCAAATAGATAAGATGAGGAAACAGGAAAGATGAATACCTTTTAACTTGCACGGCAATTTAAATTAAGCAATTTAAATATAGAGAAAATATAATCCATTTTAAACAACTGGAAGGTAAAAGCAAGTTTATTTATTTTTTTTCTAATGCAGTCTTTTACTGAGCAAAATTTTGAGTAGGGGGAAAATCTCCAGACACCATATGTCTGAGTTCAAACATGTTCACTGACTGGAAGGAGTTATTCAGGAATTCAGAAATACCAAGGAGTAAAAAATGAGGTTTCAAGCAGTCCTCCTTATTATCACCGTGTTCTACTAATCCACCTTTCTACTCAGAAATATCATTATAACAACCCAGACTAAACTCACATGATTTGTTTTACCTTTCTTGCGTGTCCCTTAAAGGAATGCATGGGAAGTAATCCACCCCCATAAAAGATGTTTGTCTCTGTATTAATAGTTACTCCGTAGGCAATGTGTTAATGAGATGTTCAAGAGCTAGCTGTTTTGTTCATGGGGTATGACCAGCTGAAGTTTTCACATATTGTAAATTGCTTTCTGTAAAGCCATTTATGGATGCAGCTCCAGTTCACAGAATCATAGAACGGCTTAGTTTGCAAGGGA
Organism: Anser brachyrhynchus; assembly: GCF_964034855.1. Lineage (NCBI taxonomy): Eukaryota > Metazoa > Chordata > Aves > Anseriformes > Anatidae > Anser > Anser brachyrhynchus. The sequence continues at coordinate 46,088,703 of NC_137695.1, read as the reverse complement.
CCTTAAAGATGATACAGTTCTAGCCTCTTTGACATGAGCAGGGATGCCATCCACTATATCTGGTTGCCCAGGGCCTTGTACAACCTGGCCTTGAACACCTCCAGGGATGGGGCATCCACAGCTTCTCTGGGTGACCTGTTCCAGTGCCTCACCACCCTCTGAGTGAAGAATTTCCTCCTAACATCCAACCTAAATCTCCCATCTTTTACTTAAAGCCATTCCCCCTTATCCTATCACTGTCTGTCCGAGCAAGAAGTCTCTCTTCATCTTTTTATCAGCCCCCTTTAAGTATTGAAAAGCTGCAGTAAAGTCACCCCTGAGACTTGTCATTTTCAGGCTGAACATCCCCAGCGCTCTCAGCCTTTCTTCACAGGAGAGGTGCTCCAGTCCTCTGATCATCTTTGTGGCCTTCCTCTGGACCGGTTCTAACAGCTCACATCCTTGTGCTGGGGGCCCCAGATCGGACGCAGCACTCCAGGTGGGGCTTCACAGGGGCAGAGCATAGGGGCACAATCCCCTCCCTCCCCTGCTGGCCACCCCTCTGCTGATGCAGCCCAGGATGCAGTTGGCTGCCTGAGCTTCAAGCACACACTGCTGGCTCGTGTCAAGCTTTTTGTCCACCAGAACCCTTAAGTCCTTCTCTGCAGGGCTGCTCTCAATGAGTTCTTCTCCCAGTCTGTCCTCGTGTCTGGGATTGCCCCAACCCAGGTGCAGCACCTTGCACTTGGGCTTGTTGAACCCCATTAGGTTCACATGGGGCCACTTCTCCAGCTTGTCCAGGTCCCTTTGGGTTCCATCCCTTCTTTCTGTTGTATCAACTGCACCACTCAGCTTGGTGTCATCTGCAAACTTGCTGAGGGTGCACTTGATCCTGTCTATCTCATTGATAAAGTTATTAAACTGTACCAGTCCCATGACAGACCCCTGAGGGACACCACTTGTCACCGGCCTTGACCTGGCCATGGAGCCATTGACCGCCACTCTCGGAGTGCAGACTTCAAGCCGATTTCTTATCCAATGAATGGTCCATCCATCTAATCCATCTCTCTCCAATTTAGAGATCAGGATGTCATGAGGGACCGTGTCAAAGGCCTTACAGAAGTCCAGGTAGATGACATGGTTCAGTCTTCCCTTGTCAACTGCTGCAGTCACTCCAACCTAGGCAGCCACCGGATTGATCAGGCATAATTTAGTGTTGATGAAGCTGATGTATGCTGTTTGCTTAAAGTAATTAAACTCTTGTCTTGTGCTGTTAACATGCAGAAAATAGCAGTCATCTTTTTATTGCTTTGTCCTAAATTGATTTATTTGAGTTAATCAGAACTTTTTCTGATACACGTAAGTTAAATAAGTCTATAAAGTCACAGGAAGTCCTGGAAGGACCTGAGAACAAACTGAAGTGTTAAGAGAAGCTAAGGGGTGGTGGTCTTAGTGCTGTCATCAGTTCTATATAGGAGAACCTAGCAAAGATAGAGCCAGATTCTTCCTGGAGATGCAGAATGAGTGGAAAGGCAAAAGTTGCAACAAGAGGAATTAAAATAAATTATTCACGGAGACAGCAGTCAAACAGTGCAGCAGAGGCTGAGAGGTTTGAGGATCTTTTTCCTTGGAGATACTCTTAACTCACCTGGACAGGGCTGTGAGCAGCCTGCTCTGACTGGACCTGCTTTCTAGGGCTTGGAAAAGGGACCCAAAGAGCGCCGTTTCAATTTAAATTACTCTTTTGAGACAATTTGCCTCCATTAACTGTATTGAAGACCTAGTACAATTTGACTTTAGCAATAGAGCAACTTGTCAGATGTCAAAGTGTCAGTGGTTGAGAATTAAAGAGCTCCTTTGGGGTATCATTGTCTAACATGATGTAGGTATATTGAACCTGCTCTGAGATTTTTTTGTTAGGACTATTTCACTTGGAAGCATAATCTTGACAGAAACATAAGGTGGAAAGGATGGTAGTAAAGTACTTACTGTAGATGGAAAGAACACAGCTGACCAGAAGCTGAAAAAGGAGGTGAATGGAAAAGGCAAGCTGAAGCTCCATATCAGCAGTAGCAACTAAATAAGAAATGCTGCTGTAATCGCTTGACTGAAACAGTTTTCTTAACATGTTGTAAAATGCCCACATTCCTAAAAAGGGGAAAATTAAAATCCTGCAGAAAGGAGAACTCAGCTAGGAAATACACTTCTGTGCCAGACTTTCCAGCTTATGGTAAGAACCTTGTGAAAATAACTGGAGTTTTCCTCCAGTAAGTATTAAATCTTTGTCCTTGCTATTTCTACCTTCAATTCAGTTAATGTTTAAGATGGCTCTCTTTATGTGCTTCATTTAATAACATATTACACAAGTGAATCATTTAAAGAATTCTTCAGTGAAATATAGAAATAATTTTCTTGTAACATATCAGCAAATTAACATCTTACTTTGATGTATTACTGTAACTTAATATTCCAGCTTAGTCTTTGCTGATGTATTTACTCCAAAGTTGGAGCAGTTTAGTACACTAAGTGGTGTGACTGTGTATTCGATCTCATTACAGACTTAGTGCACTAGCAGTCAAGCACCTGGTTATTGTATAACAGTTTTTTGTAGAGGACAGAAATTACAGGTAAAATTTACATCTGGGCTCCACAGCATAATGAATGTCATACATCATTCAGCAGGTCAGATCTGAATTGCTGTAAGGTTTGCAATTGGCAGACAGTGCTTATGACTGAAATGGCAAGAGGCTTTAAAAAGGGTGTATATTTTCAGAATGTTTTGGAACTTCTTAGTACATCTTTTCCATAGGTATCCAGGACAGGATTTGATTATGCAGATCTATATGAAGAAACATTTAAAGATCTATCACTGAGACTATAAATTTGATACTGTGAGATTGTGCATTCACTGTGAGCCATGCTCTCTTAGCTTTCATGTGTGTGGGGATGGTGTTCTCCACTCCAATCATTTTACATATGGGGGCTGCTGTCAATAGAAAAGAAAATAAAAAACAAGTCATCTGCAACTCAATAGGAACAGAAATTTAAGATCTCTGGTTCCATACTCATAAAAGCCTTTTTGTCTGGATACCCTGACATTTGTATAGACTGAGGCATGTTCATGCATTAGACAAATAGTTATATAAAATTATGATGGCACCATTTGTTAAAAAGTTATGAAAAAAATCTCTCTCTGATTATTGGACCTATTTGCACTGGATTAATGCAGATCAGGGGTGAGACAAATAAACACAGAGGACATTTTAAATGTCTCGTGTATTTGGAGTATTCAAGGAGTAATCAAGGTGTCACCTGTTGGTATTGCCTGTTGCTTTGATTACTGTCAACATGCTCATTCCTAATTTTAAGAATATAAAGGTATAGAGCCTGATGACTATCTTCTTTGAAGTTAAAATCTAGATATACTTGTCTAGGGAAAAGATCACTTTGTGCTCTGAGCAGTGATCAGGTGGTTAGTGTGTTCTCGGTTTTGTGTTTTCTTTAGTTCTTGGCAGCTCTCGTGAATGCTTGGAACCCAGTTTAGTTAGCAGCAGTCTTTTTTGGCTTCATGGAATATCTGCTGGGGCTTCTTCATGGGCTTCTACTCTTTGCTCTTTGGCAACGTCAGTCTCTCCACAAGAAGCATGGGCAGGCTTGTGTTAATGTTTCTGTCTCTTGGTGGTGAGGCCAAGAACAGCTCAGTACAAGTTCTTCTTGGTCAATTGCAGGGTGTGAAACAAGTGTGGAGGGACTGACAGGCACAACCAGATCTTGCGCTTTGCCTTCACACCCTTATTTTTCACCAAAACTGTAAGCATAACTTCTGAGTGAAGTTTTGACAGCTCTTGTGCTTAGGCTTATAAAACTTGCAACTATTTTTGATGCTTCAAACAAACCAGCAACTTGGACATCGACCTAAGCTACTCTCGAGTAAAATGCTTGTTTTCGTTACTCAGTGCTTCACTTATGCTGCTGCGATTTTTGTTTAGGGTGAAGATTATCTTCGTAGGTCTTCTACCACCGTTTAAAAATAGACTTGTTATATCATGGTGCTATTCCTTGCCTATGTAATCTCCTTGATGCTTTGTATCTGTCTTTTAATAAACAGTGTGTGAGAGTTGATAAATTTCTGTTTGGAGAGCAATCACAGTCATGCTTTCTCTACAGAAAACTTCAGGTTTTGTATATTATCTTACAATATAGCCTTCAAGCTCATGTAATATTCTGCTCTCAGTTTCTGAGAGTGTTTGTTTTCACTGTGAAATATTTATTAGGCATTGACTCATTCTGTCCAAGAGTAAAGAATCTAGTGGAATTAGTGTCCAGTGTGGTGAGTGCTATCATCATAGTGAAATTTGAGCATGTATTTAAACCATATGTCTAGAGATAAATGCTCACTTCAGAACTAAACTTGTGCACACTTTAGGGTCTCTTATTGCTCTGATAGTGCAGTAGCAAATGACTTGCAGATTTTAAATAGTATGCATTTTCTTTTTTCAAGGCACTTTGTTTTGACCCAGTAAAAAACTTACACTCCTCAAATGCAATTCACATAAAGTACAGACTTAAATAATGGAACAGAGACCAACAGGTCAGCAAAACAACACTGTGTTGCCTTTTCCCTTAAAAATAAAGGTAAATTCTTTAGTAGAATTCAGTGGGCTTTTTCTGTGATGGATCCACTTACCTTATTTTACCTCTTGTCCTTGATACAAAATAATGTTTCGAAGAACTGAGGTCTGATGAGTGAAATTTCTTACCCTCATATATTCTGCAGTGGCAGATGAGTTTCAACAAAGCATTGCGGGGCGGGGGGGGGGTGGAATTATTGGTTTTACATGTTTGGGGAGAGAGAGCCTGGGAATGCCTTTTTAATTAATCCTTCGATTCATACAACACCATATCTTAGAAAGTCAGACCAGAACTGTCACATTTCTGAAGTGGAAACATATGACTGGGACTTCAATACCAGCCTCTTGTACCTCTTCTAATTTAAGTGCCATCACTGCTGGGGTACTGGTATTGTTTTTTCTCTGTCATTTTAACTTGCAGCTAGACTGTGTGGTATATGTACTTTATTACACTTTGTATAAATTTGTCATTTATAGACATATGAATGTAGGTGAAGTCCTGTGCAATGTGCCCAGAACATAGGGGTATTGCTCGCTTAATGTGAACTTAAGGGAATACTGTCCTATCAAGTAGGGATGTCAAGATCAGCCGGGATGTAGTGCTCTTCTTAGAGCATGGTGGTTGGCGGTAGGACTTCTGTCAGTACCAGTGATACGAGTCCTCATTGCATTTTACTTTTTATGTGCATTATTTAGGAACAGAGAACCCATTTCCTCCATCTCCAAACTCTGTAATAGCCAGCAAAGCTGAATTGTTTTACGCTTTTGGTGCTAGCATATGCTAACAATGATTGATGTTGACTTCCAGATTTCACAAGGAAGACGGAACTCCGGTGTATATTTACAGGTTCCTTTTAGAAACTCTTAATCCTGTGTTGAAGGAAGCTTTATAAAAGACACTGCAACTATTTTGCTTCTCATCTATATTAGTCATTAACAATGATGTTTACCAAGTCCCAAAAAGTCCCGAGGGAGGGGAACATTCGAAAACACTTGGTGGCTTGGATTTGTAGAACTTGTTTTCAAAAGTAATGTTAAGCCAAATCCTTGGCATTGTGTCAGGAGTAAGTAGCTCCACTATAACATTGCTGACAAAGCTATGTTGCTTCCAGGGCCCAGGTTAGGTTCTATGTGAGTTTGTGCCATGTCTCACCATGTTGGTCAGGACATAACTTTGGTAGCTCTGTAGAGCACTGCTCCTGTGCAGCATCGACATGCCAGTAGAGGAATGGTGAGGCACTGGCACCAGTGGTGTCTTTGGCACTGACAGAAGTTGGAGCTGGCAGCATGCTGCAATTCTTTTATGAATCAATTTGATACCAAAACCAGCTATTGGCTTCTTCAGAGACTGAGTCTGTCACAGTATGGTGGTACTGGGATTGCAAAGCACTCCTACTAGGGATGCAGATATAGCTCTACAGAGGAAAGCCTATGTAGAAATTAATCTAGGAAAGAAATGAACAATTCCAAAATAAATACAATTTGGCTGGTAGACTTGCTTCTGCTTTAGGATTTGCTGGTGCCCACAGTTGGAGACGCAATGTGATTGTACCACTGGCTGATTTAGCCGAGATAGCGGCAGTGTGTGCTTGGCCTAAGTCACACGAGTGACTCTTCAAACATTTGATCACAGATCTCGAAATGAAAACACAAAGTAAAGAACAAGAAGGTGAGAAAGGCTTACTTGACTAACTTAAAATAGTGGTATGAGCATGACCTGTTGTCACTGAGCCCCCATCAAAAGAGAAGTGCGCAGAGGGCAGGAGCTACTCTGCACACAGAGGTGGCCACTGCCCTGCAGGCCCAAAGGGTGGGCAGGCTTCTGCTTGGGTAGCTGAGTCCTTGGAGCCCACAGGAGCTCTGGCTGGTGCTGAAAAAGGGATCAAGCATGTTGGGGGAGCTACATGAAGTGAGAGAGCGACTCCTTGCACTACTATCAGGTGTTGCCTTTCTTCAGCTCCCGTCCTAACGGATGGAGCAATTTGACTTTAGAGGTCTGTCCTGGTTTTGGGCTCAGTGTGGTGCAGGGTACACTCCTCTTTAGTGGATAAACTTGGTTTCTTTCTGCTAAGAAGGCCTAAGCCAAAGTGCAGTAAGTATACCTTCTGTTTGCTTGCAAATGCAGAAGCTGAATGGGACATGGGAAATTTGCCCTCACTGTTCTTGATGTTCCTATCTTTGGATTAGCAGCCGAAAGCAGCTTCTCTTGTAGGATATTTTTTTTTTTTTTTTTTCTGCTACAGGAAAAGCCGTTAGAGCCATCTGTTGCGGAAAATGAGCAGTTTGCAATATGTTACATCTGTAAATGGATAAACTCTTCCAAGCATTATATGTGTTTATATACATACTTCAGTGTAATTGAGTATAACTGCGGAACACAACTTGCTGCTGCATTTTCCTGTAGCCAGTGTTTTTTTGCAAGGTGGGTAGTGGGTAATTACCATTTCAAATGTATTTTATGTATGCATAGAAGATAATGGGAGTATTAAAATGGTAAAGTATTAATCTTTCTTGTTGTTCAGAACTGGCTAATTTTTTAAATATTTTGGCTTAAATACGTTCTGAAGGCTCTTAGCTAGGGTTATTTGATAGCAGAATTGTAACTACTACAACTTGGAGTGCTGGGATCATTTGATTTTTGTTCCAGACTAATCTTTCTGTGAAAGTATAGTGGAATATCAATTGAGCTTAATTATTTAAGATTCTCAGATAAGTAACCATATTGGAAGGCTTCAGAGCTCTTAAGCCAAACAGTTTTGTTTTCCATTTAATACCTAACTCAGAGAGAATTTTTTTCTTTAAAAAAAGAAAAAAAAATAGGCAGCATAGCATGTTTAAAAAACATATATCTCCAGAACGAGTAAACATTTTTTTGCCTGTTTCATTAGAGATATCACAGAGTACAAGCAGAAAAGTAAATTGGCAAGAATAAGAAAATCATAATAACTTTTAGAGATAAGCAGTCATGTTTCATACGATAGGACAGCTTTAAAGTAATTCATTAGAGAGAAAGATTCAGTAACTTTTTTTGTGTGATTTTTACTGTCTTTACATGTCACATTCACAAACCACACGTGCAGTTATTTACAGTCTAGACGCAGTGGTTTGCATATACAAGGATAGATTTTTGTGAAACTCTTCAGTATGGTATTTTAGCTGGATCCAATGGTCCAGAGTTTTTCCATGTATCAAGCCTAGTCCCTGTGCTTTCAGCTACCTGTGCTTCAGGCACCATCTCAGTAGTAATGCAGCAGAAATCTGAGACCCAATAGCCAAGCTAATAGGCAAATCAGTTACTTGGCAGCCTGAATTTCACTGGGTTTTCATGTTATTCAGTACTGCTCATGAATCCTCAGCTCATGGAGTCCTGTTAGAGGACAGCCTGGACTCTTCTGACATTTTTCCTTTACTTTTTAAAATCATTTTTAACTTTTATAGCTGTGGGAAAGGGCTGTAGAACATCAGCTCTGATGGCTTTGAAAATGGAAGGGAAACTAAGAATGAATCCACTTTCTTTTGTTTTCTGAGATACAATATACCAGTTTCATGATTTGGAAGAGGAACACTGGGGCCGTTTAATGCTTTTGTTTGACAGTATTGAGTTGTAAGTGAAGGATTTGGATGGGTGTTATTAAAGAAACAAGACTGAGAGTAAGAATCCAACTGAGGGGCTAGCTGTTAGTGTGTCAAGATACAGATGAGTCTGTCTTCTCTCTGGCTTCTACACTGTTCCAAACAAGGTCTACTCAATTACCACATTAAGACACTACACTGTCTTAGAAGATGCCATTTTATAAACAACACAAAAGCCCTGTGTGAGCTAGCCTTGTCATGGGAGAGGCAGATAGCTGGTGACTGATACAAATACAGTGAATGTAAATAATGTGCACTTCTGTTAATTCTGTAAAAAGTCTCTGCCACTTGTCCACTAAAAAAACCATCAGTACTGCTTTGCTGTAGCGGAGGACTGCTTTTGTCTGCATTTATCCCTGGGGAAGTTATTCTGTTCTTCTATTTGTTCAGTCTTCTGTCTTTCATGTTAATGATTTTTAGTTTTTTCCTGCATAGTACAACAGTGTAAGTGGAAAGGCAGTGAGAATTTTGAGAAGGAAGAGGTGACGGGTGGTGTTAGCTGCGTCTTAAGGGAACAAGGGAGAATCCTAGATTAATTTGTACAGAATACATGTATTTTAGCTACTGACTCTGATAGATCCTTTGCATTGCATCAAGTCAATTTGACTTCAGCAGGGGCTACTCAGGGCATCCAGAAAGGAGCACATTCAAATATGTCCCAGTGCTCCAGGTCTTGTGGGGTTTTTCCTTCCCTTAACTGAAATGAAGTCATTTGTATAGGTGCAGCACAACTCTGTACATTGTTCTGTCGTACATTAGACGTCTCAATTTCTTTTCTGTGACTTTCCGTTATCCCCTTATAACTGAACCAGCTGGTTCTATGGTAATGAGTCCTTTTGAACTGTCAGTGTGTGTATATTTCCATTTACACTGCTGGCACATTGTTCTGAACCTTCTCCCCTTCTGTCCAAGTAAATTACTTACACTATCAGATCTGTCTCATTGTTCACCATAGCACTGCTGTGGATTTTCTAGATACTCGTTGCTTGCTGAGTTTACTATTGCTCATTTTGCAAAGGGATCTTTCAAACTTTGGTAGCTGTAACTTTATATAATCCTCATTAATTGTTGTATGAGTCAGAATCAAAGGGAGAGAGGAAAAATTGTATTCTTAATTGCACAAGCTACCCTGTGGAGGGGTCTACCTAACCTATTGACTTCTCGTTATACAAAAAATTATATTCAAATTAATTTTGACAGCTGGCATTTTGCCTGTATTAGCTGTGATCATTTAAACTTCTGTAGCAATTTACATGGCAGTTGTGACATTGACCAGAATTAGTTTTTAATACTGATAGGAGGAGACTATTGTATAGTGATTAGAGATGTGGCTGATAATCAGGAGTCTGAGAGTGTGGTCAAAGATAAGTAGTTGAATTTTCATGTTTTAAGATAGTACTGAATGATAGTGAGAAGTAAGTTTCCAGAGGTACACAGAGAAAGGCCACGAGGCAACAGTCACAGCTACAGCAAGCAACAAGGGAATTTTGAATAGACATAAGGAAAAAATACTTCATAGTAAGATCGGTCAATGTAACAGGTTACAGAAACCCCGATGCTGTAAAAATGCTATGGTGAAAAAAACATTGCCTTACAGAGGGAATGGAGGGCAATGAGAACTACTTGCTGTGGCTGGTCACTGGTTTCCAATCACTGATGAATATTCACAATAAAGTTAGGTCTGCTTTCTGTGTTATTGCTCTGGGCTCTTACTTGCCTATCTTCAGCTCTGGACCAACCAGGTGTTTTAGCAAGTTCCTGAGTAAGCACATGGAATATTAATTTAATCTGTTTGCTGAATCAGAACCTCATGAGCAACATGAATTCCCATCTTTGCTCATTTGCAGAAAGCTTATTCTCTAGCCACACAGATGAATGAGAAGGAATAGGCTTTGCTTCTTCATGATCAAGGAAGCCTTGGTGCCAACACCTGATGGAGTAAATCAATGGGACTGGGAATTCCCAATCTCATAATGTTTCTTAAAGAAAAAGGATTGCTGATCTCAACTGGGATCATTCCCTGAAGGGGTCAATGGCCTGTATTTTACTGCAGTTGAAGAGGTAGCTAAACAGAAGAAACTTGTAAAAGCTCTTGTACCCAAAGTCCCAGTAAAATTTCATCCTTTTCTATAAATCTTGCTGATACTGTATTTTGTGTAACCTGGTCTCGTATCGTAATGGGAGATATCATAGAAGCACATAAAATCTTTAAGGCCTGAGAAATGGACGTTTGAAGCCAAGGAATGTGTTTAGTGGAGCTTGAGTCAGGCCCCAAGAGGCAGTGCTGATGTACTTGAACCTTTTGTGCCTGACGATTATTTTTCATTACTGTGTTGCCAAATGATAAACTACACAGGGAAAAGACAAGATCACTTGGGGCACTGTATCGCTAAAGCTGCTTTATTGAAATTAATGGGTTATTTTCTCACTGACTTCTGTGGATCTCAGATCCAACACAATAGAAACTTCAGTATACTTTCAGAAATGGCATTTTATTTATTCAGATTCTACCTGTAAATTAGAGCTAGTTATTTTACCTCAAAATGAACGTCACTTTGATTTTGCTAGAGCTGTAACGTAAAGTGAGAATCTAGAACAGAACTAGAGGAAATTGCTTTTCTAGTGCTACAAGGATTGCAATTTTTAGTGTGGACAAGTGGTTTTCCATTTCTTGCAATCTGTGGAGCATGGAACACTAAGTATTTTCCAGCAGAAGCTTGTGGTCTTAGTTTTATGAATTATAAGCTGCTGACAGTAGACTTGGTTTTCATATTTTCTTTCATGATTATGTGAACACTGGAAGATCCCCAAACTGGAGGTTCAAAGCCCTCCATCTAGAAAGTTCAGCTGCTCCAAAACATGCAGTGTTTTGAATTCTGCATGTCTTTTCTGCATGTAATTTCTAAGTAGAAAAGAAGTAGGGAGCAGCTAGTGTTACAGCTTCCAGTGCTTTTAGGCCTTGCCACGTATTGTAGGGGTTTATTCAGTCCTATTTCATATAACTATCACTACTATTTCCTACCACAGGTACATATTATAGACATTATTTACCTTTTCGGGAGCAGTGTCTTGCAATTTACTTGTGCAGAAGCACACTGATGCTCTTGGCTCATTTTCATTTCCTGACCAGGATGCCAGTAAAACAAATGATTCAGACACAGCCCTCAACATATGGTAATGGGAAAGCTCCTGTCCCAAAATCCATTTGTGTGTACTTTGCTCTGGAGTACAGGTTTCTGAATAACGAGCCCTGTTTTCAAATGCAGAACATTTAGTTATTGCCTTAAATCTCACCATCATACTCATTCTCTTCTCATTTATTACCTGAACGGGAGGTGAGGCTGAGTGTGCATGTTTCTCTGATTGTTCACAAGGTACTGTAGGTGCTTCATACTTCACTCAGACAGCGTTCAGATGTGCTTTCTGAGATTGCATGTTTATGGTGTGTGTGTGTGTAGGACAGCAAAATGACAAACTGGGCAGGGGAAAAGTTGATATCCAGCTTCAGGTATCATCATCAATTAATTTCCTGATGAGTCTAAGGAGCCATGTTGTAATTTTGTGATGAGGTTCTCCAAAGATGTACATGGATCAAAATTTTGTAACAAGGTGGATGTGTGTGTTTGTGCTGTATTCAAAATTTTTAAATCTCGGAGCAGAAGCACATACTGTTTGCATTTCACATCACAGAGATCCTTACCTTTGTTAGGCACTAGATGACTCATCTTTAAGCCATTCAGACCTTATGAGAGGGCAAAGAGGTAGCTGGCAAATGTGTGATACTGGTTTTCATTGTAATCCAGTTATTTAGTCAGCAACAAACTTTTTACTTCTGTGCTGTTGCTTTTAATGAAATATCTAATCATAGAAGCTGTTGGAGGTCTCTCAGTTACCAGAAATACTTGGCTTATGTCTGTCTTTTCGTTTTCTGTACGTTTTCAGTGTCAAGGGGCCCAAGGCCTGGACTAGAACCTACCTGTGTTAAACCCAGGAAACACAACAGCTCAAAGGGAAGTCTGTGCACTAAACACTTGACAATTTCATTGTTTTCTGCTCACTCAAAGAATAATAGAGGTTGCAAAGGACCTCTGCGTATTATCTATTGTAAACCTCTGCTTGAAGCAGGTTGCTTGGGCCATGTCCAGACATGTTTTGGGTATCTCCAAGGATGGAGACTCTACAGCTTCTCTGAGCAGCCTGTTCCAGTGTTCAACCACAGTAAAAATTACTCCTTTGTTTAATCAGAATTTCCTGTTTCAGTTTGTACCAATTGCTTCTTGTCCTGTCACTGGACACCACCGAAAAGAATTTGGCTTCATTCTTTGCTCCTCTCACCAATCAGGAATTTATACATATCACTAAGATTCTCCAGAGACTTCTCTTCTCCACACTAAACAGTTCCAGCTCTCTCAGCCTTTCCTCATATGATGGATGCTCAAGTCCCTTAATTGTCTCGATGGCCCTTCACTGGATTTGGTCCAGTAAGTCCATGTCTTTCTTGTACTAGGGTGTTCACAAACGGACATCCAGGTGTGGCCTCAATAATGCTGAGTGGAGGGCAAGGACCACCTCCCTTGACCTGCTGGCAGTGCTTTGCCTAAGGCAGCCCAGGAGGCTGTTGCCCTTCTTTTTGTAGCAAATGAGCACATTGCTGGCTCATGCTCAACTCAGTGTTGACAAGGACACCCAGGTCCTTTGCCCTAGAGCTGCTTTCTGGCCAGTCAGCCACCAGCATGCAGTGGTGCATGGGGTTATTCTTCCCCAGGGGTGCAACTTCACCCACAGATTCATCCCTGCCTGAAACAGCTTTTCCATGAATCACTTAAAAAATATCAGAAGAACACATCATTTTCTACTAAAATGGCTCTAAGTATGTCAGATATATAATAGTTTTGGGAGACTGGAACTGTCTTCCAAGATCCTTGCTTTTTCTTCATATTCCATAGGGTACATCAAGGTCTTTCACACTTTTTTTTTGTTGTTAACATAATACATTTTTAGATTTCAGTGCAGTGTACTTTAAGATGGCAAAACAGGTTTTTTTTTTTTTTTTTGTCCAATTGGTATTACCTTCTTCCTTGGTGTTTCACCTTGGAGAGGTGAAAACATAAGGCATGATCTTGCATCCTTGTTCTGTGCAGTCTAGCACTGGCTACTGAGTTTGTGTGGGAGGTGAAGTGTGGGTAGCATATGATGATACACTGCTTTCCTGTTCTTAAGGGGAAATGAAAGAATGTATGAAGCAGTGAATTGGAAATTTGGTAGTATGTGACTGATCACTTTGTTCACTTCTTTTCCTAGCTATGCTATCACTTTCCTTTCACAGATACAGTACTTAATCAGTGCATTCTAAAGCCATGTGGACATTGAAAGAATAAGGAGGTTATAATGAAGTGAAGAAGGAAGAGCTGGTAGCAAAGAAAAATGAATAATTTATTTCTCCATCAATAATGTACATAGTTAATTGGGGAAAAAAAATCTTGCGCAATCTAACTTGTCTATGTTTACGTAAAATAATACTTTTTTTAGTCACTTTCAGTAGGCTCAAAATCTATTTCCCAGTCTCTCAACTTCCTGGTAACATGACATCAGTGCAACAGCCCAAACTGGTGATTATATTAAAAGAATATAATGGGACAAAAGAATAAGACTATGGCTTGATCTTTTCCATTGATAAATTTAGAACTTGTAAAAGCTGAAGTAATAGTTTTAGTGATAAAAAGAAATATAATTTTATACTTAACCCACCATTCCAAAAAAACCAGTGTATAATTATTGTGGGAGGAACAAAAATATCTCTCCACCTCATTCTGCTACTTTTTCCCCTTCTCTTTAGTACTGAAATCATCCGGTTTAATTAAATCACCAACCTATTTCTGCACAAAGGATGACATTTCATTAATGATATAAGATGTGCATGAGACAGAATTAACCCAATTTTCAAATGGATTTCAATTTGGAAAGGGCAACATGTAAAAATGTCTTGTAAACGTGTGGAATGAGTTTGTTGAGCAGCTTTCTGAAGGAGATGGGATTATAGTATGATGAATAATTAGACAACAGTCCTTTCCCCCACCTCAGTTTCTAACTTTTTTTAATCCAAGTTGATGGAGATGCAGGTACCTGACATCATGTAGTAGGGATATATTATAAATAGAATGAAAAAGTAGAAACATAATATAAACAGAATGAAAAATTTGCTAGCAAAATACATATAACTGTTTATGTAACTTTTAGCTAAATAGTAGCCTTTAGTGGCTTTGTCAAATTTGCCACCACCTTTCTCTGTTCTCTTTTTGGGGAAAAAAAAAGTGGCAAACAAAAAGATGAAAACTGGTCTCACGAATGCAGTTTTGAATCAACAGGTTTGGTAGCACTTTTCTCAGATGCTTACTGTGGTGCTTAGCTGAGATATCAGATACCAGGTCCCTCTTGCATGCAGGGCATTGCTCCTCAATTTAAGATTTTATCAAAGTGGTTCAGATTAGGCTAGAGCCTAGTTCCCCTGTGCATGCTATCACCTTCAGGCTAGGACTGCAGTCTTGCCATTACTCATGTGAATTGACCCAGCACAAAATGGGAAAGACTTTAAGATCTGAGAGATGCTGGTCTATTTGCAGTTTCAAGAGTATCAGCTAAAAATATATGAGAGGCAAAACCAGCATATAGGAATACACAGTGCAGAAGCTGAGTATTCTCTCAGGGCTTAATAATGCAGCTTAATGCTGTTACCTTTTCCATGTTTTGTTTACTTTTCTTTTTTTTTTTTTTCCTGGTCACATTTCTTTCCTAGTGGCAAGTCCACAGGAACACAGTTTGGGTGACAAAATTTGCAGGTAATTGGGGAGGGCTGAAGGAGGCTGTTGTGGTCTTAAGCTGTGGGAAGCTATGATGGTGGTGGCTCACATTTCAAGAAGCAAATTTTGCCATAAGGAGATATGCCCATAGGTCCTGAGCTGGAAGAGGGTGGTGGTTAGAGTCCATCCACACCCATTTGACTTTGAAACATACTGAATCCAACAGTGTGGGTGAGGGTTTTCACAGCAGACTGTGGCTGTAGGGTACATTGCTGTATGGATTTGAATGGGTTTGAAGAATTGTAAATTGTTAACATGATTTTCTTTCATCTGCATGGAGAACAGATTGTCTGACTCATTGTTCAAACTTGAATTCCTGAAGTTTCTTTATATTTTTTATATGTTGACGCTGTATTGCAAAGTCTGCTTACTCTGAATTTACCAATATCTTTTAATTTTGCCTGTGTAATTCACAGGGAAACTGGATATTTTGAAGGCGGTTTTTGTTTTTATTTTATAAATTCTCAGCATTGGGGAAACAAAGCTTTAATTTCTTTTCCAGAACACCAAAAGTTAACTTTTATCAAAACAGTCTCAAAAATCATTAACTTCTGAGAACTGGGTGTTGTGGAAGAGACAATGAGGAAGCTAGAAACAGACCACAAAAAAACTGTTGATGATCTGGTATGATAAACCTGCCCTCTAAAAGCATGAAATTAATTTTTTGCAGCCCTTATAAATGTGGGAGGAGAAGTGTGATAAGGCACTAAGCCTTGTATTAAGACACAGATTGTTAGGGACCAGATTGGGAAGCTCAGAATGAGTGAGCAAATTGAGGTGTTCCAATCTTTGATGAGAAATGAACATATAGTGATTTTTTTTTTTTACTCAGCTCTGTGTTAAAAATGTCTTTTGTTGCTTCTGTTTGAGTAAAGGCTCAAGCTACAACATTTGTGTTTGTGGTGGTGGTGGTGGCATTTGTAATGAAGTAAGGCCAGAGGTTGCCACTATTTGAGCTGTGTGATCACATAATAGTGGTTTCTGACCTAAAAAGAGCAGACAGTGTATAACAACAAGAATTGTCAGCATAAATATCCTGCCCTACTGCTTAGACCATCAATCCAGACTGATTTCTTGGGTTTGGGAGGAAGTAATGTTCAGTGATAAGCATGGAAATAGAGAGTAAAATGTATCTTGGAAGTTAAGATTGATATGAAAGAGCCCTGCTGAATTTACATACAGAGTTGTGTGAGGTGAAATGCGTGCTTTTTAGGTGTACTCCTGCAGGTTGCAAGAGTGCTGAACAAATTTAATGAAGCCTTAGAATAAGGCACTCTCCGAAGAAATCCAGAATTACCACTGTCTGTCCTTTTGCCAGGGGAAATGTGGCCCTGAAAGCAGGAACAGGGCTGTACGCCAAGCTCATGGTTCACCCCCAAAGTTCAGGGGCAGGGTGGAAAGTTTCATTCTGAAGTTGGCTTATTTTGGAAAATATGGGATGATGTGTTCCTTTCTTCCATAGATACTTTTTTTTTTCCCCTCTTGTTCGCAATGGCAGGGTCTTACAGGCTAGCAGAACATTGTGCTGGCTTCTGCACGGATGGAAGGGCTGTACTATGCCTGCATTATTCTAAATGGACCTTTTCTCTCGTTACAGGAAAAGGAATGAAGAAAATGAGCAACATCTATGAATCAGCAGCCAATACCCTGGGAATTTTTAACAGCCCATGCCTGACTAAAGTGGAGCTGCGAGTTGCATGCAAAGGCATATCAGATAGGGATGCCCTCTCAAAACCAGACCCTTGTGTCATCCTTAAAATGCAGTCACATGGCCAGTGGTTTGAGGTGAGTGTTTAATAACATTAAAATAATTCTTATGATGCTTTAGAATGGCATAACAAAACTGAGACAAAATTCAAATAGCAAGAGCAATAAAGAGAAAAAGCAATTGGAAGCCTGTGGCAAAATCTTGTAAGATAGATTTTCCATTGACTCTAACACTTTGAATCAGATTCTTAATGATACTTTGAACTTCTCTTTGGAATCCCTATTAAAAATTAAGATGATTAAAGTATAAAGCATCATAAAACTTTTCCCTTTAGACATTCTTGTTTCATAAAAGCTATATAACAGCAGAGATAATGATAGTGACCATTATAACATGCTTTCCAATCAAAAGAAGTAAAATGCTGTGGAACAGAGGAGTATTTATTACTAGTTGGCAAGGAATTCAATAACAGCAGTTTGATTTGCAAATTTTGGGCATTGCAGTTGGATTCACAGTTGAAGTTAGTAGCAAAAGCTAATGCATTTGCCTTATCAATTTGCATTGTATTTTAGATTGCACATTTGATAAGAAAAAAATAACACTAAGTGAGAATCTTAGAAACCATTTGAATGATAAATAGAAACAGGATGTCCTAGAAACATGCAAATTGTTAATGAAGACCATTAAACTGAATGTTAGATTTTAAATGAAATCTTGGTGGTTATTTTACTTAGAAGTTACGCTTGAATGTCTGTGGTTAATCAAGCTAAAAGGCATGAATTTTTATGGAGAGTATGCATGAGAAAACAAGGTATGTGTCAAATCCAGTTCTTCTCTCTTTTTGAGTGAGTATCCCTCACTTTTCAACAGTTTCAGCATTCAGAATACAATAGTTTTCTGTAAAAAAAAAAAAAGAAAAAAAAAAGGGAAAGGAAAATCCTAAAATGTTATGTTTTTTAATTTAGCATGTTCAGCCAAGTCTGTCAGACTTCAGCGGTCTTGTTCCAGTTATTCCAACTGTGTGGTTTTGATCTGTGGACTTCTGAAATTTTTCCAGTGCAGGGTCAGCACCAGCAGAGCGAACTTCAGTGTTTTGGCTGTAGTCTTGTTCTTTTCTCAGTTTGTTGCTGTGTAAGCATTAGATAGGTCTCTGGTAGAAAATGAGTCTTTAAGTAAAAGTAATTGTCTAAATCTCCCTTCTTTTACTTTAAAGCCATTCCCACTTGTCCTATCATTGTCTTCCTGAGCAAAAAGTTGCTCTCTGTCTTTTTTTAAGCCTCCTTTAAGTATTGAAAACTTGCATAAGGTCACCTCTGAGCCTTCTCTTTTTCAGGCTGAACATCCCCAGCTCTCTCAGTCTTTCTTCATAGGAGAAATTCAGTGTCTTCATGTAACTGAAATGTAAGATGATATAATAGGAGGGGAAAAAAAAAAGGAATTCTAGCTAGCCATGCAGAAAGGAGCATTTAGCTATGCTACATGGAATTATTCAGGTAGTAGGAATTAAACAAGTAGTGAATTAAACGTCAAAATAAGTGAAATGCTCCTGATTGGAAAAGACAGATACAAACTTTTGGGGCCATTTCAGTTCCCCGAATAACTAATAACTTTGAGTACATTTCACACAATTTCTCCCTGGACAGTTATGGGGAGGGTAAGTAGATTTAAATTATGTATTCTTAGGTTGTAATGGAGGTTCCCTTCATTTGATGTGGTTTTTAATTTGAAAAGTGTTTGAATAGAGAAATTCTTGCAGAACAGATCTGCTTGCTGATACGATTGTCATCTTACGGCAGGTGCTCCTACTGTCTAATGAAAGTCCAGGGTATTCATTTTAGTATGAACAAAAAGTTTTTATTAGTTCATGTTCCTATCAGTACTGCAGAGTTAATACAGCTCTGGCATGATGAGCCATTTCCTATTCTGGCCCACACATTCTCAACAGAATTTTTAATTAAGTTCCAATTGCTGAATTAAATTGAGCAGAGTCACTCAGGTATATCTGAAGACATAATTTGGCTGGAGGAATCTTCTTCTGATGACAATCAGTGATCCAGCAAGACCCGAGACTGTAGACAGACTAATAATTAAAAAAAAAAAAAAAAAAAAGATCTGGGTACTGGTAAAGCGAATACATTCAACATAGAAGTTACTGAATGACAACACAAAGAAAGTTGGAACACAAGAGTTTTGCATCTGTGGATTTAATGAATTCATCAAGATGTTGTGAACTTACAGACACCTGAAAGCCCTTATAGGTTGGATGTCTTCAAATAGATTGCAGCAAAATTCCAGTGTATGTTGAGGACTTCTGAATAGGGAGCAGCTGGGTTGAAGGTGCCTGAAATGCAGGTTATGGTCTGTATGTGGTTGTGCTCTTGCAAGTAGGTGCTGTAGAAATGTATGGAAGATACTAAGGACTGCCTGCACAGACCCGAATGGGTCAGAGGCAGCTGAAGCTGGTGGGCTTAGGCTATTGAGATTGCACTGTCCATGAAACTAGAGATGCAAGGAAATGGTGAATTGGTGGATTCACTCTACAGAAGCAGATGATTGCTGAAAGCGAGGAGTCTGTGCATATTTGTCTTTGGGAAAATTTTGACAAAACATGGCAGCCTGTCCCTGTGGGAGAAGTAAATTTTTTTTTTCAGTTCTGCAGTACCGTATGTGCATGTGTGTGCGTTTGTATAAATTATGTCACCCACATGTATAAATAGAGAATGAAAATATCTGTGCTGTTGTAGAGTGGGTAGACGCTGTTTCCAGATATTGGAAACTGCATGTGTAGTTTTTAAAACATGGTTGTGGGGTTTGTTTTGTTTTCTTTTGTTTTTTAAAGAACAGTCATTGGAAGGTGTCCATGTTACTGCACAGCTGTGAAAGCATTAAGAGCACATGCAGGACACAAGTACTCAAAGCAGCCTCAGTATTGTCCCCAGTTCTGGCACAGATATACTTGCTGCTTTTTGTTTCTTCCTGTCTGGGTAGATGTTTCCCTAAAAACAAACATGCTCAAGCACAGTGTTCACACAGCTCCCCACATGCATATATCTGTATGCATGTTAATGCTGTCTGGAAAGTGCCGTCTGCACCAATGTAGAATTAAAATGATATATTGTATCTCACAGGAAAGTGGTCAATCTGCTCTTTCTCTTGCAAGAAGTTTGCATTTTCAGCCTGAGATGACAGGGTGTGATGTAGCAGAATTTAAGATTATACTATCCATATTTACTAAAAGACAGTTTGCTGATCCAGGGTTGAATTTTGGCTCTCCTGGGCCTTAGCTTTAGGCAGCTACAGTTGCAGAATGGCCAAATGTTGCATGCTTTTAATTGTTTAGGAGAATCATTTGATGGCTGTTTTTCAATATTAATTTGAGTTTAATTACTGAACTAAGCTTCAGGATGGTGAATAGCTGGATGGGGTACTGGAGTCAGGCAAAGGTACATGATGATAAACTCATTTTCTCCAATGATTATATTACCCGCCTGCAGTGTGAATGTGCTTGTGTTATAAATGTTAATTTGCATGTAGTGCTGCAGTCTTCATCTGAGATGTGCTAGCACGGAAATTGTCATTAACTTGTTATTACTGAGAAAGTAGCTTGGCCCTGTTCACAGGTTGTTATTTGCATATGGCGAGTACACATGTTATTCTGAAAATGGGGTATGTTGCTGAGCTGTGTCTCATCATACGAGATTTACATGAGATCAGGAGGTGTAATACAACCTGATGCAACCAGATGGAATGTGTTGTCTGTGAAAACAGACGAGCAGCTTTGGACAAGAGTAGCCATGTCTGGAAATCAGAGAGAGTTTCCTGTAGCTGTATTCTTAGAGCTTTCTGCAGCAGGACATAGAGTATCTGCTACCTTGTGTACTTAAGGAGCCAACAGGCATTCTTGCTTTTTTCCTCTAAGTTTTTATTAATCTTGAAGTAAGAGCAGAGGAAATAAAACAGCACCAAAGACAGCATGCAGTTGCTAAAATTCATGTTGATAGAATGGGGTGAATTTTTTTGGATGGATAGGTTTGTTTACTGAAATAGATTTTTATTTACTTTTTCATTGAAATGTTGATTGAAGACACAAATTCAATGAAACCCAGCAAGTTTTGATGGAAACACCTAGGGGAAAACTGCAACTTTTCATCTTGGTGTTTTTAAGATATAAGGCAGTGACTTGTCATTTAGCATGGCACTTGATTTCAAGGATTGGTTTGATTTGTATTCCCCCCAGAGGAAACTGGTTCACTCTTTTCTTTTGCTTTGACCACTAACCCAGTACAGCTGCACGGACCCTCATGTAAGCAAACAGTAGAGAACAGTTGGCTTGGAAATGCATTGAAGTGATTAACACATAAAATACCAGTGGAGTCTGCTGAGCAGGCTACCTAGAAATCAAGCTACAGGAAGGATACTGTCTTGCTCTTCAACTTTATTTGCTTTTCCCTTTAGTTCTCTTTAATTCTAGCATTCTTATCTTTTCTCCTCCTCTTCTGCCTCCTCACTTGTCACAGCTCCAGATTTCCAAGTGTCTGCTGCCTCCTTTTGCTCCTCTACATTTTGGAGGATGGGGGGGCTCCCTGCCCCTTCCTAGCATGGGGTAAGGATCTGAAGAGAAGACCTTGAGGCAGACTTCTGCTACTTGTTTCCATAGATACCCAAAAGTCTCTCTTGTGTTATCCATCTGTGGCTGTTACAGCCCACCACAGAAGCCAACGAGCCATGAAATAGGGGAGTCTGTGGGTTGACATGTTCCATGACTCTACTGAACCGTTCCAAAATAATTACAAAAGCACTGTGAAGAGAATATATATATATATTCTTTGCCGTATTTATTTGGTGTTTTATATACTTTTTTTTTTTCAGTTCAAATGGATGAACAGACTAATAGATGAAGCCTGTGGATGGAAAAGAAAGTTTAATTATCAGAAAAAAGAGCTACCACCAGCAGTAGCCATACAGAGCCAGCTTTAAGGCCAGTCTAACCCCTGTCTCGCATCTGCTGGTTGATGACAGTGAAGAAGTGTGTGTGAGATCAGGGAAATGTCAAAGTGTCTTTCCAGCTTGCTCTGCCGGTCTCCAGCTCAGGGACTTCTTAAAGGAGTTGCTTATGCCTTTGTAATTAACAATAGTAGATTTAATTTCCATAACTCAGTTTCAAATAATTTTAAAAGTTTTTTTGTATTTAAAAAATAAGCTTTCACAATACCCTGGGACATAGGGTTCTGTAGTTGTTCTTCAGTTGAGTAGTTGTTGAATAAGGTAATATTACTTGTAATTTTATTTTATTTCTTTGAAACTGCCGCTTACTGATCCATTTTAAGTTCCTTGTTCTTGTATTGGAGGAGACACTGAAAATCCCTATTCATTTTCTCAATACAATTTTGCATTTTAATCTTTTGATTTGTCTGTCACTGTGTTAGGCGACAACTGTAATGTCCTGTATTTTGAAGATTAAGTATATCTATCCCATCAAGGAGCATAGATTAGTTTGGATGGTTGGTTGAATGAACCACTTTTATTTCAAAATACTTCAGAGATGCAATGCCGAAAGCTTTTGCTATATTCCCATAGAGATTTTCAAGCAGTAATTTGAGATTTGTCCTGTGCTTTAAAGAGCTGTGAGGCATCACAAAGAATTGGTTTATTGGATGTTTGGTGGCTTTGGGGATTATTTTTTTTAATGTTAGTTTTATGGTTTTTAATGTTAGCTAGAGCATATTCTAGATGTTTTTTTCATGTTAAGATTTCAACTTGGTGGACAGACATCCTGTACAAAATTAATTGTAAGGTTGAGGTAATAGTAAGATGAACATACCAGATACGAAGATTTTTCTCTGGAATAAAAAAAAAAAAAGTGTTATGAAGTCCTGATGAGATGTTTTATATCAGCTTATGAATGGTGGAAGGGAGGTGCTTTCACTCAACAGCTCTCATGAAATTAGCTCCTCTCATTGTGAAGAAATTCCTGATTTACACGTTGGGGTTTTTTCTCTTCTGGATATAGGGAGGGTCTGATAATTGAAAATACTACCTGCATTTTTTTCTGACCAAAATTAAGGTCAAAGTTTTTAATGAAATATAGTGAAATATTTCAATGGATTTATTGAAAATGCCTTTGGACTTATGAAGATCTTGGTTGATTAAAGTCGATGGGAAAGAATTGAGCCTTTAATTGAAGTGATCAAGACCTTCATCAGAAAAGTAGGGCAATGAGATTCTTTTTAAGAATCTCATTGAGATTCCCTCATTGAGGAAAGGCTGTGAGACCTGGGTCTGTTCAGCCTGGAGAAGAGAAGACTGAGAGGGGATCTCATCAATGTGTATAAATACCTGAGGTGTGGGAGACAGAGGGATTTGGCCAACCTCTTCTCAGTGGTTTGTGGGGATAGGATAAGGGGCAATGGCCACAAGATAGAGCACAGGAAGTTCCGCACCAGCATGCGAAATAACTTCTTCACAGTGAGGGTGACGGAGCACTGGGACAGACTGCCCAGGGAGGTTGAGGAGTCTCCGTCTCTGGAGATATTCAAGGCCCGTCTGGACGCCTACCTGGGCAGCCTGCTCTAAGGAGTCTGCTTTGGCAGGGGGGTTGGACCCGATGATCTTTTGAGGTCCCTTCCAACCCCTTCGATTCTGTGATTCTGTGATTTAATGGTACCGTGTGGCCAAGGGCCTACTATTTATGACTTGGAGCTGACAGTCTCAGTTGTCTGGCTTGTACCACCCAGATATCTCAGGTCCTTAGAGCACCTAGTCTTGCACGCAGATCTGTGCCCTGCACCTCTTGCAAATAGTGACCTGTTAGCACAAGTGTTGATTATTCACCTTTGCACCTAATAAGAAGAAATAGGACTGGTCTTGCTGCTTTCATTTCCCAAAGAGTATTACTAGAAGATGATGATGAAGAGTTTCACAGGTGACATTAGAGCCCTCTTGTTCTGACTCCTCAGACAGAAAGCTGTGATTTTATTTACTCCACAACAATGTGCCGAAGTATATGGCTTTACTAGCCTGTTGTATCTTCATAATTCAGTATTGTATTTTTCTTTCTTCTCGTTCATTAGGTATTTGTTTGATACTAATGAATGCTTCTTTACTTAAGAATACTCGGTAGCCTCTGTTACTGCCAAGATTTGCTTTTGGCTTCTTTCTGCTGCTGATAAATTACCCATAAGTCTTTCTGTATGGTGAGTGACAAAGTCAGCTCATCTTTCTTGAACACCACTGGAAGTCTGTAGGGTCAGGCTATAGGCTAATTGAATATTTTATCTCAATCCACTCTGAGCCTGAATTCATCTCATTGGATATTTCACTTTTCAAGACTCAATATTTTAGAGGCCTACCCTGTTCCATGGGTTTGTCAGTTGAAGAGCCACTGTCATCAATTCTTTCAGGAAATATACATAT
The DNA here is from genome assembly GCF_964034855.1 of Anser brachyrhynchus. Classification (NCBI taxonomy): domain Eukaryota; kingdom Metazoa; phylum Chordata; class Aves; order Anseriformes; family Anatidae; genus Anser; species Anser brachyrhynchus. Next base: position 46,064,482 of record NC_137695.1, on the reverse strand, counting down.
ATTTTTCACTTGGGCATGGTCCTGTTCTACAATTTAAGCAGAGGAGAGGCCAGCAAATCACTAGCTTTCTTCAGAGAAACAGAGTTGGTTTGGTATCTTTCCTTGTAAATTCTTAGCCTGATGTGGGTATTTAAAAATGACAGGCTTTTTGAAAGACCATTTCATTCTAATCAAGACAGGTGGGACTCTACTGTGCAGTTTTCCCTCATATTCTACAGAATATCTTTCATAATATTCTGTTAACTCCTAATACTTTGAGTACATTTTTATGAACATATATGCGTAAACTCAAAATGTAGAATTGCATTTTATGGTACCCTCCTTTTTAAAAAGAAACACAACTCTATTTCCCAAGTCTTTCCCAGCTTGTTATGCAAAGTCAGAAGTCTGAAAACTAAAGGTTGTAAATCTTTTGTGTTGGCAAATATTTTATTAAAGTGGGCACTGGGAATTTTTTTCCTCCTGTATCTAGTTTAGAAACATGAACATCATTAGCTTTTGATGAGATTTTTCTTTTTATACTCCAGATAGTAATAAGTGACTCTTTATTTTAAATCCATTTTATAATAACCGTTTTTGCCTTTATCCTTTATCCTATCCATCACTGCTGCTTTCTCTAGAGCTTTCTCCCTGTCTCAGCTTTTAGATGTAGCCACAGTGCTTTTTTCCTCTCTCTCTTTTTACATCAACTAGTCTTTAAATTTAAACTCATTTGAATCGGACAGATTGTCTCAACTGAAGTCAAATGCTGTCACTTTGAGTCAATATATATGAAATATCTTAATGTTCCACTAGCTCAAACAGCAATCTCTGCTGCTGTAGTGCAGTTTGTGGAACATGATGCAGGCACAAAGGAAATATAAAACCTGCATTGTAGAAGTCAGTTTTCTTACTGAGAGTGGTCGTGTTTGGGCTGGCTGCTTCCCTTCTACCAGAGCTGTGGGATCGTTTCCTGCAGCAGCAGCAGGATGATGGGTTCTGGTCCTATCTGTCCAACTAAATCTCCTCAGGTCCCCTGTCCTCATGTCATGGCAGAGTGAAGAAGTTTTTCTCGTAGTTTGCATAAATGAATAGAAACAAGTGTACTCCTGGGAAGTCAGAAGGGAGAACTTTCACAGAGAGATGATAAAAGCAACATAGTCTCTCCCTAGTCCCATGGCTTGGAGCATCCTCTACTGGGAATGTCTGTTGTTGGGACCAATTTTCAGGAGCCTTCCATCTGGTAAATCTGGGAGAACCACAGAAATGAAAGAATGAAAAAAAAAAAAGTGGGATCACATAGTAATTTTTCGAAGTTAGGAAAAATCAGTTTACTATACTAACTTAGATGAAAAGCTGAATGACTTGTACATGTTTACATCCTGTTCCATGATCCAGTGAAGAGTGTCTTGTGAACAATTTCTATATAGACATCCTCCAAGTGCCATTTTCAATTAGTGCACTACCATGGTTTTGCAAGCCAGGCTATACACATATATTTTTATTTGTACTTGTGAAGGAGGGAACTTGGACTGGGTGTTTGGCTACCATATTTCTCCATGCTTTTGCATATATTTGTGTGTTGTTGCTGGTTGAAATATCTTGAACTGTTTTAGGCTGCCTGAAAAGTTTGCTTCATCTGAACTGGTGAGCGATTGCAGTTGTGAAATATGGAGAAAAGACTGGAAGGAGTTTTCTATCCTTGTATGTATCTCATTTGGTCAAAATACTCTGGCTGACAAACTATACAATTTATTTAATAAGCTTTTTGCCCCATGAACAGGGTACTTGAATGAAGTTTTTCCCCACAGTTGTGAATATTTCTTTGTTATTGCATTTTCATCAGTACTTCTGATTGTCTTAAGACATGTTTGGAAATACTGCCCATAGCCATGCTATTTGGTAGTACTCAATTCATGCTTCACTAACTTTTCACAACTTCATCTCGGAATAGCTTTCCACAGAGCTGTGACGTTTAAATAGGGGTCTCAGTCATATGAGTAAAACAGGAGCTTTCTGATATTTACTTTTTAAACCAGGTCAACTCTTGTTGTTTTGCAGTGTAAGTAAGTTAAAAAAAATAAAAGGAAAAGGAAGAGCATTCACAGTGTTTTCAAAATTACGAAGATATGAGGAAAACGAAGGCTTTCCAGTGCCAGACTTTTCCAGTCTTTGGCAAGACTGGATAACTGGCTTGTTTAAATCAGTCATGATTTGTATATCTACAGAATAGATATGAAGTTGTCGTCACCTGTAAGGTTAAATTCTGGTGTATGGTATTTACTATTTGTACTCTTCATATTACACGGAAGATATATATGGTCATGAACAGATCTGAGGGCTTGCAAGTACCCAAATACCCTTCTTTTTATGTCTAATCGGGGATAATTTTCTTTTACAGCAGAAAGAAATCAGCATAATAGTCTTTAAAATCTATAGTAGTAAACCCTGATTGCACAAAAAAGGACACTTGGGCTTATCTGTGCACAAGCAAGTCATGACAGCCTTTAAGCAGACAGATGGCCTCATCAGGTAAAGGAGCTTAAGGGGGAGGAGTACCCTTGTTTTAAAGTGTCCCTGTGGGGCAAGAGATGAGCAGCCTGCACTGAGAAGGCAGAGGTGTTGGGAAATCTTAAACAGTGGTTCCCTTGCAGGCTAAGACTAAAAAATAAATAAAAAATTGACGGCAGTGAAGAATGAGTTAAGAAAGAGCTTACTTTCTGTACATCCCTCTCTACTCAGGAGTTAAAACAAAGGTTGTAAAGTAGAAGCTGTGATGGCTTTTCTCATGCAATACTGTACTAGGTTGTTGCAGTTATAGCTCTTCATAAGAGCTTTGTCAGTAGCATTCAGCAAAGGAAGGAAAACAAAGAGTTGATAATAAAAATAAAAGTAATTAGGGAAATGTTAATGCTACTTTAAAAGAAAAAAAAAGTTTCCTGATGAAGAGGCATCACAGAATACCAGTAGCTCATGTGGTTGAATTACCTCAGGGAGAACTTCGCTGCAATCCAGTCCCAATCTGTAAAGTGAGGGGATGCATTATCACTACGCTTGGCTTTAAGCCTGCCTGGCTGCTTTGAGTATGCTTTGGTATTAACTGAAATGAGAAATGCTACGGCTCTGCATGGGAGGAGTTACCATGCTGCCATTAGCAGCCCAATGTTCAAAGAAAGGCATTTTTGATCCTTTTGCTCGCTTTCCCTGCACTTTAATTATCTGTCAATCAGATATGTAGTTTTTAAACTCTAGACGAAGAGTGAAAGCCTGCTTTTATCATGGGCAGGCAGACACGCATTTCAGATTAGCTCAGCGATATGTCTGCATCTCATGAGCTATTTATTACAGATACACAAACTTTGTGCATCTCCAGGACAGATTTTAAGCCTGACTTGACTTTAGTAGTCTGACAGATTGTGATAAACCTACAGTAAACAGGAATCTTTGGAGCTGGTTTTTAAGTAGATAATTCATTTGATTGACTTGGTCCGTTACTTCTTAACCTGTAGTATCAGAATGGGGCAGACAGATTGTCAGCAACATGAACTTCTTCTGCTTTTACTGGGAGAGATTTTAGAGCTCAATATGAATTGTTTTGTGAAGGTACCAGCAAAGGAAGAGCTGTTACGAAAGACTGAGAACAACCAATTTAGGAAAACAGGCAGACTCAATGTGAGTGTTCTTTGGAAAGTCTTCTATTCCAATATTTGCTGACCAGAGATACCAGATTCATGAAGTTGATTTTGTTTAAAATCAGCGCATAACAAGGTACCATGCTGCTGATATGGATTGTTGGAGCTTAAGTTTATGCCAAGAAAAGTAAAAGCAATTTCACTGGAAGTATTTTTCATCTTCTCTCGTATTTGGTAGTAGCTTAAAAATACTTTGCATTAGTTATGCTGTAATCAGGCCAGAATGTAGACCTCATGAAATCTAATTGAAAATTGAAGTGTCCAAACTACATTTCCATATAGATACAGTGATCTTATCTGTTAACAGATATTTTCAGTCTTTGCGTGTTTTTTTTTTTCCATTTTAAGAAAAGAAACAGATTGATGTTTTTTCTTTTTCTCCTTGAAATCTTTTCACTTTCACATATAAAAAATAAAATTCAAGCTGAGCCACTTTGCATCAATTATCTACATAGCTCTGAATTGAGATTTTTTTTGTATAGTTTGTAGTATTCAAGTTGTATGTGATACTTGTGGGTGTTTAGAGCAAACACAGAGCAGAATACAAAACCAGAGGATATTTCTGCATAAATTACTCCCCTCCCATCCTGATTTCCATTTAAAAAAAACGGAAACTGTTTCACAAAAGTAGGTTTCTGTCTCTTTTGAATCTTAGTTGTCAAATAAAAAGGACTTTTTGCCCATCACCTCACAGCTTGCAGACCACCTAATTGACTGAAGTGTTCTTGTGCTTGTGCAGCAGCTTTGCTTTTAGTTGTTTTACATTTTTACTTTGGAAGCTAAGACTGCATCTCAGTAAAATGATAGAACCACAATTTCTGCTTTTGTTCTTTTTACTACCCTTTGTGTTCTTCCACGTGAAGATCCTAGAAGGTGATGTGTGAACCGATTATGTCAGAGGAGTAAAGCTCAGAGCTGAAAGTGCCCCATGTTCCTGGCAGAGGGCTTGGAGTGGCTGCTACCACCAGCAAACCACTGCTGCTGACAGGAAAGCAAACTACTTTTACTGATCTTGGCTCTACACAGGTGCTATTCACCAAAAATCTCAGGACACTGTGGACAGTCTGTACAACACCTGTACTGTCTGGGTGTAGGTTGCTTAGGTGATCAGGCTTGACACATTTACTTGGCTTTTTTTTCAAAATGTCATGCTTAAAGATGGTAAAGTGTGTGATGAGCCAATTCCTGGTCTAAATAGTCCCCTCTGGGATAGCTTATAAGTCACTGGAACTGGAATCATTGATGTAGTTCCCTATCAATAATTGCCAAGTTCAAAGACACACAGTGTATTTTTCAAGACAGTTTCTTTACAGTTTAGTTGAAATTCATAATCAAATATTAACTACAACTATCTAAGGTAAATCTCATCATTTTGTGAGATGCTCAGTTTTTATTCCACACCTTCATGCACAGGAAATTGTGGTTTTGAAGCAGAAAACTATCCAGTTTGATAATTATATTTTGTCTTGCTATACATAATCAAAATGAAAATATAGGTATGGAGGCTTTTATTCTTCAAGTGCTTGGAAAAACTCATTATCTTACTATTACATCAGCAAGCTCATACATGCTGTGGGTATAGAACTGGCTGCTGGTGCAGAACCAAGTGCAACATATCACTTCTCTATGCTTCTTTAGGGAAACATTACGGTGATCACTGAACCTTGTTGTATTTAACTTTAAATGCTGTTTGAGGACTGATTAGACTGCTGTAGCCTTGCTACATGTGTAAACTTAAAAGCTTATAATATGTCACTGTCACACTAACTATGGACTAGATTCAGTAACCTTACTGCCCTGCCTGCCCTTTTGATTCCCATGGGTGCATGAACTGTTCTGTCAGCGACAGTGACATTTATTGTTTAAAACCATATCTGCATTTCTTCTAGCTTATTTTGGACATACCAGCTGCCATACATGTTTTTCCTATTCTGCACAGAAAAAATGCAATTTAAAGACCTGCACTTTTGTTTCTCTGTTTGACGCTGTGGCCTTTATGTTGTCAGCTCATCCAGTGTTTCAGGTGTATTTACTGCCTGCTGCATGCTTAATTCTGTTCAAGGCCCTGTGCTTGCCTGCTTGCTTCCTCGGTTCTTTTTTATGTAAATCACAAGTTAGTTCTTTTATCAGCTTTGCATTAATCTTATTATTTCTCTTTATAAAGAAAGCAATTCGTGGATTTTGTCAGGAGTGTTCCTTCTGTCTGTAGGGTCATGGGTGTTACCTGATGTTCTTTTGTTTAGCTCAGTGATTAGGTCACTTCCAGATTGTTACAGCCAACTTGACTTTTTTGTATATATAGCTGCTTCCTCCTCAGGAATGTGTTGAGATTCTCTAAATTTTGGAAATGAGGTATCATAACTACCCCACGGTGGACAGTGAGACTTGTACTTTGTAAAAGTTAAAATTCTACATGCAACTCCAGGTCCTCACAAAAGCATTATTTTGCAGTTCAACTTCTAGGTGATGCTGTTTGTTTTATAAACTTCCAGAGATTATTTTTTTCCCACAAATTTTCATTGGTTGGGGATTTACTGCTCAACATCAAATCACATTATTGGCATTGAAAATAAAGTACTTGCACAGCTTGCATGCTCGTTTTTTAATTTATTCTATAGATTTTGCTTTTTAGGATTTATCCGGTATTGTAATGATTTAAAGTGACCGTGTCCTGACCTTCAGGTGTCCCTGCTTTATGTGGAGGGGAAAAAAAAAAAAAAGGTGGTTGCAAGTCTCAGGTTCAATGGAAAATAACACAGTGCAACTCTCTCAACTAGATATTTTGTTTCTGATTATTATTATTTTTTTTAATTATGAAACCTTCCCATTTTATATAGTTAGGACTTAAATAATGAAAGGAAACATTATTGTACTTTAAGGAACCATTCAAAAGCTTGAAGTTTTCCTTCATATTTTAGGAGAACTGTGTCAGCAGTTTGCTTGTGTTATTTTTGGAAGGGTAATACTAAGAACCCCAAGGAATACATGCATCTTTAATAAACTTTGAAACCAAGGAAGCCCATATTTTTGAATACATTTTAATTGTATGAGTTGGGAATATTTTTAAATAAGATTCTGCCACAGTGATGGAGTTCAGAGTTTATATTGTCACAGTATGCCTCTTTCCATCTGTATATCCCCTTTTAAAGCAGCTATGTGCTCTTACTCATTTTACTGGAGCACAGCTGATGTGGGCTAATTATTTTTTTCCTCCCTTGCATTGTATCACTCTGCTTTTTCTGCTGATTTCAGCTGGAGTTGGAGGTCAGTCTATTTAAAGAGCACACACTTTTATCTTGATGTCTCTTGTGAACTGCTGTATAATTTGGCTACTCCTGGGGATCTTTGTGGTGAGAATACATAATTTACTGACCATCTGTCTGGCTTTTCCTTTCATTTCAGCTTTATCCTTCCCTCACCTGAAAAGGCTGCAGTTATGTAACATGTATGTAGAAGTGTAAGTAAACTGCTGGCCACATTACATACCATGATTGTCATTCAAAAGTCAACTTTGTGCCAACAATTGCTGTTACTACATGAAGTACAAAGGAAGGCTGGTGTGATGCATGTACTACTGAAGAGATATGTTTATAATGGATTAGTTTGTTCCAAAAGCAGTTTGAGCTTTCTCATAACATGATTGTTGATTTCTTGACACCTATATATTGCCCATGGCCAGTGTTCAATATGCCAGGCTATACCTTATTTTGTGACCAGCATTTTTTGTAGCAGCTGAGAAACCTAGCACTCCACAAATCAAAGATTGCTCAGATACAGAGCTACTGGAAATCCCAAATGTTCTGGGTGGAGGGGCTCAAGCTAGTTATATTTGGGGATAGTATGTATGTACATATGGCAGAAAGATGGAAGTAAGGTAAGGTAGAAGAGGCATTGATGCAGATACAAAATGGATTCTGTCTAAAGAGAGGTAAGCATGGAAATTTTAATACAGCCTGGAGAGCAGTGGTAGGTGGTCCCAAGAAAAGCCTAGAGAATAGGCTTTTGGATCTGAGATTTGGCTGAAGGACGTTTATGGCTGTGAGGAAGTAAAAACTTTGGTTATATGACATTTTAATGAGTGTTTAAAATTATTTCCATCAAAGCTGCATGACGGTAACCCCAGTTTTCCTTCTGAGTGAAATAACCCGACTGGACCCAAAACTTTGCACATATGAGATGGGCTCATACTTGACTGAGGCTTATAGCAGGATTAGCTTGTGTTTTTTGTTGTTGCCTTTTTTGCAGCAGTTGCAATATCTCTGGATAAAAGTGCATCTGTAGAGTGGCATTTCATGTAGATATAGGTGTGATGGAACACCATCACTGTTAAAGGTAATCTCTTAAAAACCGCTACAGGGATCTTGTGTCCAATCTCATAAATTGCAGTTTTATTCTAAAAATGTAATAAATATGCGAACTCAGACCTAAAGAATTTTTTTTTTCCCTTACCCCAGTTGTTTCCCACTCTGTTGTCTGTGTTTATAAGTTACTTAGATGTAAGCTCTTAGGAGCAGGAAGTATCTGTTCTGTTTTATATGGATATTTATAAGGATAATGAGATCCTTATCTAATTCTCTAGGTGTTGTCACAATAAAAATAATCATAATGATAAACCTCTGAGTACTAGTAACTCAGATACAGCTGAGGCGAAGTAGTAGCTTACCCTGCAGTTAAAGTTTTTATTTGGAGCAGGAAGAAAAAAATGACAAAGCATACATGGATTTTTATTTTTGGTTATCTTCTGCTTAGAGAAAATATTAAACATGGCTCATCACTTTACAACAAGATAGCTTTGACTGTTTTTTGTTTTTATTTTAAAACAAAACAATTATTCTGCAATATATGAAGTGTTTGATTTAGACACATTTTTTAAAGATCAGCATTCATTGCACATACTGTGAAGTGCAATTGAAAATTAAAAGGCTGCCTTAGATTTTTAAGAGCACCTGGATCTTATTTTAGAAGCAATTGGAACTCTGGGCCAGCACCTTGTAGGGTAATTTAAAAGTGGTTTTGTTTTTTTTTTTTTTTGAGTACTTGGTGAGGAATTGATTTGAACAATGCGGTGCTGAGCTCTTCAGATTTTGAAGTACTTCCAATTCCCAATCATGCTGAGCTGCAGATCATGATCTTCTCCTCTTGGTCTTACAAGGCCAGCTGTCTTAAGAATATCACTAAGAAAAAGAAATGAATATGGGCTCTTTTGATTTATTGAACATATTTTATCTCATGTATTTCTCTCTGATGTTTCTTGCTTTTGCCTCATGCATAGGAGAAATTCCTTAGACTGACAGAAGACACTTAAAAGTTTCGAAAGAAAAGATAGGCATGTAAAAGCGGTCAATTGCACCACATCATTCCAGGATTCGAGGAGAGTGTTGGCATCAGTAAAATATTCACAAGCATCACAGAAAATGATGTGTATTGATTTGTCTAAGGTAAAAGGGAAAATATTATGAAACAGTTCTTCACATATATTCACTACACCATTTGTGTGTATGGTCTGCCCTATGCCCAGTATGAGACTGGACCTTATGGGGATGAGATGCAGGGGAAGAGTAGGTGATCACGTAACTACGGCTTGTTGTAATGCATGGGCAAAAAGGGAAACTGGCTGTACAGGTAGTCTCAGTTTTGGAAATTAGTATATTGGGCTCTTGACTTTGAACCGTAAGTCTTCATTAAAATGGCTGCTTTTGGAATGTCCTATGCAAATACAGGGCTATAGCAATGCTTCACTCACCTGTATAGAGTGACACAAGGCAGTCATTTCTCAGCTTTATTTTCAAAAGCACGAACAATGTGGGGACATCCATTCTCAGCAAGAGGTAGTGGTTGTCCTAAAGGAACTGTTGGACTCCCTCGAGGGTGGAGAGGCCTTGCAGGGAGATCATAACAGACCAGTGGACTGAGTGATCACCAACCAAGTGAAGTACAAGAACAAGTGCTGGGTTCTGCATCTGGGACAGGACAACCCTGGCTATACATACAGACTAGGGGGACTAGAGGCTGAAGACCAGCTCTGCAGAAAGGGATCTGGTTAATGGCAAGTTGAATGTGAGTCAGCAGTGTGTCCTGCCGGGCAGCCAGGAGGGCCTGCCATCTCCTGGGGTGCGTCAGGCATGTCACTGCCAGCCGGTCGAGGGAAGGATTGTCCCGCTCTGCTCTGTGCTGCTGCAGGCTCACCTTGAGCACTGTGTGCAGTTTGGGACACCACAATATAAGAAGAATATAAAACTATTAGAGAGTATCCAAAGGAGTGCTACAAAGATTTTGAAAGGTCTAGAGGGCAAGATGCATGAGGAGTTGCTGAGGTCACTTGGTTTGTTCAGCCTAGAGATGGAGGGGAGGCCTGCTGGTGGCCTTACAGCATCCTCAGGAGGGGAGTGGAGGGGCAGGCGCTGAGCTCTGCTCTGTGGGGACAGTGACAGGACCCGAGGGAACGGCATGGAGCTGTGACAGGGTTTGCTCAGGCTGGATGTTAGGGATAGGTTCTTCACCAAGAGGGTGGTTGAGCACTGGAACAGGCTGCCCAGGAAGTGGTCAGGGCACTGAGCCTGCTGGAGTTCAAGAAGTGTTTGGACAACACTCTCAGACATAGGGTTTGATTTTTGTGGGGAACCAGGAGTTGGACTCCATGATCCTTGTGAGTCCCTTCCAACTCACGATATTCCATGATAAATACAGGGGGGTTTGTTCTATTTCTCCATGTAGCAATTAGCCCCTTGCAGACATGTAGAGATGGGATTGCGAGCAGCTGGGGCTGTAGCAACGAGTCAGTAAGTCACTGGAGATTCACTGTGATGTGAGCCACCAGCAAGAAACTAATACAAATAGCTGCAATACAATGGGAAGCTGCCAACAGGCAGCTCATGATAACAGTTTGCAACAACTTGTGGTGGTGCTCAGTGATGGTGTGGGGAAGTGTATGCCAATAATGAAATGTTTTATAAACTGGAGCTGTGAAACAGTTAGGATGACATTATACAGCATTAGCATCTCCCTGCACTGGGCAGGTATCTTTAAGGGGCTGGGGGAAAGCTCAGTGTACTTTTGCCTTTGGGTTGAGATAAATAAAACATCATAAGATACATTAGAGATTTCACTGGAGTGTGGAGGAGGAGAATGTAAAGTCTGAATATTTTGTTTTCTGTCTGAATCACTAATGTGCTACCAGTCAGTTTAATTAGAATAATTAGTCATGAAATATATAATTGGTCTGAATCTTCCTGCAGATTATATAGAGATCTTTTGAAGAGGAATGTGATTATTTGATACTGATCCTGCAAACATTTATGCACACTCTGAGTTCAATGTGCATGAATCACTGTGTATGCAGCAACATCTCATTGACTGCAAAAAGAAAGCTTCCCTTTCAGCTAAGGGGCTTTTTCAAATTGAGCTTAATCACTGGGCTGCATTTTTCTGTGATTGGGATTTGTGGCTCGTACATTATTCTAGGGATACCTTCAGCAGAGTATTGTTTTCACCATTACAAATACTACTGGTATATGAAGAACGGTGACTTACAGTGGCCATGTGATGTCAGGTCCTCCGTGGCTCAATTTCTATCTTGGGCTTTTCAGAGGTGCTCCTCCTGTACCCACAGTGTGATGTTATTTTGGCACTACTGTGGTGGGTCCTGCTTTGGGGAAGTGACCCAGTTGAGTAATAAGTTTGGGGAAGCGTGTGTTCTCAGTTTCCTGTGGACTACGCCAGATCAGTTTCTGGATCCAGTTCAGCTTGGGGCTGTGCTCACACATGATCCTGCAAAACAGGACAAGTTGAAGAGAGGATGGGAAGTTGCTGGTGCTGTGTGGGACAGCAGGCCTTGGGTGGGTTAGACTGGTCAGGATTGGTTTGTTTGCTTTTCCCTGGGTGGGGGGAGAACGTGAAAAAATAGAGCAATTATTGTAGATATTGCCCTTTCTTATATAATTCCTGATTACTTGTCAACTAGGAAACTGAAAAGATTTAAAATAAAATTCATTAAAATTGGTGCACTAACACTGAAAGTGAAAAATAAGATTTACTGATTGCAAAATGTGATTGTTGCATTGTTAGTTTATCTTCCTACTTCCCTGAGAAGCAGGTTAGTAGGTTGTTAGACAAGCCATGGTTCCATCTGAATTTTAAACAGAATTATTTTTGAAAATATCTGAATAACTTGTATGAAGGTATTATAATCAATGAATATTGTCAGAAGCTATCATTTTCCCTCCCCAGATGAGACTTTTTAAAATAGGTTTTACTTTTTTTTTGTAGTATCTTTTAATTCTATGTGTTCATTACAAGTCATATGGATTTGTGTTGTGTGCTTGATTTTGCACTGATATCCATGTTATTACTGTGAATAGTCTGGTCCAAGTCAGTAGGCTTACTTTTCATAAGACAGTGAGGTATTTTAATTTGTTTGCAGGTTTACACTGGTATGAGGTTATTGTGAGCTGCAGGAAAGAGTCTGTATAAGAAATCCTACTGCTATTGTATTTCCTAGCTACTGTTTAACTGGATTTCAAATTTCTGATGAGGAGTGTCTGAAATTGCATTCATTTTGGCATTCCATTCTGTACGATAATGTAACGCTTAAGTGAAAATGAGGTATTTTCATCCAGAAACACAAAATGACATTTCATCTTATCTCACGTGCATATTCTCTAGTGATACAGTTTTAAGTTCTCACAAATTTCTAAGAAAGTAATGTTAAGAGACTGGTTCTCTTTACCTTATTTATTTCTTACATCAAAATTGTTTCTTACTCTGAAATTATGTAACATTTTCGTTATAGGTAGTAAAATTAATGCCAAAGAAGTCCTAGAGGGTATTAAGGGAACATTCTGTATGTGTAGATTTTTCTGCTTATAGTACTTTGCTCTAGTTTGACAATATAATTGACCATAACAATAGATTCTGTACATCAACTGTGTAAGAAAACCTATAGTTTTCATTATCTTGTGCCACAAAGCACAAACGAAAGCTTATGTGGGGTTCTTGCAATTTTTATGGTACTTCAGTTAATTCCATTTCTCTATTTTGGCATACTGTGCAGTGTTTAATATAAAAATACATGATAAAGGCTGTATAAGGATTTTCATTACTGTGGTGTACAGCAATGCAGGTACTGTGAAACAGACTGAAACAAAAGAAAGTAACGTGGTGTATCTTTCTGCAGGGTAGGGATGTGTTAACTGATGGCCTCATTTACGGGTCCACACAACTAATTGTGGTGTTCCCTTGAGTGTTCTGTATGGATTACAAACCCTGATGAAACCACATCAGATGGCCTTTCCAGTAAATGAAAGCTGAAATCCCCCAGCGTTCAGTAAAATTGCAGCTCTCCTTCACTAGTATCAAGAAGTTTACGAGGTCCAGCTAAACGTCACAGAAGTGTTCAGCTCAGGGTTTTCTATCTCCCAAGGGCTGATCTTGCCTATTCAGTGTTTGGCATCTCTTGTCTCTCCTCCAGCAAGCTCACCAACACACTACTTTAGGCATAAGCTGTCCTGGCTTTTTAGCCTCAAATCTGTGAAACACAGTCTCTCCGGACATATCATGGCCGGGGACGGTGGTTGTGGTCATTTTCTGTGCTCCTGTTTTCACAAAGGTCTGCTCCAACTGGGCTTACTCAGGACCCTCTCTCTGTAGCTCAGAAATCTTTGTAGCTCAGATCTTTGAAATTAGTAATCTTCCCATACCCATGCTCCTCTTTATATTTTTTGTACTTTTTTTTCTTTTTACTTAGGTGTAGTTCAAGCTATTCTAGTCTTGTCCGAGACACAGAATGCCCATTAGTGGTTGGAGTGCATCTTCCAGTTCAATTTCATATGAAAGGAGTACAGATCTGTGCATGTCATTATGTCACGCAAAGTATAGTAAGAATAGATGATCAGGTGACAGGCTTCAAAATTGTATTTCTGACTGAATTAAAACAGTAATGTAAGTACATCATCAGTTAAACTGGATCAGCTCAATCATAAATGCCTGTTTACTTCTGTGCACGCTACTAAGAAATATTTAATGTCCCTTAGTAGTCTGGGAGGGGGGACAAAGTGTAGCCCCTTGTCAGACACATTGCATATGTATTTCCACCTAAAAGTATTAAAAAAAAGTCTTTTTACTATGACATTGTTACTGTTAACTATGAATTCATAACTTACAAAGAGAAGTTGTTCCTGAACAATCATTGTGTTGTCTTTAGGCTTGATAGGTAGTCTTTACATATTTGAAAGTCCCATGGTATTGGTCACTTTGCATACTTTTCGTTCTAGTTCATGAACTGAGCAAACGAATATCAGTGAATGTAAGATGCGTTAAACCTAGTGTCAGATATGGTTTGAAACGCCTTAAGAGGAACCACAAAAAAAGAATAACGTATGAAGTCAGTAACATGACCCAAATTTTATGAAGCCCAACTATTCTCTTAAGGATGCTCAACAGTTGATAGCACAGAATTTTCTCTTTAGAGAAAAAGTTTAAACAATTCAGAAAATAATTTTTTAAACTTTTATTTAACTGAAAATTTAAACAATTCAGATTGGTGCTTTTTGTCTCTTTTTAGATGCAGAGTACCACAAACCTGTCTATACATGTACTGTACCATGCTCTCCCAGTAAGATACAGTTTTTTCACATGCTCAAGTTACAGTCACAAGAGAAGACTGTGTATTTGGGATTTAGTGTCTTATCGACATGGTTTCCTCTGTTAGCATAATGTATCTGGGGGTAAGCCAGGTGACACACTAGTCCTTTTTAATACTGAAGGTCACAATTGTGGAGGTCACTTGCTGTCGCAGTTATAGAATAACCACACAGCTTCCAATAAGGTCTAGGGAATTTCAGGGTAAGGTTGGTTCAGTTGGTTGCCCCAAATGAAAACAGCTCTGAAAGGCCTTATCTGAAGAATAAGAGTTCCTTTGGGATGCAAGAAACTGGAAATGTATATATTTATATACATACGTTATCTATTTCAATGACTTGAATTTATCTGAGCTACTGTATAATCTTTTGGATTCTGAACCGGCAATCAAACTTAGAATTTACATTTTAAAGGGTATGAATACAGCTTTGGTTATGTTTCAAATAACCATTCAGTCACACTGGTATGCAAAGCTTGTCTACCCTATTCCAGCTCCTTCCCTAAATCTGACCTTTATTGTCATTTTGATTGAAGAAAAAAACCACCACATATCCTAGATTATACAGTTGTCTAGAATAACCTGTTCAGTTACCTCATTCTTGTAGATGTTAAAAGTAACATTGCTGCAGACCTAGCATATTTTACTGTGATAACTATTGTTAACTAACTTTTTCTAGACAGCTGCTCAGAAATTCAGGATAAAGCTACAAAAAACATGCAGATGTGTAGAGAGGAGAGGGAAAAAACAGAAGAGAAGGACAAGGGAGCTTTAACTTCATATCAGCTCCAAGTAGAAAAAAAAAGACGGGTAAAAACCAGAATGTTTCTGTTTTTTCATGTATTTCATAAAGTGTTAGCAAATTGCAGAGCAGTGGGAGCTGGGGACTTGTAAGGAAGCTTCTATCTTAAAAGATTTGAAGGGAAAACAATTCTTTTTGTACATTTAAGTTAAAAATTACTAGGTTCCTTTCAAGCAACCATATGTTGCAACATTTTGACTCAAAAAGTAGTATGAGTTCTTTATATATATACATATATATATAAAAGCTTGAATAATATAATGAGAAAATTGACATTTCTACTGTAACACAACAAAGAAAGTCATCTCTTGCTTAAGTTTTGGCCAGCTATGTCCCAGCCTTTCATTCTTTCAGGCATTTTTGAGAGGAAGGCAAGTACTGTTCCTTTGTACCAGTGGATGAGGAATTGAGAATCAAACATAACTGAGAATTAAGCACGGTCTGTGGCGGAGCCAGAGGGCTTGGCTTCTGGTTTACCTGTCTAGCTTATCTATCTCGCTCACACAACATTTGTTTACCAGTTCAATTATACTTGCATCACCACTGTGAGGCTGACAAGTACTGTTGTGCTCTTTGTACAGATGGAGAATCCCAGAATAGATGATCTAAGTGATTGCCTTGGGTTACACAAGAAACCTGGGGAACAGAAGGGACTCGCTTGAAATTTAAGCATTACTAAGAACACTATCTTTTGGGGCAGAGAAAAGCAGGGCAAAAATGTTAAATAAATAAGAATCAATGTCAAAGGAATTCTGTCCCTTGAGGACTGCTTTCCCATTTTGATTTCAGAAACAAAACTAGTCTCTTTCAGTTTTCAGAAGTGGTACTTCGTCCAGCAGGTGCCAGTTTTTCAGTCTGCCATTTCACAGAGAGGTTACATTGAGCAAAGATAAGGAGAGAAAAGCAAAGGAGGAAGGAAGAAAGAATAATAGGAAAGGGTTCTCCCTCTGTCCCCAAAACTTTCCCGTTTCTACCTAGAAGTGTTGAGACTTCCTTTTCAGTTCATGTAGAAAATGGCTTAGCAGGATCCCTTGGGGCTGTCTGAGATGGGTGTTGTGTATTCAGTCAGAACAGCATCTCCACACTGTGAGGCATGGGGGAGCACACAGTGGCATTTCTAGCAATAAGCTCGTCAAAATAAACAGTCTCACTTTTAAAATATGTATCTGGAATGTGTTGCCTGCTAATACATATTCATGTCTTATATGCAAATATCTCCCTTTCCTGCACACTTCATGGATGTTTGCCCTCTCTATTTGGGTTGTGTATCATATGGCATGTAAATAAGAGATGACGAGTTGTGTAATAAGTAGAGGGGGTGGGGAGGGGGAGGAGAGGAGTGAAAGGGATTTGATTTAATAAGAAACATGCATAATTTACACGCACAGCACTTTTGCACTCTGATTCTGCATACTTTAATTGTAAATCCTGTGGCTTTGTATCAACCGGTATCTTGAAAATAACAGTCTTTTACTATCCTTAAAGATAAGATTTCTCAGGTGAAGTTTGCTTTCTAGACTAGGCATTCTGCAGTGGTTTAGCTTTACAGTGAAGTTTGTAAATGTCCTTGCTTCTTTGCAAGGTGAAGGCAGATCTGTCAGTTTAGCTAGATAAATCAGATATATGGTGTGAGCAAGAGAATGTGTTTCAGGTGATGCTTTTATCACACCCATTACATTGGAAATACAAAAGATTTTACGATGGATTTAGGTCTCTTTGATCTGTAAGTGATCTAAACTGAGTAAAAAAACTTAAGATGATTTTGTTACCCTAATATCCATAGTTGTTTGTTCTTCAATGTGATGGTGGCATAAAACCAGAGGGTAGTTTAAGAACAGTTGTTAAAATTGCTGGTGTTTGTTCCAGTCATTCCTACTTAGGCCCAAAGGAACAAATGGACCTTACCCTGAAAAGTTAGAGCTAAATAAACACGTGGCTGCAAGAAAGTAAAAAAATAAAATTAAAAAATGCCGCAATAGGACCAAATGTTGAGCTGCTTCCAGAACTTTAGGTATGGATTCTGCTCATGTGCATATCCTTCTGTGTACAAGGACCAAAACGACTCTAAATAGACAGAAAGTGGAAAAGATATTGAGATACTCAGGAAAGCTTGGAAGTGCCCAGGTTCATGGAATATCAAACGTAGTCCCAAACTACCACTGGACTTGCCTCATATAATCAGGGAGATGAGAGAGACGCACACAAAAATGGAAGAGAGACTCTGAGGAGTAGCAAAGAGAAAAGACATAGGGCAAGTGAAGTTTCTATGTGGAAAAGCTTAGGGTGCGTCTGCTTTTTTGTGGAGCTGCTAAATGTTTGTGTGAATTGCTAGCTATGCACCTGTGTGCCAGTTCGTTAGACCTTATCTCCTTTGTTGTATGCTCTGGAATAGCTTGTCTGTGATCTAACATTGTTGTCTGCCTCCACTTATTCACTACATAAGCAGGATCCAGCTTGCAGGTTGGTTTCCAGTACCCAAAGAAACTTCTTCATGAGCCTACCTCTTGATGTTACCACCAAACCCAGCCCAGTATTTCAGGAGCTGGATCACAACCTGGGTCTAATATGGGGTTCTAAAATGAGGCAAACCCATAAAATTCAAACACAGTTCTCAACCCAAACTCTCCTAGAGTTTGGGTTTTGGTTTTTAAACATGGGCTCAACTATAATTATCATAGAATTTCCATTTTCTCTCTCTTATTTTGGTGTGTGTGTGTGTGTGTGTGTTTGTTTGTGTGTGTGTGGTTTTTTTTTCCCCCAATACCCTATCCTTGACATCAGTATTATTTCAGGGAAGCATTGAATCCAAAAAATGCTATTGACCCCTTGAAAAGAATAGCAATGTTGGAAGTTTGTTGTAATATGGAGGGAGAGAGAGAGATGAAGAATAGAGCTATTTACTTTAAGACAGCAGTTCAAGGAATGTGCTGTGAACCTTTCTTCTGGCATGAAGTGAAACCTTGACAGAGGAATTACTGTGATGTTGCAGCCCTGACTGGTGCAGGCCTTCCTTTTATCCTGTGTGGGCTTCCCACAGGCAGCAGCTCTTCAAGAACTGCTCCCACATGGCTCTGCACCACGAAGTCCATCCCCCAGGAGCAAACTGCTCCAGCACGGGTCCCCCACGGGTGGAAGCTCCCCCCAGACCCCCTGCTCCTGCGTGGGCTCCTCTCCACAGGCTGCAGCTCCGGCCCGGGGCCTGCTCCTGCGGGGGCTCTCCATGGGCCGCAGCCTCCTCCAGTCCACATCCACCTGCTCCGCCGGGGGCTCCTCCACGGGGGGGCTGCAGCGTGGAGATCTGGGACCCCTGGGCTGCAGGGGGACAGCCTGCTCCACCAGGGGCCTCTCCACAGGCTGCAGGGGAACTGCTGCTGCGTGCCTGGAGCACGTCCTGCCTCCTGCTGCACTGACCTTGGGGTCTGCAGGGCTGGTTCTTGTTTCCCACTCCTTGCTCTCCCAGCTGCTGCCATGCAGCAGTTTTTTTTCCCTTCCTTAAATATGCTCTCACAGAGGCACAACCAATGTTGCTTGTTGGCTTGTCTCTGGTTAGCGGCGGGTCCCTTTTGAGGTCCCTTTTGGAGCCATCTGGAGCTGGTTCTCATCTAACATGGGGCAGCTGCTGGGCTCTGCTCACAGAGGCCACCCCTGTAGTCCCCATGCTACCAAACCCTTGTTCCATTAACCCAATACACATGCCCGCTCCTATGGAGAAAGATAACTCTATCCCAGCCAAAAGCAATATGGTATAGCATGAAGAGGATGGAGAAACAGTTCAGTGTGCATTTTTGAACGCCTACTGTTGCGGGTCCTTGACCATGTATACTGTCTGTGGGTCATAGACAGAATCCCAGGCAAGAGAAAGAAATCAAATTGTACATCTGGATTTTGGATGCAGTTCAGTCAGGTTTAGTCTGAGTGACTATCACTGAGGGACAGATTTATTCTGCTGCGATTTTTTTCCTTTATAAGTAGTTTTTCAAAATTCCTCTCGCATGTGTGACTGTCATAAAAACTGCTTATATACCATCTTGCAGGGGTGGGAAATCTTTGAAAGTAGTGTCATTTCTCTCTTCCCACTCCCCAAACTAAAGAGACTCACAAGCAGAAGGAGTACCAGGCATAAACAACAAATAAGATTTTTCCTCCTTCTCATACGCATGCCTTAAGAATGAAGGAAGACACCATACCAATTCTTGTCCCAAATGACAGTCCCTCACATGCCTATAGAGCCCTCTGCGATGGTATGAGCAGTTTCATGATTTGATTTCATATGGAAACACGGATAACTTCAGTATTTCTGTCCCCATTCCCAGCTATCCATCTCCCCACACATTGTCATTTCCATGCTGCTCTGCAAAGTCATGTGTGCTTCAGAGCAGTATGTTATAGATCTAAGCCCCAACTGGGAATTGCTAAATCCACTGAAATGGAAATAATTAGTGACAATTCTTTGCCCTCACTCCATATTACCTTCTCCAGAGAGACTGACTAAAACAAGCAGCAAGGAAGGGCTACTCTCTGAACAGGTGACTACGAACTTGTCTCGTGAAGGCTGTTAAATAAATATGGAAAAGAGTAAAAATTACTTTTCTGAAATTTTCAATGGATTTCTCAGCAATGAACTACTTGTTTCTTGAGTACCTTTCATCTTTTTTTTTTTTACAACAATATGACAGTTGAATACTTAACATAATTTTATCTTCTAAAAAAGTAGAATTAAAATTGGTGAGGGAGAAGTTTACAAAGGCAAAGCAATTGTCTTTATCAGGTTTGCTGACTTTTTGTGTTTTCTCCATTTTAATGCTGTGTGCTTTTGAAGTTTCCTAATCATCCATTTGAACCAATAAAAATGTATTCTGGATAGATTGAAAAGCTCTAGTTCTTTGGCCAGCCAGGTCCCTTGACAGTAGAGGAAAAGTAATCAAACTTTGAGTTCTGATTGCTGGTACCTGCTGAGCCCAGCAGGGATGTTTTGAGACAAGGCTAGCTAAAGGGATGTTCTGAGTTTTGTAGGGTTTGTTCTGGAAAAAAATTGCAGAGTGGCTTAAAAGGAGGTTGGTCTTTTGCAGCTCTACTATTGTCATCTTGGAAAGCTTTATAGCTGCCTGTCAGTGTGAGAGAGCTGGGAGCTGCTGAACTCCCAGCTAGCTTGCACCTTGCATGACAGGTGGGCATGCAGCAGTGGCTGAGCTCATCTGTTGCTGATGGGTCTCAGGCCTCTGAAAAGTGGCGCAGGATGGTCGTAGGTCCTGATGCCATGGAGGGACTTCAAGCTAACTGGGGAACAGAGGCTATGAAATGTCACCTATGTAAGGTAAAAATCTCTCTTCCTGCTGCAACGACATTTTCTATAGAAAGATAACCAGTGTACTGTCCACAGGTGAGCTGGTCAGCAGGTTACAATACTGTAGTGGTCACAGTGGTTTCCACTCTACTGAAGCCTCTGTACAGCTGGGAGCTAGTAGGTGTATGGAAAGTGTAAGGAAGAGCTAAAGCAGCTGGGTGGTAGGAAAGGAAATGAAGGGAAGAGAAAGGTTATGGTCAGCAAAGCAGTTGATTGGAGATGATTGTAGAAAGCTCGGTCTTTTTGCCACTTTCTTATACTGTATATGTACTACCATGGTTTCATACTTACAAGCCGCCATTCAGATGATTCTGTAGCTTGCTACAATGTCAGGGTTTTTTTTGCAAACAAGTACCCATGTAAATTAATACGTTAGAAAAGTGTGATTTTGGGTGGGAAGCAAGTAGTACAGCAGGCTCAGTTTTCCGTTCCCTCCAAATATAAGTTCCTTTCACATCATTTTTACCTTTGTTGGCCTTACATCTTCCCAGGACATATACCCTTTACTACATATTTTATTTAAAACCCTTGGGTTGCAATAGCTACAGATAACAGACTGGAGGTGCTAGGAGGAGAGACAGGAAAGGAAAGAGGTGAAGAAAAGGAGAGCAGGGAAGATTTGTTCTTAGTACATCGACTTCGGAAGTCGTGCATGGCTTCTGAAAAAAATGGTAGTCCTGGCACAAAGGGAAATCTGTCCTGCAGCTCCCTTCTCACATCCATATTCACCTCTGGTCTCAAACAGGAGGATATGGACCGAACATCCTGTGTGCTAGCATCTCACACTTGTGACCTGGACTGTTCTTTAAGCTAAGTAGTTTTTGTATTGCATGTTAGTTCATACAGTAGCCTAAGGGGATGAAAACAACTGTGTGCAAGAAAAATGCCATGTAAAAATAACATATTCTATTCTTTGGTTATATATTCAAAATGTTAAACACACAAAAATTTGTCAGATTTGTATAGACTAGTATCTTATATCCTTGATATTCACTAATATTAGGATTAACATGCATAGAGCAGTTTCTGATCCTCCCTGCTTACCTTGCATCAATTATCTAGGTAGAGAGACACCCTTCCCTCCCTCAGGAGTGCTTGCATATCTGGAAAGCCTTTGTGAAGGAAGAGGGTATGGTTGCAACACTCAGGAAACGTTTTTCAAAATCCCATTTGTAGCCCCAGATCCCCTCTACCACAGTGCCTGGTGCTTGCTGACAACTTCATGTGTTAGGGCTGGAAATGCAGCCTCTGGAGAGCAGGGCTCCAGGCAGCTGTGAAGTGGCCTCCTTGGGGGACCTCTGGCCCAGCCGTGTGTTGAGGTGCCTCTGCGATGGGAGGTAGCGGAGCTGCCTGTTCTCACCCCAGCACAGCACCGTGCAGGTGCCAAGTTCAGTGTGACTCCAGAGTGTCTCAGCTGTATTTTTTTCATGCTGAAAGAGTTTGAGAAATCAAAGCTCGCCACAGATCTCCAAGCTGCACAGTGTGAAGTCAGCTGCTCGTGCTTTACAAGGGGAGAGTGCTTCTCCGGCCACCCAGTCTGAGGCTTGATTTAACCTCACAGGCTGCAGCACAGTATCAGGCAAACTTTTGGGCTGCTGCTCCGGTGTCTTATTGCCTTTACTAATGCAGTACACCGCCCTGGCTGTTTAGAAGTCCTAACTCTGCTGTTTGGCACAGTGTCTTACAAACAGGATGCATAAATCAGATAAGCTGTCGCACCCCTAGCAAATGAGACTAATGGATGATTTACACTTTCATTGCTCTCTTGGTACTTGTCAAACTGATTCCTGTTTGGCTTTCAAATCCTTAATTTGGGTTTTATACATGGTTACTATTAAATATCCTTTTATCACCTCAGCAACACTGTCAGCCTGACGTCTCGCTCGTCTTCCTCCCACTGACGTGGAAATATCAGTTCACTGCTCTATTTATCATTCCTTCTTGAATAGTCTCCCCGGATGTATTCTCTGGAAAACAGCCAAATCATTGTACAATGCTGTAACTGCCAAAATCTAAATTAATGTGAAATAAAATTATCCTAGATTGTGCTTCTTGCTACTAGAGATTCCTACTGTGGGCTGACTTTTAATGGTTCAGGTTGATATTCAACTGCCTTTCTAGATGGATGCATGCACTTCAGTCTCAGAAGCACAATGGGTGCCTGTGCTTTTCTTACAAGTTGCTCTTTAACAGACACACATAGCTCAGACTTTTATGACAACAGGCCAGGGGCCAGAAGAAATGGGCTACTAAATCTTTAGATAGATTTCTTAAACCTCATCACTGTCATATCTGACAGTATGGAACGGCAAAGGCCAACTTAATAACAAGGGGGAGCTAATTAGGAAAAAGGATGTGTTGTGCCCTGCAGGAAATCATCACCTAAAATATGTTGCTTTCCTTAAAGCCAGACTGCCTGGCATAATGACGTTACACTTTTTTTTTTTTTTTTTCTTCAGAAAATGAGTGGGTTGATTTGTGTGGAGCAAGTATATCCATGTAAATTTAGAACTGTTGAATACGTACCTGTTTTAAAACCACGACAAAATCATCAACTCATAATTTTTGAAGGCGTCATTACTATTTCAGACGCTGAGGATTGACTTGCAATTTTTTACGGACTTGTGTTTAGTAAGGCAAAAGGGAGGAGCAAATTTCAGCTCCTCACTTCTCTGGTATTTCAGTCAAGCAACATTTGGTAATAGCTGACATCTTTACCCAGAAATAATTTTTGCTTTGCCTTTTTGTTCTCAGCTCTCAGAATGTCATTCTTTCATGTGCTCTGTTCTTCCCTTTGCCTTTGCTGTCCTTAGTGGCAGCTATTACATTTCTAATTTTACAAGATGAACATCACTTCGGTTAGTTATCAGTGCTTCTGTACTAAGGATGCTTCACAGTTCAGACCACCACAGTGCTTTATTGTGAAATTATACTGTAATGAGCTTACCAAGAACTGCTAATAACACACTCATATATTAACTAAAGTACTGATAAGACTATAAATGCCCCTTGATGCTTTCCATGCTAAAAATGTTTTCAGTTGCTTGTGATTTTGCCAAACTGCTTCTGTTCGGTTTGACATATTACAAGACAGGTATGAGACTCCTGGTTAATTCATTCTTGTGAAGGAAAAAGCTCTGCCATTTAATGGCTAGCCTAGGGCAAAATACAGTGTAATGAAACCAAACCAGCATTCAGAATCATACTCGAGCCATACAACCCATGGAGTAAGCTGCTCTAAGCAAACCTCCTTAGTTATCATAGGATCATTAAGGTTGGAAAAGACCTCCAAGATCATCTGGTCCAACCATCCCCCTACCACCAATGTCACCCACTAAACCATGTCCCTAAGCACCATGTCCAACTTTTCCTTAAACAACCCCAGGGACGGTGACTCTACCACCTCCCTGGGCAACCCGTCCCACCGCCTGACTGCTCTTTCTGAGAATAAATGTCTCCTCATTGCCAACCTGAACCTCCCCTGGTGCAACTTGAGGCCATTCCCTCTAGTCCTGTCACTAATTACCTGTGAGAAGAGGCCGATCTCTGGCTCCCCACAAGTTCCTTTCAGGTAGTTGTAGAGAGTTAGTGGCAACGAATGATGCAGTATGTTTTACTGCCAGTGTTCAAAGATGCATTCAGTTTTCTGGGGAAAAGGCAGTGCCTCCTAGCTGCAATTTGGTGAACAGGATGCCATTTGCTGTCTAGGAAAATCTGTGAATACGTTTGTCATTGATTGTAGAGAACTTAGGCACCACTGTGATTCACAGCTCAGGAGATCCAATGAAATTGTTAATGCTGCCTTGAGAGCCTGGTTTAAATCATATACAGTAGGTAAGAAACCGTGTCACACATTGGACCATAAGAAGAAAGGAAGAAGATGAATGGCTGCTCAAAAAAACTGTATGTGAATGTGTAATTACAAACTGTTATGATGCATATGGGCAACAGGGTCAAATTAGGATTGCACAGGCAACCCTGAGAAGCAGCAAGCATGTTTCATGTAGTAATTTTAATAATTTTATTTATTTATTTATCTATTTATTTATTTATTTTAATGCAAGGAGTGTGTATGTGTGCATTTAAGCTGTATGCCAGTGGTGAGGCACTGGAACAGGTTGCCCAGAGAGGTGGTGGATGCCCCATCTCTGGAGGTGTTCAAGGCCAGGTTGGATGAGGCCCTGAGCAACCTGATCTAGTGGGTGTCACCCCTGTCTATGGCAGGGGGGTTAAAAGTAGATAATCTTTAAGGTCCCTTCCAACTCGAGCCATTCTATGATTCTATGAATATGTAATAACAATATTACATGTCATAAAATTACAACCATTTTATCTGGTGTGTTCCCATTTTATTTTTTTCCCGCTATGTGAGAGGAAATATTAATTCTGCATCATATCAAATGCAAATACTAACAAAAAACATCCCTACTACTCTTGATGCTCAGAGTGCTAACTCACTCTAATTTTCATTAAACTTGTCAGAAGTCAGTTCTCTTTGAGGCTTCTCTCTCTTTTTCAAACTTTGTTAAAATTGAGCAAGATCCTCCAAAATTGATTAAGGTGCTTGTGCTTGCGGAAAGGGACAAGGCTGTGACAGCAGCTGGTTTTGGATGGCCATCAGGTTCCTGTGTAGCTGCTGTAGCTGCTGGCTGTTTTTTTGTTGTTGTTGTTTGTTTGTTTTTTTCATTTTTCTTCTGGTTGTGCTTACCTGTGTGCCTCCCCTGCCTTCCCCAAACCTAGAAGCAGGGAGATGCCAATCCGGAGGCACACAGAATAAAACTAGACAGGGAGCAGTTTGGCTCACTGTACAGGAGAGAGAACCGATAGCTGCTTGGCTGAATTGGCTCTCCAGCCTTCCCTGCTCTGCAAGTCTCCATTTGTCATAATGCGAGCACTGGACATCTGGCTTGCCCAGAGGTACTAAGTTCACTTAAGGTGAACTTAAGTACCTAAGTTCACTTAAAGTACTAAGTTCACTAAGTTCACTTATCTTCAGTCTCAGGTTGCATCCAGCCCCCTCAGACACAGGTTTCCTGGCTTCTCTGGCTTGAGGCATCATCTCTGGAGCTGAGAACTAAAAAATTACCGTCACCCAGCTTTTGATTGGCATATGTTCTTTTTTTTTTTTTTTTTCCTTCCCATGTGTGATATTTTCAGTACTTTTTTCAGAAATAAGTAATGTTTGCTTAAAAGAAAATATTTATTCCTACACCTTGTAGCGTGGTATTTTAGAGCAACAAAAAATAAAGAATCTGAAGAACCTGTGATATGATAATGGATGACTTATTATGTACCTCACATTACCAACAAACATCCTTTAGTTTCAGGGAGAAGAGAGAAAATTAATAACATTTTAGTTTTCCTTCTGAGGAGGATTTCCCCAGATTTTTTTTTTTCAAACACATTTTGTTTTAATTATTCAGAATTGTTTCATCAACACAGTAAGAGAAAAAACAAAATTGTTTAAATAGAATCTATCTTGTGAATAAAGAGAGGATGAGTTTACCCTTTCAGATGAATAATCTGACTACCTTTGAGGTGCATCTAATGTCCTCTTTTTGATTTAAAGGCTCAGCTGCTCAGGCCACGTAGTGCAGGCTTCCTAAAATACCAAGCTGCCAAGGTTGAAAAGCCAAGTGGTAAGAGCTGAAGTGGTATTCAGGGGAAAGAATTATTGAGGACCAGGGATGTCACTGCAAAACATCTAGTATGTTACCGATTATGGTTTTGAATTTATGGCATTTTATTGCAGGACATCTTAATGTATTAAAATCTTTTCTTAAAATTTACTTGACAGTCATGCCAATTAAATGCTTATGTTGCAGTGGATATTTGAAAGAGAAGATCCACCTATGTAAGCAGTGTTTTGCATGATAGAAGTGGCAATCTCTTGTAGAAGTACACTGCTCTTTAATAAGAAACGTTGCTGCTAAGAGATCATGAAAAAGGTGTTACCTTAGAGTGTCACTCTCAAACTGGTATGTGTATTTCATGCAGCACTTACTCACAGGTTATACACTTACAATTTTCTTCTTCATGCTTTGGGAAAGACATATGGTCACTGTTATTTAGCCAGTCACAGGTATGGAAGAGTTGGTATCAGAAGCGCTGGTGTTACAATCTTCTTGAACTATCCCGTTGGGTTGTCGTGCTTCACCTGAAGGTGTCGTCATACTGCCATATTTGTCTGTCCCCAGCATTGCCAGCAGAGCTCTAGACCCTGGCCTGGAGCATCCTCAGTGGTTTGCTTCTCTCACTTTTTTTTTTTTTAATTTGTTTAAACACTTGATCGATGGTGTTATTATTTATCTTTTCCCAATATACCCCAGTGAGTAACAATAAATGAAATTTTGGATGGTAAATTTGAATGGTATCTCCCAATAGACACAATGCATTTCGTTTATATGAAAGTAATTTAAGTGGGATTAATCATCAAGAAATCAACCTCTTTGGAGATGTTGCTTATTCTATAAACTCTGACAAAAGATTAGGTACAAAAGCATTAAAATTGCTGATCATGTCATATATGGATGAGTCCTCACTCCTTTTCAGTGCAGTATCAATCACCTCAGTGTCTTAGCATTTGCAGCAGGTGTGCTCCTTGTTGATTGATTACTCCCCTGAAGACTTTGGAGGTTCCCTTACTCAGTAGTCTAATGAAAATGCAAATGCAAATCGTCAGCTGGTGTAAACTTGCATAGTTCCCCTGCAGTCAGTGGAGCCAGGCCATCTTCTATTGGCTGAGGAGCAGACTTGGAGTACCAATAAGTTGCAGATTGGTATGCTCTGATGTTTTGCAAGTATATGAAGTTCATCCATAATGTAATTACTTTCAACCCCAGGTTCTCCAAATGACTTCATCTCAGAAAAAGCAGAGGAAGCCGATCACTCTTTTAAACCAAGATTTATTTGTGAAGTCTCACTTTTGAGCAGAACGCAAATACCCCACTCATTGCTGGAAGTTATTATTCTTAGATCTTCTTGAGAGGGAAGATGGCAGAAGTTTCACCTAGCTCTGCGATTTCTTATCACATCCAGTAGCCTACTGGGGGAACTCAGACTTTTCTCCAATTACTCTTAGATGTTTTTTCTTCTTTGAGAAAGTGGGTAAACCTGCATAGTTCCCCATTTGAGAAAATGAGTATTGTGACATGAAAGGGAAAATTGTCCTTTAAACTGTTGAGAAATATTGTAGAAAGAACGGAAATGCAATGAAAACTTGACCTAAAACCGAAGAGCTGCCTTCTTTGGGCCAGGAGTAGATTGTTAATACTCTCAGATGAGCGCAGACAAAAGCTGCTGCATCTGCTGGGCAGCACTTGTTTGGGAAGCAGGATCAGCCATCCAGTAGATGGTGTGAGCTCCCTGGTAACTGAGCATTTTACTCATTCAGATGCTCACCTGTTGCCTGTGTCTAATGAAATTCCTTTCTGACTGTGTCTGATTCTGAAGTGAAACCTAATCTGGCAATCTCTGACACACAAAACGTGCTTTGACTAAAGCAGTAGGCATCACTAAGGCACCCGGGTCTGCCTGGTTTAGCCTTAGATTGGTGTTAAGGAAAACACTTCTTTTTGCAGTATCTTTACCCATTCCTTTCACATTCAGGTAAGGACTGAGGCATGTCTATCTTGTACTGATGCTTAGTAGTTTCAGCAGGTTATCTAGATTTGGCTTCCTCTGGATACATTATTTCCCCTTTTAAAGGATCCATTGTCTGTCCTTCACAGAGCTGAAAAGGGCTAGGACCACGTCCATTTTCTGTGCTCTAAAAGCAGGTGCAAGTCTTGTCTCTTCCTCAAGACTTCCAGCAATGGAAGTTCCAGAGCTTCCCTTGGCATCCTCTTCTAGTGCTGTGTTACTCTGTAAGCTCATTTAACTGTGCTTTCTGTTGCATCAAAACTTAGTTTTGCTTGCAGTTTTTAGCACTTTAATCCTCTGAGCATGGATAACAGACTTTTTCCTCCTCTTTGGAAGCAGCTTTTTGCAGTCAGTCTTTTCAGGACAGCAAACACAGTTTGTTCAGTCTTTCCTCATAAGTCATGTTTTCCAAACCTGTGATCGTTCTTCACTACTTTGCCTGTGGACATGGTTCAGGTGATCATATCTGTTTTGAACTGCAGTGCGTGAAACTGAACAGGGCACTCCAGCTGCATAAAGTGGAGTGGGAAGATTTAGTTTGTGCTTTTCACAAGCTGTACCTCTCCTTACAAGTTACTGTAAAACGATTCTCTTCTTCCCAACAGCATGATGGACCAACTGTCATTTGTTTCATTGCTGATGTACAGATTGCCTTCCCTTTAGCCGCGTATTCCCTATTTTGCACAGATATACCTGATTATTCCTGCTGAAGCATAGAACTTTATACTGCTCACACGTAGCACATGCAGTGTCTATTTTCAGCCTATTCTCCAGTTTGCCAAGACAATTTGGATATTAGTCCTACTCTCTAAAATACTGAAAGTCCCTCCTAGCTGAGTGCTGTTTAACAAACTTGTTTTCCATCATTCAGTTCATTAAAAAATATTTAATAATGCCACGTCTAGAATGTTTCCTGGTGGAATATCACTGAATGCATGCATCTCTCTAATTATGATGAGAATTTTTTTTTCTGAATACCATTTTCCAACCATTTCTGGAGCCTCCTAATATATCCACCTTGTTTAAGAGAATTTCACATGAAGTAAAAGTCAAATTTACTTAAGTAAAGCCATATGACAGCTACTGTTTTTCCTCTATCCCCAAAGGCCATTATCCTGTCATAAAAGGAAATTATATTGGCTTGATGGGGCTTTTTCTTGACAAATCTGTGCTGTCTGTTATTCATCTTCTTGTTGTTTTTTTTTGTTTTGTTTTGTTTTTTGTTTTGTTTTTTTCAAAGTATTTACCACTAGTTTATTTATTCTGTTACAGTTCTGGGAATTGAAGTTAAGCTGGTGGGTGGCTCCTTTTTATTGTTTGCCATTTTGTAGTCTTCTGGTAACTCACTGGATCTCAGGGGACCTCCAAGATAAATGCCAGCAGCTCATCAAGCAGCTCTTCAAGAGCAGTCAGACCAAACTGAAAATGTATGACTTACCAAAGTATTCTCTAATCTTTGTCTTTCCTCATTAGAGACTAATGTCTCACCATCCATTACTGGTATTAATTATGAGAACTAATTGATGTTTAATGAAATGATGTAAAAAAAAAAAAAAAAGGCATTCAAAATTTCAGCTTTCTGGGTGACGATCCTAGGCATGTTCCCAGTTTCTTTCAGTAAACAGGCACTTTCGTTGGTTTTCTTCTCCTATTGAAATTCTTACAGGACAGTTTCTTGTTATTCTTGATGGCATTTGTTAATTGCATCTCATTATGGCCTTTTCTTTCCTGACTTTGAAAATATCAACTCATACTGTACTTGTGCTCAAGGTGCAGTCAGATGCATCTAATGTACCCTATCTCACCTCCACCCACAGGACAGTATGTATTTGTCATACTAACACTGTTTCTCTAAGGAGTAGTCACTCTTTGCTACCCTTTTCCTTCAGACTGGCATTCCTACGGGTCTGTAGCCAGTTTTTTGGGTGTATGGCAGTTTGCCTTCAGAGTGCCATTGGCTTTTATTTTGTTGTTCCCACTTTCCTAAGTCAAAGGTCATGAAATCTTATAGCTTTTGTTGTCATTGTTCAGGTAGAAAAAAAATGCAAAGGTACAAACATCCACATTTAAATCAGGCTTTCCAGATTTTGGAGATAAGCTGATGCTCAGTGGCTTTCTCCAGCCTGCCTTATCCTTAGTGAGTTCGAGGGAAAAAGTCCCCAGTCAGAGCATTAAGGTCAGAACCTTAAACCCCCACCTCGTGGCCCAGTGAGAGCCACACGTCTGGAACTGAAAAACACTGGGACTGCATCCCTAAGATGGCTGTGCATACTGCAGCGTGACTACTGTGAATGTCAGCCACCTTTTCTCTTCCGTGCCTTCAAACCCCTGGATATCATGGAAGCAATAACTCACTGCTTCCAAGCCTTTTTAAAAATGAAAACAAAAGTCAACAGTTGCCTCTTCGATCTTGTTACCAATTAGACAAGTTAACTTAAATTGTCCATAGCCAAGAATAGCACAAGCTTGCACTGAAATTTTGAGAAATGAGTAACTGTAATAATTTAAAAATAGGCTTTGAAATTTCATTTTTCTTTTGGCAATGTTGGTTGCCATGGAGTTCAAGTAATAGGTTGTGATGTTTAACACTGAATTAATTACTACTTCTCACTCACAGAGAACATCTAATTATACATATTCATGAAGAACGCTGTTTGGCACTCCTGTGGGAGAAAATATCTTTTAATACCGTATATGCATACTTTTGGAACCAGATGGGGTCTGTTAAATGCATAATCCTTTCTAGCACTCTTTCCGAAGGTTTATAATTGCTTCCTAGTTTAATAAAAATTTGTAGTTTTAAATATAGCCTTAAAATAAACTGCCTGTTGTATGAATATTTACGTTCAGTGAGTACAGACATTTATTTTTAAAGTACAAAAAGTTTAAATGAGTATATAGATAGGTAAGTAGATAGGCCAACATAACTTTTTTTCCTGAGGCAAAACAGGACTACAGTGATTACTTAGAGAGCTCTTTGGCCCTGGTGTTCAGCAGTCCTTGCCCTGTTGAGATCTGGGCAGCTAAATTAATTGATGCTGATTGATAGATGTGAACCTGGGATGTCTGCGACGAGGCTGTTTTGCACTTCTGGCCTTGCAGAGCTCTTGTTCTTCCCTTCCTTTAGCTGCACAGTAGCTTCATAAACTAGAACAACCTTCAGCAGGGAAGCCTACAAACCTAAATCCCAATTTCAGTGGGACTTTAACTCCTAATTGTGTTTGTGGCTTTGGGTCTCTGTTTAGGAAGGTATCTCTGGAAAAGATCTGGATCAGCTGAGCGCATTCTTTAGTGCTGTCCTGAGCAATAGTCCGCTTTTTGGAACCAAAAGAGGCAGAACTGGGCATAAAACACTCATCCCTGCTAGAAAGCTATTAGAGATGCTATGGCTTACACAGAATTCCTTGTCTCTCCAAGAGTCACCATTACTTTCCTGAGCATCTCTGTGTAGACAGTCTTGATGGACCCTGTGAAGATCTCTTTTATGATACAATTAAAATAGTTGGTTCTGAATACAAGGGGGTTTTATTACAAAACATATGCCTAAGCTTAAGCGATGTTTGCGGTACAATTTCTGTAGATCATCCAGTTTTGCACATAACTGTCTGATGCTTATAGGATCTGATCTTTTGTACTTGATGCCAAATAGCAGAAATCAAAGGAGGCACTCAACGCTGAAGCTATTTTCCCTTTAACATATATAGGTGCATTTATCTTCAATTAAAAGTCATGTAAATAATTTGTACAGATGGAAGGAATAATGAGAATCCTTAATGTCTTTATTTCAGCGGATTTAGGCTTTTTAAATTATCTGCAGAAAAGAGTCTGATGCTTAGAGATGGATAGATTTATTGCTTTTAGAAAATATGTAGCGTTTCAGAATGAATACTAGTATCTTTGGCTTTGGTGAGTTAAACTGACTATCATCCTAGATAAAACAAATGAATTAGCTGCTTTCTGTCTGATAAATATATGTAGAAAGATTTTTTAAAAGCTGAACAACTAAAATCAGTTGAGTATTACTGTTGTTAACTAGAAAGAGGAAGGTGTTAAATCACCAGTGTTCTCTCATCCATCTCCAGTATATTCTGTTTTCTAAGAGTGATCAGCTGAGCTGTGCTTTTGTAATACAAAAACTCATAAAGGGGAGGTTGCATGAATACCTGTCTTTTTCTTTCTATACAGCCTCATTCATTCTTTCATGTTCTGTATATCTTGTTGAAAATAATGAGATCTGTGCTGTCTTCCTTTTGCATCCAGTGGCAGTAAGATGCTTTTTGCACTAGTTTTCCTAAGACAAAGGACTCTTGGCTTTCCTACTTCTAAAATAGATAACTGCATTATCAGATATTAAAGTAATAGGCAATATATGAACTTAAGCTAAGGGAGTAACAGAAACCATTGGAGACAGAGCTTGTCAGCAAGATTTCTAAATTCAGATTTCTTGCTTGTGTGCAATGGATGCTAGAAATGAGTAGTATAATATTAGTGGTTTTGCTTTTGGGGGGCAGTTATGGTAATTCTGAGTTTATTTAACATTTGCAAAAAGCTTTTAAAGACCTGTGTCAATTTCTCCTTTTCTGGCAGGCTAAAATGACAGTAATATTGATAAAAATATCAAGAATGACGTAGCTATTTATGAAAAAAAAATTGATGAATGCTTACAAGTTTGCATGAAGACATCTTTAAGATTTTTTCAAGAGAAAATAAATAAATGCATAGTGACTTAGGCAACTAGTACATTTAAGGAATCTACAGTAACTCGGGTGTTTTAACCAGCAATTGTCAACAGCTAGCAAGCACTTTTTTTTTTCCCCATTGTTTCCTGTCAAAAGACAATATATATATATATATATATATACAAGAAAGAAAAGGTTTTGCTTATTTGCTTTTGTTGGCTGTGCGTAATCCACTCCTAGCTTTTCTATTAGAATTTCTGATTTTATTTTTTTTGTCATCACTGCCTGTGATGGTACTTGGAATTGCAGCTCATCCGGATTCTGGATTTTTTTTTTGTCTGTTTTTGTTTTAAATCTGGAATTTAAAATACTTTGTTTTTAGAACTGTTTCAGTATTAACTGTTTTCAATGGTAACAATATGCTAGACTTTCTTCAGTCTTTTTGACACAGACAAATTTGCTCTCTATTCTTTGAATGACAAAGATGTGACAGAACCAGAAGTAGGAATAGTAATAAGAGAGAACAAAGGTGGTTATAACAGAATGCTTCATTATGAAGGTTCTTGTAGGAGTAGGAAGTGTAACATGGGAGGCATTACAGCTTTCCTTTGTGAGTTAGTTCAGAGTATGCTTCAACCTCTTGCAAGAACTGTAAGACTGGGGAGATGAAACTTCAGTACTGTTGTGCATGATATTGAAATTAAACAGGACAAGAGGCACTGGTATAGTTTTACTGATAACTCGTGAGCTACCGAGAAATACAATGTTTGGTTTTGCTCAGGCAAAGAAGCTATATCCACCCTCCAGAAACTGAGGGAAAACCCTACAAACCCCTACTAACCTATTTGTCTTGTTCGTACAACAACCTTTTTGCTGCTTTGTAAGCAGTAAGCAGCACCATCGTCTCCAAATCTAGTTTGAATTGGCTAAAATAGTTAATATAGAACTGGGTTCTGACCCTGCCAGTCTCAGGATTTCTTACTGCTTGTCATTGCCACCCTTCTTGTCTTGCACAGAGTGCATTACTATGTCTGTTGCTAATGCAGTTCTAAGATCATGTATTGTAGGTATCTCTTGTTCTGGGGAGAAAAGAAAAAAAAAAAA
The DNA here is from genome assembly GCF_964034855.1 of Anser brachyrhynchus. Classification (NCBI taxonomy): domain Eukaryota; kingdom Metazoa; phylum Chordata; class Aves; order Anseriformes; family Anatidae; genus Anser; species Anser brachyrhynchus. The sequence goes on along the minus strand of NC_137695.1, from coordinate 46,030,608 downwards.
AAAGAAAAATCATAAAATCATACAGTTTCTGAGAAAAATGTGAAATATGGTTTCATGGGCCACACTGGGAATCATAAGAGCAGGCATTTCACTTCTTTCAGATTCCCATGGTCTGTTCTCTGCCTATTGGCACTCTAGGAAAAAAAGCTTCTCTTACCTCTTGGGGTCATGATATGTAAGTGTTTCCATGGACTTTTCAGGCTTTCTGCCCTTTCTGGGTTTCATTGTTGTTTTTTGGCAGTAAGTGTTCATCTACACAGTTCCACCAAAGCAAAAACCAGTTTTGTGCCTTTTCTTTCAGCCATTCAGAGCAGCTCCAGCTGCACTCACAGTGCTGCTCCTGCACACAGGCTCTTTTGCGTGGTGGCTCCTATTGTTCTAACTTGTGCTGTTCTAAAAAGGAGCTTAACATCTTCTCAGATTTACCAGCTGTTATGCCACAGCTTTGACAATGTTCTTCTCAGCTGCTGGTCTGCTGCAGTACTAGCCACTTGAAATGCAGTTTAATGAGAGTGGAACGGTTCAAATAAGAAGGCAATTTGGAAATGTCACCATTTCCCCAGGGAAATAGTTGCCAACAGTTCAGCTGATTACAGACCACGTACCTAATGAGGCTGGACTTGGCCAGCTCTAATTTTGTCAGTGAGAAAGCTGACATTGAAGTTGTGGCATGGCAATAGTTGCATGCGTGGGGCTTCTGCAGGAGCTGGGCAATAGGGCATGATGTTCCTATGGGAGGGCATTTCATCATCCTCCCTCATAGAAAATTCCAGGAACCATCTCCCTTTGGGTAGGTTTCAAGGAGTTGCTGGCTTTGATAATTGTCGACAAAATCTGCACTTTAGCTTCTTGGTTCGATCTGTGTTCTTGTTCTCTTCTAACAGAATTTAGATGCATCTGCATATTGACGTGATTCTCATACACAGGTTTTTTGACACTAAGATACCTAAAACCTGCAGCAACTGTATCTAACTCCTTTCAATCATCAAGATGAATGTATGCTGTAAGTATACCATGATCATATTTTAAGGTGATGTCAGGTTTCAAATTAGATCTCTTTTGGCTGTATTAAAAAGAACAGAATCTAGCCAACCTGAAGGTTGTCATTTGTTTCCAAAATGCTTTTAGGAAGACAAATATATGGTAGAAAATAAAATGTGTAATTAGAAGAGGAGCTCTGAATAAAAGAGTCATATTTAATATTTAAACCCATCAGTAGCATCGTAATAGTATTTTCTGCCAAGAACATACTTTTATTGCATATTAATGCAATTAAAATTACATCACAGTCTGCTAATTTCCTTTCACTTCTGTACATTTAAAAGCAAGAGTAAATTCTGCTGATTTATGTTGGTAAAGGGAAATGTTTGTGTGAAAAGTACTGCAGAAAGGCCAAGTTGTACAGCATCAATGGGCTGTGCAACCATGTGCAATTTTTCTTTTTGCCCATTTTTCTCTCCCTTACCCTCATGTTAGTCAACTGGCAGCTTTGCCACTGAAGTATTTGATTAAAAATAACACTGCAATTAAACAACCTCTCTCTCAAGGGGGTCACATAGCTGTGTATGATGTTTTTTTTTTTGTGTGTGTGTATGCAATGTAATGCTCTAGGCATCATATAACTTGTGGCACAAGAGCACAGTATTGAGAGTAATGCTGCCTTTAGAAGTGCCCGGAATTAGGCTGGTGGGGCTTAGAATGTCAGATGTGTTTCAGAAGCTTTTCACATTTCTAAAAGTGAATGAGATTTGATTCACATTTAAATTTTCCTCTGAAAGGATTTGCCATGAGCTTTGGACCTTGGAAATCTCAGGCAACCTTGGAGTTATGAACTAAGGTGGTAGGTTCCCACCTGGAGACCTTTGGTTCCATGGCAGGCTGGCAGTACACCGTGTTTCTAAAGCAATTTCAGGAGGATAAAACTTTTCTTTTTTTTTGCTTTTTTTTTTTTTAATTTGTTTGTTTGTTTAAATTGTATTCCAAGTGTAATGAATATGCAATTCCCAGTGCAAAACCACCATGCTGGACCCTTCCTCACCCTACTTGGTTTATACTGTGGAATTTAGAGGTGTCCCCACTTTATCCATCCACAGGACCTTCTAGCTTTTTCTTGGTTGCTTTCTTAGTACTTTAGCTGTTCCCAAATATTTCTGTAATCAGAGATACTTAAAGAGAAACTTTTGTTGTTGTTGTTCCTGTCTTCTCAAAATGTTTCCTGATGCTCTTTATCTCCACTTATCATCTATGTGCTAAATAGCTCCTGATCAGTGTGTTTATTGACTCTTCCTGGGGTGTACTTACATTACCCTATAGGAGATGCCACACAAGCATTTCTCTTGGTAAGTCATATCAGATTGACTTAAATAGTATCTCGGAGGAAGTACAGTTCAGGGAGTGGCCGTACAGTTGGATTTGGCTTCTGCTCTGATTTTGCCACTATCTGACTGTAAGACCTGGGATAACTTTCTCTATTTCCCTCTCTTCTGGTACACTGCAACAGCTGCTAGTTCTGTCCAACTAATCTATAGCGGGGAGACATCCAGATTTAAAACAGATTGGAACAGGTAGCAATATTGTCACCCAAGCCAGTGAATCCCACTGGCATCAGCATGATGCTATGGATTTTGAATCTGAGCTGATATATCCATAGCCATCTCAGATTGGGTTTCTGCTAGATGGAGGGGCTCCCTGTACTGCACTCATTTCCCAGTAAATGAGCCATTTTTCAATCCTACTTGTCTCTTAGACAGCTATTCTGGTTTAACATCAATAGCTTTAATCCCCAGGGGGTGACAAGGACTTTTGTATGTGCTAACAACTCAGACCTGTCCTCAAATCTCTTCACCGTTATGCCAGTCGGTGTGGTTCGCTCTATTGCAGTTAGATCTGTACTCTCTTCTGCTCGACCAGGGACCTGGCTCTCCCCAGTCTGCCTCAGTTTGCTGAGCTCCTGACCTGAAATGGAGGGGAAGAAGAACTCGTAGGATACCACGCTGTGACATTTTGTGAAAATCTGTTCCCTGCACAGGCTGCTGCCCTCCATAGTTTCTCTGAACCTCCAGGCACTTGGGAATTCTCTAATGGCAGTGAGCCTTACACAGTCATCGCAGGCTTTCTTTAAACACCCAGTGCTGCACTTAGGAAGGTAAGGGAAGGTCTCCTGAAGTGACAGCCACTGTTCCTGTTGCTGGCACTGAGATCTTTAAACTGAGGTAATCCTTGAGATGCTAAGTCAAGAGGTTTAGCTTTTTAGATATGCTGTATTTACTCATATAGGGGCTGTGACTCAATCCCTGTCCTATGGCTATGTTGCCTTAAAATAAAGTTGCAGCCACTTAGGCATCACTGGTCATCTATGGCTTGCTACCAATCGGGAATCCACTAAATGCGTTAATACAGTATTTAAATTATTGAGCCCTAAGAAGTACCAGCTCAGAGAGCCCCTGTGACGTGAAACAGAAGCTTCTCTGAGCTAGTTTTATTAGACTTTAATGGAACAGCAGGTGCCACACAGAATAATGCATACAGTCCATTTGCTTGTAAATGTTGTCCAGGCTTTTCTGTGTTTTATTTTTATGGCAAGACCGTAATTTCTGCAGTTCCACCTCCCTGTCTTCTTTTCCCTTCAGGTCTGAGAATATGATAATGCCATCTCTTTGAGCTTTGGGTCATCCAGCAGGTATTTGGTGCAAGTGACAGCTCTAGGAAAAGATGCAATAAATATTTCATCTTTCATTTATTAAAAAATAATGAAGTTTGTAACAGGGTTCTGGCAGGTGCTCAGTCATGCCTGAATCAAATCTGTGATTCCAAATAAGACTTCTTTGATCGTTTTGATTTGGCTTTTGAGAGGAGAGCAGTTCAGAGAAAACTGTGAGCATCTGTTCTGCACATCTGGCCTAAATTTACACTCTGGAAATATTCAGAGATTTTTGCCTGGGATCAGAAATCTCTTTAAGGTTGTGCTGTAGCTTTGTGCAGTGTTTGATTTATGGCATCTCTGCAAGGACTGCTTTAGCAGGATCTTAGGGTGGAGGTTAGTTGAAGGAAAAACCTTGCAAAGAATTATGAAATTATGAAACTGATTTAATTTAAATCTGAATTACAATATCTTATGTTTATATAATACAGGTTTTCAACTATTTCACTCATTGCTAATGATATTAATAGGAATAGGATTTTTTTGTATCTATTTGTGTGAGCTGCTGTAAATAACATATAAACCAAATTCTATTTACTTAGAAGAGACATCTATTTCAGTTAATCGCCTATATTTAGTAAAACGCTTTGTCATGTGCTGTTTTACATGCCAGTTTTAAACCACACTGATTTCATTTGTACTTAGCTATTATTTCATTTGGACTTAAATGTTTTATTACTTGGACTTACCTATATTATTGAGCATGCGGCTGACTGCTTTGGTGAGGAAAGAGTCACTAAAGTGCAACTTAGAAGCTTGGTTTAACTGGGGCTTATTGATATTTAGATGTATTTTAAAGTGCTTTCTTGTTTGATTTTGGATTTCAGTCTGAACAAAATCTAAGGAAGTGAAAGCTACAGTTATTACCTCATTTGTATATAACCTGTGATTCAGGTGCTTGAAGGCTATTGGGAAGCACATACTTTGAAAGCCTAGCAGAGAACTTACACAGCATACATTTTGCAAGGGGGTTTCCTTTAAGAAAATTGCAGAAGTAGATTGTTAAGGGAATGAATGCTTATGAAATCTTTTAGGTAATAACTTTCCAGGATACCTTGGAGACAATTATTATTAAAGCCAGCCAAACAAGATCAATTTAAATTCAAAATGTGACCTGGCTGAACCTTCTACAGTTTGATCTCGTTTCTTCTCAGTAGTGCTTTGAGAGAGAAGAGGCTAAGTTCTGTCTTCCTGTATAAAGTACTAATCCAGATTTTCATTATGCAGTTTGAATGGAACTGATTTTATCTTTTTATCCTTTTGAATTTATTTTTTTCCAACATTGACTAGAATTTCTTCAGGACTTAGTAGATGCCTCTGTCCCCTACCCCCTTTTTTTTTTTTCCTTTTTTTTTCTTCTTTTGTTAAATCAAAGTGAAATGCATTGTTCTATAACGTATCTATGGGACCTGTACTCTATGACTTGGGCAGCAGAGCTGTGAGAGCACAGCCCCTTGCCAAAGATGCGAAGTAGACCTAGCAAAGGTGTTTTCTGCTGGTGTATGTACACTTCCTCCTTCTAAGATGTAAACTAAGATGACAACAACTCCCTTCTGAATATACGTAGCATGGACTTTCCAGGTATAACAATAGATTTTTTTCAACATGGAACTGACAGCTGTCCCAACCAAACCCCTGGAAACACAGATTGTGCTGAAGAATAATTCATTTTAGATTTAAACAATGCTTTTTCCCCTCTGTTCCTCTTCATAAATAATTTAAGTGTGTATTTAAATGTCCTGGGCATCAATTAGGCTTGAGTATTTGCTGCCCTGAATTGGGACAGATGTAAGGGTGTTCTTGAGACTGAACTTGCATTTGAATACTTGGTTTGAAGAAAGTCCTTGCATGCTGCATTTCTATACCATTTTATTAATCAAATTATATATTCTGCTATGGTCAGAAGGTTTCTAGTGGTTCAGGGGTCTACTGTCATAAATGTTAGACTGCGGTTGAATTTTTGTGGGTGGAAGATGATACGGTAAACCTAATAGACTGCTCATACGGAAACACTGAGTGCTGCCTCACAGAAAACAAAGAATGCAAATATTAGAGCAGATAACTTAGGTGTTCTGAGCATCCCTGCCATGACCCTGAAGTATCTCTATGAACATGGCATGTTCCTGTTGGAATTATCTCTGTCAGTGCATGATGTATGTTCAGCAAATACCTCAGTAAGAAAATAATCCTCACACAGTTGAGTGATGTTTTGTTCTTTTCTTTTTTCTTTCTTTTTTTTTTTTCTGGGTGGGAGAGAGGTAAGGAGAAAAATCATTCTCACGTTTTAAAGAAAGGATGTAAGAGTGGGTTAGACTTCCAAATCTTCCTGTTGGTCAGAAGAGTGTCATCGGGAGGCATTTCTTATGTGAGCAAAACAAAGCTGTTTGCAAACTGCTGTGGTGCTGTATCTTTGTCACTTAGAAGATATCAGTGAGTGTGCTTAAAATGTACACAGAATTACTGCCCACATTAAAACCGAAAAAGCACGCAATTTAGAAATGTTCTCTCTTTGCTAAACTAGAACATATACCAAAGAAAGTATAACCGTTTTACATTTCTCTTCATGATGGGCATTTACTATTGCTCAGGCTTTCGGCAAATCTCTCAGGTCAGTGCAGAGTCTCAGGTGCGTGCTTCTACTGTAGCAATCTTTTTTGGTTGGAAGTGGGACTCTGCTTTAAAATGGCATTGTGCAGGTACAGAGGAACTTCATGGACAAGGAGGTGTGAAGAAAAGACTGCATTTATGTATGTATTCCAGCCAACTGAGAAATTACTTGAACAGATGAGGCCACAAAGCCTCATTTTGTTTTCTATTACACTTCTGTTGAATTTTTAATCTCCTGTTCATTCTCCTGAAAGAGAACTGAGAAGTACTGTCATGTGATACTTTCATTTAGCCAGTGCTAAGCACTATATCTTACCTTTTTCGTTGTCTTTTTTGTCAACCATTTCTCTTTACCAGTCCTGTTTACTTTTAGCACAACACCAAGTGCACATGACCAGCTAGATTTCAAAGACACAGGTAACCAAAGTGTGGATTCTCCGTAAGAATGCACTTGCTATTGATTTGTGTACATACATATTACACAGAGGTTTGTGGAGAATTCGTGGTTAGGTTAGGTCGCGGTTAGGTACTAGGAGAATGTAACAGGGAGTGGTGAAAAGCACCTTCTGAATTATTTTATATCCCCGTCTCTCTCCCCCTCCTCTCCCAAGCCCTTCCTTGAATTCACGTACTATAAATGACAAATGTACTGTTCATAAATTATATGTTTCCTTGCCTCGGATTATATAGAGGGTTTTTTCATTGTCTATTCATTGTCTATTCATGTCTGTATTTGGCTGGCATTGTGCCTTTTCACAGCTAGTTTGCCTGCAGCGGATGCCATATGATGGTGGATTGAACCACCTGTGTGCATGGCAAGTGTCACTGTTACAACATATGTTTGCTCTTCACCCCTAGTGAAACAATTTCAAGGCAATGTAATGTCAGTATGAACACAGGTGGGATTTGTGTAGACAGCGTTTTGCTAGGGTAGCTATACCACCAAACGGCTCCTAGGGGGTACAGCTAGCATTGCCCCTTGGCTGGCAAAGCCTGCAAACAATTTCAAGAAAATGCCCAGGCTGTTGGAAATATCTTCAGCAAAGCTGAGACTAAGTATGTTTGGTTTTAGATAATCTCATGGGCACATCATACATGTGATAAGTACAGAGCCCCCCGTGAACCAGCTCACACAGGTAGAAACGAAAGGTCATACTTAGTTACAAGTGCATGATGTATTTGAACCTAGGCCAGGAACTTCTTTGCCTGACAGACCTTCTTCTCACTAATGGATACGTGCGGATTATCCAGACAGTAAAGTGTTCACCCTCATAGGAAGAAACCTATCTTGGTGACTGCACTGAAGCCCTTTGAGTAAGAGGCTGTGTTCTTTTGTAAACGTGGTGACATTTTGAGCTTTTGTACAGCAAACGGAAGCTCCATAGGAAGCCCACAGCTGAATGAGCTCTTCCTAGAGAGCAGTAAATGAGGTTAAATCAATTTCCTTCTGCAACAGGAGAGAGGAAGGAAGGAGAGGGAGAAACATTTCTCCCTTTAGCTTTCAGAGAAGTGTAGTTTTATTTACAAAGCTTTTTGTTATATTTCATGTTTTAGTTTATCTCAGTTGTTCACATTTCCAAAACCAGGAAATATTTTGTCTTAGGTACAAAATCCTGTTGAAATATGTAGTAACAACTATGACACTGCCTTATCAAGAATCTAAATACCAAGAACCTTTCTTTTGCATTAAGCCCCTGCTAATGTTATGGAAAATCAGTAATCAGTATGTAGAAGTTTGGTAAAACACTGATATTTAATATCTCTTGTAACTGTCAGATATGTGAGATATTTCTGACAGCTGGTGGAAACATTGTGGGAGTGAGGTAGTACCTTTGTTAGATTGAAAGAGTGATGAAAAAATGTCTCTTTCCTCATCTCCCTGTCACCTTGACTTTGATTCCTTGAAGCAAGAGAAGCTTATGTGTATTTTGTTACCTTGCTGTCCTTTGCATTCAGATGTGACTAGGTGGGAAGAGAGGAGCGATTGCATGGAAAAAAAAAAAAGGGGTGATTTTGAGCCCTCAGAGGAAGATTGGCTTTGGTCCCCTCTGTGTTATGGTTGTCTAGTCTGATGTATATATCTGCATCTAATTTTGAAAATTCCTGGAAATCTTTCAAGGTGAGATGGTAACACACTTGAATGATAAAGAGCATGATCTGAAGCTCTGTTGGCATCTCAAATACATTTCTGACTAAAATGCAAGTGGATGGAGGGCTGATAACCTGCACTGTGTAAGGGCACTGCAGTGAGGTTTATCTCTGTATTAAAGAGTGTAGATTTGGATAGAGATATTAAAGATGGAAGAAACTTCATTAGCATGGTCTGGTTCAGAGATACCGAAAACCTCCTCCTCTGATTGAAGTTTTCAAGTCCTTTGCAAATATGACTAAGAGTACCTATTTCTAAAAGCATCTATATATAATACGGTTATAAATATGTGTATATATATTAAAGAAGTGTAAAAAACAACAATGACAACAACAAAACCAACACTTTCATTTGTCATTTGATAAATACAGGCTAGAAAATATCAGTCATTTTCAGTAGCTCCATAACTCTGGGTTATACTGAGGCTATCCTAATTTTTCTCAAAACATCCTGGTATTCCATATTCTGTTATTTTAAAGCTTTATGGGAGATTCTTTTTTACTATTATTATTTTTGTCAGGCTAAGAGGTGGAGTTTTTTTCCCTTAAAGTGATGAGCATTTTGTTGCCTGTGTAGTGTTACATTAAACAGAATTTCCTCCTTGTTTACCAGAACAGTCCAATAGAACACGCTCTTATAGTAATTGTATTTAGAGCCAGGAGGAAGGTAAAGTAAGGACAGATTTCCTCAGGGTTGCTCTTTAGTTTTAATAATTCTCATTTATTATTTCACAGTGTACTTGCATATGTCTTAAGTTAACTGTGGGCAAAATTCTCTGCATGCTGAAAGGGATGCTGCTACTGGAAAGGAATCAGAAGCTCATAGTAGCTTCACCACACATTTCCTGAGCTTTAGCTTTTACAGGAGTATTCTATAACCTTAAAGCAATTATAGCTTTTGCTTGAGTTACTTCTCCCAAAGCTAAACACCCCATTTAATTCTGGTGTTGTCACTGAATACCCATGATGTTTATGGTGTTCACATCCAGATTTAAGTCCATTTCTTCCCCTAACTGATGATATGCATCAGAGTAAATTTGTAGTAAATGACTTCTGCAGAGATATTTTTTATCATCTTCTTTGAAGATTAACGAGGGCAAGGAGAGATATTTTGTAATTTGTTGACATGAACTTTACAATTCTATACTTGATGTGTTCATGATGGGTTTATTCTCCCCTTACAACTGTGAGACAAGGCATTACTGTTAAAGCAGAAAAGAGAATCTTAAGTGACCACAAAGTTGAACAGACAGTTCCCTGTGTTTGTAAAGCCAACACAGAGACAGATATTTAAAACAGAAAACAAACCAAATTGTCCTTTTTTTTAAATGCAAGTGGGCCGTACATTCACCACTAGTTCTTTAGGACAGTCATCATTTGCTCTGGAGCACGTTACTAAGCAGTGATGTTGTTTTCTTTAGTATCTTAAAATGGGACCCTTTCCCCTCCTGTAATTCCCTCATAATATGTGAGCAGTTACTGAAGTACATGTGCATCCAGGCAATAGGATGCTTCAAACATAAAGAAAAAATGGGAAGAAAATATCAATGTTTGGATGCAATGTTAGTAAACAGTGTGTATAATTAGCAAGTGTTTTATTGGATGGCTAATGCCACTTCTGTTAGCAGTTGTTCAGGAGAACAGATTTCAGAGCAGATTCTATATGTGTGAAAATCTAAAGACATATGGACATGGGAACATATTTAGTTTGGATTTCCAGCAGCTCTTCTGTTGCTTCTGACTCCTCTCCATTGTTTTTCGGTGTGACAAGTAAAGCCTGTGGTGGAAGTGTGTTCACTGTAAGGTCTGAAGCTTAGAGGGATGGGGTGTACAGCCTTCCTCCCTAATGTTGGTCTCCATCCTTTTGTCTCTGGGCTGTCCAAGACCTGTAGAGCAGTCAGAATTTGATGGGACATGCTTGGATTCTGTCTTCCTTTTTCCAAAGCTAAGGTGGGCTACCACAGCCTTATACCACTGACAGATCCTACAAAAAAAACAAAAACAAAAAACAAAAAACAAACTAATCTTTGACCAAAGGTCTCCCTAGCTCAGCTGCTTGTCTCCTACAAGGGCCAATGATGGTTGCAGGTTGCACGGAGAAAGGTACAGGAAACAGGTCAAATACCAGCTAGTGCTTATTTTTGTATAGCTTCTCAGCATTTGTCTGTCAGAAGCTTAAGGTACCTTCTTGACAAGAGCTGATTTACAGCTACCTAGCTTGGAGCACAGGTAAAGGAGCCAGGTCTTTGTAGCTTCCATCACAGGCTGCCCAACCAGGCTAGTTCTCTGTTTCACATGAAACTCCTCTGTGAAACGCATGCGTTTGGGTTTTGGGGAAGCAGGTGGGGATAGTAGTGTGTGCACACAGTTTGGAAATGATGTGAACTGCAAATGTGTTAAGTTGTAAATAGAGGTGTTGACGATATGGTTGGCAATAACAGATGTACTTGACAGAAGGTGTGGGTAGTTGTTTAGTGCTCGGGAGGAGAGCGTTCAGCCTCCCTGCTCTTCAGGAGTTTTATGAAACACTGTCAAATCCAGTTTGAAAACCACCTTTATTCTTTAAGCAAGCAAGTCTGTATTTGCTGGAGAACACATGCAAGACTGGACACACACTCAGTGAATTCTGTTGTGATATACATCTGCTGTGAACAAGTAAGCACTGTATGAACCTGGTGCTTTTTTTTTTTTCTTTCTTTCCTGTTTGTCACAGGATGCACATAACAAGTCTTTTCTTGTAAGTGATCGGTGCAGTGTCACCAACTCAGAGATATCATCTTGCTTGTTTATTGGCCACTTCTAGTGCTGCTGAGAGCCTCCTAACCATATGCACACTCCTGCACATGCTGTTTCAATTTTCCATATGCCACCTGACAGGCCTCCCATGTCACTTTATACCACCTTGAAATAACTCCCACGTCTTGTACCAAAATGTGTCATGTGGGAATATTTTGCCCTTCAAAATATATCACAAAGACTTCAAACAGTCTCGTAAGATGAGCAGTGGATTTTCAGAAAGATTTGGAATTTCAGGTTGTTACTACAGTAGACAGCAAATAGTCTGCCACCATCGTAAGCCAGCAGTACATTCACATCTTTTTGCCCCCTTCAGATCTTCTGGCAGATTTCTTCCATGCTATGTTTGTGGTATCACTGTCTCCATAGGTAACTGAAGAAGCAAAAAGACTCTTAAAAGAAACTACATGGTATCTAACATGGGAACATTATTGGTTTCTCATTTTCCTTGTTGTTTACTATAGGGAGTACATCTGTACAGGTACCATCAGTGGTCCCTTTCCTCTGAATCTCAAGCCTCTGGATGATTTACCATAGCAATCTCTTATGTAACATTTATGCACAGAAACTGGAATTTAAACACAGTTTCAACTTAAATTTGGAATTCTGGACTGGACAGACCCTCTGCAGTTTTCCCTAGTGCATACATCATCCAAGCATTACCAGCAAAATTTAGGATTTTAGTTTTTAACTCAGGAACATCTCAGCAATTGAGTAGCATGACCAAAAAAAAAATTAAAAAATAAAATATCCAGAAACTTCTAGAAATGTTTTTTGTTTTGTTTTGTTTTGTTTTCTTCTTTTCATCCTGTGATTGGTCTTACAGTTGAGGAAAACTGCAAAGTATATGTTCATTTGCAGCTTTTTACATAAGTTACCTTCTAAAAAATAACTTGACCCAGTCCTCCTAAGTTCTTTTTCTGAGACTAGCTGTTTACATAGCTGTGTCATGTTGTGAAAAGATTGGTGATATATTAAGAGTTTGGGTGTACAGCATGATGGATTTATCTTGCAGGGGTAAAAAATCCAAGATAATGCTCTGAACAGCTTGTAATTACTTGGATTTATTTTTTTTTACCTTTACCTTATAGTAATTCAATGCCACACTGAAGTAAGAAATTGCTTTTAAATTACAAGTGTCCCCTGCAGAAGACAAAGGAATAGAATCACTGCCCCCTGAGGTTTCATGACTAAGGCAGTTGATTAAAGACATTCTGCACCATGTTATTTCTGTGTAGGGTGTTACAGTATTTTTAGAATACAGGTAAGATGTTTATTTTTCTTTAAAGATATATATTACAAAATTCAGTTGCCTCTATGTGGAGTAGGTGCTGATGTTGAGAACCATAACTTTCTGTTGCACAGGAAATCTGTGGTGGTTTATCTGTGTGGATTTTTCTCTTGTATAAATGAGTATGTTTACAGCAGTCCTTTAAAGAGATGCCACAAAAAGCAGGCTTGCTACCACTTTGGATGTCCAGGTCTTCTTGAGTTTCCCTTCCTCACAGATAGTACTAGTTGGCTTGTTGAAGCCAGGGTTCGTGCACTCTGCCTCACTACAGTAGTTTTACCTCCAGATGATATGTGCTTGAAAATAAGCACGAGCAAAGCTTTTGTACTAGACTGGATAATGTTGAATGTTTAAGAAAATATTTGTGCTGTTGTGTGTAGCATTACTAACTGAAGGCACAATTATAACTGTTGCAAGCAAAGCTTGATTTAAACTCTTGAGATAAGTTTAGGTCTTTGTCATTTCAGAGAGGTTTTTTAAAATTTCACCTAGCAATGACTAATTAAAACAGGACCTGTGTGCAATTTAAACAGCAATATTGTAATTCTTAGCGAAGATGACTTTTAAGAGTTATACTGGTACATAATTAAAATATTATGAAGTGCTCCAATTCACAAAACACTTTGGTGCTTCATTACCTTCTTGCAGTCTGGTCATCCATTAAAACTGCGGAGACTTATCCTGCACTTACATGAAAGGAGGAGCATAAATGCTTTACTGACTCAGGATTAAACTTGCAGTACTACCTACTGTTCTGTGAGAACTTTGTATCTGATGAGTTTTGCAAAATCTGGAAGATCTGAAATATGTACGCCAAATAAAATAATTTCCCTACAATAAATAAAGCAGCATTTGAAAGAAAAAAAAAAACATTAAGAGACTGGGGAGAAAGTGGGGAGAAAACAACAAATCTATTCTAGTAGTATTTCTATAAATACTGAAAAGTTGAGCAATGATGGAAGAATATCTCTCTGCATTGTGGATTTACATGGGTTCTGAATATTGATACATCAGGCTTGGATTTACTGGCAGGGAAGCAGCATTAAACAGCTTTAGGCGGCATTATCACTGATACACGCTTCCACATCAGCTGAGATGGGTGCAGCTGCACAGATATCCTTCTGAAATCTTCCCATATCTCTGCCTGTGGTGAAATAGTCTGCTGCTAAATTAGATTATAGGAACATCCCCACCATATCTAAGAAGAGCTAGTTCTTGCCTTGAAGAGACTATGATTAGAAAGAAAATACAGGCTGAAGTGGAATGATGGGGAGACAATGAAGAAGCAGATTGCTTGGATTTATCAATCATGTGTCTTGTTTTATAATTTTTGATTCAGGGTGTGGTGTTTTTTTTTTCAGAAACCAAAAATATACACCTATATTAATTCTGTAAAGGTGTGGTCCTCTGTACCTGATTAATTAGATCAGTTTCCTTGATGAGGATCATAGTTCATTATTCTTAATGGGGTCATGGCTGAAATGTTCTCTTCTGAGCTGTCCTCTGTGTTGTGGCATACCTGCCCCTTAAAAATGTTTTGTCAGCAGCCTGTACACATCTTCATGTATTAAATCAACAGTTAGATTTCTCGGCAATATCTTTATGCTGTTAATGGAGTGAAACAGCTTTTTCTAATGGTGAGCTGGATTAGCAGAAGATTACCCCTCCCAACACCAAAACTGATTCTGAAATTGAGATAAGTGATTTGCATTCCAAAGGGTTCATTAACCATCAAACTGCTATGGATGAAATCACTAAGGGCATCCTGATCGTTGCGTGCAATTTCCAGCAAATTTGTTGGTAGCGAGCATTAAGGCCATTTGAATTATAATGGAGAGTCCCTAATACATAAACATTTATTAGCAGGGCTCAGCATCTGTAATGACTGCTAGCTCTGTGTTTTATTTTTCACTGATGGTTTTGTGATAGTCCTACATATATTGTTGGCCACATGACCAAGTGAGATGCAGTTTATTGGCAGTTTATGCCAAATTGAAATCCCAGATACCACAATCTAAAAGAATGAAATCCAGGATTTATTCCCTACATGTGACCCAACCAATCACCTCATTACAGAAGGAATTATGGAAGTCGACCATGCCAACTTCACACATTTGAGGCCATCATATCAACTGTTTCAGCTTGTAAGATCATTAGAAAAGATTAAGAAAAATAAGCGTTACCTTCCTTTTCATTGTTTGCTGACATCCAGTTTTCAATTTATTAGATAATTCTCTGTATGTTTTCTTTTCTTTCTTTCTTTCTTTCTTTCTTTCTTTCTTTCTTTCTTTCTTTCTTTCTTTCTTTCTTTCTTTCTTTCTTTCTTTCTTTCTTTCTTCTTTCTTTTCTTTCTCTTTCTTTCTTTTCTTTTCTTTCTTTTCTTTCTTTTCTTTCTTTTCTTTCTTTTCTTTCTTTTTTCCCTAAAAACATGAAGAAAAGAACTTTAAGAAAAGTGGTATTTTGTCATTTTGGATCCTCATGAGAGGTGCCAAAACTCATTTACTTGCAGCAAAATCAAAAGAATTGGTGACACTGGAAAGAATGGAAAAGATTATTGCAATTAAGTTTGTCATGCATTTACTAATTCCCTGGCCTACCTTCCTCCCATCCTCTCTCAGCAGTATCTGAGCGGAAATTTGTGCAACTCCAAGGATAAATTCCATGCAACCCTCTTTGCTTGTGTTTCCTCTCTGCTCCCACACCTTGGAGGTGCCGAATGCTCTTGCAGGAAACCTCCAAGCTGGGTTGTGGCTGTTCTGCTACTCACTAGTTTGGATGTGACCTTCAAAAGTGCTGAGCACTTGCAATCCTCTCTGGAATCAGTTGGAGCTCTGGGAGCTCTGCAGCCCTAAAAATCAGACTGCACATAACTTAGTGAATGAGCCCTGAATCAAAGATGCCTGAAATAAATGGCCATTGTTGAATATATCTAGTCCTAAGAGATTTGATTTGTACAAATGCAGCAAGTGATGTTAGAGACAAAATAAAACTTTCAAACTGGGAGAAATGTGAAACCATCCTTTAGTACCAATAAAATAAAAGCTAAGGTAGAAAATTGAAGTAGACAAATAGAAGAAGGGTAAAGACCAGGTGTCTCAATCTCAGGGAGTAATTAATTGATTGTACTGTTTTCTTCACGTTTTTCAACATGACTGGATAAAAAAGGCATTCTCCTTGAGCTGCTTTCTTTTGATGAAATAAAAGGGTTGTCCTATCAAAAAAAGGAGAGCAGAAATTTATTAGAAAGGGTAGCTCTTAATGCAAAACAAATTGGCCTTCTGGAGATGCAGATTGTTTGAAGACGAGTTGCATCTCTGTTGTATCTCAATATTGACATATGTTTTATCATGGTTGTTATCAGCTTCACCTGGTTCTCTCTATTTGAAGCTGAAGAGAGCAGTGTATGTCTATGACAATTTTTCCTTCATACCATTGCCTTTTTATTCTACCAGAATAGTAATGAGATAGCAGGATGAACAATGTTTCACTCCGGATTGTATCGTGGGAGCTTCATCTTTCTGCTGTCACTTTTCCCTAGCCTTTATTCCTCTCTAGCCATGCTAGCTAATCACCTGTCTTCTCCTCATTTCATGGTATGCCACTCTGCTAGACCATTAATGCAGTTGCTTCAGCCTAGCAGCATGTGGATCCTGTATTCGTATCTCAGTACGCAAGGAGACTCGGCTCAACAACCTCAGCTGAAGTGCCGTGTTGGAGTAAGTCATTCAGTGCAGTATGGTGAAGTGTGTTTCAGGGTTGGCAGCTGGAGCTCCAAGCACACAGCAGACTGAGAGGGAAGGGATTACAGACAGGACTTCTCACACACATGCAGCAACCTACCAGTGCCCCATCAGGGACAGAATCATTGTTTGAATGGTTATCAGGGCTCTGTCACCGATATCTAAGCAGAGACAATACTGTTAGGATATATGCAAGCTGTGTCCTCCATGCTGCTCCTGTTTTCCACTGTGTGGTTCAGCCAAGATTACTCTCATATTTGATCACTAAAGGGAGATATATATATAAATATATATATTTGTCAGTCTTTGGAAGGTGCTGAAGGTTCTGCTGTACTGTACCTGAGAGTACATAATGCCAGTCTTGGTTAGATAGGTGGCAGCCTAGTGGAGCTTTTCACAAGAGTACATCTCAGTGAAGATGCATAAGTGTATTGCTGTAAATCTCTTCTAAATGGGAAGAGAATGCAAGAATGTGTTTCCTCTTCTGCCTTAAACCTTCAAAACAGTAACAATTTTCTTTAGTCATCCAGGTCTAAAGATAAACTTTCATCCAGCATTATTTACAGTTCTCATTTTCACTTCAAAAATGCCATGATGCTCAGAGAAGATATTGAAAAGAAGGCTTGTCAATCGGAATTTTGGAAGGGATATGTCGAGAACAGGTATTGAAATCATTTTTGGATGGAAGCATTGGGTATGCTTTCTGAATATATCAACTGAAAAACAGCATGACTAAAATATATTAGCATATTACTATGCAGAAAGGCCAGTTTAGAAAACATCTGTTTTATGCAACAACCTTGAATGCATTTCACAATGCAGATCCATAATAGCAGTGCTACTGATTTCCATTGTTTTCCATTTCCATTGTTTAGCAAGACATGAAAATGCATATTAGAGTTTTGTTGACTTCAAAATTACTGGCATCATGCAAAGACCTCAGATACATACACCATGAGAGAACTGAAATCCATTTAGAGCTTTCTTTTGCTTGTTGCAGGTTTAGTTTCACTGAAAGGTGAAGCGTGGAGAACCTTACTGCCAAATGCAGTATTTCTTTGTGATTCGAGTACGGCAGCCTCTTTGGACAAGAAAATATTTGTTCATATTTAGTTGCATTTGACTTTTTTATTTTTTTATTTTATTTTTTTAAGTGGACAAAATGCAGGACATTTTAGCCAAAATGTCTCTCAGTGATGTGTTCCATCCCAGAGGCAGCTCTCAGCCTTTCAGCAGTGTCGGCAAAATTAATTTTTCCCACCCTATGCATAAAGGCAAGGTGGCTCATGAATTACTTAGTGACTAATTAAATAAGTTCCATCACCCTGGTCCCCTGAGGCAGGTGGCATTGCAGCCTGGGGAAGGGGAAGTGTGAGGGCTGTGGACAACCTTGGGATTACCTTTTACAGGACTGTGTGTTCTGTATGCTGTTGGTTCTTTGGCATTAAGTTAAAACCATATAGTGCCGGGGCTGAACTGTCTCATTGTGGAATATACAGATTCTGCATCAGGAAATGGCTCTTCTTTGAAGTTGTCAGTGATCTTTTATGTACCCTTTGTACTTGGTGTGTAAATCCCCAACTCCCTTTCCCTTATTGTGTGCAGTAATGTAAGGGGATGAAGAAAGAAATTGGAAGGTATAATTTCACCTTGATTGAATATACCTTGTCTTAGATTCATCTCTTCATGCTATTAGACCTGTATTTTCTTAAGCTTACCACCTAAATAAGAAAGGAAAGCCTTGAAGTGAGTTTTCTTTGAGCCATGGAATTATTACCACCTTTTCAGACTGAATTAGTAAGTAAAGGTTTAATTAGCTTGTTGCTGGTCCGGGGACTGATTTGCCTCTGTATGGCACATCTGAAGTCTGTGCTATAAAGCAGGAAGAAATAATAGCTCTGACTGACAGGATCTGAAGGACAATGAGATTAGTTAGGAAATAAAGGGAGAGCCTGCAGAGATGGGAAATTGTTTAATTGTAATGACTTGGTAGTAAAATGAAGTTTAGGGAAAAAAATTTGGAGGAAGCACTGTAAAAACTGAATAATGTTAGAATCTTCTCTCTTGAATGAAAAATAATGAAAATACCCTCTGGAATGGAATGATGTATTTAATTAATTGATATAATTAGGGTGCTCTTGCAAATGCAGGCATAAGTGCTGAATTGTTTTTTTGTCCTTTACAGCAAATGAATTTTTGAAGACATTCAGTTATTTTCCTAAGAAATGACATAATTCTGTGTGTTGCCTTGTATCTGGTAAGGCACCTGATAAAGTAGAAAATCAGCTGCTGAAGAATATATCACAAACAAAGAAAACCTCCTTTCTGAGCTCAAAGCTCTGCTGTGCACAAAGGGAACTTCCTAATTTTTCTGTCCTTATCATGTCACATAACATGGTGCTAAAACTTTTGAGGGACTTATAGGATTTAGGCTCCCAACTACCTTGCAAATTCCAACTCTAGAGTAATACAATCATTAGCATAATATTGAATCACTATGGGGTATGTATAATTTATACCAATAAGCATGTATTTACAATACACAGAATATAATAGTAGGAGATACGGCTGGATACTTGGACTGCTTTTACTTAATGGTAGTACCCACAACACTAACACTTTCATTTATGATCAAATCTTGTGCTCAGTAGTTAAAAAGTCAAAACGTAGCATACCTGCTGTTGCCAACAAGCATACAAAGGCTAGATTTGGTGTGCTCTGCTTATTTGTGTCTGCTTCACAACTATGCATATACCAACCAATTTTATAAATCCATCTCTGTGAATATAAAAGGTATTGACATGTATATGTGCTGTGTCTGATGTATGTGGGCATGTCAGGCATATTGTGTGAGAGCAACTGCAAGACACAATGCTTTCCAGGAGGGCCTGCAGCTGTTAGAGTAAGCAGCTGCTTGCTGCTCAAAGTGGTTGTGTGAGCAAGCCAGATTTAGTAAAAAAAAAAAAAAAAATGGTCCCTGTATGTAATAGGTCCCTGACTGCGGTCATTCTCAGGGAAGAGAAAGTTGTGGTCATCTCAGGTTAATATCTTATATCTTTGGGTAGCATGCATGTACATCAGGCTTAGTTACAAGATTTGGGTTTTTTAGAAACCTTTTTGAAATACATATTCGCAAATAAATACATGAACCATAACTCACTGAGATCCTTCAAGACTAGTGCAAACCCAACAGACCCTGAGTTGGGAATCTGATAGGATGCTCTCTGCAAAACTGTAATATAGCTCAGCTACACTTGATCCCAGCTTCTCATCAGTTCGTTGTGTACTATTATATGCTAGAATATGTGCATATGGGTGTAACTGGGCTGAAAAACAAATAATGCCACATTCTATTGCCCTGTTATTTTGTGTGATAGCTCACAGAAAGGATTCCACTAATGTTCCTAGGTAACGGATCAGGCCTTTGGGCAGTTATAGTTTCAGCAAATGGCAACCCCCTTGACAAGTTTTTTTTTTTTTTAAGATGTGTGTGTAAAAGAAAAGAAAGAATGAGAGGTGCTTATCATGGACATGAGTCACAAGAAATCTGTTATTTTTCTTGGCAGACATTCCAGCACATGGTCCAAATTCCCCAGTTGCGTGGGAAGACAGGAGTTGGTTTAATAGACCTTTTAAATGGTTACTTTTGGTATAGGAATTCAGGAAAGCTTGATAAAGCGGTGTGTATCTTTAGTAGTAGTGCATTGCCTTCCTGCTGCTAATACCTCAATGATATAATTGATTTAGCAGTTGAATTGCAACACTAAAAGTTAATTAATAAATCTTTAATTATGAGCACTTCATTAGCAAATGAATTTCTTAAACTAACAACTTGACTAGGCCTGTATCAATTGACATAATTCATTAACCCGTATGAGAATCCATATTAGTTATGCTTAACTTACCTGAGTGTATGAGGCTGGAGATCTTTCTCAGTATAAATAAATTATCAAATTACTATTTATAGTCAGTTAATTAAAGAGCAAATTACTGAAGCAGTGTAGATTTCATACTTGGTATAATGTAATCCCACTGATACTCAGTGAGCAAAGGATCTTCCCATCACTTTATTCTTCCCTGTCTTCAGTTACCTGCAATTTCATGAGAAATGCTATGATGCCAGATTTCTCTCCTTCTGGCCAATCTTGGGCAGTCACATGCTCTTCTAAAGGCCTCTTTGCAGGCTTAATTACTGCTCAACAGCAGCAAGCATCTGCACTTCTGTATGAATGTGCTCTCACTACACACAGTTGTCGAAATTCTAGTAAATTTCTTGCCCTCCAGGACAGCAAGTGAAGAAGAAACATGTATTTAACTGCTGTGGAAACCATTTGCCCAGGGTGCAAGTACCTAAAGGTGGCAATACTGTCAATTAATTCTGGAACTCAGTTTTGGTATAATGAAAGGTGGAATTAGCAAATAAATACTTCGCATCCAGATTGGAGTACGTTTTAATGCATTTCTTTGTAGCCCAACACTGCAGCAGAGTCCAGTTGTGTGCCACACTGTTCTGGCAATGAACTGAGGACTCCCTAGCAATGGCATTTGGGAAAAAAAAAAAAAAAAGAGAGAGAGAGGCTTTCAGATACCTGGCAGATTTTAAATCATATTCTCTGAACACGTCATGTTGTAGCATTTTTTGTTGCTGTCATTCAGGCAAGGGTCCTGCGTTGCATTGGGAATCAAAAAAAAAATAATATATATATACATATATATATATATACACTAATCAAAATTTACTTTGAAACTAAAGAACTTAAAATTTAGCTGATCAGGAAACATTAAAATACCATCTCTATTGGGAAAAGCAGTTAAGTAATGCATACATTCCTTGATAAAAAGCTGTCCCTTCTTGCACAAAAATAACCAACAAAACTTTGTATCTCCCTACCAGCAGACTGAAAATGAGCAATCAGATAACAATGAAATTGAAACTGTCAGTGAAGACCTGTATTCCCAAGGCTCACTTTCTAAGTGAGGGGAAACTGTGTGGAGAATATATGGCTGAAAATGAGCTTTCAAATGGCTGCATAATGCACTGACTTTCAGCCCCCTGTCAGGCACCGCACTGCCTGCTAGCTAATAGAAAGTGAAGCTAAATGGTATGATATATAAATATTTTTGTTGCCACTTTGAAGGACCAGTCTTGTCCTCTACAAAAAGTCTGTGTCCTTAGGGACGTGCAAATTGAAAGAAGATTGAATTGAAACACTAGACCTAAAAAGAAGGTTGGGTAATAATAAATGGCAATTTTCACAGCATTTGAACATCTGGACTGTATGTGGAATATAATGTAAAGGAAGATTTAGCATCCAGGCTTCAGGGCTCAGCTTTGAGGTAGCATTCTAGAGTTTTGAATGAAAAACTTATTTTATTTTTATGCCAATGAAATTGCATTTGAGTGGGTCTCAGCACCTTATCCCATGAACCGATGCAGTTCATTACCCACTCGTGTTGATGTTCGCTGAGTGCTTGTTAGATACTCAGGGAGCACAGCACGTGGGTATCTCCTTCCACTGAAAGATCTTTGTGAGGCCCTTCTTCAGTGCTCGTGGCTGGGTCGGGATGTGTTGGCTACCTCAGAAGCAGAACTCTTTATTTCCAGAGTTTGGATAGCTGTCAATGTTTGATTGTTACGGCTATGAAGGCCTTACCAGAGTAAGACAAAGGGAAGAGTAAGATAAAGGGCTTTGATGTGAGTAATTCCATTTACTGTCTGAACCCTCTAGCAGGAGTAGCATAATCATTGCTTGTTTCAATTTAATGACTCTGCAGGAGCTAAACTGGTACAGGCGAGAGCGCAGCTCTCTTACTGCTGCCAGCTCCAAGACACACCTCAGTCCATGGCCACGGTCACACTGGAAGGAATGGTCTCCGGAATATTGTCTCCTGCAGCTGCTGGCCTTGTGCAAAGGCAGCCTCAGGGAGATGGCTGGACACCCCCACAGGGATGGGAGAGCCTGTGGCAGCAGGAGAGAGGAGGCACTGGGGCTGGGAGCCCAGGGCTCAGAGATGCCACTCTTTCCCTGTTATGGAAGTACTGTCTGGCTTAGCTTCTGCTCCTGCTGCATGTCTCTGATCTTATATTCTGCAAGGAGTAGACTTTGTCCAGGTGACAGAAAGATTGGGTTTTGATATAAATTTATATTTAAATCGTAGAATCAATTATGTCTATATATTTATATCTCTGTCAAGACTGTGCACTGACATAAGCAAACTTGAAGCATTAAAAGTGTGCTTTCAGTAGATGAAAACTCAAACGGACCAGCTGGAGTCTCATGGAGCTCCTCAATATTTTTTTAAACTTTGACTTTAAGTCATGTGTATCCATTTAAGATGGGTGTTAATACAGAAAGGTAGCTCTTGAGCTATAGTAATTTGCTGTATTTGGTAGACAGCATTAAAACCGGAGGGACAGTGGTAATTCACATTTAACAGAAGTCTGCCCAAAACACTTCTGGAGTGGGAACAAATGATTTCAGAGATAGACAGGGAGGGTTCTTTGGGCAGCTTTTGGAAAATCACCTGTTACTGACACTGTGATCACAGCAGAGGCTCCTATATGAAAATGTCCCCACAGCAGATAAGAGCATTAAAGTTCTGGTATAGCATTTACACTAAGCAGTAGCTCTCTTTGGGGAGTGCCAGTTCCATCTCAACAGGCTGGTATTACACTACAAATTATTTCATGTACCTCAAATTAAGTAAAGTAACAATCGTAAAAGTCAAGGCTTTAAAGCAACTAGTTGTTTGGAAATGCAAGCCTAAATTTTTGGATCTCCATGAGGGTGTTTTTTATCTCTGGCTGACAGCTTGTAGCTAATTATGAGGACAATTCATGGTTTAAGAAGTCATACTGCTGAAAGAGCTTGCACAATCCCTCTACTAAGGCATGAGCCCTTACCAGGGCAACGGTAACAGGGTCTGAAAGACCAGAGATCCCTGAGCACCTGGGGGAAGCCACTCCTGGAGGCTCCAGCTTCTGCCTTGGCTCAAGGAAGGACAAAATCCTTATGCTGTTTTACAGGAAATTCACAGTCTCACGAAGAAGTTGCCCAAGTCTTTTCTGAATACCTGAAGTGACATTCTCTCTTCAGATTTGGTCTTCTGGTCTCTATCAGGGCTCAGGATATTACACATAAAAATTCAGAATTACAGATGTTCCCATGTTGAATAAAACAAAATGTAAAAAGTCTTCTGGAAAAGCCAGTTATTACTATCTTGCTAAGTTATCACGGTCCTTTCAGTGTTCTGTCCACTTAATCATTGTTCATTGGAAAGACCTTAATTTACACTGAGTTAATGATACACTCTAAAGAGATATCATGCTTTTCGGGTTCACTGAAATGTTCTTTAACTGGCTCTTCAAAACTGGCTGGAATATTCACAGTGCAGCAGCTAATGCAAGAAGTATTGTCCTTTATAACCCAAGGTCAAGAGACAGAAAAAGCTTCATGTTTTACAGATTTTACATACTGAAAATGTTCTGCAATTAGGCTCAGAGAAGGTGCTACGCTTAAGTTTGTCCTCAGTTAAAATTTCAGAGTTGGAATTCTTTGCCCTTCCATGTTTTATGGTTTTATGCCAAATCCTAATTCATAGGATACAAATGAAAATTGCAACACATGAAAACAGAACAAAGAGGGAAACCACATAGAAAAGTTAATAGCCTGGTGGTTAAGGTGGTCACCTGTGAGAGAAGGGACAAAAGTTAGCATTTCTGGTCTGAATCAAACATAGCAGAGACCTTGGTCTGAATCTCTGATGTCCAGGAGAAGCAGCTGAGTTATTTTCAAATTTTTCTGGGCCTAAGTTTCACCAAAACTATGTGGCTAGCAAAGCCTTCAGAATTATTGTTTAAACTAAGTTCATGCTCCAATGGAACTTTCACTGGAAAAGTGAAAGATGGTTACCAACTAATCATCTACATACTTACTGCTACACTGCAATTATGACTCATCCCTCCGTTAACCACATGTGCTTTGCATAGTTGATTACTATGTGTATATGTTAGATACTTTTCATTTTAGTCCTAGGAAAAATTAGTCTTCTAGTCCTTTTGTCTTACAAGGCATTTTATCTTTTTAATATTTTAAGTGTTTTTAATATTTTAAACACTTTAATATTTTTCTTAAAATCAATATAATGTTAATTAACTTTAATGATAACATGTTAATATTTAATATTTGTATGTGGTGTTAAAAATACTTCGTTTTTTTTTTTTTTATTATTATTACTTGGAAGGGTAATTTTTAAATATTGATGGTAGGAAATAGTGGGTCACAATCTACCCAGATTGTATCAGTCTAATCCAACTGAAGCTGTTGAAGAACCATGGCAGAACAGGAATCCCAGAACTGACAAATGCAGATGGAGTCCAATCAGCAATGTTATCACGAAAGCAGTCAAAGATCCAGGGGGATTACATGAAAGTCTCCCAACGTAGCAACAATTTTAATTAGTTTGCTTTCATTGCACTCCATACAGTGACTAAAAATCATTGCTGTGGCCCAGACTTGGGATTTGTGACATTAGGATGAAAAGACTTTAGCAACCTTTAACTCCCTAAACTAAAATTATGTATGTACAGCCTTCAGAGTAGGTGTATGAATGTATTAGGTGAGTGCTAGCTTTTTATCTCCTATATCAGATTTTCTGAAGAACAAAGAGACCATTGTACTTTCCAGTCTTCATGCAACCTAGAAAGCTCAGACATACCAAGGAGGTCAATGATAATTCCTAGAAAGTGGGGTTTTGTAGCCTACCCAGAGATCTCTTTTATTCCAGAAAACTGGAGATTCCCTTGGCCCAAGGGCTCCCAACCAGTTTAGGTCCTGCTTTTTTCATACTGGGTAGCATCACTCCCATCCCTCTTGAAATTATCTCTGTGTTCAGCCCTTGAATAACATTAACTGGTTGTTAGCACTGCACATTCCACATTGTTTTACAGGTTTTATAGACTTAAGAATTTGAGGTTGCTCAGCTGAGACTCTGAAATCTATACTGGCTTGTAGTCTTCCAGGGATCAGTATAGATCCTCTAGTGCAATATTGCGTGCCTCCTAAGGTATTGTAGTTATTATTTTGTTTCTGAGTGGATGAGAAAAAATGTATGCAAGCAGTTGTAAACAATGACATTTCTCTTTTCTTTTCAAAGCTATGATTTTATAAAGCAAACTCCATCCAGGAATTTCTCAAAGAATTTGTACATAATATACATTATTAATTATCTCAGTTTCCTGGTTAAGAACAATAAAAAGTAACTGAGAAAGATGAGGAATTAAGCAGAGGACAGTTGTTGGCTGTGAACAGAGAAATGGGCTTCCTTAACAAAGAACTTTCCAAATAAGAAATAATGCTGCTTCTTTGCTGTCACCTCAGGGACTGGAGCCCCCTGAGGCCTGGGCTGTTCCTCTGTCTTTGTTTTTCCAGTGCTTGTCAGCAGGCCTTCCTGGTCATGACCGGGAGGTTTACAAGCTATCTAGTATTTATATCACATAAATAAAATAAAATACTTGCAGATAATTTCCAGACCATTCATGTTAAATGCTTCTCTTCCAGCCAATCTGTGGCCAAAAGCATTTTGCCAGTGTTGTCAGGATTTTCCTTAGCTTTGAGCTCCATCACCTAAAAAGAGTTAAAGGTCTGCTGGTTTCTTTTCACTGTTTTCAAACATAAATTAAATTGAAAACAAGGGCTATAAATTATAGTGACCTTTGGGATGACTTTTTGTTTGTGGAATAGAGATGTGATGGTGCGAAAGTGATGTTAATAATAATAAAAAATATTAATAACATCCTCAGGAGCTGCCAAGCAAAGTGTAAATTGCTTTCTGCTTGATATCAAATTTTCATGTAAGGTACTGTATCATGGAAATTTTCAGTCTTGTTAGAATTCAGATGACCTAAAAATAATGCTACCCCTTTACCTCTGTACATTTTGTCATCTCAGCTGACAAATGTGATTTTTCTGGATTTAATCAGCATTTTATAATGGCTTTTGCTGAAAATACAGCCTCTTGTTTTTCCCTTGGTGGTCTATAAAATGTGTGGGGAACAGTAAATTCAATTTTTTTGTCTAAGAACTTGCTGAAATAACAGCCACAAAGAATGTGCTTTGGCTAAATAGCTGCACCCACACTCTAGTGGAATTTACATGTTTATGGCTTTTCAACTGTTTTTTTGTTTTGTTTTGTTTTGTATTGTTTTTTAATTAAGAAAAAACACCAAAGGAAACGCAGGACAAGAAGGACAAGAATAAGTTTTAAGATCATGGTTCTGTAGACCAAAGATTTTTGTTAGCTCATTAGGCAGCCATATCATAACCAGCTATAGCATTCCCATGCTTTTTCATGAGTGATCAAAATTTCACAATCTTCTTTTGATGAGAAGACAATGAATTCTCCACAGCCCTTTGACTCTTGGCTGCTCAAAGGTGATACCTCAAAGATATCAAGTAACATCCACTTAAAATTTGGGGGGGGGGGGGGGGGTTGTCCTAGTTATGTGTTTACAAGAAATAGCTGGTATCTATTTGTTCTCCATTCTATCTGTCCAGGATGAGTGAGTCCTCCACAGAGCTGACCTGTGCTAAATGCTCATGCAGAGCCTTGAGGCACAGAGCTCCAGGAGTTAGATAACTCTCTATTTCCCTGGTTCCCAAGGGCATAATAGGAAAGCTGTGTTTATGGTCATTTTTAAGCCTTAGATACCAGGTGAACTTCACCAGAGTGAACTTCTGCCTGATCCTTGTTCATCCTTTGTATGTAATAGCTTATACTTCATCTAATTTTGATAGCAAAAGAAAAAAAAAATCCCCTCAGGCTGGCTTCTTCTCCTTTACTTCAGTTTTCAACTGAAGGTAGAAAATGGAGAGGAGATCCTCAGCCTGTACTTTAACAACTGTGCTACTTCCATCAGTGTAATTATAGCTAGGATGAAGAATTTTCCTCATGGAAGTTACCAAGTTTATCACAGTTTTACAGAGCTCACTGCTTTTCTGTAGCTCACAGAGGAAAAGATGCAAACAGCATGAGAAGCCTGAAATTTATTATTTGTTCATCTGTCCTTTGAGTTTTCTTTAATTTGATGTTGTCAGACTGCAAAGGCAGTTCTGCAGTTCTTCAGCTGTGATGGTGGATAGATGGGAAACCAGGAAAACACTTCTGCTAACTGTCCATGCACAGCAAATAATACTGAGAGAAAGCTTTCAGACCTGGCTTCTAGCTTCCTCTGGATTTGATGGGAGGATTCAGAAGGCCCAAAGCAAAGCCTGGTAAGGTAGATAAGATTAACCTGAAGAAACAGAGAAGAAATAGTAAGAAGGTTAGGGATGCCTGTTTGATTCTGTTGGCTGGAATGCCTGCAATAACCTAATCAAACCTCCAAAGTTTGGGGTAGGAAAAGGTCTTATGGTCCTAGAAGTCCTTTTCAATATTTTAGTTCGTTCTACTGAGATGGAGCTTTATGCTGTGGAGGCCTACTTTGGTGTTTGTATGTCATTCACAGTTCCCTAAGGGGAAGCTCACCGGGTGGCTGCATCCAGATGGGCCTGCCAAGTAATCCTAGCTAGTCAGCAGGGTGCCGCCTTCTGTGGAGTGACAAGGGCCTAAAGAGATGAAGAGGGAAAGCAGCATGAGTCCATCCCGGGAGGGGAAGATGCAAGTCCTTTTTTCTGTATAAATTGTCCTTGAAGGAAATGTGCTGCTAAAGCTGTACCACAAAGCAGATGTTCAGACCCTGGTGGCAGCTGAAGCACTGCTCTTTTTAAGGTCAGTTTTAGCTGATGACACAGCTGAAAGGTGCATGTTGCTGTCCATTCTTTCTTCTGAAAAATCATCCTGCTTTAATGAATTGGAGAAATTCCCTGTTCCAGCAAAGTCCAGAAATAGCAGATGGCTCAAACGTCAGGTGTCAACAAATCCAAAAGCTGTGGGCATGACCCTTGTCTGTGTCCTGAGAAATCCACCTGCCCTCAGGGTTAGGTTGCCCAAGAGTTCCATGTTCTCTGTAACAAGAGAAAAAGTTTAAGTGCTGCTTGTTTGTAGCATGCTGTTGTTGGACTTAAAAGCTCTCTTCAGCAAAAGTAATGGAAATCTAATATGGTTGATGGTGTTCATCATTCTGTTTTGGCATGCAGGTGATGTCTTGTCAGCTGCTGGTTGATGTCTCGTCAACTGGACTTGTGCTCAGGGCTAGACTCTCTCTCTGAAGCATATCTCCAGATTTCACTTCAGTGAATTTACTGAATTGCTCTGCTCACCCGTGCTTCTCTAGCATGAATCAAACCTGATGGTTACTGGTGCTCAGCCCTGCAGCACGGTAGTGAAAACGAGGGAATGGAGCCGGACTTCCTGTGCTAAGGACTGTGTTAGACTTTCTAGGCAACGCATAGAGTAACTGTGAAATACTGCTGACAAAGCAGACTGGGAACAGGGCAGACTAACAGGGCTTAATGCTATTGTACGCTGCTTGCTGCTGAGAGGGGAATGAAGAATTTTCTATCACTGTGGAGCTGTTGGCATTGCTTCTTTCGATATAGATTTTTCTCACGTAATCCAATACTCTGACATGCTGGCTTGATGTATCATCTCAATAATGTGGGAAGACTGGGGAAATTCAGTGGAATGGCTTTATTTCAGTACAGTGTCTGTCAAGGGAAGGTTGTCAGTCAGTCACAGGCTGGAAAAAGCAAACAGTGTCCTACTGCTATGCGAGACTGAAATTCTTAATGTCACTGTGGCCAGACCTGTGCCTCCATTTTCAGGCACTTCACTCCATTGAGCAGTCACATATTTAACCTGTGTTGAGCATAAGTATAAATCTGCATTTCACAGTGGAGAGCTGTTTCCCCACATCCCAGCAGCAGTGTGCCAGAGATGAGGAGAAACAATGACAGAAAAACTTCAGTTACTGCCTGAGGAGAGCTGCCATACCAGTTAAACAATTTAAATGATTTGGTTGCCATTAAATTAGCATTTTACACGGCTACAAGGAATGAATTTAGGAGATTACAGTGGTTATACAGAATAGTTTAAAACAGAACATTTAAATGTTTTAATTATGGGATCTCTTGCTTCACTGTTTCATGAAATGACTGCTCTTCTGCAAGTGGATCAAATCACTTTCCACTTAGAAGAGATCTCAGGACATCCCATTCAACTGACTGGATACCTGAAGTAGTGAGTATTTCATGTTGTATCGGTTAGAGAGAATTCAAGCCACTTTAATACCAAGTAGAGATCAAAAATTTTTTGAAATAGTCTTAGTACCTGAAGTAAGGTATCTAAAATCCTTTCCTACTTACATTATTCTTATTGTGCTTTGCATCATTGTTATCAGAACCATCATTTTTTGCCTAGTCTAAACAAAGAGATTAAGAATTGAGCTTGTAAGTAAGGCTGCTTTCTTTTATGTGATGGTTTTGTCATAGTCAGAGCACATTGACACAGCCATGTGAGGAGACAGCACTGGTACCACTGGTTTGCATCTGTTTGATGACTGGTAGCACCTGTTTGATGATTAACTAAGGGATTTCAGCTGTTAGAGCTGTCAATCTGACACCTTTCATGAGCACTAAAATAAATCTCTGCTAACAGGAACTGATGATTTTTTTTCCCACTTTTGATTTACTTGACTCTTTGTGTCCTTGCCGATAACTACTAGCAAGGCTAATGTGTTATAAACTCTGAAAAGTGAAGCAAGTGGCTGTCATTTTTTGCACAACAGATGCTTCTGATCAGGAATCAGACAAAGGATCTCATCACTCTTCCTCTGAGCAATTTAATTTGTCCGTTCCATGGCATACCAACCACCTCCTGTCTTGTGACTGATGTGCCCAAGTCCTCCTTCGTTTTAGGATCAGTTCTTTTAATCTTATAGAATTATCAGGGTTTTGTTTTTATTTTGTACCAAAGCAAAGAGCCTGAGAAAAAGAAAATTGCTTCCTTGCTTTCGCTGTCACCAGTAATGCATCATAATGAAAAGTAGCAAAGACCTACTTCAAAAATAGGAAACCCAAGTACTGCATTTTAAGAGAACTGGAAAACACTCAGAGAGCGCTTTTTTTTTTTTTTAGGAATTAATAATGTAGATTCATTGGTGTTTCTTCAGCAGTTGTAAGGCTTGGACGTAGTGGTAAGCAGCATATAATGCATCAGATTCTTGTAATGCTACTTGGCGAGGTGGAAAAATTGATATATTTTTATGAAAAGTTGTTTGCTATCTATCCAGTTCTCTACTCCTTAGTCGTGCAAGTTGTCCAAAATGAGTAATTTCTTGGGGTTTTGCTTGCTTTTTCACTTAGTTTGATAAAACTGTATCACTCTGCTGCTCTTCTGTAGTGATGGATTGGCACTGCTGGAGATGTAAATTCTGTAGTTATTCTATAGTTAATTTCACAGTTATTATCCCTAGATAATCACAGAGCAAGTTATCCCATACCACTCTGCCACTGTTGTTTGCAATGACCACTTAGGGGAAACCCAGACCATATTTTTCATTGAGGGAAAGGAAATTTCTCATTGTCTCCCATGATCTCTCTGCTAAATCTAAGCGCAGAAATATTGCTGTGACCAGGAGGTTCTTTGAGTATATATGCTGAGCTAAAAATTGCTTAGCAGTAGGGAATGAGCTAAAGGTTGTTATTACCTTTGTTAAGTAAAATTAATGACATCTAAAGATATGAATATATGCTCCAAAGTGATCAAATTATGACCAGGTGGAGAAGATTTGGCCATCCAATAATAGACTAGCAGACTGTATGTGGCAAGTCATCTCCAAGCTAAAGTGAGGTATGCCAGCTTCAGTTGTCTTAGTTGTGCTAAAAACACGTCTTGGCTCAATTATTGTGATTAAACTGAAAGGGGATAACTTGCTGAGGCATGATAACTTTAACATATTTGATTGTTTGTCTCATTTGTTTTTAAATGGTTCCAATAAGAAAATAAGACCAGCTTGGTGAAGTAACAAGTCTTGTAGGGATTTAGTTCAAACCATCCTTATAGCATTTATAAGATTTTTCTCTTTTTTTCCTGACTGGCCAAATTCATCCTTAGTGTAGTTCTGTTGATCACAATTGAATTGTTTTGTAGATGGTTTTATGTGAATTTACTTTTCACAGTCTGTGCTATTGTCTCCACTGAGTTCTGTATTTTTGTGACATCTTCCCTCTGCTGGAGCTGACTGTGGCTGGATCTCTCCCAGCCTTCCTCTGTTGATCACATCCTCTCCTTCTGCCTGATTTAATATCCAAACATTGTTTCACTAAAAGCTGCCATTATAAGCTCCCTAGAATTGTCCCACCATCAATGGTTGGAGCAACACAGCCAGCACAAGACAGTTGCTTTGCTTGTGCTCAGCAACTGGCTCTGCCTTCTGTCTGATCTCATATACCCAGCTGGGGACAGTGATTGTTCACCCTGCAAAGGAGGCTACACGCTGTGCCCTGTGTTCCTACCAAGACCTTCCAAAGATGTGCTGGAAGGGAGAGGCAAGGAAAGTTGGCCTTGCCTTGTGCGCACGGCCAGCCCTGCACAGAAAAGGCAGCTATGGCTATAGCTATGGCAGCTATGGTGCCTGTGGTCACGGTCACAGCTGTCAATCCTGATAACTGAGCAAAACTGTGTTTGAAGGACTCATCATAGTCCATCACTGCTAGAACGAGAAGCCACTCATACGACCTCTTTTCCATTTGGCAGGTTGACAGGACAGAAGTGATTCGAACCTGTATAAATCCCGTCTTCTCCAAGCTGTTCACAGTGGACTTCTATTTTGAAGAGGTGCAGCGGTTGAGGTTTGAAGTCCACGACATTAGCAGCAATCACAATGGGTTGAAGGAGGCAGATTTTCTTGGTGGCATGGAATGCACTCTTGGACAAGTAGGTATCACTGCTATTTTTTTCTCGTCACTAATGTTTTCAATGTATATGAAATATATCATTTGGTTAAAAGACTGATGGGTGAGATTTGTCATTCATGACAAAATTCTTAATCAGTGCTTTGAACAGGATAATTAAGAATTTCTGCTGGTTTGATTTACTGCTGTGTAGTGGAGCTTCAAGTCAGCCAGTTCTGTAGGAAACAGCATCAGCAATTGGCTGTGTACAGTAAAAGCACAAACTCATTATGTCAGTGCTAATAGATAGGCTGATTTGGGAGAAAGTTGTGGTTCCTAATGCTACATGGGATTTAAAGCAAGTTCCACGTCCAAGGTTTGCTTACAAATACACTTTATTCACATAGTGTAGTGCCTGGTGATGTGGCAAATAGAGAGATAGAGTTGGATACATTTCCCTGACTCTCAGTCATCCTAAAGTTAGATGTCTAGACTAAGTTACTCTTCTGATTTCCATCTTCAGTTCAATGGAGAGAAACAGTTCCAGAGGTTGATTCATTCCACCTGAGACACCCATCATAGTATAGGATAAATTGCCTTCATGAGATACCTGTCTTTCTCCATCACTTATCAAGAGAGTCTAGACATCTGGCTTAGAGTACATACCTAACTTTTTTGGTGACTAAATTTAAGGGTGATGAGTCTTACCCACAGGATCGATATCTAGAGGTTGTTGGAGCCAGGTCTGCAGCAAATTCTTATATTGCTGACTGATAGCATGCTACAGTGTCCCAGGTATCACAGAATTTATTTCCACCTGGCAGGCTTTTTGTTGTGTAGGGCCTTATAACACAGATCTCCGTTCTGTCCATAATAGTAATGCTGAGGATGGTCTCAGTTTCATTAAGCTGAGTGTAAACTGGGTTTCCAGTCTGTGGTCTGGTGTAGATTGGGTGGTGAGATCAAGCAGTGCTTTTGCTTAGATTATTTTTTTTTAGTGTTTCCACATAAACTTCTGCACAGTGTTACTTGCAATGGAAGATGCTGCAAAGATTTTGTTTCTTATTTCTCACCTTCTGTTGTTCCTTCAGCATCCACTGCACATTAATCCCTTTGTTTCTCTTCATACTGTTGTTTAAGAATGGTCAAAGCCATTTGGATCAAACAAGCTGAAAAAGAAGTCTACTCAGTGAGAGAATTAATAAGAAATATATATATACCTACTAACTTGAGCGCTTAACATGAAAGTATTGGTAGTTAGTAAAGTCTGTTCTTTTTTGACAGACTTGTGGGTATTTTGTGGCCTTAATCAATGAAAATAAACTATTCCTATAATGCCAAGGAGAATGAGAAAGAAAAAGTTATTACAATGTTTTTCTCTCCTAATTGACTTGAAAACGAGGGGAAAAAAATGTTGTTGCTGCTGCCAGTAGCATAAACATGTCTTTATAATGATTTGATCTCTATAAGTAGCACACAGCTGGGTTGGTTGCAGTGTAATTTTAATGGTAACCAAGAAAAAATAATAACAGTGTGAAATCTGTTCACAGTAACATAGCCTCGAGGGCTCTTATCCATGCTTAGACTTTTTTGCTGTTTTATTTATTTATTTATTTTTATTATTCCACTTTCTAGTTTGTTTGTTTGTTTTAACTTTATATAGTTTCTCAACTGATTTTAAATCCCAAGTTGTTAGTGCTGGGATTGTCATCGAAGCAAAGCCATTATGAGGAGTTCAAATTGAAAATCTTACAGCACAAGCTATATATATGGAGCTTAGACTCAGATTTAGCTGTTTGTTTTAATTACTACATTTTTTTTATGATGATAATAGAGTCTTGGCTTTTCCTGAGCTATTTTTGACATGAATTTGTTGCTCTACATCAATTTAATGGCTGAATAAAATGCTGTGATTTTGTGATTTTGCGTGCTGTGTGTTCCTGCCTGTCAAATCACTTTCCCATTGCAAGTAGGTCTTATCTGTGACATCCAGACAGGCTGTAGATTTCAGACATAGTCTGAAAGACTGATTCCCTACCTGCTCCACACGAATGTGCCAATTTCTTTTGCTCTGTTCTAGGTAATAGCTGATCTAGAAGAGATTCACTGTTACCTGGACCTGTTGGTAGATCATCATTTAGATGTATCGTAAACCTACATTTTTGCCCACATTATGTAATACTCCTACCTTAAAGAAAATTATCAGAGTAATACGTAGTGGGAAAGGCAAGAGAATGGTTATGCAGTAGGCTAACAGAAACTTTGTTGTTCTTTAGGAATACCAGTCTGGGTACATCTTACATGCAGCCTAATTAGTACAAGTCTATTGGAAATTTGGGATCTTGGATGAGAAAGATGGAGAAATGCAGTCCTTCGGAAAGTGTCATTATTAATTGCCCTCTCCCAAATGCTGTAATGAATCTGTGTCCCAAGAGAGTAATAAGAGCTGTAGCCTGTTAGGTCCTGAACATACACTGTCCACGGATACCCTGCTGGATATTCAGCAACAATTTTCTCTACTGTTCCTGCTGGGACAAGCCAATTTTGTGCCTCTGCTGGTAAATAGTGTGGTTAACAGCATCCTGGCATGCAGTCAGTTATATCTGGACGTGAAGAAGAGATATGTCAACAGGCATTCCATATGCTGCAGTATTTATACGCAGTACAACAGCTAGTCATGGATAGATGCCTGCTGAGTGTACATAACAAAAACTCCGTGCACTAAATAAATACATTTCCTTAAAGTGGTTTGTTTTTTCATCATGATACTCAAGAGTTCCGCTTTCATATAAAACAGTAGCAGATCATCTCTTGAATATTTAGGGAGGGGTTTAAATGATGTTTTTTTTGTTTGTTTGTTTGCTTGCTTGCTTGCTGTTGTTGTTTTATTTTGTTTTAGAGTACTAAAAATCTGTTCCTTTCACTCTGAAAGGCTCCATTTACATTCCATTTTACCAGCAACTTCAGGGTGTCCTGGTAATGTGCTGAATTGCAGAATGCTGGCAAATACGTTCTGTGCAAAAGCTAGTTGCCAATTGGTATGCTAATAAGATCAAGAAAGCCCTAAAATATTAGAGAAGGTACTAAACTTGAAAGTTCAAACAAATTTTTCTCAGTTAGTAGCATCATCTTAAAATGTGGTCTGTTTTTATAGTAGCTTATAAAATGGAGTTTCTTAAGGAACTTTACATTGACAATAAGTACTATACTCTAACCAATTAAGCTTTCCAAGCTGTATTATTTATTACTTAAATAAAGTGAAATTGCCAAATAGTAGGTTAAGATGCATAACAGCAGACTGTGCTTTTTAAAAAAAAATGTTAATATTTTTCATGTTGCAGTTCATTTCTAAGTAACTGTATAAAAATATCTAGTATCTATCAATACCACTTTTTAGCAGTTAATGAAGTGGTACAGTCCTATGGCATACAGAATCATACACTTAAGCAAAGATACTATATGGTGTTGTGCTTTTAACCTAACAAAGATTGTTTTGAATTTGAAGCATACTTGTGACATTCTGGAAGGTTTTTGCTGCATGTGACCACTCTCTTCACTTGGAGCGTGAGTGTTGGGATAGAGCAGTGGTTTGGCACTGTGCTTTCCACTGCAGTGTTAGTGCCTTGGGATGCTCCATCAGGTTCTGCATCTGACTTGGTCTTCTGGCTGATTCTAGCTCTGCAACGTAGTTACCGTTCTTTGCATAGACACTGCTAAGCATAGGTACCAGTGTCTTGGTGATAAGTAGTGAAATCATGATGAGTAATATTTTAACAGCTATTTCGGGACATCACTTTATAGAGGTTACTTCTTGTTTTCATACAGGTGCTTTAGGTGCTATGAATCACCTCATCCTTGTTGCTGGTTTTACAGATACTGTCTGCAACAGTAAATTCTTCCCTTTCTCTATGCCCTTTTAATCACTTTCCCCTTCCACATCCCTAGGAACAGTGTTCAGGCACTCACTCTGACTAGTCACTTCCAACTGAATCCCCATTTAATGAAGCTTTTGTATTTCTGTTGCTTTTTCGTCACTCAGAAAAACTGTGTTTGTTTCAAGGGGCAGGACATGGATTATTATTATTATTGTCTGTCAAAAAACAGTGAAAAAAATCCTACAGAGATAAACCTTGTCAAAGAATTGATAGCCTAATTGTCAGGGTAGTCAGTTGGGATAGGAAAACCCCAAACCCTTTTCTGTTTGTGTGTTAATGTTCTTGTGTTGTGAGCTCTCTTATTGGAGTGTTCTGTTTTGTATTGCATAAACTTCATAATGCAATAAAATTACATAAGTTAATACAGTAAGGGCTCAAACTTTCTAGTAGCCAAAGTTCAGTTCTTAATCACACAGGAATTAAGTACCAGGATTAGTAGCACCTGTACAGAAAAAAAAAAAAAAAAAAGCAGATGCACTTCTTTGCCTCTCAAGAACCTTTTCAAGTATAATTTAGAGATTTCGTATTTTTCATACATGCATATATGTACAAATTATATTGAAAACCTTCTTGGTAAGGACTATTGCTGTTTCTTGTGTGGTTTTAATACTATATGTCATTAACAGATTATGCACTTAAAAATGCTTGCTATTTCAGTTTCAACCAATGCAAACCCCCTTGGTCTTGAATTAGAGAAAAGCTAAGAGAGCCATGATTGCACCTGAATTAATTAAATTGAAATTGTCTGTATGAGAATATTTGTTTAATAATCACTCTACTGCTTCTGTAGTGCAAAAGACATATGACCACTTTTTTCAAGGTATTTGAATTCCTAAATCTCATTAGATGTCTGTAGGCCTCCTTAGGTATCTAAATACCTTTAAATACTTGGCCTTTGATCTCCTCTAAATGAAGTTGCTCAATTCATTAGTGGGATGAATAATGTACTTTATTAGATATGAATGTCATTTTCTAGCAGGGCTGACTCAGAGCACAAGGAAGTCATTCACACAGTACACTTCCTAAGTTTACCTAACCATTTAAACACCTCAGTTATCCCCAGGAAACTCTTGGGTTTGCCATTGCAGTGTGATCTCTGAAGCTGTAGGATTTTTCAGTTCTACATTAATCCTGCCAGTCAAAGTTAATGGAATTACTTGTACAGTTTGTACTGCTTTGTTTTTACATACTTTATCTTTTTGTATGAATTACTGTAGCAGTCTTTAGAAAACTAATTTAAAATTTAGTTTGCTATTATTGTGAGTTATTATTATAACTAATCATAAATGGGTTGCATACACTACATACTAATTAAATTTGAAGACGTTTTATGCTATTGATAAGCTATTTCCTGTGATAGCATTATTGCCTCTTGTGATATGGATATCTTTTTTTTCCTGCATGTTTTCATTGACTATTTTCAGGCACAGATCTTTAACAGGAACAGGGAGAGGTGTAATTCAAATGTAAAAAAGCTGTGAGCTGATCAGTACTATAGGGAACAAAGCAAATCTTGAAGAGAGATGAGTATGGTACAGCAAGTATCATATGTACAGAAGGGATGATTACAGCAATAAAATTGGCTCTACCAGGAAAAAAGAAAGAAAAGTGTTAGCAGTTATAGAGAATGAAATTTTCTTCGTTATGGACACATATGTCTGAACTTCTTCTCTTGCAGCGTTTTCTTGGTATCTGTGAACTCATTCCCAAAACTTTTTCTTCATGAGAGCAGAGTTAAAGCCACTGGCACCTACCTGCTGTCTGGTCTCTCTTTGTGTTAAAATGTAGTATATTTGCTGCGTCTCTGCCACCATTCATAGAAAGTATTTGGTGGGTTCAAAAGTGGCTGGGGAATAAGATGTGCTATACACAGCTGGTGTTAGTGCCTTGGTGCTTTTATCCAAAATGTTGCATCTGTTCGTACTTCTTAAATAAAAATAGCAAGGCACCTTTTATATATTTGAAATTGGAAATAGGATCAAAGAGCAACATGGGAATTCAGTTTTAATCACAGCAATCTCTTAAGATCTGTCGTTAGCCTATTTGCATTTGGATGTAGTAAGGCAAATTTAGATCATCTTTAGGGGAATTTCTTGCCTCTGTCTTACCCAGAGCTGATATCCCTTGGCAGCACGGACCAGAAATCTAGTTGAGATGACGTTCATAGGAGGTAAATAGGAATGACTTCATGTGCGTGCCCCCCTCTATAAAACAGAGCAGCTGCTTTTACATTCTGTTCCTATTCCTGCCTCTTGGAAATGTATTAAGTATGATACATATTATTGGACATGTGGCTGTCTTAGACCAGGACTGTGTAGTAATTTATATGTGGCTGTCACCACAAATAACCTTAACTTCACCTCTTAATTCTCTCTTTGCTTCACCTCTTAAATCTCTGAGATTTCTACATCCATTTGTTCACTGATAGGTCATGCTTCTAATAAAATGTTCATGAAAAAAGCATGTTCTGGAAACGTAATGAGGTCTGCTAGGTCTTAAGTGGATTCTAATGTCTGTATTTTCGAAAGAAGAGAGGCATTTACTTCCTGCACTTTTCACATCAAGTTGCACAAAATATCTTTTCTCTGAAAGCAAAGTTTTAAACTGAAAGTTTTTGAAGCAGAAGTCAAACCAGACTCCTGATGGTTAATTATAATAAGCCATTTTGCAAGTTCAGGCATGTCTTTAACCCTGAACTTAGGCAAATATTTTCTAGGCCCATGAGTTATTGCTGTTTAGGACTCACTTTCTGGCAATCAGATCAGCTGATACTTGTTATGATGATGTTCAGGAGATGATTTACACTGATACACAAACAATAAATATGTTATATAATAGATGGCAGCATCTGGAGAAGTGGCTCTTTTCACCAGTGAGATGCTTTTTGTACACTGCATGAATGAAAAGGGCAATTTCCTGCTAGAGAATACTGATTTCTTATCAGTTATCACAATGATAGTCTGCTGATCCTAAATCACTAATGACAGTTTGAGGCAATGATCTTGGCACATTACTGCCAGATGGAAGATTCATTTTGCTGACCATATAATTAACAACTGGTAAATGTTTGCACACAAATACACATATTTACATATGTGGGGCCCTCACTGTGTCATAACAATGCTAATGGATTAGAGAGCTAGTTTTATTAATGTGATCCAGTAATGGGAACATCAGAATAAATTACGTTCTCTGGAGCTGTGAGCTGGCTGTCACCTGCATGAGAGCTCCCAAGCTTTAGGTTTTTGTCTGCCCAATGCCACTTGAAAGCTACAAAATTTTCCAAAGCAGCAAAAGGAGCTGTAGGGATTTGAGTCATTCATGAGGAAAAGTCCTGCTGTCTTTAAAGGAGGCTAGCTGAAGGACGGTTTCCCTTCCAAGTTCTGCATCATACTGGAGACACACATATTTAACATATCTGAAGAGGTTTCTGGTACACAACACCCACAGCTTTCAGTGCAAGAGCTTAATGTATTTTACAGTGTTGTCTGTATGTCTTGGGAAAAGCAGAGAAGTCATAGAGATGTATCTGTCCTGCTCCCCAGATGCCATAATTCATTGTCAGATACAAAACCCACAATTTAATAATATATTGAGAATAGTCTATCATAATTATGTATCACCTCTCATCTGAGAATCTCAAAGAAGGTTGTGTAACTTGCTTCTCACAGTTCACAGGAACACAACAATTTTTATTGGAACCTGTTTAACTGGCAAGAAAAGAGAGCTATGAGTTAAGGGTGAGTTAAGGGGTTGCAGTGAACAAGATCCTAGGAAACAAGGACGTCAGAATTCTGAAATTACTGGTCTTCTTCCAGGCTCTCTGAGCTACATTGCTTGCAGCCACAGACAAATATTTTTGGTGAAATCCTTAATTTTGGAAATGTGAACGAGGATGGTGGCAGTTGGCTTATGGAAGGCAGTCCAAAAAGAAGGAGTGCAAATTATCCATTTAAGTAATCACCAGATGCAAAATTGCAGGGTTAGAAACAGCTGGCAAAGAAAAATCTGAAATGATCATAAATATAAATAGTATCAGCGTCATGGTGCTCAGAAAAAAAGTCAAATGTAATTCTAAAGTATGAGAGTACAAGACTTGTCGCTTGCAGGACATTAGAAGCTTCTCTTGCATAAGAAGGATCTCATAGAATCATAGAATATCCCGAGTTGGAAGGGACCCACAAGGATCATCAAGTCCAACTCCTGGCACCGCACAGGTCTGCCCAAAAGTTTAGACCATGTGAATAAGCGCACAGTCCAATCGCTTCTTAAATTCAGACAGGCTTGGCGCAGTGACTACTTCACTGGGGAGCCTGTTCCAGTGTGCGACCACCCTCTCAGTGAAGAACCTCTTCCTGATGTCCAGCCTAAACTTCCCCTGCCTCAGCTTCACACCATTCCCACGGGTCCTATCACTGGTGGTAACAGAGAATAGGTCATCTGCCTCTCCACTCCCCTTTGCGAGGAAGCTGTAGGCTACGATGAGGTCCCCCCTCAGCCTCCTCTTCTCCAGGCTGAACAGGCCCAGTGACCTCAGCCGCTCCTCATATGTCTTCCCCTCTAGGCCCTTCACCATCTTCGTCACCCTCCTCTGGACACTCTCCAACAGTTTAATGTCCTTTTTGTACCGTGGTGCCCAGAACTGCACACAGTACTCGAGGTGAGGCCGCACCAGCGCAGAGTATCCGAAGTATTATGTCCAATTTTGAGCATTGTTCTAAGAGTAGGATATGGACCAGTCGGTGAGGGCTCAGCAGAGAGTGTTGATAATGGTTTGATGTCTGCAAAAATCTGGTCAAAAAGGAAAAATAGGACATACTTCGGTTCTGTAGTCTTGGAAAGACTGTGGAGATATGATATTAGCCTTCAGATATAAAGATTGCCTGAAAGAGAAGGGGAAAACAACTCTTACTTATTCATGGTGCATTAGACAGAAATAATGGGCTTTAATTACAGAGAATCAGGTTAGTTCTTAGGCAAATATGTTTATGATGAGGATTACAAGTAGCATAATAAATTGCTGGAGGAGGGTGTTTCTCTGCATCCGGGTGTCTGAGACACATCTGTCAGGTGTAGGTGAGCCAGTGGTAGCTGGTCCTGCATTAGGACTGGGGAGCTGGACAAAGGGATTCTGAAGGTCCTGTCCAGCCCTGTGATAACACCCCTGTCTCACATTTAAAAATCTTTTAAGGCTTGCTTCTGCCCTGCTGCCTCCATCATGACAGTAGCTGAGTAGAATCTGAGGTGTTATTTCCATGTTTCTGTTCAATTCAGAAAATTGATGAATCCCCATGGTGATGTTAGGCCAAAATTTACCTCCTATTTGGTCCTATCTCACAGCACCTTTTTTGGCTGGCTGTGATTTCGCATTACTCACCCTGTTTTGACTCTGGCTGCTACTTACTGGTCTGGCTTATTGCTGAAATGTGTGTAATGCCCAGGACTCTCTCAAAGTGCCTGGAGCTGTTCTTTTCCCTTGGTGTCTGCCTCTTTCTTACAATGAATATTTCTGTATATTTTCCCAAAGATCTCTGTTTGTGGTTCATTTTATTTGAAGTGTTATGGATTAGCCATCCTGGTGAAGAAACAACCTTCCTAGGGCTTGTTGAAAGAACTTCCTAGGGCAGAAACAACCTTTGGCTCAGTGTCTGTGCAGCACATGGCAGGCATAGTGCAATCCTGCTCCAATTTTATTACATTAAAAATAATATTAATTGTGACTCCTAAGGTGTGTATAGAATTACCTCTACATCTGGCTGCATTTTGAAGTTTTCCAATGAAAGAAAGAAGGAGAGAGAGAGAGAAAGAGGGGAAAAAAAAAAGAAAAAAAAGAAAGAGAGAAAGAAAAAGGGAAACATTTTAAGACAGCATTAACTTTATAGAGAGGAAGAAAGGAGAAACCTAACATTACTGGATGATCAACTGTAGCTTACCAATTATGCATTGCTTTAAGTTTTTTTCCTTTTCTATTATTTTTACTAGTCTACTTTTAAATGTTACAAGATTGTTATGAAAATGTAATGGTTATTGGGATAGGAAACAATATGTTTTGTCGGTGTCACTTTAGTAATATTTATTTGAAGTATATTTGTAAATTGGTGAATGGACAAGTTCATTTACAGTGCTAAGTTCCAAAGGAGGTCTGATACCTGGGAAGCAAAAGAGACAACTTTGGAAATAAAAACTGTGGGGCAGGATGCTTGCTGCTGTCCTGAGTTTGGAGTGCTTGATGTCTTGAAATAAAATAGTGTTCTCTTTGAAATGGTTGTCAATTTTCTGCAAAAATAAACGTAGGGTGGTGTTTTTGGTTTTTTTTTTTTGGCGAGTCTGACATCTGCCCCCTTGTTGGCACCTAAGTTCATTTAAAACTTGCTAATGTCCTGTTACCTCCATCCTGAAAGTAGTTGAGGAAAATCTGACATGCAGTTTTCCACAATTACTCAGTTAACTGTGTTCTTCCCATTCTGCTTGATCCTGTTGGGGTGCTTTGTCCTTCCATTGCATCCTGTGTGCAAAACTCCTGGAGAAACTTTCTTCTCAGCAGTGGTCTTACTGTGCTAGAACTCTGACTGTGGATTAAGGCATTACCTTGATATAAAAACAAACAGAAAAACAACTTAAAATTGAAATCACAATTAACCATGTGTTTACTACAGATTCTAATTTTTTCCCTTTCATTTTTTTTTTCAGATTGTTTCTCAGAGGAAACTCTCCAAGTCCCTACTCAAACATGGGAATACAGCAGGGAAGTCATCTATAACAGTAAGCTAGTCTTAAATGCACTTCTATTTTCCTGTTATTTAAAGACATCTAATGTGACTAAATCTCCCTAAAAGCACCATGCTAAGTCACCAGAGAAACCTTTGCTTGAGAAATGCATTTAAATTGTTAATTTAACAGATT
The DNA here is from genome assembly GCF_964034855.1 of Anser brachyrhynchus. Lineage (NCBI taxonomy): Eukaryota > Metazoa > Chordata > Aves > Anseriformes > Anatidae > Anser > Anser brachyrhynchus. The sequence goes on along the minus strand of NC_137695.1, from coordinate 45,987,655 downwards.
CATTTTACTGTTTCTGACAAATGTTTCGTGTAAGGAAATGGCAACAAATAATGTATGATTTGAAAAAAAAAAAGTCATAACATTTACTACTACTGCTACTACTTTTAAGTACTTTGATGACAGCACAGAAGTTGTACTGCTTGATTATTTTTATCCAAAGCTCTAGAGCTTCAGAAATTCATTTTGACACACTTCTAGCTGCGCTTAAAATATTGCATACAAACAGTAATTAAATATAAAAGTCTTTCATGGGTAGTATTTGAAAGGTGAGGAGAAAAAAAAAAACAACACACACACCAACACCAAATGCAGAAGCTTTATCATATTAGGTATTTTAGCTGTGTTGTAATGCAATTACAGACTGGATAGTTACTTCAGCCCCATGTGTATCTTGAAATCTGAAAATCAATGTATTACCTCTCTTTCATCTTTCTCTTTCTTGGCTTGTTTTTAAGATCAAGCTTGTCTGCACTAACCCTAGCATGCTTGTGACATTTGCAGCTCTGCATTAAGTTAGAGACTATAGTAAAATATTCTGCTTTGGTACTCTCTGATCAGGTGAGAAGGGGATTGAGAAGGATTTTCTTCCTTGATGTACAATTAACCAGATGGGTTTCTTTTGGCTTCATTGTTTGGCTTTTTTTTTTTTTTTTTTTCTGGCCTTCAACCACAGAGCAGACTGCAGAATGTGAGAAGCAATGCTTTCTGAGAGCCCAGGGAATTTTCTTTCTTAGATTAGACTTCCTTGGTGCCTGGTTGGGAAGGGATTTGCTTAAATGCCTAAGGTGAAACTACTTTTGGTTCTGGGATTGGAAGGAAATCCCCCAGTCTTCTTTCTGTCTGAACAGAGCCAGGAGAGAGTTTTGCTCCCTAAATAAACTGATGTGTTTTGCCCACTGAGATTATCTGGGCAAACTTCACGCCATCTATCCCTGTGGTGTTCTGAACACACCTCCTGTTCCATGAGGGACATGAAGGGGTTTAAGTCTTGTGAAAACACAAATACTCTACTTCAACTAAAATCACTAGGCCTGCTAGTAGAGATTTCTGGCAAAAATATTTGGTCTGTGATTTACGGGAGGTGAGAGAAGTTGAGTTAATTGTCCCTTCTGGTCTAACACTGGATGATGATGATAAAACATGGACCCTAGTTAGCTTCATTGGCTTCTGGCAAGTGGTATAAAAGAACGGGTTGACTTTACTCAAATGGGAGAAAACTGAACTCAGACAAAAATTACTATGTGAAAAGACTGATCTCTCAACAGAATTAGTGGAAATGGATTAGTTATCTTTATTTCTGAACCTGAGGTACTGGGTAAAAGATCTTAAAAAGTCACGATGCTAATGAAATATATTGCAGCTGTAGGCAGCCTGGCTAACTGCTGGGGGCTGTATATGTGGCTAGTAAAAGCATCAACCACTGCACCTCGGTAGCCTTCAGTGGATTTGAGGAACAGTTGAAATACCCCAGTGGATCCTCGAGGACCTGGAGTCCATGTGGTGGATATGGTCAGACCCTGTCTGGGGAGCCAATGTGGCTACCAAGAGTGTGGCTGTGGACGTGAAATACCCAGGAAACATGTTTTTTTAGGTGATGTAATCTGTGGGGGGAATTTGTAGGACAGGGAAAGACCAAACAGAATATAATGCAGTTCGTTTCAAAGAACATTTTTCAATGAAGTATCCCATCTTTAGTTAATACCTTCTCTCCACTAGAGTATTTTAATGGCCTAGTCATGAGGGATGCTTTGGTATTTCATTTTTTTAACAACATCACACAGCACAGTGACTTGCGTCATTGTCAGTAAATCTTATGTACCTGAAAGAACTATACTACATTGTTTCAGAGTTACTTTCTTCTGACTCGGTATACGGTAAATCGTTTTGTAAATGTACCTATTGCAGTCAAATGATACCAGAACTCTCCTATGGTATATGTGCCTTTCATTGCAGCTAATGAAAAGTGACTTCCCAATTTAGTTTGCTATAGACCTAAATAATGCAACTCATGTATAGCTTTTTTTCTTCCCCTGGACACAGTGAGTCTGTGTGGAATTCTCCATTGTCCAATCTGAGGAAAAGTACTTGTTCAGAGGAGAGGGCTTACTGAGGGATGTGGAGGTCCGTTCATTGACAGCTGCTTGATAAGGCATGGTCACATGATGAAAAATGATTCAGTTTTGGAGGTTTAATGAGTTGTCACCCAGCTGGGCAAGTGGTTCACTGAATGCTATTAGTCCTTCCTGATTGCAAAGAGAAATATATTAACTTGTACCACACTTCAGTTTCCTAATGGGGTCTCCAGTCTTCACATTGGCAAATGACATCTTTCTCCATTTTCATTACACCGTGCAAAACTCAAATGTAGCTTTCCATTTAGGTGATTGCTGAGGAATTGTCTGGCAATGATGACTACGTTGAACTTTCATTCAGCGCACGGAAATTGGATGACAAGGTAAGCTGCTTGATATTAACCTTACTGAAAGTTGTAAGAATGCCTGCAAATATAATTTGATGAGATCTTCACCTGCAGATATTTTTTGCCTCATATTATTAAACACATCAGAGATTTCCGATCAGTGTTCACAATGAGGCTTTCCTTAAGTTGTGAAGTAATTAGGAAAAAAAAAATCAAGGGAATCTAATTAAAACCAAGACAATTTAATTATGCTATTGCTAAGACAACTTAATTATTTAAAATGCCACAGATCAGAAGTGCTTAGAGAAGTGAGAAGAAGTGCTTAGAGAAGTCTTTCTATAAGTAGTCAAAGATGATATAGTTGAAGCAAGGATTTTAAAAGCTAGAAAACAGCTCACTCATGATATACTTTCTGATAGTCAAAATCTAGCTTAAATGTGAGTAAAAGACTGTAGCATATTTGTTAAATCCTTTTTCCATTTTTAATAAGAAATTTCTCCACTGACTCAGACACTACTCTTCATTATAAGAATTATCTTGCTAAAAGTATCTGATCTTGTTTAGCAATACACGTATAATAAGCACCTGAAGCAATACACAGCCCAGGAAATCTAGGTGACTGCTTGTCAGGCACACTCTGTTATTTCAGTGTAATAGACGATACATAATTATTTGAGGTAATCTGGGGAATATCTTTGTAATCTGTAGGTGTCATAAGACCATAACCGTCTTTTAGATAATAGGGCTTTACATATAATTAAAGATCAGATGTTTACAAGTGCACTGGATCACAATATCTACCATTACTTTACAAGTAAAGAGTAAATACTTTATAATGGTAAAGAGTCCCTTCCCACATATGAAACTTCTCTAATTAAAACATATGATAACCCTATACAAAAGTTTACAATTCTGATGCTCCAAGCATGTGCTTGTAAAATTTGACAATTAAGTAGCTTAAAATCAAATCAGAGTATTTTTGGTTACAGACATCAGATTTTCAAAATCATGCCATAACTGATGAATAGCATTTTAGGTTGTAACTGCCAGGAAAACTCAGGCAAGCAGAAAGTGATTAATAGTACTGGAATTTATTTATAACAGGTAAATAGCATTACTGTGGTTAGGATCATTAACAGTCATAAATGATCAGGACCTTAATTTGTTTCTCATCTGAAAGATGAATTACCTCTTTCTCCAGAGTTGCTGGACTTCTAGTGTTTCAGAATCACATAATTCATTTAGGTGTCGAAATATAGGTTTACCAACCTCGTCTAAAGACAGACATTTTTAAACCTGATTTCCAAAACTGCACTCGAGATTTTTACTGTTCCACACAGTCACATCTAGAAAAAGGAAAAGGTGTGTACGACGTAATAGGACTTCACTTGCTCATTCCTTCTCCACAAATGTAAAATGTAATCCAGTGTAAATGTTATGAGTTACATATGGCTCTTGTTGTTATTAACTGAAAGGATATTGCCAGAGCATGCTTCCAAATTAGGCCGGTGTTTTCTGGGCAATAGCTTTAGAGAGTAGTCGAAATACTTATGGGGATAAGTTAAGGAGGATCATTCAGAAATATTGCAAGAGCATGACCACTATTGCCATTTTAACATGTCTAGTCAAGGTGGGATTCATCTAATAAAAACAAATTCCTCTGTAGTACAGTGTGCAACTCAGGCAGTGATCTTTTTCTGTTATTTGAATCAAAACTCCTGTTTTCAGCTGATGAAAATCACTAAAAGACAGTCACTGTTTTGACACGGTTTCCCATAGGATCCTACTGGACAAAATGTCCAGCATACAGCTAAACAAAAACATCATACAATGGGTGAGCAATTGGCTGATGGGCAGGGCTCAAAGGGTTGTGGTAAATGGGGCCACATCTGGCTGGTGGATGGTCACTAGTGGGGTCCCTCAAGGCTCCATTTTAGGGCCAGTCCTCTTCAATGTTTTTATAAATGATTTAGATGTAGGACTAGAAGGTGTTCTGAGCAAATTTGCCGACGACACCAAACTTGGAGGAGTTGTGGACTCGGATGAGGGTGGAAAGGCCTTGCAGAGAGATCTGGACAGATCGGAGAGCTGGGCGATCACCGACCACATGAAGTTTAACAAAAGCAAATGCTGGGTCCTGCACCTGGGACAGGGCAACCCTGGCTATACGTACAGACTGGGCAATGAGACGCTGGAGAGCAGCCCTGCAGAGAGGGATCTGGGGGTTGTGGTTGACAGCAAGTTGAATATGAGCCAGCAGTGTGCCCTGGCAGCCAGGAGGGCCAACCGTACCCTGGGGTGCATCAAGCACGGCATTGCTAGTCGGTCGAGGGAAGGGATTGTCCCATTCTACTCTGCGCTGGTGCGGCCTCACCTCAAGTACTGTGTGCAGTTCTGGGCACCACAGTACAAAAAGGACATTAAACTGTTGGAGAGTGTCCAGAGGAGGGCGATGAAGATGGTGAAGGGCCTAGAGGGGAAGACAGATGAGGAGTGGCTGAGGTCACTGGGCCTGTTCAGCCTGGAGAAGAGGAGGCTGAGGGGGGACCTCATCGCAGTCTACAGCTTCCTCGCAAAGGGGAGTGGAGAGGCAGATGACCTATTCTCTGTTACCACCAGTGATAGGACCCGTGGGAACGGTGTGAAGCTGAGGCAGGGGAAGTTTGGGATGGACATCAGGAAGAGGTTCTTCACCGAGAAGGTGGTCGCACACTGGAACAGGCTCCCCAGTGAAGTAGTCAGTGCACCAAGCCAGTCTGAATTTAAGAAGTGATTGGACTGTGCACTTATTCACATGGTCTAAACTTTTGGGCAGACCTGTGCGGTGCCAGGAGTTGGACTTGATGATCCTTATGGGTCCCTTCCAACTCAGGATATTCTATGATTCTATGATTCTATGAAAAGACAGTCACTGTTGAAAGAAGTCTTTCAATTTGCTCCAGCTAGAGGCATGGCTCTAAATCTGGCTGAAACTTCACTTATCTCATTTATAAGAAGAGGCTATGGCTTTTGATATGGCTTAGAATTAACTTTGATGTCAGTAGATGCAAGGCACTACTAGTAATTACCGTTACTAAGATTTGAAGTTCCTTAAATTGCACCATTCATCCATTGATGAAAAAGCATGGGTGCTCCAAAGTCACATAAAGTTTAAAAAAAAGCACTAGAGAATAGAGGAAAGCCCATCTGGTGAAAGCCTAAGCATGGTTTTGCATGCCTGTCCCTTCTCAGTGGAGTGAGGATCTGTGCAGAGAGATTATACCAGAGAAGCAAAGTGAGGGCTGGGACTGGCCTAGAAATCTCCTGAAAGATAGAGGAAGCTTGTGGAGCAATTGCTTATGCTCTGCTACACAGAGCCACCTGTGTCATATCAGGGTGTGCTGCACTGGTGTCTGTGGAAGTGACAGAAGTTAAATCTTTTTGTCTAACAACTTGTGGGTAAAAGAATGGGTGAGAGGAGATTCTGGATGTACTTTAAGGATTAAAAAAAACCTCTTCCCATCCATTACCATCAGCGGTGTCTTGAAAGGACAACAATTTTCTTCTTCTATCCTTTAAAAGAAAGCTTGAAAGGTTATCCAGATTGTGATCCCTGAATAGAAGAGTTTCCTTCACTAGGGAAAAAAGTGTGAACACACATTTTTGGCAGATTAAACAGTTTGTTGGTATAATTTATCAGGCAGTATATTTTTTTGTTTGTTTGTTTGTTTTTTTTTTTACTCCCCCCATGTAAAACTGCAAGAGTTTTAGAGATGCCATAAAACAAATAAAGCCTACGCAATTTTTCCTGAAGGGGTGACTGAAACATTCAGTACAGAATTATAGAAAGTCACAGTAAGAAAGTTTCCTTTAGTTAACTGACTTTGCAGAAATAAAGGTTATGGTTTTATTACAGTACTTGTTTGGAAGGTATAACTGCATTTTCATGTTTTATTGAAGCCCAGTCAGCTCAGATGGCACATCTTTGTTTCAAGAGATCCACTGAGAACACTTCACAGAGGAACAATAACTTTTGGAAAGGTTCTATTGCATTAATAGCTGTGTCACAATTACCATAACAAGCAGCTACATTTTTATGATAGCTGTAATAAATTATGAGCAATGAGGCAGGAAAACTGCCTTTCCTGTTCTAAGAGAGGCAGTTATCATGGCTTGAGATTCTCCAGCAAATGTGTGTAAAGTAAAAGCTAATACCACTTTTTAATGTATTTCCTCATGCTGTGGTTTAACCCAGCAGGCAGCTAAGCACCACACAGCCATTCGCTCACTCCCCTCCACTCAGTAGAATGGGGGAGAGAATCAGGAAAGAAAAAGTAAAATTCATGGTTTCAGATAACCACAGTTTAATAGGACAGAAAAGGAAGGGAAAGTAATTATAATAATTATAACAATGGATTATATGAAACAAGTGTTACACAGTACAATTGCTCAGCACCCACAGACTGATGTCCAGCCAGACTCCAAGAAGCAGCCACCTGACCCTGGCCAGCCCCCCAACTTTTATTGTTCAGCACTACTCCTCCACATGATGTGGGACATCCCTTTGGTCAGTTTGGGCCAGCTGCCCTGGCTGTGTCCCCCTTGTGCAACCCCAGCCTCCTCGCTGGCAGGGCGATATGGGCAGCTGAAATGTTCTTGACTCTGTGTAAGCACTGCTCTGCTGGAACTAAAAGATCAGTGTGTTATCAGCATCACTGTCATCCGAAATCCAGAACCCAGCTCCATACCAGCTACTGGGAAGACAAGGAACACTATCCCAGCTGAAACCAGCACAGCCTCGTGCACCTCCCAGTGTTCTTCTACCATCTCCTCAAAAGCATCCCTGAGCGCGCATTTTACGGAATCCCGCTTCTGACAACAGTGAAGTTCATGCCGTGACCTTCCAAAGGTTTGAGCCCTTCACGGATGCCCCCCGGCCTGCGGGTGTAGAGAGATGGCAAGTGGGAGTTGGTAGGATGCTGCAATACACAAGGACACGGAGGCTTTCTTTGCTGAAAAGTTCTCTTTACTACACATGGCCACAGACCACCACTGGGCAATATTCTGTGATTAAAGGCAAGTGTGGAGAGAGGTATCAGGCTAATTAAGAAAAGCCATCTTGGAAGAGACCGAACCCAGGAGTGGGCCCAGGAGTAGGCCCCAATGAGTGAAGAAGAAAGTGTCACTGCAAAGATGTGAGACTCCCATCAGAGAGTTTGGAGTCAGCCGGGCATCCCCAGCAAAGGTTCAATGGGTTAGGATGTTGTGTAGGCAAGAACAATTTGTGCAGCACAGGAAGTTTTGAGGGAGAGAGGCGCTCCATTTTGGGTCGAAAAGGAGTCCTTTTTCTATCAAGAGAGACAGAAGAGGGCAGAGGACACCACCGCCTTAGAGCAGCCAAAAGCCGCTGCTAATTTCTGTGTTTCACCTGAGACAAGCGATAGACACCGATGCTTCCTAGTCTCTGAGAAGGACACCTTTCCCAGAGCCGTTCCTCCTTCTCAGACAGTCCGTTGCTCTTGTAGTTCCTTGCTTTTGCCCTTGGTGCTGGTGTCTTCAGGAAGTCTCTGGTTCTTAGGTACCCTTAGGCTGCACTTGCAGGAGGCCAGCAGCGCCTTCCAAAGATGCTGCAGGTTGCCAGGCCCGGTTCCCAGCTGGCAGGCATTCTCTTCTGGCAGGCTTTTAGGAGGCTTTTGCTGTCAGCCTTATTCCCAGTCGGGCCAGGTCACCTCTGTGGCTGCTCCCATCCCCAACACTTTCCCATTCCCATGACGACTTCTCATCCCCCAAATGACTTCTCACCCCCAAGTCTCACTTGGGGACCCGCCACCCGCAGCCGCTCCCCATCAGGAGCAGACATCCCCAAACCAATTGGCGGCACGGGCAGCGGGACAGGGCTGCGTTCAGCCCCACCCGCTGACCGATGCAGGAATAAGTGCAGGCAGAGGCTTTGCAGGGTGGAAAAGTTGTAATTTATTCCTGGGGTAATTGTGGCTGCCACCCCCAGCCCGTCCCCAGGTGAGGCGCGGCCGCCTGCTCAGTTGCGGGGCCTGGCCTGCCGGCCCGCGTGGTCGCCAGACCCCGGCTCCTCCTGCTGGACCCGACGTAGCCACTCTATGTCCTCCGGGTTGTCGTACCACAGGGGCAGTGGCAGTCTGTGCCTGTCCTGCCCCAAGCGCCAGGAGCGGCTGCGCACAAGCTCTCGCGCTTCAAAGGGGCTGCGCTCCCTGCGCCTGGGCGAGGCGCTGCGGGAGCGGTAGCCTGAGGGGCTCCTCTGCTGCTGCTGCTGCTGCTGCTGCTGCCGCCGCTCCAGCCGTGCGTCGCGTTGCAATCTTCCGCGGGGTCGTCGGGCCAGGCGCACAACTCCAACGATGGGCCCGCGGCACAGCGGGCAGGTGTTTCTTTCTGCGGCCCAGGCCTGGATGCAATCCAGGCAGAAGGAGTGGCTGCAGGGGTCCACGCAAGCTGTGTTGGACAGCTGGTCCAAGCAGATGGGGCACGTCTCGTCCCCGGGGGCCTCCTCTGGCTGCTCCTGCTGCTGTGGCCGGCTCATGGTGCCTGCCGCCGCTGCGACGTGGAGCTGGTCGTCCTCTGGGGGAGGCTGCCTTTGTGGCAGGCGCTTAGCAGCAGCCTGGGGTCTTCAGCACCTCCCTTGCCTCGCGGGTCGCCGGCAGGACCTCAACGCCTCACGTGCCACCAGCGTGCCACCAGGAGGACTACTGCAGACAGAACCAGGAAGAAAATATTCTAGCAGCAAATAGACATTAGCTTTCTAGGTTCAACCAAGTTGTCTAGAGTACTGTAGCTGTCAACATTCCGTGTATGGATTGCAAACATTGCTATTAGAATGGCAAATATGCTTATGATCGGTTATACTTGGCAAGACTGCGCTTAGGACAGATGAGGTACATAGATGTCTATAGATTTGAGACCCTTACCGAAGGCCCTCGATGGCTCGCGTGCAACAAGAATGGCTTCGCGTGTGCCTCTTGCAACACCTCCGCCTCTCTCTCTCCTTCCAGCCGTGGGACCTCGAGCTCTCGACCACCACCAGCCGGACTGGCCGCAGGCGCGCCGCTCAGGGCACTTATAGCCAGCCACCTTTTGTGAGGTCATAGGGTGACATCAGAAGGGTCTCGGGGTGTCCCTGATGGCAGCACTGACAGAGGTCACCTGACCGTTGTGAGACAATGCTGATGTGAGATGGCTGCTCCACGCTGACAGGAGCCAAGCATGGAGAGCGGTATCAGGCTAATTAAGAAAAGCCATCTCGGAAGAGACCGAACCCAGGAGTGGGCCAAGGAGTGGGCCCTAAGGTATCAAGAATAAAGTGTCACTTCAAATACCTGAGACTCCCGTCAAGTCAGTGCTGCCATCAGGGACACCCCGAGACCCTTCTGATGTCACCCTATGACCTCACAAAAGGTGGCTGGCTATAAGTGCCCTGAGCGGCGCGCCTGCGGCCAGTCCGGCTGGTGGTAGTCGAGAGCTCGAGGTCCCACGGCTGGAAGGAGAGAGAGGCGGAGGTGTTGCAAGAGGCACACACGAAGCCATTCTTGTTGCACGCGAGCCATCGAGGGCCTTCGGTAAGGGTCTCAAATGTATAGACATCTATGTACCTCATCTGTCCTAAGCGCAGTCTTGCCAAGTATAACCGATCATAAGCATATTTGCCATTCTAATAGCAATGTTTGCAATCCATACACGGAATGTTGACAGCTACAGTACTCTAGACAACTTGGTTGAACCTAGAAAGCTAATGTCTATTTGCTGCTAGAATATTTTCTTCCTGGTTCTGTCTGCAGTAGTCCTCCTGGTGGCACGCTGGTGGCACGTGAGGCGTCGAGGTCCTGCCGGCGACCCGCGAGGCAAGGGAGGTGCTGAAGACCCCAGGCTGCTGCTAAGCGCCTGCCACAAAGGCAGCCTCCCCCAGAGGACGACCAGCTCCACGTCGCAGCGGCGGCAGGCACCATGAGCCGGCCACAGCAGCAGGAGCAGCCAGAGGAGGCCCCCGGGGACGAGACGTGCCCCATCTGCTTGGACCAGCTGTCCAACGCAGCTTGCGTGGACCCCTGCAGGCACTCCTTCTGCCTGGATTGCATCCAGGCCTGGGCCGCAGAAAGAAACACCTGCCCGCTGTGCCGCGGGCCCATCGTTGGAGTTGTGCGCCTGGCCCGACGACCCCGCGGAAGATTGCAACGCGACGCGCGGCTGGAGCGGCGGCAGCAGCAGCAGCAGCAGCGGCAGAGGAGCCCCTCAGGCTACCGCTCCCGCAGCGCCTCGCCCAGGCGCAGGGAGCGCAGCCCCTTTGAACCACGACAGCTTGTCCGCAGCCGCTCCTGGCGCTTGGGGCAGGACAGGCACAGACTGCCACTGCCCCTGTGGTACGACAACCCGGAGGACATAGAGTGGCTACGTCGGGTCCAGCAGGAGGAGCCGGGGTCTGGCGACCACGCGGGCCGGCAGGCCAGGCCCCGCAACTGAGCAGGCAGCCGCGCCTCACCTGGGGACGGGCTGGGGGTGGCAGCCACAATTACCCCAGGAATAAATTACCACTTTTCCACCCTGCAAAGCCTCTGCCTGCACTTATTCCTGCATCGGTCAGAAGGGGGGGAGGGGCGGGGGGGGGACGGACTGAACGCAGCCCTCTGCCTGCGCCGCCAATTGATTTGGGGATGTCTGCTCCTGATGGGGAGCGGCTGCGGGTGGCGGGTCCCCGAGTGAGACTTGGGGGTGAGAAGTCATTTGGGGGATGAGAAGTCGTCATGGGAATGGGAAAGTGTTGGGGATGGGAGCAGCCACAAAATTTTATATTGCTCAGTTGTTGTATCGGCCTCGCGTGATAAGAAGATTCAGCTCTGTCCACAAAATCCAGGCTGAAGAAGGAACACGGTGCCCAAAGTAGAACTTAATTAAGTTAGCTGAGCTTATAGAAGATCAAAAGTGCTGAAGCAGTTAAACAATGACTGTGCATGTGCAAAACGGAAAGAAGTGCAAGACGAAAAAAACTATGAGCCTTTATCAGAAAGCCCCCAAAGTGCGACCACCAGAGGTTACTGCGCCTGCGATAGTAGGAGGGGCAATATGATAATTAGGTCTGAGAAACCATTAGCATAAATCCTGCCCTTTCTTGCAAACTGCATGAATACGGATATCACCGTACCATGAATAAAGTACTCCTTGTCTTGCTTAGGTGTACGTGTTGGGTGGAATTATCCCCCACATACCCAGCGCTGTTAATAAAGAATACCTGCTTTCTAATTCTCCCAAAGGAGTCTTGGAAAGTTGCATTGCTTTTTGTGTTCCACCATTGATGAGGACACAACAAGAAACTGAGGAACAACTTATCACCTGGGAAGGTGGAAATTGGCCAGAGACAGTGGGAATGTGACTGAGAAACCTAGGGTTGTTTAGAGAAAATCAGGAGCATCGGCACCTCTTGGCTGTCTCAGGAGGACGATAGAAATGAGCAGCGCCTCATTAGTTACGTGAAGTGGTGGCATCCTACGCCATCTTCTGTGTCAGTGGTGTAAAAGGGGCCTGTGTTTTACCCAGAAGGAAGCTCAGAGAAGGGTTGGGGATGGAAGGGACCTCTGGAGGTCATCTGCTCCAGCCCCCCTGCTGAAGCAGGGCCACGTAGAGCCGTACGGCCGCTGGGCACCGCTGACAAGAGCCTGTGGTAGTTTTACTCGGGTGGGCGGCCAAGCTCCACCACAACCGCTCTCTGACTCCCCCTCCTCAAAGAGGAATGGGGAGAAAATACGATTAAAAGGCCTCAAGGGTTGAGATAAGGACAAGGAGATCGCACAGTAATTATCGTGACAGGCAAAACAGACTGAGCATAGGGAGACAGTAAGATTTATTGCTTATTACTAACGAGCTAGAGTGAGAAACAAAGGAAAGAAACCAAAAGCATCTTCCCCCCCCATCCACCCTCTTCCACCTCCTCCCCCCAAGCGGCGCAAGGGAACGGGGAAATGGGGGTTATGGTCAGTCTACAGCGCTTCTTCTCCACCGCTCCTTCTCGGTCACTCTCGTCCCCTGTGCTGTGGGGTCCCTCCCACGGGATGCAGTCCTTGCTGAACTGATCCGGCGTGGGCTGCCCACAGGCAGCAGCTCTTCAAGAACTGCTCCAGATATGGGTCCATACCACGGGGTCCATCCCTCTGAAGCAAACTGCTCCAACCTGGATCCCCCATGGGCAGCAGCTCCCCCCAGACCCCCTGCTCCTGCGGGGTCTCCTCTCCATGGGCTGCAGGTCTGGCCCGGAATCTGCTCCAGCAGGGGTCCTCCACAGGCCGCAGCCTCCGTCAGTGCAGGTCCACCTGCTCCGCCGTGGTCTCCTCCACGGGCTGCAGCGTGGAACCCTGCTCCACCGTGGCACTCCATGGGCTGCAGGGGGACAGCCTGCTTCACCATGGTCCTCACCACAGGCCGCAGGGGACTTCTGCCCTGGCACCTGGAGCACCTCTCCCCCTCCTTCTTCACTGACCTTGGCGCCTGCAAGGCTGTTCCTCACTCCTCTCACTCTCCCAGCTGCTGTGTGGCGCAGCGTTTTTTTTTCCCTGTCTTAAATCTGCTCTCACAGAGGCGCAAAACAACATCAGTTATTGGCTCAGCTCTGGTCGGCAGTGGGGCCCTTACCAAACATGGGGCAGCTTCTAGATCCTTCTCACAGAAGCCACCCCTATGGCCCCCTGCTACCAAAACCTTGCCACGTAAACCCACTACAGAGCCTGGCTCCGTCTTCTTTGCATCCTCCTTTTGGGGATGCCTAGACATTGCTATGATCCCCCCGAGCCTTCTCTCCTCCAGGATGAATGCACAGTGATGCACAATGCAATTGCTCACTGCCCACCGAGTGATGACGCCCAGACAGACCCCGCGCGGTGGCAGCCACACTCCGGTCAACGTGCTCAGTCCCAGTCTTCGGCACGACCCCATGCGGTATGGGACATGGCTCTGGCCCGTTTGGGCCAGCTGTCCTGGCTGCGTCCCCTCCCAGCTCGTGGTGCACCCGCAGCCTCCTGGCTGGCAGGGCGCTATGGGCAGCTGGAACGTCCTTGACTCTGTGTAAGCAGTGCTCTGCAACAACTGAAAGATTGTTGTTTTACCAGCATAACTCTCATCCTAAATCCAAAACACAGCACCATACCACCTACTAGGAGGACAATTAACTCTATCCCAGTTGAAACCAGGACACCTCAGTACTGAACTACTAAAAAATTCTTAAATGCTTTGTCCTGCTACTGATGAATTTCCAAAACTGATTAGTGTCTTTTCTGAGGGACCTTTAACTTGACTCCCTAAACCTGAGTTTTAAAAACTGTCATGTTCTGAAAATGAGCATACCAAAAGATGTGTCAAACAAGGTGCTCAGAAACAGAGGTGGTTAATTTTTTAAAGTTTAAACCACGTATTTGTGTTAATATTGCGTAACTGCCACGCATACTGAAAGAGCAGTGTGCATTATGCTAGGAGCAAATGCGTTACATTAATCATTCAAGCATTATTAAATTATCAAAACATTAAACCTTTATTGCTGCTATTCTTCTTTCAGAAGATTCTCATGTGAGGTAAAGCAAAGCTGATAGATTTAGCGTAACAACAAAAATGCTTTGAAAATGTTAATAACTAAGAAAATGTTTTTATTTAGCTTATCATTTTTAAGTTGTTACAGAGCATCTTCAATATTGAAGGATTTGAGGCTTTTACCTTGATTCTGCAAGGAATTAAGCTTTGGTTTTACATTGAGGAGGGGCAATAGAAGCTATCATCCAGAGTGAAAATCTTTCCCTTCAGATGGTATTGCCTTTGTTATTAAAACCAGATATTAAAAATTACTTCCCTAGTGCTGAGGTTTGCTCTGTCAGTTTTCATGATACTCAGCTCAAAGTGATACTATATTTTGAGTCTTCTTACACAAAATCCTGTTATCCTTTCTGAAGTTTTCTGCACTGCGGGGTGCATTCTTTTGGATGTATCATTTTGAGGTGTTTTCTTTCAGATAACTTTTCTTACCAAATTTGTGTTTCATAAAGAATCCATTAAACGTTAAGCTTTTACTCACCCTTAAACAATATGCTTATGTGTAAGAAGAGGCAGCTCAATCATTTTTAATCCCATGCACTCTCAATTTTGGTGTCACTATGATTAAACCAGCTGCCTCACTCTCTTCTCTGCTGTGCAGTAGTAATCTGGCAGAATTTGATCACCAAAGCCCCTTACAGACCAGAAGTTTCAAGCACTGAATTCAGTCCACATACTAAATCTATATCAGGGCCTTGAGGAAAACTCCTGAGTTACAGACTTTGTTGGGTTTTGTGCTAGTTCTACACACTCTTACGTTAAATGTATCATAACAATGTAATTGGAAAAAATGGTCGAACATACAGCTTTGTTGTTTAGAGCTCCATGTGATAAAGTTTAACAGAAACATACATACATGCTTTGCATCAGTTTCTAAACACACCATTGCCTCTTCTCTAGCAGAAAAAGAAACAGGTTACTCACAGAACAACACATTGAACACAGCAACATTGACAGATTTCATCTTTAGGGCATGGAAAAGACTTTAGGTTGCTTGAGTCTTGCCCAAGACTGCATAGTCCCTAGAGATCCATCTCCTTCTCCAGACATTCAAATTCTGGTTTCCATTTTCAAAGCTCTGATTTCTTTGCTTGCTTGCCCTTGTGGAATAGTAACAATGTGCTGAAGACAAATTTGACCAAAATGATGTGCCTAGACTTTAGCTAACATTCAAAGCTCTTCCTATCCCTATGGCTATCTTGTCAGTATAGCAGACATCTGGTGAGGAGAAAAGGGTAGAACTAACTATGCATATTACAATTATTTTTATAATAACACTTGCATAGAAACACCAGGAGAGCAAACAGAATTGCTCTCTGCTCCAGATAGATGCAGAGGTCTGTGGAGGTTTGGGATGTGGCTGATAGAGAAAAATAGTATCTGTATGCATAAAGTTAGTCATGTGATTCTGTTGAAGAAGGAAATGAAGATGGGAGTCATGATTCCAGAAAATGGATGGGGACCACTTGAATTCGCCTCCTGTGGATTAACTCCACAGTGAGCAATTTGAATTAGCTGGATTTTCCCCTCCAGCTGTGGAGGTCTAACACCCAGCAACCCTTCCTCCAGCCAGTCAGCTTGCACAGAAAAAAAGAGGATGTTGTTAAAACTAAAAAGGCTGTGGTGACACTTTGGCTCTACTATAGAAAGCAACTTAATTTAGGTTTAAGAATTCTCTGTCTTGTAAGATAATTGCAAATCCATGACAGGTATATTATGGTACAACACGTATGTGAACCCAAATGCCTGTCACAGATTTTCTTGATAGAGATGCCAAGTAATATTTTACATTTACCTGTTCTGTTATCCTTACATGGTTCATGTTTTCACATTCTAAAGAAGACTTGCTTTTCTAACCTTCTCTAATTCATCTTGCCAATGCTTGTGTTAGCTAGTAGCAGCATGATGTCTTGGCCAGTTAACTTCTATTTTGAGAGGGTGGACAAACAGCGTGGAATGTAGTGCCACTGTAGAATATGCTTCAAAGTACACTGCATGATAAAAACTGATGTCAAAAGACCAAGCAGCTTTGTAGGCAGAAATAAGCTAGGTCAGTGAAGGAGCTAAAGCTCAGGAACATAGACTGGGTCTACGAAGGTTAAAAAAAAATAAAATAAAGTGTGATTTTACCATTCTGCCTACCATGATTGAATAGCCAGTCTGAGAACAACAGCAGTGCCATGGAAGTCCTTGTGGAACAAGCACAAGAGTGAAATATTGCTGAGGGACACCAGGAGGTTTCACTAAAACCATGCTGGTACTCTTTTTTCATTAGCAGTCAGGAAAGCACAGGTGCAGTGTGTCTGAAAGGCTCAAAGAAAAAGAATTCTCTATGTTTTATTTTAGGATTTTTTCAGCAAATCTGATCCTTTCCTGGAGATTTTCCGGATGAATGATGATGCAACCCAGCAACTTGTTCACAGGACTGAGGTAAGGAATAGGGTTGGGTTTACTTTCCAAGGACACAGGTGGGTTGTCAGGAGGAGTAGTTTGTGCTTCCAATGTCAAAGAAGTATTGCAAGCACCCATGTTTAAAAACCCTTCTATCTCTGCTTTAATTATTGACTAATGGGTATCGGGTCTTGACTTATGCACACAAGAGTAAGGGAAGATGGTACTGAAGACAAATATTTAAGTTTAATTAAACTGGCAGATACTCTGTTTGCAGGTCAGTACTTATGCATATTTTATTTAGCCCAAACCATGCTACAGACATTTTCCTATTAATGCTATGTTATATCCGCTTGGCTCCTCATAGCTTGCTGTGATAAAAATATTTGTAATCTGGGTGCTTTACATTTGTTTCTTATGCCACAATATTGTTACTGCTTCCATGGCAATGAGTGGCAATGTCTTTAAAAGCAGCATCTAGGTGTACGGTCTGGAGTTATGCTGGGTATTTGGGGTTGTGAGCCTATTTGTTATGTATCCCATAAAGTCTTCTACCAGGGAAGACCATGTGTCCATAAGTTGATACTGCCCATCCCCACTGCCAAGGCCTTCATCTCTTCCATGGCTTCCAGTTCAGAGATGTATCCCACAGCCTTCCTTTTGTGGGTTATGCCCCTACTGCAGCGTGGCAGTGCTGGGGCATTCTTTGTAGTGTGAGCTGGACACAGGCCCATTTCCCCAGTTGTGCTCCTTTCTGGGACTTTCCAGAGCAGGTTTGTTGGAAACTGCAGGTTGCTCCAAAGCAGGTATCCCATGCATGTTTTTCACCAAACCTCCAGCTCAGTTGTTTTCTCCTCTTTATGGTACTACTATTTTTAAAATTGTGGCTCTTGTTAGTAGAAATGTGCAAATATTCAGGCTTCCCTTCATTTCTTTTCATTCTCAGGTTGTGATGAATAACTTAAATCCAGCCTGGAAGACCTTTAAAGTATCTGTAAATTCTCTGTGCAGCGGAGACCAGGATCGCAGGCTAAAGGTCAGAAGCAGTTCCTACTTTCTGAATAGTTTTTACTCATAGAAAACAACTTTCTCTCCCATTTTCTGTTGAAGATTCCTACTCTGTTCTGCACTCTTCTTTGACAGACAAGATGATCACACAGCTGTTTTATGATTACCACAATCAAATTAAAGATGCAGAGAAGTAGTAATCCACTGTAATCAGTAGATTATTCTCCATGTTTCCTACATTAACCTGGAAAAATAATGGGGCTGTTTTTGCCAGCCAGTTGAATAATTTGAACCCAGCACCACTCAACTGGTGTAAGTATACTCAAGAGAAGTGGTAACCCTGCAACCGTTTTAGCTACTTCCTCACTTTTATGGCTGGAGACCTTCTGTAAGAAAAAATGAATAATGAGCTCTGTTAACATATATGAAAAATGGGGTGGCCACAAAAAGACCCATGCTATAGTAATGACAGTGTAACTATTCAGCAGAAAGACTGATGCTTGGGCTCTAGGAGCTCTGTGCAGAGAAATTCATCTCCCTGTGGCTAATTTAGGTTAAATCATGGCTAAATCAGATTCTTCCATTCTTCTAATCAGGTTTAAGGTTAAGACTAAATTAAAGTTTAAAAAGGAGCACTGTCTGCAGTGTCTATTCAGCCTCTCAGAGCTGGTGGGAGGACATTGGACCCCAAAATGTCTCTTTCTTTTCTTATCATACCAGGGTGTGTAGTAGTTCCTTCTCTCTGCATACCTGTCTTCTCACATCATTATAGTTGTATAACCCTGCAGAAATTATACTTTTATTTTTCACTCATTACATACTGTAGGATGTGCTGTGCAGATAGAAGAAATAAAATGCTTGGTCTCCATGTTATAATGCATGCCACACATGGGTGGAAAAGATAAAAAGGAGTCCTGTGAATTCTTGAATTTATATTGGTCATGCCGATTGTGCTTTATGACTTCACAAAATCAGCACTGTGTTTATGGAACAACAGTGATACCAACACTGTGTTTGTATATATACATTTGTATGACACTGGGGATGCACAAGGAAGACACAGATCTGAATGGTATCCGTATGTATTTTTTTTGTCCCTTGTGGCAGTGGTGAGCAGACAACATGAGACCAAAGGCAAAAGAAGCACCAAAAGAGTGAGGAAGTTTGAGGAAAGAATGAGAGATGGAGCAAGGAGAAGTGAAGGATGGAGTAGATGGAGAGCAAGATGCTTAGGAGGCCAGACCAAGGTGTTTGTGGGAGGTTCATCTGAGATGTTGGAAGGAATCTCAGTATCTCAGGTGGTACAGGGAAGCAGTTGCAGAAGATCTTTCCATCTGTCTCTTAGTTGGTAAATGGTCAAACCAGTTGTGTTTGGCATGTCCACTGAGATTGGAACAGAGTTGTAGCAGATGAAATAGAGAATGAGATCTGGGGAAAGAATGGCCTCCATTTTAAACTGCCAGCAAAATTAACAGTATTGACTAAAGAGGATTTCTAATGCAAATGAAGGAATGTGTAGGACTTATTTATGGTAGCATGTGTAGAATGAAAGTAATGTGAAGTGTCAGGATAATGACTTTGATATCTCGGGAGGTTGCAATTTTATAAATTTCTGGAGTAGATTAAATATCTATGAGTTATTGCCTGAAACATAAAAGACAAGCAAATTACTCTGTGTTGTGTAAAGCAATATCATTCCCCAGGACAGGGGAGAAAAAAAAAAAAAGCGCAGCTATCCTCCAGATCTCGTAACATGATTGATTCAAAGGACAGTCAAGGACAATGGGCCCTGCCTTGTCTGGTGCCTTTAATGGCACCTCTGATGACCAGGCTGCTACCTCCTGACAAAAGGGAAGCACTGGAGAAAGCACAGAGGGTGCTTGTTTGGACGTTGAGTTCACATCACAGCTCCAGCAGGGCTGGGAGCTGAGATTTTGCTTTTGAATGGAGTGAGCAATGAAGGGCTTGGAAAGGGAGGCTGGGCAGTTCTTTGATCTACTAGAGAAAGGCAAGCCGCTGGTGGAAGTAGCTTATGTATAAAGTAACTTAAAATGAAATGGGTAACATCCTTTAGTAATGCGATCATAAAGGTTTGGAACAAGAAATGGATCATATTTCTGTTGTTCAAATGAGATTGTGTGTATGTGGCCTTTAAATCACTTAGATGAGAAATTCTAGGGAGAGATGCAAATGAAATGTGATACCTAGAAATGTCAAGGCACTAGTAAGTTCATAAGGGTAGAGGGGTTTTTTTCTAGAGGGAGAAATATGCTTTAATCTTTTCAAGATTGAGGTGAGAAGGTGTGAGAAAGGATGAGATTTCAGCTTGGGTGGAAGAAGATGGGTCTGGAAATAAAGGGGGAGATCTCTGAGCTATGAGTAGAGAGACAATAGTTGAATTTATTTGCGGATGATACTGCCAAAATGTAGAGTTAAGAGGGAGAAGTGAAAGGAAACAAGAATAGTCCTTTGGGACCACCTGTAGAGAAGGAGAAAGTGGAAGGTGAAGGAATGGGTGAAGAAGAGAACTAAATCAAGATAGATCTTACAAACCTATTGACAATTTTCAAAGTAGTCTGATTCTTCACAATGTTTTCTTTTCCTTTTTTTTTTTTTTGAGAGAGAGAGAGTATACGTTTTCATCAGTGTATGCAAATATTTGCAGGCCCTGATTTAGATGGCTGAATATTTGCCTAAGGCTGCAGTTCAGATATTCACAGGAAAGCTAAAAGTAGTAGGATTTGCACTAGATTCTTTTATGCAAAAATATTTTAAAATTAATTGTGGCTGTAAAATAAGAATCAAGCTTGAAGCTTCTTTCCAATTCAGGCCCCTTATACCTTGTGGTGGGTGTAAGATAAGGCTGCTATGGTAAAGCAGCCTCCAGAATCACTTGTGTTTGACAGATAGCATATAGCACTTGTCAGCTGACAATTCTGTTTTCTTTCTATGCAGACCATAACTTAGGAATTTGATGATAGCAAAGACAAAAGAGTGGAAATTAGAAGAACCAGAGAGGTGAAGTGTCTCTGATGGGTTTAGTGCTGTATGACTGTACTTTGATTTACATTGACTAAGCATTCCAGTCTTCACACTACCGTATTTTTGAAGCATTGACTTCAGATGCTTTGTTTCACTCCATAAAGTATATAGCAATATGTTACTGTTAAATGTTGGAAGGATTCCCTGTGCCATATTTAACACGGGGAGTTTTTTGTGTATTCCAGCTACTATGCTGAGCTTCTCACAAGGATTGCCTGCTCACTGTGAACAGCAGTTGCTACAGAGATGACTGGTTATGAACCCATACCCGCTGTTTCTTTTTGACATACTCTGGAAGGCATAATTTAAGTTAAGGTTTTAGGAGGCAACAGGAGTGTTTGAAGGGAAATGTCAGATTGTGAAATTTTGCAAATGGAAGGAGACTTCTCAACAATAGCAGACACATTACGCTGCCCACTGCCCTTGACACATCAGTGCGCAACATGCATGCCTCTGTAGGCTGTTTGGAGATCTGAAGTCTTGGCATTTCATCTCTGCCACTGAAATCGCATGGGTACTGAGCTTAGTGGTTTGATTTATGTTATAAAGTGTGGGGATTAACAAAAATACACTGAAACAACTCAGCTTAATTTACTTTGCCCTTTTTAAGTCTTGCACCCCAAGCAACGTTTACACTGTCTGGGCATTTGAAACTCTTCCCTGTTGAAAATGTCTGTTTAAAAAGATAAGATGTGCAAGGTCACTAAAATCAAAGCAACCAATAATTAGGATCTCCCTCAAAAGTCTTTCACTAGCATCCTCTACAAAGTCTGTTAATTAGAATTCCTTACGGGCTTTAAAAAAAAAAACAAAAAAAAAAAAAACTAGTTTTGCTTTATTTAGCTGTTGGACAGAGAGCAGTTATTTTTTATTCCTCTCAGGATGCCTTCTAAAACTTTATTGCAATTATTGCTGCTCTAGGTTTTATTATGAAAAAGATATATTAGATTTATGAACCTACTGAGCTTCCCAGACATTGAAACCACCTGAGAAGTCTAGTCACACTTCAGTGCTGGTCATAACTTCTTTTAATGCTAACAATGCAGGCAATTTGTGTATGAGCTAAAGTTAAAAGAAAATATCTCTTTGATCCAAAAGTGGTACATTGCCTTTCTAATATCTAAAGAGATTTAGTTCACATTGATGATTACTGACAAATCCAAATGAGGGTTATAATCCCTCTGAGACCATTTTTTTTTATCCTATTCTGCTATGCTGAAGGTCCTCTAAATTATGGAAGTTTGGCATTCAATTTTTGGTTCTGTGTGAGAAGTATGTTGCCATCAAAGTTTTATTTGAAATTCAGGCTTGCTTTGTGAGTGTCTTCTGATAGGGCTATTCTACTGTCCATCAGTTCTAGTAGTTGTAGGTTCCCCGTGTTCTAGTGGAGTCCTCGTAACATACACTGAAAAATAATATTTTTTGTGTAGGTATTACACATTGTAATACTTAAAGAATAAACACCTAATAAGGTGCTGTAGAGGCACAGACCACGCAATGCACATGGCATAGAGTAAGAAATTCTTCTGCTGAGGTTGTACAGAGGACCTCAATGAAAGACATTCTGCTCATAAGGATAAAAAGGAGGAGAAGAGGCCAAAAAAAAAGGAAGAAAATGGTTGCTACAGTAAAAAAGAAACTACAAGGAAAGGGAAACGTGCCATATTTATGTAGAAAATCGTCTCCATCTTCTACCCAAATAGGGAAAATTTTCAAAAGAAGAATGTCCATTGGATGTTTTTCTACCTTTCAAAATCTGTATGTTGCGTCTTCATCAGTGTTGTCAGTTTGTTTATTGTTTCATCACTCCCTCGCATAGGCAACATTTTTTTTTGGTGGATCACTGTTAACAAGGTCTTCTTGAGAAGTCTGTGCTTTGCTGAAGTCAATAATCCACACAGTGTCTCTTCTTTGTTGATACTGTTATACAATGTGCTCCTTGCTTACAATATTAATAGAATTTCCACAGCCTGCAAAAAAGATTTTGATGTCATGCTGGATGCAAATAGGCAAACACTTTATTTTAATTTCAATCTCTTCCCTGGAGTCTGTTACAGCATGTTGGGTGTGCGGAAGGTTGGGTCTTTTTCAAATAATTCTAACCAAGTTTCTTTCTGATGCCTTTAAAGCGTTGAATCTTTCATGCAAAATGGTGGATCATTAGAGAAAAAAGTTTATTAAAGGTCTGTAAGTGTATTGATTACTCCATTCTGAGTTAAGGAAAAGCAAATAGCAGTGGTTATTTTGATATTCTCTGAGTTATTGCTGCAGTGTTCTCTAAATCAATAAGCTTTGAGTGACCTTTAATGCTTGACTACAGCTCTGCTTATACAGGTATATTATAAACTGTAATCCTTCAGTAAGCTCTCAGTATCTCTGAAAGCCAGTGGTGAAGGTAACTGAGCAGAACCTGTGAAGAAGGCCAAGTAAAGCTTAAGAGACAAGCAATAAGTAATATGTTCAAACAAATCCATTAGTGCTTTTATTCTTCCACAATTTAGCTGTCACACAGTGTTTGATGCACTAATGTAGAAAGATATGGTTTATGGTCAACAGCAATGATTTGTGCAGGATTTTAGAAAGCATGTGGCACAAAGGACAATTCAAACAGTATCAAATGTAATTAGAAAAGCGTGAACTGAAGGATTTCACACTGCTCCATAACAGAACACTCATTTGTTGTTGCAGTTTTCTTTTCGCTTTTAATTCCATATAGAAAGCAACTGGCGTTAAGAACCAATTACAGTGCAGGCTAGACTTGCAGGTTTATTTACTTGATTGGGTGATTTCAGTCATACCTGATTAACTACATAGTACTACATTTTCCTCTTCAATTTACTCACAAAATTAATGTCGTTGGAGCCAATCATTCCCTCTATGCTTACCTTGGTGTCACTGAAGAGGTATTTGCATACGTAGTCTTTCTTGTGGAAAGTCTTTAACAACAAGAAAGAGGGATTCAATCTTTACTTGTCTTTAATATGAATCTAAAGATGTCTTGAAATGACTTTTTCAGTAAATCGGTAATTTTTCATCAGGTCAGGGCGTTTTCCTGGAATCTTTAGAATAATTGCCTCACTCTTGGAGGTTGAAGATCTTTCTTTAGTAACCTGAATAACATTTATTAGTCATTATAAGGATGTTATCTTTTTGTGAATTTCCAGAGAAGTTCTTATAAAACTGCAGAGCTGATAATTTTAGATAATAAATGTTCTTTCTTGGTGGTCAAAACAAGCACAAAAAAATTTAGGTTTAAGTATTGGGATGTCTAATACAAGCTCATTTAAAGTAACAGGCATCTAGTAGAAGTGAATAGAAATATTTGTATGTACTGCTTAACCAGAGTAAGAGTTCTAAAACAGTCTTCTGAGAGGATGATCCATTATTTTGAGGATTATTACAAAATGAAAATAAATGACACACTGTAAAAGCTGATCTCTATGAGACCGCCTTGCATAAAAGCCATCAGCTGTACTTTTCTAGTAAATAATGTATTAGAATACTACAGTTCTTAAATGTTTCTCTTGCTTTCTTTCATATTCACCCTGATTCTCTCTATGTGCCCATGGTTGCAGGACCACTACAATGATTATTAAAAACTCAAGTGGCCTACTTCACAAGATGTACAGTGATTGTTGGAAATTTGCTACGACTGCTCACCCTGTTTTGTCAGTTTGGGTTGATCTATAATTTAGCAATCAGTTTATAATATGAGTGCCTTCTGAATTCATTAATCACAGCAGTGTGTTTGGCACCCTGATATATCTGAGCACGTTGAGGACTGATCTAATCAATCTCCATAAACTCTGTGCAGGTGGGGTGCAAGATTTAAGATCATCCTTAAAACAAAACTGATTAAGACCTGGTGTCTGTGATCTCAGCTCACAGATTCCCTTTTCCCTCTCCTCTTTTCTTGGCTGTACTCATGATAAATCCATTGAAGATACTGGGGAAGAAAATACCGGATTGCAGTGAAGATTGAGGATACATAAGTGGATTCAAGAAATGAGCTTGATCCATTTTTTGTTGGAGTCAGGGAAACTCATTCTGTGGACTTTGATAGGCACTAGTTTGTTCTCCATTTTGTAACTGCTGGATATATAGCAAATTAATTGTTAGATTAATTAATCTAGATTTGGGTTAATTGATGTTTGTGAATTTCTTTGAAGATAAAATAGCTATCTAACTGGCAAGTGTTTTCACAACAATTAGGGGTGCAAGTGGATTGCACAAGGGAGTGAGCATCTGATATGCAGTGGTATAAAAAAGAGTTGATATTCAGATCTCCAGGGTTTGGGCTGCTGATAAAAATGGTGGTAAACTGCTGAGAAGCTGGTATATATGAATCAAATTGGCAGGGGAGCAAGAGACAGAAGACTTGTGCTCTTCCCTGGGTTACTCTTGATAGACCTAATTTCCTCATTGACCCTGCAAGAGGAGATTTTTCCTTTCTCCCCCAAGGCCCCCAGTACCACAAGCCCTGAGGCAAAAATGAAGAAACTTCACCTTAACATTTCAAAGAGCATTCAGTGTGTGAAACAAGGGTGAAGAGAGGACAAACAACAAGAAACAATGTTGTGTATGAGTTTGTTCCTCCAGTCTGAGGAATCCAAGGACTGTTTTCTTTCTTTATCTTTTGCAAATAAGAGAGGATTTCTTCCACTTAATTTGTACACTGTGTTTATTGTGATACATCTTCCCATTGCTTACTGCCTCCACAATTCCATCCGAAGATACATAAATACAACCTTCCTAAGCTTTGCTATGAAAGTCACCAATATGAGAAATGTTCTGAAGGGATCTCTCTCCCTTGTCTCTGGAGCTGTCTTTGAAAGTGAGCATTAATCCCCTGGAATGAAACAGAGGCTCCCATACGTGCTGCTGACTATAATCCCAATCAGAAGCGTCTGCTTCCTTCACAGGGCAATAGCTGAAGAAGTACTAAACCCCATCCTTGGGACAATTTCATATGAGATAAAGCAAACCACTGGTGATGAGGATCAGTTCCATGTTGGAGGGTGGGCACAGGAGATACTGTTGAATTAAATGACCTCTGCATTCTTCCTGATTTTCAAATCACTGTGTTGATAAGGCACTGAACACTGTACAGACACCGGTGTAAGCTGCAGAGCTGGTTACTGCAGACATTTAGGAACAAGTGCTACCATTGTGAATTAAAAGAATAAAATGAAGCTTTTCTTTCACAAAAACAGAGCAGGATTAAGGCTTAGCTGTAACCCTGTAAAGCAGCTGAATGCTATAGTTAGAGAATTTTAAAGTGTTGAAGTTGTTAAAGAAAATCCGTCAGTCTCACACTTTTGTGTCTACAGGACATTTTAATGTGTGACCTAAAATATCTTATGATATTAAAAATGGGAGAAAATGAAAGTGTAACCAATTTTTCATATCCTTTTTTTTTTCATTTCTTTCAGTTCAGCCAGGAAAAAATAGTGAAAGTAATTTTCAGACAATCTCATTTCAGACTCTCATAAAGAAGCAAAGCATCACAATGGCTGCTGACACATAACCAACTTATAAACCCTTGGTTTCTTTTCAGATATCTTTTTTACTGTGTAAATTGAAAATTGCACACTTATAGAAATTCTCTTGTTGTTAAATCATGTAATGTATTTCTTGCTATGAATGATATATTTTGCTACTTAAATACAAAGCTTACCTTAAAATTCTAGTCATTAATCATATTTTTATAGTTTATATACTGGCATACTGACACACAAAAAAGGTTGCACACTGCAGATAATAAAATATGTATATTTAAAATGAGGGTATTCTCAGGGAACATGACAGAGTCAAATTCAGGACAAAATGATACATTTGCTTAAAAGAAATTACAGCAAGTGTCTTCAGGGACCTAATTATAAACTAATGTTTGTGATACTCTGGGCAGCACTAGGGCAGAAGTAGCTATTAAGTGTGTCTAAATTTTAATATTTTAGAAGATGTCTCAGTATCTAGGGGTCACTTGAAAAGTGTGAATTTTATGTCACACTGGAATTAGATATTTAACCTTTCTATATACAGTGATCTCACCTACCATATATTCTGTTAAAATAAATTAGAGATCTGTTTTTTCCCTTTGCCAAAAATATGTTTCTTCCCAGGTAAATGACTATGCACAATTTGTAAAGTGTAGACAGATGTATATAATGTGTATAAACCTTATGTAACACACAGAGCTTGGCTGTGTAATAATCTATATACTCTATGAAATCTTAAATAAACATGTCCATTTTTTACATTAGAGCTCAAAACAATTTTTTAAATGCTCAATAACTATGCTCTGTATGATTCCCCAGAAGAAGCATTTAGCTGAACACAGTCCTCCTTGTGGTAGTACTGGAAGAAACGGAGACTTCGTATCAAAGCTTCATGTCCTGAACATGACAGACATTGGGTCTGCTTTTCCTGTGATTAACAAAGGGATGGCATTTCATATCACAAACATACTAATCCTTCCTCTCCTAGAAAAGTACATGGATAGTCTGTACATCCTTAAGAGTATGCAGGTAATGTTAGAAATTATTTTGCGATATCACCAGTATTACAAACTCTTGAGTCTTCTAGTCTGATCTCTGAACAGGTCATGAAAAAAAAAATTACGGGTGGCCTGTCCCTTACACTCTAAATGTCCTTGTTCTGAACGCACAAGATATCAACAGCAACAGCATCAGCAGCTGATCTCCCAGAGAGCTCTTTAGACATCAAGTGCCTAAGGTTTGTTCAGATCTACTAATCACCTATTACACAGTCAGTCATCAAGTTATTAGCTTAGAGTTCCTACTGAGTGTCCTTATTTATTTCTGAGAAATTCCAGGATTTTCTGATGACAAATTCTTTTCCATAATAGAAAATCTCATGGGATGCCAACAAGAACTATTCAGTTTTACACACTTCTACATGCTTTTGCCAATACTTAAGTGTTTCGGCAGTAGTGAATAAGTAATGGACAAAGAGGGGGCTTTGTGATACCTTTTAAACAGTGACAACAACTGCAGGACTAGTTCATAGAATCAAATTCTCTCATTTGTCCCCATCTCTTTAATAACACAACATTTTACAGAGCAGCATCTCAGAGATATGAAGATTGAGTATTATTTAGAGTTTTAATGGAAGTATATGTGGGACCTTGAATCACATCAGATGTCCCAGATAACTACAGGAACCAAGAGACCAGGCCATTGAATTGGGCACCAAAAGAGGATGAATGCTAGCTCCACTTATACATTTGTGCAGAATGCAGTTAAATGTATATTAAATGACATAGTTTCTGTTGACAGTTTCTTCTGGATAAGAAATTAAAAATGGGAAGAAATAGAGGAAGTTATCAGAAAGGTTCCTGGTTCTTTCTGTTGAGACTACATATTCAAATAGTCATAAATGACCTGGGGAAAAGGAAAAAATAATAGGGTAACAAATTTTGTAGATGAGAGAATTATCTGGGATTGTTTTGACTTCAAAATGTTACAAAAGGATCTTAGCAACAATGATTGCCACTAAGATACAAAGAAAGTCAACAAAATGATCAGAAGTATAGGAAGGCTTACTTCTACAAAGAGGCTAAATTCAGAAATACAATCTTGTAGAGATAGCTGTGAAGTCATGAATGATTTGGGGAAAATGATTTGCTTGTTTTTCCTCAGAATATGTGAACTCGATAAGCACCAAGAACAGGCAAAATGCTTAGAGCAAAAATAAATAAATTTTTTCTATACAATACAGTTAAATCATGGGACACATTATCAAAGGATGTTGGGTGGCCAAAAACTGTAAATGTGTGAAAAAGGAAACTATTAAAATAATTATTTCTTTGGGTGGCTATTAACACTATATATCGGATGCTCTCTTGAGCTTTAGGAATGTAAAGTTGGTGACTGCCAGCATCTGAGAGAATATGGTGAAATAGAGATGAATATATCTTTCCCTTGTCTTATATAGTCTTTTTCGAAATATTCACTAGCATCTGACAGAAAGAGGATCCTGATGACATGTAGTTTTAATATTTTCTTATGGTGAATGTTGTTGCACCACTAGGCTTCTGACTTTCAAGGTGAAATGTAAGTGTTGATTTTAATCTGAAAGAGTGACTAATGTTTAATCATTTGAGAAATTGTGTATATTCATAGCAGTGGTATGTCATGGTGCATAGTTTCTTCACCTCCAGTACAACTTTGTGAAAAAGTAAAAGGCAAATGAATAATTTAGAGCATAAGTGTGTCCAGTTTGCTGTGTATAAACATACAGATAAGCCAGGCTATTCCTTTACAACTCTTTGGCACCTGCGGGACAGCATAGGGAATTCTGCTGGATACCTTCAAATACTTGTCCTGATCGTGATTATACATGCACAGCCCTCTCCTGCATTTCTTTCTTGTCTACATTAGTTTACAAATTTTTCAGAAAAATACTACCCTTCAACAGAATCCCTGTTCGTTATCGGCTATTTCTGTTTTTTAATGTATCCATTTCTAGTTGCAAGCAAAAATTTTGAAAATCTGATGATTAGGTGTCTGGAAAGGCTTATTTTTACAGGCTAATTAAAAAAGTAGGCTACTGACATTAAGCAATCACATTTCTACTCTTAGACAGAAAAGAGTGTTTCAGTCTCTGCTCTTCAAAATAGTGAAAGGAGTACTTTGTTTGAATTGTGCCAAAAATGATTCTTCAACTCATGACCAGGTTAAAATGTGGGAGTAAAAAATTTGCCTATTGTCAGATTTCAAGGGCATTTTCTCTATAATAAATACTACAAACAACCATTTGAGAATAAAAGGGATCATGGGGAAAAAAAAAAAAGTTTTGCTGCAGACTGATGGTAAACATTGTTAGTAAATGAGTTGTGTAGTGCTGAAAGCTAAATATTTCGTGATACTGATGCTAAGGAAGAAAAGTAGCAGGACACATCCAGATTACCTGGGAAAGGTTCCTGTGGGGAAGGTGTCTATTTCCTCAATAAGAGTGTGTTCCCCAACCTCTCTGAGCTGTCTGGAAAAGTCAGCATCCAGCCATGGGGGAATTCACCTTGTAGTTGTCCTGGGCACAGTGGGAAAACCTGTACACCTTCCTACTTCATTTTAAGTATGGGATCCCTCTGCTACAGTTCAGTCCCGCTTCCATCCCTTCCTCGTCTCCTGGGAATCATGGATAGCCATAGCATGGTAACTCTGCTTTGACACTTGGCTGGGGTTGGCTGCAATGAGTGAAGCAGAAGCATGGCCTGGCTCCAGCCATTCCCTATTCCAGTATGGAGAGTTCATGCACGTCATGAGAATTCCATTCACCAGCTCTGGAAAACAGAGGTAAAACAGAATGGTTGGCCAGAGCGGGTCAGCAGGAAGTGCCACGTGTGGTTGGGATTGACACTATGATAGTGTCAGTCCCCAGGGATACTATGGACATTTGAAACTGTGATTTTGTTGCAATGCAACTTTATTTCCTGGCCCTGAAACCTAGTCTTGTGTGAGATAGTGGCGGTCCTCATCAGAATGCAGTGCGTGCTTCTCCACGCAGACTTATGAATATGGAACACTTGCACAAAATAATTAAAAATCACTAACTCATACTGTTAATCATCTCATGCACATTTTAAAATTTAGAAATGTGATTTTAGTAGCCTAAATTTGTTTGTTCACAGCACTTGAACCTTTAATCTCCTTAAGTGCTTTAAATCCTCAACACTACATGTAGCTCAAAGGTGACCTGCAAAAGTAAAATACAGAATCCTGGTAATGTAATGTTTATTGAATGCTCTCCTAGGCTGACTTGCTCCCCTTTTCCTGGCTGTTTAGAGCTTTAAGCATGTACTTGTAAAGCTGTTGACATTTGAGGGTTTTTTTTGTTTTGTTTTGTTTTTTCCTTCGATCTTTAATGATACGGGAATAAGGGCCTGATGTACCTTTCAGCCAATATATGTCTCCTTGTGCTGATTTCTTTGGCTGTTAATTTCCTGCCTCTGTATGGAAAGCAGCCCATCATTCTGATCTCAACTGTGTAACTGTCATTGTTGTGGAAACAGGGACAGGCTTGCCACCAACTAAGTACAAGATCAAGATCAATTGTAGGACAGATTTTCAGATGTGCTTCAGAATTGAAAGGTGAAGTTTGAGGAAGTAAGCCAAAGGAAGATACTCCTTTCTTAGTCAGGTATAGGCAAGCACTCCTTTTAAGACAAATGGTTGAGGTTTTCTGTATAACAAAGTATTTTCTCTGCAGGATATTACTTTTAAGCACTCTACATCTTGAAAGGCATGCAGAGGTTTGCCTGTGGTCAATATTTTTTTATTGTTGTTGTTTTAATATTTGTCTTTCAAGGAGTACAGCATTAGCAGAAGCTGGTACTGGAATCAGTTCTGCTTGTGATGTTTTGGATGTAGGATGTGTTTCGCCTAGTTGCAGATGCAGAGGTAGTGAACCCTCACAACCCCAAAAGCTTCAGATTCCTGTGAATTCTGCAAAAGAGTCGTATTTTTAGTTTAGTACAGAAAGCTTCCCTTACTTAATTGTTTGTCAGGACTGAGTGAAAAGAAAAGATGTACATATAGTAAGCACTATTCCATTAATGGTTGCAAAAATAAATAAATAAAACAATTAATGCTACTCACAGAATATCTGTTGCCACAATATCTCAGCATTGTGCAAGTTTTACTTGTTGGAATCATCCAGGTTTATTAATCATTTTTTTTCAGAAATATTGTCCTGTATGTTCTAGGAGAGTTTGCGCAAAACCCAGTGATGGAGGATCTCCTTGTGACTTTTACACATTTGCTTCTTTCTGATGTTCTGTAGAGAGAAAAATATTCTGTGCAAGACAAATATCTGCTCGTTCCATCTTATGGTTAACATATGTCTCCCAAAAGCAACATGAATACACAGAACAAAACAAAGTTTGTCTGAATTTTTGTCTGAATTTTCATCTCAGAGTTATTCACCAAAACCGTCTGCTTGGTTCAGCTGAAAGAATTTGAATATATGACAGTTGTGCCAGATTGTTTCATCAAAAAAATCTCCTTAACAGAAAAAATGCAAAGTTTTGCTACTCCAGACAGCATTTCATAGATAGTTACTTGATACTTTTCTTCATTTTCTCCTTTGAATTTTACAGCTGGTAAATGAAAACCGGTTACTTTCTGTGTTTTTTGGTTTCTTGATTGTTGTTTTTTTTTGTTTTGTTTTGCTTTCTAATTGGTTTGGATCAAACTGGAAAAATTTGTGCACTGAGTTTTGCAACCTCCAGTAAGGGTTGTGCTTCGCATAATTCTGTTGCTGTGCAGGGAGACGGGATAGCAGTGAGCTCAGGCTGATGTTCCCGTGGGACAGGCTCTGTAGTCAGCATCTTTATTGGTGCGGTACTTGATGTCCCCTCTCATTTTGTAGAAAAGTATATTTGGGAGGAATGCATTTCATATAGACAAGATCTGCACTTCTGAGCTGCCTTTCATGAAAGGGGACCACCGATAAGTCATTTTAATTTCCTACCTGGTATATTTTTTTAGATGAAATGTCTCAACTATATTCTGGGAATCTTAAAATACCCTGTAAATCTGGAGTAGTACTTAAGAAGTGACAAGTACTTAAGTCACAGTGCCATTGGCTTTGTGATAAAAATGCTGTTTTCATCTACAAGAGACTATGTTACTAAAATGCATGTGAAAGCACTGCAAGGAGCAACTGCATGTTCCCTTTACTGTTGTTTCTTACAGTGGAGAAACATAACCATATATGAGCATGAATTTGATTCAATGAACATGAAGAGACTGCTATTTTGAAATTAATTGTGCTTGGCGTTTATAAAAACAGCTTAACACATGGCTTCTTTTATACTCCAGTTTGATTTCCTAAAGGTTGAACAAGCTGCCTAAAGCTTCTCTTCCTTGAGAATCTATTTTTCATGTGGCATCTCTATGCTAGTAATAATTCTTTAGTGCCTTTTCCTGTTCCAGACTTCAGTGATTTCATATTTTAAAATGACGTAGCAGTAGCTGCAAAAAGGCCTATCAGCATGTTTTCTCTCCTTCCCCTCTACCCTAGGTAGAAAATTTGCTCTGAAATAAAATGGTCGCCAACTTTCTACTTCTTCTGTTTTTTCTCCAGTGCATCTCCTGCGCATTACAATTAAGAAAAGTTGTTCTCGTTGTTGGGCCATGCTATCCTTAAGCACCTCAGAGAAGGGCATTTGTTTCAGAACTCAGGAGTGTTTCTGACAAAGTTCATTTCTGTCATTTATTTACTTATTTATTTATGACAGAAAAATGTGCAATGTCCTGTTACCCTGAATACAACAGTTAAGCAACAGTCAGTTTCTTTTTTCATACTTCGCACCTGCTATGTCTATCATGGATACTTAACTATATCCACTTAAGTGAAGCTGGACAATCACTTAACCAAGCAGGATGATATATTGTGATATTCAGGAATGGTACCTTGAATATTTTCAAACCATTCCTATTCCATTTTTGACATCATGGTTAGCTAACATAATACCAGCATTTCTAAAGTGGTTTTTTTTTCCACAGATGTTATTAATGTTACATTTACTTCCAAAGCCGCCACAGAAGTGCTTAAATATTTAATTATATCCACAATATTAATAGCATAAATAAGATATACCAGTGAAGTGACTTAAACCATGAAAAGGCTTTCTGAGCCGGGATTAGATAGCAGGTGTTCTTTGGGCCTGGGTCTGTGCTGAGGCATAGGGTAATAGTCCTCACTAAGTTTCAGGAGTCATCTCTTAGAAAAAAAATGGAGTATTTACTGGTCTTCTGCTAGTATTTTAGATCTAGATACCTTTAGATGATTACAGAATTATGGTATAATTTTGTCTGGAAGGGACCTTAACATTTTGAATTCAAATGATGTTGTTAACAGTATATCTCTTAGATGAATATGTAAAACTAGAGAACAAATATGAAGTATGTTTTTATATCCTAGCCCTTTCCCTAAACTGGCGGTAAACTGAAACCACACGACTTCAGCCCAATTCAAGTAATTTTAACTGAAATACATTGGAGATTTTTGGCTAGGATTTTTGAAAAAGACAAATACGTTTGTGCATCCAAAAAATTTGTTTGAGATCACATAGTGAATCAGTGCTAGAACAAGGGAGTGCAGCCACTTGCTCTTGACACTCAACAGCAGAGCTGTAAGGTGGCTGTCAAGTATAAACAGATGTTTTCTAGAGGTGGTCGTTCACTGGAAGAGTTTGGTTTAACTGCATCTGAAACTCATGGTAATACACCTACTTTGACAGAAGTTTTCCTTGAGAAGTATTTTAGACAGGATTGGAATTTCTGGTTAGAATGAGACAGAGAAAGAAAGAGGGAGAGCAATTAATGCCGCAAAAGCCAGAACATCTGGCTGAGATGTGGAAAACCAATTTGAATACATGCCATTGGCTAATTACGAGCTGATTTTACCAGTCTTTTCTATTCAAGGGGATCCACATCGTATAATTGTATTGAAGGGAGTGAACAAGAGAAAAGCTGATGCTATCATCTGATATTTATAAGCTCTCCTTTGATGTGGAAAACTCAGGTTCAAAACCTTATAAAGAACTTAAAGATTTATGCAAAGGGAAACGGCTCCAATGGAGAAGAATAAGAAAGAAGCACCCAGCAATAGACTCAAATAGCTCCTTTACTGGTGGATAAAGCCTGTCACTGAAAAGTGGAGAAAACGGTGGAGCAGAAAGTCAAAGCAAAACGTGCCATACCCACAGGGTAGAAACACTGTTTTCTGTTTCTTCACTCAGTCCCTAAGAGAAATGTGAACACTCTTATGTTTGTCGTAATACAGAGGAAGGAGACTTCTGAAATCATGAAAGTCCTCCAGGGAGACAAAACCCTTTTCCCTCATGCTGTCATTAGGAAAAGGTGTTCTATTTACAAATGCTGTCAAAGACAGATGTATCAGGGAGGATCTTAGAGATATACAGGATAGTCAGGCTGTTCACTGACTAAGGAAGGGAATTACAGTATTGCATGAGGTGTCTGTAACACTTAACATAATGTTTCCCTTTAAAAGGGGCAACAACTCCTTCTTGGAGACTTCTTCATTAGCATATCTGAAGAAAGGTACTTAGATTGAGTGTTACCTTCTTTTTGTAGATGAGTAAAAAAAAATGCACAAAAGTTAACTCCTGGCCCCAAATTATTCTTGGAGATCCAGACATTGCATCATGTGCTCAGGTACCTACCTCTCCTTTCTGAATGTGAAGAATTCTGTACATACATTTTCCAACCAAGTGCAGAAGAAGTAACATGGTGAGAATTTAATTACAAGTAACAGGTTGACATTTTTCTGCAAATTTCATGTTTTTATTTCACCTCATGTGTGCGTAGTTCAAAACTGGAATGAAATTATATCATCAAAATGAGCAATCCACTTCCAGTCTGAGATGCATGATCAGTTATCTGAGTCTCTGTTAAGGACTACGCCAGCTCTTTATACACCACTGGAATTCAGCCTAATAATGCATTGTGGATAGTCAGAAAGCAAAGTGTATAACAAAAAAATGGAGAAATTTCTATCCTATATGATGTTACCTTGTCTGGAATGCAGGTTTCTATGAGCCTTGAGTACTTTCAGGCCCATTTATATAAAAGGTTGCTTACCTATTTCTTTTTATATTTCCTGAGAGATTCTTCCTTGGATTGCATCTTTCCACTTTTGAGTCCCCACTGATTGCTCAGCTTCACCTTAATATCCCTACTGTTAGCTGACTGCTCAGCAACAATATTTTTACTGCAGCCAAAGGAGGTCTCCCTGAGAGAATTTAGATAGCTTGGGAATAATTGATCAAACTGGTAGGTGGGGGCTAGCTTACAGGGAGATTGGCAGCTATTACTGACTTACAAAAATGCTCCTGATGATACTGCAGAATACTGAAAGAGAGTGAAGGTAATTGCTGACATGCTGGTGTATACCCAGTGGAAGTGAATGCTTTTGTGTTCTGTACACATTGCATGCTGGTTGTCTTGCAGGCAAGAGATACCTCTTTTGAGTGCTCCATAGAAGCCGAAAGTCTCCTGGAAACTGTGTTTCTGTACACAGCAGAGTCATCACAAATTGGAAATATTTCTGTGTATGCAAGTGAAAGGTGTAGAAAAGTGTGTGCTGACTGCAGAGCTGCCATAGCTAGTACACTTTATGTGATTTAGATTTAGACCCAGGTTTAATGTGTTTCAGAGCACAAAATAAAATATGTGGTGTTCCCTCTTTTTAAAATATGTGGAGCTCCCTCTTTTTCCAAGTAGCTCTGTTGCAGAATGGTGCAAAGCCAACCTCCTGTTCCTGCCAACTCCATCACAAAGTTCTTGTAGTCTATGTACTAGGATAGGGTCAGATTTGGGGAGTATGGTGGTTGTGTACTGGATGGGTTCCTGGTACACAGCTTGCTCTTTTTCTAAAATATGGAAACACCATCATTATGTCTCCTCTTCATTTTCTCTCAATCCATAGCAGAATTGATTGCACTGTGAAGAGATGACATCTGCTTTACTTCTGGCCAACTGTTTTAAAGACCTCACACTATTATGCTTGCAGATTTTTTTTTTCCTCAGGTGTTCTTCCAACAGCCGTATCCAAAGGCCGTTGAAGGTCAATGAGACAGGTTCTCAGCTCGTGTAACTGATACAGCTCCATTTACTTCAGCTAATGTTGACATTTTGCATCAGATGATCTCTCTCTCAGAGAGAATTGTTTTTCCTATATATGACTAGTATTAGATTGCATAAATTTTATTCATAGCGTATAGAGTACATTGCTAAGTAGGTTAGACTCCTGTGCTGCCTACTTATCTCAAGAATAATGTTGTTTCATTTCATAATGACATAATGGTGCCACCTGCAGTTCAGAGCCTTATACAAGTGGTTTCAGATAGTGGTTCCCAATAATAAATGCATGGAACATAGTAACATGAAGGATGACAATAATCAGTCATTTGTAGCAGTCACTACAATTTAAGAAAAGCTGCTTTATTTACATTTCCATAATTTTCTCACTATTTCCCTTGAAAAGGAAGTCAATGAAACTAAAATCTTTGAACTGGTGACTTGTCAGAGGCATACGATAAAGCTCAGTAGCATTATTCTCTGTAGCTTTGTATGATACTGAGTGTGCTGGAACCTGCTAAAACATTTAACTGCAAATTTCAGTCCCTGTGCACACATCACAAATAAGGAGAACTTGGAACCTGACTAAACTGTTTGAAACTAAGAGGTTTTTTTGTTTTTATTAACAGGGTACAATCAGAATGACTGATTCATGTTTTTCTTTTGTGTCCCCATCTGTCTGTGGGTTTTTCTCTTCCTTCCTTCCTTTCTTTATCTCTCTCTCTCTCTCTCTCTCTCTTTCTCTTTTAATAGGGAAACCTGTCTGCCACTGCCAAGGGATACCCAACTACTGAGTATTCTGTTATGAATTCTTTACTATTATTATTTATAATATGTGGGTTTTGACATGGTTGCTGGTGCTTTATCTTCTTACTTTTCTCTGTCATTAAAGATAGAGTAATTTGTGCTTTCCATGAATGTATGAGAATATCTTTCTAAAAAGCGGTGAACTATACAGAGGCAATGTGCAAACATACCACATGGTTTGGGAAACTGGGAGAAGGAACATGATGAAGTAGAAAAGATATTCAAAAATCCTGTTAGTTCCAGTTGCGGTTGCTTAATAGGATGAACTTGGTATTTATTACTTTAATTTGTTTTTTTCAATTACTTTGCTTTGTGGGTAGTCTTCAGAGAATATGTAGTGACCAGCCAGACAAATCCCTTTATTCTGCCTGAATATTCTTCTTTGTGTAGGGTCTCTCTTTTTTTTTTTTTCTTTTTTTTTTTACTGAATTATCATCATTGTTTAATAACTACCCTATTGATACAGGCACATGTTTTGCTTAGGTGTCCTCACGTCCTTTAATCATAGCAAGATAAATCACCCACATTAAAGAGGAAATGGGGGTTATAGTTACATGGAATTAAATGTTTGATTCACCTTCTTCTTCCATTAGTAATTATTTTAATGATAGTTTCGTAATTCACCTAGCAGAGTAATGAAAGAATGTCCACACCTACATCATTTTCCTGAATGCAAAGGAAATTGCACATTAATCTGACAAAATGTTGACATTAGGGAATGAATTATCAGCTCAGTTTTAACTAGGCCTCTTTTTATTCACCTCCAGTTATTTGTGGCATAATTTTGGTCGTTTAAGCAATCTAAGTACCTGATTGCTTATTCAGAAAGAGTACTTAGGTATCTAAGCGCTGTGATTTCTACCATTTATTTGGAGTACAAACATAGAGCTCACCTATTGTAAGTCTGGTTTTAGAGTATAAGCTACAATCTTTGCTGAAGTTCTCATTTTTCCCAAATGCTGCATTTCTTTCCTTGAGAATCACCCAAGTCCTCTGCTAAACTCAGCAGTACCGGGCATTGCTGCTTTTTTCCAAAACTGTTTGCTAGTTTTATACACCACAAAAATATTCTGGAATGATAATTATATCATTTTTCTCCCAGTCTACCTTGTAGTTTTCTTCAGTCTGGGGTATGTTAGTTTTTTTTGTTTTGTTTTGGTTTGTTTGTTTGTTTGTTTTTTAACTTGAGAGCAGGCATACTGAAATGTAGGGGATTTATTCTTACAGAAAGGTCACAGACGGTCAGCCATTTTCTTTCATTTAATCTCATAACTCTTGTATCACCTCATAACTGATTTGAAGTGCAGATAAGTAAATAAAAAATGAGCAGATATGTATGTTTCCATTTTATTCTATGATGTTTAGCCACAGAAGTGCAAGTATTTTAAGTTGTTCTTTACAACCTAGGCATCCTCAACTACGCCTAGATTTAATTCAGCCAAGGAAAGATGATAGAACCACGAACAGTGAAGGGTTTGGATCTTAGTTGCTTTCAACACGGTAATTGCAAAGTCGTGCATGTGAGGAAGGCTTCATCTGCTGCTGGTAGGCACCTACCTCTGGGGGAGAACTGTGGCAACTTCTCAAGAGCATGCGGAAACGCTGTGACAGTTCAGGGCAGGAAGCGACAAATAACAGTATTGCAGGCTGAACTGCAGGAGTTGTTGAGCTGGTAGAAATTTAATTGCTTGTGCTGGAATCAGGCCAGTGAACAGGGTCATCTCTCTTGTCCTTTGAAGGAGGATTTTGGCACATTCCAGATGCTGCAACAGCACTTGGAGTTGCAGCAATTTTATATATATATATATGTGTGTATATATATATATTTTTTTTTTTCAGTGAGCTTTGATCTCCTCCTGAATTTGGAGGGTGCCCCTGCACAGAAAAATCCACCCCATAACCCTGTCACTTAAAGGATCACTCAAATTATGTCAGTGCCAGTCACAGTCTGGTGCAGAGTATTTGTCATCACTACTATCTTTTGCCAAAATCATGTCTTGTTGGGGTAGATCGAAGGTTTATCTTTCCCTTCTTTTTAATTTGCCACTGATTATAGCCATATGTAAGTTTCTTCATTTGGTTAATCTTTATTTGTTTATTTTAATGGTGGAAAGGTGGTTGGACACGAATATTTTCAGAACTGCTAGTTGTCTGTTGGAAAATTGATAGTTCAATCGAAACAGAGAAGTCCCAAAGATAAACTTGACACTGGAAAACATGCCAAGAAACTGCTTTTGAGTAGGTATTTCCTTCCTGAAAATCTTAATACTGGGCTTCTCACCACTGCTTTCACTGCTGGACAGTTTGGACTCTTATTTGTGAATATGTTGTGAATATGTCAGAATTTTATTGGGCTTGTTTAAAACCAAACTTTGAACCTTCACTCAGCCACAACAAATTGCTTACAAATGAGAAATAGGGTAAGCACAGAAACTCTTCAGAGTAATATATCATTTCACAAAAATCATCATCTGTTTGTAGACAGTTCCGAAGAGGGAGGGAAACAAAATTAATCAAATAAATTAGTTGTTTTCACATGTTTTTCTTTGCATATTTGGGAAAAAAAAAGTCAAAGTAGTGATTCAAGGTCTGAACTACTTTCTAGTGTGTTCTGTGTGCAGTGAACTATTTATCTCTTAGAAAAATTGTTACGCCCTTAGGTATATTGCTACACTCACACAAAGCTGTCAGACTCCTTCTTTTAGTTCCTATATATATGGCTGAATTTCCTTATGAGTAACGTTACACGTCATCATGTTTCCTTGTTCAAGAAGCAGGGAAGGATATATATTCCTTTTCGTATAAAGCAATGATAATATATGATTTTAATTGTTGGTTTGGGCAATACATGTAATAAGATAATATTTAATGTATTTTATAATAAATTTTGTTATATATTAATATAAATATAATGTAAATTATATGTGTGTGTGTATATATATACATTACACAGTGTCCCACCCACTCCATAGGGGAAGAATCTGGCCTCACTTAATGCTGTAACAAAGCACTCAAGTTACCTCATTAGGCTCAGGCTTTCATCTGATTTCTAGATCATTTCACCCATACGGAAATCTCAGTGGTTCTGCTTTCCTCAGCCTATAGTCTACCACAGTTTTCTCCCTTCCCTCCATATCCTAGTCTTTACATATCTTTTTGTCAGAAGAGGCTGCTGAGAGGCTGAGGACATTTGGCTTGTCTGTTGTGGAGAAGAGGAAGCCAAGAGGCAACCTCATGGCTCTCTGCAGTTTCCTGAGGAGGGGAAGCTGAGAGGGAGGTGCTGGTCTCTGCTCCCTGGTCACTGATGACAGGACACATGGGAAAGGCTCAAAGCTGTGCCAGGGGAGGTTCAGACTGGACATGAGGAAAATTTTCTGTACTGTGAGGGTGGTGAAACCCTGGAACAGGCTTCCTGGAGAGGTAGTTCATGCCACGTACCTTTGTGTCTAAGAGGCATTTGAACAATGCCCTCAATAATATGCTTTAACTTTTGATTAGCCCTAAAGAGATCATGTGGTTGGACTTGATGATCTTTGTAGGTTCCTTCCAACTGTTCTGATCTATTCTATATATGCCAAAACCTGCCAGTCACGCAGAGTAACCATGGTGCTGAGCACATTGGGTTTCCAGGTTGCTCCTTCCTGATTCCATCTAACGAGAGCCTACAAAAAAGCAGGATAGGGACTCTTTATGAGGGATTGTAGTGATAGGACAAGGAGTAATGGTTTTAAACTAAAAAAAATGGTAGATTTGGACTAGACATAAGGAAGACATTCTTTGCTCTGAGGGTGGTGAGGTACTAGAACAGGTTGCCCAGAAAAGCTGTGGATGCCCCATCCCTGGAGGTGTTCAAGGCCAGACTGGATGGGGCTTTGAGTAACCTGATCTAGTGGGTGGTGTCCCTGCCATGGCAGGGGGGTTGGAACGAGGTGATCTTTAAGGTCCCTTCCAACCCAAACTATTCTGTGATTCTGTGATTCTCAAAAGATGCTGGAAAAAGATCTGACGATCGGCAAATGCAAGAGCTCCCTGTTCATGCATCAATTTTCCCAGCAAGCTCTGTCTCAAGTTTCCATGCCACCATGTGGCATATTTACTTATAGAAAGCATGACATTCATTGTTATGGGAAGAGACAAACCAGGAAAATAAGGAGTAGTTTAAGTAAGAACTTAACATTTGTAATTTACGTTTGTAAAACACTTGAATGGATACAAGGGGGAAATGCATAGAAAAGGAAGTCTACATAGTTTTAGGCAGACCGCTAACATAGTCTGTTAAGGCCTATTTTCTATCCAGTACAAGAAAAAAAAAAAAAAACAAAAAAAAACTAGGTTACTGTGTGTGTACAAAAAACAGAGGTCTGAACAGTTACATAAAAGCTATGCTGTATGTCGAGAATGTTACCATCTGTTTCATGTTCTTAGCTTGTAAGCTTCCAAGAAAGAGGAAAATATTTGCTATTTAGCTGATATGTAATCTTTTTTGAAAGATCCAGACACCATGTCATGGTCTTAATTTAACTCTTACTGGAAATCTTTGATGATACGTTGCTGTAAGAGCTTGTGGCAGTGCAGCGGCTCAGATCCTTCATCGAGATGCTTTCAGTGTCCGTGCAGGAGATTAATTCAACAGTAAATACAATATAGGACATAAACCAAGTCTCTCACCAGAAAACTAACTTAAAAGCAGTGCTAAAAGAGGCTGGAGGTTTTCTTTTTAAATAAATAATCTCTGTGGTAATCAAAAGGAGGTATATGGAGCGTTCACCTTCAGGCAACAATATGTTTGTATGATGGCGCTAACTGAAGCTCAGAGCAACACCAACAAAAAAAACCAAAACACTAAAACCTGAAATGAGACCACTTATACCCAGTGATCACTGCTGTGACAAATGCAAAAAAAAATCAGCAGAGGTTTCACACGAAAGGGCTTTAAAAATCCTCTATGTGAATACAATAAGAGGAATCATGACCTTTGTTCTCACAGATCTTCACCCTTAAATTAAGCTTAGGTTTAACCTTTAACATTGACCTCTTATGTTGTTTTAGCCATTTCAGCTATAGTGGCCTATGCATCGTGTCTCTAATTAATCTAGAAATCTAAATATTTCAGTTCTTTGTTTTCCTTAGGAAACATGGTTTAAAATATTATTTTAGTAAACATTCAAAATTGCTTCATATTTGTTAATTGATTTCTTGTCCCCTTCATGCTAAAAACTTTCCATGTTTGAAACCTGTGCCAGTATTAATTCCATAAATTACCCCAAACTGGGAAGATCCACCTCTTTGTCTGTTTATACAGTGGTATTATCCACTGAATAGAGTGACTGGTTCAGGACCATTAAACCCAATGCCATTTGCCAGGTCATTCTTTTGGAATGATATACAAGAGACACGTGTAATTAACTCCCCCACTGGTTGACAACAGAAAGAACAGAGCAATCAGTCACTTTGTGTACACAGTCCTCATTGTTGTAAGTGGTGTTTGGGGGCAGATTCCTGCTGCTGTGGTAGGGAAGAGCACTTTGTACTCTTACTGCCAACCAACATCATCTTCCTTCCCTGCTCTAGACAACGGTTGATTTTTATCTGCTGACTGAAAGCACAAGATAAAGCTAACTTGAGTCTTTTTTTTAGAATCCGAGAATAAACAGTCGGAACTAGAGTCTTGTTCTGTCTGAGAGCTTACTGATATGCACCAACAAATTATGATAGATTTCACTGATGTGTCTGCAGCTTCTCCAATAGGTACATCAGAGAGGCCTGGTGATAAGCAATGCCTTTTTGGCACACAAGATTGTTTGCCGGGTGGGTATAAATCTCAGGTACATGCTGGTAATGAGGGGACGCACTACTATGTCAGTAAACTAATTTGTCACCTCTCCTAAAAGTTTTGGAAGGTATATTCTTTTGCATAAGGACAGGACAAACTGTGAACTAAGGAGAGATGCTCATGGAGAAAACTACATGCGAGGTAGTGATAATCTCACTCATGAAGCACTAAATGAATTTTAGGACAGTGCTTGCGAATGTTTTTGCTCTTATTATGTTTTGCTATTTGTTTATGTGTTTATTACATGTGTAAAAAGTTTAACATTATGGTATGGACTATTCAGGCAAAGACATAGGCTCAAAAACTGAAATCTCATTGACTCAGATGGACTGTCGCTGTTTTATATTTGTTTTAAAGGTGCTCCAGAGTGCTCTTTTGTCTCTCAGACAATTAAGTCTTCATGAATACAAGCAGGATACGTAAAAAT
Source organism: Anser brachyrhynchus (assembly GCF_964034855.1). Classification (NCBI taxonomy): domain Eukaryota; kingdom Metazoa; phylum Chordata; class Aves; order Anseriformes; family Anatidae; genus Anser; species Anser brachyrhynchus. The sequence goes on along the minus strand of NC_137695.1, from coordinate 45,944,531 downwards.
TATTCCATTTCTGTATTGCATATTAAGTTGCTAGGGATGTTTTGGATGAGAAAATAGAAAAAAAAAATGTAATTAGCAAGGAGTTCTTTGTCCTTACCATAAAAAGTGTAGTTATTAATAATTTAATAGGCAAGCAATATAACTACACAGACATTTGTTTCAAGCCAGTTTGCAAATCTAAGTGTGCATTCACATCCATGCTGAACTTATTTAGTAACTGCACAGTTTCTTCCATATATGCTGACTGTTGCATAAACTTAACTGTGACTTTAAAGTAGATGTCTTTTTGTCACCATTGTAACCTACAGTCATTGAAAATCCAGTTATAAGTTGCTCTCTCAAATGTAATTTATTTTAGTGTATTTCTCTATTTCAGGGAAATATCTGAGGGGTGCATATGTAAGCAATAAAAAGGGTGAAAGTTCTGTGTCTGAGGCTCTTAGATACCCTTGTAATACAAGTAAGGGTAATCAGCAAGCTATGTTTTTTAGTTAGTTGGTTTTGAAATTATCCTGATGGTTTTTACCTGCTGTGAGCTGTCGAGTAGAGACAACATCCATTTGTGAGGCTTCCTGTCATTGCAGAGCCACTGCTGATGTGCTCAAATCTCCAGTGGTGGTATAGAGAGATAGGGTTGGTGATGATGGTTCTGCAAATGGTCCCTTTTTTCATTTGGCCAAGAAGTGAAATAGGCTCAGGCTGGTGTTGTATTGCAGCTATCAATAAAGCATGACTCACTCACTCTGATCTTAAATCAGAGGACCTGCCATTCTTTGTAGAAAACTGAATTTTCCCTTCTTTCACTCTTCTTTCTTCCAGGCAGATAATTTTGAAACCAAATGGATCATAAGCTTAGATCCACTGCAAGATTATTTTTCTTTGTGTTTTGACTGTTGTCTTGGGTACTATACTTACTGTAGGATGTGGAAGGAAATGCTGAGTCACTTGCCATTAACCAAGAGGAAGTTATCGGTGTCTATCTCAGATCTCCTTCTGCGTCAATAGGCAAAGGATCTGAACCCAATACAACCCTGTCAACTGTAATGTATCAATTACCACTGTCTACATACAGGAGGTGAAGCACAATGGTATTGATGGAATCCTAGCACCTGTTGAAGTTAATAGGAAACATCTCATTGCCTGTAATGGAGCTGGGATTTTAACTGATTCTACTGGAGCAAACTCAGCTATGCTGGTCTACTCATGAGGATCAGTCAATTCAAATTCAGCAGAAAAGAAGCTGTAGTTCTCAAAAAGAGCGAGGCTCTGTAGTCAAGAAGATAACTTTCAAAGTTGTTTCTAGGTTGCCTTCATAGAGGCTGCACAAGCCTAACAATGTAGGATATAAGCTCTTTTTCTGCCATTAGTCCAGTTTTTTGAGTAGTTCGGAAACAGTTTGAAAAATTGAGTTAATCTTCCTGAGAGGAAAAAGTTCAAATATTTTATCTACAGTGCTCTGAAGAAGGCTTTACTTCAGCCAGTGAGAGACTCGCAAGAAACATTGGCTCATTACATCTGGTACAGTCTATTCTCACTGGAGCCCAACTTCAGAGGAAATCTAAAATGAGCCATAAAAAAAAGTTTATTTTAAATTGTTGGAGATGGACAGCTACTGAAAAGAGAAAACTAAGTGATGACCAGCTTGGAAGAGAAAAACACGGATTGAAGAATTTCAAACAAAGGAAGAAAGACCAATTTATTCTCCAGTATGTAACCCAGGGTTGTGATGTGGGTAATGAAGATTCGAGCCTTGGAACATCATGAATATGGAAGTAGGATAACATGAAGTGTTTCAGCTTTTGTACTGAAGTTTTCACATAGCTTTTCTCATACCCAAGTGGGGAGAATGGGTAGGTAGTGGATAAAGACCTTCCTATAAAAAAACCTTCTTTGAAGTATTCCAAATGGGGTAGATATACTTCAGGGAGGTACAGTAGGTTTACTTCGTTATCAAGTAATAATAAACCTGATGAGACACAGACTGAGAAAAATTTGTTCCAGAAAAAATCACTTTGAAGATCAAGTAAAGTTTTTTTTTTTTTTTCTCAGATTTTTTTTACTTTCTCTGTTGGGCTTTTCTGAACTTTTATTTTATTATTATTTTTATTTTATTTTTTATTTATTTTACTAAGATGTTGCTGATCACAGGTCGCTTATGCCACCTGGCGAGTTGGGGTGATTATAGAAGCAGGGCAGGTCACTGACATTTGCCTCAAGATTTTGTTTCTCTGAGAGATAATAGGTGCCATATAAACACTTACCTAAAAATTACTGTGGTGTTACTTTAGTTTAAAGTTTAAAGGTAAAAGCATTGTAACTGACTAGCTGTAATTTATTACATTCAGGTCCAAAAATGAGCATTCTCCTCATTGTCATATCCACAAAATACCTTGTTTCACAGAAGTGTAAGGAAAAGCCACCCAAGACAGTTTCTGTTCAGAATTTAACCGCTTGTCCTGTACTGTTGCCCCAAAACCTCGTTAGGGACTGCAGACATTTAATGAGCAAAGATAATTTCTTCCTTAAAAGGTGTCCGTTTCACTCCTTATTAAGTCTCAGAGGATAGATACTGAAGTAACACCACACAGAGAAATCTCTCTTTTATGCAATATATGAGCTAGGTTCCTGCATGCATCAGAGACAGATCAGACTAGGGAGCTTCATATTCAAGGATTTTGGATGCCTGGGGCTGCTGCCTTTTTGGTGGTTTTGCCCTTTTTCTGGGAGAAGGCAGTCGGAGAGTGGACATTTGATCTTCTGTCCCACTCAAGCTGGTGTCTTGTGGTCCCAAGTTAATGAAGTGCTTTAAGTTAAGTAAGTTGTTATGCTGTTAGGAGATTTGTTAGAGGTCCAGAGCTGTACCTCTCTGCCTAGATGGCAAGCTAATACCAGCACAAATAATACTAACATTTTGTGTTTGGACTTCAAGCACAAGCACAGCTGGAGAAACTCAGGCTGGCAGAACTGGGAATTTCTTAGTTTTTGGTGGCTTTGTACATTCTGTAATCTGCAGCGTCTGGCTGGCTGAGGGCAACTCAAATGGATTGTTTTCAGGAAGTGTATTTCCATGGTCTAGCTGTCAGCAACCTCCAGATAGGATTTAGTCATGAGACTCACTGCCAGTCTATTAAAAACTAACCTTCTGAGCATGTTTTGGGCTTGGTCATAAATTACAAGGTTAAGTTACAAGGCTCTCCATTACCTCTGCACAAAGGTGCTATATATAATGGTTGTCTCACTATGACAACCTAATGGGGACAAATCACTTTAAGCCTTTCCCCAAAGGTATATTGGGAAAATAACCTCTGCACCTACACACACAAACACGTACTTACAGTGGTCAGTCTTCACTCTTAGTTCTCCTTGTGGTCAAAGCTAAATAGGATGGTGAGCATGGCAAGAATTCTTTTATGACAATTACATAGGAATTTTGCTTAGTGAAAATACAGTCCAACTCATATATTGAGACTTGGAACACCACTCTGTTGTGTCAAGTCAGGCCACATGAATAAAACTTTAAAAAATAAAGTTTGAGTTTGAATCGTATGGTCAAAATCTGAGGTAGGAATTGTTCTTTTGCTGTTGAGTTATCAAACAAGAACGCTGCCTCAATCTGTGAGAGACACTGGGTTTGGAAATAGTTTAGTTTCTTATCTCAGCATCATCGCACCGTAGGACATAAGTACTGACTGGAGCTGGAGAATGGTTAATAAAATCCAAATGATATTTTAGTGAAATATAGTTTAAAAAAATGAGCAAGTTTTCTGCTCACACAGAGGTAGCAAGGCTAGGAAATTCTGCCAGAGAAGCCCATGCAGTTGCATCTCCAGTGCAAATACATTTTTTCTTGCATGCTGCTCAGAAGTTCCCATTGTAGTGAGAGTGTTGCCAATGTCTCTGCTCAGTGAGAAAGCTAGACAGAAATAAAATCAGAGGAAATTTCCGTCTGCATCCACCTGAAAGACCCTTTTCTTCCTAAAATGGAGGCTTCCCCTCCTTTCCCCAGTGTTCAATTTCAATTTCAATTCAGTTCAAGTTCAATTTCAGCCCCAAAGGAAATCTTTGATTTTGTGGCACTTAAAACAAAAGCTATAGGAATGAAAGTGCATGTACCCAGGGCTTGATCCTTTGAGCTCCTCTTTTAGTAGCAGGTATACTAGTTACCTCAATCAGGCATCAGTTCCTTGAGAAATCTTGAAGCAGTGTTTCCTTTCCCTGCAGCAGCAAATATTTTGGGAAGATGGAAAGGACCATGCAGGGATGAAGGATGTTGTCCATCTTTCCAGTCAACACTATTCCATCACCATCTACGATTAGACAGTCAGAAGTTTTTATTCCCTGTATTTGAACTTGTAACCAAGAGGTAAAAGACTGAATTCTTTCACTGGTTATCTGAATACTGATTTACCAGTGTTTAAAATTAAACATATGGAAAACCTCCTTAATCAATGAGACTTTTAATAGAGTTTAAGTATGCTATTAATCACCTGCTTAAGCAACCTGTAAGAGGGCAGATCCAAGGAATACATTAAGGTCTACCTAGAGATAAAGGATTATCTATGGAGGATTTGTTTTGAAAAGCACATAGGGACTTGTTTAAAAAACAAACAAACAAAAACCTTTAAAATATTTCATAGGGAAATAATCCTCTGACTATCACATCTGGTCCTTACCTGATTCTGCATAATTTGCAAAAGTGCTTCCCTGCTTATTTTGGTAGGTTTTTATAAAAACTTCTGGGCCCCAGTATTTGTATGTTTTAAAAATATTTTTCACAGGCACTTAAAATGCAGAATCTTTCATGTGTACAGCATGTTTTTCAGAGAATAACAATTAATTTCTATGGCCCCATGTGAAGCTCTGAAAAAAGGAAGTTGTAATGGCTGTACTTGCAAGAGCTCCCTTTCTCCCTTAGCTGTAATTGTGCAAATGGTACTAAGATAATACTGTCATTGTTTGTCTTTTCCATGAAGCCAGTATGAAGATTAAAGTACCATCTGGCTTTCTGAAAGCTAAAGTTAGCAAACCTCTAGCTTGAGACAAACAAGAAGTTGGATCCCTGTTCTGGTGGGCATTGTAAATGTAACTTAACTTTGCTCAACTCCAGTTAAAATTCTCAACACAAATCAGCAGTCAGAGCTTTTCCCTCCTCCTAAGAGTTAGCATTCTAGCAGAAATGTTTCAAAGCACATTTTCCTGGAGGTCTGTTAGGTCTGTTCTTGTTTTTATGCTCTAACAGAGTGTAAAGATAGAACTGGCAAAGTAAAGCTTGTTGAAAAATTCACAATAAATTTTTTGTTTGTGAAATATTTTTTTCTGAAAACATTTTGAAAATTAGCCAGCATTTTGCACATTTATATCAATTTTGCTATGAGGTTTTGACATATCTTTTTACTTAGTGTTCCTTCTAGGATCTTAAACCATTTGCACAATCATTACAAGAAAAAAAGAATCTTTTTAAGTCATGCTTTATCTCTGAAATCCATTTTTTCATGAAATATTTAGAAAGTAGTTTCAATAAAAAAATAAGTTACATTAATAGGAAATTTCACAGAAAGTGAAAAGGAAGCCTTTTCAAGCTGTATGAAATAGAAATATTTTCAGATTGTTTTGTGAATTAAATTATTTTTTCTTTTTTTTTTTTTTGTTACCAGCTCTTCTAAAAATTGTAGTTGATAAGCGCATAGTGATTTTTAATGAAGATCTCATCAGAAGAATTCGCCAGGGCTGTTAGTGATAAAAATACTGTGTCTAGTTATATTCCAGGCAATGTTACCACTAGCAGAACCAGAAACCCACTCTCATTTGATTACTGCTGTATAAAATGTTGTCTATAAACAAACACAGAGGAACCCATCTCCCTGCCTCTATCCCGCCTCCCTGCCAATGTCAAAGCAATTAAAAAGGAACTCTGTGTCTTGGAGAAAAATATGATTGCTTTTCAAATATCATCTGGAGATCTTACTCTCCTTTGGGTTCCCTGCATAAGAAAGCAGGCAAAATTGCAGGTGATAGAACAGTAAAATAACAGAGTCTTACAAAACAGGTCTTTGCCTGACCAGTGAGCTATTTGAACCGATTAATGTCTGGAGCAATATGGCATATGCTTGTGCTCTTTCCCTGTGAGCAGTTCTTTTTAGCACTGCTACACATCTTCTGTGTGGATCAGAGAAATTCCCCTTGCATCAAACCAAATCTCTTCCTGAGGCTAAGTAGAATAGTATTGAAAGTTCAAAAAAAGGCTACTGTCATTATGAAAAAAGGAACCTAAATGATAATGTGGGTGGTGATATAGTGCATGGAGGTGTCCCGGGTATAAATTTAATGAAATCACCACCTGTGTTCCTTCTACAAAGGCAGCTGAGGTGCATGAGCTTTTAATAGCTTAATAAATTCAGTAAACTGGCTTAGATTTACGGATCAAATACTTTCCTACCTATGCTTCAAGTCAATGCACCTCACGTGGACAAATATTTTGTGCAGAAGATGCTATTAATTTATGGCTGTGATGGGAGGTTGTTAGATGATGAATATCTGTTGTGGCAGACTTTGTGTGAGACCCCACTTGTGTTGTTAGTCTTTCTCTCATGAAAGTTTTTGTCCTTTTGCTCTTACTTCAAGAATTTGGTTATTTTGCCATTGCTGCAAGCTTTCTGTCAAGTCTCACACCCTCAAACTGAATTTACAAACCACTCTTTTGGTGGTGCAGTGAAAAGGGATTGGCCACAGTGCTTAAATACCAACTCTGACTGTGTTATTCAGTATAAATGGAGCCACATTAAAAGGCTGGCTACAAAGTGTAGCCAGAGGAAGTAGAAGTCTTTTCCACTAAAATGCTTTACTGTAAATATTTAATGCTTGAGGTCCAGTCAAAATCTGGTGGTCTCTGTGGGTGAACTCTGGGTGAACTTAAAGTGCCCCTTTGGACTAGGCAAATTTCAAAAGGATTGAGTCTGAGAACTTGCTGAGCAGCAAACCTATATTACTCCTGTGTTGTCTGACTGCTGGTGTTGGATTAAAAACACTGAGCCTGTCTCAGATGAAGAGGCCTGATGAAACCTACTGTCACTAAACCTGGTACCCCACAATTGCTGCCCCATCACCCCCAGTTATGGTCATTCCTGCCTTTCTCAGCAGAGAGTACCTCTACCACAACTTCAAAGTTACCCTCGAAGCCATCTGATAGCCAAATGCCAACACAGTCCTCATGTGACTGCAGAAAAGGCTTTGAAGCAATTCTACTTAAAAAAATAATAATAAGGAAAACTGTTGTTTGGTAGCAAGATGCTTTGAGTAAAAGCTCCTGATTCTGTCAACGTATGCAAGCTTTAGCTAGTGAGACCATGAAGCTGAATTGGGAATTTTGTACTTTAATGTTGTAAGCCCTTTTGTTGTCTTTGCGCTAGTTTTAAAAATAATATTTAACAAAGCTTGTAGTCACTGCTCTGCATTTTGTCTTGGCTAGCTGAATTTTATTTAGAAATGTCTGCAACATAAATTCTTACAGCTCAAGCTCATTGAGATATTCATGTTTATACATGAATTTGTGAATGACTACCAGCAGGATTTTGCTTTACTAGTGACTGGAAAACATCCAAGATATGGGCACCAAACACTGACGTGTATGAAATCAAAGCCATTTTAGAAGATGATCTCTGTAACTATTGTCTCATCTTCACTGACTGTAAAAATGAGAAGAGTAACATTTGACCACAGAAACTAGTGTTTTGAAAATTAATTGATATTTGTAAAGCACTTCAGTGAGGTAGGTTACTCCTAATTCAGGACACCACTTCAGCATGAACACGCAAACGTACATAATAATTTTACACCTAGCTAAAAGATGAATCTTTTCTTTCTAAAATACATGACCTTGCTTTCATCAGCCGATTCGATAACACAAAGCTGTCAGTAGCAAGCTGTGTTGAGATTCCACTTGTCATTTCATTTTGATCTGGACAAGAATATTTTTTTTTTAATATCACTGGTGATTTCCTTCTGGATGAAACATTCCATCTAGTGCATATCATAATTCTTCCTGTAGTGCTTGTCAATAAAACCTGTTTTCTGTCTAAAGAAAAATGTGCTCTTATGTTCTTTTCCCTTTTCTCTCCTCAGTGCATAGTTTGGGACTGGGATTCCAACGGAAAGCATGACTTCATTGGAGAATTTAGCTCGACTTTCAAGGAAATGCGAGGAGCTATGGAAGGGAGACAGGTAAGTGGAGACAACCCAAGCAGTGTCAGTATGTAAGCTTTGTAGAGCTCTGTTCCTCAGGCAATTCTGTAATGCTGCAGATGACATTGCCTCATTATTTCTTGGAAGTTCAATTGTTCTGTTTATCTCCTGTATGTTCCTGGACATGATAACCTGAAAATGCAAAAAGCAGCCTTTCCTGTACTTCCATGCCTGAAATAATTAGGCTGTTTTTCTAGTTCACATTCCACAGGCATTTCTTTCTGCTAATATTTATTAGGCATTGAGCCTAAGAACATAGTTTCTGTAAGGTGCTGTGCTGTTATGGCAAAGCAGAGGCACAGTCTGGGTACTCAAAGCATTCCCCAGCTGGCCTACAGCCTTTTTTGGGTGAGGGTCATTCTCCATCTTTCTCCATTTCTCATGTGCTGCATTTATTGATATCAGCTCTAAATTGAACCCATCATAATGAAACTAATCAGTTTCTGAAATGTCTTGTGAATTACAGTCCTAAAGAAAAATGAAGTTGTTAGGTTATTAATAATTTCACTTCTTTATGTCAGCTTGATCTTTTCAAATTGGAGTTGATGGTAATTATTGAATGTGATAAATGATTTGGCATATCTAATTTGAGAAATTGTCATTTCCTATTATTACTTAATCCTGAAGGTGTTTTGATAAATCCTCTGAGGGGAAGTTTAAAATGTTGGCTTTCTGATCTGCTGATAATTTGTAGTCACTGCTTCATGGTGATCTCAATACCTCTCATACTCTCATAAGTGCATAATAAACTTTATTCAAGCTTTACATTAGGGTTCTGTTTACAATGGGTTAATAGCAAGCTAACAGAGACAAAAGGTGTTTATTAAGTGGTGCAGTCATGCTATTCTGTAGATCGAGAAGTTTCTACTGTTCTTCCGTGTATCTTCTATTGATGTTCTAGAGTTTTGCATATTTTGCTTATATGTAAAATACCACTGATATATATATACATCACTCATGTATTAACCCATTACAGATACATCCTGGACAGAACCTGAGTGTAAATGAAACCCTGCTTTGCTTTCTCAGAGTCAAATTAAGTTAGAAGATTAAGACCAATTTACAAGAGACTGGGCTGAATTTTTGCAGCTTTTACATCACTTACATGAAGTGTTACCTGCCAAAACTTAAACCAAACTGAATCTGAGTGGAAGTAAAACCTATCTAAAAAGGCAAACTAATTCCAGATTGAACATTAACAGGGGCAGTGTTATGATAGCACCCCGATTTTGAATGTAAGTGGCTATGGCTGGGAAAGATGCCATGTGAAAGTGGTAAAGGGTGAAACTTTTCAGTATAAACATTTCCTAAATGGCGTCAGGGTCCTTCCCAAACAGCTTGTTGAACAAGACAAGAGCCTTGCTGTCCAGAGTACCAAATGGCTGTGAAGGATAAACTACACATTTTTTATTCTGTTGGAGAAACAGTATTCTCTTTTCATCCCCAGCTAGTGAAAAGGATGATTACCCTGTCAGGGGCATGGGACGTTAGCATGGTCATTTGTCAAACCTTGTTCTTGTCTATATAAACTCACATTGTATTAAAAGAGTGCTGTCCAGGAATATTTTAATGTTGCACAGTGCCTTGAGTGCTTAAGCCTTTATGTTGCTTCCCTTTGCCATCCCGCAAGCTGCCTTTTCCCCTGTAACATCACAGACTGCTTTTCACTGTAAATGTGCAGCTTTTCTCCTCCATGCTTCTAAGCTGTTGTGGCATTATTTCTCCCTTGTTGCTCTCATTTTATTGCTCTTGTGCAGTTACTCTATGGGCTTGTACCTGCAAAACCTGATACTGTTGTTGTAGGTTGTTCTCATGGGACACAATTGCCACTAGTATGAGACTCACTTCTCCCCCCACCTCTTATATAACCCCTGTTTTGTAGTGTAGTCTGGAAAAAAAAAAAGGTTTTTATTGGATGACATAGTAGGTAATAATAGTCATTTAAATGGTTAATAAATATCACCCCAAAATACACATGTACATCCCAGACAGCTTTTGCACCTGATGAATGCAGGCCCCAGTTGCCACTAATAGCATAATGGGCAATTTGAGCAGGTCGTGATGGAAACAATTTAGTTATTGAGGTAAAAGTATTGTGGGAGATCACATGCTGCAAGGAGAGGTTGCTTGTGTGTGGGACCACATAACTTGTCTTCCTGGCTGGCCATCAAAGAGCAATTTCCCTTTCCCTTTTTCTCTTCCCCTTTCTCTCTGTTCCTCCTTCCTTCTTCTTCTCTCCTTTTCCTCTATCCTTCAGATGTAAATGTTGCTGCTAAAGGCAATTTGTGCCGTTGGCTGTAGACCCCATAAGTATGTCTTGGGTGCATAGTTTTTCTCAACATCTGTTGTGCAACATGGTGTGATATGGTTAGCATTTGTCTTTTTTTTTTCTTTAGTTTTATTCTCACCTAAGAAAAAACATGTTCAATGGAGTGTTTACTTTGAATAAAGGGGGTTGAGGAAATGGCAGAGGAGGTGGAAAGTGGTTTGCATTCAAGTGGGTCCCCATGTGCCCAAAGACGAGCCGGCGCGGAAGAAGACTGGCCTGGCTGAACAGAGAGTTGTGGCTCGAGCTTAGGAGAAAAAAGAGGGTTTATAATCTTTGGAGAAGAGGGCGGGCCACTCAGGAGGACTATAAGGATGTTGCGAGGCTGTGCAGGGACAAAATTAGAAAGGCCAAAGCTCAGCTGGAGCTCAATCTGGCTACTGCCGTTAAAGATAACAAAAAATGTTTTTACAAATACATCAACACAAAAAGGAAGACTAAGGAGAATCTCCATCCTTTACTGGATGCGGGGGGAAACTTGGTTACAAAAGATGAGGAAAAGGCTGAGGTGCTTAATGCCTTCTTTGCCTCAGTCTTTAGTGGCAAAACCAGCTGTTCTCTGGATACCCAGTACCCTGAGCTGGTGGAAGGGCATGGGGAGCAGGATGTGGCCCTCACTATCCACAAGGAAATGGGTGGCGACCTGCTACAGCACTTGGATTTATGCAAGTCAGTGGGGCCGGATGGGATCCACCTGAGGGTACTGAGAGAACTGGTGGAAGAGCTGGCCAAGCCGCTTTCCATCATTTATTGGCAGTCCTGGCTATCAGGGGATGTCCCAGTCAACTGGTGGCTAGCAAACGTGATGCCCATCTACAAGAAGGGCCGGAGGGTAGACCCAGGGAACTATAGGCCTGTTAGTTTGACCTCAGTGCCAGGGAAGCTCATGGAGCAGATTGAGTGTCATCACATGGCACTTACAGGGCAACCAGGCAATCAGGCCCAGTCAGCATGGGTTTATGAAAGGCAGGTCCTGCTTGACAAACCTGATCTCCTTCTATGACAAAGTGACATGCTTAGTGGATGAGGGAAAGGCTGTGGATGTGGTCTACCTTGACTTCAGTAAGGCTTTTGACACAGTTCCCCACAACATTCTCCTCAAGAAACTGGCTGCTCGTGGCTTGGACTGGCGTACGCTTCGTTGGGTTAAAAACTGGCTGGATGGCCGGGCCCAAAGAGTTGTGGTGAATGGAGCCAAATCCAGTTGGAGGCCGGTTACTAGTGGAGTCCCCCAGGGCTCAGTACTGGGGCCAGTTCTCTTTAATATCTTTATCGATGATCTGGATGAGGGGATTGAGTGCACTCTCAGTAAGTTTGCAGATGACACCAAGTTAGGTGCGTGTGTCAATCTGCTCGAGGGCAGGAAGGCTCTGCAGGAGGATCTGGATAGGCTGGACCGATGGGCTGAGGTCAACAGCATGAAGTTCAACAAGGCCAAGTGCCGGGTCCTGCATCTGGGGCGCAACAACCCCAAGCAGCGCTACAGGCTGGGAGATGAGTGGTTGGAAAGCTGCCTGGCAGAGAAGGACCTGGGAGTACTGGTTGATAGGCAGCTGAATATGAGCCAGCAGTGTGCTCAGGTGGCCAAGAAGGCCAACATCATCCTGGCTTGTATAAGTAGCAGTGTGGCCAGCAGGTCTAGGGAAGTGATTGTGCCCCTGTACTCGGCTCTGGTGAGGCCACACCTCGAGTACTGTGTTCAGTTTTGGGCCCCTCACTACAAGAAGGACATGGAGGTGCTCGAGAGAGTCCAGAGAAGGGTGACAAGGCTGGTGAGGGGTCTGGAGAACAAGTCTTACGAGGATCGGCTGAGGGAGCTGGGCTTGTTCAGCCTGGAGAAGAGGAGGCTCAGGGGCCACCTTATTGCTCTCTATAGGTACCTTAAAGTAGGCTGTAGAGAGGTATGGGTTGGTCTATTCTCCCACATGCCTGGTGACAGGACAAGGGGGAATGGGCTGAAGTTGTGCCAGGGGAGGTTTAGGTTGAATATTAGGAAGTACTTCTTTACTGAAAGGGTTGTTGGGCATTGGAATGGGCTGCCCAGGGAGGTGGTTGAGTCACCATCCCTGGAGGTCTTTAAAAGACGTTTAGATGTTGAACTTAGTGATATGGTTTTGTGGAGGACTTGTCAGTGTTAGGGCAGAGGTTGGACTAGGTGATCTTGGAGGTCTCTTCCAACCTAGACGATTCTGTGATTCTGTGATTCTGTGGGTGTGTTGCTAGATATTTCTAATAAGGAAGGCCACATCAGAGAAATGTAATTAAACGAGGGTGAGGAGATGGGTAGGTTAGATGTAGCCCTTCATCCTAGAAGAGATTTTTTCATAGCTTCAAACCAGAAAATGTTATGTTTTCCATGTAGTACTTTTTCCAGTCAGAGGAATAAAACTGCCAACAGCATCCTTCAGTCTGTGGCGTTAACCATTCTTTCATAAAGCATCTCAAGAGTGAGTGTCTTGAAGATGAGGACCAAAATCTGAAATCTGATCTCAACTGCTGTGGAAGCCAGTGTGAAGAGCAGAGCTCCGGTCTGACATCCCTGTTTGAGTTGCTGAGGAGACACAATGAAACTTTTTATTATGGTTGTATTTTAGTTTGTGCAGTAAGCTTTATGGCTAGCTACAGTACATTGCTGTAGTTCTGTCAAAAGATAATCAAAACATCCTAGGGATTGTCAGCCAGGGTTTTTCAGTCTCCCAGAAAAAAGGAGAGAATAAGAGGGAACATTTACCATTGGCAGGGATGAGGGATCTCTCCTTAAGTACCAGCTGCAAATCTGTGCAGACTTAAAGGAGGCTATACCAGTGGCATGGCTCTCCCTCTGCCCATCAGCAGCATCTGTATTAGTTGGTGTCAGTTCCACAAATTGTCATAAATAACTTTAATTGGTAAGGATGAGAGTAATATAGTAGTATGTGTTGGTGAGCAGGAAAACCTGTGTGTCTTCTGTGTGCTGCTAGTACTTCACATCATTTCACCAGTTTACCTCATCTCCATTTGGTGGATTTGAAAAGGATCTTGAGGTTGCCTTTTAATTGTTCATAGTTCATCCTCCAGAAAGCACTAATAGTATTCTATCCCATTCTTCAACCTGCTCCTCAAGTGAGATACGTCTTATTATTACAAGTCACGTAGCCAAACTATCAAATGCTACAGAACCTCTTGGGATGGATATGTGCTACAGGAGGTGATGGTGCTTCTTAGACCATTTCAATTCCATACCCTAGACTGAGTATTGATTATTCCAAATGTTGAGTGTCAGCCTCTGATCAGACGATCTTACGGTTGGCTTGCTGACTTGCCTCTTCTGTGAGATTTCTTGGAAATTTGTGCTTGAAACCAGGCATCATTTAGATAAATGTGAATCTAACACTGGCAGCTTGGTAGTGGTTGAAGCAGTAGTGTGTGAAGGAAGAAGAGAAGATTTCTTCTCTGAATGATTGATCACCTGTTTTGATCAGGAGTGGTGTGAGTAATTCATGAATGCCTTTCCTAAATGTGGCAGGTCCTGGGTGAGATTCACAAGTCTTGAGTTGTGATGCCTTCAGAATCAGAGTTGCTTCTCAGTGATTGAAATTACTGAATTCTGGAAAAGCTGATTGGCCTTTGGTTTGTGATCCAGGTGAAATTAATTCATGCTTTTTAAGAAAACTTCCTGATAATGAAAAATCTTTTCAGTGAAGCAGGATAATAGCTTGGTGTGTGTTTCTGTTCCTTAATAATTACCTTGTTGTCACAGACTGTTGTTTCCTGACAGGTAGCTTATTTTCTTACTGACGGCCAATAAAAAAGGGGCAAACACATCCTGTTGTTTAAATGTACGTCTGAAATAGACATTTCTAAGCCTTCTGCTTAGCATCTCTCACCAAAATTCATCATTTACTCCGTCATCATAATCTTAACACACACACACACAAAATTAAGAACAAGTCCATCACTTTTTGTGACAGTATTTTTTAGTGAAATACTAGTAAATACTTAGTTTATTGTATTCTATGATTAGTTCCAAATATGTTATATGTTTTAATACATGTGTAGTGTCAGTTTTATAATATTAATCTTTCAAACATTTTAAAATAAAACTAGAAAAGCTTGATAAAAATTAAAAGACTATTAAAACCGTTCATAGGAGATATCCTCTATTAATGAGAAGAAAGTCTCTTTTTTATTATTTTTTTTTTTGGACATGGAGGCAATAAAACCTGTGGGATTCAGAGGAAAATGTCGCAGAAACAGAAATCACCTGGATTCTCCTGCAGTACAAGAATTATATAAGGGAGAAATCTGTTCCTGTGTTCCTATATTACAAAAAAAAAATGAACACGTGTATATGTGCACACACAGAGAAAGGAGAGGGGAGGAAGAAACCCTACTGTGCTTACTATCTCTAGTGCTATTCCCGCAGGTTCAGTGTGTTATTGGAGGAGCTGGAAGTGCTGCTGAGGTCCACAAGATTGGGTGCAATCCTTCAGGAATCTCAGCTGGTTTCCCCCATTTGTCCAGATACCTGACTATGAGCCTCACATCAGGGCTTTTGCTTCTTTAAGTAACTAAGCACAGATGGGACATAAGCATGGTTTGGGGTTTCATTACCATCATATGCAACAGTACTTATATTCAATAAACAGGAGATACTTAAAACCAGGTAGTTTTCTGTTTCAGATTCATTGTGGTGTTTGACAGGGAAAGACCTTGTATTGCCCAGAACTGCCAGGCATTTGGAGGAAACATTAAGTGACTTTCAGGATGATGAATCCAAATTTCATGATGTTTACCATTAGCATCAGATTGCAGACTCTTGCATTAGTTTCCACTTAGCTGAAAAGTTAATTTAAGAGACAAAAATGAATCAATAAAAACAATGCCAGATACCAAATCAATTCCGGGAACGTAAGAGCAGACTGAAATTTGGGCTTGTCCTCACAGTACAAACAAAATATTTCAAAGTTGTTTTGCATTATTACGTACCTGGTTAGAGCTGTATTCTGACTTCTGTTGTCTTTGGAAGAGCTGGAGATGTGACGAGGTCTGTATAGGGAATTTCCTTCAAATGACACTTGTCACATCTTCAGCTTGAGCTGTGGGAACTGGCAAGGTCAGAACCACATCTTGGTGTGTTACTAAAGATTGAGAGTTTCATATAAAAGTCTTATTTTTTTAAGCCTACCCATAAACTGGGGAAGGACTTCCTTTCCCTTTCCCTTTCCCTTTCTCTTTCCCTTTCCCTTTCCCTTTCCCTTTCCCTTTCCCTTTCCCTTTCCCTTTCCCTTTCCCTTTCCCTTTCCCTTTCCCTTTCCCTTTCCTTTTCCCTTTCCCTTTCCCTTTCCCTTTCCCTTTCCCTTTCCCTTTCCCTTTCCCTTTCCCTTTCCCTTTCCCTTTCCCTTTCCCTTTCCCTTTCCCTTTCCCCTCTCTACTACCACATCGACAGATATAATAGGTGCAAATTAATTCTTGTTTTCTAATTTTCTATTTTCTAGGAATTTGCTAGCCTGTTCTTTCAATTGGTTTCTTATCCACATCACCCAATGACATGTTAGTGATTTGCATTCCAAATGTAGGCGAACATTCCTATGTATGTTTTACAGTTATCACAGAGAAGCTGAGAGGATCAGATTTTTCTCCCCTGAAGTAGTTTTACACTGCTTTGGTCCTCATATAGTATAAACTTCTTCCAGAAACCAATGACATGAACATAATAAACCTTATGTTCAGGCTTAAACAATCTTTTTTTTCCAAAGGAAAAGCCAGGCATTATTGTCTAAACATAGACATTGAAAAGTGTTCATGTTGGAGGAAGATAAAATTAAGGAACTGCACCTCAGACATTCAAGGGAAAGCATGAGATCTCTCCAGTGTAGTTCATTGGCAAAGGGAGGAACAAAAATCCTGACCCCTATTTTTTCTCTCTATTCAGTATATTACAACTTCTTTATGATGTACAGACAGCACAGATTCTCTGTAGGAATGCTTCCAATAAGTTTGGAGATAACTGTGCTAAACCATCTTGCCAGACAGCAACATATCAAGACGTGGGCAGTGATTTTGCCTCACTGTCAGATTGCTTTTCCAAATAAAGAGCTTATTGTGCTCTTGTGTTGTGTCACAACAAGCTCTCTGTAGTTGGAAAGAAGGGCTTTTATTTCTTAAGCCTGACTACCTCTCTTGAGTAGAGAAAAAATGTTTATGGAGAATCTCCCCTGAACAAGTGGGCCTGTGTCTGCGTGTCTTCTCAGTTGGAAAATTCATTTCACGAGACAAATAATTGAGCTGTAGGCTAACTGGGAAAGCAAGCAGATGTGCTTCCTGCAGTTGGACCATTTTTTTAATCTTTTCCCGTTCTTGGCTCTGTTACCTGTCTCCAGAAATGCAGTGATGAAAATACTCCTCCTCCTCTGTGCAAAAGAAGGTCTCATATTGCTCCAGAGCCATATGTTTTGCCTTTCCTTTGTTGACACTTGACAAAACTCCAAGCTTTAAATACTTTAGTGACATCCAAATAATTGGTGTTAGGAAGTGGCTTGAAGCTCAAAATGTTCATAAGTTCATATGATAAAAGTGATTTTACATGCTAAAATGATTTTCTCAGACAAATCCAATATGAAGGTCTACACTATAGACACAGTATTGTAACACTTAGATATGTTTCATTATGAAATGTCATAATGTGGATTTTTAGATAGTAGAGTGTCCTGGTTCCTTTTGGAGATATATTCTTTGTTTTACTCAGCATCTGGTTAGATGTCACCTGTTTTCTCCCAGCATTTAAAAACACCTCCCTGAAAGAAAATAATATGTTCTTAACCTTATTTAATAACACATACACATACAAATCTGGTTTTAAAAATACCGATGGATACTTGCACATGCAAACATGTATTTTACTCCTGCAACAACAAATGAATAATATTGTAGTAATTAGTGGTCAAGGTCTGATAGTTTGGCTTTATCAGTCTGGCTGAAACCAGAGAAGGCAGAACATTTAAAGTGAAAATCAGTAAGACGCTCAGAGATATTATGATGGAAATAAGGCAACATATTTCAGTAACAAAGTAGGACTATTTTGCTGTAGAAGTGAGTATTTGTAAAGGAAACTAAACAGAGCATTTTCAAAGAAGTTTTAAAAATATATTCTTAGGGATAATTTACAACTTTTAATTTGTTAAATATATCATTAACTAGCTGCATCTTCTTTCCACATTTTAGTGGTTTTCTTAACTTTTTGTTTTATTATCGGACTGAAAGGAGAAACTCTTGCTCTCTTTCAAGAGAGAGTGATATGATCTCTGATTAGAATTTGTCTAATTATAAATTTAATAGAAAACACCAGTGATACTGTGTATGCAGTTTTGCAGCTAAAATAATGCATCAGGTTGCTCCCTCAGGTATTTTCATTTGTATTAAGTTCCCTTTTATTTTGTCTTCTTAAATAATCTCAAAAGATCCTCAGTTTTGCTCATGTAATACCTGAACCTACAGGACTGGAAGGTGACAATGCAAAAATCTGGGTATCTCTCTGAGCACTGTGTCCACACGCACACAATTGAAGACAGATGTTTGCCTCGGGACCTTTTCTGTTAAGTTAATTCTCTGCATAGTTAATGTTTTTAATTCTTTCTTCTGTGTGCACCATTACTGATAAGATTCAGTCAACTGTGGAAATCAGACACTGCCATCTTTGCTAATCATTCAATGTGTACATAAATTTTCCTTCATGTAGTCACCTCTTTTTTTCACAGGTACAATGGGAATGCATTAACCCTAAATACAAAGCAAAGAAGAAGAATTACAAGAACTCAGGCATTGTCATCCTTAACCAGTGCAAGGTATTTGTGTTTTGCTTTTTGTCTGTTTCTTTTCTAAGCTCCTAGTGATGTATTTTAATGGTGTTTGGAAATGTAGACAACAAAGTGGAACTGTCTGGAGAAAGCAATAGAAACTGATCCACTAAAAAAAGTAAAGACAAGGACTTGGATCCCAAAAGTAAGCTAACTGTCCCCAGTATTCCTCTCTAATTTCTCTTGTCCTGTCTCTACTGTTGTGCAATGGAGTAGGCAGTCCTAAATTCATGACTCCAGGCTTTCCAAATGGCCTTGTGTGTGTTTCCCTTCCAGTCCTTCCAAAATTCATATCTCTGAACATACAAAATTGCTCTTGTTCCTCCTAAGCCAATGGCAAAATTCTCATTGACTTCCTAGAGGGAAGGAATAGAGTCCAGTTCTATTTCTGATGTCAATTTACGTTTCTATAGTTTTAGAATCATTTTGGTATTTTTGCTCTTTAAACCTTTGTTCCTTTCTCAGACTGTATGAAACGCTTTCTTCCTGTACGTTATTTTCAGTTGGTCCTGCCCCTTCTTCTAGTTTACTTTTTTTCAGGCAGTTCCACACACTGATATTTTAGCAGTACACAGTTAATTTACGCCTTGATTTCTTGTCTGCAGATCCACAAGATGCATTCTTTCTTAGATTATATCATGGGAGGCTGCCAAATACAGTTTACAGTAAGTGTCTTACTTCTCTAACATGTTTTAAAGAAAGAGAATCCCCTTAGTTACCGATTCATCACTTTCACAAAGAAAAGAATCTTATACATCATTCCTTAGTAAGTTATTAAGGTCTTATTGCAAAATGTATTGTGCCCAGAAAATAAACCTATGCTAATGCAGTAGGAGTTTTGTGCACATACCAATTTATTATGTTTTAGAGCAATGACAATCATGTTGCAAAAAGTAAAGACAGCTCCAAACAGGGGGCAAGAAGCTGTAAGAAACAGCTGTGTTTAAATAGATTTATAGGTCTTTTCTTCGAGTGCATAGTATATTGGCTTGTATTCAGTTTGCATGTTTAAAAGTGTTTGTATCCACTTAGCTTTGCGTTATCTGAGGAAATAGGGCAGGATAGCTGAAATGAAACAAACCATTGATAATACACAACTTAAGTAAAGTCGTCTGCAAGGACAGGCAGTGAGCACATAAAGGAGATGAAAGATCCATACTGTGAGCCACAGAGATGCCTAAATTACTGCTGATCGCAGTGGTAAGTCCACCAGCCACAGTATTGTACAAATTCATCACTATCAGTTTTCTACCTACGTGGAACCAGGGAAAGTGGATGTCTCTGTGCCTATAGCTCTGTTCATTCATAACCTAGTGGTTCTACTTAATCATAAGCTGACTGTCTGCATGTTTTCCTTCTTCCTGTCTCAGTTGCACCAGTACCCATGATGATAGCATGCACTGCTTGTCTGCCTTATTGCTGTCTCTAGAAATGTATCAGAGATTCTCTTGTGGGCACTGAAGCAAAATACTGCAGCCCACAGAAAAGACATTCTGTGCTTTCTGTATATATCGTATGATCTCCATTTATATATATGCTATATATCCTGTATATCTCCTTTTCACATAGGCCTAATTTGGTTACTTCAGGCCACTACAACAGATCAGGCCTATTCCTTTCACCTTTCCAGATTTCCATTTCTTTTGATAGGAATGGGACATTGGATCTGGAATTGTTTGAAACTGTCCTGATTCATTTATTGTTGTTGTAGCCTTAAAGTTAATGACATTTCCATTGAGTTCATGCCATGTACAGGCAGCACGATGCAGCTGTGATCTGAAATGGCACTTGTTGTGGGAGGCAAACTGGGAAGCTAAGCTTAGATTTGGTAACAGAAAGCTGTAGTATGATGTGCCTGCTCATTTAATGCACTGATGAGGGCTTTAGTAACATCATGCTGTGTGTTCTTTGGATAATTTGTACATCCATTGTAGGAACATAGTTTGTAGTTAGAAAGAATGTCTCTGAAAAACCCAAGTAAACTTTTCCTTCACTTTAAATTTGGTTATTAAGAAGCCTTCATCTTCAGAGATCAATAGTGCTGATTCCAGGTCATTACTTTTATGCAGCACTTATTGCAGCACACCGTATCTCTTATCAGACAGTGTTCCCTGCTGTACAAGAAATGTTCAGAAGCTGGCAGTGCAAATGGGTCTGTAGTCAGAAGACATATTCATCACGTTAGGAAATACAGCAGAAGGGATGTGTAGTATGCATAAAAGGAACTGTAATAGGAAGATATATTGGACAGATTCTCTCTTAGACAGGTCATGGTGTTGGACAGGCTGATTCTTTGCTGAGAGATCTAGCAGGAGATCCTAGCTCTGCAGGATATTTTCAGTGCATTGAAAATCACCCTTTTACAAGGCCGAGAAAAAAAAAAGTGCTAAGAGTTATTGCTATGTTTTTATTTAGATGTGGGAAGATGACTGGTATATTTGAACCAGTAAGTTTAAAGATACACTGACAAAAATCAAATATCTGCACTGTAAAAAGGATTCCTGCTTTGCTGATCACAAGAATAGCTTATTTGTGATATTAGCCTAGCTCCTGTGTTATGCTAACTTTGTATTACAAATTCTTCTCCTACTTATTTGCACAAGACCTTGGTACTGTCAGGTAATGCTAAAACAGAAGGGATCTGTGTTGTTATTTTGGAACCGTGACAAGTAACAATGGTCATCTTTCGTAAAAGTCTCTCCTTAGAGAACCAAACAGAAGTTTGGATCAAAATCAAGTATAGTGCATCAGAATATGAACATTCATAACATGAGCATTTAAATAAACACCCCAAAACTATTCTAATCCATTCAATTACCGATGTATTTACCTTAGGTTTCACAAACCACTAGAGTTTCTTGCTCATTTCTGACAGCTGTGGCACAGATAATTACGTATATGCATGCTGGTTAAAACATCAGGGGTTTCCTTTTGATTTATTCAAGTTAAATCAAGTTGTCATTTTGGGAAAAAGATCTATGTGGAAAACTACCAGGCTTACAGCTCCAGTGCTTGAGCAATGAGCAGGGAAGTGGAGGTGAAAGATTACTTTGTTTGCAAGCCAGATCAAGCTTACATCTCCTGACTGACACACTGTGGAGCACGGGAGGCTTGTAGTTGATCAAGATGACAAAGGGATTTGCAAGCTAACTAGAGTCCAGTGAGAAATATTTTTCTTCAGCCAAGAGTTAGCCGTGGAAAATCAGAAAAGGTAGGGAAAAGCCATATTGAGTTGATGCAGCATGATATTTCTCTTTTAGCTTCTAGCAACAGCAACAGAGAACTTTCAGGACTGTGTCTTTTTTAAGGGAGAATAAAAACGTCATGTTTAATTTTCATTTTATAGCTGTGTAAAATAGTCTTCCCTGTGCCAAGCAGACTGCAGCTGGGGAAGGTGCACATTCACAGAGGCAAGCTGGGACTTTCAAAGTTCTTTTTGCAGCCCTCAGCAAGCCCCTTACGTGTCAACTGCACAGTAGAACTACAAACTGAATTCAGTACATCTGTAGCTATTGAAGATCCAGATATAGTGGGGTTTTTGGAGGAAGAGGTCACTGAACAAAATTGTAAGGAAGTTTGTAAATGGCTTTGTTCCCTCTAAGAGACCATATGGTTTTCTTGATGCTCCTCTTTGGAATTCCTTGAAAGCAACATCACAAATTCAGGAAAGAGCTTTCCAATCCATGCCAGTCATATCACAGAAAAATGCATGCAAGATTATCTCTTCAGTGAGAAGGATAAACAGAATTTTAAAAGGGAGAAATTAATTTTAAAAGGATTCTTTAATATATTTGTTTTGGCACTGAATGCTTCCCACAACCTCCCATAAGCCTTTTCAACACAAAAATCTGTGCAGGATTCAAGCTGTATTTTTATCCTGCAGCTCACCTTTAAGCTTGCTATCATCTATGAAATTGGGAGGGTTAATTATTTAATGCTTCGAAGATGCTTTGAAGATAAAAAAATCCACCGGAGTATTTACTGTAGACACGGAGAATATTATTACAGACACAAGAAGGTGCAAAATAGCTAAGAACTGTGCCTGAATGGAGTTTTGATTTATAGTTTGAGTAGAATTTTTAACTCTCTAGGGATGTTTTAGCTGCACAGCATTTATGTCCTGAACATTACCTGAGCTGGAATAATTTAATTAAGTTTGAGAACCTAGAGATAATTTGATTCATTTTTATTAGAGCATAATTCCCCACATAGAATAATTATCCAGCTTTTTTTTTTCTAGTTACACCATTTTAGTTTTATTAACTCTTATTTTATTAGCTGCTGTATACTTTTAGAAATAGTTATTGATACTATCCTCATTCAAATTTGATTAAGTACACTGTGAAATGACCTTTGCTTTAAGGTTGCAGTCCCTGCAGAAAACTGGTTTTGGTAAAGATAAATGTTTGGTGTGGCTATACTCCTGCCCAGAACTGCACCACAACACATTGACTTTTCTTCTATTCCAGGTAGCTATAGATTTCACCGCATCCAATGGTGATCCTAGGAACAGCTGCTCACTGCACTATATCCACCCCTATCAACCCAATGAGTACTTGAAAGCTTTGGTAGCTGTTGGGGAGATTTGCCAAGACTATGACAGGTAAATAACCACATTTGATAACAGAGTTGTCTTTAGAAAGTGTTTTCACAGTGTGAAGTCAATGACTGCCTGCTGCCAGCTGCAGTAGCTCCATGTTTAGTCACGTAAGAGAAATGACTGCATGACAGAAAGTTTAGTGTACCATACCACGCTGTTGAGAGTGACAGTGGGTTTAGATTAGTTTCATGGCAATGAAAGGTCCGTTTTTTGGCTGTTTGGCTGATATATATGCTAAGTTTTGAGTTTCTATCCACATGCCAAAATTACATGTTTGAGTGGATTTTTCATTTGTATTAAGCTTGAAGCCTGTTTTGCAGATGCTGACAGCATCCTTTCTCATACACTTGGGAATATGGTCTGTGCCATCCTACAGGAAAGTGTTCCCAAGATTTCATATTTGAAACTGAATTTGTAGTTGCTTAAACTGCTTAGTGGCCATGTCTGTTCTTAGATTCAATTGTGTGGTCTTTTTCAGTATTCTGTTAGCCTCTCAAATATTGCAATATCTTCCAAAATGAATATCAAAAGATACTGATAATATGTGCACACAACACGACAGTAAATAAATAAACAAATGCACGTAATTGGGCCAAATATGCTTTGATTACATTATGTACTTCTGTTGCTTTTAAATAGGCTGTCCGTCTCTATCAGATTAATTGCCCATTATTAATCTAATTACCAAGTACATTTCCTTTAAATGTTCTTTCTTTGCTGGTGATGCATAGTATCTTACACAATTATTCTTTCTCGTCTTTGCACATGTAATAGACATCCACCCACCACTTTGCCATGTGTAAATGCCAGATCTCAAAAAAATAAAACCAACAATGGTATTTCCAGTCAAATTTGATTATACTTTCTGTGTAAATTGTGGAGGGACTTAATACTGTGGTTTATATGTTACATGTCACATATGCTAATTAGCCTGCTCAGAGGCACTGCCGTTTGCATGGTAATGAAATGCCTTCTTTAAAAAGAATGAGGAAAATACAGCCCTGATACAATTTTTGTAATAATTTGATGGTCAAATGTAGTCAATGAGTCTGAGAAAATTAATATTTTATTTTAAGTGAGCTGATAATTCCACAGTGATTATCCATTAATTTAATAAATGCTAATAATAATTCAGTGGATTAATATACTATAAAATAATGAAAGGAATAAGAAATAAGAGCTGGTTCATGCACACAGATTGCTTTTTATTTATTTATTTCACCACTTAAGGTGCATTTGTTAAGAAAATGAAATAGTTAAGTGACCCAGACCCTCCCGTATGGAGATATTAATCCAAAATCAGGATTATTCTTTCAATATAACATACTCTAATCAATATGAAAAATACTAGCCATTTTAAAATGAAATCATCACCTTCATTCACTTCTATTTTGCTACAAAAAATTCCTGTTGCTGCCAGTCAGCACAACTAAGGTCCTACAAGCTATGGACGAGGAGTGAACAAAAGTCAGATTTTCTTGTCCTGGGGAAGTGTCACTTTTCTGGCATGTGTTTGACGGATACATGCTCTCAAGTTGTGACACAATAAATACATGCCCATGGACAAGTTGATTCAACATGGTCAGTGCTTTCTGAGGAAAAATGTCAAATGAGGACCTCTTCTTTGTACTTGCATGTGTTGGATCCAATGGGCTGGAAATTAAATCTTATAATAATTTCTCAAAAGAAAACAAAATTAAGAGAAGCAAACCTTCTCACAGGGTAATTTACAGGTTCTATGTAGGGGTTTGTTTTGTGTGTAATACTCTCAGACTCTTCTCAGTGGTGCCCAGCAAAAGGACAAGAGGCAATGGGCATAAACTGCAAGACAGGAAGTTCTGTCTGAACACGTGGAAAAAATTCTTTGCCGTGAGGGTGTCTGAGCACTGAAACAGCTTGCTCAGAGAACTTGTGGAGTCTCCTTCCCTGGAGATATTCAAAAGCCATCTGGACATGATCCTGAGTAATGTGCTCTAGGGGACTCTGCTTGGGCAGGGAGGTTCGACTAGATGATCTCCAGAGGTCTCTTCCCACCTCAACCATTCTGTGATTCTGTGAAATCTTCAATATTTACATTTAAAAAAAAAATGAGTTTCAAATTCAGTTGAAAATCTGAAATGTGGCATAGATCCGTTACTGCTCCAATGAGTTCAGTTGTGCTTCAAATGCTGGAGGATTTACGTTCCCAGGTAAAGATCAGCCAGAAGTGAAAAGCAGGGGCTCACTGAACCTAAAGGCTGTTTACAGCCAGAATGCTAATCATTTGCACAAGGGCATGTCTTCAGTAAAATTAAAAGCAAGCCTACAAAGGTAGCAGTGCTCTTACCTGAAATTTTATAGTTTGTACCCAGCAATCGTTTCAGTCCAAATCACGGAAAATACATTCAAGCCAAGTCTTCTCATAATGTAGGTTTCTGTACATATCAGCCTAACATAATGTAACCCTAAGTAGTTAATCCTCCAAATTAAGTGCTGCCTCGCATCCCTTGTTACAGTGGAATAATCCCTGCTCATCCAAAAGCCCATTTATCTTCATGGTTCAGGGATTCCTGAAACAGTTAAATGAATAGCCCTGTTCTGCATAGTTAAGCATGAAAGAATAACATTCATTCTTTCATCAGCAATATTCAGAGAATGAGAAATAGACTTTGATTATTTACCTGATTGTGGAAACGCTGCAGTCCTGAAGGAACAGGCCAATCTGATAATGGTAGAGGAAATGTAAGAGCTGTTCACTGGCACAAAAGACTTAATACTTTTTATGTGATGGAATTGTTTCAGACTATAACAACATTTGTCATAAGAGAGAAGATAAAGTTTGTACGTGATATAATCAGTGGCTAAGCAACAACAGCAATGGATCATAAAAGAAGAAACATTCATTAGTTTCAAGGAGTTAGGCTCTAAAATGTAGTTTGAAATACTGGAAAGGGGAAAAGGCATTAAAAACTTATTACTGAAACTATTGTGTAAAATAAGCAGACAGCTCCAAGGAGAATAATTTATTTTAAGATAAATTACTCATGAATGTTAAAAGAGGACATAATAAAGCAATAAGTGAGAAATATACATATCCATTTAAACATTTTCACAAGCTTTCCTTTATATAAAGAATTATATCACTGTTACAATTTTGTCTTGAAATTAAGCAAGTCTACTCAGCCTTTTTTGTAGCATAGAGAAACAGATGAAAATGATAAAAAATCATTGGGCACTGAAATATTTGATATCAAAAGGAACTGTTTCTGCCTCATTCCATATTTATTCTTTACCTCGGTAATTTTAGTACTGTGTTCTCTGGATCAGAAGTCAAATGAAGTGCTTTCTCCCTGCGAACAGTATCAGCCTTTCCAGGATTCTAAAAAATCAGTTTATTTGATCACTGCCAAATGTGCGTGAGTTCCCTCTACATGTTTTGGGCAATGAGTTGCCAAATGTATATAATACAGGTGAGGTTATAGCTGTCTCCTCATGCACTACAGCTGGCTTAGGACTTCTCTTCTTACCTTCACCAACTCTGCATGGTGGTTTTGGCCAACCCTTCATTTTGGAGACCAGTGGTCTCCCTTCAAGAGAATGCAACTTTTAGAGGATAAATGGTAGGTGTATTTGAAAGATTCTGCAGGTTGAATACTCAGACATGAAGAACGACAGAATCATTCAACAGTTAAAATATCAGACTTGTGAACCAGGATCTTATGTCATGTAAACCATGTATCTCTGTAAGATATGTGATAATAATTTTAGATGTCTCCTGTTCTCCATGGCAACCGCTCCCGAAATACTCTCCCTTTGCATCATGAAACTGCCCATGTTCAGCATAGAACAACAATTCTTTGTAAGCCAGAGAAACCTATGTCTAAATTAGCCTATATCTAAATTTAGCCTATGGCTAAACTGGGGAATCAGGGAATGCTTCCTTCCCCCTCTGTCCCAGTGGAAGGGCTGGCCATGTCCTGACTGCAAGTCAGGACCTGGACTGCGTCTTCTCATATCACCTTCACACATCCTGGCTTCCATCAAAAGAAATTGAGGCACGTGGACAGGGATGGAGCTCCTGTGCTCTGTAAGAGGATGTATAGTCTGAGTAACAGTTAGGAGACGATGCTTGTGAGCCTAAAAGCAAAACACAGCTGCTTTGTGTAGGCAAGAACCAGCACCCGAATAGTACCGGGATGTGCCCTCAGCACATATATTGGCATGTACCTAAGTCTGTTCCCGGTTTCACAATCTGGAAACTTCTGTGAAAACTTCTGTCTCTAGATAAAACAAGTACTTTTCCCCAGATAGGTGTAGTTTTGCTGTGACCTCTCATGTAAGCACATAGAGCTCTATACCAAGGTACTTATATGTACGCACCCAGAGTTTTTTTCCCATATCAGTATAAATATATAGGTATGTGTACAATATATATTAGATGGATATATATGTAATATGTATGGTTAACACTTAACCATACAGTAAAAAAATCATTTCTCTTTTGTGCTGTTTTATAGCTTCCCTCTCTGCAGATCAAAGCCATAAGTCACAGTAACAGTAGTGCACACTGTTTATTAAAATGTCTGGCCCTTTGATCTTGAAGATTTGTTTTACCAGTGCTGGAATACAACCAACTAGCCATGAGTGTAGCTCATCTTTCTTTCTTTCCGACCTGAAAATGGGTTGGAAAGGGGCTGAAAATAGCTTCTTTCTTACAATAAATGCTGTTACATACACAGAGTGCTAAAAGCTGAAATACTTCCTCAATGATGTTACATTATTACAGGTTTTAATGATGGGATTGTGAGTGAAGCTCATGGCAGGACCTGCAAAATCTGATCCTCAGTTTGAAATCTGATTTCTGCAGTTAGTAGCTTACGTTTCCCCTCTGCTTATTAAGAATCTTGTTATGTAACATTAAATATTTATGTTTGCATTAAAATCTCTGTCCTGATTTGGCAAGACACTAGAGCTTATTATCTAATCTCATTGAATTTAGCCTGACTCAAGAAAACATTGAAGTATTATGCAAAATATAGATGGCACGAAGATGGAGTTAAGAGTTTTACTGAATTCGAACTTTCCTGCTAATTGTTTCTCCTACACCCAAATGTTAAACTGTTCAGTATCTCCCATATACATGGATTATCTTTATGATTAATTTTTACACACATATTTGTACATAAATTCAGAAGTCTTTACTGGATTAATAAAAAGCACTCACAAAAGTGAGAGTTAGCTATTATATGGTCAAATCAATGCTTCTACTTTGAAAAAGACAAAAGATCTTTTCAAATACTTAAAGTATTTTATACTCAAATACTTAAAGTATCTTTTCAAATGCTTAGAGCATTTGTTACATTGGATATTTGTGGAACTTCCCATTCTTGATGGTCAATCCCTGTTCTGATCTACGCATTCAGCTTATGTTTCTATGTGTTCTACCACATAGTTTTGTAAAATGATACCATAAAATTGGTCCTCATTTAATTTGTATTCAAAATATATTTCAAAAGTTAGTTCTTAATTATTTAAAATACGTATGTCTGTTAACTCTTAAAAATACTGCATTTTATTGCTTTTTTTGTTGTTCTTTTTTTCTTTTTTCCAAAAGCCCTTGAAACACATGGAAAGTAAATTGTATCTATTTCCTGACACTAATGTCCTTTTTCATTTAGACAAATGAAGACTTTAAATTCTCAAGTAGCTCCCTAAAACTGACATTTATGCTAAGATTGTATGTTAACAAATAAACTGCTTGTGTAAAACACACTTGTCTAGCAATATCCCCAAAGGCCATTAATAGGCAGAGAGTACATTACTCCTACAAAATATAGAAATAATTTATGTGTAGAATATCTCTAAAATATTTAGAATGGCACATTCCACAAAAGATAGGGAAGTCCTGAAGTCAGTCTGAGTTTCAACAATCAATGAATTCTTCTGCAATCAATGAATTGCAGCAGTAACTAACAGAATGCAAAACTTGCTAGTTATTTTTTTTTCTTCAGTATTTTAGGCCTGAGGGAGTGCATTCACTTTGATTGAAAATCATGTACAAAAGCTTCCTTCCTTCATGCAGTAAAGTGCACTTGAAAATTAAGAAGGGAAATTTTGAAAGGAGAAAGAGTTCCCAGTCCAGCATATCCCTTTCAGTGAAGATCTAAGAGTGGAAAAAAATAAGGGCAGTCAAACTAAGTCAGGTAGAAAGTCCATCTATGCCAGAAACACATTTCCTGAGGTAGCCAGCACCGGGCAGTTATAGAGGGGGAAGAGGCCAAGGTATATATGATGCTCTACCTGCTGCAGAAGATTTGTATAAATCAGTACAACTGGTCCCAAATACAAAGGTCAGTAGGTAACTAAATGCTGTGTTCTGGATTGAGGCATTATGTGGAAAAAAAGTTTCCAGAGTTTAAACCTTGCAGTGTGTTTTTTTTTACTTCTGGAGCCTTGTCCCTGAGAATTACTTACCAGGTCATTCATCCCGAAGCTGTGTCTGGGTTTGTCGATGAAGAGTCTGAGAGAGTTACTTGTCTGGCAGGCTCTGAATTAAATACCTTGACGTAATTCGGGCAGAGACAAGGAGAAAAGTAGGAACTTCCTTTGGTTGAGATGGTAATATAATAGTAGTTCATTAAAACCGGGACAAAAGATTGATGCCTAGAATAACTGGCACTACATGCAACATTGAATTTTAATGAAATCACTATGTAGAGCCATAGATGTTAAAATTTAATCTACCCATGAAGATCAATAAATAAAAAATATGGTTAATTATTTAGCATATCTCTTTATCACTTTAATTACAGAAACAACCTTTCTGGAGGCTCTTAAGCAAAAAAGCTGATTAGCATATCTAAACAAATTTAAAAACCATGGGGGAAAAGGCATGAATCTTTTTATTTAGTGCTTTAATAGGACCAAATTTACATAGACAGAAAACAAAAGAAAACCAAAAGAACAATAACCTATAAAGAAGAACTTGTAGCTTATGTTGATCATTAAGCATTATCTCGGGTGTGGGTAAACATGCTGAAGTATTTGGATAACACAGAACTAGAACTGCACAGGAAAAAACGGCATGCTAATACTTTTAATCACCAAGCTGGATTTAAAACCCTCGGATTTAACAGTTGAAGACCTAGGTTGGTACGATTATATAGTACCTGCATACACAAATTTTGTATTTGCCTCTGCAGTGCCTGCTGACTTATATCTGCTGACTGCTGCCAAAGAGGAGTTTCCACAGTCACCAGTTTTTATCCCAAGAATTAGTACAGGAGATTTAGTCTACTACAACTGTGTTGGGAAGGAGATTTCGTAACAGTTCATATTCATATACTTATATGTATACATACGTATGTATCTGCAGCTGCCCTGTATCTGGTCAGATACTGTCAGTTTTTACAGCTCTGTCTTTTCCCTTACCAAGTTTTCATCTTTGTGTCTTCTTTACACTGCCTGTTCTGCCAGGCAGTCACTGCCTGTGTCAGTGTATCAGCCATGAGCAGTCCCTTCCAAGTTTCTTATCAAAACAACTTCTTTTTCTCTTTGCTATTCCTCCACTGCTGCATTCTGTCAGCTGGTGGATACATCAAAATCAGAACCTTCTGCAGGGCTTTTCTAGGCAGTCTTTACTATTTTTTTCTCCTCTGAGGTAGAGCTTTGTTCCACACAGTAGTTGACACTTTGCCAGTACTACGCAGACTGATACCTTTGTGATTTCTCTGTCAGCATCTCTTTCTGAAGAGAATGACTTGAAATACAAAAGCCTACAAACAATCTGAAATACCAGTTCACCTAGTGGTGTAGAGACTAGTTATTCATATAAATAAGTATTAATAAGTATAAATATGTAAGCATAAATAAAGGAGACAGCAATTTGTTGTGCCATTTTTCCTGATGTCAAATGTTCCAACAGTTTGGTATCTGGTACATTTGCAATCAACACAACCATTTCCACAATTTCAGAAGCATGAATTTCCTCCCTGCATTGTTAAGGATGTAATTATTCTAGTCATCCACTCTATAATAGAATGTAGCAAAGCTGTTGATTATTCCCATTTGAAAACCCATCAGCCCATAAATGAATACCATCTTCTAAATCTCTTGCATGTTTACTTCTTTTTGGAGAAACTGAACACCTTTTGCCTGAGTAGACCATAGCAAGATATTTGTGGATCCTATTGTTCTCAGTTAAAAATGGGCAACCCTTAATTCTCACCATCCCTTTCAAATTAATGTGAAATCAGCCTTGATCAGAGATTCCAAATCAACAGATAACAGAGAGCATTTGCCTGTTTCCTCCTGCATATTCAATGATGCCTAGCTGAGTGTTTAGCTATCAGTATATTTCACTTAAACTTTTACTGTAGCTTGTTTTGATAATGTTCTTCATTTTGACTGGATGTTATTTTGATTTTAGTAAAATTACATCAACTACTCATTTGGTCACAGTAAATCACAATATAATCTCTATAACAGCTGTATCACACTCATCCTAGAAAGCTCATTTGTATCCTGAGAGCATTTGATGAGAAATTTCTCTCCCAGCACCTCCCTGCATACTTATGCCAACACAGACCTGTATTCCCTTCTTCCCAGCACATCCCTTATACATAGATATTTTTGTGATAGAATTTGTTTGCAGAGAAAAGTCTCTGACCAACCATTTTCACTGTAATTTGTAAAAAATGACAAAATTACTTAGCAAAGCTTTTGTTCTAGAGGTTGCTTAATGCAGTACCCCCTCAAACTAGAAAGCTACACTTGTGTTTCAAGAAGGAAGAGCCCCAGAACTGTTTGAGGTTCCCCATGATCTGCATGTTACGTGATGGGTTCTGCCTGCTGCCTAGTGTAGTCTTCAAGTCATGTCAAGTTTTTACCTTCCAAAATTACAGTCTGTATAAGAATAACCTTGTCAGTCATGGTACAGTTTTCCATGTATGGTGCCACGTAGCCAATTTACTATAGTTAAGGTTTTGGAAGCTACGAGGACATACTGACAACCTCTTACAATTCATAGGATTGCCTGCAAACTGCCTAGATTTCATAGGTTAAATGTAACTCAGTGTAGCCTTTTGCAGCATCCCCTTCCCTACTTTATTCCCACTTATGACATCCCACTTTTTCAAGATAACTTTTACTGAATTGGGTCTTATAAATCAGGTCATTGCAATTTATTTGTCATCTAACAGGGAAGCATGACATTTTGGTTCCTGAGTATGCCATTTTATTAAGTTATCCTTCTAGTAAGTAATATATCTTATTGTCATTTTGTTTTGCTTAACCTACTCCTCTCTCAAGCTCTGATGATTTTTTTTTCTGTAAGTATTTACTTTTCCCCAGTCTAGGAATTTCTGAGTTTGCTTTCTATTTTTACCCTGCAGAGCTTCTTTTGCTGTTCTTCAAATGTTAACAAGGGGAAGCTTAAATCTATTGTACCTGGACTTGGCTTTGTTAGTTATTTCGTGGTGATGCCTTTCAGCGGTTAGCTTCAGGGAATTTGTATCCCCTGCTTCATTAATTATTTCCCTTGCAGGTGAGACAGGCACTTCTCTCATATTCTTGAAACCCAATTACATGACAGTATCTATTTCTCTGTATTCAGCAGATTCCAGCTCCCCTAAGGTGACTAAGAGCTGTAATTAAAGATAGTGAATGAATTTAAATGTAAGGATTTTGCAACATGAATGTGTAGCATCTCTGTCTATGACAGACCAAACAGTGTAGCTGTTGCGGTGACTTGCTATTGATTTGCATGCTCCTAGCTCTATTTTGTTACCAGGATGTAAGATGATCGGTTCATTCCTGCTACTCCTTTAAAAAGCACCATGCATTATGAACTGGATGCTAAGCCTTGTTACGTACGGTGCAGGTTTGATTAAACGCACAGTAACCCAGCCAGAATCAGAGACGTGGTTGTATCAAACCAGGCACAACCCCACAGCGGATATGTTGTGGCAGCGTACCAGTCCCTCAGAGCAGAATACTCTTTATGGGGAGGAAACACTGCTGCTGCCAAACTCTTGTTTGGTTGTTCTGACTCAGGCGGGGGGCAGACAGAGCTGGACCACAGCCTGGCTCTATCCCTACCCACCCGGGAGGAGTGCAAGTGGGTGTGCAGGACTGCAGGGGGTGAAGCAGATGGGCTCAAGTGCCTTCCACTCAAACAGGGTTTTTTGGCCCTGTCTGATAATACATATCATGTCCTTTATTTACCTAGCTCTGCTTGCAAAGCAGGAACTGAAGAAGTTTAAATATTTCAAATGATTTCTGTATTTTCTTTGGAACTGCTGCTAATCCCTGTAAGCTGTCATGATTCAGAATGTACTGGCATCAAGCCCTTCTAAGTACTAAATAATACACTCAGGAACATGATTCATTCATATGCTTTAGAAAAGAAACACTTAATTCAACTCATTTTCTTCCAGTTCACTCCTTGAACATGAAAGATTGCAATTTTAATTGAGTTTAGATATGGCTTTATTTTGTTTGTGCCATTTTTTGTTTTCTCATTTTTCTTTTCCTTTTCCTTCTCCCCCTTTCCTGTTCCCTCCCTTTCCCTTATCCCATCCTCTCCTCTCCCCATCCTCTCCTCTCCCTCCCCACCCCATTCACACTTCTTTCAATTAAATGTGTAACAGGCACTCCTCTTTTATTATGGCAATTTCAAATTTCTTTTTAACAGAGGAAAAATATCTAATTTTATCACTGGAAAAGTGTGTAGAGCAGAGCAGATTCATGGTTTATTCTTTTAAGACTTGAATTGAAAATGAAAGGCAAAGTAATTGATTTTGCTGCATCTAGTGTTGCACTTTAAAAATATCTTCCTGGTAATTCTGATCTAACCCCAAACTGAAATTACAAGTGACAGCTTAATACCCAGGGATTCTAAACAGGTATATTCCTTGCAAGAATTTCAAGGAGCTGAAAATTTAAGGTTCTTGGTTGCTTGAAACCAAAAACGGGTTTTTAGCATTGCTTTTATAATCCCGGTGTTTCTTTTTTTCTTCCTCTTTAACTGTATCTTTAGTACAACTACTGCAACTATATTGCTCCAGTTTAAAGTGAGCAGGTTTTCATGCTGAGGCTCTTTAAGAAGCCACCTGTGTGGCTAGCTAGAAGTTCATTTTTCAGAATGAATAAGTGGCATATAGAAAGATTTAGGCCATTCTTTCCCCCTACATTTACTCTCTGCAATAAGAAATTAGACTCCCAATTTAGATTTTAAAAAGGAACTAATCTTCAGGTAACATAGTCCTGGCAGCTCTCGTTTTCCTTTCTGAGTAAGGGTGTTGTCACACTGATGAGTAGCCAGCTCTATCTCCAGCATCATCTAAACCAGCAGCTTCATGGGTATTTGCAAAAGACTCTGTAATGCCTGATTATAAAATAATTTCACCCAGTGGAACAATTTTATCTAAATACTGCTCCTTGTTACTAGGAAAAGAAAATTCTCAGAATAAAGCTGAACTCCAGGTCTCAATGATACTGTATGTCAGAGGGCACCAGTAGTTAATGAGACGTGATTTTTAAAATGTCCATTATTTTGTCTTCTTTAAATATATTTCTTACCTTCCAGTTACCATAGGCTTCCTAGTGAAACAGAACAAGATACCATTATCTGTATCACTTACTAACTTACAAAACCTTACTATTTCCTTTGTTAGTCTCTTCTCCCTTCTGTGCAGTACAGCTTACTGAAATCTCTCTTCTGTGCCCCTATTAAGGTATTGATTTGTCATTGTGCTTCCTCTGTTTCCACTAGATAGCTTGAAGAATGGGTGACTAAAACTGAGCATTGTTCCAAAAGGATAATACGGGATACTTTCAGAAGTCATTCTCTCCTGTGCATTATGTTACAGTTGAGGTGTTACTCACGGTCTTTAACTGGTTATATTTCTGCTTAGAAGACTGCAGTCTTTGAGCCCTGACATTAATTCAGCTCATTAATTTACATTTACCAATGCAAACACTGAACCTGAACTCTGTCCTTGATTTTACGTTCAGGGTATAATCCAGATCTGTTCAGTCTTTGGTATCTTTCGGTAATATATGCCTGTTTGACAGGGAAATGTACAAGCAGTCGTATACATCTATGCTTGCATGACTAGTCACAGCCCTTACATAACCAAATATAAAAGTCAAAATCCAATGCTTTTGCTTTTCTCATCTTCATGTCAAGTACTTCGGTGTGTTTTTTAAATTATGCCAAGTTTTAATTTTCAGGGGAACCTGTGTAAAACACAGAACTGTATAAAATGTGAAGACAATGCAAGAGAGTAATTCTGTAAAGATTCTGCCAGGATCCACCTTTTTGCAATTTATTTTGTAAATTTGAGGTTTTGTTGAACCCCCTTGTTATTCCACTTTCTCTCCTGTCCTGTTGGCAGTCTGTCTCCAGCAGGACAGTGCTGGCAGTTTACTTTCATGTGCCGAGGACTCTCTGGCTACATTTAAACAAAACAAGTCAAAGGTCCTTAAGTGGCCTGAGGCCAAGGGTTTGACAATGCCCATGTCCTTGTATTCAGCTTTCTTCCTCCCAGCACAAATGGGTGATGCCCAGGCTGCCATCTGGGAGCAGTCTCAAGTACAGCTGCCCCCTGCTTAGTTCATGGGAAGGGTCTGGGGGCTGCTGGTTGGCATGGGCCAGCACTTTTCCAAGGACGATGCTAACAGACCATGGGTATCATCGCATCCCAATGTGTAAGCCAAGGTCCTGGGCCCATTTTCTGGCATAAAATAGGCATAATTGTCTGGGCAAACAACACAAAGGAAAAGAAAATTGAGTGAGTTTAAATTAAAAAGGAGGAAAAACAAAATCATTACAGCAGATCCTTTTCCTACTGAAATACCAGGTTAGGAAGCAGGGCTGGAGTCTCTGATGCATGCAGTTCACCCCTGAGGCAGGAGGAAGCCTTCCCCTCTTCTGACCGTAGTTTCAGTCTCTGGATGGCCTAATCCTTGACATGGCTTAGAGGCTGGGAAGCTGCTCTGCTTCCTGCAGCAAGCAGCTGTGGTAGCCTGGGGTCTGCTAGAGCAGCTCTGTCATGCCGTAATGCTCTAAGGGATTGTCCTGGAAGCAGAACACTGTAGCTACTTGGAGAGGCTCAGCTGATGCTGTCCTTCCTTTATCTCCTATGACAAAGTGAGGGGTGGGTGGGAAGACTAGAGAGGGTTACTTTGTAGAATGTCAGTGAGCCATTAAACAATGTACTCTTTTCAGAGTGAGTCCTTTATATTAGCTAAACACCTTGTTTTATGTGATAGGAAGAAAACTACTGTTTACATTAATATTGGAATTTATTCTGAAAGCTGTCAGCCACAAATTTAGAGATGCTGTCAGAGGATACTATAATCATCTATTTTGTGCAAGGATTGTCACTTGTGATGATCAAAAGACTCCCTTCTTCCCTTAAAGGTCAACCTTTGGGAACACATGGAAGTTAATTCCTTGGTCCCAGCAGCTTGGATCAGAATACCAGGCCTATGTGTATAAAGTCTGGAAAATGAGGATCTTCCCAAGGGGAAGCCAAGCTCACTGAGCACAGTGCTACCTGAGTGGCATGAGAGAAGGCATTAATGCACGGGAGTAGCTGTCAGGACACCCCTCCTCTCTAGGAGTTCATGCAGTCATGTGGAATCCCGTCTTGAGGGTGGTGCACATGATCAAGCTTTACTCTGTCTCAAGGCAATTGTAGCAGTACATGGCTCTTACTCAAAAAGGAGATATGGGAGATTCAGACACGGAGGCAGGCATCCTGAGGGATGGAAGAGCCCTCTGGTGCAGAATAGCTTCCTGTTGGGGCTGAGCCACTGGTGCTTGGGAATGGGGGAGTCCTGCCACCAGGAGAATCCAGTCTGCTGGAGGTATCGCTCAGGGCAAGTCTCCGACTCGTAGCAGAACGGAAGATGGAGTTGCAGTTACAAGATTCCCTACACTTACTTACACTCAAGGAACTTTACAGGACAAATATGTTCACTGTACGGGTTTAGGCATCTCCCAGGCTGGGTAATTGCAGCCCACGTCAGCTTTCTGGATTGCGTTATTGAACTTGGGCACTTACTTACATTCCACCTAAGTAAAACTGTTTTCGTCTTTATTTGCTCTCACCCAAAATCCATTAAATTGCAGCTCCACAGAGTTTGATTCTCTAATGCAACCATGGCTTAATTGTTGATGTAAAACAAGTTTTTTTCTCCACTCAGACTCTTTTCTAATGGCCTCCTATTTCTTGCCCTCTAAATGTGTGCCTGAAATCTCATCTGTATCTATTTATAAGGGCTTCCCCACTTCCGGGAGTGTTTAATCAAAGAGAAAGCTATCAGCAGGTGGTTAGCATTAAATGTCAGCAGCTACTTTGTTTCTGACATCTCTGGAAAAAAAATGTTTCATTACCATGCAAATTATGTTAGTCCTCCTTTCCAAGATCCATTGTCACGCAGCTTAACATATGGTACACAGTATTGTGCTCCCAAGATTTATGTGGCAACTAAATTTTGTAGCAGAACAACAATTGTGCGAGCTGAGCCATCAGACGACAATAATTACTGTTTCCCAGTGATCTACTGAATATTTCTCTATCTATTCTCTAGTTGGTGGCAACTCCAGCTTCAGGGTGGGAGGGGGCTTATTTCTTGTTTTTCCTGGCTTTTATCAGAAATGTCATGGTGCTTTAAACAGACTATACCAGACAACATGGCCTGGCGAGTTTAGTGGGTGCTGTTCTGTGTCTTGAGTATGTCTGGGAAGTGAGTTATTCACTTGACACTTGGTGTGGCAATGTCTTGAACTACACAAAGTCACTTGAAGTTGCTGCCCCTTTTTTGATTTCTGAAAGTGTCAGTAATGGTGACAGGAACTCAACTTTTCCAAAAGCCCTGGAACTCTTTAAGCAGAATCAGATAAACCTATGAGGGATTTGATTCATCAGAGCACTGGAGCACAGTTCAGTGACTTCAAAGGGACTTCAGGATGTGTTTGGAGTTAAGCATATGTTTGGGTGAATTGTTAACCTCAAGTGTGTGATCAAGTGCTTTGCTGACTCAGGGACGAGACATTCCTTACAGCTTGTTGTTTTCTACATTGCCATCTGGGAAGAGGCAACTTGACAGGACGTGGGCTGTGTGAGACTTTACTGCATTTCTGAAAGGGTATTAACAGCCCTGAAGCTTCCAGGTCCTCCGAATCAGGAATTTTTGTCTCTACAGATCTAATTGGAGTGGAACAACCTCACCATAGTGTTTGGAAGCAAATTTACCATGCCACCACATTTTCTAGGTTATCAGTTAATCTATACATAATGAAAATAATTTCATGTTTTAGTGGGCGTACTAATGATACAGGTGGAAAGCCTTACAGAACCTGCAGGTTTCTGGGGGTGAATTTTTGAATATTATAGGAAATCTCTTTTGCACCTTGACAACTGTAAGAACCCACATTTGCAAACACTTTTAATTACAGAGTCATCTCTTCACTAAACCCATTTTTTGAGCTGGGGGAGCACATCCATATTTATATTAAATAAATCTGTTGTCACAGGCTGTTAGACAACTCCCTCTCACACTACAGCCAGATAGTGAAAAAGAGGAGGTAATATGGGTCTATTATTGCATTTGTGGGAGAAGTGCAAGATATCTTGATTCATTGGTATTCTCCAAGTGCTTTTAACTTCCATACTAGGAGTTCACCTGAAAAATCTCCCATGTCGCTTATCCATCTGGCCAGCACACACTCTACCTTCTCTAATACATAACCCTTCCATTCTGCCATGTAACACTCTTCACCTAAAAGACCTTTCTGTGCCATTGTGCTGCTTTGCATTTTTGATGAATGTTTACAGAAGAATAAGTGTTTATTGCAGCAAAATGCATTTCTCTGTGGGAACTCTTCTTTGTTCTTTTCCAGTGACAAAATGTTCCCAGCCTTTGGATTTGGAGCAAGGATACCCCCAGAATACAAAGTAGGTGCATAAATGAAATTTTCTCATTTCCTTGGTTTATGAGGTACAAAATAAGGCTGAAATGGTTTGATGCAGAGCAAGGGTTGGGGGAAGCAGTTCCATTTGCTTGTTGTGTTTCATTTGGTTTTCTCATCCCATGATACCTCACTAAAAACAGAAATCGAGATTAAACTTAAAATAGGTGTGTTACAGCCAAAATATTTCATGGTATTGGCAAAGGTTTTTAATGGATGTTAGTCTAGCAAGAGGAGAACTGAATTTTAGAACAGCACTTGCCAAAAATATCTTGAAACTTTGTGAGCCCTGCTTTGGCAGAACCCATTTTTGTAAGGTGTGGTTCAATGAGTGGCCTAGTGTCTATGTCATCTTTCTGATGAAGAGATTCAACATCTTCCTGAAAATACAGACTGTAGAAAAGCTTTGCTCAGTAGCAAATTTCTGTGTTGTGGTAGACATCTTCAATACCAGGAAGAGAAATACAAGAGCCATGCTAGACAGAAGTGGTATTTTTAAACAAAGTGGAACAAAACAAAATAAGAGTGATCTGGTGTGATGGTGCAACTAATTGTGGGCAGCATAAATGTGCAGCCTGGTAGTGTTGGAATGAGGACAGTGGAGTAAAAGAAAGAGCATCCAACAGAAAAAGGCATAAGAAGAAATAGAAGTTCAAATCCTGTGTTGCACATGCGGAGTAAGAGTAGGCAGAATAGTAGCTCTGCACAAATAAGTAACCAAAAACTAGCTGGGAATTCTGCAACTTGGATACTATCTGGAAAAGAGCATCATTGAACTTCCAATCATGCAGACTTCATCCAGATCCCATGCTCTGAGTTGCTTTTCAGCTGTGGCTGCAGCTGGGAGGTGAACACTGGCCAGGTGAGAATAAAAATGTACCAGTGTGTTCTCGTGGCTTGTAGGTCTGTTATCTGCTTGAAATACCAGTAGTGATGTACAGCAAATTTGATAGGTGTCCTGCAAACAAGTGTCTAAGGTAAGTCAACATAGGTCTTAACAGCATTGACTTCTACGCGAAAAAGCTCTGTTATTAAAAAGTGGACTGTGCCTGACAGTGCATTTTGCAGAGAAAAGTAACACCAGTGTTAATGCTTCCCAAAATCAGAGACAGCTTCCAGAACTTTGATAGAGATTTTAATGTGGTAAATGCATATGGAACATCTGTATCTGTTGCATATCTGTTCCAACTGCTGCTGCTGATAACCATCTCTGCTGTATGAGGGGGGAGTGTTTTGCAGAATATACATATTTAGCAGCCTCTACTACCAGACACATTAGTAAAACACAGTAGCTACTTCTCAAATGTTCCTCCATTTGCCACAAATGTGTAGGTCCCTACCTGTGGTTGTGTAGCAGTGTTCACTGGGTGAGCTGGTCTATACATCACAACCAGATTGCCCTTTCAGGCCCAGTACTGGCCATTACTGAGAATGTCAAGTACTATTGTGATTGTCCTAAACAAAGGTACCAGCTTGGTGGTGTGGCAGGGGCTGGATCTGTCACTGCCTGTGAGGTGACCATTATTGCACGGGAGAAAACTTGCAACTCTTTCAGCTGTTAAGAGACATACTTATCTGAAGGACTGCTTGAAGGAAGATGTTACTGTGCCAGGTGAAGTCTTTTAACTGGTTTGCTTGTGATGGCAGTATTCACAGTACAGGACAGCTTCTTTCTCAGCCAAAATAACCAGCTGGTGGCATTCATGCCCTGGGTCATATGAGCATATTGGCAATGTACCAACTTTGTTAGACCCAAGCAACAGTCTCTTTATTTGATTGTGAGAGCATTTCAGGTGCAAGGTGAAAGACACGTCTGGCCAGAAAGTGATTTCAGGGGTCCTTTGTAACCAAATATTGCTATGACCAGCAACACCAACTTTCCTACTGCATGGGCAGAACTGGCATTTGGATACTTTTACTGACAAGTACTCTTAAGAAAGTGAGAGACTTGCATTCAACTTTGTAGCCCAAACGTGCATGAAGGGTCTTGCACAATAGCGTGAACTGCCCTCATGGGTCTGTATGTTACTAACCTTTCGGAGCAAGGAAATGTATGAATCAGGACCTTCACATTTTGAGAAGTTCGGGAAAAGTAATGATAAACGTAAGGTGGAGCTATTTGCTTGTGAATTACATAAATGTGAGTAAACAAAACAAGTCCCAAAGTATGGAAACACAAGCGAGGGACAGAATAACATCTTTAACCTCCACCGTGGAAAATTGCCCCAAAAAAAATGACAAAGGCAAAATGTTCTGACATCAGCTTACTAATGTAGTGAAACTTTGAAGAAGATAAGAACCACATTGCAGGGGGACTAGCCTTTCTGTGCAACAGATGGGGACAAGTAATTAGCTTGCTGTCTGTCATGGACACTTCCAACTGGAATTGGATTAGGATTTAACACTCATCTGTGCTATTGTTCAGTCCCTCCCTGTGATACTCTTCACAGTCCATACAAGTATCTGTCACCTTACCTAAACTCTGTGAGCCCTTTAGAGTCCCTCCTTGGCTTTTGCTGCACTTCTAAATCAAAAGATATACCCTCTAAGAGAGTGAGGAGTCAGCCTCAATAGAATGTATGAATAAGTCAAGACCAATAATCTTGGAAATCCTTCAATAATTTAGTCTACACCAGTATCATGAATTTAATTTAAAGCCAACAATGATTAGTGTTTTATGTGGAGTGTAGCCAAGATGCATAGGAAACAGTGAATAAACTGGTATAATTAAAAGTAGCAAGTAAAAAAAGAGTGCTTGCAACTTGTCTATCCTAACTTATCTTCTGCTGCAAAAATACAGTAACACTACAGACACTACAGCAGCAGTGTTGATCATTTGCTATTCAAATGCTCTTTTGATACTTTCAGTCAAAATTATTACAAGACATACATATCTTTTATTAAAGGACAGCAGTGTCGTAACTGTTATAATTCACATCTTCAAATCCAGGCTGTATCATTATGAGAATGTCTAAGTTCTGACCCCATCATGTGGATAAATCAGCTTTTCATTTTAATTTAGAGTGCCTGCTTTCGAGCCTCCAGTCCTTATTAGATGATCTAACCTACTCATAGCATGTTGGTCTCTGCACACCAGCAGCTGCTATCTTTTATTTCTTCCAGTAGATGACAAATTGCTAGGGCTGTGGAAGAAACGGCTCCCACTGCCAAAGGTTTCTAACTAACCATGAGAGCCTCCATACAACGGTAAAACAACAGTAAAACAACACAGCTTCCATAAATGAAAGCTGGCCAACCCATATGTGGCAGGAACACAGTAAGAGAAAGCCAGAGGAAGGCAGCCTGATAAAAATAGTGGGCAAAGTGAGTAGATGTAGTGGATTCAGGTCTAATTCATGTCATGCTTAGTTACAAGTTGTAGGAAAATGAGGCCTGTAACTCACTATTCAGCATAAATGAATGGTAACAGATCTCCACTTTATGATCAGTGCTGTTGACCAGCTGAAAGCCTTTGTGATCTTCATGCATTCCAGGAGCTTTAGGGCAAAAATATGTGCAAACTTTAACAAAAATAAATAAAAAATCAATAAAAGGGTGTGTAAGAGACCAACAGAGAAAAAAAAAAAAACTATAATGTCATCTTGTCCCTGCAACCTGGATTTAGACATGGAAGCTGGGCAGCATGCTCAAAAATCAAGTACAAAGGCAAATCAATGGGCAAGCATTGCCAGGCAGAATTTTCTGCAATGTGGTCTTAGCCAGAGACACAAGCTGTCCAGCTCCCAAACTATTTGATTAATGAGCATTCTGAAAATAATAGCTTTTGAGCAATGGTTCTTTAAAATTGTTAGTGTCTCAAACTTTTGCAAAATATGCAGGCATTCCATATTTAATTTTCAGACTGGCGGTAGCTTAATAGTTTTCAATTTATTCACAGACAAGTGTTCAACATTGTGCCTCTTAGCATTTACGCTTGTATGCATCTATTGTTCTTAGATTTTTGACAATCTTTATTTGAATGAGTAAGAAAGCATTCCTACACATGACTGAATTTGTTGGATTGTTTGTTAGGCAGTCCCAGTATCATCA
Source organism: Anser brachyrhynchus (assembly GCF_964034855.1). Taxonomy (NCBI): domain Eukaryota; kingdom Metazoa; phylum Chordata; class Aves; order Anseriformes; family Anatidae; genus Anser; species Anser brachyrhynchus. The sequence continues at coordinate 45,901,521 of NC_137695.1, read as the reverse complement.
CCATAGAGGTTTCTGGAAAGCTGGAACTGTTTGGGACAGGGAGGTAAATTTAAATGAGCTCAACAATCTAGAGGAGGGAAAAACAAAAAAGCTTACTAATTTTTCAGAATTGAGGCATCCAATATCAACATTTGCAAGTGAATTAAAACCATCTGGTTTCTGATTCAAAGCAGCATTTTGCTTCAAAAATTGAATGAAATTTCAGGTAGAGTAAGAAGGATTTAAAAATATGGAGGCCAAAATAGAATATTTTGATGTGACTTAAATACAATGCCTTTGTATAGACCAAAAACTTTCTGGCAATTTGCTCTATCACTTTTATGGGGTTTTATTATTTGTCAGATTCCAAGATAAGGTTTTTGTCTGCATTTTGAGGTTTCTATATGAAGGTGAATATAATTATATCCCAACATGAGGGAAATAAGTTACTTGCTATGCTAAATCAAGGTAAATTTTCCACTAGACTGTGCCTACACGTGTGGAAGTATGGTTATGACTCCTGCAGGAGTCTCATGGATACTGTCACATTGGTGGACATCTACTTTTCTGTATGCAGGTGATTGTCAGTGTGTATGTACAGGCAATGGAAGCATTGTACAGTGGTAAAAACAAATTTTGCTATAATCTGCCTTAGCAAAAATATTTTAGACCATGTATTTCGTTGATATATCCTCAGAAATGCTCTTGTTGTAGTGGACATCTTGGTGTATTTACAGGCATCATGATGCTACTTATTTTTCTTGTTAAAACCCTCAAAGAAGTCACCTGAGAAAAAATCTGTGCCTGGTACAGAAAGTTCCTGGTCATCTGTCTTTTAATAATCCCACATTCATGATGGTATCTGCTAAATAATTTATCTGGAGTCCTGCAGAGGAAAAAGATTAACACATAGCCAAGTGTGGGTAAATGTCCTTAGCTGGAGGCTTTGATTGGTATTTTATGCAGCAAGCCAGGCTATGCCAGGCCGATCACACGTAATCACCTCTGCACTCCAGAATTTCTCTCTCCATTCCTTTTATGGATGGATTTTAAGAGCGAGCAGGAGGGCTCAGCAGAGGGCCAGCTACATATTCGAAACTTAATCCAGGGCCTGTGACACAATCACAGTTCTGCAGGGACATTCCTTATCATGAGGCTGACTTTCACCACAAACCATAGTCTGCAGTTCTTTGCAAAGTTCTTTGTACCAAATACTAATGTAAAGCAGCCCTTCAGTGTTTGTATGGTGTGATGTATTCCAGGATTTCCTGACTCTTAAATTGATCAGTCATACAAATGACCTTAGGAGATTTCTTCTGAACAGCCAAGAGTCTTGTTACATTTCCCCTGAGGATTTCTTAGTCTTCGGCATCTTAGATGTTTAAACTTTTGCCTCATTTTCCCCATTAGCTTATCAGTTTTGGAAGTGCATAAAGGCTGTGTCATTCAATATCGGAATGATGTCATTTAATATACCGACTTTTGGTCATCTGGCATCAGCGTTGTTTGAGCTTCATCCTCAAAAGGCCTTGCATGTTTAACTAAATTAAAAAAAAAAAAAAGTAGTTCATTACTTTGCACCATGTTTAAAACAATAACATTGATTGTTAGATCCAAAGCTTCTAAGAGTCAACCAAGTGCAGCTTCTGACATGGTTGGGCTTTCCATGCAGTCCTATGAGGAAGGAGCCAGAGTTCAATAATGCCTTCAGTACATCTCATGTGCTTGAAGTCTCTTCTGGTTTGGTCCCTCTTGAATTCTAGCCACCACAGGGGAGATGGTGCACAAGCAGGATGAAGCCCAGCTGATTTTAAATACCAGAGTGGGGAATGAGTTCTGAGCATTTGGAGAAACCCTGCTTTAAAAATACCTGCCATTGGTTTGCACTGAGTGATGATTTCCTGTTTGTGAACCATCACTGAGCTGCTCAAAGAACATCTCTCCTTCACATTATTCTTATATCTTGTTTACATTCTGACATATTTTTCAGAGAGCACGGGAACCAAGCAAATTCTTCTTTTTTCACTGTTTCCTCCCCTACCTTCAGGGTAAATTATAACACTGGTCTTTGTGAACAAGGGTATCAGTGTATGAGGTCCACTTGATTTAGGAGAATAGCAGCCATTGATCAGACAGTATTATTTCTTGGATCATTTTACACACATTCTAGACTTGGGCTTTCTTATTGGACCAAACTGTTGCCTACATTTTTCTTAAATAATAGCCTGGGTGCTATAGCTTTGAACCATATAAATTGTTTGTATAGTGTGATCTGATCCTGAAAAAGAATAGTAACAAAAGCATTCAGCCTATGCTTTTATAGTGTGAATAAAATATTATATTCATGGCTCTGGAAAAGAACTGTGGTGCTTCTTTTGCTATAATTTCAAATGCATTAGCAATAAAGAAATAAAATCACTGAAGAGGCACAACATTGGAAGAATCAGCCTGCAATACATATACATGCATCACGATCTTTCTTGCTCTTAAGATGCAGTTAATACAAAATACAGAAAGCCTAAAGGAAAAAGAAAGGCTATTGAACAACAACAACAACAAAAATCATCAGTGAGTGAAAACCCACACAACCATTCCTGACAGCTGCAATTACCTTTGGCCTGCAGCTGGTCATGAGACTGGCAGATACCAGCTGGGCAAAATGTGCCAAGAGACATACAAGAGCAGCCAGACAGAAGTGCTCTGGAGCACCTCTGAAGCATATCTGACAGCCCTGCTCTTCTGTGCCTGCTCAACAAAGAACATGCCTAGTGACTTTCTGCATTGTCTTCCATGGCCAAGAAGGGTAGCCTGAATAATCAGTTTAAAATCCTTTGAAAGAAGCAGCTGATGCTTGGTGTAGATATACTAAATTCCAGGCTGGAGCCAAGCTGGCTGACGTCTCTTTGGTGAGTTCTTGCTTCCATCCTTTCCCATCGTGGTAGAAGTCCCGCTTTATTTAAACTTTTATTAAGTGATGGTAGATAGACCTCACTGTTGTGAGCAAGAACAGCATATGATAGGAAAATACTATTTCTCTATGACAAACTCTCTGTGGCTTTAATTAGCCAATCTATACCACTTCACCTTTAGAGAAACTTCTCTGTAATCATATATTTGATATCTTTCTTACTCAGTAAACAAATCCACTTGTATGGTTGAATATTGACTTTCACAGAGAACTCTATCAGGATTCCTGAAGTTTAGTTCTGTTGGTGCATTTCCTGTTCTGTACGCTTCAAGAGCCACTTTTAGGATGAACATTTCAGTGATGATAAAGCTTCTGGTTAGTTCCAGCTAGAGACCACATTTGGCACGTTTGACATTACACGCTGGGGAAAATTAGACTGATTTAAGTTAGCTGGCTCTAAGGAATTCTTTCAAACAGTATAGGAAAGAGTGGTTGCTATTGATGCGTTCTGTGTGTAGCATCTATTCACAGATCAATTTCTGTGCTGTCTATGTCCTAGAAATGGAAGTCATCTAAACTAGCGAATAAAACAGTGGCATCCAATAAATAAATCTCTTTCTGCAAATAATCCATGTTCCATTGAACAGGGAGTAAACAGGTTTCTTTCCATGTGACTGGGACTGCTGGCAGTTCTGAATGTCCTACAGAGATTTATAAAGTCTCAAAGGTACGTAATTGGAGTTAGCCATATTACTGCCCTCATTACTCTGGAATGATATACCTGAGCTCAACTTAAAAATAGGCAAATTGCCTGCTCAAGTCTCAGCTATATCCATTTTTGCAAACCAAAAAATATATGTACATTGTGCATTGCAAGACAAAAGTTAGGCTTCATTCAAGACAATTGAAGATAACAGGAAACTTGAGAGGAATCAAGCCTTCTCAGTGGTCAAAGAACGGTGCAAAAAGGAATCTGGGAAGCAAAGCAGACAAGAACAAACCTTAAAACCAGGAAAGTGCATCTGAGTAAAGTTTCAATCCCAATAGATTTGTGCTGTGGTTGCAGATCTCTAGGTGAAGACAGATATAGGAAGCCTGGAAACTGGGACTTACATTGTCTTGTATTATTTATGCATACAGAAGTCTTGTATTATTTTCCCAAACCACCAAAGATACAATATATTGTTTTATTAGAAAATCAGCAACATTTTTGCATTCACAGTCATTTCTCTTAGAAAATACCTCTGGGGTATTTTATTACAGACGAATTTGGAGTATGAGAAAATGGTATGTTTATTAAATTTAAGGAAAAAAATCCTTTTCTTTTTTTTTTTTTCTTATTAATTTCTCCCCAACCTACTCTAATTTCTTAACCAGCTTAGGCTCCTCACATTTCTTACATTATTATTATTTCACTGTGGGTCTAAGTGACTTCACTGATCTCTCTGGAGAATAAATTATTTTCTCAGTAATCCCATGGCCTTCAGATGAAAAATTGCTCACACGTGTGAATGGAGAATTCAGAATAGGGGTGAGCTTGTGCTATCAATGCTGTAACACAACCTGCTTTAGCTCTTCTGCAATCTGAGATGTGGATCTAGAGAGTGCTTGCATTTAAATCTCTCCTCAGCAATTGGTCCCATGTGGCTGACATTGGTAGCCCAGTCCTGACACCACATTTATGTGATTTCTCAAACACTTAGGTGTTTTTTCTTTATGTTCCCCCCTCCTTTTTTTTTTTCCTTCATTGTTGTTATCGACAAGTTTGATTCCATTTGTGGTACTTTGTTTTTGTGGGGAGTTCCAACTGGGACTGTACATCACACTTAATGCTGAAAGCTTGAAAGATCTCTTTGGTTTAACACAGAAAGAATATAAAGGGTGTTTAACCGCAAGTCCTCTTGGAATAATTTTTCCAACTACAGTCTTCTTTCCATTTATCGGCAGGTCTCTCATGATTTTGCAATCAATTTCAATGAAGACAACCCAGAATGTGCAGGTAACACACCAGAACAGACTAACTGTTGTATTTTCTGCTGTCTGCAAAATGTGTTTGTATTTTTTATTGTATCCCTTGAGTATTGTTCAAAATGTTTGTTTTGTTTTGTTTTGTTTTTAAAGAAAACAGCTTCAAAACCTGACAGATTCCAAGCCCGTGGGCTTAGCTTTAGAAACTGTAGCAAGTGCCACACATTAATGTCCTGAAAAATAGGTCCCATTGAAAGTACACCATGCTGGACAATCAGCATTGCATGTCCCCAAATCACTAGGCATTGCTGAAAACTAAAGCCATGTTTTCTGGGTTCATTCCAGATCTTTGGCTACAGAAACATAGTTTGCGCAGCTAAGAAGGGCAGGACATGCAAAGACAAAGGCACGCTGTGCACCTCTGTAGTCAAGTACTCCCTCTGTTTACAGCCAGTTGTTCGGCAAGACCTATAGCATCAGTAGCCTGCTGCCAGTCATCCCAGTGAGATCCAGCACAAGAGTCAGAGAAGCAGCTGAGGACTAGTGGGAGACCTGTTTCAACACAGTATAAAAGTGGTGTGTTCTAGCAACAGTCACTAATCCTCAGTAGTTAGGGGCCAGATTCTTGTATCAGATTTTGCTTTATGTCTTGTATTTGTGAGGTCTGCAGTGACGATGCTGTTTCTAGAATCTCCTGCCAGGATTCATACCTTTTGTAAAAGGTGAGGATAATAGGAAAAAATTCTCTAAATAAGCAAGTAATCTTAGATGAACACATATCTGAGAGTCTTGGCCAGATGATCATTGCTGTCTAAAATACATAGGTTTTTGTTCTTCTTTATTCTTCTGCTATCTTCCAAACACTGAAATGAGTTTTTCAAAATGCACTTCTCATTCAAAGTTTCTAGCTGCTCCTTTCAGCCCTTCTCAGGCTTATTAGTGGTTTTCTTCCTAGTATAGTCAGGAGAATATGTTCAAGATGAGAATTAACACGCTGGGGAATAAAGTGAGGAAGAGAAGAAAGGACAAGCAATTCAATGAAAAGAGACATTAAAAGATTTCAGATTTCACACATTTTAAATGCAAGACCTCTGTGTTTGGTTCAGTGAGCATTCCTGCTTTGTAGATACACTTGGATTGTTGGACTGCTCCAGCCTCTGTAGGTCAGATGCTTGAGATGTAATTGAGCATAAATCCTACAGCTGCTTAGTACATTTGCACAGTTTTTACATTGCTTTTAAGGTTTTTTAAGGAGTTAAAAGAAGCAGAAATTACATGCATGCGTCTAGATGTGTCTGTAAGCCTGTGAGCCAGCTTAAGCTGAGATTTTATTCACACTGATGACGTGGAAATGAGGTGTTGAACAGACCTCATGGTTTTGTCTTGTCCAAGGAAAGAACTCATATTTTAAAATATATTAGCTTGGCTGCTTCTGAACACAGACACGGGCCTGATCTGTTTAAAACATCTGAGTTAATGGTGGTCAGCATTATGTGACAATACGTTTATGCACGTAGTGTATCTTTGTTTCCTGGTCTAAATGCAGAACATTTCTGACCTTTTGCATACCTCAAAAAGGTCCTAGCTGTCCATGCAATCACAACATTTTTAATCCCCCTTTTCTACCTTTCTTGAATCCAAGGCTAATTCATTTATCAGGCTGACCTTGTTATATAATTATTTGTATTGATTGAATGGTATTTGAAAAGGCTGTCACACTTACATAGTGCCAACAGCAGGCCAGAGGTTGGACAGACAAACCCTCTGCAAGTAAAGAACTTCCTATTCATGCATCCTATGTATGCAAAAGAAGACGTATCAGTGGAATTGAGAGAGATTAAAAAAAAATAAGAGGAAGGAGCTGCTCTGTGAACTTTGCCTAAGCTTATGTCACTTAGTATTTATTATGCATTTAATCTTTATTTGTTCTTCACATAAGAGTCAGTTATCTGGGAAGTTAATACATCACCTAAAAGTTTTAGGGCTTTTAGGGCTAAGAATCTGCAGAAGTGGGTTGCAGCGTGGAAGAAGACCAGACCAGGCGGGAAATTTTAGAGCATTCATACACACATCTACAAGATATAAAGGCACTTCTGTGTCCTAAATTATACCATTTAAAATAATGTCCATCTGGATGAAAGCAAGAAAAGGAGACAGACCAGAAAACATGTTGTTTAATCATCTGCTGCAGCTTGCTTATCATCTGCCTGTAATGGATGCTTGATTAGTTCCTACAGCCAGTTGTTCTGTGATGTTTCTCCAATTTTTGTAGATGCTCTCAACTGTATTAGGTGGCACAGGTTGCAGTAACCCCAGCACATCATGTGAAGAGAGGATGCTCTTTGGGGAAAGAGTGGAAGGGAGATAAAATGCTTCGTGACCATGCTATTTAGCTTGTAATATTCAGTATACTTGCCAAAAAAACACACGGAGAAATTGCTGAAGTGTATCTTGCTTCAAGCCAAGAAACAGAGGCTGGATCCAATGTAAAGAGTATGTGTCTGATTTGTTTTTGAGGAATGAAATCCCTTTCTTTGTGGAAGTAGTGAGCTTTCACCGACACACAATAGTGTTAAGTATCACTCTACATTGAAAAGGGATTACATTAAAATGTCAACTCTTTAATGAACAAAGGGGTGATCAAAATAAGGACCGTGTGTTTTGTACTCCAGTTAATCCCTCATATCCTACTTGACTAAGAAAATGTATACTTTTAATTCTACATGAGGGAAACTTTTTCTGGAGTTTCAATCTCCCACTCCCATGAATACCCACCAAGACTACTAAAAAGGCTGATGCTCATATGGTAGCAAATGAGGACATCCTGTGGTCAGCAGAAACTTCCTTCTGAGTGGTCACGTACGAGCTGGTAAGAGCCCTGCTTGGCTCGGTGAGTAAACCACCCTGTGCATTACAGTCTCTCCTGTAACTGCAGTTTAGGTGAGCACTGCCAAGATAACCTTGAACTCAGTACCCCTAACACTGGGTCTGGTGCAACTGCAGCAGCATAGAGTTCAGCATAGGATAAATATTAAATCAGGGTAATGAGTGGGTTTTGTAGTCCCCAGTAAACCCACCCAGTGTCTGTAGACAAGGCTAGCTCAGTATGCCCATACAACCTGCAATAACTCTTTGGACTCTATTGTAGATACACCTGTATGTTCAGAAGAAATGCATAGGACTTGGTTGTAAACTGAGAATATTTGATATGAAGATCACTGGGATACATAAAATATGGATATTCTTACCTTTCCTCTCCTATCACTATTTCCATTCTAGAAAATTCTAGTGTTTATAGTCTTATATTTAGTTTATTTATAGTATTTATAGTATAGTGTGTTTATAGTCATATTTAGTATTTACTTATTTACACTTATATCTAGTATTTATAGTCTTTATTGTCTGAAGAAGAAAGCGATAAACGTGCATGCATTTTACATGCATTCTTCTACACACATATGTATACGTGCATACACTGTATTTCATTAGAGCTATGAAGACTGGATTCCAATTAAAAATGTAAAGAGACAAATTGTGAGGAATGATGCACATTGCTTCTATCTAAAATAAAAGAGTCCAAGAAAAGTCAGCCACTAGGTAAGCCACTCACATACTCTGTTGGATTTGGATATATAAGGAAAGTAGATATTTTGAAAAGATATTATACTGAGATTGCACACAAAAAAGATGTTTCTAGAACATGTTGCTTCCTAAGATGCAAGCACTTCCTGACACAAAGCATGGTAAATCTGTATGGACTGCAGGGAGTAAGCTTTATCTCATACTATTTTAATGCATAAGTAAAAAAACAGTGTATCTTGTCAGCAGCTTAGGGAAGATTTATGAGGCCTTCATGCGAGCCCAGTAAGTACATGCAATGAAGTCCTTAGCAGGTTTAAAATTGGCAGTTAACAAAGGGCCAGTTTTGCAATATTCAATTTAGTCACTGGAATTACCAAGGGAAATTTTGTGACATTACATTTTAGCCAATCACAGCTGTAACTAGAGAGTGTTCTTTTGTCTGCAAGCATTGCAATGGAAGAATATGTTTGTAACTATCCATAAAGAAGACTATGTTCTCTACCATTTCATCATAGGACGTTCGGGTATATCACTGTAAAGTAATTACAGCTCCCTGTGATTTGTTAGTAATGGATCTGCACTCATATATCCTGTAAACATGGTTGAGTAAAATCTCATGAGTGAGCCAGTCTCAGTGCAAACTGGCTCAAGATCTTATTGAAGCCATTGCATTCTTCAGCATTCTTTACAAAGCTCTTCAGTCTATCGCTTTCTTTCCAACTTTAGACCTCTTAATCCTTTAGGTCTGGTAAGCTGGAAGTTCTGAATGCGGAAGCTAATGTACATCACTTCAAGAAATCCTTCTCCTCAATGATTGAAAACACCAATTCCCATTCTGTGATCTGTCAAGTGTGTCAGCAGAAGTCTGTTCTCACTGGTCTGGCTATATATCCTGAAATGAAAAAGCTGTAAATAGCTAGTTCTCCATCAAAACTTCTTGACTAAAGCTCATTTTTTCTGTAGACTGGAAAGCATCCTTCTGTTTCTTCCAAGATTTCACAGTTTTTGGTCATGGTTGAGTTCAACCTGTGAGCAATTATGCAAATTTACCCTGAAAAATTGTTTTCCTAGCACAAGGGAGCTAGGTATTTGAAAAGATGTTTGAATTTCTTGACAGCTCTAAGTTGTAAGTGCAAAGGGTAGATTTGTTGGTAACTACCATGATAAACAGAAATAAATATTTATCTGAAGAGGAGAGAGAAGTGTTGAAGGGTTTCTAATTTGTGTCTACCCTTTTAGCATGAATCAGCAAGTGATCACTTACACCTTGAACTGAGAAGAATGAAACCTATTGCATTGCAAGCTGATACCTGAAAAATAGACATTAAAAGCTGCTGGGAAGTATGTTATAATGAATTATATGTTACAAACTAGCTTCAAGGCAGCTAGAAGCAGCTTCTTGGAAATTATCTGAGGTTGTTAGTTCTTGCTAATTGTGTGATATTTACAACTTACTCATTAAGAACCTGCCTTTTATTTATGCTTTAAATAAGCATGATATTGGTGATGTGCTCCACATTTATTTGCCTTTTGTGTGGCTTTTCCTGCCAGGAATACAAGGTGTTGTGGAGGCTTATCAGAGCTGCCTTCCAAAGCTGCAGCTGTACGGCCCAACAAACATTGCTCCCATCATTCAGAAGGTGGCAAAATCAGCATCGGAGGAGACCAACACTAAGGAAGCCTCAGTAAGGGCATAATGCTATGTTTGGTTTTTTTCTTGCTTTGTCTCTTGTAGGCCACTACAACAGGGCCTTTCAGTGTATGTGAATCAAGCCTTAACAGTTTTTACTAACTGCCTTCACAGAAGTCAACTTGAGTCTGTGTTGGTAGGAGTAGTGTATCTAACCTTTACCTCTTCGATAGTCACAACTGTGAACTCTTCCTTCACTGTTCTGTTCCCTGCTTTTAGCACTCTTTGTAACACACCCAGGTCTTCACAGAGGAAACACAAATGGCAGGACTAGAGTTACAAAAATTTAGGGGTCAAGCCCTAGCAGTGTTGATTATACCAGTAGAGGAGTTTGAATGTTTCCCTACACAGACATTTTCAAGGATCTTGCAGAGGCTGTATTAAAACTTTGTTGTTGTTGTTCAGCTGGGGCTCTTTCTAACCATTCCTCTGAAAACAGTAGTAATAGAGTTTTCAATTTACTATTAGTGACGTAGTATTATGTGCCTTCAGAAAATCAGGAGACAAGTCTGTTAGTCTGCATCTGATATAAACACCATGCCAGATTTCTTGGTCTATAAGATTTAAACATAGATGATGTTTTTAATGTACACCTTTGTAATGCGTTAGGCTTACTTTTCTCCTGCCTTCCAGACAAATGTGAGAAAGGAAGAGTGCGAGAAAGGGAGAAAGTACGTGAGTGAGTAGGTTTGAGACATTTATGATTGTAGAGCAGTGCTGTGGTAGTCAAGGATGTAAGAGACAACTCGTATACTGTAGCAAGAAGAATGATTATGTATAGGAACAGAACAGAGCTGCACATGGACGTGCATCTCATCATCAAGTCTGGAGCTTTCCCTAAGATTTCTTCATGTAGTAAGCTTTCTTTTCTTTTCTTTTCTTTTCTTTTCTTTTCTTTTCTTTTCTTTTCTTTTCTTTTCTTTTCTTTTCTTTTCTTTTCTTTTCTTTTCTTTTCTTTTCTTTTCTTTTCTTTTCTTTTCTTTTCTTTTCTTTTCTTTTCTTTTCTTCCCTTCCCTTCCCTTCCCTTCCCTTCCCTTCCCTTCCCTTCCCTTCCCTTCCCTTCCCTTCCCTTCCCTTCCCTTCCCTTCCCTTCCCTTCCCTTCCCTTCCCTTCCCTTCCCTTCCCTTCCCTTCCCTTCCCTTCCCTTCCCTTCCCTTCCCTTCCCTTCCCTTCCCTTCCCTTCCCTTCCCTTCCCTTCCCTTCCCTTCCCTTCCCTTCCCTTCCCTTCCCTTCCCTTCCCTTCCCTTCCCTTCCCTTCCCTTCCCTTCCCTTCCCTTCCCTTCCCTTCCCTTCCCTTCCCTTCCCTTCCCTTCCCTTCCCTTCCCTTCCCTTCCCTTCCCTTCCCTTCCCTTCCCTTCCCTTCCCTTCCCTTCCCAGTCCTGTTAAGGCAGAAGTTCTGAAGTTCCCAGACTATTCTGTTCATGAATCTGGGCTTGTGATTGTCACTTCATTACAATTTACAGTATATTGTTACTATTTAGGGTCTCATTCCTACATTGGGGAATTGCTATATTTGTGTTTTCATACCTACTTAATCTTGAGGTGGCTCACTCTGTTCCCAGTGCTGTCTCTGAACTATTATGTCACATCGAATAAATTGCTTCATTTTCCTAAACCTAAGCTTCCCCACTTTCTGTTTGTTTGAAGATCAAATTAGTTTATATCACAATTCTTCAAGGTAAAGCTATCTTGCCTAATGTTTTGTTTTACTTACGGCAGAAGACAATGAACAGAACTCTGTATGAGTTTATATAGCTGCATATAAATAAACTGTAATGATGCTTTGTGTGTTGGTATTGCTCATGCAGAGTGACCAAATTCTATGACCTGTACATTTTTCTCATTAATGTACATTTGTTAAATGACTCCAGCTGCCTAGCTGTTCATAAAGGACCCAAGTGAGAGTTACTTTTCCCCATTAGTGAGTGAAGATGTAATAGCCCATTTGATTCCAGTCCGGTGAGCCTTGGAGTATTGGGAAAGAAATGACAGGTGCAGAAAATTGCTTGCTCTTCTTTAGAGAATGAGAAAACCTCTCTTAAGGGCTCCATATAAAGTGTTTGAAAATGGATATATTCCTTCCTGAACGTGACCTTCCTCTCCTCAGGGATCCCATTGCTCTACAGAATACAGTAGACCTGCCGTGGTGGGTGCTTCTCCCACAGGCACCAGTGGGTCACCCTCCAGTTTGCAGATGGCTGCACCCATCCCACTTGCCTGTTAGCAAAGCTCCTCTGCAAAGTGCTGTCATAACCTCCCTGACAGCTCTGCTACAAGCTTGTAACGCTTCAATACCCCATTCCTCCCTGCGTCCCACTGGTTCCCAAGGGGAAAAAATGTAATCAGGAACTGTCAGCAGAAGTGATTGTGCAGCAGATGGAAAATAGGGCTAGTGAGGATCTCAGGTCTATTCCAGACTTCTGAGCCAAAGTCCTGACTCTTCCTGCCCTAGCAGCTAGAATCCCCCTTTTCTGCACTGTGCATCCCTTGGCTCCCTCCAGCTCCTGGAACTGATGTGAACTACAGCCAAACTGCAGCAGAGGAGAAATCAGTAGCTGAGGAGGTTTGCATGGCAAGTGCACTTAACACTTGAGTCATTGTAATCGCTCTTTTCTATTTAAAAAAGTCCGTATTTGACAGTTATCAGAAACACTTTTATACAAGAAAAAGGCAGGCAGCTTTGGAAGATTAACTAATGATATGATTTTTACTTCTCATCCAACAACTTCAGCAATATTTCATCTTGCTGATTCTGACGGATGGCGTCATCACAGACATGGCTGACACCAGAGAGGCTATTGTCCACGCCTCTCACCTTCCCATGTCAGTCATCATCGTCGGGGTGGGGAACGCCGATTTTAGTGACATGCAGATGCTGGATGGCGATGATGGGATCCTGAGGTCTCCCAAGGGCGAGCCTGTGCTTCGAGACATTGTCCAGTTCGTGCCATTTAGGAACTTCAAACATGTAAGCTGACTTTTCCATCCATTCTGCAGAAGGGTGAACGTGTATACATATAGTGAATGAGCCCTGGGGCTGGGCCAACTTTGGATGAAAATGGAGTGTTCAGTAAGTCAATAGCATTATTGTGCCAGAAATGGGGAAAAAGAAACACAGAATGAAATGTGCTCTATCAGTGAGATGGTGAAGGTGGGGAAGGAAGAGATGGGGGAAAATTGTAGTACGGACCTCCATTTCCTCTCTGATTTTAGTTTGATTTCCCTGACTTATTTTTCCTGATGTCTCTTGTCCATTCTCTTCTCATCTGTTCTGTTAGGGCTATTGTATTCCATTTCCATACATGTACACCGTCCCTTCATTTCCACAGAGACCTGAAATGGTTGTGAATTTGTACTCACAGTGTTCCCCAGGAGGCTGTTTCCTTATTGAAATTCAGATCCCTAAGTCCTCGAAGACGGAACTATCCACCCAGAGCATCCTGGTTTCCTCCACACCTTGCCCCAAATTCTGCAAAAGAACACAGTCAAGAAAGTGGTGATACTAAAAGTTTCCCTGTGCCTTCAGCCAGCTGTTCCTGTGTGAGCCCAACATGGTATAGGAGACACTCTGGAGGAGAAGTGACAGACCAGCACTAACTTGCCAAATCTGAAATAATCCTTTGGCCATGTACTTTTCTCCTCAGTCACCTGCCCTACATTGCAGCATTTGTCCCAGGGACTCTTTCAGCAGCCAGGTACAGACAGTATTCACCCATAGAAGCTTTCCCACACACAGCTTGGTTTTTCGGGGTCCTTTTCCTCTATATGGAGATGTGGAATGGCCATTGTGTTCCTTTACAATGCTGATCCCATCCTTTTCCCTCTGTTTTTCCATCTTTCTCTGCCCTTCTTTCCCTCATTCCTTCCTTTATATTCAACTGTTTTTCATTACTGTGTTTTACTCACCCTGGTTGTGTAGGAAGAATATCCTAAGTATTGGATTTGAAAATTCTTTCACCCCACAGAGTAACTGACTCATTTTCATCATGAGAGTGCCCTTCCCAAACTGTTCTCATTCCCTACTGATCGTTAGCTCTGGATTTGTCACAGAGAAGTTTTCAATTCTGGGTTGGTTTTGGTCTGCATATGGGTTTGCAGTGCTTACATTTGTTTATTTTTTTCTGGACTTTTTGTTACCACATGACATTATTTTTTTCTTTTTGCCATTTCCAAAACTTCACCTAATTTTCCTCTTCTCAAGTGTTGTTCTTTTTTCTCTCTTCAAAGTAAATTTTGTCATAGATCTAGACACCCTTCTTATTTTCACAAGCTCTACTGAGGTATAAGAGAAAGAGACTTGTTCCTCCTTTCCCTCACCTTTATGTAAAGAATGGATCTTCGTATGATGTAAAACTCACCTTGTGCTATTAGATCAGTGGTACCACACCAAATGGCTGCGGAGTTGCTTCCCAATTGTAGATACATACATTTCTGTGTTGACGGTGCTGCTCAGTCACCTAGTAAGTATCTGCTGGAACAAAGTATGAGCATGGCCTGCTAATAGCTCGTGATCCTCCTTCATCGGATAATCACAAGTGTGTAGTGCTGCACTGTAGTCTACTGCAAAAGTGTCAAAAGGCAAGTTATTTATAAACCAGTGCTAGACCTGCCTTCAATTAGTTGAAAAATATGTTTCTGCAAGGAACTGGCGAAGCCAGCTGCACTTGTTATTTTTAGTTTTGCTTTGTGACTTTATTACAAAGTTGAAATCATCCTTGATTGAATAGGTTAACACTGACAGTTCCAGTTCTCTTGGGGTGCTGAATATATTGTGCCTATGGTGTTAACTTGCAAGTGATTCTACGTGTGGTTTAATAGCAAGCATTGGTCAAATGAAAAGTATATCTTATTTTAATCTGGTTTAGATTAACTACCCCAGTATTGAGAGAGGATAGCAATCTTAAAAAATTATTGCTCTTATTAAATAGAGATATTTTACTCCCCCTTTGTCTCAGTAATGGAGATAATACAGATTTAGAGATGGATAATGTGTATGGTATATCGCAAAAGACAATATATCTTATGCAACTTGATATTTAGTCTGTTTATTGTGATCTTCCAGTATTTCAATAAATGTCAGTGTAATGGATGAGTGCCCATAACAACAGCCACTTCTGGTTGAATCTCTTTGTTGTGGAAGTATCCCAAATAATATCTCTCTGAACAAAGTGACATTCACAGCTATCTTGCGTACTTATCCTCAGCACAAACAAAAGGCTATGTCTTTTCTACCAACTAGTGAAATAATTTTCATGGTAGAAATGAGTATGGTGTTTTGATTCAAATTTATTTTTTTCTCACGGAAAAATGCAGATTTAACCCCAAGTTTGGGGGATTTTTGTCAGATTGGTTTTGATCACATACAAGAATTACCATAAAACAGAATATTGCATTTGACAGCTTTAAGTAAAAGATATATTTGGTTAAAAGTCACATCCCTTTTGTAAATTTTGTCAATTTTGTACATTGTGTTTATTTTTGCTACTTGGGATGTTCAGCTATTGAGTAGAAAAAAAGTTGAAAGATCTCATTAGAAAGACTACAAGTCAAGTTGTATAGGGCTTATAGATTTTTCTGCTAAATCAAGTATTTATTTACGCCTAAATCCATATTGCCTCTACTATTGACGGAAGAAGGGATGTTATGTGTGAGCAATTTTATTTGTTTTGCTGAAATAGTAAACCAGAATTCATTTGGAGTCAACCCAAACAATATTTTTTTCATTACTTCAGTTCTCATGTCAGCCTGCAACTGAAAAGCTCATATCTGTTGAAAGAGATCAGAAATAATATATCCAAAAGCTGCCCCTCTGAGAAAATCAAAATGAGGGGAAAGGATGTTCTAACAAATAACCTGTAGACAGAATACCTTTTATTTTGTAAGATTGACTTCAGGGAAGGTTCTGATCCTCCACAGCACTCATACAGGTATTTAACTCAGACAGTTACAAATAATAACATACTTTAAACTTCAGACCCACTTCAGTGTTTTACTGGCTCAAGACCCAAGACAGAGAGAGTTTTATTATTCGGGTTTAATCTTCTCATACATGATGTAGTGTATCAGGAATACTTCAGTAAAGCTTTAATAATTGTATTGATTCTTAGCAAATCTGTAGTTGCAGAGGCTTGACAAATGAAGGTAACCATTACTGTTTAAAATAATTGTCCCTTATCATATTAGGTGATATGTGCATTTCACTATAGGGGAACATAAAAAAGAAAGGGAAAATATTTTCTCTGAACACAAATGAGTTTCTTCCCTCTATAATTATCACCACCCCAGCAACATGAGCATCCTTCACTTGAAACTGTAGAACAGTGACGCTCACAAATACTGAAATGTAGATGAAGAAAACCACCTGTCTCAATTAATTCACAGTTTTATTTTAAGAGCTGATTCTTTTTGCCCTTAAAATTTATTTTTACTGTGCACAATTGTGATGCGGCAAGTAGACTGTATTGCACTCTGCATTGTGTTTAATTATAAAGCCTAACAACTGTGACTTAATAACACCTCACAAATGAGTGTGGAAAGCATAGTTCTTCACCACTGCAAGAGGCAATGTTTTGCACTATTCACTGTAATTAAAGATTAAGCATGGTGAAGCTATAGAACTGAATCAACAGTCATTTGTAATATATACCAATTATCGTCATAGGGGATTATTTTCCTGCTGCTGGGTGATCCGATTGTTGTGTATTAGCCATCAGTTGAGAACTATTCATCTTGAGGTGTTTATTGCTAGGATGCTCTTCAAGCATAGCATTTAAACAGTGGCAAAAACATTACAGCAAAACATTCACCAGTGAAGGTAACTCTTGGGCAGCACTGCTGAACTGAGACTGGTTTTTAGCTCAGAAGGTATTGGTCCAATTCTTACCTACACAAATGCTGCTTTGCACCATCTGGTCTAGAAATGAGAGTGCCTTACCACACACACAAAAAAAAAAAAGTACACACAGTAAAGGTTGCCCAAACTGTTAGACAGGAAATCACCCTTAACCCCATTTTGGTGATGCTCCCTACTAAAAAGATCCCCAGGACCAAGAGACATCATGGGCATGGTGAAACATTGTAATGCAACAGTTGTCCATTTTCAAACCGAAGTGCTGAGGCAAGCCAGTAACCCCAGGCATGTGGAGCATGTGGAGCCACAGGTAGCCTCTTAGCCTGCAGGCACAATAAACAAGACAGTTTAAACCTCAGTGTAAGGCTTTTTACTTCACCTGCACAATGGGTGAGAAGTGCCTACCCAGGTGCTCCTGTAGCTCAGCTGACTCCTTACTTGGCAGTAATACAGCTGCACGTGAGCCCTTACAGAGTCAGTTCTGAAGTGCTGGCCCTTTGTCCAGGAAGGCTGGATGTGGCATCAGAAGAGAGAGGCAGCGCTGCAAGGATGATGCAGAGATGAGTGATGGCCCAATGTTCAGACATGTGGACTACACACATGATCACTGATGGACTACACACGTGACACTGGTGGCAAGTGCCCCCGCCCAGCATTTTTAAACATAGAGCAAGGTTTCCTGATTGCTAGGGTTTGTGTGTGCAGTGATGGCCCAGGATTCTTCTTTCCCCCCTCCCTGTTTTCACCCTTTTCACAGGGTTGTATTTCTAGTAAAATGGCACAAAGGCAAGTTCAGGTATATAAGCTTTGCCACATTTGTGAAGGAGATTAAAAAAAAACAAAACAGGAGTTCTCAGTGGTAAAGTAGAAATGGGTTATTTGCCTGACTCCAAGGAGTATTTTCTGCTGATTTCACTGAGGAGAGGTTTAGGCAAGAACAGGGCAACTGTGAAAAAACATGCATTTCACTTTGAAGAATTAAAATAAATGGGTTCTGTTGCTGTGTAACACCTGGGAACAGTTTTTGTGCTGTCGCACCAAGTATGGGTTCTGCTTTGCCAGTTTATTTACGCAGAAATGTTCCAGACTTTTGCCTACTTAAATATTTTGGTATAAATGTCTCACTCTGGAAATACTGGTTCATTTTTTTTCATTGCTAATCACATATGTGAGTCAAAGTACCAAAATACAAAAGACAAAAATAATTGTATTTCTAATTTTGCTAGCATTGTCTTTGTATTTGTAGTACTGTAACATCTGATAGCAGAATTTATAATACTCCATGGGCTTTCTGCACCTGTGGCTTAGCATGCCTATGAAATGTTTACCATTTACATCCTATGTGAGACTAATTGTAAGACTCTGAAACAATAAGGATCCAACCCCATGAAAGAAAGCAGGGCAATAAGTCATAGAATCATAGAATCATAGAATATCCCGAGTTGGAAGGGACCCACAAGGATCATCAAGTCCAACTCCTGGCACCGCACAGGTCTGCCCAAAGTTTAGACCATGTGAATAAGTGCACAGTCCAATCTCTTCTTAAATTCAGACTGGCTCGGTGCAGTGACTACTTCACTGGGGAGCCTGTTCCAGTGTGCAACCACCCTCTCGGTGAAGAACCTCTTCCTGATGTCCAGCCTAAACTTCCCCTGCCTCAGCTTAACACCGTTCCCACAGGTCCTGTCACTGGTGATAACAGAGAATAGGTCATCTGCCTCTCCACCCCCCCTCGCAAGGAAGCTGCAGGCCACGATGAGGTCCCCCCTCAGCCTCCTCTTCTCCAGGCTGAACAGGCCCAGTGACCTCAGCCGTTCCTCATACGTCTTCCCCTCTAGGCCCTCCACCATCTTCATTGCCCTCCTCCGGACACTCTCCAACAGTTTAATGTCCTTTTTGTACCGTGGTGCCCAGAACTGCACACAGTACTCGAGGTGAGGCCGCACCAAGTCAGTCAATACAACTTTGCGACATGCTAGTTTTGAATCCTGGCTGAAAATATTACATACAGAAAGAAGGAAAGTGTTCATTAGTGTGGGAAAAAGGACTTGGTGATCCAGCCACAGGTCAAGGAGTTCCCGTGCATCAGTTGAGCTGCACTGTGTGATCCATGTGTGTTGTACCTGGAGATAAACACGGCAGTTTAAGCATGTGCATTTTCCCTGTGTTTTTGTGGTGGGCTCAGGGGGAGCACAGTCAGGTAGGCTGGCTCAGGGGACCTGGAATCATCTCTAACCCAAATTTCTAGAAACAAGCAAATCCAAAACACAGGGCAGAAGGGTGGTTTTTTGGGACTCCATGGAAGAACAGGGCTCCGGTTCTATCACTGATGGGTACAGGGTCTGAAGAAAATCCCTGCGGCATGTGCAGGTTAATGGTTGCCCATAAAACATCCACAGGCCCCACTGAAGCATTGTCAGGGTGTGTGTGAGGCAGCAACTGTCATTGTCAACAGAGGGCACAGTTTCTCATGTGGCCAAGGGGTAACGCTCCTCCCCACCTGGAGCAAAAGCCACTGGCCATCTCTGCATCTCAGGGCCATCGGTTCTTAAAGGAGCTGCCTCTGGTTGACACCCACCATTTATACATTGCATGAAGAGCTTTAAAACCTCCACAAAGCCTAGGCATGAAATCTTTCCTTGACAGTGATTTAATTTCAATGCAAACAAAATATTTTTATTTACATTAAAAACTTCCCCAGGCATTAAAACACCATGCCAGAACTTGGAGAGCAGAGTGGTGATGAAGGCCTCCCTTTTACCTATGTTCAACATGAAGTTGTGCAGGGTCCCTCACTGAGTACTGATGAAGGAAGTCTTTGCAGACTATCACATCATGATATGGTGCTCTCTCAGAGTGCAGAGAAGTTTGGGACAACAGTTGCCCTAGCCATGAACTTAGAAGAGTCCAAATTGTATCTGAAATACATGCAGAGCACTTTTGGTTTTAATGTACTTTGGGCAGCTACAGGTACATGCCCCGACTGGCCTACAAAATGAGTTTCCAGCAATAGTGCCACTCGCTTTGAGTCTTTTTTGCCTTCCGTTTCTGTACCATACTTCTTGCCTTTATCTCATGGCACCAATGCCTCTGAAAGCCCTGGCATTTCTGGCACAGACACAGGTTAACACTTGTGTTTTCTACCATTTCCTGCAGGCATCCCCAGCTGCTCTAGCAAAAAGCGTTTTGGCTGAAGTTCCAAACCAAGTCGTGGACTATTACAATGGCAAGGGGATAAAACCAAAATGTGTGTCAGAGTACGAGTCTTCCAGGACACTAGCTCCATGAACCTGCCTGCACTCTTTTACAAAATTAAAAAAAGAGAAATGCTACTGTCTACAACTACTGTACTTAAAAATGAAACAAAAAATAGCACGTTTTGGTGATTTTTAACTAAAATAACCATTTTTTTTTGCATGTGTAGCCCAAAGGCTTAAATCTGTTAAGCGGTTGTATTGTTGAAAACTTTTTATGAGGAAAAAAACATCCAGAAAAAAAGTGAACTCTTTACATTACAGCATGTCGCCTTGAAATAAAAAGTTATCTGTATCTGTTTTTTATACAGGTTTGTTGAAATTTTGCTAAATTTCTTATCTTTACACTGTAAAGCATTTTGAAATATTTATTGAGAGTCGATAGCCAAAATGTCTTTGGTTTAATCTGCTATGAACTGAGAGATTTTTCGAAATGGCAGATGCATGAACTGTATTTTGCATGTTTAAAATAAAAACAACACAGTTTTGCAGTTGTTGTCTTTATTTCTCTCTCTGCCACAAAGCTGCCTGCTTTCAACTTCCGTATTCCAAGAAAGAAGTAATAAATTATTTCAAGAGATAGCTGGCTCCAAGCATGGGCATTTCTGACATTAGTGGTTTGCAACATGGGTGTCCAAACATGCCCACTCACTATGTGGCCTGAGCAGCAATTTTTCAAAAGCCTGACACATCCAGCTGTTACAAAGCGTTCAGATCTGGCTTGGAGGGCATGATCCACCAGGACTGCATGTCTTAAAATATAACTACTTAATCCAAACGATCTGGCTGGCTTTCTAATGGGGCTACCCACGTTTAGAATCTATTATGCCTGGGAATTCTTTTTTTTGTTTCATTTGTGTGTTGTTTTTTTAACCTCACACCCAATATCCAACTCTGCGTGACACATTTTCCAGCAGAAATTTTGCATGGCCTGATTTCGTGACAACTAATAATTTGAAACTTCTCACACATGCATCACTTGTGTGTGATAGAAAACTTGATTTTGTACCAAAAGAATAGTCAAGCCACTTTTTTAAAGAGGACAAACAAAAACATATTAGCAGTGGGTTGGTTTTTCCATTGAAATATGCATATATATAAATAAACAAATTAGATCAGCGTTATTCTTAGTGTTTGAATTTAGGCTTCCTCATTTGCTAAAAGACAACAGTGAAAGATGTAACTTGTTAGAAGTTAAAGAAAACACTTGACCAAAAATAATTTGTGTGGGATTGTCCAAAAGGCATGGCTTTGGATGAGTTGTGTTCCCATTGAAGCGAATACATTCTTGTTGCAAGTTCCAGAAGAAGGCATTTTGGGCCAGCATTTAATATTTTGGAAAATCTCGCCTGTGGGCAGGCTTTTTTTGTTTTAGATAGATGTATTTTTCAATGACTTTGCAGATAATATAAAACTCTAATTCCCGTGCTCTCATTTAGAAGCAACTTCCACGGGATCAGCTTTGATGGATGATTTTGTACCATAAAGTGAAGGCCATGGGACAGCCAAGATGCATGGGGCTGTCTTCGCTGCACATTTAGTCCCTCTCCACCTATATCCTGCAGTGCAGTCTTTCACACTTGCTAGTAAAGATTTCTTCAGGTGATTGGATATTGAACAGCAGCCAGTATTACTTGGTCATAGGTATAAATTGTGTGAGGACGTCCCAACTGATAGATCTCAAATCCACATTTTCATTTAATGGCTGACTGTTCATTTGAGCAGGAGGATGCACATTTCCCCTCTGTGGATGTATTTCAGCTTTCAGCTGGAGGATGCTTTGATTTCCCCTTATATCTCATATACCACTCTGCCAACGTATCTTTATTCTTATCTAAAACATCTCTAGTTTCTTGTTCCCATTTCCCCCCTTTTTTCTTTCCTATTCTCAGAAGGAGCATTTTTCTACTGTTAAAGCACGTGACTGAAAAATCAAGAGCTCCATGTTCTTTGCTCTTCGTATCTTATTTTGTAATCTTGGGCAAGTTGTTTAACTTTTCTGCACCTCAGGTTCCTCATCTATAAGATGAAGATCACTGCCACGTATTCATGAATATCTCTTAATGGTACTGGGGGAGTTTCGTATTTGAAACGTGATTTGAGGTCCTCAGAGGCAGGATGGTGCTCTTCCAACATAAAGAATATTACTTTACCCTCGCATGCGTTTAGGGATCTAAAGGGCAGCTTAGCAGGGGCCAGCTTTTATTGTTTGCTAGACTGAAGGAAAATAAAAGAAAAATTTCAGCAAGAAAATTAGGAAACTGAGAAATTGTTCTTCTGGTACATACAAGCCTTGGCTAAATTATTTGTGAAGTGTTCATGGTTACATGGAATTGGGCAGTTACAGCTTGTCCTCAGCAGAGGTGTTGCAAGGAGCTTTTATTATGCAGCACTACACAAAATGTAGTGATTAACGGGTGGTTTCAATGGTTATTGTTTGCTGAGCTAGATAATTCACCAGTCATTTTCACGTATGTAGATGGTCTGTATAAGTGTCTCAAGAGAATCACAGTTGCCGCAGATCTTTCTGTTTACTTCACACAATTCGTATTATAAATGCTGTCTGCTTAAAACCAAATCATCATCAGTGGTGATATAGATCAGCAATCCTGCACCAGCCCGCAAAGTAATTGAAAGGACACTTCTATGATATTGAAAACTCAATTGGAAATCTTCCTCAATCTATGTAGATTCCAGCACGCCAAACAAACACATAATAGTGTGGTGAGATGATGTAGGAAAATGCACAGAAGATAAAACTAGTCATATGGTAAAGGGTTTCTAATGAGGCTCTGAATGTTATTTTCATTGCTCCAGGTTACTCAGTGCAATAAGATAGTATGGGCTTTATGCATAGTAATGTCTTTAAATATATGAATATATCACTGAAATGCCTTTTTTCCTGTTTTTTTCTACTTAGGGCTTAGAAAGGCCATTCTCCCTTTAGGCTGAACTGTGGTCATTTCTCTTGTAGATATTTTATGCAAATTTAAACTTCTACTGACTTTTGATGGATCATTTCAAATTCTGAAAACTCCTTTATAATAAATTATACATTGTCCTTTTGAGGTAATTGATGATGTATCTTCTCTGCCTACTGCAATCCTGCCTTCCTTTTTATTGTTACTCAAATCCAATCCAATATCCAAAAGTCTCAAAATACTCAAAGATATTCATCATCCCTATTAGCTCAAAATATATTAACATCCATAACTCTTGAGCTAGATACTGAACTGAGTTATATTTTCAGTTATGTAGGGCAAACTAAGTCTATTAATAAAAAGAAAAAAAAAAGTGCTAATACACTGCTAATTTCTTATTATGGTAAGGTAAAACCTATCCGTGTAAAATTCTTACTGTGAGCAGCAATATCGTATTCTATAGCATTTGATGAAAGAGTCTACAGGTATGAAAAGAAAATTAAATATTAATAATTGTACACCTTTAAAATATGTCTTTTATTTTAGTCTGCAAATATCAAAGTTACACAACTGATGACAGCCAAAAGGTTTACAGTTTCACCTGTCTGAAGGCCATCCAAAAGTGGGCTAAGCCAAGGCTTGCTCCAGGTTGCAGAGGTGAGACTGCAACAAATGCATGGATGGAAGGCCCTGGCTCTGAGCAGATGTGCTTGACAGAGCCCTGCAGGTCTGCAGCACCCAACTACATCCCTTGGGTTTACCTACCCATGGGGTATTGTGATGGAAGGGCATCTGGTTTATCGAGCCTCATTATTGTACTGCATTAAAATGGTTGCTGATGAGTTAGAGCTGCCTCCTTCAGCACGGCTCTCCAGCTGCACAAACAGAACACGGCTTACCCCCAGGAAGCACCCGACTGCTTATTCAGTGAACTTTCTCCCCTGGGATTGTGGGTCTTGCAGTCACACCTGGTATGCAGATGTAAACGTATCTCTATCCTTTCCAGAGTGAAAGAGGCACTATAGACACACTCCCATTACTGCTAAGTGGCATGGACATTTCAGTCATGTAACATCAGTACAGAAAATCACCAGTAACATCAGTACATTGTTTTTTTGGAATAGAAAGGATGAGCTGGAGGACTCCTAGGGTAAGATTACACTTATTAGGTTGTTTATTCCCCTTTATATACAGGAAGTGCCATTTGCCACAGGGAAAATACAGTTTATCACACCATCCAACCTCCTTGGCTGATAGGTCTTACTTGTACCTGCAGCCCTGGGCTGAGAAGGGGGAGTCGCATGTCAGTGGAGGATATTCCTGGCGTCAGAGAGCTCTACGAGTGGTACTCGTCAGGCCGGCAGCACATTTGGTCGTAACATCCACTGCAAACCTTTAGCTGGCTGCACTCAGCCCCACTTTCCTGTTTTCCCCATTTCATTGCACAGTTAGGGAGCTCCCCAACACAGACCACGTGAAACCTAGGTGCCTTCTCTCTTGTGAAGGTTGCTGGTTCAAAAGTAGTGCTTCCATTTCCTCAGTCCTGCAGTTCTGAGGACTGCTCAAGGCAGCAGACTAGCAGGGAAGGTTATTTTCTAATGGGCGCTGTTTCTTTCTCATCCTTCTTCAAAAACGTGTTAGTAAATCCTGCTTCTGTGCAGAAAGAATTTTACACTGTGCTCAGGAGGCACTTGAACTCTCGTCCCACTGATTACTGTGCAGGCAGTTTGCCATCTGATTGCCCTTCCCACACACAAATTGACAAGAGTTGAATGCTTGTTTATCATCATGAAAAAATGAAAAAAAAAAGGAAAAAAAAGGAAAGGAAAAAGTTTTGATGTTGCATCATGTCCAAAAGAAGGTGAAAAGAAGTACAGCATTAAACTTTTTCTCTCCAGAAATGTATTACTTGTGAATTGCTGGCACACAAAATCCTCAGTCACTTCAGCTGTGCAACATGCTAGATAAGAAAAGCACCAAACCGTGGCAGCAGGGCTAGCGAGCATCGAGGGAGCCCTCTTCTCTGTCTGGAAACATCCATCACGACTCGGCAGTCACTTAATCTTGCTGTGTGCCTTGGTTCTCCATCTTTAAAATGGGGATAAACAGTATTTTGCTACTCCCTGGGGACTTTGGTAGAGTAGGCACCACTGCAGGGTTGTCACAGTGTTTAGCAATT
Source organism: Anser brachyrhynchus (assembly GCF_964034855.1). Taxonomy (NCBI): domain Eukaryota; kingdom Metazoa; phylum Chordata; class Aves; order Anseriformes; family Anatidae; genus Anser; species Anser brachyrhynchus. Next base: position 45,876,190 of record NC_137695.1, on the reverse strand, counting down.
GGGAAGTATCACTTTTCACATTTTGAGACCCCTTGCTCCTGCTGGCATAGAAGTCTTTGTTGGAGCAGCAGCATGTGGGCCCAACCAGGAGCCACAAATTTAGCAGTACCCCTGTGGGGTTGCTGTTTTCCATGCTGGGGAGGGAAGGGAAAGACACAGCAGTCCCTGTGTCAGTGGAGATGAGCAGCCACCTTCAGGGAGGGGGACACCAGCGGGATGGCATGCTTGGGGGATTCGCTTCTGCTCACACCGCCAGCTCACTGCTCAGAGGGCAAGAAGTAAACACAAGGGCAGGGCCTGCGTGTGAATGCTGTGGGTGGTTGTCTGCGTCAGTTTTGGGGGTGAACGCCGAAATTCTGCCCAGTTGCCCTGTCTGTGCTGCATACAGCCCCTCCTGCCCACACACAGAGACACACACAGACACCACAGCGGCGAAGCAAAACGGGGACACAGGGTTAAAAAAAAGAAGCCAGGCGGGACAGCAGCTGACCACGACGGTTCACGGCGCTTCCCCTCGGCTCCCTGCCTCACACGGGCAGCCCAGCGCTGACAGGAGCCGCCCGCCCGCCGCAGCCGCCCCGCCCCGCCGAGCACCTCCCGCCCGCCATCTCCCTTCCGCGGCGGCCCGGAAGGGTTTGGGCGCCGGGCCGGGCGGCGGCATGGCGGGCTGGGCGCTGCTGGCCCGCCTCGGGGCACGGCTGAGGGCGGCGGGGGCGGCCGGCCACAGGTAGCGGGGACAGGCGCGGGGCGGCGGGGAGGCCCGGGGCCGAGCCCACGTTTCGGCCGCTGGTGGCACCGACCCCGGAGCCGGGGGCTGGCGGGGCCCCGCTCCGTGCGGTTCGGGCAGGGGAGGGTGGCTGCGGCCCGAGTGCCCTGGGGCTCGCCCGGCTGCGTTTGGGGTCGCCTCCGCTGGCCGCAGCTCGTCGCCTGCGTGCTCTTGTCCTGGCATGGCCGCGAAGAGAGAACAGTGTTTAAAGAAGCTGAAGGGCCCGCCCTCAGCTTTAACGTCGTTCCGGGGAATATGAGGGCACGGAGATTAAATTATTATTATTTTTGCAACTGTGAGGTGGCTTAGGATTTTGGGGTGCCTTTTTTCTGCAACACTGCTGTTTAATCCTTAAGGGTATGGTTAAATGCTCCCTTTCAGTTGTACTTGCAGAGGATTAGAAGGCTTTGTCCAGTTACGGCAGTGCTGCAGGTGTTCAGCAGTGAGCATTGCACGGGCAAGTTGTCCAGAGTCCCTGTGTCCTGCCTCCTGCTCACAGCAGCGTGGTCAGTGCTGAGGCCAGACCAGGCTGCTCAGCACAGCGGCGGCACAGCCCCTCTGGCACCCTGTCCCAATGTTTGGCTGTCCTCAGGCTGAACGCTTCTTCCTTGCATCAAATCAAAACCTCTATATTTGGTTTATACTTAATCTTCCGTTCTCCTGCCTGCACCTCAGTAAACATGGCCTGGCTCTGTCTTGTCAGTGATCTCCGTGTAGGTATTGGAAAGGTTAGGTCTGCCTTAAGCCCCCTCTTCTCCAGACTAAACAAGCCCGGTTATTGCAGCCTGTCCTCTTAGGGCAAGCACCCTAGCGCTGCAGGAGCCATGCTCCAGCCCCTGACCATCTTTATGCAGCACTGCCGCACCTGCTCAGTTAGAAACATCCCTGCTGTTCTTGAAACCCAAAACTGGATTTAGTATTGGAGATGTGGTTTGCTCAGAGAGCTAAAGAGAGGGTGATAATCGCTTTCCTTGATTTCCTGACCAGTCCAGACACACTGGCAGCTTTGCCCTTGAGCATTGTCAGCTGTGCTCTCCTGTTCAGTTTTATTCACAATCACCTACTCCTAAGATCATTGATAAAGATATTAAACAGGATAAGTCCTCACACAAATTCTTACAAAACTCTGCTTGTAGCTGGCCTTCTGGTAGAGCGCAGATGGTTGACGGTGGTTGAATAGCTTACTACCGTAATTTCATTTTTTTTTGGCAGTACACTGTATTATGTAATGATATAATCTTGTAGTATGTACATTACAAACATACATGTTATGAGTCATTATTTGAACTGATCAGACACTTAAACTTTTTCCCCTCACTGGAAAGGGGGCAGCTGGGCCTTGTAGCCAGGCATGGCAACGATGCAACATGGTGGCACGAGCATCTTTCTGAAGAGAATGTTCAGTTCCTCAAGAAGACAACTGCAGAGGAATACAAAGCACAGACAGCCAGCAAGCTCTGCCCTCTAAAGGATGAGCCGTGGCAACTGAATGAGTGGAAACCAGGTAAGAAAGTCTCTCATCTGGAATAACAAAATTACGATGAAATTATTGTTGTTGCACTGTTGCATTCAGTAACACTGGGGTTCTGTCTTATATTTCACTCTTTGCTGTTACCTCAATCACCTTGCCCTCTGCAAGGCACAATATGTGCCTTGTTACAATTTCTGTTGTCATTCCTGAGGATGTTCTCTAGGATTTGCAGACTGTATCACACAGTTGTTTAATGTCAGGTGATGTGCCCCTTTTAAAGAGTCAAAAAATTCATGTGTTCTAGTCCATAAGACTTTGGAGTCAGTGAATAGAAGTGGGATGTATTCTACGACAGGTTTTTCTTCAGCCCAGCAATATTTACAAGAACACTTTCAAGTTCATACATTTTACATTTCTAGGAGGTCTTTTTTGATAGGTTCTTTTTTTTTATTATTTTGTTGGCATTGAGTGGCACTGAAACTGACCAGGTGCTGATTTGGACTGAAAGCTGAGTTTCCACAAGGTTAAGAACTTGTTTTAAATGCTTTTTTAGAGAACTGATATATTACACTTACTTACTAAGAAGCATGTTGGATTTTTCAGGCTTTATAATATTTATTCTTTATTTTAAGTGTTCTATTTTTCAAGCTCTGGGCCGTCAGAGGCCAGACTTGACAGGGTGCTTTTTCTGTATGGTTACAGTGTCAAAAATATGCAAAGGTTGGGGTAGGAGAAACCTACAAAAGGAAACATTTTAATAGTTGTTTCGGTTCTAGGATTCTGCATGGGTGTCATGATTTCACAAAAGAATGAGTCTGAAGCACTGATTGCTTTAATCTTAATGATGAACTGGTTTGCGTGCTCTATCAAACAGAACTGGAACAAACAGAACTTTACTGTTAATAGGATTAAAAACAATGAACAGGTTATTCCCAGCCCGCCTGCAGCGAGTCAGTGATGTTTTCTCTCCATCCTCAGCTCTTTAGGAAAGGTCTGAGCTGATGAGACTTCGCAGGCAGTTCTGTAGGTTATTACTTGGGTTCTTTCAAATATTAAGTGTGGAGTTGTATCTGTCTTTTTGTCTGATCTACAGATTCCGTCAGAGTTGGTGTTGTTGCAGTAAAACTGGGAATGATGCCAATATGGACCAAGTCAGGAAAGAAGCATGCTGTCACGCTACTTAAGGTGAAATAAATCATGTAGAATTTCATCCCCTTTGCTGTATTCAGATCATTAACCAGAAGTTTCAGGCAGAAGTGAAATTTATCATTTTACGTAGCTGGAAATTATTTTAAAAACAATCTTTCAGCCCTGCATAGCACACTGTGCCTATTCTGTTTATTTGCTAAACTTTCTAGAAGTGGTCTGTCTTCTGCCTCGAGTATTCAAGTGCTGCAAAACTGTACGTGGTATACCTTGCTCAGGGAAGATGGGAGGACAACATAAAGTTGGGTTTTGCTCCCTAGCTTTTCTTTTTTTTTGTCACGTGCAGGCACTTTGGGATTAGTTTCACTCTGGTTGCTGAGCCTTTGTACGCCTGAAGCTATTTCTTTGTAGTCTCTGGCAGATGTTCACTGTGATGAAGCTGTTTTTCTCACCTGTTGCTGCCATGTGACAAACAGGGGCTGTGAGGACACCAGGTTTACAGGGTGAGGGAGTTGGAGTCCAAAATGTATTCTCTTATTGTATGCTTTGCAGCTACATGCTGCAGGGATTTTGCACATCTTGCATGTAAAAGGTGGCTCTAGGAGTTTATTCAATTTCTAGCATATTCTTGAAAATACAGTTTGCGTTTTAGGAGTAGTTTTTTCCTAAGATAAGCCTTTAATTGATTGGGAAAAGAGTGTCTGTGGTAAAAGGGTAACACACTGCCCTATCTATGCCAAATCTTGTGTTACGTGAATGCAAATGAAACAGAGACAGGCTTTGTTTGACTTGTCTTGACAGCACCTTACTAGGTACTCAAACCGTGCACATCTGCTTATACTTAAGTAATCACTGTTTCCCTTTTTCTTAAGGTGCAAGACTGTCACGTTTTAAGGTACATTTCAAAGGAAGAATCAGAAGGAAAAACAGCTAAGCTGCTTGTTGGAGGAAAAAATGTATCTCCTTTTTTTGTAAGTGAACTGCTCTGGGTGTTTTTGTTAGAATTGTTGTTTCTCTTGTGGTTACAGCACAACAGCAGCATGAACAGAATGTTTTGGAACAGATCTTTTGTCACATCCATCCTTCCTTGTTTCCCTACAGCTAGTCTTGATTATTGGTTAAGAGAATAGCAAGAACAACTTTTTGAAGTTCTTGTCCCCTGGTTCCCCAGGAGAGCTGTGGGTTTAGGAAGTTGCTGTGATGAGTAGTGTCCTGTGCTGGTAAGAGTCCGAAAGGCTTTTAGCTGTGTTCCTACATCTGTGGAGGGGCAATAGAAGACGCACACCTTAATGACCTGCAGTGAACTCATTCACCTTCATCACCTCTTTAGATGACAGTGTCCTATAGCTCACTCTTCCATACTGTTTTATTAGATGTGGTTGTAATTCTTCCACAAGTCTGTTGAGATTAATAATTTGCATATAGTTTTACTGATGAAAGAGCTCAAGACCAGTTTTCAGGAAGATAGCTTCATGATTGTAGCTCATCAACAGTGATGTCAAAACCACTCAGTTGTTTAGACATCCCAAACGCCTGATGTGGAATTCCCAGCCACCTTCAATGGCTGTGGCTGTCTAGCAGAGCTGTCACTCCTGACAAAGAAAATTGAATTATAGATCAAAGCAGGAGCAAAGCTTTCCCTCAAAGGATTGCCGTTTTTGTGATCCATTATTTCTATAAAGTATCACTTTTCATTTCTTGCAATATCCTGAGACTGATTTGTTTGATTTAAGCACGAAAAAATAGGGCTTGTGGTTATTAACCAGATTATCTCAGTTTGTGATTTTGGTCTTTCAAGGACATGTATTCCCTTTCTTTCAAACAGAAGGTTTTCCCAGAGCCTCTAAATAAGTCTGTGTACTTGTTTGTGCTTTAGGGGAGGTGAGGGAGTTAGAGCTTTTTCATTTGGTAAATGTTGGCTTTTACGGGGTATTCTAGTGATATCTTTTTTGAACAGGCTCATGCTTTAAGGTGTCTTCCGTTAATTCAGTGGATTTATGCCATATTTTACCATCATTGCTTCTGGTTTTTGTGTCATTTTGGCCCATTTCTACTTTCCAGGTGTGATGCCTTTCCTGGAGAAATTACATTAGGGCTTTATCTTTCCTGTAACCTTAGTTTAAGATGTGCAACAACTATAACAATCTAATAATTTTCAAGTTTTATTTTGCACAGTAGACCTCATACAATTTATCTTTTTGTGAAAGTGATATTAGTAGCGATTCTTTGATCGTCAGAGTCAAAATGTGCAGTGAACAAGGAGGAATAGAAACTATATATAGCTGAGCTAACTATGCGAGAGATTTTTTTAGTAATTTGTGCTATGTCAGTGATTTTCTTGCATATAATTTTTTCCAAGTTACCACCTGTTAATTTGGTTAAAGATAGGCTTATTTTAATAAAGAATTTGACTAAATACCATTGGGCAAATCTGTGGTGAGGACCTAGCTTAGAACAGAGCTCTGTGTTATCATCATCTCTGTATAAGCTACATAGTTTCCAAGAAAGAATTTGGCATGCAGTTTCTGAACAATTTTACTTGCCAAGATACCAGCAAGTGATGTATTTTTCTGGCGTAGCTCAGGTTTGAATCCATGCTTTCCTATGTTATCAGTCTTTTTATGTGTTTCATTTCTCTCTGAAGTGTCCAAATACGAGAATTAAAAGAGAGCTGAAAGATGCTGTATTGTATTAGCGTAAGCAGTTTATCTTCTGTTAGTTCCTCGTAGGAACACCTGTCTTCCTCAGACTCCTCACAGCAACTGATTTTTTTTAATGAATTCAGTCTAGTGATTCCCTCAGTAATTTTACTAATAAAGAGTAACTCTTGTATTTGAGTGTCAAACTGCTTTTTTTTAAAAAAGAGGTATTTGTATCTTATATCCGCAATATTTTTTTTTCTTTTTAGCTTGATGTCAGCCCATTACAAATTGACAGAGGTTTTTAATGATTTTTAATGCAACATTATTCTCCAAAGTACTATTCTGTCAGTGTTGTAACAGCTTTTGCAAAAATATTTTCTTTCCTTAAGAAAGAAGAGCATATTGATCATTTTCCTATAATGGAAGATATTGTTGGTATTTTTTTTAAAACAAGAACATTTGAGAATTGGTTCAATATTATTATTTTTTTTTTTTTTTTAAGTATTTCCTTGTAGGAAGGTTTTAGTAAAGACTGCAGTGTTTTGTTAGTAGAAATGCATCCCTGTGACTTTACTGCTTGAGGAAACCTTGTTGCTGAAGTAGGATGGAGAAAGGCTATCGTAGGGTGTTTTTGACGAATAAGCGATTTTCACCCTTTGATTTTCATCTACTTTTCTTCAACTGTAGTAGCTCTTTCCAGGCACTCCTGCAGAGCCCAGAGCTCCACTCGATGTTGTCCAAGGAGGGAGTTTTACATAGCAGTGAAATAAAGGATGGACGTGGAGGCATTTATAGAGAGGGAATCTGCTTTATTATTCATCCTCACGTATGGTACTACAGTTTAATGCAGTTGTCTCACTGATGCCTCAAATTTTTCTGATCTTTTGGGAGATTTTGTATTTAATTGAATAACTTTTATTTTAAAAAAATGCTATTTGAAGTGTTTTTTACTGTGAAATCAAGTTAACAAATCACTTAATAATAATAAAAAAATAACCTTCAAAGACTTTGTATCCACGTTTCCTCCTCAAGTAAGGACAGATCTGTAAAGATAATAGTTGTGTGTCTAAGTCAGAGGTGCTTCATCATCTTGCTTCCTCATTCTTCACAAAGCTTCCCCTTCTCATAACACTTTTTTTATACATATATATTTTAAAAACGAAGAACAACGTGTATTTTCAAAATAAATTAAATGTTTTAAAGGTTTCCAGGTTATTTTGCCTGAAAATGCAAAGGGTTTTTTTTGTTGTTGTTTGAGAGAATTGCACAGAACTGTTGAGAAGTGAACCTCGGAGATGTGACTACCCGAGTGTGACAGTATTGTCAGATGCTGAAATTGCTTTCTAGAATTCGTTTGAAGAAAAATCAGCTGCATCACTTTTTCCTGCAGCCTCAGTTTTCCTGCACTACTGTTTCCATTGGCTGGATTTTCTTAGTGGTCAGCTGTGCTGTGAATTGTCTCATTTAAAACAGCTGAGAACAGTTTTTTAAGTGTTTTTAACTTTATGTGAGGGTTGTGAGTTTCCTAAACAAGGGCTCTTCTTTTTCAACAATGCTTTGGCACTGAGTGTGCTTGCAGTATCTTAAAAATACATGAATTGTAAACTTGTTCTTTATCCTTTTTCCCTTTTAGTCCATTGAAGCTAGATTCTCTTCTGTAGAAGTTTCTGCAAGACTGGGCTTTATTTGTCTGGTTTTGTTAAATGGAATAAATGTTATTTGTGGTGCTGTGGAACTAAGTCATTAGCAGCTTTGAAAAGGGGAAAATGCTTTTAAATGATTATGAAACTCTTTTCAAGAGTTAAACTAGTGAAAAACACGCATATATGTTATGTACATTCTAAATGATTGCTTGCTTTCTTGTGATCTTGGAAATCTTCATATCTCTTGTCTATATGATGTAAGCAGGGTAATTACTTGACAGAAAACAAAATGCGGACCTGGGATTTTTGAATTAATTTTATATAGAGTTAAAATGCTACTCTCGAGATAAAAATGTAGTATGCTATGTCTATCTGAGTGATGTTGGCAGTCTGTAAAACCACTTTCTGTGCTATGCTGATCACAGAGTATTTTAAAATAACTTTTTTTTGTGCTTTTTTTTTTTTTACAGAAATCAGAGGCTGCAATGGAAATTTTTAAAGAAGCTGGAGTACCACGGAAGCAGAAAGTTACAGCGTTTAATGTAACAGATGATGCCATAATTAAACCAGGTAGTTTTTTGATTTACTGAATGTTACATGTATAATTAATGCCTGTCACTTCTTCTAGATCTAAACCCAGTTAAGTTGATTTCATTCCTGTTTTGTATGGAAATTGCTCATTTCTTATTTCTTTGTCATTGAAGAAAAATAAGCTTTTTTTTTCTTGGGAAAAAAACTAGAAAATGAACTTCATTTTCTAGGCGATATAAAGTAGAATTTCTCCTTTTTCCTAAATAGTATGTTTCCATTACTTAGAGAATAAAACTAACCCAAACTAGCAAATACGGGTGTTGAGTGAAGAAATAAATATTTGTAACTTTAACGTGCTTCTTGGGAATAAAGCTGAATGCATTCCAGAAGTTCTCTGGTTATCCTTATGAGAGGAGCACCAAGGTGTTTGCGCTGTGTTTCTCAGGAGCCTAAGACAGCAGTTTGAGATTTGCTGCTTCTTCCTGCATTCAGAATTGTGGCTGACTGTTGCCATATATGATGCTTTTTCTGGCAGTTTGCAAAGTAAAACACAGTAAAATGCGTAACAAATGTCCTCGCTGAAAATCAGTATCAGAAGTTAAGAGACTTAATTAAAAAGTTCTTTGATTTTAGGTGTTAGTAGCTTTTGTATATAGGCTGCTTTTATTTTGTACTTTTTGACAGTTAACTGTCAATATTTTGACATGAGTTATATATGGTAGGAGATTCTAATGTCTTGCATCTTCATTTGATATTAGAGAAGGCTCTTGCAAGAGGTTTTTAAGACAGTGTGGTAACTGATAAAAATGAAGTCTGATGTGTAGAAGTATGGGCTAATTAATTGAAGCAAAAGCTTGAGATACAGCAGAATTGCAAATTTTCAACAAATTGGTATTTATTGAAAACAATAAAAGAGCATATATTTTGTCCATAGCATGCTTAATGTACCTCATATTATATCAGTTGCTTGCTGCTAACAGGCATGCTACCCCAGGTTTGTATGGATCATACAAACAACATTAAATAATATGAGGAATTTATGCTTGAGATGTGACTCAGATGAGTGATGTCACTGACGTATGGTAGCATTAATTCTACTAAAAGGTAGTGTGTAGATAATTCCCTGTGGTTGTATTTCTATCTTCTGTCTTCAGTTTGGAAACACTCTGTCTTGAAAAAGAGGAAGCATTGTAAAACTTTTTTTTCATTTAAAAAACATCCACTTTGTGGGGTGCTAGTAGATACAGGGGGAACACGTTCTGTTTTCTTGCCAAGTTTGTTTATTGTGAGTGCCTTAACTAATTAAGTATTTTGGGTTTTGTTTATTTCGGTGTCTGGAACGTTTCTAAGTACAGCCCAAACTCTTCTTTCCTACGTAATTCAAATTGGGCTAGTAACTGAGAAATGTGACTAATTACCAATTTCAGAGTGTCTAGTTTAGTCATTGAGGTCTATTAAAAAAAAGAACAAATAACGTGTATATAAAAAACAAAAGTTTGCTCCCTTTCTTGTGACTGCAGTCTGCTCTGGATGGTAATGACTGGAGAGTGATTTGAGGATTTTGGCACTTGGTTAAACGTGATCTGTCCTCTTCTTTTGAAGGTACTCCTTTGTATGCTGCTCACTTCCGCCCAGGGCAGTTCGTGGATGTTACTGCAAAAACGTAGGTTCCCAGCATTTTAATGCATATGGCTCATCTTTCACAGAGGCTGGTTGATTTATTTTTTTTTCTCTCTGCTTTGGCTTGAGAAGAGCTTTATGGCTATCAAAAGCTGAAATACAACTGCGAGGGGGGAGTGGCAGAATCTAGAAATCTGTTCACCCATTGGGTCAAAAATATCAGATTATCTTTCTTTGAGGCTCTTCAATTTCAACACTGTTGGTAAACAAACTCTTTTAGGGCTGTGGTTGTCTGCCGCATGCACATGATTATATCATTGGAGCACTTGATATACAGCTTGAGAAAGAGGTGCTCAAGCTTAGCACAGGTCAGGAAGTCTACAGTCTGCCTGTGGTATGTGGAAGCAAGGAATAAATGCAGAAGGGCCTCAGCTCTCAGAAAAGCTGTTTAATTTTGATTTGGGGAAGAGATGAATCACGATGACAGCAGAGCAAAAAAAAATAGAGAATACATTTAGCAGGACAACAGAACTGTCAAATTCATGTATTGTTTTCTCTCATATTCCAGCTCATCTCATTTGCCAGCAACTGCTGATATCTTTCACTTTAACGTGGGAGGAATGATTTCCTCTCGGACTGCTGCGAATGCCAGATTAGGGCTCGAGTGGTAGAGGGTGTCAAAAGAGTAGCTGGCATCTTGCCACAGAGACTCGTCATGCCTTGTTTGTTACGTGCATGATTTCCACTGCCCAAGAGAATTGAGAATTCCTATCTCCATGTTTTAGTGAAGTGTATTTTGGTTGCCTTGTGCTACCAAGATAGTGTTCTCCATTTGATGTTTAATTTTTTGTGTAATGGAGATAATACCAAAATGGCTTTGTTGAAATACCATCCGTTGTAATTGTCTCACGTGTCATACTTACAAATGTCTAATATTATTCATAGAGCTTTGCAAAAAGGGGGAAACATCAGCTCTAATATAGCTCCACCTGAAAACACTTACAAATGCATCTTATTTGGAACAGGAGGTCAAGGACTGGAATTAGTGTTTTTCTATGTTGAATTTGCTTATGTAACACTTCAACCTGGTATATTATTCATTCAACTTCTAAATTGTGTTTAATGAACAGCCTATGAGAGACAGTAGCTTGTCTGTAAAGCTAAGTACTGTATCATCACGAGTACAGGCATTTCATGCAGAGTGAGTGTCACACTTTGTTAATGCAGAAGATCCCTGTTTTTGTAGAAGTATTTCCAAGTGCCAGGAAAGTTTCTTGGCAATTGAAGAGATACTGGTAAGCAGCCATAGGGTATTGATTTGAATTTTGCAATGTGTATTGGAAGTACTAGCAAGCTGAGAACAGACGGGGTTCCTGGCTATGTTTGATGAGTCCATCCCATCTTTTAAGTCAGTATTTTTAATCTGTATGGATGATCCCAGTTTGGAAATTACCTATTTGTTTGTACCGCTGATTTTATTTTAGTAGTATATTGCATGTAATCCTGATGTACAGGTACCTAGTATAAAAGGAGAAGAAAAAATTCTTAAACAAAAGGGTCATGTCAGGATTTTCTTTATCAGATTTTCTTTCCTGTTAATATGATCCCCTAATCATCCCAGTCTTTCTAGATCTAATTTTATTTTTTAAACCTTTTTCTGCGCTTTATTCCCATTCTGGTTTCTGCTTTTTTTTCCTTAACTACCAATTTTTTGGAACACTGCATTTATCATTATATTACCTTAATTCTTGGGCAATAATTAAATTATTTGAGTACACTCCAGTTTTTCTGTGGATCTTTTAATTTATTCAATGCAATTTCGTGCAGTGTTGCTTAGTCCCATACTTGGGTGGGGTTTTGTTTCTAATTATTTTTCAAAGTACCATATACATCATTCTTTGTTACTGTACATGTAAAAAATACAACTTTTACAATGTCACAAAAACATCCAAGGAATGCTTTGTTGAAGGGTAAACAAGTAAACAAGTTACCTAAGAGTGATTACAGCACTGGGCTATAGCGTTTGGGTTGCACTTTGGGAAAGAGATGAGAATGTACTCCAGGTTAAACTTACGTTCTGAACCACACTGAAAAGGAGCCAGCTTCCACCTGCTGAAGAAAGAGGGAACCTGTGGAGGTTTGGTCTGCAGGCTAATATTAGCCTTTGTGTATTACTTTTTAGAGTTGCATTGAAGCCATAGGGACATTTTGAAAAGCAACATAAGAGTATTACGCTGAGTCATAGCAGGGAGCAACTTCAATTTTCCTGATTTAAATTATTATGGACTTAAAAGCCAATAATTCCTAAAAAGTTCTATTGCTGCTAGTAAAGTTTTTAGAAATATTTTTACATGAACATGTTCTTCAAATTTTTAAGATCAGGAAACTTGTTTTTTGTCAGAGAAAACAACAAAGTGTGCAATGCTAGAAATCATATAAATAATCAAATCAATACCGTTCTTCATAGTGATGTTTATTGTAATTATTCTTTTTTAAAACTTCAAAAAAAAAAGTCATTTGAGTGAGGAGATAGTGGAATATAAAGTGAAATGTAAATTTTTTACCAACTCCTGATCTAGATGAGCAAGATACCTTTTATATGCTTCCTTCTGCTGAGATGAAAATCAGAAATATGGTCCTTAGAAATGAGTGAGCTTTTCTTAGTTATTGTATTTTAAACAAAATACTAATTCCAGAAAAGACTTGATTAGTACCTTGATTAGATTTGGTTATTAAAATGTTGAGTGGGGTTTTTTGTTTGTTTTTCATAGGATTCGCTGCTTTTAAACTTTCATTGGAAATGCATTTGCCTGTCTTTTGAAATATTTTGACTCATTTATTCCTCTGAAAAAAAAAAAACACACAGAAAGAAGAAGGGTCAGTTAAAGATGTGTACAGTTTGTTTTTATTTGAAGTTGCTTAATTTGTTCAGCACAGTATGCGTAGCTTTTAAAACACTCACAGTAGGCAGTGTGTCTGCAAGCTGCCAATCTTGTTTAGTGATTTTTTTTCCTTAATACTCATTTTCAGCAATTTAAAAGTCCAGTCCTTAAATTTCATAGCTATTTTTAATTATAAGACTTGCCCTTCATTTCAAATATGTCTGAAAGTTTAGTGCCCTGTGTGGGACAGGAGTAAACTTCAGAATTAATGTGGCCTAATAGGTGGTTTTAGCCCTAGTACACTTTGAAATGCACAGCACAAACCAGAGTTGCTTCTCTCATGGGCTATGCTTTTGTGATGTCTTTGAGTTGGCATAGTAGAGGCTGCTGCCCAAAGGGGAGGTGGTGCTGGCGTCCACAGAGTTCCTTCTGCCTCCTGGTGCTGGTGTTGGCCTTGTGAGTTGCATGAAGGAAAAGGTCTGTGTTAAAGTATCCCTCTTCTTCGTTGTCTTGTATTTCAGGTGTTGCGTGCCTCAGTTCTTTTCTCCCTCAGTAGGGTGAGCTTCATTACTGGTACAAAGGCAACAAAAATGTGAGGATGGGAGGAGGTGGGACTGTGCTTTGCGTGGTAGCCTGAATGCTGGATGGAGTTTGAGTTGTAGTTGACTACAACTCAAAAGAAAGTTGGCTTTCTGCTGCTTCATGGCCTTTTTCATGAGCATTTCAGGAAACCAATGAAACATCAGAAATGTTGCCACTCCCAAAAAAAAAAAAAAAAGCCAGTGGTAGTTGTCTTTGAAACGTGCAAGTGGTGATTCTGTTGTACTTAGTGGCTTCCTTGAGCTTTAGTAGGCTAACAGACTAATCTGAGCCTGAAAGTACATTCTACAGTTGTCTGAAATTATTTGACTAAATAGTTGGGATATTTTTCCTCTACAGTATCTAACTGATTGTCCTTTAAATGAGCTGAATTTGAAAAGTTAATAGCAAACTGAAGTGTGGTTTAATTACAGTGCTTTATTTCAGTAGTTCTCTAAATGATGGTTGGCTCATTAGCTACTGGCATTTTGCTTCTGTCAAACCTGGAAATTGAGGTTCTGTACAAAATTGTGTGGTTGACTTGAATAGCTGCTTTCCAGCAGGTGAGACTAGAACTACTGTGTCTAATTAAACTCTAATTCCACAGAATGATTATTTTCATTTCATTTAATGTTCATGTTAGTTTTCCATATGCATGATTGTTGCCTGTGGTTCCTTTATGGGACCCAGCTAATCATGCTTCAATGGAGCTAAGTAAAGTAAGTGACTAAATTCCATGTATTACAGAAAAGTGGTGTTATACATATCTATACATATCAAGTCTGCTAAAGACAGACCTGATGCATACTTGTTCCAGAATGAAACAGGGCTGTACTTTCTTCTTATAAATTATTTAATTGACTGTATGTAATTTATAAATCTTTCTTTTAAATCAGGATGTTGATTGAGAATCATATTGAATGGAGAACTAATGTTCAAAGAATCAGAAGATAAAGTGTATTTGTAGGTAATTCAGAGACCTTCATTCAGTTCTTCACACAGGAAAAATGAAACTATTCTAAAAAAAGTACTGAATAAATATGATGAAAGAGTGTTAGGAGTTAGTAAAGCTTTAAGTGGTATGTAATATTCTAGTTTCACAATTGAGATCTTTCTTGACCTTTGCCATAATATTTCAGATATTGGAGACAGTTTTTGTATTCCAGATTAACCATAAATGTCTAAAGACATCCGTTCATCAGCACGCTCTTTTTTCAGTCAGTCCATACTTACTATATATTTCCTAAGCCTTCAGTATTATAAACTCTGAATCTTTGTTCACATTAAAATGTGAATGTAACTGTGATTACAGTTAATCACAGATAAAATGTGAATGTGAATGTGTGTGTAACTGGAAAAGACCAAAAAGTAGTTCAGCGTTGTCTGTTGCTTAAATCATTAAACACTAGCAACTCTTATCGTTTGATATAATCACTCCTTTTTGAAGATAGAGCATTTGATGAAGTAAATATTTTCTCAAAATGCACCTCTTACAAATATTAACCATTTCAAGCAACATTGCTTATTTATGTTTTATTGAAAAGTACAATTTATGGGATTAAAAGTTGCTGATGTTTAAGAACAAACCACCTGAATGAAATATTGAGGTGATTCATGATGTCAGGGATTTTGCTTCTTGATTGAAGTTGATAGTCGTGTTTTCTCTTGAAACGGTAGCTTTAGCTGATTGTCTGGTTTTCTGTGAATTGCAAGAACGTTTCTGCAGCTGAAGAATTAATCATGCCCCCAGTCTGCTCTCTGGTAGCTGCACAGCTGTTGTTATGTGACCCGCTTGCAGTTTGGTTTTGGAGGGTTTGCTGATTCCATCTTCCAGCTAGAGACGCCAGGAGTAGTCTACTTGGAAAACGTGGCCAACAGTAGATAGCTTTGAAGAAGTAACAGTGGTTTTGCAGAGCAGATACAAGTTCTCCTATGGCTCTAGTTTCTGTTCTGTATTTTCAAAGTTACTAACATCTACAGGTTGCTGAAGGATTTAAAAAAAAAAAAAAAAAAGCCACTCAAACCATGAATGGAAGCAAACTTTTTCCAGCCTTCAACGTTCAAGCTACGGCTTGCTGGCTTGCTTGGTTTTTTTTCTTCCCTCTTCCAATAGTTGCTGCTTACTGTGACTACAGGCTTTTAAAAAAAGCTGATTCATGTGTCCCTGATCAGGGAGCCCTGCTCCTCCCTCTCACAGATGCCCTCAGCTCCCTGTTACGTCCCCCCACTGCACCAGCATCTGTTGGTCTGAAAAAGTCTTGCTGGTGGAAGGCACTTGCACGACTGGTCAGCCAAAGGAAGGAATCACTGCTTTAATCGTGTTCTAGTGTTCCTTAATTAGTGGTAGGAAATGAGCAAACCAAATTCAGTACTATCTAACCAAAGATATTGATTTTAGACGCTAGGTATCTTTCTGCTGTGCTGAACTTAACTGGAATGGACTACTAGGTTCAGACTAGGGAAGGGGAAATCCAAGAGACAGATGCTGCACAAGTCATGTTTCCTTAGGGGTCTGTGGCTTTAGAGAGTCTTCCCAGTTGTGGCTGCTTTTAACTGTATTTTTAATTGCTGTAGGCAATGAGGCTAGCCATCACAGGAGAATTATTCAAGTGGAAGAGGAAAGAATCCGATTTTTCTATATGTGGATGTTTGCAGCATTTGTACGTTTTTCTCTCTAGTTTTTAATGACATTACTTTTGTGATTAGGGGAGTAGGTAAGGTGTTGTCCATATGTCCAGCACGGAGTATGCGTGCTTGTTCCCAGTTTTATTTTCCTGTGTCTAACGCTGGAACTAATAGGACTGTGGCACTGCAAAGTGCGTTAGCAGAGATAAAAGGATTTCTGTAAATTGGATCATCTCGTAACATTAATTAATCAGTGCAGTCACAAACCCTGTGGACAGACTTTTCCTTTTGGAAAATGACAATGTGGGTTTAAACACACACTGTAATCTACTTTTCTCATGCAATGGTGATCCAGATTTTCCTATCGAGCCTTTGCTTGCAATAAATTGAACTCCAGAGCCAGTAATGATATTTGCTTGAAATATTAAGGCAGTGAAGATGCATTTATTTTGTCTTAGAGCTTATTTGTCAGATGGGTCCAGACCAAATGTGTTAACTGCTTTTATTACACACACAATTGTTTTCAAGAGACGAACCTACTGTAGTTTGGAAAATAAATGGTCCTTGGCTTATTTTGATGACAGTCTAAGCAGCCTTCCCTTCTCTCTCCTGGTGCGTACCGCCTTTCATTAAGTTTTGGTATGTGTTGTTATACAGTTACTTTTCTTTGTTTGGTGTTCAGTCTTGCTATTAGTTAAAGTTTCATTGTAGTACTATGTACAGAGGACCATCACAGCAAGGAACGTTTTTTATCAGTCTTTTTGCATATTTGACTCCCTTCTAGTGCTGCTTATTCTCTAAAGCAATATTGAAATATTGTACGAAAATATGTTTGTGGTATAAAATACAGATATTTTAAAAATATTTTCATGAACTTTGCTAAAAGTAAAAAGATCGTGAGCCTGACTGAAATTGTTTATTGCTAGAACCTTTATTTTAAGGCTGACTAACCTAGGTTTATTTCTGTCTTCTTTTCAGAATTGGTAAAGGATTTCAAGGTGTCATGAAAAGGTGGGGATTTAAAGGCCAGCCTGCAAGCCACGGCCAAACTAAAACTCACAGACGCCCTGGAGCAATATCTACCAATGTGAGGATTCTTATTTCTTCTCACTTTCTGATGTAAATATTCTTCTGTGTCTTTAGAACTAATTACTAAAAATGAATTATTTCACAACAGCAAGCTGTTACCATCTACTCTGTGGTAGGAGAGAATCCCAAATGTTTCAAAGGAGGTTCAGAAACCTGTATAGTAAACAATCCAGATAGCTGTTCTTGTATGTCTTAATTTATGAATATTTATTGTTGGTAAGTAACTAATCAGATGTTTTAACTGAGCAAATTGTGGTATCGTACTATAGCTGAGAGAAATAGTCTTAAAATTTCAAAGAGAGTTCTAAAAATCTTTTATCACAGCATTTATACATTGGAAAGGATATACCCTTCGCTTTATACTGCAGATATTATGCTATTCTTTGAAGAAGTAGTTGTTGTACTGTGGAACCCCAATTCCTTTTATCGCCTTTCCTGGTTTGTGTAGCTGTTTAATGAACTCTTCCATCCCCAAAATAGCTTCTTGGTTACTTAGCATTTTTAAGCAGAGTACAGAATATTTTAAAGTTTCAAGCTATAAACAATATTGCTTTAAAAGTTCTTTGGAACACATGCTTCAAAACTTTGTCCCTGTAAAGCTTGCATAAGATATAGACTGAATGAGGAGGACTTTTTTTTAAATCATTCACTACGCAGAATGAAAACCAACTGAGTCACAGTACTGAACATGAATTGTCTGATATTTTCCAGTCTAGTGTTGACCACCTCACGTATTTTTGTGATCCTGCATTGTGTAGTACAAAATCTTGTCCCTAGAACTTGTTGATTTCCTGAAATCAAGACTTGCGAAAAGTTAAATAAATAAACATAATTAATAATTAAGAGTGGTACAGGAGACTGAGTCAAATCCCTGGGTAATGCTGTAGAACTGAAAATTATTTCGATTATTCCTGCCCCCTCCTTTTTTTTTCCACACTTGTTCTCCAAGTTATACTCAGCCAAACAAAAATGGGATACAGAAATTACACAATAGCAGGACATGTATTTTTCAGAACAGAATTTAAAATGACATGCTTTTAAAAAAAAATAATAATCTGTTATCAGTATAAAACTTGTGGACTGGAGGGAAGGGAGAAACTAAACTACAGTATATCTTAACTTTGGCAGGGCTGCTCTGGAGCCCTGTGTGGGCATCCACAAGTATTTCAGGGGAATTTGTCAGTTGCTACTGACTGTGATGTAGTTGAGAGTAGTGTTTTGACAGCCATTTTAGAGAACTGTACCTTTTCTTGTTTTTATCTAAATGAAAACATAGGATGAATGAAGATTTTGATCTGTATCTATAACCATTACATATTAAGAAAAGCTAGAATCCCTTTGTAAGTAATAGTACTGTAACAGTGATTTTTATGATTGAGGTCAAGTGTTTAAGATAACAAATAGAGTAATACCTAGCATCCATCAGGTAAGGATTAGCATTTAAAATGCTAATCAATATTAGATGTTTTCAACATTGTAAATACCAGCATATTTTCTTGCTGTAACACTCAGGTTTGAAAGTACTGCTTGCAGTTACATAATTTTGGGGCCTGTTTTTATCTAGAAAGCTGCAAAAGTTTACCGTGGAAAGAAAATGCCTGGTAAAATGGGTAACATCTACAGGACATCTTTTGGGCTAAAGGTAAGTACCAACCATACTAGAATGTGCATGAGGTGGTTGCATTGCCAAACAATGGACTAACCATCCCTGTTGCGGAGTACTGTCTGTCATTTGTTAGAGGTAAGCAAGTTGGAAACACAAGAGCAGCAAATATGTGCTCCTGTCTTGTGGCTTACGAAGAAGGTATCTAACTCCCTTTGTGTATATACAGTCCTGGGGACTGGGATTTCAGGTGACGCTTGCACATCTCTTGTGTTTTTCACTGTTTACCTAAACTTCTGCTTTGCTGTAGAAAAAGCATTGGGCCTCTGGCATCCTACAATATATGTTTTTATGTCAAATGGGTCGTTCAAACCCAGATCAAGTCTAAGTTGTCTGAAGCCATCCTTACTTTATTGTGGCCTTTCACTTTCCTGTGTGAAAAGGGGACTATAGTTTCTGTTTTGATTCTGACGTGTGCATACCTCCAGGAGTTCTTGGGCTATTACACCCACTATTCTTTCTCTGCAGGCAACCTCTGTAGTTTGCACAAAAGCATATTAGCCTCCAGGTTCTGAAAAAGTGTGCTGCTGCTCTCTAACTAGAACTTATGTTTCATAACAAGAAAATGCGCATATTCAGTTGAGCACCTCATAGAATTAAGAAATTAACAAATGGTTGCAATAACATTTGCATGAACATATTTGTCTTAATTTGTCACATACGAATTATACAACAGCTCTTGCTGTTAGAGGGGAAAAGAGAGTTAGGAATTTCAGTTGGAGTTATGCTGAGCGAAGGGCTGACTTAATCTGCCTGACCATGAGCCCTTTAAAACTGTTCAATGTACTCCTGCAGTAGAAGGCTGTGCACTCAAAATAGCATGTAACCAAATTTTGTGGCACATCTAGGTCTCTGAAGAACATTGTTCTTCTTCAGAATGCCCCCTCCATTTAATCAGTTTGTGCTTTGCTTGGCTACTGTTTGTAAAGCTGGGAATAGTCTGTAAAATGAGCTCGTTGTTTTTTTGGTTTTTTTTTGGCTCCTAGGTGTGGAGGATCAACACAAAACATGACATTATCTATGTAAATGGCTCTGTTCCAGGTCACACAAATTGTCTGGTGAAGGTATGTTTGATAGTTTCAACTTATGTAGTATCAGTGAATGCTAAGCTTTTTACAGCTCTCTCCTTAAAATAGGAAAAACATCGGTTCAATGCAATCTTCATTTCTTTTGGGTTCAATCTTTTCCTATAGAATTAAAGCAAGTAGGATCATCTCTGTGGAAGGGTGATTAGGAGCAGTGGGTTACTGCTTATTCTAAACAATTTGTTCATAGCTTTGCTCAGGGGTTGTGCATGTAGCATATGATAAGCCAGTAGTCACTGGACCCTTATGGAAAGTGCTTCAGGGCTAGGTCCATCCCCTTTTAACCTGAGTCCATAGTGTGTTGGTGAGATCAACAGAAGGTTATTTACGGGCTGTATTCACGAACAGAATACAGAAATACACAGCAAGCGCTGCTTTAAAAATTATTCAAAGCATTCACATACACAGTGGCAGTTACCTTTCTAAGAAGTAATCGAGAAGACAGCTGGAGTTCACAATAATGATATGAGTTCCCTTTGCAATCAGTATAAATGTATCAGTGTCATCTTCTGTGACATTTTACAAAATTAATTGTTAATTGCAAATTTTATGGAGATTGTTTCAGGATTGTCTATGAAAAGCTGGAACAGTGAGAAGTAATATATACCCATCAAAGCAAGAAAAATAGTGCTAAGTATTTTTTTCAGAATAGATGTTTCTTCTAATTAAGTATATTCTACATATCTGCAAACATTCTTTGGAATTTTTTTTCCTTTCTGGCTTAACGGATTACAGGGCATCAAACATCTTTAGTATCATTGATTATAAAGATTGTCAGATATACAGATATATGTATAACATATTGTTTAAAATCCTCAGAAACATTGTAGGGATTTAAATGGTCCAAATTTTGAAAAGTTACAGAGTTCAGAAAGTTCTGATATTTTGAACCAGTTTATTACGTTCTTGGCATATTTTGCTATGAGCAGTCTGTTTCTGCTATGTATTTTCTAGCTGTGGAGCACAAGTCCACAGTTACTGGGCAGTAAGTAAAGCAGAGCTGCTTTTAGAAGAGGTGATGTCTTACAGAAAAATGAAGTTTCTTTTTATGTCTCTCTCATTGGAAATAAGTCCTTTTTTCTCAGGGAGGTGTCTCTAACTTGATTTGACAGTCATGTCCACTCCAAGCCCGGAGAATACATCACATATTTCTTTCCCAAGATTTCAAAGTTAAAATGAGTTAACAAATGTAGAGGAGAAGTTTTCAGAGTAATTTTTCTGCAGAATTCCTAGGCGTGATGTAAGTGATGTAGAATTAAGACCAGTTTGACTGACTTTTCATCTGTATATCAGACTGAATGACCTTTTCTTCGACTGTGTTCTAAGTATCTTTGCTAACCCTAAGACATGAAACTGGTATGTAGCTATTTGTTAGTCTGAGGTTTAATTATGGATTGGTTGTTGGATAATATTTAACTCGTGTGTATACAAGCAATATAATATAGCTGAAAAAATGAATAACATTTGATGCCCTGTCCTTTTTGCTTGATCTTACTGGTACTCTTAAGCAAGAACAAACTTGTTAACAGGAGACTGGGCCGAGCCATCTGAGCATATCCAGTAAACTGTTGACATCTGGAATATGAAGAGGATAATAGACTTTGATTGTCATGGCAGTCTGCTGCATTACCATCTAAGTGCTTGCCATTTCTAGTGGCAATTTCCATTCAGTTCACTCACCATAGATGTTGACTGGAACTTTACCCTAGTATCAGAAGAAAAAATGCCTTCACTGCCTTTTTTCAATGCTTTTTTTTTCTCATTATTAACTAAGTGACACAAGGCACTTTTCTTACTTCTTTGCTAAGTCTCTTTTGTTTGACATGTAGAATCTGTGTTAATTGTATTTGCAAGTTACCTTTTTGAAAATATTTCAAGACATAGTTGGACTTTTGCATTGATAACTTTGTATGCTTTTTGGCATACACATTTCAGAGTTGCAGCTAATTCCATTATTAGAATTGAGGGTTGAGGATCCATGGGAAGAATTATAGGGATTTCATCCCTTAGATCTGTCTGATTAACATAATATAATATTTGGAAGAATTTCTAGCTAAAGTGCTACGAACTCAAATTTTCATGGGTTTTTAGTTTTAAATAACCCTGTATTTAAATTTTAAGTTTTTAGAAATTGCCTCCACTCACATATTTGGTGATAGGAGGGAGTATGTGGTTAGCAACAGCTTATTGAAAATCCTTGAGCTGGTGAATCCATTCTGTGTTTTTTATTGTCCTTCATAAGACACATGAATTACTGGAGTTGTTTTACCCTGCTGGCAGCTGAACTCCACCACAACCACTCTCTCACCTCCCCCTCCTCAAAGGGGGAGAAAATGTGATGGAAGGGACTCAAGGGTTGAGATAAGGACAGGGAGATCACTCATCAATTGTCGTCACAGGCAAAACAGATACTCAGCATAGGAAGTTTGATTTATTGCCTAACACCGGCAGATTAGAGCAGTGAGAAACTAATACTAAACTGAAAACACCTTCCCCCAATCCACCCTCATCTACCTCCCCACCCTGAGCAGCACAGGAGAATGGGGAATGGGTGCCGTGGTTGGTCCATGGTGCTTCAGCTCTGCCTCTCCCTCACGGTCAGCTCCCCGTGGGGTCCCTCCCACGGGATGCCGTCCTTCCCGAACTGAGCCTGCGGGGGCTGCCCACAGGCAGCAGCTCTCCAAGAACTGCTCCCACACGGGGTCCATCCCCCAGGAGCAAACTGCTCCAGCACGGGTCCCCCACGGGCGGCAGCTCCCCCCAGACCCCCTGCTCCTGCGTGGGCTCCTCTCCACGGGCTGCAGCTCCGGCCCGGGGCCTGCTCCTGCGGGGGCTCTCCATGGGCCGCAGCCTCCTCCAGGCCACATCCACCTGCTCCACCGGGGGCTCCTCCACGGGGTGACTGCAGCCTGGAGATCTGCTCCATGTGGGACCCATGGGCTGCAGGGGGACAGCCTGCTCTGATCTGACATGGGGCAGTTGATGGGGTCTGCTCACAGAGACCAGCCCCGCAGCCCCCCTGCTACCAAGCCCTTGCCACGTAAACCCAGGACAATTACACATATTCATTTAAAAATATAAGGGAAGATTTTTTAATATATCTCTGAAGAGGAAGATTTAATTTAAAAAGCATATGCCGCAATACGGTACAATGTGTGTTCTCTAATTTCTTGGAGAAAACAAAACCTTCATTTAATCTTGCTGCTGTCATCTGTGGTATTTTTAGCTTGTTTTGAGCCTTCCTTCCGTGGTGTTTTCTTGTTTATGTACAGACTTTGACTTTCTATACGTTGATATATGGCTGTTTGTATCTGTAGCTGAGGAGAGAAATTACAGGATATTAGCTTCCATTATTACTGTTTGTTCCACTAAATACCTGCCTGAAACTGTACGAGTAATGTCTAGGGGCTGTGGAACCATCTGTCTTTCAGCTCGAGAAGTGGAATATCACATAATACTCTTCTTCTCTGTGCGTGCCTCTAAGAGGAAGGCATTTTTTGTTCAGTAACTGTTCGTTGTTGCCTGGTAACCATGAAAAGCACAGTGCACCTTAAAGCGTATATTTGTTTTATGTTATATATTTTTGGAAACTTAGTGCATCAGCACTGTATCCAGACGGAGATGAAGCACTTAGATTTTTCGAGTTTCATCTTCACCGTAGAAGGTGCAGAAGACTAGGATTGATGGACTCCTGGTTTAATTAGGAATCAGGTTTAGTTTGATGTTGCATGCTGAACCATGCAGTTAAATTACTGACACAAGTAATGTTTCTAGCCAACTGGAAAATTAATCAAAAAGGCTGCTTTAGGGTGGATTTCTGCCTCAGTGGCAAGGTCTGATAAAATTAAGAAAATTTAGGAGTATTTTAGTCTGTACGGAACTTCTCTGCTCTAAGTGTAGCATCACAGTGAACATTTGTAAATTGTGTTACGCTGTTGAGATCACCTACCTCTTGTGATACCTATTACTCTTGGTGTATCCTCTTAGGTTACAGGGCTTAGAGTTACGTACTGTGGTGCTCATCGTCTAGGAGAAAAACGCTGCTAGTTTTGTTTTTTTCCGTTTGGAACCTTATGTTGCTTGATTTTTTTTCTCCCCAGTAGATTATCAAAAAGTTCTCTCTTCAGTTATCATTCCAAGGAGAAGCATAAGACTAATTCCTTTTTTAAAGGGCTGCTTTTTAATCGAGGTGATACTGTAATATGGTATAATACAGGATGCTATAGTTTAGACTTGATAATGTTTTATGCATGTCCTATTTTTAAGACACCTCATTTTCTTAGTATATGCAATGTTGGTTACTAAGTTGCCTTTTTGCAAGCTAGATTTAAACTTGAAGCATACCATTGCTTTAGTGTAGTACTGTGCTTGAGCTAAGAAACTTCTAAGTCCTCGGCTACTGCTTTTTTCTTCCTTTTTTTTTTTTTTTAAGAGAAGTCTGTAGTAGTTCACATCCTACTTATCTCACTGGCCAGTATTGCTGTCTGTGTTTTTAGCTGCTGACACCTGTGTTAGGTGTGCAGTGCTCAAATTGAGGATGTGTAGGAATAGTATGATACCTTGACTTTTTTTGTGTTTCATGTCCTGGACCTTGATAGAGTGGTGTAAGGGTTTTTTTGTTTGTTTTTTAAGACAAAATAAGGCTGATCATAAATTGGCTATAATTATTGAAGTAAATTTTCTGCCTAACTTCAAAAAATAGCATAGAAACTGAGCTGGGTAATGTATGACACTTGAGATTATTTCTAAAACTGAGTGTATTGAAACACATTTTTCTGTCTAGCAAACAGTTTGCATTCTTGGCTGTGGTTGCTAACACAGCCCGAAGCCCTGTTAAACAGCAAATGTGAATTGTGACTTCAGCGTTAAGTTTTGATGCCTGTTTAAGACCATGTTATTTTGTGTTGATAGATTTCTGAATTTGTATATACTACCTATTTTTCCTGTCAATATATGGGACGTGCATACATGCACATTAAGTATCTGCAAAACTCTTTGACTGTTTTAAAGATCTAGTGCCAAAATAATGATCAGGTCCAATTTCAACTTTCTCACATGTTTTTCTCATTTACAAAACTTCACAGAGAATATACTGTAGCGTATTTATACTACTATGTACAATGTCTATCTATAGGATAGTGTACTGTAATATATAGCAATATTAACAGTAGTTAAGCAAGCCAAGTGGCTATGTTATATTGAGTTATACAGTGAATGCTTATATGGATTGTAACAGCTAGCTGGGTGCTCAGCCCACTTCCTTCTCTGAGTGAGAGCTAAGTTCACTGGATTTTAATAACGCAGAGCATTAAAACTTACACAGATGTCATGGGGTTCTTCTGGTTTTGTTTGTTTTTTCCATTCTTTTTTCCTTTGAGAATTGTCAGGAAGAGAGTTGAAAGGGATCAGTGCTATCAATTGTGAAAATACTGGATTTATATTGCCAGAAAACCTGCAGAAGAGCACTTAAAATCTTAGACATGGCGTCATTAAACTTTTGAGTTGTAAACTGTTTTTTCTCAGGGACTAAACACAGTTATGAGAGAAGCTTATATGTGAATTATTTCTACATAATTACACAACTGTTAGAGACTACAGCCTTATTGTGAAAGGTTACCAAAGCAATTGCTCATACAGCAGTTTCAATTTAGAATGTAAAAAATATTCTGTGAACTTCGGGAAGGAAGGAGGGAAGTGAAATGTTACTTGATACAGCTTTGGATTTTTTGTTCTAAAGCATAGTTTTGCAGCTGTGGGATTTTGACTCTGAGGAGTAAGGTGAAAGACATTCAGTGGCATTTTTCCCTTTATTAGGGAAAATCCATCCTTCCTAAATAAAAAGTAGGCCGTCCATTAATTTTATTGAGAATACAGAGAAAATGTATCATGTTTTAAGTTGCTAATTGTAGTTTTCAGATGTAAAGTGAAATTGAATTATCCTTTTGATAGGAATAGTAATACCTGTCTAACAACTTTGGGAATTTTGAATGAACATGCCTCTTTCTCCCTTCTATCTGGTATTGATGCTTCAAGACGATGCTTCAGGAGTAGAGCTTTACTTGCACTTGAAAGCCTTGAGTGTAGAAAAAGACAGAAAAGGAGCTAGAGTTTTCACTAGTCAGAAAACATACTGTATCAGTTATAGTGATCAAAAGACAGAGCATATCAGAAGAAAATAATTTTAACACCCGCCATGGCTCATGCTCTTGGGATCTGCCAAGCTTCTGAGGAGTTTAAAAGGGGCAAAATGAAATATTACTGTACAGTGGCTGGCTGAAAAGGTCCCTTAGGAATCCTGAAGCTTCTTTAAGAACACTCCTTATTGCACAAAATGCACTATCTGCAACAACGTTAAGGTTGAACAGAAATCTTACATTTACTTAGATAAACTAATGCAGGAGAAAGATTAGAGTGTTGGGTTTGCCTTCAGTTAAGAACAGATGTCTCACTCATAAGTCCTAGGATAAGAAATACCTGCTTTAAGAAAAGAAAGGAAGAAAAAAAAAGGGGGGAGGGAACAAACATTTAAGTTCCTTTCAGTTTCCAGGTGTCCAAAACAATCTGTATGTAGAACCACAAGATGGTTTGGGTTGGAAGCGACCTTAAAGATCACCCAGTTCCAACCCCCTGCCATGGGCAGGGACACTTCCCACCAGACCAGGTTGCCCAAAGCCCCATCCAGCCTGGCCTTGAACACCTCCAGGGATGGGGCATCCACAGCTTCTCTGGGCAACCTGTTCTATACCCTCACCGCCTTCAGAGTAAAGAATTTCTTCCAAATATGTAATCTAAATCTACCCTCCTTTAGTTTAAAGCAATTACGCAGTGTCCTATAACTACACTCCCTGATAAAGAGGCCCTCCCCAAATATGTAATACTACATATTTATTTCAAAATGAGAATAAACCAAAGTAACAAAAAAAATAAATATGAAAAACACTCTAGTAAGATGCATATGAAATAAATAAGATATCAGAAATAAAGCAATTTATCTTAATCTTCCTAATATATTGTGGCTAATGTAGAGACCATGGATATTTTCACTATATTTCAGAAGAGAGGTGTAGCAAAGAAGGCTTATGCTGTGTCATGGGATGAGGGAGGAAGAGAAAAAGGAAGAAGGGAAATAATAGGTAACTGGTGAAGTTACTAAAACATGTTTATCTAGTAAAAGAAATAGCAGCAGTACATTGAAAGGGAAATGCGACTTCAGCAGTTCAGGTGGAATGGTTGAAGCTGTTTGATTTTGTTTCCCATGAGCTCACTGTTGCTGGAGCTGTTGCAGCTCCAGCTGTTGTCTTTGGACCTGCACCTCAGCTTAGTTTATTCCATGTAGATACGTAACGTGAACTGTTGTCTGCCCTGGGCATGGGTACTTCAGTAGTTATGCATGGCAGTTGACAAGTGAACAGGAGGTGTCTGGTGGAAGAGTAATGGTCTACTCAAAAAGCTAAGTAGCCATCCTAACCAGTACGATGTGTTGAGCCTTTCTGCCCCTTGTTCTTTGCAAAAGGCTTTCTTTTGTTTAATAAACCTTCATTTAGAAAGCTGTTGGAACTTCTTTGGATAAAATAAATAGCAGTTTTAAAAGCTCAAGTTTAAGTCATTTATTGTGCATTTCATCTGCAGGAATCCTCATGGACTTCTGCAAAGGCTCAAGTAATAACAGATATGAATCTGGTAAAATCAGGGCTGTCAGAAGAGAACTGTCAGCAGGCATAAAATTGTTTTATCTAATTTCTGCTGTAAATCACAGTTGTCTTATGTGAGGCTTTTTCCAGCCAAGAAGAAACAAGCTTCCAGCTCTTAAGAAGACTTCCCCCAAAAAGAGGGGGGGGGGGAGGGTGAGGGGAAAGACAACTTATCTTCACTACACTAAAATTTTCCCTAATCTAGTTGTACTTTTTTAAATCCAATTGAGTACGGTGGCTGAAAGGGATTATTACAGCTCCAGGAGGAAGATCGTCTGTAACAATATAAAAATGAAGAACCTTATTTTAAATGAAATTTCATTATTTGAAAATTTGTCGCTCTTTTTTTTCTTCTTCAGAGATACCACCTCTCTATCTTCCACCGCAGACAAACTGCTTTTTGCTGATAACTCTAGCTACTAATTTTCTTCAAAGATTGGAGTTTCAAGGGCTAGATTTTAAATCTTTTCACCATGTAGAGAGGTCAGTAAAGGAAAGTTATTTCTGTATGGCACTACAGTTTTGGAAATTAACTTTTCTTAAAGGCTTATGTTCCACAAACCTGGGTACTGATTCCTAGGTGAAGAAGTCTACATATTTAATTCTGTAGTCACTGATTAGCCTTGCAGTAGCCAGAGGGACCACATACAATACAGATGCGTATCTTTGTAGAATCAGTTGCCAGAATTAGTTTGTATCATAAATACAGGAGCATGTCTTGGTTGTTGAAGAGGTTATTACACTGCGTAATATAACTTAATATGTCATGTAGGAAAGTAATGTGGGATATAAACACAGTTAAAACAAGCCCTGCTTGCATACGTTTATGTTAATAGCATTTTAAAATATTGAGCAATGAATTCATAAGAGTAGATTTCCTTTCTGTCAGTATGGTACAAGTGATAAATTCTCCTTGAGCATTTTTGTTTGCAGTGTTGTTTTTTTTTTTGTTTTCTTGTTGTTTTTTTTAACTCCTCAATGACTTCGGTACAAAAAAAAGTAGTGTAAAGTAACTGATGATTATACAGGATATGCAAGTATGATGTGAATGCTATTGTTTCTTCTTATACATGCAAGGTGATTTCTTTGACTTTTAGTGCATTGCTCTCTGAAAGTTCTCTGTAATATTTATTAACCTTCCTTTTCCTCTCTTGCTTTTTAGGTCAAAGATACAAAATTGCCTCATTACAAAGACTGCAATAAAAACCCTCCGTTCCCCACATTTTTTGCTGATGGAGACGAAAAACTACCTGAAGACTTGTACGATGAGGAAATTTTCCAGTTCACGGATCCGTCTGTCACATATGCATAATGTTCGTGACATCTTTCAAAATGTACAGTTTTGTTATTTTCATGAACTTTGCAATGCTATATAAGAATAAACCTATGAATTGCAATCTGGCCAACTGACATGAATGCTTCAGATATCACTGTTTTGGTAGGGTAATAAGACTTAAGACTATAAATTGCAAATCTGTATAAATCAGCAGGTGAGTCAGACGGACAGGTTTCAAAGCACATTAGCTTGTCTTCAGTGATCTTTTGTCCTCCGTCACGGGCTGTGAAAACTTAGACGTTTCTAAAAAACTGTCCTGAAGATGGGTCTATTTGATTTTTTTGAATGCTACCAAATTCCACATTTCTCTTCTGTGGAAAGTATTCTGGCCAACTGATCAATCTAACAAAAAAAAAAAACCACTTTCATATATGCTTAGACATCTGAGGGGATGAATAAATCAGATGCAAATCCAGATTCACAAAGCGTAATAACCTGAAATTAAAAAGGGAAAATACATTCATTTATAGCAGCATGGGTTGATTTTTATTTCCTTCTTTTTACTAGAGCTCTTTTCTTTAGCTTTAATGTTGTGTTGAGTTTAATATAGCAGATATCCATCAAATTTCCTAGGGTAAAGATCTTCTTGACCACTGTCTGTCTCTTCAGAGAGTGCTAGCAGTGTGAACAGTGAGGGGGTATTGGGAGGAGAAGTGTTTATTAGCAGAGAAGCACTAAGACTGCAGTGGCCAGCTGTTTGTCGCCTTTGCTGACAGCTTATTCTGAACTTCACAGAGGATCCCTTGCATGCTCTCTGGAGAAATATCACTCCCTCTACAGTTTTCTCTGTATTGGATTCTCATGCTGTTACAGGAGAGCTCTTACAAAGAAACGAGGCCAAATATGAAGGATTTGTCTTTATGCTAATGCTTGTTTTTCTTCTACATCACCTTTTAATAGTTGGAATCTGTACACTTCTTTCATTCTTCATGTGATTTACTATTTATAAGTCTGGTCTTTGAACGCTGTAAACCCTCTCACATACCAGAAGCGCAAGTATCTGCATAACTGTCAAAGTGCCATCTGAACGCTTATTTACAAGCCCTGCAGTAGTTCAAGAATTTACATATCTTAAGCTATTATTAATACTGTAGTAGAGCTGTCTGTTCATCTTTGCAGCTTTATCACAAGATGACAAATATATTGAAAAATTCTAAAGACCTTACTAATACCAATTTAAAAGTGATGTTCTTCTCTTTATGATATCTCTCAGCCACTGAGGATGTTTTGGATTTTTTTAATAGCTTGAAGAAACCACATACCATCCTAAAGAAGCTGCATAGAGCTAGCACATTGAAGTACACTGGGAGAGATCGTTAGAGACTCTGGTATGAAAATTTCTGCAAATAGCCTCTTAGCTGGATTCAGTCAAATTTAAAAATTAAATATGTGATTCAAATGAGTTAATCAGAATGCTGAATAACAGCACTCTCCTTCTGCTTCCCCTTCTCTTCAGTAACACTGTCTCTGCAAGTGCAGGTATCACGCAGCAGGTGTGGTGCAAAAAGCCCATATCCTGTAGCAAACACCCAGTAGGGTGTCAAGTGTTGGCTGTGAGACTAGCAACGAGTGCAACTTGCCACCTGTGCAGGATAGTTGCCGTTTCCTGAAGGGGTGTTTGTTGTTCCATCTCTGATAATGCAACAGGTTTTAGAAGTTGCAGCATTTCAAGTGTACTTGCTGCTGAACATGTGTAAATCGGGGTGTTTTCAACTGCATAGCTTGCTGTCCTGCTCTGCTTTATGGGATAATGCTAGCACACACGTACTTCAAGTGAGAAGACGGTTTCTTGCCTATATTGAAATGGCATCGCAAGTACAGAAGAGTGAGTTGTGATCATGGTGCCAGACCAAGGAGGCTGTGG
This sequence comes from Anser brachyrhynchus, assembly GCF_964034855.1. Lineage (NCBI taxonomy): Eukaryota > Metazoa > Chordata > Aves > Anseriformes > Anatidae > Anser > Anser brachyrhynchus. The sequence goes on along the minus strand of NC_137695.1, from coordinate 45,845,557 downwards.
GGCGGGACTTGTACTGCTGCTGCTGGGGGAGGATGGAAATGGTGGGGGAAGCTGCTTGCCTGGGGCAGGAGCCAAAGCCTTTGAGCTACTCCTGTGATCTGTTTCATAATTCAGAGTTAAATGTCTTCTGTTTTCAATTACTTTGTTATTAAATGTATTATTATTATTATTATTATTATTTTAATTTATAATGGCCCTGGGCTGTTACTGAGGAGGTTGTCCTGGATAGATGTGCTTTCTCCTGCTTGGTTTCTCAGCCAGAAGTTCCAGAACTTGGTGATCCTCTCCAATATGTTATAATATATCTTGGGGTTGCATTCAGTGTATGCCTTGGGAAATACAGCATATCAAATGTGAGCTTAAAAGGAGCTGCAGGTTTAAAAAAGTAAATGTGAATTCAAAGGAGATTTCAGCTTGAGGGGAAAGTTGACAACCTACTTCAGTTCCTGTTTCTTTGGTAAGAGATGAACTGCTCCCTTTTTGCCACAAACAGTGAAATTCCAGTGATCTGCTCACGTTACTTGTTAGCCTCAATATCTAGCTTTCGCTGCCTGAATAATGACTGACATCCTGAAGGTAATTATTTTCTGTAGAGCAAATGTAGGGTGAGATGAGTAAGAACTGCTAATGTGAGCTCAGAGTGTAGTGCAACCTAGATTGGAACAAGAACATCTGTTAGACCTGTTCTTCCATCAGGCTTTAGAAGTCTTACACTATTTCATGTTACGTTTTCCATGCACTCTCCATCTCTCTCTTGTTCTGACTGATGAAGGGACTTAGTGCAGGAGGAAGGCTGGAGGAAGGCTGAATGTGCAGTGACACCAATTGCTCTAAGCCCACCTGCGAGTTTGTTCTTAGGGAAAGACTTATTGAGGGTGCTTACTGAAGTGTTTGTAAATTTTATCAAAGGTGCTGGACCTAAGTAGTTATGCTTTACTCCTTCAGCATGGCTGAAGGTGGTTGTGGCTTGTTGAGCAGATGTGCTTTTGAGAATTAGAAGCAGGCAAAATTAGGCAAATACAGAGCCCTCTTGTCCCAGACGGACCAGCAGTCTCTTGTGCTAAGGGATACGTTCATTTTTCTGAAAAGGTAAACCAAGGGCTCTGTTGTAGGTGGGTTTCTGCACGTTTGTTTCTATTCCTAAGTATTGAAAGGTTTGAGGTGTCGTAGAACATGTGCACAGGCAACATCACTACCACAAAATAAAAAAGCTTTTAGTCCATGTTACCTGTAGGTTATCAGAGGAGGAGATGAACATGTTACAAGGAGACTTGAATCCCATAAGGCAGCATCCTACCCTACGTTGTAGTCTGTTTTGCTGTCTAAGGAAGCAACTGTTGGCAAGCTCTGCTACCACTAGTATTAGTGGTGAAGCAGTTGAGATCTGTGAATTGTGTGCCTGTTTCAGCACAGAGAGCAAATTACTGATCTCCTCTGAGAAAATAATGCTTGAAAGTCGTGTGTGCTCTCCTCGGTCTCTTCTGTGTCCTTGGGCTGGTAAAGGGCCTGTGCTTTCCCTAGCACATACCACTTTGCTTTGCAATGCTCAAAAATCACGTGGGGGTGCAGCAGAAAGCAGGAGTGCTTTTAAAACCATGAGCGCAAGTAGGTTTATTGACTCCTCTACTTTATTACCGTCTCATCAGGAAACCTGTTGTGCAGCTCTTCTTATGTTTTCCAGCAAGACACTGATGTTCACCAGTGCATCCATGCCCTGGGGATTCAGCTGTGCCTGGAGCTGCCTGTGACATGGGGCAAAAGCCTGACTCCAAGCACTTCTTTCATATTGAGCCTGTTTTCTGTAGGCATTTGTGAACATAAGGGCTGTGGATGAGGCACGGAGCTCCGTGTCCGGGAGCACGTTACCCCATCCTTAGGCTGTTTGGGGAGGGGATGTTTTTAACATCGACACTGCTTTGGAGGAGGATGTAGGGTTAAGCATCAGCTGTATCCATGACTGCATGGCGTGACTGCTCTGAAAAATAAATACTCTTGATTAATAACCCCTCTCAGTGGTTCTGTAACGGTACATGAATAAACAGTGGCAAGCATACAATATAAGTTGAAGGTAAAAAGACAGCAGGAAGTGGAAATCAAAACACTCATATTTCACTTGACAACATAATTGCAGCCATTGATGATAAACAAGGAGAGTTTATTTCCCTCAAATCCATACTTCTAAATACCATTACTCTGTCATTATGTGAGACCGATAAACATTTTCCTTTGCTATTTTCACTTGATGGGGAAAAAAATGTGTTGTGTTATGTTAGCATTTAAGAAATATTATGGTAGTAAGCTGAAGGGATGACAAGTTTGTGTGTAGAGTTTCACCTTCCTCCACCTTCCCTGTGGATTTCAGAGTCTGGTACGGTCTGAGCTTTTCTTAAAATAATAAAATTATTTTTCTTTATTGATTTTAACAATCTAGCTCACGAGTTGGGCTTGCTAATGTAGAATTTTATAACCAGCTTCACCTCAGAAAGGCGAAGTGTAGCACAATCAGATAGATGTCCATGAAAGCACGATGATGGAATGGGAAGTGACAAAACCCCAGAAGGACTTTTGGCTATAGAAAGCCTTCCAGTACAGAAAGACAGTTGCTGGGAAAATCTTCCAAAAACTGTGATCCTCTGAATTAAACCTTTATATCGCTACACTGATAGCAATATAAACCACGAGGGAGGCTGACTGGTGCCCTCCAGCTGCCTCCGTAACATGCAGCAGCAGTGAGCCTGACAACCCTGCCAGTGCGATGGGATTTACGCTGCCCTGTGCTGGTGACCAGGGGGGTGCTTCCTGCCCTAACAACCTCAGCTGAGAACAGTGGTGGGTTCATTCATTTCATGAGTGCTGTATTTGTAGCACTGCTCGGCTTGGCTCACTCTCCTGATTTATTTCATTCCCACGTCTCCTTGAAATTTCATGTGGGACTGCCTCTGTACCCTGTGTCTTCTAATAATTAGCTCTTATGCCCTTCAGTGCACAGACATTGCTTATTAATTGCGTCTTAATGAGCATCTCTCACCTGCAGCAAGTTGCTCTGCACTGTTGCACACCACAGTGTGTAACACAGCGTAGTACAGTTTATTGTGTTTGTATAGCACACTTGATGGCTCTTAACAGCTGTAAATGCATGCAAAAATGCTGACCTTGATCTTGGGGTTTTATTGGTTTTGGAGAAAGTGTTCAGTTTCTACTGGAGAAATTTAAGTCAATTATATGTAGCTTTCTCATTATAAATAAATCACACCAGCAAAGAGAATTAATTTCAATTAATTCTCTGCTGTGCTTGAAGCACGGCAGCAAAACAAACCCGTATAAAGCTGGCAGTTCTTTCTGGGGGCTGTGCAGGTATGGCAGCAAGGTGTGGTGTCAGGTAGTAAAGGCATATGTTAAGGCTGATGGTCTCTAAATTAATGCAGCCTGCTGACCTACCTCAGGAAGCAGCAGTGAAGATAAGAAGATGTGACACAAGCTGGGGAGGACTGCTGTGTAAATAGCACTGGTTCAGCCCCCTGTCCTTCTGTCAATAGGCTTCTCCTTGCATCTCTCCCCTCATTTCAGAGGGATGTGTGTGTGCATGGTAAGCGTGTGTGTCACTGGGGTGGGCATCACAAGAAGGATTTCCAGCAGCACCATTTTCCGTGATAAGATTAAGACTAATAATGCCCTAGTTCTCTATTTGTCCTGCTTCCCTCATTCCTGTAGGATGCCACAGGTGGACTCCCACCTACATGGATGGTTGACATGCCACAGCAGACTCATTTCTGAGTTTGAATACTGAGCCCCCATGGTATTGTCTTGCTTTCTGATCTAAGTGGGCAACCAGTCATTTGGGGAATTAGAAACCCCATGTAGCCACTGCCCATGATGCACTGAAAATCACTGACTGTGAATAATTTGATTTTTGGACTAAATTAATATGCATTTTCATGGCAACAAATTTGAGTACTAGAACAGAACTCAAAAGAGGCAATCAGCTAAGAAAGCAAATGCAGTTTCCAGGGTGAATGCAGACAATGGCTTAAATTATTTGCTGTGATCTAATGAGTGTCCGCTGGAGATTGAGCCTTCTGTGCTCCAGTGCTCACTGCTGCATCTCAAATTCTGGTGTGTAAATTCTTCTGGCAAAAAGCTGTACATACTGGAGTCATACCATGGATGAAGCCAGCTTTTGGGGATTTGAGAGGAATGGGCTTGGAAGGGAGGTTGTTAGCAAAAATTGTTTGAACCAATTTCCTATTGTTCAGTTTGTGCTCTGTAATTTGGTTCACATTTCTCTGGGTGACATAGGATTGCAGCCAGCTAAGTCGAGTTTTCATCTGTCTGTTTTCATTTCCTTTCTCATTTCCTTTCTAAATAGTAGAAAAACTTAAAAAAAAAAAAGTAGCTTTCACAGGTGTTCAAAACAATAACCTTGAAGAGGGTCCCTTGGCAACCTGCTGCTCTACTGAAAAGCACTATGATTCATCTTTCATAAGCAAGGCACAGTAATTTTATAAAACTTTCTCTCTCTCTCTCTCTTTTTTTTTTTTTTCTAGAAGATTGAAATGGAAGACCAACCTTGCTGGAGTAGAGGCTTTCCTGCATGTGGCCTCTGCAAAAGCAGTGTTACAAAATTCTTGCCCAATCCCATCTGCAACAATGTGTTGTTGCTCCATGCAGCAGTGAACTTACAATGGCAACTACAGGTTTGGTGCCTCAGTCTTGTAAAGAGTTTGAATGCGTGTGCCCAGTGTCACAGAAAATATGCATGAGAGGATTTGGCAGAGGGTGATGGGAGAGTTATTTCATGGTGCACATAATTCAAAATCCCTCTACCTTTCTCTGCAGTTAACAAGAAATGCATTTTTGTCTGCTGGTTTGTTCTCAAACTGCAAGACCTGTTTCCAAAGGGAGATCTTTCCTCAGGAGCTTCCATGGCCTTCCTTAGTCTAGCATCAATTTTTTCTTTATTTGGCCTGAAAGTTTAGCACTACATATGGAGCAAGAGCCTGATAGACAAGAAACAGATTTGATTTCTCTTCCCCCATCTTCCATTTCCCTTGATCACAGGTCAACAGAAAACTTCTTTCCCTGTATGCCACTTGAAGAGAAAAATCAATCATTTTCTGCGAAATTGCCAGCTGATTTCTAAACTGCAATTTCACCTCCGCAGAAAAGGTGCTGCGGAAAGTCCTTCAGCTCTCTCTCACCCAGCCTTGGAGACGTGAGGGCATGGCTCTGAGCCCGAAGGCTATCGGCCTGGGGCAGGATTTCTCCAGCTCTGCTCTGTGAAGCGATCTGATGAGGCTGCGGTGCAGCTGCTCGGCCTGCGCCCACCACCCTCCCCTGCTGTACACACGGCCTGGAAGGAGTCTCCGGGAGGCTTTATCTTTTCTATATTGAAAAATACCTGGCCTGGCAGCTTTTATAGCTGTGAACGTCTGCAGTTATCTGTGCTAACAGTGTGCCTGGTGAAGGCTCATTTTACCGGCTCCAAGTTGGGAGCTCCACTGCTGTTCACTTGCTTCTGATGGGAGGCCCAGTGACAGACTTTCAAGCACTGTCTGTTTACAGTTCAGTGAAACTGCTCCAGTTGGCAAAGCAGTCTGTTCCCTTCACTCTTTGAAGGGAGAAAAAAAATCAAATGGAGTCCTGAAACTTCAGTGGCGATGAGGCAGGGAAAGCACTGGCCTGCTCCCCCACTGCACGTCTCCCACCCGCAGACCCGTCGTGTTCACCGGTGTCCAAAACGTGTGCTTTGATGCGAACACAGGACTTGCTCTTGTCTGAAATACAGTCCGTATCAGAAATATAATCATATGCTGTCATCCACTCTTGTTTAAGCCAGTGTTTTAACTGGTCACCTTGTCTAAATCACTTAATGAGTTTCATTGTGGATTATTAAAAGTAATTGCTTATTTGCAAGCATAGGGAGATAGCAACAAAACAATTTCATAGTTAGTAAACATCGATGTTAAAATAATTGCTGTTTTATAAATATGTAAGTGCCCTATCTATTCAGACATATTTAGGAAACCTAATGAATTATTAGTGCCCAGCTCTTTGTTTATGAAGTATTTTTACAACCACCAACTAAGCTGTTCCATGCGTACAAGTTTAAGCTGGTAAGCAGAAACTTCAAGAGAGCACAAGTTCATCGTCTGTTGATAAAGTACAAGATTTATCTTCCATTCCACAGCCTGTGGGATTTAAATTGAAACACCACAGAGGATAAGCATTTGGTGAGGTGCTGGAGACACAGGGACTACACAGAAGGAGGCTTTGAAGGAGAAGAGCTGAGCACTGGGCAGATGAGGAGTGGGCACCAAGGGCACCACACCTGAATGCTGATGGCAGAAGAGAGAAGAACAATGAGGAAATGAGGAGAAAGGTGTGTGGGAAGAGTGAGGAACCCTGGAAAAACTCCTAGGAAGGGCAAGGCTGGAGGAAGAATAAAGATGTCTCACCCTGCCTTGAGCTTGTTTTAACCCAACTGGTAAGATATGCAGCCCCCTTGAAAGGGGAAGTTCAGGCACACAACCTTCAGAAGAGGCATCCAGACACTACATTATTTTCTGAGGAGAGTGCCTGCCGGTCACTGCAGCTGGGCTTTAATTCCCAGATTAAGAGCAGGATTTAAATCCAAGCCCTGTCTTCAGTGACTCCTATGAGCTGTCCTAAGCAGTCCCCTGTCTGCTGTGCTGGCTGCTGCGCACTCTCGGTACCGAGAGTATTTTGGTCTGGGGCCAGCAGGACGTGGGGATCTCTCATGCTGAAAGCTGAGGATCTGCGCTGAGGTGTCCGTCAGCCTCTGCCCCTCTGCCCTTGTCTCATTTGTCTCCATTTGCCTCCCCGTGGCAGCGGCTGTCAGTTGTTTAATGACAAACTAAATTACTGCTGGTGACCTGTTGGGTGTGTTATGGCCTCACAACAGCCACCAGGACGTGGAGAAAGAAGTAAGATGCAGTGCATTGGATGGAGGGAGGGAGAGAAAGGAGTGGAAGGAGCTTGGTAGAGGAAACACTTCATTCTGTACCTCATACACACCCACAATTATCTATAGTGAAACTTTTGAGTGGGGGGAGAACACAGGATCAGACCTAGATGTAATTACACCCCTGCTACTTGACATCTATGGTGTGACGATTTTCATAGTTCCACTCCTGGTACTTTGACAGGTTTGCCTGGAATTTAACATGTGTCTGGCAGTGCCTGTGACTGATCACATCTGCAGCTCCCCGACAGTTCTGCACAGCATAGATGATGTTAACATCTCCAGAAAGCTGTTGACAGACAAAATCCTAAATGGTGATAATAACAGCTAAGCTTTTTTCTTCTTCTTCTTCTTTTTTCCTTCCTTTTTTTTTTCTACCTTTTTTTCCCCTTCTTCTTTTTTTTTCTTATTCACGTATTTATTCTCCATACCTCATATTAACTGCCAGCCAGGGCTATAGATCCTGATCATCTCTGCATGTGGAAGTCCAGTGTTTCAAGTTTCTTCTGTAAGAAACAAAATATATGGCTTGCTGATACATTGCAGATACATAATACATTGCAGAAAGATGGAGAATAAATTTAATTTCAGTTTTTCCTCAACTGCTTCTTTCTCTCTCCACTTCATTCAGTTTTCCTTTCTGTTTAAATAGAGAACAGCAGGGGAGGATCTGAACATTTTTGCCCTTTGTGGGTTAGAACATGAGTAGTCAAAAGAAAACTTTAATTCCCCTAAAGTTATTTAGTTTACAGATTGGATCCCACAAAATCTAGCTCCAAATTTTATAGGTTCACATATTAAGTAGGCAAATTGTCAACGTTATCTAAAATCTACCTTGTAGATATAATTCCCAATTTCACAGCATTTCAGTGCAATGCCATGCTTTAAAATTAATAATAATAATAATAAAAAATCCCTGAATATAGAAACGTACATTTTTGTATGCTCTGCTGCAAAGCCTGACCCAAGGGAACCTCTGTGGAATGAGTGTGTGTGGGTGTGCTGTCTCCACAGCGACAACAACTCGGAAGAAAGCGGAGGGCAGGCTTTGCCAAGGGAGCTTGCCACCTGAAGGACAGGCTGGGTGAGGGTGGCTGGGAAGGCAGTGGCTGTAGGGCATGGCCTGTGTTGGAGGACTGCGGGACTGAGTGTGCTTCCAGCTCTGGAGAAGGTGTGCTCCTGCCCAGCCAAACGCTTCCTGTCCTCCAGAGGTAACAACAGGGTTATGCCTCCAACCTCAAAATTGATCCCTGTCACCTCCCGTGAGCCCTGCAGACCCAAATTTCCCAAGCCTCGTTGCAGCCCTCACTGCTTTAGCACAGGGAGCCTTTGAACCTGGGTATAACTCCAGCCTGAGGGGCTCTGAGGGCTCTGCTGATGTGGTAAGCATTACAGCAAGTTACAGAAACCTGCATTTTTGCTCTCCAGCAGCTTACCATACTCAGGTTAATGTATTTAACATAGCCTCTGCTTGGCCCAGTGCACAGCTGAAGGCTGTTAGCTCCTTTTGATTACTATTTTTTAGGATTATTTCGAGGACTTATTTTGGGAATATAATGAGGGACATGGACCTCAGGGTGCTGCATCTCAGGGAAGCTTGCAGCACCCTTCAGTTCCTGTTTGTCAGTGAAACATCCATTGATTCCCATGGGAACTCAGGTAAGGTGATGCTGAGTACCTTGGAGAAGTCCCTACCCTTAGAGACATTAATTATGCCCCCAAAAGTAAATGTGCAATAGAGAATTTGGGTTAAATTCAAGCTGGAAAAAATAAAAATAAATAAATAAATAAAAGCCAGAAAAAGTTTTGTTTGTATCCAGGAAAATTACCTAACTCTAATGTTAAAAAATTCAATACTTTCCTACCTTCCTTCAGTAATTGTCGTCATGAAGTTTCATGCAGTTACTGCAAAGTGCTGTAGGCTACAATATTAAATTGAACTAAGTGCTCAGGTGCTAAGATTTTCAATAAGTTCATCCATCTGTAAACCAGCCATCCCTTTATGAGAAAGAAAGTAAGAACTTATCTTGCTGATAATTTATTACTAACAAAAGCAGTGTATGTCCTTTGCATGGACAAATGCAGTTCAGCTCTCCTTTGTGTGCTGAGCAGATGTAGCACAGGTTTCAAATGAGTTGCAGTGGCACAGTTTGCAAAGCAACAAAGCCAAGCAAGTCCTCAGGGACTTGCAATCACTATTCAGAAAGTCAGAGAAAAGCTATTCTTCAGTGTGAAAAATTCCAGGTCATCTAATTACAGGGTGTGCACCATTGGCACTGATGGTAGGAAACTAACTGCTTGTTGAAAATTTTTCCTAACCTCTATCTTCCCCTTCAAGATTAGTTGTGTTTTGCCCAGCATTTCAGTGTGTGATGATTCAGGTGGGATGTGCAGGAGCTGGTGTTAGCTGCACTGCCCCTGCAGTGCCCTGCTGCTGGATACTGACTTTATGGGGAGTGCTGATATCTCTTCCCCCAGCTCAGAGCTATTTCCTGTTCCTCACAGCCCACAGAGGGCTTCCACTGCCCTGCAGGTTTTCTCGAGGGTCACCGGCAAATTACAGCAGCCAAGCACAATCTCATTTACTGTGTCCATTGGATAAAAAAAGAAGAGGCAACCAAGCCTGGTCAAACACAAGGACTGAGGGGTCCCTGTGAGCAAGGCAGGACTCACCCTGCACTGGCTGTGCTAAGAGGGTTTGTGCAGTTGTCTTGGTTTGTGCCTTGGACCAAAAATGCCTTTGGCAGATCAGGCAGCAATGCTGCCTCTCTTACACAGGGAAATTCAAATAGTTTTTTGCTGATACCTTAGCAAAACCACATTACTGGAACTGCTAAACTCTTATCTAATGAGATCTATTTGACTCCTGGAAAGATCCAGAAAGCAAAAATAAGAAGGTAATAATTAGTTTATTTTCTTATAAAAAGAAACTGTTAGCAGCTTCTCTTTGTCTTCCACTTTAATTAGTCTCATGTTCACACGAACACTGTGAAATTCAAACAGCACATGAAGTCTCTTGTAAATGTAAGTTGAATCCAACCCTTGTCCCCCATTCCCAAAAGTGTCCATGCCAGAAAAATGAGAGAGCAGGAGATGAGCCCCATTTGTGAATTTTATTATCACAACTAATCTTACTAATTCACCCCTTTTCATTTTGGATTGACCACCTTTTTTTTGTGTGTTTGTTTGTTTTTATTTTGTTTTGTTGTTTTTTTGTTTGTTTGTTTGTTTTTCTTACAATCCTGTACGTCACTGTTTAATTAAGGTGTAAAACAAGATAGATAGAGAAGGTGGCCCTATGCTTTCAAACATTTGCTTTACATATGACTTTTTTTGCTAAGTTGAATGGGCTTCCCTTTCAGGAAAGACAATACCTCTGCCTCTGGAAGAGGTAACTCTGAGAGATCACAGATTAAGCAAAGTTCAGATGAGTGTCTGAGGGATAGTCAGAGATGTGCAGGTGATAGGAAGGCAACTGCTGCACATAGGCACCAGTGGCACTCATTTCTGGGACTTTGTGAAGACCATCCTAACCTGTCTATATTTCAACTATAAGCCAGCAAGTTGATCTTCATGGCTATGAAATCATCAAAATGAAAATGATAAAAGAAAGCACAGTTTTTGTTCTGCTCTTTGTTCAGAAAGGAAAAGGATTTTTTTTTCTAATTTATTTATAGTTTAAGCACTAGCCGTGCTTCATGCTGGAGCAAACCATGTCACTGTAATCACATTTTCAAACAAAAACTCCATCAAAGTTATCTTTATTTTTTCCAATAAGGAAAGACCTGGGGGTCCTGGTGGACGACAGGTTGACCATGAGCCAGCAGTGTGCCCTCGTGGCCAAGAGGGCCAACAGGATCCTGGCGTGCATTAAAAGGAGCGTGGCCAGCAGGTCAAGGGAGGTGATCCTCCCCCTCTACTCTGCCCTGGTCAGGCCTCATCTGGAGTACTGTGTCCAGTTCTGGGCTCCCCGGTACAAAAAAGACAGGGATCTCCTGGAAAGAGTGCAGCTGAGGGCCACAAAGATGGTATGGGGCCTGGAGCATCTTCCTTATGAAGAAAGGCTGAGAGACCTGGGTCTGTTCAGCCTGGAGACAAGAAGACTGAGAGGGGATCTCATCAATGTATATAAATACCTGAGGTGTGGGAGACAGAGGGATTTGGCCAAACTCTTTTCAGTGGTTTGTGGGGACAGGAGAAGGGGCAATGGCCACAAGATGGAGCACAGGAAGTTCCGCACCAACGTGCTAAAGAACTTCTTCACAGTGAGGGTGACGGAGCACTGGAACAGACTGCCCAGGGAGGTTGAGGAGTCTCTTTCTATGGAGATATTCAAGGCCTGTCTGGACGCCTACCTGGGCAGCCTGCTCTAAGGAACCTGCTTTGGCAGGGGGGTTGGACCCGATGATCTTTCGAGGTCCCTTCCAACCCCTGCAATTCTGTGATTCTGTAATCACATTTTCAAACAAAAACTCCATCAAAGTTATCTTTATTTTTGCCAATACTCTTAAACCACACTAGATCGACCTGCATATTTCCGTGGGCTCTGTCTTCAGTTTTTCACTGGTCCTTCCTCAGCCAGGCTCTTGCTGGATGCATGACACCCATCGCAAACAGCCCTGTTGCACCGCACAAAATGGGGCTGAACAGAAAAGCTTGGGTCGCTGTGAATTGTCTATGTTGCACATTAGATACAGCCTTAGCAATACACGTTGTCCTTGCATTAGTATTGTCTCCTAGTGAAGATATTTCTTGATAAGGTTTCTAGCCCCAGACATTCACCTCTGCATCTTTAGTGAAGGATAAGCTGGTTTTGTCACATCAGTCCCTCTTCCTATGCTTCCCCTGTATTTCCAAAAATATTATTTCACCCTCTCCTGGTAGATGACTTAGGTTCAACATATGGTGGCTGAAGATTCAGCCTCTCTGATTTTCACCCTTGTTGGATAAAACTGGCTGTGAATTATTTATAGCATCAATATGAGTCCTTTTTTTTTTTTTTTCCTTTTAAATTCGTGAATTAAGCGGAGTTCAAATGAGTGTCTGAGAGAGAGGTGGTGGGAGGCTTTAAAGAGGTGAAAATAACAGGAAGACAGCTGCTGCACATTGGCTTGATCAGTGTGGTTCAGCACCCCCGTGTCGATCTGGGGATGGATTGACTTGCATTAATCAGAATACAGTTAATATTAAAAAAGCAGAGAAACTCTTCTGACTGGGTACTGGGTTTCCATTAGTTCTGCAGTTTAGCTTTCTCCACAGGCTCATCAAAAATAGAAAGAGCCATTGTTACGATGATTGCTAGGCTTCTTTTCAGAGAAACGGAAGAGGGGAAACGAGACACAATTTAGTCTTTTCAATTTGGAGATTCAGGAAGGGAAGTCCACATGGTTGCTGTTCCTGTTATTACCAAAAATCCTTTCAGCCTCTCTGTAGAAGCCTATCCTGCCAAGTGGCAGGACTGGAGATAGCCCTGGGAAGTGCTGAGCTCCCCCCTCCCCACAGCTTCTCTACAGAGCCCAAAGGGAGCACAGCATGGGCACAGGGCTGAAGTATCCCAGGAAGATGCTGGATAAAAGCTCCCACAGGTTGATGGAGGGCCACAATCCACCCATTTCTCTGAAGTGCACCAGAAGTCTTTGTCCTGGGGTGGGGGGGCACTGGTTCCCTCCAGAAAACCTTGGCTGAACTCTGAACAGCTATTCTCTTCCTACCTGAGCTGTAAACACTTTGGCGTAGGTATTTTTTTGTCCTCAGTTGCTTGTAAAAGCCCTCCATAGTTTTGTTACTCTGACAATAGCAGTAACATTTGCATCCTGCTGAGAAGTATACTCAGTACAAAGTTGTGCAAGAAAATGTGCTCACCCTCAAGTCCATGCAGAGGGTCTCAAAGAGGGCTTCAGCTCTCCAAACAAAGCTCTGAAGGAAAAGGAGCAGCTCTGTGTTATGGGACAGGAACCTGACCTGACGGCATGGCAGAGGACAGGGACAGAGGAAGGGAAGCGAGGAAACCTGTGAATGGCCTGCATGGATCCAAGCTGCCATTACAGGGTGGCTCACTGTGGGCCCTTGGGCACAGGAGCGTTTTCCATTACAGTGCTTAATTTATATAACCAGAAGCAAATAATGAGGAAGGGACTTGAGCAAATGAGAGGTTTTCAGATAAAGGTGCATAGGACAGAGGTAGACAGATGTAGCAGGACTGACAGAACATCTGACACCACAGACTAAGTAAAGCCCATGTGAGTGGGAACTTTAGTGCCACAGGGGCAGTGGAGCTGCTGCTCACTGCCGGGCATGGACAGCTGGGGCTAGAGAAGAGAAAATAACCTAGTGGGACACTTGTGGGGATGCAGTTCATCGTTTTAGTCACTGACAATCGGCAGCTCCTTGTCCCGGGTCAGTAGAAGCACAAGGCAGTGCGCTGGGCCCAGGGGCCTGCAGCGTGCAGGGAACATGTCTGCTCTGACCACGCCAGCCCATGGTGCTGCAAAGCACCACCTGGGACCTACCACGACACGTTTTTGTTTTCCTTTCCCAAGATGATTTTCATCAGCCACTTTGGTTACGTTGAAGATGCCTATGTTTTGTTTTTTTTTTGTGGTGTGGGGTGGCCTGGCCCTGTGTGTTTGCAAAGAGGAATTGTGACGAAGCCCAGGGAATTTCCTAGTCTTGTAAGGTGCTGACATACCTGATCTGCCAGCAACCAAACAACACTCAGCAGTGCAAAAATAACAAATGAGAACAAGATCAGAGAGAAAAGTGTGGTAGTACCTAAGGAGCCTTTAGTTTTCTCAGTTACTTTTGTATTGCTAGTAAGTGCCCCACCTAATTATAATTGCTCCATGTGCATCCAAGGATTTTGTCCTTTCCTCTGCTTCCATCAGGAACCACCTGCTTCTGTGGAGAAACATTTAAAGACAGTGCCATTTCAAGACAAGACAAAATGCTCCACGGGATCCTTGTAAGATTTTTGCCAGGCTCCCTTAGGTGAGAGTGAGGTTTCACCAGTCTGTCCCAAAATAAGTGACTGTCACCCCCATTTACTGCAAATACCTTAAAACTGTACCATTTTCAGTTAGAGGACTCTGGACATAGGTGTGTTGGGGAAGGTGCATGAGGGTCTCTCTGCTGTGCTACAAAGCCTCTGCTCTATGTGGTATTAACTTCTTGAGTTTTAGTTGTGCTCAATTCTTTGGCGTGGGGGTTGATTTTTACCATGTCCTTATCTGGCAGCTCAAGCTAACTTGTGAGCAAAGCTGAAATTAGAGCCATGTTGTGACATTTGAAAAGGACATAGTGAAAACTCCGAATGTTACTGGGTCGCTGAGAAAGGATGGGGTTGGCATTGATGCAGACACAGCACTTGAGAAGCTTGTGTGTTTCTAAATAGGCTTGTGCCCTCTTTTTTCCCTTTTTACAAACAGCATTTGACCCCACTATTGTACAGCCATCTGGGAAAGTGTGGATGAAGGAGAGCTCTTTCCAAAAGCTCTGTTTCAGGAACCCACCCACTCAGGTCAGAAGTTGAGAGGAACTTACTTTACTGTAAAGGGTCACCTGAATGGGTACAAAACCATCCCTATGCCTGCCAGCATGAAGGGCTGTCCTTAAGGAAGTCCTTTTACATAGGATTGTGACTAAAGGGCCATATTAATCCTTAAAACTTCTGTGAAGATAGCAGTATTATTATTTCCATGTGTTTCTTAACCACATCATGGATTTTCATAGTGAGGATGTTCTTTGGGGGACTATTAAATTTCCTCCCAAACACTGAAAAGCTACTATTTTTCATTAAATGTGGTAGCATTTTTTTTTCTACAGGACTTGAAATAACTATTTGTTTCTAGTAGTTCTGAACTCCACCTTGTTAGTTTTCCTCTGCACAAATTTTTTGTTATGGCTGCCTTTAAAAAGCTCTTATCATTATGTGCCTGCTTTATGCTCTTGATTTTTATTAGTGTTACTAATAACGGAACTGGTTCCAACCACAGTGACTCTGCTTACACAGTTGTCCATATCAGTCAAAGGATACATTCTCCCCCTTCAGAGAAAAACTAATTGTTTGCCTAAATTTATTGAGGCAAATTGAAAAAAAAAATATTACAGCCATCAATGCCTCTGCCTTTCTCTC
The DNA here is from genome assembly GCF_964034855.1 of Anser brachyrhynchus. Classification (NCBI taxonomy): domain Eukaryota; kingdom Metazoa; phylum Chordata; class Aves; order Anseriformes; family Anatidae; genus Anser; species Anser brachyrhynchus. The sequence goes on along the minus strand of NC_137695.1, from coordinate 45,830,444 downwards.
ATTAAAGTCAGTAAAAACTTCATCTGATGCCAGGGGTCTTTGAATCGGGCCATTATAAAGAAAGGATTGTTTGACAAAAATATATTTTTTTCTATTCTCATAACTTGCAGCCACAAACTTGCTGGATTTGATCACTGGTGGTTATGAAACTAGTTCCAAGAATACCAGTTTAAAATAAATGCCAAATCCAGTTTTTCGTTGTTGTTGATTTTTTTTTCTCTTCATTATTCTGTATTTATCAAGGCAAGGTTTATTTTCACTCTAGAGTGCAGTCACACTCCCACTTTAAGTCTGCCAGGATCAGCAACACTCGTGGAAGTGACCCAACTGTGCAGACTTCCCCATAAAGATGGAAAGAGGCTTCAGGAATAAAAAGACTCAGTGATGAATGTGGTCCCCATCTTACTGGGGCAACCAGCTGGTTGCATTCAACCACGTAATGTGAAAAGGTGATTTTTCACTGGGTAATGTTAACCATGAAGAAACAAATCCCTCATGTCCCCCACATCTGTTTCCTGGGTTTGGTCTAGGGTATCTGCAAAATGAGTGAGTCTGGGTGGATTCATCATGCTCAAGGACATGTTATGTTCTGGCTTGATAAAGAAGCTCAATTCTGGTCAGAAGGGGCAAGGATATTCCCAACAGCATGTCTCAAAGACTCTCAAAAATACAGGATAAACAAAGGCAAATGGGAGTGGAAATCCACAGAGACTGCCAGGGCTGTAAGCTAGGGCAGCTCCTTTGACATCAATAAACTGTACCCAGGTTTGGCTCAGGCAGGGCCGGGGGAAGCATCCAGCTCCCTTTCCACCACCCCTGGCCACCCGTTATACTCGGCAGGTAGATGAGAGCACTGAGCCTGAGGACTGGCACTGCTCATCAGCCTGGGACAACATATTAACAAAAACAGTCATATTAAAGGAAGGACTCAACCTTTTCCTGGGGAGGGCTGAAATTTAAACAATCATTTTTAGGCAGTCCTTTTCAGGAAGTCCAGCTGTGAAGACCACCTGCCTTCTCTGGGCCATTGTGATAAGACAGCAAACTACCTTGGAGTGCCTCCCCACTGCAGGCAGCCACACAGCTGGGGCCTCCGTGAGCCTTTTGATGTGTTGGGGAATCAAAGGGGCAGACACAAAGAATAGGCAGAAGTCATGCATATGAATGTTCACATACATAGACAGTAACCTTTCCTCCTCTGATTACCCTAGCAATAAATGCTTGTGATATCAATACTTGATGAGAACGAACCATGCATGATTACGAAATCCTGCTCTGAAATTGCAGATGGAGGGAGAGGTGTTGCTCACTTTAGTTTAAGTTAGTTTAAGTAACTATGAAACTCATATACTCATAAGCTCAAATTTTATGGAGCTGGAGTGAGTGAATGGCAGGATAAGCCATTACACCTGCAAGGTAGTTTCCAGTTATAAAACATATTATATATGAATTTGTTGCATGGCTACTCTTGTTTGCATGTTCTACTTCATTTAAAATAGTATATATATTTTTATTTGTGTATATATGTATACACACACACATATATATGTCTGTTTAGAAATTTTTATACATTTTACATGTGTGTGTATATATAATAAATATGTATGTGTGCGTATAGAGAGACTTATATAATGCGTGTATAGACATATATCTATATATATGCACACACAGAGAATGCAAAAGTGATGGGATGCTTTGACACTGACAGCTATTTTTAGTCGAGTAAATAAGAACAGGAAACATTTCTCGAGTCTGAGTTTTTGCCAGCTGTTAAGCTCTAGCCAAGAATAAAAGGAGTGTGTGTGTAGGTTTTGAAACTAGATTAATTAACGTCACATTTTAACTTCCAAATTATGCTTGATTTTGGTTGATTTTTGTACTTCTCTATGTTTTATGCCTTTCAGCAGGATTAAGCTTCCAGGTGTTTTCAGTAGGGAGGGCAAAGCCTGGAGTACTTTGTGCAGCTCTGATTGCTGGTGTTGAAGATGCAGTTCAGAGGATGCAGGTGCAGAGGGGGCCACAAGGACAAGGGACGGGGAACTTGCCATCCAAGAAAAGAAGGGCCTTTTTACCCTTTTTACTGAGGAGATATGCTTGTTCTCTCACAATGATGCCAGAAGGTGGAGAAATAAACACCAGGAAATAAAAATGGTTTTAAGAGGGCCAGGGATAAAGTTTAGCCTAAAACAGGCTTGAGAAGTACAGACTGAAGTAATTATTGAATTTAACACGGAGCTTTTTCAGTTTATGAAGCTGACCTGGCCAGGAGTGATGGCTACTAGGCCTATGCAGCTTCTTCCCAGTCCATGTTCCCAGCTAGTCACCTCTATTTCTGCTACGTTAGTGATGGGGATTTAGCATCTGAACACAATTAAATAGCTGAGAAGGAGATGGCAGCATACAGAGAAGATGAAAACAAACTGCAGAGTCTTGTGCTCACAGGGCTCTCCTGGGAATGAGAAGTACCACCGGCTCCTGAGATCATGTCAGCTCTGACTGACTGCGCAGATGTGCATCGTTTATCCTACCAAATAAGTTGTTTCCTTTTAAAACGGTGAGCTACATCACTTCTCTGAAGCTGGAGCATCCTCTGCAAGGGAAGATCATGCTCTTTAAAATGAGGCATTTGGTTTATTTAAATGTGGCTAGAAAAGAACCGAAATTGCACATCAGTTGGGGCCACATGCCTGTGACCTCCCAGAAATGCCAAGGAGTCAAATAAGCACCGGCAACCTTGCTCCTCAGAGGTAGTGCACCCAGCCACCACCCTATCCGTGCACTTGTTTTCCTTGGGGCTGGCAGGGAACTGCCCTCGCCTGCAGCCACGAGGAGCGGGCGGGCTGGATGCCAGGATCTGCACAGGTGGTCATCTCAGCTGGAAACTGCCAAGCACAGGGGTGCCCTGAGCACTAGGTACACACACAGGTGGAAAATTTATATTGGAAATTGTATTCTTCGATAAAGAAGTAATTGGCAGACCCAGCAACTTCCTTTTAGAAAACCCTTTGAAAATTAATACCCATCAACAATGCAATTTATTCCGATATTTTAACAAAACGGTTAAGAGAATAGCTCTTGAGTAATGTGCTGTAAACAAGCAGGTACATGACATATATTTAGAGCAGCAAATATGCAAGATGCACTGTATTGTGCTATATTATATTTAAAGGATCTGAATGCTGAGAGAGGAAAAAGAGCAAGAACTCAAAGAAATGATAAAATATTAAAGCTTCGAGAGACAATGTTGTAGGCAGCAGTTTTTGTAGACACTGCTATCAAAAGATAGACAGCAAGCTCTGAAAAAAAAAAAAATCTGGTTGACTGTGATGAAATGCCTGGTAATTGTCTGTCAGTTTTAGCTGAGGAAATTAGCAAATGACTCATGGGCTGCAAGCAGTGGGGAGCGCAGGGAGCCTCATCCATCATCTCCAGAACAGCCATCACTTTCCTGCACTCTCCGCTGTTGCTTAACTGAAGGACAATATAAAATAAAATGTGAAAGGTCATATATTTCAGGAACTTAGAGGTTTAATCCAAACAGACACAATGAAGGGTGATATGTTGGGTTGTTGGTGGTGGTTTGAACTTTTGTTGTTTGTTAGTTTGACGTTTTTTTTTTTTTTTTTTTTTCCATGGCTGATGCTCAGAGAGGATTTCCTGGAAGCTTGGTCCCTGCCACAGGGCTGGAGAGGTTTGGCAGGGTGAGAGTCACAGTGCAACGAGCAGAGCTCGTGCAGAGGAGCATCAAACAGGACTGAAGGCCAGGGAGCTCAGGGGCTCGTCTCCTTCCAGATCTGTGAGAATGTGGTACATAATTAATTTGGATGGTACTGTAATCACAGTGGGAATTTCTTTGCATCTTTAGGGGAGAAGATAAAGCCTGAACAACCCATCCAAATGTTTCTTACTAAGAAACATGAAATGGGGTTTCTCAAATGATCCAGTAGATTTTGGAAGATAAGTGACCCGTTGCTTTTGATAAGATATGAACGTCTACTCTTACCCAGGATAATATGGGGAGTATCCTGGAGTGGAGGAAGACAAGGATGCCCTAAAGTAAAGAATTTTATTAGACACAAGGAAAAAAATGCATTTTGTACTAACAGACTACAACAAGCATGATTCTCCCTTGATAAAACCAGTGCTGTTCTGTTGTAACTCCATTGACAAAACAGAGTGTAGGTGGACTGGTGAATCAAACCTTGTATTTATTTATAATAACAACTAAACGATGAAATGTTTTCCCTGGCAAAGTAACTGCTGTGAATTCAATCTCTGAAATTGTGACTAGCTCTGTTTATAGGAAACATATCAACCAGATGAAGCAAAGGCCCTTTTGAACTCCCTGTAAACCCAGAACAGAAGCAGTCGAGTTGAGCCTTATTCACTTTCTCAAAAAATAACAAATTGGGATGAAATTAATGATATCATTTTCTGCTAAAGAATTTTCCGAGAAATGGAAATACACAAGCAGTCAAGTAAACGTAGTCTCAAGCAATATGGCAACAAATCAGTCACTCCTACGTTGAATGGCAGAGTAGTTTTGCAATATTGAAAACTGAAGTTGAAAAGAACAGTTTTTCAGCTAAATTCCCTCAAGAAAAAGAGCTCAAAATGTGCTTCAAATTATCACCTTTCTTTACAAACCAGCAGTAATTATTCTGTTTCACACCAAGTCTGATAGACCTGGAAATTGGATTAAAAAAACACCAAACCATGATCAGACAATGTGCCAAAGACAACTCCTTTGATAGCAGACTACTTTGCTTTTTTTTTCTGCTGTAAAGGGACTAAATGTTATGTTGTCTTCTGAAGTGACTGCTAAATTACCAAGAAAATGGCTGAATATCTGTGCATTAGCTCTCTACATGACCTAGATCAGTATTTTTTTTTATATTCTGTGTTTATATTGTGCTTTTTTTTTTTTAATTTATATTGTTAAATTACACTCAGACTTCTGAGTAAGAAGTTTATAGATCCCTGTTGGGAAGCAAAAGCTGTATTTTTGATAATTATATATGATTATGCGGAAAATAGCATTTTCTCTGCTTTTTCACAGATGATATACTTCCTATCCTTTCAAGAGAAAACCGTTTTTACAGCAGATCCCATTGAATTCCCCCCAAACTAGTGGTGAAAATGAAAGTGCATTAGTATGAGAGCTAATAGGTGGTGCTCAAATGTTGCTTGAATCCTATTGATCCGGGATATCTTTAATGTGCTTTTTCAGTTCTCTGCCCAGAACACAATTCAAAATTATTTGACAAAGCCACATTGATTTTCCTCTGTTCTCAGAGGCTGGGAGAAAGTCAACCACGGAGTGAATGGCAGGAGGTCAAGGTCAACCTGCTGCAAAGGGAGTTGCTGAGAGCAAATTATGTGCTCCTTCGCTAAAGCTGCCCTCTCAGTTGCCTTGTCCAGTTCATGGCACATCAGAGGAAAGGAGAGGCCCAGAGAGGTGGTGTTTAATCCTCAGGGCAACAGCTGGGGATTCACCTGACATGGAGAACAGTATGAGGATGGTTAACGGTATGAGGTTTGTTAAGGCAGCCCCATGCACTGCAGCCTTCATGCCAGCCCTCTTGTTTTGGGTGTCTCCCAGTTCCACCACAGCATTACCTCCCTTGGATGCTCCCCAGGGCTGCAGCAGTCCCTTCCAGCCCACGCAGCTGTCTGACTCGCCGTAACCTCATGGATGGTCGTTCCCTTCAACCTCATCTCATGCCCCTCTCAGAGCCTCCTAAGATACCACCCAGATATAAGCAAAGATATAAGCAAATATATAAGCAAAGATATAAGCAAATAAAAGCCACAGTTAAAAAAGTGAAGCACGGGAGAAGCTGTCAGTACAGCATTATTCAGAAAGTCTGGAAAAAACTTTATTCAGTGGTGGTGTTTCTGGCAGCACAATTTAACCTGAACAAACCTGTTTCCTAAGGTAAAACAGGCTCTTGGATAGCCACAAGCCCAAAGACAAACATTGCTTAGCCAAACTTAAGTCTCATTCCTGGCAAGATGCTTCCTCAGACTTTTCAACACCTCACTGAAGCAGAAGACTGAGCATATGGGTGGGAATAGTCCCCCCCCCCCCCCCCAGGTACAGCAGTGAGCAGCTCGCCTGGCTGCGTTGCACTTGCCTGTGACAGGCATCATTTCTTGCAAGCAGCAGGTTTGACACCTCATGGTTTTTCAGAGGCAGAATATGAATGTTATTTGGTAAGTGCAGGGAAAGAAACTGCCAACTGGAGGAAGAAGATGCTCGGAAATGACTGTAAACAGAAAGTGATGAACACGTACAAAGTGTGCTCGGGGGACTGGGAGGAGCGAGGAACCCGCACCTGAGCCCAAAGGGAGGGGGAACGAACAATTCCAGGATGGTGGGGCATGAACCAGGTCGAACCACCATCATTGGTATGGGCTGCCTCCCTCCACTCTCTGCTGCCCCAGTTTCCACCTGCTGCCCAGGGACAGGTCTCTAAAAGCATTGCCTTTGGGTATCGCCCCCCTCCAAATGAGACAAGCCACTCTGCAATCAAGACAGCATTTCTATAACACTGCCAGAAATTCAAAGCAGGTACTGTAAGTCAACAAAATGCTAATTCCCAAAAGGTTAATTAAACTGAGCAGGACGTCTAGATGAAATGCAACAGCTGACTGCTGCAATTAACTCTGGCGTCGTGGTTAGCATTAGGTGGCAATCTCGTGGGGGGGAGCTCCTCAGATGAGCTATTTTGGCAGTTACTCTCTTGGGGGGCTCCTGCATATATCAGTCACCTTGTTCTTGCTAGCCTTTGGGTGACAGAAATCAGTGAAAGCCAATTCAGACAACTGAGGGAAAAATGCATTGCCACTCTACAACCCCTCTTAACAGAAACTCGTGAACATTGACTGCTAAAATATAAGTCTCTATTTGAAGTCAGTTTTCTAATCTAAGTATAATATGTAAGTACTCTGTATTACTTCATATCCTTTATCATCCTTTACAGGTAAAGTTAGAGGGGACAAGACTGAAATACAGTTTTATGGGCTGGGGAAGGATGGGCATTGCAGCCAATGGCAGGAAATCATAGAATCACAGAATGCTTTGGGTTGGAAGGGACCTTAAAGATCATCTAATTCCACCCCCCCTGCCATGGGCAGGGACATCTCCCACCAGACCAGGCTGCCCAAAGCCCCATCCAGCCTGGCTTTGAACACCTCCAGGGATGGGGCATCCACAGCTTCTCTGGGCAGCCTGTGCCATGGCCTCGCCAACCTCGTAATAAAGAATTTTTTCTGAATATCTAATCTAAATCTACCTTCTTTTAGTTCAAGACCATTACTCTTTGTCCCGTCACTACATTCCCTGTGATAACAAGTCCCTCTCCAGCTTTTCTGCCGGCCCCCTTTAGGTACTGGAAGGCCTCTATAAGCTCTCCCCAGAGCCTTGTCTTCTCCAGGCTGAACAACCCCAACTCCCTCAGCCTGTCTTCACAGGAGAGGTGCTCCAGCCCTCTGAGCATCCTCGTGGCTTCCTCTGGACTCGCTCCAACAGCTCCATGTCCTTCTTGTGCTGGGGGCCCCAGAGCTGAATGCAGTACTAGAAGTGGGGTCTCAAGAAAGCAGCAATGCAAAAGAGGATCATATATTGTTATTTATTCCCAGTATGACTGTTCGAGAAAACAGGGATTCAGAGCCCCAGACCTTTCCTACTCCATCCCACAAGGACACAGGGTCCGATGCAGGCCCTTTGGGTGAGGCTGGCAGGAAAGGCAAGCCGAGCAGTGCTGGCTGCTGGCCCTTGCAGGTGGAGCTTTTTTGATCCTGGTCCTGAGGAGAGGGACAGTGTGTGTATGCGTGTGCTGCTTTCCGAGCTGACTCACTGAGCCTGTGAGACAGATGGAGCCAACAAAGTTCATCTGCCCACGCTCCACTCTTCATGGCAAAGAGACGGAGCACATAACTTCCCCAGGTCCACAGCAGCTCCCACGGGCAGCTCTGAGCTCCCTATGGGGGACTGTTGCCACCAGATGAATAGCTATTGTTGTTGTCCCCAGGAAGTACCTGCCACATAATAACTTTCAAGAAACTATTCCAATTACTGCCTTTTATAGAAATATGAGGAACAATTACATAACAGCTGCATGCAATTACTACATCAGGTGATATGACCTTTTCAAAACCAAGAAGTAATATAATTTTACAGGTAGAACAGGAAAAAAAGTTTTTTCTTTCTCTCTTTGAATTTGAAAAATGAAACCTAGGACTTCAAAACAAAACTTTTTTTTTTTTTTTTTTTTTTCCTGTAGGTTTTCCTTTTAAAATATGGGTAATGGTTGTTCTTTCAATTGCATCTCATGCCACAGTCTCTGGACATCTGGAAAAAATGGAATACAAGTCATAAAATAAGTACGTATTCCTATGTATCATGAAAAATATGCAGCCTGTACTAAGACCTTGTGCTCTGATATAAAGCCCTCTTTTCTGTAAGATGAGCTGAGCTCAGCTTGCAGCCTGGAACATCCTTTGGCATTTTTGTACCTACCCATTATTTCATAGAATCACAGAAAGGTTCGGGTTGGAAGGGACATGAAAGATCACCCACTTCCAACCCCCTGCCATGGGCAGGGACACTTCCCACCAGACCCGGTTGCCCAAAGCCCCATCCAGCCTGGCCTTGAACACCTCCCGAGATGGGATATCCACAGCTTCTCTGGGCAACCTGTTCCGGTGCCTCACCACCCTAAGAGTAAAGATGGTGCTTAATGTAAGTAGAACAAACTTCCTTTCTGAAACGCCAGCCTGCCAAATTCAATTACAATTGACCTATGGTTTCAGAAGTTATTGATAGGCACCCAGACAGCACTTGTGCAGTCAGACTGGGTCCTTGGGCTAACACACGTTGTAGTTTTTCAAGTGAGGTTGTAAGAAAAGCTTTGGAAGAAGACAATGGATAAATACATAAATAAATAATATGTAATGCATGTTTTGAAAACAAGAGCTTAGAATAATTCTTTCCCTTCCTACTTTGTCTCCAAATAAACTTTCGTATGGTTTGTGGGTTTCCTTCTCCACCAAGGGCTTTTCCCTTTGCAAAAGGTTATATCCATGATTCCAGTAGATACTTCTGTGCTTTTCTCCTTCATTTCCTTGATATCTGGCAGGGCTGGCATAAAACCAGTTTGTCCTGAGTTGGTCTGGGTGTGCAGGGGAGGGACGGTTGTCAGGGGAAATGCCTGGATGGAGAATAGGAAAAGGGTGAGCAGGGAGCTCTACTTTATACCCATAAAAGACCATAACACCTGTGGTCCTAGTCTGACTTTGAACTGGACCAAAGGAGAGATGTTTCTATGATTGTCCAGCCAACAGCCCAGGAAGAAGAGCACAGGCTCTGAAGTTCTCAACTTCTGATGCTTTTTATATAACCTCCATGGGTATTGCTGCCATGATTTTTAACAGTGAACAGTTATCACTTTGCTAACTCACACAAAAATTATGACTATTTTCAAGAGCCATGCCTTGCTCCTGAACCTGGCCTACATCATTCAGAGCAGTCTCCAGGAACCCATGAACCTCTTTCCTTGGACTGCAAAAGACATCAGACCACAGCACAAGGCTCCATTGCAGCACTCCATCCTGTCCTGCTAGTCTCTCTCCATTCAGCATAGCTAGACAGAGATGTGAATAAAAAAGAAAACTGCATGGGAAGGTGGTCTGAGAGAGCACATCCTGTCACACTTGCAAATCACACTCGGCGTTTTATTTTGCTCGTCCCAAAGGGCTGGAAGGTCATGAGATCCCAACAAAGAGCCTTCATACTGTTATCAATGGCTTGTTTTCTCCACTTAATTTGCTCTCTGGTATCATATTTCCTTTGGATTACAAAGAAATCTTGTTCTGAAATGAATCTGGAATTACACAAGTTTATCTAACAGGGAGCTGGGCAGGGGCAGATATAGAATGGCACATAGAAGTAATCGAATATTCTGAAATGTTACTGTTCCATGTACGATCCCTGTAGCAAAAAAATTAACTTCCTGAATGGCCTCACAAAGACCTGTAAATGCCCAGTTCAGCCAATTTATTTGCATGCGTCTTCCAATGGATGTGATCTGATGTAGCTTATTAGTCAAATGAATTCAGCACCTATTTTTCTGAAAGCTCTAATAAGTTAATAAATAATGCATTCATTATTTTTAGACCTATCCATTAACACTCTACATAGCTTAAATGACATATGGATGCCCAGGACTACAAAACATTCAGGAGTCATTCCTCTGTTTTTTGATAATCCCTTTTCCTCCTGCTGAGAACTTTTCCATCCTTGTGATTGCTTTTATGTGGCCCCATCCTCTTGCATGAAAGCAGATACCACAAATAATATTTGAGGAGGCTGAAGGACCAGTGATGTGAAAATTGCTTCAGTACTAATTCTACTTTCTAAATATAGGCACATTTTTCTTGAATACAAGGGCAAGACAACACAAGGTGAATGGTGGTGATATCTACCTACTCCTTCACAACAGCTTCTGCAATGCATAGCTGGGACTACTGGGAGGAGGCTGTTTTTTATGCCATGAGGCTTTATTATCAGGTATTTTACCTAGAGTCCATTCCACCTACTGAGGAAAGAAATATTTGTTTGTATCTGTGTTTGTTGATATATATATGTATATGAAGAGAGAGAGAAGGAAACACTCACAGATATGCATTACAAAATGAGCTCTTTTTAAAAACTACATGGGTTTAATGCTCTTGTTTTGACACCTGTCTATTCAGAAGAAGATTTGTTATGGGCTGGAGGCACAATGTTTATTATCATTGTTCTGTCATGCATTCATCCTGTCCCTAGCTCCAGGTGGAGTCTTTCCAAGCTTATTCTTACAGTCAAGTCTCATTATAGGCTGGACTTGTTGTTGTAGTATTTCAATATGCATAGCAATGATGTCACTGCTGTCATTTGCTATTATTTTTTTGATTTATTGGTTTATTTGATATTGTACCTGCTGACATGAAAACTTTGTTTCGGGCATCTCTTCCTATTGCTCGTCAAATGCTTCTGCTGACTCCCAGGTTTCCTTGCCAGGATATAAGATGCATTTTGATAACTTCTCCTTTACATGCCATGGACCTGATGGATGGAACAGTCTTTGCATTTTGATGTGGACAAGAAATAAATCCACCCAAGGGAAAAAAAGGAACACAAATTAGAGCTCATAATGCAACACTGCTGCCAAAATACCAGCACTATTCCCTAGCATGCACGGAGATGAATTACAAGTAAAATCAAAGGGCTGTGTTGTCACTTTCTGTAGACTTGTAGCAATCATTTTTTGAAACTTGAACAGCATTTTAAAGGAACTTGACCCATGTCTTGCCTTTTTCCTTCAAGGGTCTTTGCAAAACCTAATTTGCCCATAACACATCCACAGAAGATTACAACTCAGAAAAACTGGAGAGGAAGTTGTGTTATTTGCAGCAGCTAGGTAAGCATTACATGTAACCCTCTCATTTAGGTTGTTCCGTCTCCCCTTGTCTCTTACCTTGACTCACAGTTTTCTTTCTTTCTCACTCTCATCATGCGTAGGATACCAAAGTCCTTCAGATATGAGCTCACTGTGGGCATAAGATCCCACCACACTCACATAGGGTCGTGGGGGTGGTTAGTGCGCAAGATATCCTCAGACTGAACCTGTTGTGCATAGTCTTACTAAGTCCCATTAGGAGAGGCAATATTTCTTGTGGGACACAATTTTGAGAAGTCTCCTGGCTCCACGGAGAAATCTTCACTTTATGGTAAATCCCATGGGCTAGAAAACTAGGATAAATCTGAGTTTTCTCCCGGAATCATAATGCTCCAGAAAGTGCTGGTCTAACATTACAGCAGTGGTTGGATTTCATGAGGAGGGAGAAAATAGTATCTGCGTAATGGGGAGAGGGAGTTGTGGCGAGGGGATGAGGGAAGAAGGGACCTGTATTGAAAATGTGACTAATATCTGAATGAGTATCTCTATAACCACCAAATCCTGATTTCCTGTGACTTATAAGCTATTTCCTATAACTCTCTCTTCTGTCAAGTCTTTAATGTTTGAAATAGAGATACTGGTCTTGAACCTGATGACAATTTTGTGGGCCAAGATTTTTATTTTTTCCTGCTATACCAGTTGATTTCATAAGAGGATATCACTTCTCTACCCATTTCCATGACTGTTTTCTGTCTATTTTCACACAACCTGTAGAAAGTTAATGTTAAGACATCTGAACAGTTATCAAATCTGCTTGAAACTGATACACCCATAACCAAAAGTCATCAAGGGGGACAGACTAAACACAACTACAGCAAAATATTGCAAGACTTTCATTGGAAGATAAATTAAATAAAATTTAAACCTGAGACTAGCACTGAAAGCTTTCTGACCCAACAGATTTATCATTACAGAAAAAAGAGAGAGGTTCCAGTTAAAACACTCCTAAAATGTTTATATAATCTGCTGGCTTTTAGTGCACGTAATCTTGGCTCCCTCAAGTGGCTGGTCCCAGAGACAGGACAGCTTTCCTCACGTTTCAAATCTCTTAGCAGAAGTGTTAGAGGTCTCTGTTTCAGGGATCATGGCTTCAGACCCTCCTAAGGTGCAGCGTGTGTCTGTGTGCAGCTATGGTTTGTTAGAAATTGGTACTGAGTGAATAAACTACACAAAGGTCTAAGGTATCGTCATGTGAGGAATGAGTGAAAGGACTAGAACTGCCTTTATGTTTCTCACGTAATTCTTCCTTTTTCTTGCCATCCCCCAGAGGATTTCCTTGCCATTATTACTTTTCTATAAATTCAGCAAGAGATCCTAATGGTTTTGCTGTTGATTGCAGTACTCTTCATTAGCTATACTAGCTGAGGTCTGCTCTAAAAAAGGCTGGCTGTGGGTCCATGGGACCACATCCTGACTGTAGTATCCTAGTGTTCAGCAAAAATGAATGCAAAATCCTGTACTTGGGACAGCCCTGGGACTGTGAGGAGCAGCTTGGCAGTGGAGAAGCAGCTGAATGTGGGGCATCACTACATCCTTGCAATATTTAGGACAATGGCCACAGGCTGTAGCCAGGACAATTTTGACAGCATAGAGGAAGAAAAAAAAATAAAAAATAACACATGAGAAGTCAAGTGCTGGAGAGTCCATCCTTTGAGATTTTCAAAACTCAGCTGGATGAGCTTCTGAGCAACCAGCTCTGACTTAGGGGTTATTCCCACTGTGGATTGTGGTTGGACTGGATGATCCCAAACTCCTCTCCAACCTCCGTAGTTCTGTGGGCCAACAAACATTTGGAGGGGCTGGATTTTCCCCTTGCCTGCTGCAGGAATGCTTCAAAAAGGGCTTGCAGATACTGGTGCAGACCCTGAAACCCAGCCAGCCTGCAGCCAAGCTCAGCCTTGCTTTTGCTTTCCCTCCCCTTCTCTACCATGATGTGCAGGGAGTCAGGTTTTATCCTGAGTGCCTCAGCCAGCTTTTGACCAAAATATACTCCTACCCACCAATTACTGGGGCCACACAGTTGTACCTTAGGTGGCTCATTTTTTAAATTGAGATGCTGTTAACCCTGTGGAGCTTGGTACACTCTGCCCCCCTCAGAAGTGACTTAGCTGCTAAAGCCAGTTTTGTTGTCCGCATTGCATGTAAGGCTGCTTCAGCACCTGGCAGCACCTACTTTACAGGAGCTGCTGCTACAGTGGAGAAATAACTAAGCCCCCAGGGAAGTTTTATCACAGGAAATGTGAGGCTGCAAAGCAAATTCGCGACAGTGTATGTCTATCTTTGTTGCAAGAGATTGCAGTGCAAGAAGATGGAGACACATCGCCTCTGTGCTCGTCAGCAGGCAGGCTCTTTGAATTCCCTGGTACACACACTTCTTGTGAGACAGATCTCTGAATTTATCTCCTTCAAAAGAAAAGCTTTTGTAAGTCACCTTTAATTTATTAGGTCTTTCTTCAAAGACAGTCCTCATCCTGCAGTCCATTGTCAGCCACAATTTATCTTCTCTGTTTTAACAGTTTTTCATGTCCTTACAGGCAGAATTTTTCTGGGTTTCTTCAAGGACTTATAAAGATTGCTACTTAACGCTCACCAGTGCAATACCTGTTGCTTCAGTCTGATAAAGTAGGAATGCAACTTCACCTGTTTAGTTCTGAGATCAGCTGGACAGTAGCAGGAATGGGAACTTAAAGCTAAGGGAGAAAAATTAATACAAACTCTGAACCTAAACCTAAATTGCACTTTTCATATAATAGAGTAAGACCTCCAGAGTATTTACTGATTAGTAAAAAACTTCAAAGCTAAAAAGCCACTGTCACAGATTATCTCTGCCTGTACAATATCGCAACAAGCTCCTGGACTTCAACATGCTATTTACATGTGCACAACTCTCCAATACTTCTTTAAGTGAAGCTTCCCACTTCATTTATGCATCAGAAAACATAGCTGATGCTGCAACAGGTGCTGAACAAATTTGTGAATTTTCCTTTTCCTCTTTATTTTTTTTTTCTGGGTGTGAGAACTGGGTATGGACCAGAAATACCTGATGTGCTTCTTTAATTGGTGTGGGTTTTTTTTTCTGCTTTGGTCCAAATCTTTGTTCAAATCAAGAGAGAACTTTTAAAGCAAATCTGTTTATCTTAACTTCCTGCTCTTTGCTTTTCACCACAGCATAACTACAGAGTGTAAACCATGGAGTTTTTCCAATGAAACTAAACTGGAAGATGTGGGACATCCACAATGAGTTGTTCCAGTCTCTACTGGCTATTGACAGGACTGGACTGGAGATCTTCCAAAGGCAAGTGTCCTGATGCATGGATAATGTTGGCTTTGGACCTTCGTGCAAACTCCATTGCTCTACAAAACTACTCCTGTAGGACTACATTAGTTATTAATACAGACACCGCCTTTTCTGCATTCATGTTCAGCCTTTGGCTCCTTGTGCACAGTAACAGGGGATATCTTCTCTTACTCAAATAGTAAAGGTGGAAGAATATGTATTATTTACCTTTCTATTCTCAGGACAAACATATGCTGACAGACCAATAAGCTTAGAAATGTAATGAAGATATTCAGGTCCCATAATTTGGAAAAAAAAAAAGTCAGGACTCATAAATTATAACACCAGGGTATTTTCAGATATAAGTTTAAGCTCTTCTCATGCTTATTGAGACAACTAATAAAATTGACTTGAGGTTAACCAGCCTGCTGTCCGATCTAGCCAACACTTCAGTAATCTTTGCTGAACTGAAAAAACAAACAAACAAACCATGTTTCTGCTCCTCCAGGTGTGAGAGAATTTCAGCAGGACACTTCTGGCTCTTTGAAAGGACCAAAGGAAACCTTCAGTGTTCCCAGCAGCCTTGACCTACCTAGGTAAGGGTTTAAAGTGCACTGGAATCAGGAAATCATCATGGATATTCTCTGAAAACACTTTCCTGGCTGATGCACCTTCCTTGAAAGGCAGGCTGCTAGGGAGAGCCAGAGTGATAGCACTGAATATTGTCATGCAGGAACTGTAATAAAGCTGAACTACATCTATAACGCAGCCCAATGTTACTCTCATGTTTGTCATGAGATTAGATTCCTGCTGAGCCATTTCTCACCCCCATTTATATCCTTGTGGTGAGAACAAAGCAAAGACAAATGACGGCTCCCAGTGGTGGCCAGGGGACAGTATCAGTCCCCTCTCTTAATAATAATTCTTACAGGACTTTGTGTGAGAATACATCTGTGTGTGTCTTTGATTTGGTTTAAATACCATCTCAGTCATTTATTTCTGAATGACTTCTTTTTTATTACCTGCTCCCTATTCCAAAAGGAGAAGGTAATTTACCTCCTTCCTCCTGCTCATCCCTCCTTTCTGCACCGTCACAGAAGGACTGCTGGCTGTTCAATCTCCTTGCTAATGAAACTGGGCAGCCCATGCTTTGCTGTATCTTGGTGGGTCAAGAGGAATATGTCACTCACTTATAAGCGGTCAATATATGTGCTAAAATAAAATCACTAAAATAAAATTTATTCCAATGCCTGAAAACAACATGAATGTCAGTGATCCAGTCCACACAAACCAGGGGAGCAATGGTGGTTTAAGACAGTGGACTGAATGCACACCGAGCAAGACTTCTACCATGTATGAGAGAAATGCCTCCATTTTTCACCCGTGGAGACTCAGTCACGGCTTACTTCTGAAACCATTTAACTGCCCTAGACTTGAATGGGCTCCTCAATACACATCTGTAGCATCCAGAACAGTTACTGACATCAGAAAAACAAGGAGAGCAGCAATCATGAAAATCTGCCTGTTACAGGGAAGGCACCCAGGGGAGAGAAGCGCTGACAGCGGTGGAAGCAATGATGAGCTGGAGAGGAGGCTGGAGCCCCTTCAGGGTGAAAGCATATGAGCCCTCCAGTACACAGTGAATTTGGGTCCCCTCTCTCCCCTGTCCATTCCAAGAGACAGAGTAAAGATGAGCACAGAGGTCAGTTATTATGGCTGGCCATCACGTGAGCTGGGCTGGAGAGAAGAGCCCCCAAAGCCAATCCATAATACAGAACTACTGAGGAATAGTTGCAGGGTGCACAAAAAGCTCCTGGAAGCTGAACCAGTCTGAATTATGAACACCCTGTTTCATTATAAACAAGAATAACAATATTTTAAATGAAAAGCAGAAGGAAAAAACTAGTGGATCTTTGCATACTGCCCAAACACATTTTTCTTCCATCACCTAAAGGCATGTTTTTCTTTCCTGTGGTTATTCAGATGACAGCAAAACCTGACCTGGGCCTCACACATGTTAAGAGGTAGGTCTCATTAAAATTCACACTGGGTACCATTAAACAACATCAAGTTAATTAATATATATGAGGCACCTGGGATTTTAGGCAGACTGCAGTTTCAGCTCAGGAACTTGCCCCAAAGTCTCTGTGCACATCCATCAACTGTTGTTGGAGGCCTGGGAGAAAAGAACATTGCTCTGCTGCAGAAACAGCGCTGCTGACCATGCCTGTGCTGTACGGTGCTGAAACAGGAAGACAACGGAATCACAAACACCCTTCTACAGCCATAACTGGTACTCGGTAAAAGACAGACTACAAAAAATACAGCTTTTAGTGTACCAGCCCAGAGATGTTATCCTCAAGAAGTGAGAAAGAAGGAGGAACTGCTGTTCATCACAAATTTGTGAGTACATTTTTAGGAAAAGGGCATCAAGGTTAAGATGCACATAAGAGCCACGTGAAGGCAGAACTAGCCAAGCTTTTAGGTGCAGATGAGGTGATAAATGCACTTTATTAAGTTGTTGCTAAAATTGGAGCAGATGAGATAAGCTTTGAAGGAGATACTCATTTAAGATTGATGTGGAGTAAGCATGGAGAGATAGCTGTTGAAAAGACTGCCATAAACCAGCTCTCCAAGTTGTCATTCACTAACACTCCCCAGTGTTTTCTAATAAAAATAATCTGTTAAAATCAGACTCTGGAGACAGCTTGTCTTTGGCTGCTACTGCCATTTCTCATCATCATTTCACATAGCAAAACTTTTTGGAATAAGAGTGTGACTGTTTGAAGAAGTGAAAACTTGGATTTGGATTTTTAAGTTACTGATATTTATACTAGCAAAATGTTTCATACAGCTTTAAAACAGAAATAATGGTTTCACGTTCCGAAAAAACAAGGAAGGTCTTTTTGTTTTAAAAAATTGCAAGTAGCTAGCTAGAACCACTTAAGGTGCAGATAAATAATCCTTCCATGAGCTGGTCTGCGGTATCATACAGCCGTGGAGGGCTGTAGCCTTGTGCTAGCAGGGGACCACAGAAGCGTTGGTGATAATGAAATGCTGTAAGCGAACAGGATAAACCAATAACTAGGAACTGCAAAGTACTGCGGAGACCTCATGCCGACACATTCCTAAAATACCTGCTTACACAATTGCTGTGTAGTCGGCTATCTAAGGCAGCAAATGCAGCATTGCACGTAAGAGAGCAGAGACCACGAGCAGCCCGGCTGGGGCAGGCTGTGCACACAGGAGTGTCCTGGGCCTGAGCACAGGGCCAAGGTTAAGGCACCTCTGCTGGAACCAGGGCTGCAGAGCTACAGATCTTGGGATACATCCTGCACCAGGGGTTGGTAGGGTCTTACTGTCTCCCCTCTTGAGATTCCCAGAAAACTGCTTGGAGGGGAAAGACCAGACCCGCCTTCCTACATATCGTCGTCTCCCAATTCCACAATACCTCCTCAGTAAAATAAGAGTTCAGTGACATTTGCTTTTCAAACTAGAGCTGAACAGGAGACTAGAAAACCTTCAGGAATCCACCATGTCCATTTCTTGTATGTGCCATAAACTTCTACTCACTATTTGGCCATTAAGTTTGAGAGATGGCTGGTAGAGTGTCTCTTCACTAGTGACGACCCTGTGCCAGGACAGGCCCGGTGCAGCCAGGCCTGGGGGAGCAGTTAATAGTCATTTTTCTGAGATGACAGCTTGAAATTCCAAGCTGCTTTCACTAGCGAGCCATGAAAGTCATCTTTAACTCTTCTGCATAAGTCGTGATTTTGAAACTTATAGTTTGAAAAAACATCCTCCTGCCTTGCAGAGCCTTGAAAGTGCTTACCAGCAGCGTTCATCTACAGGAAGATTTTCAACCACGGAACTGTGCAACAACCATGTTTCATAAAAATAAAAAATAAACTTTAATTTGTTGATAAGGTGTATATAAAAACATAGCTACTTGGAAATAATTCTGCTATTTATCACTGAAAAAAAAAACAACTCATAACCGATTAAAATGTTATTACCAATTCTAAATGGGGCTTTTAGGAGCTTCTCTCAAGTGCAGATTGTTGCCTTATTGCTGTAGCAGAGGCCATTTAAATATAAAGAAGCTGTTATATGCATTTTGCTGAGGCACTGGCTCATTTTGGGACATCCTCAGCAGGAGCAGGACGTATGGACTAACACATCCCTACTTGTTGCTGTAGTAACCAGGGGGGTGACACCCTGAAAGCTGAAAGAGGGCAGGGGGCCACCCAGAGACCCCTTGGTCAGAGCTTTCCCTTGGTGTGAGGGAGAACCTGTGTGAATCGGCCAACAGAAATTAATTTCTACAGTTTTCTAAGTCATTTGCAGGCTTACGTCCCTGTCAACAAGTGGCTGTCTATATCAAGACTTGGATGTCTGCACCCAGAGACATCCACGTCTCCCCTCCGGGCTCACGGGCCTCTTCATGGCCCACTCTGTCCCCGCTTGTTATGGACGCAACTTTCATATGGCCCATGTGACACTTGCAAAGTGCCGTGCCATGGTGTGAGGATGAAAAGGAGCTATATAAATGCAAATGTAATGTATTCATTTATTCCATACTGAAGGTTGCACTGAAGGCCAGGTAAATTACACCCACGGCATCTGCCTGTCAGCTCTTAAGTTCACCCACTTCAGCAACAGTAAGTTTCCATATAATTTGTTAAGCATGATTTTCTTTTGTTAGTCCTTGCAGACCGTGTTTAATCAAGTTACACTTCTCGAGGTGTTTTCCATCCAGCCGGACCCACAAACTGCCAAAGTCAAGGAGCCTGACTCATTGCTACCTGCGCCATTTGCCTGACCTTGCCACGAGACCGAGCAGCAGCCTAACAAGGGAGGTCTGTCCGTCCAGCACAGCCCTGTCTTTACCCAGCTCAGTGCTGAGATCCTCAGGACCCCAGGATAAACCCTCGCCCCGAGACTTTAACCACCTGCAACAAGAGAGAGCCCTTTATCACTTGCTCTAGCATTACCTGGAGTCCCTTCATTATTTCTTTCACTCCCCTTGAAAGTGTATGGCTCTCCCTGGCTTCGCTCTCATTATCACTCTCTGAACACTGGAAGAAGAGTGTATTTACATTTTCTGAAGTACTTCATATTCCTGTCATCACCCTTCCCTGAGACTGCCCTGACCTTTGCAGTCACCTTTTTCACCAGCTATATTGCAAACACTTCTTCTTTTTGCTGCTATTTCCTGTGTGATTTTGCCTTCTTTTTTCCAGCTGTATTTTTTATATTATTTTCCTACTTTGCTCTTTTGTGCTCTCCCATACATATCTCTTGCTGCAGTGATGACCCAGTGGCCCTTTCAGGTATCATTTTCTGGCCTCTGACATTCCCACTGCAAGCCCCATTGTGGGCTGTAATGCTACTGGATCCTGAACATAGAGACATTAAGGTCAGCCATAAGTGAGATCAGTGCACACAAGGAAGTTTTGCTTGTGAAACTTTGGAAAGCTCAGCTATTCCGCAGCTGGATGCATGTGCAGCTGGCCTCTTGCAGAGATAGTGTGCCCAGAGAAAGGACAAAGATTGCAAATGCCAGCATCACTAGCACCAGTGCTTTAGCCTCAGGTGTTTTTTAAACCTAGCTGCAAGACCTAGACCTATGTGCACCTGTGCTCCAGGTCCATCCAGAAACAAAAGGTGGTTTCTGTCACCTTGATCTGTGTTCTAGCTCCAGATTTAGCCCCACATTTGGAAGATCACTTGTGCTGGTGTGGACTTCTGGTTTTGTTTCCAGTCACATAAATAAGAAGCTACAGATTCATGAAACATAACAAGCAAGTTTTTGTATTTATCTGTAGGGTCAGTAAGTACCAGAACTTCAGCTGCCAGCAATCTAAAACTTCAGTGAAGGCAGAGGATTTCCACTGATTTACATTGGCATAACTTACAGTCAGCAAGAAGAACACAGCTTATTCGATTTCTGAAATGGAAAGAAATACTCTCTTGAAAATGAT
The DNA here is from genome assembly GCF_964034855.1 of Anser brachyrhynchus. Classification (NCBI taxonomy): domain Eukaryota; kingdom Metazoa; phylum Chordata; class Aves; order Anseriformes; family Anatidae; genus Anser; species Anser brachyrhynchus. The sequence goes on along the minus strand of NC_137695.1, from coordinate 45,809,679 downwards.
ACAAAAGCCAGTGGTTACTAACTAGGCTATCCTTATCACCACCATCCATGAGTTATCCATCCTCCTTTATGGGTGTAACAAGACTGGTGTGTTTCAAAATGGCACCTATTAATTGTTTCCTTTTTTTTTTTTTATCATTTCTTTTCCCTAGAAGACATTATTTACCTGGCAGCACTGAGGTTTTGTACCATCAGCAGGTGATTTCCAGGCTGATTAGAGAGAAATGAATGCTGCTCCTGTGAAGGGCTATCCAAATCCTTGCAAGAGGCACCCAGCTGGTCACCCTTCACCTCTGGAAGTGTTCCGGGGAAGCAGCCCAAGGAAGACAGATGCAGAGGAAACTGAACAGTAAAGATTTCAGCAAAGGCTGATGCTTATTCTACACTGAAAGCTGACATAGTGGTGAGGAGGTTAGCAGGGCAAGTCATTTCTCTCCCCTGGAACCAAACAAAATGTTTTAGGCTTCTGTTTGTTTTTGCAGCCTCACAGAGTTTTTTTTCTTTATTTTGGGGAACAGATGGAGTGCAAAAATGCTAGTAGCAACTCATACATCTGACTACTGCTGTGGGAAATATCTGGGGGGTAGGGGTAGGTAAAGCAGTTGAGGGACACAGTGAATTTGTCAAACAGTTCCTTGGGAAGAGCCAAATATCTCCAATAAATCCAATAGAGCTAATGGATCCACCTAACTGTACCTGCCATCCTGCCCAAGCACTTCGTCCTTCATTACATGACTGTTTCTGTCTTTGGGTGGGCAGGTAGTGCCATCCCTCTCCCTCTGGATTAGGAAGGGGGGTCTTGTTCTCTTGGCCACATACCCTATACCCACTCCCTCTTGTGGCTGAGATGCACAGATCAGACATGTCACACCAACACGGCTCGGTGAGATACCTACAGCTTTCCACACCAGCTCCAATCTTGCCTGGGGACCCACCATGGCATCACCAGCCCCACATAGCCCTTCTTTCCTACGAGTCCCCAGGGGAGGAACCACGGAGAAGGGCCCTGTTGGCATCTGCTCAGACAGAGAGCAATGGGTAAGAAGGACCATAAGTAGGGTTCCAGACACACCTGTTTTGCACAGGTACCAGGGTGCCCATGGGTTGGCCAAACAGAGGTGCTAGCAGGGCAAGGAGCAGCTCACAGGGTCAAGTTGCACAGGTCAGAGCAGGTCTTGTAACTCAACAGAATGAATCTTAATTTCTTCATATATGTTAGCGCAAGAAATCAGGGGAAGAAATCATCTGCCTCACCAGGAGAAAACAGAGTAAAAATTGTTTTAGTTCTAGATATACTTCAGAAATCAACTGCAATTGTAACTGCTCGCCTATCTTGTTAGAGCTTCTTGTCCCCTTTGACAGAAATAATTTTCATTAAGCCATCTGATTTCTCTTTGTGACTGGGGAAAACTAACTCACTGAGCACAACAAAATTTCATATAACTTTTGCTTCTTCCTGGCTCACACCATTAAGCCTGAATGCAGCCCTTGTTGTTGCCAGTCGAGTTCTAGCAGATGGGTTGCGCTTGGAAAGTGAGGAGAGAGTGCGAACACTGAGGTTTGGAATCAGGCACTGAATCTTCTGGAGGAAGCTGCCCCTAAAGATTGACTTGTTCTTTACTGGAGCCGTGTGGGAGAATGCAAACTTGATGCTGGGAACCAGACACACGGCAGGCCCCCTGCCCAGCTGGCCAAATCTGTGCTGCAGGTTCTCCAGGCACACTAATGCATTGACAGATGACTTACCAGTCTGATACGCAGCTGTGTACCAGCTGCCCTTTCCAGTTGTCCTTACAGAGCTAGAAAGTGGAGTTGCACAGAGGCCAGTTGCTCAGTTATTGAAAGCAGGCCTTATGCAGCAATGCCTTAGTCTATGTAGAGCACGAGAACCAAGGTGTGCACTGTCATCCCAAGACAGACTTCTGAAAGAGCACTGGGAATCCTAAAACAGTTATAGCTTATCAAGTTTTGGGGGGTCTAGATAGATTTTGGAAGATGTTGTGCAGTGAGACCTCTGTACAACTTAGCATATCAGAAGGGAATTCTGGCAATTTATTCAGTTTTTCCAACATACCTGTGGCAAAAAATCTGCTGCCTCTACAGCCTGTCCACATCAAAACTTCAACAAATCTTTCAGTGCCCGTGCTGCAGTGCTCCCAGCCTTCCCTTCCCGTGGGTGGAGCTGGAGCTGTAACCACATCTTTCCGGCAGTGGATTATACTTCCCATAAAAATGAGCACGAGAGGAAAATTAACAAGAACAATCAGCACTTCCCAGCTCTGGGGTCTGAAGCAGGGGGAAAGGGGACCGTCTGGTGGGTGACGCAATTGCTTTCTTGGGCTGCTTTGCTTCTCTCTGAGGATGCTTTAAACATGCTGCCTCGAATTCCAATAACAGTGTGGGGAGGAGTGTTGGTGTGTTTGACACCACCTTCTTGTTTGGGTAGTGAGGAAAGGACGACCATCACCTTTCTGCAGATAGAGCCACGGGGCTGAGAAGGAACTGAAATGCTATGGGTCAGGGAAGGACAAGTAGTGGATAAATAGCCTGATCTGTGCTGCCATCAGTAGCCTGATGTACACATAGAATAAAGACAGCAAATATTTGATAATGTGTGTTTGTCATGCTTAAGGTGTAATTTCCAGGTCCTGCTTGCCTCCCACACATCCTTACACACTACCCCCCTGGGCTGGTGTACTCTTTACTCCAGCTGCAGGAAAAGCTCGACCTGTGCATTAGCAACAGATTCAGCTCCCAGCATCTGGTCTAGATCCTGTCTCGATGCATAGCCATACCCTGTGGTTTTAGTCAGAGTTTCTCAGCCCACCCATGAGCAGTGGGCATATTCTGGCAGTCTATTAAAAATAATCATTTTGGCCTCTACGGTGTGTGCTCCGTCCTTTCTCCATTGTTTCTGTACAGAGCCAGGGACGGTTGTAGGTGGCAGCTGGTCTGAATCACTGGAACTAGGATGTCAGAAGAACTCCTCCATAAACTGAATAGGCTCGATCAAATCAATTAATGGAAATTAATTTAAGTAGATAATTGAAACAAGTAGTAGGAAAGTAACAGGAACAGCATACCTGGATCCAGTCAGTGGCTCTGAATTGCTTTTCAAAGGTTGAGTCATGCACAGGGTGCAGATATTGGACGTAAAGTAGTCAGCAAGGGGATGCTGCCTCTGGCAGACTGTCAGTGTGCAGCTACCCACAGGTGTTTCTGCACACACCCTGCCGAGACCTGCTTGCCTCTCTCCTCCATCCTGGGTGAGCTCAGACACATCTCCCTGCTCCTCTCTAGAGTATCTGCATGTCCATGGAAATACATTTTCATGTGCTGTCTCCCCTGCATGCCTTCTCTCCCCAGTATGCCCCTGAAGCTCAGGCTTGCATACTCCTCAGCACGCAGTCTTCTCAAGCAAAACTATCAGTGAGCTCTGTTCTGAGGGGGTCCACGTGCTAAAGTGAAGGAGAAAACCATTTCTTGCACCCATGTCATTTCAACTTTGAGAAGTTGTTTTGTTTCCCCCAGTCAGCCTCTGGGGAATTAAGCCAATTAAACTGCAATCTGTCAAGCCTATTAGGCATCCCCTCCTTCCAATAAAAGCTCTTTTCTGAGTGGCATCAGCTGACTGGGGGAAAACTAAACAGACAGGAGCAGCAGCAAGTTGTTTCTAACTGAATAATTGCAGTGTTTCATATTCTGATGCACTTTCAATAGGAGGTGATGATCTTTTCAGAAGCAAATACACTTCAGCTGAAACTAGAGAAGACTGATTTCAGCTTTTGCAATCAGATGTGGTAACATCTCTGAAGGTTAGGTTTTTTTCTTCCCTTTTTTTTTTTTTTCCTGATTACCTAAAAGGTGCTGTAACATAAGTCAGAAATTCTCTGCATCGTTTTGCTTGGAAAAGAAAACCAAGTGCCGTGGCTGACACTCCCAGTGTGATGTTCCTGAAGAGGACACCTCTCCAATCAGCTGACGTTCTCCCAAGCACTTTCAAACACAGAAAAGATCATGCTGACAGAACCAACTACTTCTTGCTTGGATTGATGCATAAAAACATACCTGCAGAGCTGCCCGGGAAGCCAGAAAGGCTATCACTCTCTATATGTCACCAGTCCTTTTATTTCACCTATGGAACTCCACGCTCAGCTGAGGCTTGAACCCTGTAGTTGCACTGTTCGTACCCCCACCAGCACAGGTCTAGAGCCTGTCTCCAAGCATTGATTTGCAGATCACCAGAGGCTGAGAATCAGCTTTTTCCCTGGTCCTCATGGTTAAACATGCCAACCTGAACATGGCTGGATTCCTTGCTCAGCGGCAGGTTTTAGTACATATTTTGTTAAAAATATGGCATTTTCCCCAACATGATGGATCAACAAAGTCATCTTTTAATCTTCCATCTGCCCATGGCAGGGGGTTGGAACGAGGTAATATTTAGGGTCCCTTCCAACCCAAACCATTCTGTGATTCTGTGATTATGTAATTCTAAAATAAACTGTCTGAGCTCTGAGTCTCTGTATAAGCACTTGAACACTGTTGTGAAGCTTTTTTGTCCCCCTCCATTTTCTTCAGAGATATTCTCAAAGTCAGGCCTACAAAATGATAGGCAAGCAGTCAATATCTCCCACCCTCCTATTTATATTTGCCAGTCCTTCACCTATGCCTTAGGAGATTCCATTAGCAAAGGTTTTATCACATCACTACATTAAAAATGCTCATTCAGTTCTACAACCACTGTACAGGATCCTGACATGTAATTTCTAGTGGTGAACAAAATTCCTCCCTGAGGAAATGAGCTCAGTGGGTACTGCACAGAGCTACCCAACAGGCAAAGGCGCGCTCGGTGCAAGTCTTTCTGAGTCAAGCCATGCTTGTGATCAGCTATCATGCACGCCCACACACATACTGATTGAAGAACTTAGTCAACACTCCTCTTGGCGTATCAAAACCATAAAGCATATCAGACTCAAACCTCATCTGGCTCCTGGATTTAGCTCAATTACTTCCTTGCCACCTCAATTTGTTGCCTTTCTCTATCAGTGAGAGCATACACGTTTGTCTAACTTTCTAACTTTCACTATTACAAACATCTCTACTCTGACTTCCCTCCCATCTTCATCCTTGTGCACTAAATGCTCTCACAAGATAATAACTCAGTGCTTCTCTGGAGCTGTGTGGTGCATAAGGGCTTACCTTTGGTGTTATGTCCGGCTGGTTTGCCCTCTTGCCACTTCTCATTTTGTGTCAGCCACCAGTCACAGCTTGTTTTTTCACCTCTACTACACCCTTTGGAGATGCCTCTGCTGCCAAAGAGGTACTCTGCTGGTGATCCAGCCTGGCTGGCAGCTCTGGGTAAAACCATAGCACAAAGCTTATACAACAAGAATAGCATCTCAGAGAACACTGCTTGCACATGGCACTTTTTCCATAATTTTCCCTAATGAAGGAGTTTATATTTCATCAGCAACTATTTGCTGAAGAACACGAGCTTCACCATTACATTGATAAATCTTAAAACAATGGCATAATTCAAACAACCAATGTTCAGCCTGCTGACAGATCAAGGGCTTTATTCTGAATTGAGTTCAAATTCCTCATGGTGCCAATGCAATGAAAGGCACTCAGTCAGTTTATTAACGTGAAAAGAATTATTTCTACTTCAGTATATCTTATTATCCCAGGAAGGGAATTCAGACAGTCTGCTCTATTATGTTTGATGGTTGACATTAAACTCATTAGACCCAGCTGTAAACTCGGACACTTTTAGCAATACTCAGATATAAAAGAAGGCCTCACATTGTGAGATCTCTTATTCATGTTTGATTTGCTGGGTAGGACAAGGAACATTGCCTCCACTCCAGTGCTCCCCAGTGCCCTGCTCTGACTGGAATCAGATGACTGAAGGGATGTGCCCTGGCCATGACAGCTACGGGAAACATGAGTTCAGCCCTGCCAGTCCCATCTGAATTTGCAAAGGCTAGCATATTTACGGTGCTGTTGGTTCTCAGACGACATAATTGCTGTTTTGTTTGAGGTCTCTTATAAAGTTGACGGATACCCACAGGGATAGTACGGACTCCTTACTTCTCTCTTCAGAAATGTGTCTCTTTTCCAGGGCTTCCTACCTGCTGAGGAGGTGAATTCATCCTTATATACCACATTAGGTTTGAGGTCTGCAGCTCTCTTCAAGGCATGCTGCCTTTTCCCCTCTTTGTCCTGTGCTCATTCGGAGTCTCTGCATGTCCCTTCGTACATCCCATTCCCAGAAACAGTTTCTCAAATATCAGCCACAGCTCTTGGAAACAGTCATCTGGTGAGTCTGGGGGGGCTGCATGGCCCTTGTGGGGTGAAATGAAAGATCCCCTCCCACCCAACCCACCGCAGACAGACAAGTGTCACAACCAGCAGCAGTGACCGAGGAGTTGCTGCTCCGCATGGACAGCCAGCAACTGCTGCAATGCTTGTGCAGGGAATGAAGAGAAGGAAAGAAAAGTGAAAAGTCACAAATCTGAGTGAGAGAGCTCTTTTAGAGAGTAAACGCCTGAAGCTCACGTCACCACCAAATGAGTTTTTGTCCTGCTTCCACAACGGGTGTTGAAGCTAGTGGGTTTTATTGGACATTTAAAGGCCACATCCAGGGGCAACTGCACACAGCATTTGAGGGCACGGTGTACTTCTTTCAGGCTCCATCCCTGCAGGCTCATCAGTTCTTTCCCTGTTCCCACTGGGAGCACACATCTACCCCTCAGGACTGCTGTACTGGTTTCCGAAACAGAAGCCAGGATATTAGCAAATCCGCTGCCGACATACAGAGCATAATTGGAACCCCTCAGCCTAGCTGCTTGCTCATTAATAAAAACAGATTCATAATGTACCTGGCTCCTTCTGCCCGCTCCTCGTCTATAATTAGCTACTTGTGCGTAGGTGGCGGTAAATTGCTTCCAGTCTTCAGTGACTGTAACTCATAGCTGTGAGAAGGGTATGACAAAGGCACAAGGAATAGGGATAAATGGCTACAATAATGCAGAAAGTTATTACCACTAACCAGCAGCAATAACCCTTCACATCTCAATCCTAGCTCCACCATTGTTTAGATGAGTCTCCTTTGCCTTGTTGGCATTGCAGACAGATATTACCAGCTGGGCGAGGCAGGCACCTTGCAGAGGTCCAGCAGGCTCCTTTTATACAAGTATCCACAGTGCTGAAGTTTCACCCTTTGTGTCCACAGGAAAAAAAAAAAAAAAAAAAAAAAAAAAAGGAATTGCTGGGCTGGCCCTGGACCAGTGGTGCTGGACAGCACAAACCTGCTCTGCCTGGCCCAGGGCTGTCAGGCAGAACTTCACCCTATCCTCACCCTGTGAAGTGGGTGCTTAAATCTTCGGTGCTCCTCCAGGATCACACTCTGCCTGAGGGGTGCCACCAGTCATGTTGTTGCCCTTGCAACGTTCCACACTCCTGTCCCCATAGACCCAGGGAGAGGCCCAGAGAGCCACAAGAGGAGCTCTTGATGAGCCACATCCTGCATCAAGGTGTTGGAGCAGCCAGGCCAGATGCAGCTGTGGGCCCTGGGCAAGAGCTGACCTCTCTCACGCTCCTCTGTCTGCTGAATTACAGCACAAGGAGTAGATTGAGAGGGCTCTCTGGAGATCTCTTTTACTAGATTAAATGCCTGAAGTAAACCCAGCTCAGTATGGATTGCTTCCTGAGTTCTGAATTTAGCACAGTGAATTCCACATCTAGAAAAGAGCTTGTGCTGAGGTGAAGCAGATTTACGGACAAAATTGCCATACTGAGGGCTCAGCTGCTTACTACCTACAGATTGTGGCTAAAGATTAATGTTCCTCTCCCTGGAAAAGCCCTGTAGTTTTAAGGCACCTTTGCACACCTCTGTTTCTGCCAGAGGTTGTTTCTTCTGTTGTTTCAGGGGCTGAATATAGATGGAATGCCCATGGGGGCTCTCAGAGTTCCCACAGGTGGAGAAGGGACCAAGATCCCTGCTTTGGCCTAAGATCCGGCTGCTACTCATCCCTACCAGGCCCTGCCACCATGCACCTGAGATGTGATCCCAACAAGGAACTCTGTGTTTCTCCCAGTTAGTGCCTGTATGGGGAACAATTTCTCCCTGCTCTTGGGCAGCTTTAATTGCACTGGTACTCCACACCATGGAGAAATAGGAATTTTCATGGTTGTGAGGACACCACTCATGATAATTCACAGGAATTGTTATTAAATCGACACTTCCTCAGGCTTTGCAAATCCCTGATTGTGTTGATGAAAAAAAAAAAAAAAGGAAAGAAAGGAAGGTAGAAAGAAAGAAAAAAATGAGAAGTCATTTCTGTCTAGTCTTTTTGATTGCAACTGAATATACTGCAAGTGCAAAATGTGTCTCATTCTTTTTGGGAAATCAAAGCTCGTTTGATTGAAGCTCATTTTCACACAATCAACTGATATAGTTCACACTTCAGACATGTTCAAATTCCTTTTACTTTTCTAGAAAAAGACATCAGTCCTGAAGAAAAGTATCTTTCTCCAAAGTCATTTGTCCAGGCCTTTTGGTTCTTGCATATTTTGCTGCCAACCTTTTGGTTTATAAGTTGAAAAACTGCATTTTCTTAGATGGTAATAATGATAGGACCTTTCTCTATTCTCTTCTGATTATTAATGCAGCAATAAAACAAGCATTTTGATGGCAAAGAGTTATATTTAGGTGCTGATGATACTAAAATACTGTAGATTTATTTTGTAAGAACAACGCTTAAATCATGCTTCCTCTTTTTAATACAACCTTTTTCTTTACTTGGCAAGAATTCTGAAAGCCTGTTCCTTCTTTCGGTAGCTGAAAACCCAGTCCTTTTCTAACCTGTCCCTCTGATGTTTGGCTTTGTGGAGTCTCTTCAGCCAGAACGATATTTTTGTCTTGCTGTGAAGTATTGCTTGATGCTTTGCTTTCATCCCCAGGAAGAATTCTTATTCATAATTATTTCAAACATTCAAAACTAATTTAAAATGAAGGCAACACTTGGAAAAGGTAGAGCAAAAGTTCAGCTCTTAAAAAAAGGAAAGGAAAGCAAGAGGAGGGGATGTGACACTAATATAGTTCTGGTGCCTATTAATAAGAAGCTGTTAATAAACAAATAAAAAATGCAACAATTGATCCAAAGTTTCTGAAAAATTATACCCATAAACTTTACACCTATCATCAGGAATGTAAAGGGAGAATTTTCTGAAATATTGCAGGTACCTGGAAACAGCTGTGATGCCCAGTACACCAAACTCAACTCACAAGAAAGCTTCTTTGAGCCAAACAAATACACAGAGAAGAGGAGTTGGTTTTCCTTCTGTAAACATTGGAGCCCAACATATTTCATTAAGAGTTTTGAGAAACTGAAGCAGAGATGAAGCAGAAAGAGAAGCTGCCAGAGAGACCTGCCAGATTAGTGACTAGTGAAAAAAAGTGTGATATGGAAAGAGAAGGAGACTATCAGAACGAATAGATATGGTTACAGACATCAACACCAGGCCAGAGTTTTCCTTTGGTTCAGGTTAAAGTACCCCAGAGGTGCACATTCCTCAGAGCTGAATGAAACAGAATTAAATGAAGGAGTGCCTGCTGGTTGCATGTCCCCCAAATACTTCATTTTCTGTCATCTCACTTTTGGGGACTTCTTTTTCCAGCTCATTTTCTGGAATTAAGAAGAAGAAGCTAATTACAGACGTACCTGCTAGCCTCCTTTAGGTACTGGGATGTCACTGTAAGGTCCCCCCACAGCCTTCTCTTCTCCAGGCTCAACAACCCCAACTCCCCCAGCCCATCTTCACAGGAGAGGAGCTGCAGCCCCCTGAGCATCCTTGGGGCCCTGCTCTGGACTCGTAATACTTCCATGTCCTTCTTGTGCTGGGGGCCCCAGGGCTGAACGCAGTGCTCCAGGTGGGGACATCTGAATGCCTGTTGCTTCAAAGCTAGGGCTTCTGAAGACCTACCTGATGAGCAAAAAGTCCCTGTACTGTGTTTCTCTCAGTACTGCGTACCTATGTTCCCAGCAGCACAACCTGGCAGCAGTGGGACTGGTCCACAAAGCTAACTACATGCTTAAATGTTTGATGGATTTAGGGCTTATTTTTTCTCCTTTCACTTGGGCCTTCCTGCTATCTCCTGCTCAAAGGAATACTTGCACATTCAATCTGATGGAAAATAATCTAAGCAGACATCAATAAGGACACAAAGCAACCTTTAAAAACCCCATTTGCACTGACCCCGTGATGTGAATTAGATTTTCCATACTTTAATAATTAACCCATATTTCATATAATATAACTTTAATTACCTCATTGATACAGAATAACCTATTATTCTACCAAATTAGGCTGAAAATAACTTAAATTTTTAACAATTGTAAAAATGTACTTTTTATCCAAAGAGGCAGCAAGCACACAGCAGTGTTGCTTTCTCTCATTACATTATTCTTGTGGTCTTTTCCACAAATGCCTGGGTGTCTCTTAGGTATTGCTTTTTAATCATCCACCCTCGTTACATATAGTGTTTTCTCTTTTTTCATTTTACAGCACAAAGCCAGAAAGAAGGCAATTAAAATTCAATAATGGTGCAGTGCTTAGACACTCATTAAGTAGTCATTAGGTAGTCTGGAGACTCATTGTCTTCATGAGAGTTCGTTTTCTTACTCTGGGTGAATCTCGTCAGCACACTATTAGCTCAATACAGCAAGCACGTCATGAATGTGAATCCAGAAGGGTTTGTGAGCCTTCTGGCCCCACCACAAGTTCTCTGCTGCCTTTGGGACACTCACCCACCCTGGGACACCCACCCACCCCCCTCGGATGCTGCAAGCCCCTGGGCTACCCTTGGAGATGCCCAGGCCTGGAGCTGGGGCTGCCCTACTCCCTGGCTGGGGCTGGTGCACCCTGGCAGTGATTCCTGTTCTCTCACAGTTGATCTAATGCCCACTTCCACATCCTCGCTTGAGTAACATCTCCCCCCTCCCAGAAACACTGCCCCCAGTTACCAAGACAGCTTGTAGAAGGATGTGCTTCTCGGCATGAGGAATTGGCAAAATCAGGTCACCAGGGAGTGAGGAGCAGTCACTGTCAGCATCGGGAGCCAAGCTCCTGCCAAAAGAGCATTCAAAACAAGCAGACTCCATTTTGAGGTGGGAAAATCTTGCTGGCAGAGAGCGGATGGTGACAGCCTGCCGCTGATTGTCAGATGCGCAAAGGCATCAATAAAATAATGCTCGCTCTCAAAAACTGTGTTACAACATGAGAGGAGCAGCCTCTCTCAATAATAGGGACTGTCCCTGGACAAGAAATAACAGCTTCTGTTCTCCAGACTCTGAGCATCTTGAGTTTTCTTTGCTTTCTGTCCTTGAGGAGAGGGGACGAGACGAGCCAGCTCATGCTAGGGAGGCTCCACAGCAGCTTTATGGAGGAGTTCACTGGAGCTCACAGAGAGCAGCGGGAACAAGCTCCAATGCATTATTTAAGACTATCCTCACGCTGCTGACCCTTGTTAGATGTGGATCAATATAGCGGCCTCTGCCAGAGGCTGCAATATGAAAAAAAAGTAAAATAAAATTCACATTAGAGATGCTGAGGGAAAATAATACAGCCTAAGGGACTATCCAGGTGCAACGGCACAATAAGACAATCCCTGAGGGGTCAACAGGGAGCAATTGAAGGATCAGTGTGATCCAGATTCCCAGCTTGTTTGTCACACCTAGTTACCTATGGGGCATAAGGCTCTGGCACAGAATCACTTTGTCAATAGTCTGTCACCTCAACACCTGCTTGCACAAGTCACAGAGTCGTATTTCATGAAATAACAGATTTCCTTATTAAAACTTATTTCACCTCTCACTAAACATCGCACTGTTCCTAAACCTTGCCTTCCCATGACACTACAAATAGCCGCTGCTAGCTGGCACCATATCAGGCGCAGAGCAAGCACAACACGTCTCTGTAGGCTGCTTTTTACATTTTACTGCACATACTCAAGCTACTTCTCTGTGCCATCCTCTGTTCACCTTCTTGCTTGCTGCTTCAGCTGTGAGGTCTCTGAGACAGGGGTTACCTTGGGGCTGTTTTGTACAGCGCCTGGTCCAGCCAGTCATCACTGGCCGGAGTTTGCTGCAGTGCCTTTGTACAAATAACACACAGGTAGAAGCATTTATACACAAGTTTTGATGTTTGGAAAAAGGCTGATGTTACACCCAACCACAAGAATGACAAGAAGGGAGACCTAGGCAACTATCGGCTGGTGATCAACCTCACCTTGGTCCTGCAAAGATCGGGAAACCCAAGATCCATTTCCAAACATGCAAAGGCCAAGATGGCAATCAGGGATAGCATAAATTTATCCAGGACAAAATATGTTTGACCCATCTTCTATGGTGAGACAGCTGGCTATGTGGCAGAAGGGAGAAAGGTGGATCTTATACACTCTGATTTTAATAAGACTTTATTCTCTGTCAGTGTTGTTTATTCGGACACTGCAGTGATACAGAATGGATGAATGGACACTTAAGTGAGTTTAAAATTGCCAGTCTCAAAGCATAGTAGTCAGTGGCAACCAGTAGCAAGTGGATTGACCCAGGGTTTGACCCAGGGGTTCAACATCTTGTCAGCAACTTCAGTAATGACACAGATAAGCTCAGCAAATCAGATGTTGACCCAAGAGTTCAACATCTTGTCAGCAACTTCAGTAATGCCACTGATAAACTCAACAAATCTGCAGATGATACTAAATTAGAGGAAGTGGATGAGAAGACAAACGGCAGGATTTCAGTCCTTTCCTTATCAAACCTGAGGACTGAGCCACCAGAAATATCATGAAGTTCAACAGAAGAATGCAGAGTCCTGCACCTGGGGGAATAACCCCATGATCTGTCTGAGCAGCACATCTGCAATGGAGGATTTACAACTTGCAGTGGCTGCTAGATTGAGTATAAGATAGAAAAACCATTCTCTTTATCATTCTCAAGTGACACAAATTAGGAGGAACGTGTCCACTAGATGGAGTATATTCACAACTCAGGTCAGCTGAAGCAGCATGTGGAATAATGTCCAGGTTTTGGACCCCTTAACCTCCCTCCTCCAAAATATCACAGTATTGGGAAGAGACTGACTAAAGGGTTTTCAGTTTATGATGTGGTGTGAGCAAGCTACAAACAAAATATGAGATCACTTGATTTCATATGAGAATATGAAATCACTTGATGTAGGCATGTCTACATGCCTATTGCTCCTGTCTCCAAATGAATCTCCTGCATTTCTTCTCCTACATAATGAATTATTTCAGATAACACTGGTCACACCTGCAGTGCACCAAAAGGTCAGTCTTAGAAGTAGCTGTAAGCATACTTTGCTGTCTCTTTTTTTCACTTATGTGCTTGCTCAATGTTCAATTACTCCAGTTTAATGTGGACTTGTAGAGCTCTGGCCATGCCAGGTGCAGGTCTGTGGTCTGGTCCTGAATGCATCTCTGAGCTGGTCACCACAAAGCAGTATCCACAGAGCCACGTCCTGTAGGAAGGATGGCCCTTTCCTGCAGACAGGATTTTCAGACACTGGAAACCTCTGACAATTCATCTTATAGAGAGATGCCTTCTGGGGCCTAGTGAGGGATTATTTGGCAAGTCAGCCACCTCTAAGAAAGGACTTCTCGTTTACTGTGACAAGTATAATTAGTCTGCCTCCTAATCCAGCTGTGGACAAGATGTTGACAACTCTACTTCTTATGAAAAAACTCAAATGTTCTTTCTTTCTTTATAGTCCAAGCACTCTCTTACCAGGCTCAAGGCCCCAAACCATTAAATAATTATTCACCACACTTCCTTTGTTTGCAATATCTCCGCATCAAGTAATACAGATCGTAGCATCTTTAGGAGAGTCAATAAAAAAGCAGGGAGGTTGCCTGATGCTTCTGAAGCTTTTGGTACAAATATGTAGGTCAAATGGGACCTTTTATGAAGCCCTATCCACAGCAATCTAATGTCTTTAAATTTATTTTCTTACATTTACTTCCAGCTGCTCTTTTGTTGCTTCTTTATTACTGAAGATCCATGATACTAACCATCCTCTTCTTTCGATATGTCTACTGCTAAATATCAACAGTGGGATTTTGCTGGAAGTCAATTTGCTTTTATTTCATATACATTTTCATGTATGAAATGCATTTTATACATAAAAGATAGGGATTCAGTCTTTTCTTCATCATAAGCCCTTTTCCCCAGCAAGCAGAGTAAACCTGTAAATTAAAACGTATCTTATACAAGATCTGATCTTTTAGGAAGAGGGTGCTTTATTTTTTTTCCCTTTTTCTTTTTCTTTCTGTTTTTCTTTTTCTGTTTTTCTTTCTTTCTTTCTTTCTTTCTTTCTTTCTTCCCTTTCTTCCTTATTTTTTTTCTTCATTCCTTTCTTTCTTCCTTTCTTTCTTTTATGGTGATTTGTTGCATTTGCCTAATAAATCCCAATATAACATGATGAATTTGATTTATTTCTACCCTTCCAGCAATGTTTTATTAGGTTAGAAAAAGACTCTGCACTTCCATCTTTGTACATGGACTTGTTTGTAGAAGAGTGAGGCCTGCTTACAGTCTGATGGAGCAAGACCTTTGCTTAATGGACTTTGTGATGCAGTAGTCATTTTGCCTGCTCCTGCTTTCTTGAGACCTTTTCCATTTCTAAGGACTTACTGATCTCCAAGGATTGAGTTCCATACTTCTTTTGTTAATTCAAAATTCACTATCCTCTTTATAGTACACTTGATTACAGAAAAATAATTAAAACTAATAACCTTATACAGAGATTATCAGCATGGCATCAAATTCACCTTCACTAAGCTCAACAGACTCAGTCTACCTGGCAGTGTGGCACCAGTCTCTCTACACCAAGATGTATAAATTATTCTGTGTCACAATATTTGTCTCACATGCCCATTTCTGCAAGCTTGGGGATAGCATGCAAAATCTCCACTGACGGCTACTTACTGTGCAGCTGCATAAGTGCAGGAGAATACTCAAAGGTCTTTAAACACCACTAAAAGCAACCCAAAACCCAGCTACAGAACAGGGTTAATAAACTGCAGAATTGAGTTGAACTCCTCATGTATATCCTCTTCCCAGGATACCAAAGACAGAATGACAGACGACATTCGATGAGTTTTATAAAGTTTTAGAGGGGATAGACCTCATTGTCCCTGAGAACTGGTTGTGACCTGGGTTATGCAATTTCAGGGCTCTTTGCAAAGCCCAACAATTTGCTGAGAACTTTGGAGCAGATGCAATCTACAAAGGCCTGGAAGATAAGAGTAGTTTTGCCATTTTTTTTTTCAATTCCTTGATTACTTTATTTGAGTATGCTTACATCTTGATTCAAGATTTTGCTTCTGTTTTCTAGACTTGTACTGTTAGCAATTGTAGAAGTGCCCAGATTCTCAGGACTGAAATCTTTTGTTTTCAAGGGAATAAAGAAACCATTTAGAAAATAACACAAAGAAAACATTTTCAAAGGGACTTCAAGACTGTTTTCAAGTGTGCTTATAATTATTATGTAGGACATTTTTCACAAACACATTGCTAATTCTGCTACAAAAATATAGTCGCAGGCATGCTATTCAAAACACTCCATAATGTATTCAGCAGAGAGTTTGTGCTCTTTGTAAGCAACAAATTATGAAAATCCCTAAAAATAAAACATAGCCCAAACTATGTTATGTCCTTGAATCGAGATAGCTTTGATCTGTGAGCAAGCCCTGGATTAGAGACAAAGGCATATAATGCCACCTAGTGCTTTTTGAAAGTGACCCTCAATTTAAACAGAGATGCAAGAATCTCTTTCAAACCCATGGGACTTATTACTATGCTCTTGCTACAGCTCAAAGACAAAAAGCCCCCTGCTGAGTTTAACATGCATACCATGTTGCATAATTGTCATATGATTGACAGGGAAAAAACAAATAAACAAAAACAACACCAAAACCTAAACACAGCTTGAAGCATATAACCAGTAAAGCAGTAACCTCCAGATTCTCACATAATTTGAAGGTCATATCCTGCAGGGAGAATAAAGCAACTGAGTAACCGTAAAAGATGCTATGATTCCTTCCTTGTGTGCAACAAGCAAATGTACTGCTCATCAGAGAGCAACCACTTCCCCGAGGGTAATCTGCATGGCTAAACCATGCTTTCCAGGCTTTAAAGGTTGCCCTTTAATGATCTCCCTGGTGCCTGACTGCTCTAGAGAGCTCGACCCATTCCTGTGCAGTTTTTTTTTCTTGCATGCTCCAGGAAAAAGTCTGATGAGGTATTGCTCATTAATAAATAGCAACTGATTACTTACAGAGTTTGTTTTTTGATTTTTTTTTGATAAATTGGTCTGAATCATAGCCAGAGGTAAATGCAATAGCCAAGGCTGTATCTCACTGAGATTATTCCCACCATATGCCACTTACTTTTTGCTTTTTGAACTGATTAGTCCCTGGAATAGCCAAGCACTCGTCTTCTTTTTTTAAGTGTCCTTAAATGACATTGTGTGTAAAAAACATGGAACCAAGTACACAGACACAACACTGAGAAGGACAAAAACTGAAGCCTGACTGAGAATCTGCGCTTCAGACTGCCTCTCCTGTGGGATCTGAACCACCACATGGAATTAAAATAAGTCTCCCTATCTCAGTGAACGTCATGTTGGATTTCAGCCTCCAGTTTGTTACACCATGTACTCCCAACAGAAGCTGAAGTCAGATGTGTCAGGATCTTCCGTTACTTTGGTTGGAAGTGTAGTGCCACATCTTCCTTAGCTGGGCATGTCCTTTGATTCTGCTGCTTGGGTTGCTGCTGAGATAGATTAAGGTGACTACTTGCCTTTCCCTTTGAGTCTTTTAAAACATGTCAAAAAGATGGATCAGTACTACTGCTTAATTTACTATCAATCCCACTATCCTTAGTTGTAGCCCTAGTCAAGCAGCAACATTTTTTGATATTTACATTATGAATTTACATTCATTTATTTGATTCAGTCCCTGAGTACTTGAAGAGTTGTGGCACAAAAGCAGAAAAAAAAGGTAATGGCTAGATGCCTGAAATAAACTTGGTCCACAATTCACTTGAGATTCTTCTATGTCATACCAATTTATTTTCTGTTAGAGTTTTACGTAGATGGATGAAGGAGCTCAGAATGCAGAATAAAGAAGGAACAGGGAGAAGGAAATAATCAGGTATCAGAGCATGATATATACTTGAAATCAGCAAACGTATGATGCATATGAAGAAAGGAATATAAATGCTATGAAAAACAAACAAAAAACCAATGTCCACGTACAAGCCAAAAAAATTGTTTATTGTTTGTTAAAAGTTTATTGTTCCATCTGTGTACAGTGAATTTGATCTAAAACTCTCAGAATCCACAATAAGGATTCCTAGCTACCACAGTCATCTACAGCTCAGGCCTCGTGTCTCTGTCTATATACACATAAACATATATGATGATGTGGCCAAACACCTTTCTGTCTCTATGCATATACACACCTATCTCTATGTAGATGAATATGCATATATGTATATAATTATACATGCACGCTTGTATCTGTACAGTTCCTTTGGAAAGCACATGGATTAAATTCAGTCTTTTGAACAATGAATGATCAGACAATTTCTGGCTGAGCAGCCCAATGCATAGATATGTGTGTTCAAGGGTAAGTCTGCCAAAGTACAAAAAAGATGTGCTTAAATGCCATGACGACCGGTTAGCACAGGAATCAACAGCAGCTGGAGTCTAATCCTGCACCATTTCCATCACAGGCAGCTTCACCAGTGACTGAGTGCAGGATTAAGCCTGGCCAGTGCCCAGGAGAACAGCTTTCTTAATGCTCTTAGTGGTGAAAAGGGGATGTTGACAACTGTGAATCCCCCGCTCCACTGCCACTAACTGGTTTTCTTCCTGCCCCTGCAAATGATACCATATTTACCCATTTCTCACTGTACAGACTGGACTCCCCAAGAGTTTGCCCACCTATTTGTGTACTGAATTACCCTCAGTAGTTTCCTCCAAATACCTCTAGGATTTGCTTGCTGGCCTGAAGAAGGCAGCTCGCCACTTTTAGTCCTCCTTTCTGCTTCCCGCACTGTTACTGACAAACATTTTACAGCTGAAGGCGTGCTTCCGAATCCTGTAGCTGCTCCTCAAAGTAGAGAAGCTGATCCACCTCAAAGCAATCACTTGCTCTAGAAACCATTTTCTCCAGGTATCTCCTGATCTCCTCCTCACTGGCTTTTTGCTGTCTTGCTTGCTTCAGATAGGTGTACACTTTCTCAAATACCTCTGCTCCCAGCTTCTGGATGGCAGATCTAAGAATAAATATTACACAAAGGTCAAGTCAAAGTTATCTCAATTATATATTAATACAAGCAATTGCTATAACTTTTTTTTTTTTTAAATGTTGTGGCTACTTTTGATTAAAATCTTATAAGGATACACCTTATTTGTCTGACAGTACAAGAATTTCAAATTTCCTCTGCATTTTCTCTATGGCGGTGTTATACAAATAGCCCAGGAGTAAAAACCTGGCCATAGTAAGTCATGGGACATGCAGACATCATCACTGCTAAAAACCAAAACCATTTTCACACCAAATCTGTCAGTGTTTTATCCACAGCAAGTCCAGTATACACCCATACATTATTGCCTCTGTATTTCAACAAAACCAAGAGAAGCAACCCTATTCAGCCATAAACCAGCAGCCTTTCATGAGAACAAACACATTTCAGAATTCATTGCTTTATTTTAGCTTCTATCTAATAACAAGGAAACTGTTGTACCAGATCAGCATGAGCTAACTGACTTTTCTATCTTTTCCTACAGCACTATCCTTTTATCAGTAGACAGGTCTGTAATTCAGTGACAAAGAGTACACTCACAGGAACTTAATGTTGATTTATAAAGATTCAGTTGAAAACTGCAAGACAATGAACAGAACTTGTTTTTCTAAAGGCAAACATCTTTAAATTCATATGTCACAAGCCCTGAGTAATGTAAAACATTCCAATCAGTGTTGGGTTCATAATATTTTGATGAAAATAACGGAGTAATTTTCCTTCAGCATATCAGAAAGTCTCTTTGCATAAGTCTGCCACAGGAACTGTGTTCTCTTCCCTGTTTAAACAAACCTGCTTTGTCACAAGCACACCAAGCCAGTTTTCCTCCAGTTTCCTGCTGGATCTCAATGGTGCCAATCCATACAATGTCCACGGCAGGACTGGGACCCTGAATGGCATCAAGCAAGAGGGTTTGATGGCAAGCGTGCTGTGCAGTGCTATACAGACCTTATGGTGCTTATCTGGAAGAATTTATGGAATATAGCGGGTGAGAGAATTTTGGGGTGAAGGGATTTCAAAAACAGCTCAAGTGTGATTTATCAAAGAAATTCAAGGGTGTGAGCCAATTACTGGATGCAATGGTACCACAATGCAGTGTAATGCTGACACACAAATGGCATGGCTGGCTGTGCAGCCTTATCCCTGTTTTTTTCTTTTACTGATTTTTTGTGTTAGGACAGTTGAGATTTGATTTTCTTTTAGTGTCGAACTTGCAAGTTCCAGAGGTAATGATGCCCTTCACTTAGTCAGGAAGTGAGTTGGACTAACTGGGATCTCCTTACGGAGACATCAGCAATTTGTATTGAAAAACATCTTGTTTTGGTTAGGTAAAGTTCTGGTAAGCAGCCTTTCCTCCCACCAGCATTTTGCTAGAGTTTCAAGAGCATTTGGGTGGTGCAATCATTTCTTTTTCAGGAAATCTATTGTGGCATGGAGACCTCTTCAGTAAAGCTTCTTAGTGTAGCTAACAATGTTTCTCTGAAAAATGACTCTTACCTACAAAAAAAAACCAAAACAAACAAACAAAAAAAACCCTGATGATATCTGTGATTCTAATGCTGTAGTGCACTTTTCAAGGATTAAACATACTGTGTCTCTAGCATGTGAAAACATTTGATCCCTTACCACTTTGCTTCATGGAAATTCTTTTAGACAAAAAGGAATTACTAGGAAATTCGCTGTATAGTTTTATAACATTTCAGCCTGAATGTTTGTGCTTATGTTCCCTTTCCACTGACTTCCTGTTACATGCTGTTTTCTATAATTTTAGACTATGATAAACTGGGAAGATGGACCCCAGAGTTGTCCCAGGATGGGACCTGTCACGTTTATCACCCCAGCAGTGAGCTACCTAGTATTTATAAGGGATTAGCAAGGCTCCTGAAAAATCCTAACATTAAGAACAGTAGGACCCGCAGCTGATAAAATATACCCAATACATTTTCTTTCCTGAAAGAGAGCCTTGACGGCTGCTCTGATCTCACAAGGAGGAAGCACTTCTCCTCACATCCCGCCTGCTGTCACTGTTTTGCAGCTTGGTCATACCCAGCTGTGGTTCACCTTTTGTCTATACACTATATATACGTCCTGCTGGCTCCTGACAGGTCGGGAACTGGCAGCAGAGGCAGCTGAGACCCAGTGTAAGAAGCCATGGGGCTGGGCTGGACACTCCACAAGTTCAAATGTGACTCAGTCCTGCTTCCCATAACTAGAAACTGACTTTTTTTTTTTTCTTTTTTTTTTTTTTTTTCTCCCAGTATTTCTGTCTAGGGAAAAACACAAACTGCTGAAAGTGATCAATTGCCAGAGTCTGGCAACCTAAGGATTAGATTAGTACAGAAAGCTAAATAGAGATTTGTTTGTCAAATAATGTACATTTCTTCATCAAACCTCAACATAAATATTATATTTCTCTTCAATGGTTAAAAATCAATACCTGAGAAGCTACCTTGAAACAACTACTGCTTCATTAGTGCCTTTACTGACCCCCTTCCCTCCCTCCTAAACAAATACATTTTTTGTCAGTCCTTTCTATTTAAAAATGAAAAATTAAGCAAACACATACCTTGGGAGTATTTCTTTGGTTAATAAAAGTGACCTGCAGACTGGAATCTTTTCAGTTTAGCTTGGCAGAACATGCAAATTAGCTAATCCGTATAATTGCTGATACAATAAAATTAGGGAAAAAGTATTCATAGGTTGAAAATTAAGGGGTAGGTAACAAAAATTATAACCTCCTTTTACAAAAGAACACATCAGACTCTATTTGGGTTTGAAAGCTGCATTAATGTGAGTCCGCTACCACATAATACATTTTCTGTGACGGGGACAGAAAAGCAGAAGCTAAGACAGTAAATTTTAAAGTGACATTACTGACTGAATCTTTTAGTATACCAGTGGGG
This sequence comes from Anser brachyrhynchus, assembly GCF_964034855.1. Taxonomy (NCBI): domain Eukaryota; kingdom Metazoa; phylum Chordata; class Aves; order Anseriformes; family Anatidae; genus Anser; species Anser brachyrhynchus. The sequence continues at coordinate 45,788,385 of NC_137695.1, read as the reverse complement.
GGTAGAGGTGTGACTTCCTAGAAAGCAAGGTTTGTCCATTACAGCCCTGATCCTGTGCTAGTGGTTATTTTTCCATCCATGTTAAGACCTACAGAGGCATAATTAGGGATTTTTTGCTACCCTTCTATTCATAGTTCCTATTTCACAGAAGGTGTGGAACACCTGCATTTACACTTCTGAAATAACTAAAAGCCTTACTTCTGAATGCATTGTGAGAACCAGTACAGAGATCCCATGTTTTCTGATTATCTGGTATTTACTGTTGTTATAGCTCACACACCTACAAACTCACTATTTTCCCCTCAAAATGAGCCATGATCCCTTTCTCAGTGCAGCTACACAAGCTAAGGGGATACTCGACATCTGGGGTTGCATTACTCAGACAAGTTTTGTTGGCCAGAACCCCATCCCACACTGTCCTAAATTGCTTTTCACTATGCCGAAATCAAAGCAGTTACATCAAACTCAGTTACATCAACTCATCCAAGGAGCTGGTCCAGGATGGTAAGTTACTACGTGCTTAAATGTGGTATCTCAGATATCTCCTCAGGTATCTCCTTGTGCAAACGAGCTCATGAGCAGCTTTTGTGTTGCTTCACTGAGTCACAAAGACATACATATACCAAGGGATTCTTTGCTGGCATTTGAGCCCTGCAGTTCCTAACTTTCAGGCACCTCATTCATGCAATAGCATTCACAGCTCTCTGGCTGAACCCTAAGCTCCCCGTACAATGCAGACACCCCAGAAAAGTATCCATGCAAAACATCAGCCCACCACAACTGAAGAAAGGGAAATGTCAAATCTGATGCCTGTCTGGCTTTAGTAAAGTTTGGAAGCACCTCTTCCCATGCAGGACTTGCAGCAATTCGACATGATCACATAGGCACCCACTTGTTCCCTTTTATCCCTGGTTAGAGGTTTCACCCAGAGACCTAGAAACCTGGCAGTAGAAGTACCATAATCACCAGGGGTACTGGGGAAATAAGGACTCTCCTTCACCCTCATTTTGATTTGTATAAAAGTAGGTGGGCCAGAAAAGAATGAGGAAGGATAACTCTGGACAGGCTGAGAACCAGGGACAACACTGGAGGTGTGTGCAAATGTTATTTGCATGAAACAGTCCCTGGATAAAACAGTGCAAGCAGCCCTTGGAGTCTTTCAGTCCTTGGGACTGAAATCCAGGTTACCACGTGTACGCGAGTGCCCTGTGTGTCTGCTTTCTCACTGCAAATGGCAAGAAATTCAACAACTTCCCTCACTCCTCCTGTCTGCAGAGGGCAGCCCTAATGCTCCAGGCAGAGGTGGAACAGGGCTGGGGAGTTCCATAGCGTGGAGGCACGCTCTGACCACCTGCCTACTGGCTGGATAGCAGATATTGCCAGACTCCACACTGTCATCCCTGGAAGCCGTGCTTTGGAATAAAAAGCCTCATGCTGCCAGCTTCTGTTCAGCACAAAACCTATGCCTAGAGAAAATTAACTAGAACAAGGCTCAAAGGCCACACAGGCAGACAGATATCTGATTTGTGGCTAATGATATGGTTTTGGCATGAGATTAGCAGTTGGTTCTATCAAGGATAAGGTGCTTCTGAGCATGTGAGAAGCAGTATCAATATCAGCTAAATCATAGGTACTTAGTGCTTTGACTCACTGCCAGTGTTAGAGGGGAGCTGAATAGGAGCCTTCAGAACCGCAATTTTGTACTCAGGGTGTCTAACTGTGCCTAAAAATGTGCCAAGTCATTTAGTAGATCTGGGCTCAAGTGAATTTATCAGGATATCTGGTGATTTCCTACACATCAGTGCAAAATTACTAAAATTTGGCAATATAATGTTGTGTTCTCAACAGGCTGATGAAGTTGTAAATCTTTCCCTGGGTGAACAAAGAATTTTCTATTATCCCACGGGCCTTTATTTTGACTATACTGCTACTAGCTATGTATTAATGTTTCTTTTCTGGTCTGGAGATCAATTACAATACACCTACCTTTATGCAGCACCGATAAAAGCCACAAAACAAGATTAATGCTTGAGTTTGCACTCTTCCATGTGCGTTAGCAGCTGGGTTAATATCTCTCAACAGCTTGTCATTGCCTGCCTTAAAGGATAACTGTGACACAAATTAGCAGCTAAGGGGGTTTTCAGCTTCTCACTTGAGAATGTCATTCAGCATGATAGCAACTATCATTTAAAACTGTTCTGCTCTCCCTCTTCCATCCCCAGAGGGAAGGAGCACTTTTCACAGAGCGTTTTCACTAGTGCTTCAGGGAGTGGTGGTGTGGGTTATTCCTGGGAGCATGGAGGCTCGACAGTTGCTGAGCCACCACATTCTGCACAAGTCACAACTGAGCACACCAGAGAGATACCATGGAAGTCCCCCTGGATCAGACATCAGCAATAACATACCATCTCTCCTATAGCAGACGACTAACATGCAGCTCCTAAGTCAACCACAGTAAAATTATTTGTTTATAAATCCTCACAGCTACCTCAATATCAACCTTAAAAAAAATAAGCTTTCTGGACATGGAATATCTGTCCAAGTGGGCATTCATTTATCCTTTCAGATGTTGTTTGCATCCTACTCTGACAAGCATATTGTAAAGTAGGAGGCAAATCTATTGTGATTAGGGCTCATGGGCCATAAAAGCCTGTGCGGAGATCTTTGAAATAATAATTTCAGAAGACTTCACTAAATTCTCCGTAAGTCAAATGTACTCTCATGGAGTCCAGCAGCACTATTTAGGATTCCCACCAATACATCCTATTCTGATTTGTCCCTGAACATGCTTTCTAAACATTCATTTATTAATCTTATATTTCTATTTACAACAGAGTGCAATCTTGCCACTTTGCAGCTAAACATTAGCAACATGAACCTTGGTGAAAATGATTGTTATATTTATCTCCTGAAATAACTTTCTGAAAAACAATCAGGAAATTACATCTTTCATCTCATACAAAATACTGTTTTCTAACTGTACTAGAAAATCTTAAGAGCATCTGCTACAGCATCTCGTGGTTCAGTAAATAGGTTTAACTCAATTACAACACAAAAGGTCCTTGTTCTCTCAAGTTATCTTCTCTTCATTCAGTATATTGACATTACTGACTGAATCACTACAGCTTCTCTGGAACTTGAAAGAAACTGTCCTGGGTTCAAAACTTCATTTGCTGCAAAGATTGTTGGTTGCTCTGTAAAGACCCCTGGAGACTTGCAAATAGAGGTGCATTATAAGCTCCATGATTTATTTTTTAGGAATTTACTTCTAAAGGTAGGGCACTTTCTAGTTGTAGCTGACATATATTTGCTCTTTGGAATGTGGCAGGTATAGCAAAGTCTAAGAAAAGTGCATATTAAAATTAAAAAAAAAAAAGGAAAGAATTATTATATAAAAAGGTAGTAAAATAAAATCTGAATTGTTAAGATTAGCCCCTACCTTCCACCTTCAAGCCTCAATGGACTTTGACTTTCATCGTATTACTGCTGAATGAAAATTTCTTCACTTGAAGGCACAATGATAATTTTCATAATTCATCCTTAATTACTTCATAATTCCTGAATTAAAGCATCTTAATTTGATTGCAAACAAAACTCTCTGATGTCCTACTTCAAAGACTTGCAAAATCTAAAGCATATTTAGGACATGTTTTCCCATGAGATAAGAAGAATCTTATTATTTAAAGCTGCAGACACAGCTGAAGAAATATCAACAATAATATTCTCCATGCATTTCATTTTCTGAGATAAATGAATTTGTAAAATAGTAATTGAAGTTGACACCAGCTCTTGGAAGAACTGTGAATTAGAATTTAGAGCTGTTAGTTGAATACTAACTACTGAAATCAGAATAAAGTTTGTGAGAAGGGGAAATTGGTTTTTGCTTTGTACTTTATGCACAATACCTAAGCCAAAACCCCCAAGAAACTTACCCCATGAATTAATTTACACTGAGCATTTAAATCTTCATTGAATATGAATGACTGAACAAGTGGAATACTATCATAGGCCAATCACTTAGGGATAAAACTTTTCTTCTGGGAGGAACTGGTGGAAATTATAGGCCAAATCCTCACTGATCTAAAATAGACTTCATGACTCAGTGGGAGATAGCAGGAATTTCAGCAGAGTATTTCTCTCTCTCTGGAGCTGTGTGCCTAATCAATTTCCCACAGGAAAAAAAAACAACAACAACAAGACAATACACAACAACACATGGTGTCTTACATTTCTCTGAAAAAAAGGCTTTGATTTTTCAGTGAAACAAGAAGCAAAAAAAAGTAAATTTCATGATGAATAAAGAAGTACTCTATGAGCCTATTCAAACTGTTTCAGCATTTCCCATTTTCCTTGCCAATCCTGTTCTCAGTGGGTAAATATACAAAATTATCTTAAACAATATCCTGTTTTTCACCAGCATCACAACATCCAAAGAGTCTCTGGCAGAGCCACACAAGTCAATTAGTACTTCATACTAGAGAGAAAAGAAGAAGAATTTCCAACAATGGACAACAGACCTATGATTTTCAGAAAGGCCTTGGAAGGTTTATGCATTCAACTTCCTCTAGCTCTCCATCAGGACAAGACAAGCTCTGTAAAGCTATTGAGATATTTAAAGAGGCAGATAGAGGTCTAGTCCCTTTTTTCCCCTCACAAATAATAAATATATGACGCCTAAGCACTTTTCAAAACAGGACCCTGGTTATTTCTCTGTCTCAAATCTCTTGGAAAATCAAATAATACTGCATCTAACTGCCTGGAAATATGTCTTGTAAAAGACTAATGAAGATTTCTATCAACACTTACAGAAACACAGGAATCATAATGTAGTATCTAAAATACTTGTTTCACCTAGTAGACTCACAGAGCCAAAACCCAAACTTGCTCTGAAACATTACCAAACCAGAGTAATTACTTCTTCTCTTCAGGATCAAAATCATACTTCTGCAGAAAAAATGTTAATGAAGATGCATGTGTTACCTTACAACTAAGAGCTAGGTTAGGTGTTTTAAGTCTTAGTATCCTCTGTTTTTGTAATAACTTTTGTCCGTGTCTGGTTAATGATTCCACTGCAAATGGTTTGGTATCTCTACACTCTGAAGGCCCACAGCTCAGGAAAACAAGACGCTCAGCAGGGAGCTTCACTGAAGAAGGAGATGGACCTGTGAAAATGCCACCCCTGTGGCTGCTGTACCCTTAGAAGTGGCGGCTGCTTCCTTTGGAGCCATGAGAAATGTGGTGTTTCGGGTCTGCTAACCTCTCTTTCACATGGGATGGTTTGCACATTGCCCAGCCCTCTGCTGTTTTACCCTGTGAGCTATTTTTTGTTATACCAGCTCTGCATTGCTCACCTCCTTCCACATGGAAATATGAGATTTATACCTTAACGACTCACAGATGTATAAGAAAGAAATCATTGTATGATGACTGAGTAAAAAAATGGTTAAGGAAAGAAGGAAATGGACTGATTTTTCTTCCATATAATTACACTACTGCAGTTGCAAGCAGATGAGGACAAAAACAATACAGGAAACAGTAAACATCAGCAGTCCTAGCAACGGTTTGCTGAAAGCCCTTTGTGTATTCACTACCTGTATTACTTCCAAGGGCCTCTGTGAACCTTCCAAGGTCACTGTGCTGCATCTAGCAAACACTGCCAAGATTCTGCAAGTGTTTCTATATTGAAAACAGACTATATAATTAACGTCACATGAGATCATTCTCGCATTTGGAAACTATTGACGAAATCAAGGCACTACAAAACAGAACAGCTCAATCTATGTATTATGTATGCACAGCATGAGAAACTAGGGAAATCATGCTTTTTGTGCAAAACAAAAAGGTGTGGTAGTATAATTGTAATGTTTTGAGTGTTTGGGGATACTTGACATTTTAAAATGAATGAGTCTATACTTATAATTACGTGTTTTATAACTGGAATACAATTTTCAGACTGGATGAAAACTCTCTACTGCTAAACCAATTATGACATTACTCTCCACTTAAAAAAAATCCTTAGAAATAGGATAACAGGATACAGGATAACAGAAACAGGATAACAGAATGGCTCATGGATTTATGAAATGCAGCTCAGTAAAGAAGCTGAAAAAGTCTGGTTCCAAGTTTAAAAAAAAAAGTCTGTATCCAAGTAAATTCACAAAATCTTACACATTTCAAGGGTTGGACCTGAGGCTCAATAACAGGCAAGCGGAGCACCAGGATGAGCATCCCGGTACATCACAGTTTAATTGTACCCTTTTGTATATCAGCTAATAGATCCTCTACCAAGTTCATTCTCTTTATGTATTCAAAGTGAATCACACCAAATGTAAAGCTGCTAAGAACAGCTGAAGTGATGGCAATGGCAGCTGGCATGCTCTTTCCATCCCCAGTTGTAGGATGGAAAGGAGCAGTATAAGCTTCTCAAAGAATAATCTATGACTCTCAAGAAATGAAAGTACCGGCAAAAGCACAGTGAATGGTCACCCACCCTAACTTTATACACTTACCTTAGTTGGCTACCACCTTAGGCACCAGCATGACAGAAATGAAATTTATTTTCCAAGGAAATTCAGAATAGGAGCTTACAACATATGTCTTGAACTATCCTGTGTCTTTCCACACAGAGAGCCCAGAGAAGTTTGCAGGCTCCCAGGAAAGGTTTCTAAAACTGGGCGCTGTGAATATCCTCCTTTGTGGCTACTCTGTTCAATGCCTGATTAAGCCAGGCAGTTGAATATTTGCATAACTTTAAGCATCTGTTGTCTTTCTGAAGACAAAGGACTACTTGTGTTTAATATTATGCACATTCTGAATTACTTTGCTGAACTGGGACTTCAGTCTTTGGCACCTCTACTAGGACAACAAATGAAGAAACTAAACATTTGTGGCCAGTTTTATGACATGTAGCAAATAGGGCTACAAAAATGGTGAAGGGTCTAGAGGGGAAGAAGTGTGAGGAGTGGCTGAAGTCACTTGGTTTGTTCGGCCCACAGAAGACGAGACTGAGTGGAGGCCCCATGGTGGCCTACTGCTCATGAGGGAGTGGAGGGGAAGGCACTGAGCTCTTCTCTCTGGTGACAGTGACAGGATCAGAAGGAATGGTGACAGGGGAGGGCCAGGCTGGATGTTAGGAAAAGGCTCTTCATCCAGATGGTAGTCGGGCCCTGGAACAGGGTGGTCATGGTACCGAGCCTGCTGGAGTTCAAGAAGCATTTGGACAACACTCTCAGATATATGGTCTGATTTTTGGGTGGTTCTTTGTGGCCCCAGGAGTTGGACTTGATGATCCTGGTGAGTCCCTTCAAAGTTGGGATATTCTGTGATTCTATGATTCTAAATAACCTAGTATTGATTTAATTTACGCTACAAGGCTGAAGGTTTTGTACTGGAGACAACTTCAGAGAAGCCAACACACGTCCTATTCTACAGACTGGGTAAAAATTCCAAGACCATTTGCATTAGTGACCTGCAACTTCAAAATGTAATCCCATTTTCCAAAATCAGGCTGGAGAGATACATACACATTATCTCCAAAAGCAAACAAAAATAATGGTAAAAACACACTGTTCTTGCCAAATACTTGTCAGTAGCATCTGTTCAGTTCCTACATTGCCCATAGCTGGCAGGGCTGCACATTACAATCTATATAATCAGTACATCCCCATCTAACAAATTATGAATCACTTGCAATTTTCGCTTAGCTCAGATGCATTGGAGAACCAGCACAACTTTTGCTTCATCCCTCTTTTCCTTCCAACAGACACCTCCAGGATGAAACCTTCTTGAGAATAATAGGAGGTCCTAAAACTGAACAGCCACTAAAACTGAAGGCAAACAATGATAATACTCTGGGCATGTGGGATGAGTGCTCTTGACTGTTTTAAAGACGATATCATTTCCAACTTAACAATACAGAACTTCCCGTTACAGCACAGAAACACACATTCAACCTGCATGTGTGAAACCTGAGGCTTGCTAATTATTTTGCCATTGCTCTCTGTGTGATTCTGCGGGCATTAGGCAGAAAAGGAGACGCCACTAGTAATGAACTATTTCTAGAGAAAATTGGATCTAATCAAATATTTTGATTTATTTCTTGTATGGAAGCTAGGCAAAGTCTAAATGAACATAATGGATTTTCCAAGATTTACACAATTTCACTTCTCTCCAGACCTACCACTCTAATCTTGAAGATGTAATTTGATGCAACTGGATACCAGGCATCACACTGTTCCAGATGTGAGGATAAAATGCTATGTGCATGCAGACTGAATAAGAACCCAGAGAGTATCCTAGGGGAGTCCTGGAGATTAGGACCCTACCAGGCCCTAAACACTTAAGAGATGGAGACTGGTCTTTGAACTAGGTTTGAGGTGTGAGAAAACCTGTGGCAAGGATGATGGATATGAAACTAATATGTTGTCTTAGCCCATGGAAAGCAAAAAGCTACTATTATGCTATAAGCTGTCTTGGGATCACCACACAGAAATTACTACCAGAAAATGGAGTGTTGAACAGAGTAGCTGAAGTGTGTATAAGAGGAAATCTCATGCTCAAAAACATTACAGGATCAATATCCTCCAGAATAATATCCTCTACCTGGCTGCAAAAATCAGCCGTAGCTCAGCCAATGACAATACCAAATTTGTCTCTTGCCTGCAGGAAAACATCTTAGACCTCATGCTTATTTACATCATGATTCCTTCAACATGTCAGTCAATAGCAATCAAGGTCTCTGTGATTTTTTAATTTTAGTCTAAAACCCCAATTAACTTTTCTGTATTTACTGCATTTTGCCTCACCTAAAGATGTCTTCAGTGATGTCAATAACAAAACCAGTTTCAGTAGGCTAAGAGTTGGTCCTGATGAAGGTCCACCCAACACCTAATAAAACACTAAATCAAATAGTTTTTTTACAGCAATACTTCAAAAATATGTGGAAATAAATGTACACAAAGTCTTCTATGCTTTAGGCATTTTAGGACTACTGATCTTACAGAATATCCACTGCCTATTCAATCACTTCAGTATGACCTTTCTTTCTGAATTTTTAAGATGAATGCCACATTTGATGTCAATGTCACAAGCAAAAGAAGGATATATGCATACAGCTCATGAGTCTAAGCCAGTAGTGTTATAAGCATTCACAGGAATAGAATAAAAATATCACTAAATGCCTTTTCTCTATGACTTCTGAAAGACAACTTTACTTACACTCAGCGGGTGATGATGAAGCCTTTTGCCTGATCATGGTATGCTGCTGTGTATAAGACTTCAGGGACTGACAAAGAGGTGCTTACTGCTGTGCTAAAGGATTTTAATTTACTTAAAAATTGGGGCATAAAAGACTTTTCCTTTTACTGGCATGCATTTTATTGAATTCTAAATTGCATATTAAAGTTCACTGCTATTAAAATGACTCATTGTATGTATTCATGGATACCTTCACAAAGGAGCACAAAGTATGCTGTACTAACAGTTTTTTTTCTGCATTTTCTACATTTTTATTTCTTTTCATATTTTCAGGACAGAGAGAACAAGACATAAATTCTATTCTATAGATATTCAATTATGCAAAAAACCAGACTTTGTGAAACACAAATTCTCATTTTACAAAGCCCAAGAAATGAATTTTTACTACAGTGATGAGAAGGTTTCAAAGGGATGCCTCCACCCACTGGACACTTGGGAAACAAACTCCCTTAATAAAGGGAGGTGAAACTGTGAATATAATCACTGTACCAAAACTTGAATAAGGCTTTTTCTTTTCCACAGATTTCTGCACACACTTGTCTAATTGCTCACCATCTCTTTTCCATTTTAGATCATGAAACCCTGCAGTCAGATCTCAAGCATGCATCGTAAGACTTTCCACAGAGCTGTGAAGAGCCATCTGAGGTGGTCACATACTTGGAAAGAAGTAAGACACAGCAAGATGAAAAGAAGCAGAAAAGCTTTTTTAGTTACACATCTAAATGTTCTGGGTCTGTCTCTTCTTATGCAGATTTTGACCTCTTTAGCCTCTTCTAAGCTACAACAGCTATCAGTGCTGTTAGTTCATAACTGAAGAAAGCATTTGGTTTTGTCCACCAAGCTTTTCAGACAGTGGCAGAATGCAAGCCAGTGTTTGCTACAACTCCTCTAGGCTTTCCCTAGGGACAAAGCCAATCTTTCATGCAATTAGTGCTAACAAAGCTTCTGATATCGTGTAAAGAAGGCTTTGCCAAGCTTTATGGACCTCAATAGAAAAAAAAAAAAGGAAAAAAAAATAAAAAAAAAAGAAAATGAAGAAAGGGATAGGTGGTATAACAATTTGATCTGATGGAAAAAAATGCTTGGATTCAGGAGTTGTTTCTGAAGAACAGTGTGGCTCTCTTCTGATATGTATTGTTGTAAATTCTCTGTAGGGGAGCATCAGTGGAACTGCCACTAATTTTTCCTCATTTATCTCTCTGGTGAAGACAATATGGCTCTACATAGCATGTGAGAGTATAGCTTATTAGACTGCAGCATGCAATACTGTCAGGAATAGGAACCACCATGAAAATGAGATGGTGGCCAGGACAGAAAATACTCCTCCTGTTTCCTGCATCTAACGAGATTCCTAAGCCTAAAAACCCAATATGAGGGATATGAGTCACAGAACTCTGATTTATATACTTGGCTGACTTCCCACCATTAGCAGGCAAAGCTGTGAAGGAACATAATAGGAAAAAGCTCAGATAACCTTTGCAGGAGCTAGTTCAGAAAACTGAGATTTCTCATCAACACTGTAGAAGATCCTAATACTGAAATTGTTAGCACTGAGGTAGAAATTTTTGCTGAGAGAATGAACTACACTTGAAAGATAAAGGTAAATTTCTGCTGCTATAAACTTTATAATGAATACTGATACCAATTATAACAAGCTAGAAATTATTGTCACCGGAGTAGGTGATTTTATCATAACTTTTACAGCGAGGACAGAAATTCAAAATGTTGGAACAGGGTGTGCAATAGGGATTGGAAAAAAAATGTCACAGGAAACATTCAGGGACTTTAGTGAAGGAAGCTGGTGACTGTATCATAAACACTGTCAGGCTGTCTATAGGTTAAGCCTTGAGCAACTTTTTATTTAAAATAGGAGATGAAGGACACCTACCTACCTTATTCAAGAATATCAGTGGCTTCCTTCTACACTCGTGTAAAGGCTTTTAGCACAACTTCCTGATACCTTCTCACACGAATATATGTATGAAGCCCTGCACAAGAATACACTAGAAGCTACCCAAACTGGCACTCTGAAATCCAGCAATTCTCTGCACTGTCAAAGAACACATTCAGTGCAACACACTGCAATGACTCAAGCAATGAGCACATCACACCTTGTCAGGAGAATGTCCTGCTGCAGCTGTTTGCAAGCCCACATCATTCACGTGTCAAAAATAGTTAAAGGCCCATTTGCTGTTAAACCTTACGTTCATTTTACATGAATCTACCATTTTATCAGAGCTAATGAAAGAGCTTTTTTTTCATTAATGTTATTTGTAATATTTAGGTATAATGACTACTTTCTGAGCTATTCATGATGGAAAGAAGAGTTTCCCTCATCACAATCTATTGTTTTTGGCACCAATCCCAAACTTTTATATTTCTATTTCTGCACTTCCACATTGTTTCCACTGCTCTTCTCCATTTCCTTGCAAGAACTCCAGCTACTCATTTCCTGTGAAACAACAACAAAAAAACATATTCTCTCTTTCATTAGAAGATGTCAACTCAAGACCCCAAAATAAGTCCACGGTTTCCTGAGTGAAACTGAATAGCACAAGTCTAAATTATTTAAGCCTTCCCTAAGTGGCCCTGCTGTGCAGATGAAGTACAACACATCATGTGAAGTTTGCTGAGGAATGAACAGAGCACCTAAGGCTACATGCATCATCCTGCAGTCAAATGTACTTGCTTCTTACCACTAAAAAATCCTCCACTGTGCTCTAAATGCAGTTTGGCCATGTGTGAGAATTTGCAAAGATCTTCTTGTGTATGTGTGTGCTAGGTACTGTGCTCACTCACTTGTTCCTTAATACTCTAACTTCCAAGCAATTAACATGCTAGCTCACCTTTAGATATTTAGATATCTAGATATTCAGATATCACACGATCATATTACATCTAGAAGAAAGAACAATAACCTGAGTAGATATTTTGATAGACTTCTTTAAACTAGCTACTATAGTTCACAAGAGGAGGTCTGCAGTCTTATTTTCAAAAAAAAAACAACAAAAAACCACCAAGCAAAACCAAAACGTTCTCCCTTCTCCCCTTGCCCCTCTCTTCCTCCCTTCCTCCACCCCCCAAGTTTTTAATAAATTAAATTTTAAAATGGTTCACAGATATGGCTCACAGAAACAGTCTGCCAGATGTTCTCAAGATGCCAGCTGGGTGGGCATTTTGGCCCACAGACCCAGCTGACTGTTCTCATTCAGGAATTAAATGACTAGGAAAGTGTTCCAAAACTGTGAGGTCTTAATGCATTAAATGTGAATTACTGAAGCTAATCAGCCTTTTCATTAGCATATGACTGTTTTATAAGTTATGCTGAGGCATGTCATTTCCAAAGGATCGTACAACAGCACTCCCAATTTTTTCATTATGTAACTGCTGTTACATGCTGATCCTATCAGAACCAAGAAACTGTGAAAACCAAGAAACAGCACTGAAAAATAGACTTTGATAGAAGTAATTTAATCATACCCGAGCCCTAAAGATGATGACCATGAAGTTCAAATGGTTAAGGTTTATCCTATAACTGTGAGAACACAAGGTGAAGGCTGGAAGACAGGTGGGCATTTTGACTAAAAAAACTCACCTTGCAACTAGCTGGTGCAACATGTGTTTGTTTTTTTTTTTTTAATTTTAAAAGTACTTTCCAAGAAAAGAGAATGGAAAGGAATCAGGCTGGCAGACTGTGAAGCCTGCTGACTGGTTTCACAGTAAAGACTAAGCCATGAAGTGAAACACTAGGGACAGCTGCTTCTTGAAATGCCATAAAACTGAAAACCTTCTACCTGGAGTAAATCTGATTGGTATTTCTCTTCAATACATGGCGCATTTTGCACTGTAATGTATTTTACACAGTGATTGCCATCCATGCTGTTACAGTTGCATTAATTTTCTTTAGTGGACTCACTTAAAAAATAACCACCAGCATTAACTGTTTGGACTCACTTGTATTCTGACAACATGCACCAGATAACTGACACTGCCCACCCACACAACAGAGAACTGCCCTTTTTTAAAAAAAAGCTTACAATCTGAAATCAGTTGAATGTTGCAACACTGCAAAGAAAATCTGAGTCCAGAAATAATGCATAGCATTATGATTATCAGATCAGTATCTAAATTAGTGTAATAAATCTTGGAAGGCCAGAAATTACTGACAATTTACTGGAAGATGCTCAAGATATATTAACCAGTACATTATAGAAAGGAAGCATGGATCTTTGTTTTACTGAGACACTGAAATCTTTATTAATAAAGTTTGGGCTTTAATGATGATGAAAGCAATCAGACAAAGAGTTTCAAAGGTAGCTGCACATGTAACTTCCCTTGTCTCATTTGAAAATCAAAGGCAACAGCAGTCACATTTGGTTTTAAACAGCATATCATCATGGAAAACAAACCTTAGCCTTTCCATGCAAGAATGAAGTGTGGGTGGGGGAGCAAACATGATGGGAACATGGAGATCAGCAACTGATTTATGTACATGAGTTGAGCTAATAAAGAAAGAGAAGTTCAGAATGATCTAGACAGCAGTGAAGACATACTGGAAAGGATGACATAGTTGTGCAGATTACAAGAAAATAATCAGAAGTGACAGTCAACCTTCAACCTCTGTTGAGGCAAGTACGCATCTGGTTTGGAAAGAATAGCTTAGCATCCACTTCATGTTGTTGCAGGAACTTTTTTTTTTTTTGGGGGGGGGGTTGGGGTGGGGGGCAGCACGTGGTTTTATTTAGTGTGTTCTGCTGTTTTTCAAATCCCCCCTCTTTCCCTAGATATTGGTAACACAAAAATATGTTACTTACTCCCTCATGCGTTTCAGTTTGGTCTCAGCCATAGTGCTGTTGAGAGCTCTGAATCCCTGGGAGGTCCCTGGAGCCACTCTGGTGACAGTTCCCGAGCCTACAAATCAATGCAGACACACAACCTTATTCACCTTCATCCCCTGAGTACTACTGCATAGTCAAGGGCAGTCGGGAGGAGGAAGACTATTCCTGTTCCTCAAAAGGTGCCACATTAATTAAAGATGAATTAGATTATTAAATGCCTATTAAAAACAATTCCTTTCTTAGGGACATGTAGATTTATAGCTCAAAGGCAACAAAACTGTAATGTGAATTTTCCTGCTGTGTAGCATACAGAGAATTACATTACAACAGAAAAGACAGTTACCCAAGGAAATGCTGGCACAGATAAATATTCAACAAAGTGAAGTTGACTAGGACAATATTTATTTTTCTCCATTGTTCTTTCCCTTATTTGTAAGAGTAAGAACCTTCTTCCTAACAGGCAAGTCTCTCCTTCGGCTTGCTTAAAATGTAAAATGACAGTATTTTACCAATCAGAGAGTAAACTGACTTATGATATCACTTTTCCTTTCAGATGAAGGTAGTCCTTAAATCCTTTATATATATATATACACAAACATACATACATACATGTATATGTAAATACAAATTTTTATACATATGAGGAATATGAGAAATATATATATGCATATCCGCCCCCCACACACACTTTCTGTTCCTTCTGTTCACTTCACTTGCCTTGTTGGTTGTTGCAATATTTAATGACCTAATAGTCATAGAAGACCATGGTTTTCATCTACAGGAACCCAGATCTGCACAGTCACAGAGGACTATCAGGGTTGTCAGATCAAATATCCTGCAATTTTATGCCACCACTGCATCACACAAACCTCTGCCTAACCTGACCAATACTTCAGGTTCAAGTTAGTGATTTATTTATTTATTGCCCCTACTGCCTCCACTGGAAGACAATTTCAGAGCCTCACTGTGACCTGCTGGCTAAAATCTGTCCTCTAACTTCAAGCCAAAATTTATTTACTGGCCAGCTTGTGCTCATTTTTCTCCTGTGTTAATCCTTTTCTTTGACTTACTCAGTTCTTCCCTTCCCTTTAAATACTCCTTTAATTTATTTGCGTTTGGAAAAATAAAGATCCTGCTTTCAGCTTTCACTTTCCTACAGCTTTTTTTTGTTTGTTTGTTTTTTTGTTTTTTTTTCCTTGCAGATTATTTGGTATTAGGATTCCACTTCCCAAAAGAGGAGAATGTATATCATGGTGGAACTCATCCTGTGCAAATGTGCAAGCTGTGGCACACAGCTTCCAAGCTCTGAACAGACAGAGCAGGGTTCTGCATAGGGTATGAATAAGCCAAAAGTCACACGAACAAGTTAACGCAATGCCTGGTCAACATGGACACACCCTTCCCTCCTGGCACGGGTTTTTAGCTTGGAGTCCACTGGGTTTTAGCTTGAATTTCATTAACATTGATCATGTACAGCCAGAAGGAGCTTGCAGCTACCTTTCCGCTATAAGCAGTGTAGACACCCCCAGAGAGTACTGAACGCTTCTCGTGAATGCATAATCATAACCTTCCCAGGAGTTAAGCTCCTATGTCTGACATGGTTATAGATCCCGACCATAGAAATTTGAACACTGAGAGTAAACTTTCTGTCCTGAAGGACCCGACTGAATCCCTCACAGTGAGCATCTGCTGGATTTAGAGCTTTACAAGTGAACACAGGAAGCAGGCATGGAGAGAGACTACAGAAGAAATGGATTCCTGACTCCATTGTCTAGCTACGGAAAAAAATGTTTGAATTTTTAAAATATTTTCTTAACTTCTCTGACCACTTAATGGCTAATAATTAGCTGGTATTACAATTGAGGTATAGTTAACATAGTTTATAAGATCAAAAATGACAAGCTCAGTTCTTATGAGCAGCCAATAACTTAACACATCATAAATATATATATATTTCCCGATGATTTACTCTAATACCACACATGCATATCCATATATTTTAATGTGGTCTTTAAGCATTCAATTACTTTAGCAGCACTGAAGAACTCAGATATCCACAGAGTGACGCTGAAGAAGCTTCAAGTACTGCAAAGCAATGTTCATGACTTACCAGGTGTCTCACTCCTCTTTGAGTTGGTAGAGAAATAGGGTCCAGATGTGAGGATTTATGCTTTGATATCATTGTCAGACTTCAAAAGCAATAAAAAAAGTTTTGCCCTGAGCACCAGTGGTCTAAGGAAAATATAATTTTTGCATTCTTTCAAGACAGAGTATATTTAATAACAGACTCCACCTAAATTCTGGTATTACTATTATTACAGGATATTTCATTGTGGTAAGAGCTCAGCATACTCTTTCGGCTTAGTGGGTTCAGCCTATTTATTGCTACAATACTTTATCTCCCTCTCCTATGACATTTCATTATTAAAGACATCCTTCTTGTTTGTTTGGTTTTTTTTTTTCTTTTTTTTTTTTCTGGGATTCCAGGCTAAATAATTCTTACTTTGTCTACTCTCCACATGGCAGTTGGCCAAGCAAAACCTCCTCTCTAAATACAAAGTAATATCTATCTTTCTCTCCATTAAATATGATCTTCTGGGTACTGTGAAGTAGCTGCAAGGGCTACAGATTGTAGGATGCTGCAAAGCTGTGGTTAGTCATAAAAAATGAGTTCTCAGTGAAAACCACTAAGAGCTTTTCACATTGTTGCTATGAAAAACATCAAAACTTTTCCTAGAATGATTCATAACCCACAGCAACTTCTAAATCACAGGCATTTTCTTAGAAGAATTTACTTGATTAATAACATATTTTGCACCCAGCTTTCAGCAGTTTGCCTACCCATACACCAACACAGAACATGTAACTATGCTTCTTCAAAAAGTGGCCAAGAAACTATTTGCATTTTTAAGCAATTTATCATTCTTAATTCGTTAAACAAAATCAAACAAAACAACAAGAAAATTGATATTTTAAAACCAAGTACTGGCACTTTCTAAGTATGTTTAGAAGATGAATACTCTCCCAGTCTTTAGCCTAATACAAGGCCACAGAAAAACATAGGGCAAAATTGTCCTCTTGGGTCACAGAGCACCAGTTTCAAGGCTTTCACTGCATCCTTCCCACTTTGTCTAAGGGAAGAAAGATGAAAGGTTCTGTAGGGAAAGAAATACTGTGTCTCACAATTATTCATAGATACAGTTACAAAGGATGATTATGATTAGCCAATGAGACTTCTATACATTATGTCCCAAAGGAATTCCTACCTACATTTCTGCTAAAAACCCAATTGTCCTGGTTTCAGTTACGACAGAGTTAATTTTCCTCCTAGTAGCTGGTAGGGTGCTATGGTTTGGATTAGGATGAGAAGAGCGCTGATAACATGCTGATGTTTTAATTGTTGCAGAGCAGTGTTTACACCAAGCCAAGGACTTTTCGGCTTCTCGCTCTGTCCTGCCAGCGAGCAGGCTGGGGGTGCAGCAGGAGCTGGGAGGGGACAGACCCAGGACAGCTGACCCAAACTGGCCAAAGGGGTATTCCATACCATCTGACGTCATGCTAAACAATATATAGGGGTGGCTGGCCGGGGTGGGGGGCCGGCTGCTCGGGGATAGGCTGGGCATCGGTCAGCGGGTGGTGAGCAATTGCATTGTGCATCACTTGTTTTCTTACACATTATTATTATTAATACTATTATTATTGTTATTGTTATTATTATTTTTCTGTCTTAATAAACTGTCTTTATCTCAACTCACAGGCTTCACTTTCCCGTTTCTCTCCCCCATCCCAGAGAGGGAGTGGGGAGGGTGAGCGAACGGCTGTGTGGTGTTTAGCTGCCGGCCGGGTTAAACTAAAACACCAATGAGTGGTGATAGACATCTCTTGCATCTCTTGGTAAGTCATTATGTGTTAAGAAACTATTATCTCCACTGAAACATAGACTTCTAGTTTAGATTTGTTTTTTTTTCAGCTTTCATTGTACATATAAGATCCTCCAGTGCCTTTTTTTACAAGATTGAAAAGCTCCTTAGAAACAGATTTATTTTCCTGAGTTTTAAATATTTATAATAGTACAAAGTGATCAAATTGCCTCTAACTTTCTCCTCTTTTAAGCTAAGCAGACTTAGTATCTTAAAGACGTTTTTTCAAACTTTCTTTCATTTTGAAGCTCTGTTCTGGGATCTCCCCAGTTTTCAAACTTTACCAGCATGTACTGTGATATTTCAAATCTACCCCCCACAGAGCTGTGTAGCTAACCCCAAATGAACCTTGTACTGCATTGAGGTGCTGGTATTCACAGTGATTCAGTGGGAACTCCTGGGGAGAAAACTCAGTTACTTTAAAAAGTCCCAGGCTTTTACCATTCACTACTGAGGTTTTACACAGAAGAAACTTCACCTGTGGAAAAACTGCATATTTATTGCATTCTCTTTATCACAGCCCTTGCTGACATTAAAAAAGTTCTATTTTTTTCTCTACTCAGATGTTCTCTAAGATCTGCTATAAATGGCACATTTTTTTTTTTTTAATTCCTTTAACAATGAAAAATGCTATGAGAAGTTCTGTCCAGGCCAAACTTCTACATCCACCTTACTGCCATGAAATTTCTACTGTTTTCAGGAGTAGCTGTTACAATAATACTGTGGGTCTGCAGCCCAGAAATGTGGTATTGCCACTGCTACTACCAGGCCACAGGCTTGGGCCTGGGTTTGCAAGACCTCAGCACGGAGGTCTGTCAGACTTTCTCTGACCTTGTCTTGGCCCGGCGGGAGCTTTGATTTAATTGCTTAAACTGTAACTTCAGTTCTTCTAATGATCTTGGGGTTATTTCGCTTTATTTCCACCTATTTTTGTATTGTACAGAGTTTTTAGATTAATAATGAGCAGTTATCACATAGAATACATATTTTTAGCTAACATAATTAAAGAAGAAATGTAGAAAAATACACATCTGATATATAAGCAGAAACCTTGAAAAGTGGAGACATGGGATAAGTCTATGGGTATGAGATTGTAAGAAGTGAGGCATGAGATGGTACTGGGGGCCCCATGGCTATAAACAACTCATCAGCTATTAAAGAAATGAAGACCAAGGAATGGGCAGAATTAGCTTTAGGGATAACAAAGATAACATCTAAACTATGTAAAATGCACATACCGTTTTTGATGCGACATGAATTTGCAGGTCAGTGAAGGAAAAGCAAGGTATAAATGCATATTGGCAAACACACAAAAATGACCCCAAGTGGAGGAAGAAGTACTCATGATCACCACTCCTGGTGAAGGACTGCAGGTACTGAGGGCTTATCACATCCCCTGACACGTCAGGCTGAAGCTACCAGCGTTAAGATCATCAGGAAGGTGAGCATAGCACCAAGCAAAATGGGAGTTATGAGGAAATGCATGTATTAAAAATTAAGACCTTTTCTTATAATAGTAGTCATTCGCTTATTTCCTTTATCTTTCTTTTCTGTAATTATTAATTCTCAACTAACAATAATTCTTTGATTAGACTGTTAAGATTTCAATAAGACTAATAAGACTAATAAAAAGTTATTGGCTTTACATGTAGATGCATTTTCTTTTTGACTATAACAAGACTTTGAGATTACATCTCCCTAAATTCATGACAAATATATATGTTATGTGACATGTGTCAATATATATATGTTATGTGAAAACAAAGCTAAGGTCAAGGGGAAAATTAGCCTTATGAATTTCATGTAAGATGTTGGAAAATATTCAAACAGACCAGAAACAAAAATAATAGGGAAAGGAGCAGATAGTATGTACAGAATCTCACATTCAGCTACCTATTCTTTGGTTACTGAAAGATCAAGATATTTGTAATATTTTTTTACCTGTATGTTTTCAAATATTTTCACAAATGTGGCTTTGAATTAGTCTAAGAAGTTGAAACTTCAGGAGATGTTCTCCCTTCGGTGAAATGCTCACTTCCTTGTTACAAATATGAACCATAGAAATCTTTCATACAGAAAGCGGTGATACAAAAGATATCCCACAGAGAACAAAAAGCTTAAGAAAATGTTCTCCATGTATTTTGCAGAGTTCCTTCGAACTATGCAACAAAAATATCTTTCCATATCATAGATGGACTTTTAAAATGAAAAATGAGTAAATTGTTCTCACTTCAAAAACAAACAAACAAACAATGACAACAATACCACCACCTCTTTTCTTTATGATATAGGCATTCCTCGTTGATAAACATGATACTTCTAGGTTTTACATCCCGATTCAAAATAAATAAATAAATAAATCCTGTTTTATATGATTTAAGATGTGCATCTAATTAAGATGCACATTAATAAGATGGGAGATACATTAAGTTTATTTTAAAGATAGTCTGTACTTTGTTCAGCTTTGTAGCTAGACATTGGAAGAACTTAAAAGAGTAAATGTTTAAAGGTCCTCAGTGATACCGAGCATACAAAGATAAAAGGGACCCTCACAAACTTCTCTCTTATTATCATCACATTTATTTGTTTGGAACAGATCACACAAGCCTAATTACTAGCTCAGCTTGGAGAAATGCTTTAAGTTTCAGTGCAGAGTAGTCAGACTTTTTTTAATAATTAAAGCATAATTTAGTGCTTTAATATAATAATTTTAAAAGGCATCTTCATATTCTTTGTACTGAAAAAAAAAAGAAGAGGAAGCCAAGAGTCTCTTCAATACTATGATTTATTTTTTTTTAAATGACACTGTTTGGTTTTGGCTAATACCAGAGTATTATTCTTTTACATTAACATAACAAAACATTAAATTGTAGAGCTAAATTTTGTCCTCATTTCCACTTCTACAAACCTACTGCAGACAAAAGTGATGTAAATTTTTAAAGGACTGCAGAATTTGAAGACTCTGGGATCTCTGTTAGTGTGAAGACAAAGCACACGTGAATTGGCCTTTGTTCAGTCATAAGGATCACCCTGACACAAGACACAGAAGGTGACCAGAGAGTGACAGCCACAGCTTTAACTCACTTTCATCCTTTTTCTTCAGTTTTCTCCCCATCAGCCCATGCTCATGAGGCAGGGTGAAACAGAGCTCAGCACTGGAGGAACCTCTGCAAGGAGGATGTACCCTATGTTCTCATTTCAGAGCCACAAGGTAATAACACCAAGTCAGGTTTATCATGACTGAATGTGTGTAAATGAGGAACCAAAACAAGAAGCAACAAGGTTGATTTCATGCAAACCACATGCTGACTGCTGTTGGCACCACTCAGCCTGGTGGTCTTCAGGGACAGACACCGCCCTCAGTAAATATCCTTGTTTCACTTACACCTTTTTAGCTTTTAAGTACATGAGAAACTAAGAACATGAGAAAACTCATGAGAGAGAAAAGAAATGAAGAACATGAGAAACTGGAGTATGAAACTCTAAATTTATAGAGAGAATTTTCAGGAGACTTTAGGATTAAATTGCAAACTTAAATTCTCAGTGATTTTTCTATGCCTGTAATGAAATAGTGTAAGGTAAAATAAGTATTATCCTATCCTGGATCATCATTTAAAAAAAAAAAAAAAAACTTCTTTTAATTCATTTTATTTTATTGTTACCAATATTAGAAGCTGCAAAAAAAACTTACATATTCTTAAATGTTTCCCTCTGAAGAAGAAAAAATGGCAAAAGCCAAATTTTTAAAAGCTTTTATTTTAACATTCCACAACTCTGGCCATCATGTTTTATGATTCTATTATTTTCAACATAAGCAATTAATTGTGTATGCCAGTGTATTTGGCATACTTATACTTCTGTGCAGTAGATTAAGGGAGCAATTTTCAAGAAGATCACTTTTTTGAGTTGTTCTTTTGCAAAATGGAAGTAATTGGATTGTGATGAATAAGGACTATTAATAAGTGCTGCTATTACATTTAGAGAAGAGAAAGCATCTTACCGAATGAGCTGTTATTCAGGACACTCTCCAAATACTTGACCATTGCCTCAACATCACTGTCCTGAGGATAAATGAAATAATGAATAGCATTAGTGTGTGCAAAACCTTAAATATAAACATTGTGTACCAGAGGTATGATCCCACAAGCATAAATGACATTACTTACACCAATGAGCATCAACACTTAATACAGTTAAGGGAATACGTTTCTCAGAACTTTGTATGTTTTATTCCCCTAAAACAATAGGCTTGGGAATAATATTATATACAAACAATTATTTAAGTCAGATTCCTTGCAGAACACAAATACGTAGGACAGCTATGCATGAAGCTTAAATAATATGTTTATTGTTGAGAGTGGTGTCCAGTCTTTGAAAACAGACCAGCATTTTATCATTGGTTAGTCCTGAAATATCTAAAACAATACCAGATTGAAAAAGGAAAGTATGTACTTCGTAACTATCCCAAAATTTATTAGTTATGATATTTGACTCTGCAAATTAATACTTATGTTTCATTAATCACACATCTACTTACATATCTAGTAGCAATGAATAATTAAAATTTTAAGTAAGAAAAGATTTGAGCACTTTTCCATTGTAAGCTTTCTGTTACCAGACAAATAATTAACAGTTTTGCTATGATATCTTTCACTTGAAATGTTATTTGTGTATACTGATGAAATTTAAGATCTAACCATTTAGCAAAGATTGTGCTCCAGGAAGGACAGCAAATTTCATTCAAGTCTATGAGACAAGCCTGAGTTTCTAGAAGCTCCCATTTGACAACATGGCGACATGGCATTCCTTGACTATTTAAAACTGAAAGTCAAAATCCTGACTTTGCTGGAAAAAAAAACCAATCCTGTATTTTTAAAAATATCAAGCAGCCTATGGTTTTAAAAGCCCTGCAGAACAGGTAAGGGAGTTTGACAGATGCACAGAAAAGAGGCCCTCCTACACGTAAGAGCCAGCATGGAGGAATACTTGGATATTTCAAATTCTGAATAAGTGAACCCCTTTCTAACAGCAACAGATCATGCCAAGGATGACAAGGCAGGCGTTAGAATCTAGTGGCGCAGTTTTGGGGTGATAACACACAGACCACCTACAACCACTGATGAGACACAGGAGCTACGATAATTTATGCCAGCTGATTATGTTGCTTGACAATCTCAGAAGCGACCTGGAAATTGAAAATATGGAGCTAATGTACTGTATTGCTAGACTTTGTCATAATGAAGAGGGCTAATTTGCTATTATTATTGTCACTAAAAGAAAGCACAAAGAGCAAGGTGATAAACTGAGATAAAAAGCATCCATTAGCATCTCAGCTAAATCAAAGCCAATGTGAAACCCTCACTGTTCACTAACTTCTCAAGATGAAACCTCTTCTATACTACATATTTTCCAATTTATATTTAGAAACAGTTTCTTATTCTCTTTCATGTTTTCCCCTTAATTAGCTCTCATACAATTAGAAATCAGTGTTCCTGGAAATAAATAAGAAAGAAAAGAAAGAAAGAAAGAAAGAAAGAAAGAAAGAAAGAAAGAAGAAAGAAAGAAAGAAAGAAAAGAAAGAAAGAAAGAAAGAAAGAAAGAAAGAAAGAAAGAAAGAAAGAAAGAAAGAAAGGAAAGAAAGAAAGAAAGAAAGAAAGAAAGAAAGGAAGGAAGGAAGGAAGGAAGGAAGGAAGGAAGGAAGAAAGAAGAAGAAAAGAAAGTGCTGCAAAAGAGAAGGAAAAAGGACACTGAACTCAAACTTTACAACCAATACAAACAAGATGAGAGGTTCAGATGCGGTTAGGGTGATAACTCCACATTACAAGTGGGCAACGTAGCTGAGAGCACATGGGCTGTATTGAAAGTTATCAACAAAGGGAAAGTAGCTGTGTCAGCTCCCATCCTAAAACTTTAAATTACACTAACAGAGTGCATGACTCTATCTTCTTACTGAAGACGGGTTGATTCCCAAGTAAGACCACTACTTCTCTTTCTGTCTTGAAAACCATGGGAGCCTAATATAACTGGAATACATAGCTCAAGTCCCCTTCTACATTATGCACCCCATTGTGTAGTTCAATTAATCTGTGACCCCATGCTACTGCATATCAGAGTCTTTATTTTTTGTTTGAAGTAATGCAGTCACCATGGAGTACTGCTAGAGGTAGACTTTCTGCACTGACTCTGCACAAAAGTAACTAGTAATTCAATCTTGCATTGGAAAATTGAGAGGTTTGCACAGATTAGGACGGTAAATACCTTACAAGTCTTTACCCTGCAATGCAGTGGAATGACTTCTTTATTCACACAGTCCTCCAAAAGCTGAATTTATAGAAGTATTTTTGAAGAAAGAGTTAAAGAATATGAATCCTATCATAGATAGGTGTAGGAGTTTTGGTATTAAGTAGATGACTGCTGAAGCAATCCCCTGCTATATACTAGCAAGATCAAATCTATTCTGGTAGGTTTTGAAGCTTATTATTATTGTTGAGCATGATACCACCTACCTTTGAGTGGGATTCATCTCACATAACTGTTGACATCCAGAATGAAGACGTCCCATGCATGCTAATAACTGCAGATCCCTTTACAATCACCAGAGAGAAGAGGTACCTCCCAGCATATTCCATCTGACCCATACATTAGAGGTTTTTGCCAAGATAATATTATTCCCTAAAATGTTTATTTCCCCTAATTGTACAGACTTTATATTCAGTTAGGTCAGATGTAGTTGCACAGCTAAGTTCAGCCTGCTTTGCTTCCACACTCATTTCAGAATTTTTCACTCAAGAAAGAGAAAATTGAAATTTCTGCTCACTTCCCAAGAAAAAGAAAAGGTGATTGTGTCAATACCTGCAAACGCAGTCCTGTCTTATCTAAGGTGCTGGTCAATATGAGTGAAAACAAAGACAGACTAATTGCTTCTTTGATGGAGGAAGTCCTGAAAGCCAAATGCTCAGAGAGGGTGTGCTTTCCAGTCAGTCTGTGCAGGCCAATTTGCAGAGGGGTAATGATTATGTGCACATGGACTGCTGGTAAAGCAAAGCCACCCAGCCTATAGGGGCTGGATCCTGGCATGAGATGTCAGTGGGACAGCTCTTCCAACACAGAGTGTCAGTTCTTGTCATCACGGAATTCTGAATCACTATAAAATGACAGAATGTTGTTGTTCAAATCTGGCTGCCAACACCTAATTTATTCTGCATTGTTGAGAAATCTATTTTTATCTTCTGCCCTTCATTAATTCTAGGCAGCAGTCTGCCTGTTCAAAAGCAGTATTGATTGACACTTAATTATATCGTCAATGAATGTGAATGAAAATTTTAAAAGTCATTCTAAAAAAGAAATTAAAAAAAAAAGTCTGATAAAAGTGAGCAATAATTTCTTTTCAAGAGTACATTATGGTAGATTTTTCTGGCAACAGAGTGTTTGTATGTCTATGTGCTGTGAGTAAACACAGACCCAGCAAATTGCAACAAAACACTGCCTTAGATATTCCAATGACTTACAACTATTTGTTTATATTACCACTGTATTAACTGTTAAAGCATGTTATGTGTTTAGTTTGAAAGCTAGGAGGACATTTCTAGATTGCATGAGACTGTCTATGAGTAAACTTCAAGTTTAACTGGTTGAGAGAACTTCAGGATTCCCTGCCACTGTGGTAAAAATAGTGTTCTGATTTATCCTATAAACATTTAGCTTCTGCTTTAAAACTACAAGAAACTTAAAGAAACTATTAGCTCACGGATTTTAAACAATATTACAAGTTATTTATAATTTAATGAAGAGGTTTTAGCAAACCTGGTTGGTTCCATAAAATGTAAAAACCATCATACTCTTCCCTGCATTTTTCACACATGAACTCTGACTAACATTTGTGATCCTAAGCAAAAGCAGACAGTACTGTTCAGAAGCACTGTAACACAATACCTTATGTTGACGACACAGGGTAGAAATTAATTGTTCCTGAATGCCTTAGGAAGATCGATTTTCAGAACTGACTTGGGCATTTTGGTTCATTGATTTCACTGAGACTTGATCACTGAAGACAAGACTCATCTTGGTTCATTCTGATCAGATCTAAATTAGGTGCCTTTTCCAATCATCTTCAACATCCTACAAACTGCAATCCCTAAGACTTTCTTGTGGCAGCCTCACCCGATAAAGCTTCTTTAAGCCTTTCAATAATAAGTTTTCTTTTTATTTACACTTTCTAAGATTCTTGGGTAAGTCTACAGATATGCTGGTCAAGACTTGCTGGTGTTTAGGCTCATGCTAGAAAATACGTCTAATACAGGCTGGAAGAAGTGGCATCTGAAGGTGCCTATCTATCCCCAGGAAATAAATCTGGAATTTAGATCTTATGCTTGAAGTGTTCTTTCAGCTTTAACTTAAATAACACATAGCTAATGTTACATATGAGAACCCCACTCAGAGCGTGTGATGGCCACAAGGGAGTTTACTGACAACAATTCACCCTAAGGCAATCATAGGAGCATTATTGTTAATCTTGAAGGAATGCAAGCATCTTTTTCATCAATGTCTCAGATTAATTATACATATGCATACTCACATAACTAATTCATGATACTGCTATACACACACATTCCTGACAAAAGCAAATTTCAGTAATGTCAATAGGACAATCTT
Source organism: Anser brachyrhynchus (assembly GCF_964034855.1). Lineage (NCBI taxonomy): Eukaryota > Metazoa > Chordata > Aves > Anseriformes > Anatidae > Anser > Anser brachyrhynchus. The sequence continues at coordinate 45,761,720 of NC_137695.1, read as the reverse complement.
GGAAGTAGTTTCATTTTCCCTCAGAAAATGAGCATCAAATGTGTACTGTTTTCCCAAAGGTCACACACACCTGGTGATTTGTCTTAGAGACAGTCTGTGATGCTTCCACATCCTCCTCCTCTTCACTGCTTTCTGAACAGGATTCAAACTCATCATTATAATATTCTTCTGCAATTTGTGGGTCTTCAGGGATCTCTAAAGGCAATTAAGAGTTTATAGAATATTGACAGACTATATGAATAATCTTAGAAAGATGCGATGGATTTTATATCACCAATGTCATGTCACTAACAATGCATTCTGTAACTGAAATCATTGGATAGATTCTCAGCTTAAAAAGTGATCTTATGACATGATAAGCAGTGCTAAAACTGTCTCTGCCAAAAGGTCAGATCCTCATATTTATATTAATGACCTCGAAGAATCTATATTGATTTCGGGCTGAAATCACTAAACCATAGAATAATTCAGGCTGGAAAGGACCTCAGGGGATCCTCTAATTCAACCTCACTCAAAGAAAACAAACGTTTAAATTTACAAGAGAGAAAATCTACATGTCTTGCTAAACTCTCCCAAAACAAAAACATTAAAAAATGAAAGTAGTGAAAAGTCAAGCTCCATATATCTAGCTCTCATGCTCACTCAATTTATTACTAACACTTGAGAAGTTATAGAAATAGCAGTGAGTGCAATGTTAAAATAGACAATGAGCCTCTGAAGCCCAAGAACTGTTATTAAAACTCAACATATTCATCACAGCATGAAAGACACCACTGCTTCTCTGCTCCAGGAGAAATCTTTGAGCATCCCTGACTCCATAAGAAATGAGTTAGTAAAATAACTTGAGGTCTGATTGCACCTGCTTCAGCGAGCTGCCCTTTCTCAGCAAAAGCCCTTAAGCACTTGTTCAGTTTTAAGCATAGGCTGGACTGTGGTGATTATCAGAATTAACAGCAGAATCCCTGTTTTTCTAGATAGAAAACTGCAATGCAAAGGGCTGCCCATGGGAAGCACAGGTTAGTGGCAAAGATGGGATCAGAACTCAGGGAAGCCTGTCTCAGCAACTGTCCCATCAACTTCAGCATTTGTGCAGGGGGATACTCCAGGAGAGCTTCCTTACTTCCTTACTGAGTTATTTTCAAGACAATTTACATCCAAGCCTAGGTACTACATTTTTTGTCCTTGGCTAATTTTATTACAATAAATGTTAATTGAAGACAAAAACAATCTAATATTAACCTGTCATAAATCACCGTAGTCTTAACATTAGCTAATGCTGACTTCTCCCATTCTCCCAATCGTCTCGCTCTTTAAAGAAATGAAAACTGACTTATCTTAAATATTACTGCATTGAAATCAATTACATTCAAACAATATGCCATAAAAAATTAAGAACGCTTAATATATTCTTTTTACTCATTTCACATGGATAAAAAGAAAACAAAAAAACAACAACAACCAAAGTATTTAAACAAGTGAATACAAAATTAAAGATGCCCTTGGATATTAGGCAGGAGGAATGATTCTAATCTTTAAGGCATAAGAAACTCAGGGAAAAAGAAAAAAAGAACATTTATTTATCTGCTACACTAGGTGGTTGAAGTTCTCCTGTTGAGATATTATCTCTACTATTATTTACTGTCTCCAGAGTATTTTCAAAATTACTTCCTTTCTTTACAAATTTGATTTACCTCCAAAATGCTGACACATTTTCACTTAGTTTTCTATGTTTTAGGACATTTGTACAAACTCCATTGCCACAATTTCTAATAAGAAAAAAAAAAAGATAACTTGTGCTTCCATAGGAATCTCCCCCAACCCTCCAAAAAAACTTTTCCCACAAAAGAAAGCATTTACTGTTGTGTCTAATTGTTTGAGTTCTCCAAAGTGCCATTTGAGAGAAAAGCCTAACATTTCATCTTAAAACAAACAAACAAAATAAACCCACCCTCAAATATCATTCATTTTTAGCATGGGAAGAATGCTACTAAATGAAGATATGTCTCCATTTCCAGACAGAGTAAACATTTGTTTTTCTTTCTTTCAGGCACACTGTCATTCCTGCGATTACTATGATTTTATTAGGTTCAGCTGCATGCTATCTGTGTGTGTATAAGCATTCACGAACATATGAATCAGCTTATTTATTATATTATAATGCAAGCATTGGACTACACCAGTACTTTCTGAGTTTTCTCCTCCCACTTTCTGCATTTTTTTTACCGTTATACTAAAAAAACACAATCCTCTCCTTTCCAACTGAACTATGTACAAAAATTAGTCATTTTACTCACAGTTGTAACCTCAAATGATGTGTTCTGGCTACAGTAAAGCTCTGTACCTTGTGAGTAGCCCATGATCAGGCTGAACTGAGGCTGATGCATCTGAACTACGTGGAGGGGCTTGCACGGTCCGAAGCCCACTTCCACGCCAGCTTCTGCACCCTTTCCAGAATTTCTCACTTTACCATTTGTGATATTGTTTTGACAGCTGCACAAAGACGGCCAGTTAATCTGAGTTCAGTAACACAATTTTAAATGTTAGTTCAGACATGAGAGATACTCCAGGATACAGATGTTTCCTGGCCCCAACTCAGAGACTGATCCAAGTGACATTTCTCCAATGAAGACAACGTGTCCAGTGGAGTTTGGGAGCTAACAACAACGAGTCTTTAGAACTTCTCTTTGCACGACATGCATCTCTTTGCATGACACGCATCTTTTAAGCAGGCACTTTCAAAACATCAACATATTCATTTAGAATACATGGTTCAGTGTAACAGTTTCTACTAAGTAGAGCCAGCTCCCCTTTGCCCATATGCTACAGATGCAGAGACTGCTTCTCTGTCGAACTAATTTGGATATGGAAGAGCTTATTTAGCTGAGACACAGGATCAGGAATGAATTTCAGGAACACATAAGCTGGCTTTAGCACAGCTGGTATCAAAAGTCATCACGACTAGCTGTGCCCATGCTAGCTGCCCACAGAAACCCTCTGAATATTGTAGCATTGTAGCATGGTGCAGTATAGCTCCACTGAGTGAGGCACCAAAGAAACAGCTGAGACTGACTCACCTCTGCTAGAGCCAGCGTGAAGAAACCTAGTAAAATTCAAGTTCAACCCCTGATAATGACATGCTTGACTCAGTCCTTTAGTGAAGTGCAGATAACTTGAGTGAGCTGGGGTTTGGGCTCAGGGGAGACACTGTTAGGGGAGGCTGGGCCCCATATGCTACCATTTCCATGTCTGCAGTCGATACTTTGGGACATTTACTACCTGAGTTTTCCCATGATTCTCAATATTTCAACTTTTCCCCTTTCCACCAGCCAAACAGCAAAGAGCTGGTTACTGCCACCATCTCCTGAATGTTCTTGGCACAGCTCCACATCTCAGCAATGTATCACAGAAGTAAAAACCTTGGTTTGTGCTTTCATATGACTAGCTTTAACAAAAATGTTGTTCCTTGGGCTAGGTCTGTTTGACTCGTTTATGCATTTTTGCAAAGCCTAGCATGGACTCCAAGGCCAGGACCTTGGCTGTCCTTCTCTCTGATACAAAACAGAAATTAAATCTATGTGTGCCTTGAAGGTACTTTGGGGAAAAAAAAATAAATAAATGATGCTAGTGAGGTGAACACAAGTCTATCATATCGAAAGAGGGAACCAAACTGCTGCTGCAGCACCCAGGATACAGAGGACCAGGAGAACAGCATTGTATTTCAGAAGGTCCTGACACCAACACCAAGCAGCCTGTTGGACCCACTTGTTCACACAGCACTCCTGATCTTCCCAAGAACAGCAGGTCTAAATCCACCCATTCCTTCCATGCAAGAAAGTCACCCCGTGCAGCATACGTATGGTAGTCAGGGGCTCTCCCTTCTTCACAGAGCCTTGGAAAACGAACATTGCAATAACATCCAGTGTAAAGTTTTGTAATACTGTGTCAGATAAAACATGGCCCCAACACCACTGTAATATACTTGTCCCTCAGTCACTTGTTCTTCCTCTGATACAGCCCACTTACACACTCCTGATGGAGCACAAACCAAGGTCTCTATTGCTGTTTCCTCACATTCGTGATCCCAATCTGTCAGCTGGTATCTGAAAATACATGACATTTTATCTAGCTTTGTATATTTCGCTAAAGACAGTCACAGCACCTTTTATGTGCTCACCAAGCATTTCATTCAGAACAAACTCAGCTATTGCTTACATACCGCTAGGCAGCTTAGGCATAGCATTGAGAGATTCAATATTTGTAAAGTATATTATATATTCAAAATAAAAAAGCTCTGAATAATAACCTTCCCCTTTAGATTTCTTTCTATATATTACCATGACATTAATAGTAGAAAGAAGGGTAAAACCCCATTATCTAAAGATCATAAAAGCCCAGCTATTTCCCAAGAAGACAAGCTATGCAGAAAACAAAGAAATGCAATACTTGCAATATTTTGTTTAAATCCACCAAGAGCTTTTTCCATGTAACATAGTATCTTGGCGACAACAACGGTTTTCTCCAAAGAGACTAAAATACTTTGATAAATATCTTTAATTTTCTCTTGCCTTGAAGTCATACTTGTAATCAGTATATTAATGCAGCATTCTCACATTGCAGTGCATGCAGAAGACAATGAGTAAGGCCCCTTTTATTTTATTAAAAAAGAGGGAAGAGAAGAAAAAAAAGAAAAAAGAAAACTGACTTGTATAACATATGTTCATTTTCACCACTTGTATTCACAAAAGTGAAGGCACACTCGGCACTTAAGGACTATTGACTATTGCACTTTTTTTTTTTTTTAATCCCAAACTTCAGCACACGCCTGGAAAAAACTAATTATCTCAGCAGTCACTTTCTGATCTTAAGGAAAAAAAGTAGTTCTGGTTCCAAGCACCACAGTCCTCTGCCTGCACAGTACCACAGACAGTAAAGCAAGGAACAAAGCATTCTACTACTCTGACATACATGTGCTCTTCAGAATAGCACATCATTTATTACAGAGCTTTCATAAGAGAGAAAACAGAACGAGCTGAGGCATTGTAACTAGGAGAGAGGTTTGAAACACAGATGAGAAACACCTGAGTTTCATAATCCCAAACGAGAGCAAGGGCTCCGTGCCCCCCAGGGCTCAGGTCAATACTCATTCGATTAGGACAAAATAAGATAACTCCATTATTATAATTTAGGATCACACAGATTTTGTATTTATTTTCCCTAGGGTGGGATAACTTTAACAGTTTCCATAAAACAGAACCGCCATCCATTAGTTAGCTATAGCTATAAACAAGATATACATTATTAAGCTCTGAAGATTCACTGCTCGGCAAATCAGTTGAAGCTTTTGTCCAGCTAAACTAGGCTGAAAATGACTTTGGAAAATGCATTGTTTAGGAAATGAACTAAGGGATATAACAGGACTTTTGTGTCCCAAAACATTTTGTATGATCCTTTTGCCTAAACACAAAAGGATTACTTTTTAATGACAGAAGTCATTAAAAGAACTAACTTCTGACACAACCATGTACAGCACAGCTGTAACGAAAAATGATTAGTTCTAAAATGAGAGCCAGAAATATAACCCAAATTAAACATTAATATTTTAAACTTCTGTTTTTAGCATTATAAAAAAGGAAAAAGCATGATTCACCTGTGGACTTCACTGAGTAAATTTAACTATTGTGAAATGTCTAGGAAAAATGGACATAAAGAGAATATAAATCAGAGTGGAGGTTGTCTATTACTTGATGTTAGAAATGAAGTAATTACTTCAAAGTGTTTTCCCATACGGGAAAAAAAAATCCCTTTTTTTTAAACCCAAATGAGATTTCCAGGAAAAATGTTTTATTTCAAGAACATAGCTCTTTTCCTCAAACCTTCTACATCTTGTCATTTTATCTGTATATCCACAGGCAGAGCATGAAAGAAAAAATGGAGTTGCTAAAAGGAGCTGTTAACAAAAAAGAACAGCAAGAAAGCATACTTTTATTACATTTTTTCCCTTAATTTTCTGAGTGTTTTTTTTTTTTTCCTTCCAATTTTCTAATGGTCATGCATACAGAAAAGGGCGCTTTAGCAGGCAGTGACAATGACATGATGCCATACTGCCTGTCATGAACAGTTTAAATTTCATCAAATCTAGAAGCTTTCCAGATATTCAGAAATCCTTTTAGTTCTGATGGGTGAATGAAGAGAAAAAACAAAATAACAATGTAGTCAATAACAGGGAGCACTTATTGAGTCCTGGAAGCCATTTCCTTTATGCACAAAGAGGGATGTTTTACACACTGTTACTGTAAGGATTGTTCTATTACTTGTACAACATCCAGCAGAAACAGAGTAAGAGCTGTACATTACAGGAAAAATGACCATGAAGCTACCTTACAACAGCAGTTTAAAACTACCTTAGCCCTTGCTTTATTTCAAACTTTTTGATCGGTCAAAGCTTATTCTCAAATAAAAATTCATTTTTCCTGTTGAATCTGGCAGAGATTGCCTGATACTTTCTCTCTCGGTGGGATGACAGTGCTGGGAAGGAAAGAGTCCATGTATTAACACAAAAAGCTGCCTCTTAAGGAAGCCACTTCCTTCTCCCCAAGGTTCAGTTCGAGAATGCCATTTTCAAGAGATAAAATGTGACTGTTTTCACAATGAGAGTAGAAAACATGGAACGGTTCAGATCAGAACTTGGTGTAAGCAGTGTGCACATGAGATTCTGGATGTAGTAAAGATACATGTAAAATACATTTAATTTGGGTATAAGTAGTAATGTAAATTATATGTTGGACATGTACAAAAACAAGTAAATGACTGCAGACAAGCAAATCTACAAACAAAATACTGAGACCTCCAACACCCAGATGTAATTAACTGGTGAAACTCAATGTATTTTCCTAGATTGCAGGGGTACAATTTGCTCCACGAAGCAGATGAAATAACAGGAGAACATCAACTCAGTGTCTTTATTGCTGTCATCTTCTCATTCCCTCCAGCTAGTTGTCTGACTGACACGCACACCACTCAAAGCTAAACTAGTAGAAACTGCAAACTAATTCAGTATATTTCAGAGCAAATTCTCACTCACTTGGAATTGGCTCCAGTCACCATATAATTTGGCCCAGCTTCCCAGAAATGCTGTTTAGTTTGATAAGTGAGCCAGAATACTACAACTGGGGGCAGACTGGGATTCCTTCTGCAGTGCTTTTCAATACCATCCTGTTCACAGATGCTTTGTTTGCAAGTAAATGCCTGGTGTGTCTTCATTTCCATCGGTTTGACCTGGAGTCTAAAGTGTGGTGTAGAGTTATATTGCCCACTAAGCAAAACAACTTGGAACAAAAGCTAGTACCTTTCTAACAAAGATTTACAATACTGAAATTGTAACAATATCTGCCATAGGATCTAGTATAAAATATTTTGTACATATACAAATTTGGTGCACTTGCCTCCTTCCTAAATTCATGCAGTGTTTTGTAAATGGGTTTTAACATAAGGCTTTGGAATGAGTGAAGGGGCTTCCGGTGCAGACTTTAAAATGACTCGGCCAGAATCATTTTAACTGTTGTCATTGATCAAGGTGACTTATGAGGTAGGCTCTATTTCTCAATGCCAAACTAAATCAATATGAAAAAGAAATCAGAAAAAAAGTAGGAACTATAGAGTAGATTTGTTTTCCCCAAATGTTCAGTGTTCGTAGAAGAGGACAACACTCTTCTACATACAAAGGACAATGCTATTCTACAAAGATGCTTCTAAATTACCCGCAATGCTAGACAATCTGTAACTTCATAAAATTTCCAAGAATAGTTCTTTAATTCTATTAATTCTACTCATGAAAAAATGAGACAGATGAGCATGCTCCCAGTGTGCCTACACTCTCAAACCCTGTGAGAGTGGCAGGAGTTTTGGCACCCCATGCGCAAAGGACAAGTGAAGGACTGGTAGCTGTAAATTTCAGAACTAAACGGGCAAGATTCTCTCAGCAAGCATCCCATAGTGTCATTTCAGCAAGTAGCAAGTTGGGTAATACGCCTTATGATTCTGGAAAAATTCCTGCTTGTAACACAGATCTGTATTTTTACAACTACTATGACATTATTCTTGTGTGCTAATTTACTCACTTGTTAGCGGTTATGGTCCTCACCTTCCTACTGAAGTAACAGCAATGTAAATCAGTATGCACAAATTATCCCTCAAGAATAAACACACTTTGCTGAGACTCCAGTAAAGATACGCGTTATGTCTCAGATGAGTTTCTCCAATTATTTTTATTCCCCTTTTGCTTTTCCTAATTTGCATAATTTAATTTTGACATGCAAAATTTACCTTTCTGGCCTAGCTGCTGCAAGAGTGGTTCTGAGCAAGTATTATAGAAGAATTTTTCATCTTTCTTCGCAGAGGGGGTCCATGGCAGAAACTCATCCAAGGCTTAATTCTTAGCTCAATAAAAGCTCTTTCCTTTAGGGCTACTAGGTCTACTGGTTTTGCACAAAGTAGGGTAACCACATGCAAGAGGAGACCAGTGGATAACCCACAGCAGAAATCACTGCAATGTTATCTTCTTGAGACAAGTATTTCTGGTTATAAAGGATATTACAAGAACAGCAATAATAATAATAATAATAACAACAATAATAGTAATAATATTGCAGAAAGGTCCTTACTGCTTCCTATGATAAATATTATACTACTCTATATTGACCTGCCAGACTGAAAAACAAAAGAAGACATGATTTTCCTAAAAGCCTAAAATATATGTATGTGCAGAGATGCTTAAAGATGCATTCAGAAATATTTCATGTTTTTTATCTTATAGGATGAAAAAAATACTGTCAATTATTCAGAAAAAAATATTTCTGAAATATTACAAAATATTGTAAAAATTATATTTACAAAATATTGTAAAAATAACAGTAGAAAAATACTATAATATATATATATAAAATACATAATGAGTGAACATTTCCTACTTGAGAGTCAGCTGAACTTTACCTACTTGAAATTCAAAGCAATATGTCCATAACTTACAATTAGCAATGGAAATATTGAAATAGTGTATTCAATTACTGTAATGTATTGAGCTATTTTAGAATTGTAATGAAATCAGGGGTTTGCCAGATGTAACATATTGCAACATATTAAGGTCAGGAATTTAACATGATGATAATCTTTGGAGTATAAAGAAATAAAAAGAACAGAATACAAACCAGAAGGATTGTGTGATATGTCCCCTTAATTTATGTCTTTAGTTTTTTTTTTTTTTTCTGTACAAATAATTTAAATACAGCAAGTAGTTAGTTTAAGCTATTTTGCTCCTTTAACTTCACCCCCTCCCACACACAAACAAGGCTAGTAAGAGCAGAAGAGTAGCTTATGTGGAACTAGCACTCTTATAGGAAGGGAATGAAATGGATGCGAATGCAGGTGAAGTCCCAACTAGTAATGTGCTGATGATCCAAAAATGCAAGACATAGTATTTTATTGGTAGCCCACAGGTCCAGTGTTGTTTTGCTATGTGGTCTTTTTCATTCTAGTCACTTAAGTGCAATGAGGACAAGCCCTTAGAAATAGGGATGTATTAGTATATATAATTTATTGAATGCTTAAAAAAAAAAATCTTTCTCACTCTAGTTTACCATGTATTATCAGCTGTGAAGTTGATATGAATATCAAGTGGCACATTTAGCCACAAATGCCAGTGTGTGGCTTTAACTTTTCATGCCTGTTAGACTGTAGCTTGTTGAATTTAATACTCCTCATGGCCCCTGTAAAAAGTATGGGATTCTGATAACTGAGATAGCTTTCAGCCCAATATCTTTCAACTGCAAAAATTGATCCAAATCAGTATCAAAGATAAGGAAATGGTAGTTCTTGTTGCACGTGCAATTGCACTGAGCTTTCTGGGAGCACTTTTAGATATAGTTAATGAATTTGCAGCCAATTTCAAGGTAACTTCTACTGTAGAAATTGAATCAGAAACTTTGAACATTTAGCTATTACAGTTGTATAACAGGATTATATCTTGTTCTTCATGCTTCATGCCACTGCAAAGCCTGAGCTTCTCTACCTAGAGGATTTTCTGTGTAGTAAACTAAGAAATTGTAGATTTTCCACACTAATTTCTCACATGGATAAGTATAGTGCATGCTCTGACAAAGATTTCTCTGGTTTCATTACAAATAAATCCCATAACTAGTCTTTCCTATTTATTAAATACATCTGCAAACTTAGAGCCAGCCAATGGGAATCAAGTTGTATACAGAGTTGAGAGGAATTATGCTGTAAAATGTGGCTTCATTAGATAATCCTGCAACTGAAGCAAAAGGTATTGCACACAAATAATTAATGTGATATAGTGACAGAGCTGCAATTTTCCATCCCAGCCCAGCATGAGGTAGCCCACAGAGAAAAGCTGCAGTGATCTACCGGTACAACAAAAATCCCTGGAAAAGGTGACTGTTGGCATCAGAACCTTTTCTCAATACCCAGTTCTCTGGGAAAATGGACATCTGCTCATCTGATTACATTTTTTGTATAATCAGAAAAATAGACTATGAGCTCAACAAAGTTAATCAGTTGATTATGAGTTATATTGCTCATGATCAGTATGATCATGAGCTATATTGCTATATTAGAAAATAATGCATGATGTTTTGTGATGTTTCCAATAGCTTTTCAAAAGGAGGCCATATCAGAAGGAACATTAAACATCTAATGAACCATACCCAGCTGGAACAGACATGTTCTAGCTGGCATAGGAAGGCACTGACCGTATTCGTCCATAACATCAAGGCTGGGTATAGCTTATGGATACTTTTATCTTTTGGGTGATGATTTTTGCTCATGTTTCAGAAAATAAATCATTTGTTCCACCTGAACTTTATACCTTTCATGGAAAAGAGCAGTTAAATATGGGCAGTCCTTCTTCTTTACAGCATTTTTTTTTCTTTCTAATATATAAAAGTGACATCTAGTTGCCCAGCCCTATGATATAATTTGCCTGGTCATTATCCTCACAAGACCATTATTGAAACAAAGTACATGCACTCACAAGTTAGCCAGTGATCTTCAGAAAGAAAGAAACAAACAAACAACAAAACAAACAAAAACAACAACAAAAAACTACATTACTGTATCTATCCTAGTCCAAATGTGGCTGTTTTTTTTTCAAAGGAACAGGTCAAGAGACAGGAAAAAAACAAACAAAACAAAAAAAGAACTGTGCTGTCAGCTAATTCATGTCAGCTAATTCATTGCAAAGTAGCTTTTCCTTTTGATGATAGTCAGAGAGGCTGAGTGACTAATTTCCTAGATAAGTATTAACAAAAATAGTAAATACAAATAATAAAAAATAATAAAATGAGCTGGAGAAATGTAGCAAAAAAAGGGGGGGGGGGAATCTAAGCACAAAGGGAATTTAGCCATAAAACAGTAGCAATTTTATGCTATTATTTGTAAATAAATGAAGGAACATCTGTAAACGGATACACACATATTTTTGACACACGTATTTGCATTTAATGCTGACAGTGACTCGGTGTCTCTGAGTACAATCTCAACACAAGATTTACTTCAGCTCCTCCTAGAGGGTGGTGAGGCACTGGAACAGGTTGCCCAGAGAGGTTGTGGATGCCCCACCCCTGGAGGCATTCAAGACCAGCCTGCTCTAGTGGTTGGCAACCCTGCCCAGAGCAGGGGAGTTGAAACTAGATGATCTTCAAGGTCCTTTTCAACCCAGGTCATTCTGTGATTCCTTTATGTGTCTTGCTTGTACTTGGACAACAGGAGATGGCAAAGATGGGAAGACATCTATAGAAAAAGAAAACTGTTCCCACTGGTACAATATATTCTTAACTGCTCTGTCCACCCTAGTTTTAAATTATTTTTATGATAGAGTTCCATAACTTCCTGGATAAATAAGATGTAGACACCAACATTCTCCAATTAATATTAAAAACAACTATAATATATATTTCAATGAATATCTCCAGTTATCAAATACAATTTATTTTAAATTTGGTTCCCAAATAACAAATCTAAAAAAAAACCAACAACAAACAAACAAACAAAAAAAAAAAACCACACAGATTAAAACTGTTACACAAAGGTTTCAAATAAAGAAAATCATTTTCCATTGGTTTGTATTTACAAAGGTTTACATTTCTGAGGAATGAGGCAGTGCTCTAATTAGCTGAAACAATACAGGAAAAGTATATACTATTCTAATAATATATTCAACAAACCACTTCAGCCATTTACTCAGTTTGGTTAGTAATAATTAGAAAGGCAATTTTTCTAGGTGACTCTTAGCAAATCTGTTGTCTGCCTTTCTACAAATAAAAGAAACATTTATTGCTCCAGATTGTATGAGTAAAGATGTAAAACTTCAGAAGATTATTACAGTAACTTAAGAGAAATAGAAATGTAAAGCACATATTTAAACCTTTGCAAGTAACATTATCTACCCACCTGCGACAACTCTTAGTAGATCTGCAATGTGCAGAAGAGTAGTTACCCAAACTTGAAGAATCCTTTGCTCTAGCAAGCATGCAAAATGTAGCAAAACCTAGGACCAGGAGACCTGGTCCTCCTAAGATCCAGAACCCAAAGATTTACAGAGATATTTCTTAATAACCCACTGTGGATGTGGCAGTGCACATCCCTGCTGGCAGTGCATGCTAAGAGGATTCCCTATGCTTTTGTGATTACGAGTTCCTCTAACATATTGGCTGATGTTTTATGAGAGGAGACTTGATTTCCTTGCAAGCTCAGCCAGCTCTGCAGAGCAGCACTTCAGATGCTTCCAGCACTGTAAGGATGGTGACAAGAGGGGTGGGAAGGGCACAGAAGCAACACACCACTGTGCAGAAAAAGTTTCAAGGAGAAATCTAGAGAGTTAGCTTAGACTAGCCAGACATCTCTGAAATAAGCTCCCAGTACTAGAATACCTACTTGATCCCTCGAGGACCTGCATATCATGTGTCAAATTACATAGCTCCGAACTGACTAATCAGCTGTGGTTTTGCTGTTACTAGATGGGATATGGGAAGGGCATGTTGATTAGATGGTATGATATGTAATCTGCAGCTGCAAATAATTGAGGAATTAGCTTGCACACTAAATCAGTGGAAGATTGTTTGCATCAGGTCTTGCACATAGCAGTTTATGTAACAGTAGCAAGCTTTTATGGTCCAGGCCATTTTCACCCTTCATCTTGGGAAAGGTGTCTTAATACAATTAAAACATACAGTTACCACTTTACACACGGGTTATATAAATCTATGTAACCAGGAACAACACAGCAAAGCTGGTAAGGGAGAGGTCTGCTCTGCTGGAGTCAGTATGTATAGAACCACTTTCCAGAAGCTAAGCTAGAGTGAATCACCAATACAAAGAAAGACCAGAATATTATAACAACATACACTGGATGACCCTGAGAACTGGAATCATGGAAAAGGAAAATTCAAAGAACAGAGTCCTAGCAGAGTGCAAGCATTAAAACAAAAATAATCTGTTGTCAACTGGGAGATGACAGCTGGGAAGCATCTTAAGGAAGGAGGGTTTTGGTATGCTGTGAGTGGCCAGTGTTAAAAGGTATGAAAAATACAGAAGTATTTTATAGAAGTGTTACACAGAAGGATGTTAATGGTGCCATGCTGCTTATGAAATCATGAGGAGAGTAAGCAAAGGAAGGAAAATCACTATTTAAGCTGCAAGTCAATAGAGTGATGCACCCTGCAAATGCTGGCATGAAACAGCCAGAGGTAAATCTAAGGCAGAAATAAGAAGGTTCAAAAACACTGCAATATTTTGGCCCAGAAACAACTTTCTACACAGAGAAGCAGAGGGATCTTTCCAGAATATATCAAACTGGTCAAATTCTTTAGGAACGGGGAAGTATGAGTAGATACATATGGCAGCCACACACTGGACTCAGTGGTGCAAAGGAAGCTTGTACTTTTTCTACGGAACAAAAGCAAATGGTGGGGAAATGATGCCACTGTGGACAGCACTTCTCTAGCAAAGCACCAAGAGCAGCCAAGATAACAGCTCTGAAAACGTGTGTTCTCAATGCACAGCTTCCTCTCCTGGGTCACTGAAACAAAAATAGCAGAACTTGCTATTCACATAACTTTTCACTGTTGCCCACTCCCATGTTAAAACCGGACCCTTCTTGAGTTTGATTAATCACAGAATCACAGAATTACCTAGGCTGGGAGAGACCTCCAAGATCACCTAGTCCAACCTCTGACCTAACACTAACAAGTCCTACACTAAACCATATCACTAAGCTCTACATCTAAACGTCTTTTAAAGACCTCCAGGGATGGTGACTCAACCACTCCCCTCAGCAGCGCATTCCAATGCCCAACAACCTGACTTTCAGTAAAGAAGTTCTTCCTAACATCCAACCTAAACCTCCCCTGGTACAACTTTAGCCCATTCCCCCTCATCCTATCACCAGACGCATGGGAGAATAGACCAATCCCCACCTTGCTACAACCTCCTTTAAGGTACCTATAGAGAGCTATAAGGTCACCCCTGAGCCTCCTCTTCTCCAGGCTAAACAACCCCAGCTCTCTCAGCCTCTCCTCGTAAGACTTATGTTCCAGGCCCTTCAACAGCTTCGTTGCCCTTCTCTGGATACACTCCAGGACCTCGATGTCCGTCTTGTAGGGAGGGGCCCAAAACTGAACACAGTACTCAAGGTGCGACCTCACCATAGCAGAGTACAGGGGGACAATCACTTCCCTAGTCCTGCTGGACACACTGTTTCTTATACAAGGCAGGATGCTGTTGGCCTTCTTGATCACCTGAGTACACTGCTGGCTCGTGCTCAGCCGACTGTCAACCAATACTCTCAGGTCATTCTCTGCCAGGCAGCATTACAGCCACTCATCTCCCAGCCTGTAGCGCTGCTTGGGGTTGTGCAGTGGCAGATGAGCAGCTCCAGGTACTGATCCCATAGCGTCTTGCTCAGGCGCAGGGAGTGCAGCCACTCCACAGCGCGACATCCTGATTTTCTCTAAACAACCATAGGTTTCTCATGCATGTTCCCACTGTCTCTGGCCAATTTCTGCCTTCCCAGGTGATAAGTTGTTCCTTAGTTTCTTGTTCTGTCCTTATCAATGGCGCAACGCAAAAAGCAATGCAACTTTCCAAGACTCATTTTGGAGAATTAGAAAGCAGGTATTCTTTATTAACAGCGCTGGGTGTGTGGGGAATAATTCCATACAACATGTACACCTAAGCAAGACAAGGAGTACGTATTTAAGGTACAGTGATATACATATTCATGCAATTCACAAGAAAGGGCAGGACTTATGCTAATGGTTTCTCAGACCTAATTATCATACTGTCCCTCCTGCTATCGCAGGCGCAGTAACCTCTGGTGGTCGCACTTTGGGGGCTTTCTGATGAAGGCTCATAATCTTCTTCATCTTGTACTTCTCTCCTTTCTGTTTTGCACATGCTCAGTCACTGTTTAACTGCTTCAGCACTTTTGATCTTTTACAAACTCAGCTAACTTATTTAAATTCTACTTTAGGCACCGTGTTCCTTCTTCAGCCTGGATTTTGTGGATAGAGCTGAGTCTTCTTAGCATGTGAGGCTGATAAAACAACTGAGCAATTTAAACCTTGGTGGCTGCCACCGTCCCCAACACTTTCCCATTCCCATGACGACTTCTCATCCCCCAAATGACTTCTCACCCCCAAGTCTCACTTGGGGACCCGCCACCCGCAGCCGCTCCCCATCAGGAGCAGACATCCCCAAACCAATTGGCGGCGCGGGCAGCAGGAGAGGGCTGTGTTCAGCACCCGCCTGACCCCCAGCCCTCCCCCCCCTTCTGACCAATGCAGGAAGAAGTGCAGGCAGAGGCTTTGCAGGGTGGAAAAGTCGTAATTTATTCCTGGGGTAATTGTGGCTGCCACCCCCAGCCCGTCCCCAGGTGAGGCGCGGCCGCCTGCTCAGTTGCGGGGCCTGGCCTGCCGGCCCGCGTGGTCGCCAGACCCCGGCTCCTCCTGCTCGACCCGACGTAGCCAGTCTGTGTCCTCCGGGTTGTCGTACCACAGGGGCAGTGGCAGTCTGTGCCTGTCCTGCCCCAAGCGCCAGGAGCGGCTGCGGACAAGCTCTCGCGCTTCAAAGGGGCTGCGCTCCCTGCGCCTGGGCGAGGCGCTGCGGGAGCGGTAGCCTGAGGGGCTCCTCTGCCGCTGCTGCTGCTGCTGCTGCCGCCGCTCCAGCCCCGCGTCGCGTTGGAGTCTTCTTCGGGGTCGTCGGGCCAGGCGCACAACTCCAACGATGGGCCCGCGGCACAGCGGGCAGGTGTTTCTTTCTGCGGCCCAGGCCTGGATGCAATCCAGGCAGAAGGAGTGCCTGCAGGGGTCCACGCAAGCTGCGTTGGACAGCTGGTCCAAGCAGATGGGGCATGTCTCGTCCTCGGGGGCCTCCTCTGGCTGCTCCTGCTGCTGTGGCCGGCTCATGGTGCCTGCGGCCGCCGCGACGTGGAGCTGGTCGTCCTCTGGGGGAGGCTGCCTTGGTGGCAGGCGCTTAGCAGCAGCCTGGGGTCTTCAGCACCTCCCTTGCCTCGCGGGTCGCCGGCAGGACCTCGACGCCTCACGTGTCACCAGCGTGCCACCAGGAGGACTACTGCAGATAGAACCAGGAAGAAAATATTCTAGCAGCAAACAGACGTTAGCTTTCTAGGTTCAACCAAGTTGTCTAGAGTACTGTAGCTGTCAACATTCCGTGTATGGATTGCAAACATTGCTATTAGAATGGCAAATATGCTTATCATCGGTTATACTTGGCAAGACTGCGCTTAGGACAGATGAGGTACATAGATGTCTATAGATTTGAGACCCTTACCGAAGGCCCTCGATGGCTCGCGTGCAACAAGAATGGCTTCGCGTGTGCCTCTTGCAACACCTCCGCCTCTCTCTCTCCTTCCAGCCGTGGGACCTCGAGCTCTCGACCACCACCAGCCGGACTGGCCGCAGGCGCGCCGCTCAGGGCACTTATAGCCAGCCACCTTTTGTGAGGTCATAGGGTGACATCAGAAGGGTCTCCGGGTGCCCCTGATGGCAGCACTGACTTGACGGGAGTCTCAGGTATTTGAAGTGACACTTTATTCTTGATACCTTAGGGCCCACTCCTTGGCCCACTCCTGGGTTCGGTCTCTTCCGAGATGGCTTTTCTTAATTAGCCTGATACCGCTCTCCATGCTTGGCTCCTGTCAGCGTGGAGCAGCCATCTCACGTCAGCATTGTCTCACAACGGCCAGGTGACCTCTGTCAGTGCTGCCATCAGGGACACCCGGAGACGCTTCTGATGTCACCCTATGACCTCACAAAAGGTGGCTGGCTATAAGTGCCCTGAGCGGCGCGCCTGCGGCCAGTCCGGCTGGTGGTGGTCGAGAGCTCGAGGTCCCACGGCTGGAAGGAGAGAGAGAGGCGGAGGTGTTGCAAGAGGCACACGCGAAGCCATTCTTGTTGCACGCGAGCCATCGAGGGCCTTCGGTAAGGGTCTCAAATCTATAGACATCTATGTACCTCATCTGTCCTAAGCGCAGTCTTGCCAAGTATAACCGATGATAAGCATATTTGCCATTCTAATAGCAATGTTTGCAATCCATACACGGAATGTTGACAGCTACAGTACTCTAGACAACTTGGTTGAACCTAGAAAGCTAATGTCTGTTTGCTGCTAGAATATTTTCTTCCTGGTTCTATCTGCAGTAGTCCTCCTGGTGGCACGCTGGTGACACGTGAGGCGTCGAGGTCCTGCCGGCGACCCGCGAGGCAAGGGAGGTGCTGAAGACCCCAGGCTGCTGCTAAGCGCCTGCCACCAAGGCAGCCTCCCCCAGAGGACGACCAGCTCCACGTCGCAGCTGCGGCAGGCACCATGAGCCGGCCACAGCAGCAGGAGCAGCCAGAGGAGGCCCCCGAGGACGAGACATGCCCCATCTGCTTGGACCAGCTGTCCAACGCAGCTTGCGTGGACCCCTGCAGGCACTCCTTCTGCCTGGACTGCATCCAGGCCTGGGCTGCAGAAAGAAACACCTGCCCGCTGTGCCGCGGGCCCATCGTTGGAGTTGTGCGCCTGGCCCGACGACCCCGAAGAAGACTCCAACGCGACGCGCGGCTGGAGCGGCGGCAGCAGCAGCAGCAGCAGCGGCAGAGGAGCCCCTCAGGCTACCGCTCCCGCAGCGCCTCGCCCAGGCGCAGGGAGCGCAGCCCCTTTGAACCACGACAGCTTGTCCGCAGCCGCTCCTGGCGCTTGGGGCAGGACAGGGACAGACTGCCACTGCCCCTGTGGTACGACAACCCGGAGGACATAGAGTGGCTACGTCGGGTCCAGCAGGAGGAGCCGGGGTCTGGCGACCACGCGGGCCGGCAGGCCAGGCCCCGCAACTGAGCAGGCGGCCGCGCCTCACCTGGGGACGGGCTGGGGCTGGCAGCCACAATTACCCCAAGAATAAATTACAACTTTTCCACCCTGCAAAGCCTCTGCCTGCACTTATTCCTGCATTGGTCAGAAGGGGGGGGAGGGGCGGGGGAGGGGTGCTGAACGCAGCGCTCTCCTGCTGCCTGCGCCACAGATTGGTTTGGGGATGTCTGCTCCTGATGGGGAGTGGCTGCGGGTGGCGGGTCCCCGAGTGAGACTTGGGGATGAGAAGTCATTTGGGGGATGAGAAGTCGTCATGGGAATTGGAAAGTGTTGGGGATGGGAGCAGCCACAGAGGTGACCTGGCCCGACTGGGACAAAGGCTGACAGCAAAAGCCTCCTAAAAGCCTGCCAGAAGAGAATGCCTGCCAGCTGGGAACCAGGCCTGGCAACCTGCAGCATCCTTGGAAGGCGCTGCTGGCCTCCTGCAAGTGCAGCCTAAGGGTACCTAAGAACCAGAGACTTCCTGAAGACACCACCACCAAGGGCAAAAGCAAGGAACTACAAGAGCAACGGACTGTCTGAGAAGGAGGAACGGCTCTGGGAAAGGTGCCATTCCCAGAGACTAGGAAGCATCGGTGTCTATCGCTTGTCTCAGGTGAAACACAGAAATTAGCAGCGGCTTTTGGCTGCTCTAAGGAGGTGGTGTCCTCTGCCCTCTTCTGTCTCTCTTGATAGAAAAAGGACTCCTTTTCGACCCAAAATGGAGCGCCTCTCTCCCTCAGAACTTCCTGTGCTGCACAAATTGTTCTTGCCTACACGACATCCTAAACCCATTGAACCTTTGCTGGGGATGCCCGGCTGACTCTGAACTCTCTGATGGGAGTCTCATGTCTTTGAAGTGACACTTTGTTCTTGATTCCTTGGCGCCCACCCCCGGGGCCCACTCCTGGGTTTGGTCTCTCCCAAGATGGCTTTTCTTAATTAGCCCGACACCTCTCTCCATGCTTGCCTTGAATCACAGAATATTGCCCAGTGGTGGTTTGTGGCCATGTGTAATAAAGAAAACTTTTCAGCAAAGAAAGCCTCCGTGTCCTTGTGTATTGCAGCATCCTACCAACCCCCATTTGCTATCTCTTCACGCCCACAGGCCGGGGGGCATCCGTGAAGGGCTCAAACCTTTGGAAGTTCACGGCATGAACTTCATTGTTGTCAGAAGCGGGATTCCATAAAATGCGCACTCAGGGATGCTTTTGAGGAGATGGTAGAAGAACACTGGGAGGTGCAAGAGGCTGTCCTGGTTTCAGCTGGGATAGAGTTCATTCTCCTCCCAGTAGCTGGTATGGAGCTGGGTTCTGGATTTTGGAAGACAGTGATGCTGATAACACGCCGATCTTTCAGTTGTTGCAGAGCACTGCTTACACAGAGTCAAGGACGTTCCAGTTGCCCATAGCGCCCTGCCAGCCAGGAGGCTGCGGGTGCACCACGAGTTGGGAGGGGACGCAGCCAGGACAGCTGGCCCAAACGGGCCAGAGCCATGTCCCATACCGTATGCGGTTGTGCTGAAGACTAGGACTGGGCAGGAATCTGATGTGATAAGTCAGACTTCCGCTGCTTGGGTGCTGGCTGGGCATTTTTTGGCAACTGGTGAGCAATTGCTTTGTGCATTTGTTTCTCGTATTCTTTTTTCATTACTCTTTTGTTGTTGTTGTTTTTTTTTTTTTCCTTTTCTTTCTGTCCTACTGAGCTATCTTTCTCTCAGTCCTTGAGTTTTACTTTTTTTCCAGTTCTCTCTCCCATGCCACCACGGGGGAGTGAGGGTACACATGTGTGGTGCTTATCTGTCTTCCAAGGGAAGCCACAACAAAAACACGGCTAGGTGGTTTAATAAAGAACATAGTGTTGAAGAACTAACAATTTTTTTTATTTAGAACAGTATATTGCCCGCAGCATTTATCTGTAAGTACTATAAGAATCGGATTATTTCTTTAAGTTTCTGAAGAAGTTGTTGTACAACCTGTGAACAGTCTGAATGGACCTCTTCTGTAATAGACTGAGTTCTCCTCAACATCGAAAGCACAGTGTCTGCTTAGATCTCTTTCACATTCCCAAAAAGTAAACCCTTATGAAGACTAACAGATTTGTCAGCTATTTGTGATTTCAGACAACTCTTTTAAATGTCCCTCAAGTGTACAGAGGTGGTAACTAGAATGAATAATATTCGAAAGATCATTGCTGATTACATAAAACAAACATGGAGAGAAGCTTGTATTTCCCAGGGAACTCTTCAGCAGTTAGATGTTCTTGACTTTGCTGAAACTTGTCCATCATGATATTCTGAACTCCAAACCGTGATCTTGATTTTCATTCATCTAACTATACTGCCTTTTCCCCAGCTTTCAATAAATGTGCATACTACTGCTAAAATTGGATCAGATGCCATGTTTTGTAAATCTACTTACTAAAACCAAACCTCAAGCTTTGTATCTGACACCTTCCCCAACCACATACACCTGTGTTTCATAATGCTTTAGGTAATTTTCAGTGAAAGCACAGTATAAAGTGTTTTATTTTCTGTACATCTCCCTAATCTTTTAAGAGCGTCATCCTGTCCTCTAAGTCCTATTCTTCTCTTCACATTGCAAATTTTTCAAGGACTTCAGGATATGAGCTGAAAATAACTTCAACTTTCCTTCCTACTTGTTGGGATTGGGATACTATCCTTAGCTGTTCCCAACCACTTTTCCCACTCCTGAGAGGATTATTAGGTCTGCACTGAAGTACCTTAAAGGCTGCTGTTGCTGAGCCTCCCTGGTATGCATGTACAGACTCCCTCCCCTGCCTTTTTGCCCTTTCCTCAATTGCTTTTAGTTTTTAGTTATAACTACAGAGCTTGTTAGTCTGGCATTCATCTAACTACTTCTGCTAACCTGGTATAGGTTAGCCAAATGTATTCACATGTAAGACAACTTTACAAAATCATTTTATAGCCTTGCTTCTAGATTTCTTGTTTTTCTATTGTACAGCCTGTTGATTGAGAACCAAATTCTACTGAAAATCAATAGCAGAAACTGTTTCTACATTTTCAGCTACAAAGACTCCACTAATAATTTAATTAATAGCATGTAGAACATGTATGGTTGCACTGAAATTTTTAATGAAGAGAATGAATACTGAGTAGAATAAGTAAGAGCTGTGATATCAGGTTCAGAACAAGGTATTCAGGAAGCAAGGAAGAGAAGCCATGTAATTCCCTTTGTTTATCCATAAGCCCTTTTTCTCATGAATCTGCCACTTCGGAGAGTCTGACAAAAGCAGTGTCATTAAACACACACTCAGTTTTGTATAGCTTTGGATTGTCCAAACTTTTCTATCACAAATATAAATGTACCTTACTTCTATCATTATAGTTTAACAATTAAATGACCTCTAAAGACAGAAACATCAGTTTCTTTCCTTTCTTGCATGTTGTTCTGTTTCTATTTAGGTTTCTTTGTATGCTTTGCCCAGTACATCTCCCACACACATTTACTGCTTTCTCTCAGTCTCCTACTTGCAAGCTTCTCCACCCTCCCCTCAGGATGTATTTCTAGCAGCTGGGTTCTCTCCTACACAGATCATCCCTCCTTGTACTGTGAAATAGCAAGCCAACCACGTCGACATAAATGAGGCTACATTGAAAGAAAAAAGCCATTTGCTATTAAAAAAACCACCTCCATCTCAAACAAACTGATTTTGATGCCTTTGATTTAATGACACATCCCTTCACAGACACACATAAAACAACACTAAAACACTAAGCTATTAGTTTCTAAATTTTAAATGATATTAATGCATACTTTCAAGATTGTAATCTGAATAAAAATCTTCCACCATAATAGTGATTACACAACGATTCTTAAATATTAAAAGGTATGACATTATTCCAGAAGACCATAGAAACAAAACATATACACGTGCTCTGACAAATATTGTCCTCATTAAGTACATCTCCACAGTCTAACTCTTTTTCCAAAGCTTGACTATTTGTTTGTCTATCTACAGTTAAGCACATGTTTTATAGTATTCATATCCTCTAAACAGTAGCTACGTATTTGAGGACAGTATAGGTAAGCACAGTTTAAAGAGTTTCCATCTGCTTCTCTCATTGCTATAGGTAATGAAAATGGTATCAAAGTATACCAAAGGTGCAAAATGCTCTGCATTCTTGTACTGTTTTTCTTGCACTCAAGAGGTAATTTAGGAAATGTGTTTCTAATGCAAGTCATTTCGTCTGTGCAAAGGTTAAAGCTATTTTCTTCTAACTCTTCATCTCTTCTGGAGAAGGTGCGTTCACTTTCTTTGCTGCTCAGAAGCCACTCAAACTCTGGACACCCAGACCTCCTGCCACATAACCATGCTGTACATCCAGTCTACATGCATCCACCTAGATTATTTCCTAGTTCTCTTTGTAAATTATTTGACTACTGTACAAATCTGACTGTTTTTTATACTGCAGTTTCTGCACCATAGATTAAGTATAGGGGACAAAATCAAATCTTGGTTTGTTCATTGGAAGTTTCATTTCAATATAAAATTTTTAATTCTTACCATGGTCTGTAAGTTTAGACATGCAGAGTTGACTTGATCTCTCATTTTCACTTTGTTCATCGCATCCTACGGACACAGAGTCACATGTAATGACTGGCTCAGAATGAATTAGCAGTTTTGAAGTCTGTTCATTAGATTCCTTAATCAAACAAAGCAGCACAGAGAAAAAGGTACAGTTAGAGCTTTCAGCAGGACCACAATACAATGGCTGCCCTGATCCACACAACTGCAGGGACTCATATTAAGCAAAAAAACAAAACAAAACAACAACAAAAAACCACCCTCCTAACTCTTTTCTAAATGATCAGCAGTGACTCAGCCACAAGCTAACACAGATTTAACATGCTTTTTTTCTCCAGAGATAATGAGAAACAGAAACTAGAGTACACGCTACAGAAAAGATAGAAAACAAAACACTAAAACAAATCTTATTATTTCTGTGATGCTTTTACTATTTCCAAACTGATGCTGTTCACTGTATGATAAAACGTAGTACCAGTACTGAACAGGACTATCTTCTGTTGCAGATACCCTAAAAGCAAAGGTCACGTTATACTGGGAGGCATTCCAAGACTTTATTCTTGCTAAGAAGACAGTTTAAATGTTAATATTCTTTACTAATCAAATGAAAAGAACCCACAGCCATGCCAAATAAGAGCGTTTAAAGGATTACAAATCCTGAAAATGAATGTATTTTGAACTCTGATTATCACACAAAAAATCAGTAAGTCCATTTCAGAGAGCAGATTTAGATTTACGGGTGTCTAAACAGAAACTTGTTCAATAAATAGAGAACTTGTTGAACTGTGTCTGAACATCTGAATATAATTGCTCTCATCACAGATGCACAGGGTTCAGCTAAGTGGTCCAGGCTTCGATGCACTTCCAAATTGTTAATCTCTGGACCGGACTGTCTGTGTAGTCCTAAAGAAAGTGTGTGTAGAACAGAAAAGAGGTACATTGAAAGTGCATAAACAAGGTATCCAAAACAACAGCCCATACTTACATGTAGGACATCGACATTCAGCTGCTGAAAATTACGGGACCTGAATTCTTGCATTCTTTTGATATTTTCTTGATATTTTTCTTCTGCCAGCTGTCTGTAAATACAGAATATTTGTGATTAGGATATGATATCAGGGATTGCACAAAGGGATCTTCTAATAGTAGATGTGGAAAAGCAATTTCCATAATCAGCGTGCTACGGTGCCAAACATTCATGGCATCTGCTCAAGGTGAGGTTAGTTTTAGTGAACTCAGAAACAGATCTCAGGCCTTATTTCCAAACAGTTTTTATATTTATCTTTCACAATGTGCATAACTTAATTGAAAAATAGTAAATTATCAGTCCAAGATGCTTTTGTCTCTTCCAAAGATCTTAAACATGTCAGACTTTATTCCACTGTGTAGTCCAGGGTCCTTTCAGATAAAGACAGGCACACAACACTTGTGTGCTATGAACACTTCTCCTGGGGTACAGTTGGTAATTGTGCTTTTTCTGTGCAGGACTACTTATGCTACGTCCTACATTAAGCAAACCCTCCAGTTTCCATCACTAAATATCCTAATCTCTTCTATGTCTAGATTTGCACTGCTGAGAGCAGATCTCCAGTGTGAGAAGGTACTATGTTTTTGCACTGTTTCATATTTTCAGGCAGAATCAGCTGGCAATAACCCAGAGTTGAAGTTGAATTGATCCATTTTGAAGATTCATGACTGAGAATAAGATTAATTTTTAATTTTAATCTAAGATTCTAGATTAATATGTTGCCTTTACATTACAAAATAATATATTTACTTTTGTTGCTGGGGAAAAATGTGAAAAATAAATAGAAAATGTTAAAATGAAAGAAAGCAAAGAAAATGAAAAGCAAACTACAAATATCCTGCAATTAGTATTACTTCCTAATTTCCATCCAGTAAAAAAAAAAAAAAAGAGAGACCTCCTATATATAAATTTCATATAAGAATGGGCCTACCATATTATTGTAAAAACCATGTAGAAGAGGTGTTACATTTTATATAGTGGTTTCATTTCAATGAGTTTCTTTTTGTTGTTGTTGTTGTTTTAATGAGAATAAACTTGCATACCATCTCCAGTCTCAAACGCAAGAGTTGTTGTCAAACAGACAAAAATGCTAATCAGACATGTTTTCCAAAAGGAAGTGAAAGCCTTTATTTTTTTTATTTGCAGCTTTTGGGTATGGACACAACAGGCTGTCACAAGTAACACTAGTGATTTTACAGAAAATTTTCTCTCAACTGCGATTACTATTCATTTGCAGGTAGATGCAACAGCTACAAAGTTACTGAGGCCATAAATTCAGACTTCATGTTACTTTCCAATATTTCTCTGTAGTAAGATGTCATCGCCTTACTGAACTTCTAGCTTGCTTTGGCATAACAGTGTTAAGATGCTGATTCTCATGATCAGAAATAATTATTCCTCTATTACCCCTTATAAATAACTGACATTTGTTAATTTACATTGCACTTTGCAAGACACTTTTGAAGAAAATGTTAAAAATGAATGTGGAGCTTTTCTGATTTTCATTCACATCAGAGGAAACACTGAACATTTTTAATGGGCAAAAACTAGAGTGTGTCATCAAAACAGTATTTTCCTTCTATTTAAAAATGGAATTCATGCACAGATATACAGCCTTCAAGATGTTTCCCACACGCCACTCAGAAATGGTACTTAAAATCCTCCCTTTCATTGCAACTTTCTTAATAGAACGATAAACTATAAAGCCCATGTAACATGTTGACCCCACTGTTTGGTCATTTGATAAGATTATTTTTTCTGAGCTATTAACTTCCATTGACAAATCTCTTAGGACAAAAGAATTGAAAAAAGCTGTACTGTAACTAAATGTCTGACTCCTCAGAATGTGCAATCCTTAAAATGACAAGTCATTAACAAAATCCCCTATTGTAATGAACCTGTAAATCTCTCGTGTAGTTATTTAACCCGAAATACTATGCTCAAAGTACCAGTTTTGGGCTAAAGCTCTGACTTTTTTTCCTACATAAATAATTACTATGATTTAACTCACCAAAGTGAATGGGGATTCACTTTGAGTAGCTGAAGACTTTTTTTTTTTGAATTTATTCTTACTTTTATTTTTAACTTGACTGTTCTAGCTCTCTCATTAGACTGCTGAAAGAGGAAAACTGCACACTTAGGGCACAAAACTAACGTTATGCACAACTTACTTCAACTTCTTTGCTTTCTCATCTGCTGCATTTAACTTCCTCAGCCTCATTCTTTCCCGTGGTGTCATTTTCTGAACTTCAGACAGTTCCTGTAGAGTCTGCAAATGAACTTTCCTCTGCCTGAAATTGAATGCATGCCAGCTTATTTTCATATAAAAATGTAAACATTGGTATTTTGATTTGATATTGAAACATACTGACATTTCAAATGGAATAATTAGAAAGTCACAGGTACTATAACAGACTAAACAGACCTTAGTGTGGAAAGCAAATGCTTCTTTTACATTGAAATGTTTAAACTTAGACTTAGATTAATGAAGAACATGAATCATTTCAGGCATTTCATGTGAAAACAGAAAAACGTAAACTCAGCTCCTTAAAAGAATAAATGTTGAAGCACAGTGAAATATTTTCCCTGTCAGGATTCGTTATTGAGCGTATTACAAATCCAAAGGCAGTTTTTGAATGAGAACCACAGAAAAAAAAGAAATACCATTCATACATTTTGCATTGATTGTTACAAGTTGGCTGCAATAAAAGATAGCATTAATGCATCTTCAATGAAAGCCATAATCATCATGTTGTCCTCTTGAGTTTCTGGTCCTAATCAATAAAAACAATTCACTGGTAAAATGGACTCCATGGACCATCCTTGAAAGCTGAGCATCAGTTATTGACATTTGTATCTCAGCTGTATTTATGCATACAGGAGAGCAATACTAGACCTATATCAGAAAAAGGACATTAATTTCAGATTTTACCTCACATCATATAGTAATTGCAAAAATTGAACCATAATTTGCAATGACATAGCACTCATATTTCACTCACACCAAAATTTTGCATTCTTTTTATTCATGATAACAAGTTCTCGTTTTAAATGTCTATTTTTGCTCTTATGAGATAAACTCACTTACCATCTAAGAGCCCAGTTCTGTAAGCATATAAATTGCAACACTCCTTGCAGACTACCATTTTGAAATCAGTATTTTAATAACTGAGAAGCTTTCATTATGCTTTTCAAATGTTGACTACAGAGGGAAATAGTGTAAAGATATGAAAATTACTGTGAAATATGAAAGACTAAGGACAAAGACAAGAAGATTTTAATTATTAATAAGAATGGAACTAACTCCTCAAGTATGAATAATGCAGAAATATTTCTTGTCCCCTGTTAAAAAAAACTTCTGATTTAAATTATAAGAACCTCATGGGAAAAAAAGTCATTTTTCATCCAATTTGAAACTGAATTCATACAGTTTTTTTCTTACTTAAATATTTAAAATTTATGAATTGCATGGAACTGGAATAAACTAAGCCATTAGAGACTTTTACTAGAAGAAACCAGACTCAACTATACACACCAAAAATAATTTCTGGTGAGGAAAAAAATCATAAATGTAAAGTAGCAATGACTGGGGAGGGCGCCATAACAAGCAGCTCTCTGTACACACACACGGACTACAGCACGTGAGGGAAACTCACTACGTTTAAATTATTTCTCCACCACTTTTCTTTTTGCATGCCACCATTTTTCAGATATTTTTACTTCATTGTACCTACCTCTTTAGATATGGGCTTGCAAAAAATATTTGGCATTTTGCTTACCAGTAGCAATACAGAAGCTAACATTCTCATAAATGCAATAAAAGTCATAATAGAATTATGCATGTATGTGTATTCTAAACATGTAATCAAAAAAGAATCAGACTATAGTACATTTGAAGATGATTTATAATGAAGCATCTCCTAGGACTCCTTTTTTTTTTTTTTTTTTTCAAATTGATGCTCTGAAAAGTTCAAGGTAAACTTCTGTGCTCTAACAAAAATAGCTCTTATCCACTGCTGCACAGTTTTTAGGATTCTGGTCTTCAGCACAGAGGAGCTGACTTTTTAATGCTTTTAACAGAAGTATAAGAAAAAGATGTTTGTAGTTAGAACTTGCTCTTCATCTTACACACTTGAGACTTCCTTTTGAACAAAAATAATTATAGACCCTGGGATATGCAATCATGTCCTGCCTGTGTGTTAGCTCTGTCAATAAGCGATGTCCACTTGGAAGGTGATGAGACTTGATATATTCAAACTAATGACAAAGGAACATAGTATATTTTACGGATAATATAAAATGGTTTCATCAATCTGTCCTAGAAACACAGGGATGTTTGAGGTGCAGGTATACATTTCACAGGTAAAAATACTGCTTCCTGAAAGCTTCTATAATCTTTTGATGCATATGGATAGTTTGAAATCCTATACGGAATGTAGGTGAAAACCCACAAAATAAAGGCACGGATTAAAAGTTTTTTGAAGATTCTCATAGTGCATGTTTTAATAAGCATTTAACATTCAACATAATTTATAGAGAGTTCGCATAATATTTGGGCAAGATTTCAGTGCCTCAAAACTAGTTAAGGTATATCTCTGAGGAACATCTCTGCAGTTAACTATATTTCATTTGAATAAACAGGAATCCACTCAAGAGTTAATTAATTCAACCTGAACACAGCAGCAATAAGCAAAAGATATGTCTAACATTTCCTGAGTACAGCACATCCGCCTGTGTAACTGTAGTGTTTCCAGTATACTAGCAAAGAGCTATTTGTAGCAGAAACAAGAATAGAAGAATATTAAGAATACCAAGAATTAGACAATACAGGCATCATTTGTTATTGCCTCTTATATCTATGCTTGCAAAGTTCAACAATGTGTTTATACTGAAGTGGAGACCAAAACAGAGAACTCTTGTCTGATAAGAGGACAGAGACTCATCTGACAATGAGAGAAAGCAAGAACAGAAGTGACAGGGTGGAAACTCTTAACTACAATTTCGAGCCATGAGAGCTTTACTGGTATATTCTAAGCAGTCACACCAGGTAACAAAAACGTACAGAATATTTTTCTGTGTTGAATCCAATGTCTTTATTCCACATCCTTCCTATCACTGTTATTAAACAACCCTTTCTTTTGCAAAGTTGCAGCTGATCAGTTCTCCCAAAGGAACACTAGCAAGCAGTAGACTTGGTAACAACTGCAAACTGACCACAGCTGAAAAACTGCAGGCCTACACTGAGAACAGAGGTCACAAAAAGAATGAAGGGAAAAGGCAAATTCCCTTGAATCTACTGTTAATTCTGAATTGGTGCATGGGCTTCTTCATTGCTACTATTTATTCATTCAAAAGAAATTTCAGATAGCTGTTGAAGTCTTGGAAGTTATTTAGAGGAAATAAAAAATGGAGATGACTGCTATGTCTGCACAGGATCACAAACTCCTGATTTTGAATGTGCTATCTCCTAACAGAGCAAAACCACATCAAGAAAACTCGGGGACAGCAAGCAAAGAGGAATGGAAGCTGCCATTGAAACCGCGCAGCTAATTTACAAAGGCAAAATGAAATTGCCCGTGCTGACATTTGCTTTAATCACTGCTGCACCACAATTCGAAACAATTAATTAATTTAATATATATTCAGTACCTAAAAGAGAGATCATGTGCAAAGGCAGTACTGATTTAAGAGCCAAGAAACCCCACTAGTCTTAACTTCTCACAAGAAAGCTACAAGACAAATATAATAGCATCCTATGGATGTATTAGCTGAATTGTTTAAATGTTTATGTCTTCATTTTTACGTCATTTAGGAATCATAGCCTTCACATTCAACAATTAGTCAGTACACAAACAACAGTACTATAAATGACCATGACTTAACTAAAATGATGATCTAAGCCTTCAAAATATACAGACAAAGGTCCTAACTTAATTACATACCCACTGTTACTAAATTAATTTGTGCATATGCTACATACACATGCAAAATTTACGGTTCCAGAATAAAAATATTTAATTATTACATCCATTTTTTACCCTAAATTCTGATTATGCAACTCATTAATGTGGTTGTCTTGTATTTCTGGGGAATGGCAAAATCCCTTTAAATGCAAAGCATAAGGAGATTAACACAAATATTTGTTTACAACAGGATAGTATTTGGCAGCACCATAATTGTTTATAGTTCTGCCCACAAAACACTTAAAAACACTTACACAGCATCAAAAATGGGAGCAGCTTCTTTCTGCCAGTTAAGCCCCTTGTCTTTCACATTCATATTTGTGTATTTGTACTGTATATTCTGTAAAGAAATAAAATAGAAGCAGTATCGATGCTTGAGGCTAAAATGATCCAGATTCCAATATGACACAAAACAGCCCTAATGTAAAAAATGATTGAGCAGTTTCCTTCCCTAGTTCCTTAGAAAGTCAAATAATAAATACGTTGGAACCAGGGACCAAAAAAGAAAGATGCACTGTTTTTCATTAAAATTATGACTAACTATAACAGTTAGAGATTACACATACACAGGCCAAATGATCTGCACTTGTTATGCATAAATATCCATTCCCCTTATTACTCATAAGATTTTAAAGGGGGGTATATTCAGCATGTAGAGTGAGAAAGGCTTAATTTCTCACTGCCTCTCTGCCTCAGTCATATCATAATTTAGCTCCAAAAGTCCCCTAGATTAATGTTCCCACTGGCTGCTCTCTAAGTTATTTTTTCTCTACACATTTTCTGTCTCCAATCTACTTTTGTAAAAAACATACTCAAGTGGCAAGCGTACAGCTATCGCTTTTTCTTCTTAGATACCTTTAGTTGTTCATCAACATAAGGGATTTTTAGGATCTCTGCTGCTGCTGGTCTCATCAAAGGATTCTTATTTAACATGCTGAAACATTAAGAAAACAGAAGTGATAATTCAGTGATTTTCCAAATTAACTTAAGAAACTGATAAACAAGAGAGCAACATACCTGCTCAGCACTGCATTCAGTTTGCTTGGATATCTATCAGGAAGAGAAGGTGTATCACCTTCTACAATTTTTAGCACAACTGACAAAAAATTGTGTCCAGAAAATGCACGGTCCATACAGCACATCTCGTATAAAATGCATCCCAGAGACCTTGAAGGATAAAACAATTGGAATAGTATAGATATTATTTTTACAAGTAGCATGCATAGTGACATTACGATAAGAAAAGTTACAATTGCATTTATTTTTTTTCTTGAGAATAGCATATTTTACTATTATGCTATTCTTTTCATCTGCAAAGATTATGATTCATTATTCAGGTCAACAACTGGCATCATATGAAACAGAAGCAACCATCATTCTATTTTGATAAATGCAGGCAAAAACCTACAATCTGTATATATATATATATAAATACATATACATATATATATACATATACAAATATTATACACATATATACAGGTATACAAACACTCATTTGGTCACACATTCAAAATAGATTCCAAAACTGGTTTGGAGTCAAAAAATTATCAAATTTTAGATGACCACATTATATTGAAACACATAAAACCAAATTTCCTCAATTTTTTATTCGGAGATGAAAAAAAATGAATATGCCAGGCTGGAGACCTAGCTGAGAGCCAGTGTCAGATTTTATTTATCAGGTTCTTATTCCTCAATCCTAACAGAGATAGCAAACACCACCAAGTTGAATATTTTAACATAAACACTCTCATAATGATTTATGTAATGACTACTCGTAACAGCTTGCACTTTGATTGGCCTCTATCTGACTAATATATATTTTTTTAAATAGAGATGCTGTGCTTTCCAGGCTTTGAAGCATGCCCAGTATCAGCTCCAGTTGATACTGGAGTGCAGGGGAATACTGATACTGACACAGGAGAATACAGATACTGATATTCAGGAGAACAGAGGCAGTGCCAAGTGACTTGATCAAGGTCACAGAAGACATTGGTGAGAGCCAGCTACAGGACCAGACTCACCCAGGTAACCAACTTAAACAGCACAGCAACTCTACACTTCATGTAATATTTGATTGGGGTACTTATAATTTACAGCAGTACGAAAATAAAGCATACTGGTAATATTTAGAAGCATGTATAGGTGAATGGCTTTGGTAAAAATGGTATAAACATTATCTTTGAAAGCAAATAATGAATAAATATTCATTTTGGTTAAAGAAGAGGAATAAGTTCAGTCCATCTGATAATAAAAGAGCACAAGCAAATAATTTTAGAGCTGAAACTCATGCTCTCTATACGATGTAAATAAGCCCAAGGAGAGAGAATAGAAGGGCTTTCTCACTGGTGCTTTCCAAAGATCTATCTGAAAACAACTAGGAGAACATTTTTGCTAAAAACTGCCTAACTATAGAGGTACCTAAATAACTGCCCAGTTTCTTGAAGTTTTAACTGTCAACCAGCTTTCAAATTTCCAAAATCAGTAAACAGTAACACACAGATGATGCTCTGCATTTACAATCTATGTTCAAACTCTGAAACAAGATAATGACTACATGAGAAAATACTTTACAACAGAAGTACACACATGGCATCTGAAAGCATCAAACAAAAATGGAAACCAACCAGAGGGAAGAAGAAAAGGAAAATCCCAACTTGATAGACTGTACTAAAATTTTTTATTTTTTTATTTTTTTTTTCAGAATCAGTTTTCGGCGGCTGCTTAATTCTGGCAGCTAAAAATTGTTTAATGAGCCATTAGGAGAACAGGATTTACCACATGAAGGAAGCCCATTTATTCAGCTAGCTGAGTCCTCTGAATACACCTGGGACTTTGGAGAAAGATGAAAAAGAACACCCGAGGCATTCTGGTAAAGCTGGGGCAGCGAACAGGCTGCCCAGGGAAAACCCCATCTGTCCCATCACAGAAAAAAATAAAGGAAAGAAAAAAAAAAAAAGAAAAAGCAGGGAAAAAAATAAAAAGTGGATTTTTTTTTTCTTTACTGCAAAATACAACTCTTTGAAATGAAATAAGTAGTTCCTATGCTGAGAAATGTTGTCCTGAATCCTAGAGCAAGGACACTTCTTCCCAGGACAGCTGCTGAGCTGTAGTTGCCTAAGGAAGTTACCAAGCTTTTGCCTCAAGACTGCATTTCTCAGAGCAGTTGTGTTTCTACAGTCCCAGCCTAAGCATGTTGTAAGAAGCAAATTCAGCAAGAGAAGATTGCTTCCTGATTCCCATGAGCAATTTGCCAATGACCAAAACATATAATTTAATTACTTTTATAATCTTAGCTTGTATAACTGGCAGTGTTAAAAAATTCTAAAATGGCCATTAAACTATCCAGCCAGAGCATTTGGTTTAACAGCTTCCTATGTTTGTGAATAGGTTCAACAAATGTGCTAAACAGCACTTCATTTCAGCAAAACTGATGCATGATTGTTTCACATTGAAGCCACTTATGCTCAATTTTATAATAAAAAGGAGCATTTGCACAGGTTTCAGTATATTCTCTACAATATCAACGGACAGACTTCTAAGTTCTTCTCAGGAGAAACCACCCTGTGGTTTTTGGTGCTATTTGTTTACATAAGCATTGCTGTCCCTTTCACATCTCCTGGTATTTTGTAGAAATTTCTAAACTTTGCTACAGTCCTTCAAAGGCTGTAAGATGCACGTTAGCTTTTTAATGAAACGCTAAAAGCCAGATAATCTAAATGCGTATACCTTTGTGGCTTGTGCATCTCAGTCTGAGTGTACCAAGTCTTAAGAATTTGCTGACTCCAAGGTCTATGAGAAATACATACATGTACGTACATATGTACCATCATGACACTCTCATCCACGGCTTTTCAGATCTTCATGGCAGGGTTTATCCAGCTGTAGTTGTGCAGTGCTTATCATCAATCATCCTGCCTATTTCTTTCTAATAGTCATTGGTGTCTAAAGGACACAAGTAGATCTTGATCATATGACTCAGTCTTTCAAAAGTGAACCAATTGGATAGAATGGCAGCATACTAAGTCTCATAATAACTAATTGCTGTGGGGTCTTTTGGTGGGAAAGGATCGAGGTAGTCTGTGCACCCAAAACCTCACTTGATTTTTAAATACCTCTACATACTTGATGGATACTTCCATTGAATTATCCCAAAAGACTCTCCTGACTGTCCTCTCAGGGTGTGATTAAGGCTGAGCGCACAGCAGCTTTTGAAAAATAAAACAAAACAAACAGAAACCGCACATATAGAGATTATAATATTGCTATATATATTATTTATCAGGTTTACTTTTCATATGCCATTATGCTGACTATGCATCTCCCCAGCACTTTCAAACATTTTGAGTTTTCAGGAATCCTTCCAGCTTCTAAACTAGAGTCGAAGGGGGAAGGGGCTAAAACCAGGCACGCCGGTGAAAACCTAAGGGAAGGTACGCTAGAATCAGAGGGGCTGGGTGCCAGTGAGGTCCTTCGGGCAGATCCACAAGGTGCTGAGTGTAAGGAGACGCACCTGAAGTGCTTCTACACGAACGCACGCAGTATGAGGAATAAAACGGATGAGCTAGAAGTCCTGGCCCAGTCCCGCAACTACGACATCATCGGCATAAGCGAAACCTGGTGGGATGAGTCCTGTGACTGGGGTGTTGCGATAGATGGTTACAGGCTCTTCAGGAGGGACAGGCAGGGTAGGCGAGGTGGTGGGGTGGCGATATATGTGAAGCAGGGGCTGGACTGTGTGGAACTTCAGGTCGGCGATGGCAAAGTTGAGAGCCTCTGGGTAAGGATCAAGGGACGAACGAATAAAGGGGATGTCGTTGTGGGAGTCTATTACAGACCGCCTGGCCAGGACGATAGCGCCGATAAATTATTCTTTACAGAACTAAGAGAGGCCTCGAGATTAACTCCCCTTGTCCTTATGGGGGACTTCAACTTGCCAGACGTTAACTGGGAGTGCCACACGGCTGACACGAGCAAGTCCAGGAGGTTCATGAAGCACCTAGATGATAACTTCTTGGTGCAGGTGCTAACGGAGCCAACTAGGAAAGGTGCCCTCCTAGACCTGTTGCTAGAAAACAGAGAGGGTCTGGTGGGAGATGTGGTGATTGGTGGCCGCCTTGGTCAAAGTGACCATGAAGTGGTTGAGTTCAAAATTTACGGTGACAGAAGGAAAAGTGCCACCAAAACCTCATCCCTAGACATGGGGAAAGCGGACTTCAGGCTGCTCAGGGAACTAGTCAGCAAGGTCCCCTGGGAAACTGCTCTTGAAGGCCTCGATGTCCACCAGAGCTGGTCATTCTTTAAGCGATGCCTCCTAGAAGCACAAGATCAGGCAATTCCTAAATATCGCACGTCAGGCAGGCGGGGCAGGAGGCCAGCGTGGCTGACCAGGAACATTCTAATGGAGATTAGGCGGAAACAGAGAGTGTTTCGCTACTGGAAGGAGGGCCAGGTGTCATGGAAAGAATACAGGGATGCTGTTCGTGTTTGTAGGCAGAAAATTCGTGTGGCCAAAGCACACCTAGAGTTGAAGCTGGCTGTGTCTGTGAGAGAAAATAAAAAGGGCTTTTTCAGATATGTGAATGGAAAAAGGAGAACTAAAGAATACATAGGGCCGCTCCTTGAGAGGGAAGGTCTCCTCACAGACAATGACATAGGCAAAGCAGAGACGCTTAATGCCTTCTTTGCCTCTGTCTTCAATGCCGATGATGGGCTTCGGGACCCAGGGTGCCCTGAGCTGGAGGACCGGGACGGTGGGGATGACAAACTCCCAACCGACCCTGAACGTGTGCGGGATTTGCTACTCCACCTGGATCCCTACAAGTCCATGGGTCCGGATGGGATTCATCCCCGGGTGCTGAAAGAGCTGGCGGACGTCATCGCGGAACCTCTCTCAATTATTTTTCAACGATCCTGGGAATTTGGAGAGGTCCCGGTAGACTGGAAGCTGGCAAATGTTGTGCCGATTTACAAGAAGGGTCAGAAAGAAGACCCTAGCAATTACAGGCCTGTCAGTCTCACGTCAGTGCCTGGTAAAACCATGGAGAAGATGGTTCTCGAACTTATTGAAGCTCACCTGGGGGACAAAGCAGTCATTGGTCCCAGCCAGCATGGGTTTGTGAAGGGCAGGTCCTGCCTATCTAACCTGATTTCCTTTTATGATAAGATCACCCATATGATGGACCAAGGGAAACCAGCTGATGTGATTTTTTTGGACTTCAGCAAGGCTTTTGACACGGTTTCCCATAGGATCCTACTGGACAAAATGTCCACCATACAGCTAAATAAAAACATCATACGATGGGTGAGCAATTGGCTAACGGGCAGGGCCCAAAGGGTTATGGTAAATGGGGCTGCGTCAGGCTGGTGGGCGGTCACCAGTGGTGTCCCTCAAGGCTCCATTTTAGGGCCGGTACTTTTCAATATTTTTATAAACGATCTGGATGTAGGAATAGAAGGTATTTTGAGCAAGTTTGCTGATGACACCAAACTTGGAGGAGTTGTGGACTCGGATGAGGGTGGAAAGGCCTTGCAGAGGGATCTGGATAGGTTGGAGAGCTGGGCGATTACCAACCGCATGAAGTTCAATAAGAGCAAGTGCCGGGTCCTGCACCTGGGACGAGGAAATCCTGGCTGCACGTACAGACTGGGCGATGAGACGCTGGAGAGCAGCCTAGAAGAGAGGGATCTGGGGGTCGTGGTAGACAGCAAGTTGAATATGAGCCAGCAGTGTGCCCTGGCGGCCAGGAGGGCCAACCGTGTCCTGGGGTGCATCAAGCACGGCATCGCTAGTAGGTCAAGGGAGGTGATTGTCCCGCTCTACTCTGCGCTGGTGCGGCCTCACCTCGAGTACTGTGTGCAGTTCTGGGCACCACAGTATAAAAAGGACATGAAACTGTTGGAGAGTGTACAGAGGAGGGCTACGAAGATGGTGAAAGGCCTGGAGGGGAAGACGTACGAGGAACGGCTGAGGTCACTGGGCCTGTTCAGCCTGGAGAAGAGGAGGCTGAGGGGAGACCTCATCACAGTCTACAACTTCCTCGTAAGGGGGTGTCGAGAGGCAGGAGACCTTTTCTCCATTAACACCAGTGACAGGACCCGCAGGAACGGGGTTAAGCTGAGGCAGGGGAAATTTAGGCTCGACATCAGGAGGGGGTTCTTCACAGAGAGGGTGGTTGCACACTGGAACAGGCTCCCCAGGGAAGTGGTCACTGCACCGAGCCTGTCTGAATTTAAGAAGAGATTGGACTGTGCACTTAGTCACATGGTCTGAACTTTTGGGTAGACCTGTGCGGTATCAAGAGTTGGACTTGATGATCCTTAAGGGTCCCTTCCAACTCAGGATATTCTATGATTCTATGATTCTATGATTCTATCAGCTATTTCCAAACACAAAGCCAGTAATACTTGGGAAATTCAGAAAGACTGGGGAGTCTCCCAGAATCGCATGCACTCCGTGTACACTCTGTACAAGCTTACTTTACAGCATTAGTTGTTCATCCAGTCAATAACCAATACTTGATATTACATATCATAGAATAGGCAGATTTAGAGTTAGCAGCAAACCATTTATATCATTTTAATAAATAAACTTGCTTTCAATATAAAAACCCCATTCCAAAATGTTCCTCATTACAAGATTGATTCAAGTAATAACATCAAATGCTGTGGAGACTATTATTAGTTATATATATTGCATATTTTAGAAGTAAGTTTGGATACTTCCAAACCTTTATATTTTGGGGTAAGCAGCCCACTTACACCAGTGAAGTTATATGCAGCAATAGGGGACACAAGCATGACAAAGATTGCCTGGCTTGGGTCACTGTAAAAAGAACATTTCTGTAATCTTTTCAATAAAGGAAAGGTTCTTCCTCTTTTTTTTCCTCCCTCATTCATGGGCTGGAAAGGGCTTGGCTGACTCTTGGTACATGTATATAATAGCAATTATAAAAAGATTTTTGGTCAGCCCAGACATTTAATAGTCTTACAACTATGTAGCATTTCTACAGTACAAAGAAGTGGAAATAAAAAAAAAAAAGAACATTTAATTCCTTCTGAATGTTTTATTGGTTCTTATCACAAGATACATAATCTCAGCAAAACAAGGTATGAAATGTTTTCAGTAACAGCTCTTTGAATTCAGATCAGATGCACTGAATTTTCACTGGGTGATGATATAATTGCCTTTATTATTGAACTGAAATAGCTCTCACTTAAAATAACGTAGGTATGTATTTGTTTGTTGCTATCTCTATCTGGGATGGTGAAAATAATTAGAATTAAATACCTGCCACATTTTTTTTAAGAATCCAAAATAATCAGCACTATTGCAATAAAAAAAAAAGAAATCAAATATTTGTGCCAAAAATTAATAAGATTGTCTCACCAGCATTATCAGCTATAGGAATCTTCTTTTTCTAATTATCTTGGGACTAGATAGAGGAATATGGGAGGAAAAGCTATTTTAGACACCTTTATTAATCCAAATTACAATTTGTGCTTTACTTGAAGACCTATAGTTTGGAAACTCTGGGACAAAATCTTACAGAGACAGAGTAGGCTGAAATTTTCTCCCATGAGTCACATATTGGCAATTTCTTTCTACCTTAAGTTCCATAAAATAAATACAAAGCACGTTAAGAAAAAAAAAAAAAGATTTAATGAGAACATAGCTTACAAATCACAACTCGTATTGCTTTTAAGAAGTTTTTGTTCTGCATTTATCTCTGAATTAAAAGCATGGATCATTTCAGTGGAGCCTTGCTGATTCATAACAATGAAGATCTAGCACACCTTTTCAGCATAGATGAGAAATCTGTGATGCCTGCTTCAACCCTTGCTTTTATATAAAATTGCACTTTAATAAAATCCATCAGTTAAACATTACTCAAAAGACCAATGCATGAATTTTATGGCTACTTTTGGTAACTATTCTACATAACATTTGGCACTAAAAATAATCTCTTTTTGGATTGTTATTATTAAAGGAAAAGACAAACTGGGGCAAAAGAACAGACAAGCAAGCACAATTAAAATGAAAGTCCCAAGATGTGTGACATAGGGAGCCCAATTTAACCAAACCCCACAGAAAAAAAAATTATCAAAATATGCCAACACTTGACAGCCGACGTAGAGTATGATGGATTCAAATGTGATATTCCTTTGTCTCTGCCAGACAAAAAGAAAACAATTTATACCTCTCTTGTAAAGAATTTGCTATGTTTCCAAATGACAAATACATTTGTTTTTCAACTGAATTGTTTCTGTTAACATTTCTGCCTCTGAGATAATTTGTATTACATAGTATGCAGAAATTCTTTGTGAAGTTCATGGGTGGAGTTTGCCATATGTACTCATAGCTTTGAAGAGAAGAGAGAAATATAACTGTTCATAACTGTTTGCATACACTTTAGCACATCTACTCAGAAACGAAGTAAGATTGTTTTAATAGCCACTACAATGGAAGCACTCGATATTTGCACTGAGGATTTATACTGATCCTGGGCAGAATACAAGCCAGTGCAGATTACAGTCTCGTTTACGCAACCCCAAACTCTCAGGGTTAGAAAACCTGCAAAAAATTGCCCAAGCAATACTGTGCTAACAACTAGTGGCAGGCAAATACTGTTAACTTTACAGGTGAACACAGAGACAGTTTCAAGTGTGACGAGAGAGTGATGTTCATTCCCCAGCATGAAAAAAGCAGAATCTAAACTGATTGGGAGCCTGTGTGACAAGGGAACCTCCAATTTTCTGACGTAAAAGAGATCTCTGGGAAAGCTACAACAGTCCACTTTAACTTTAGGACCATCTGTGGGAGTTATCATTGACCTTCTTGGTAAGTTTAGGCTTTCTAGGTTGCATGAAGACAGTAGAAAGTACAAAGGTTTCTCTGTTCTTCAGAGATCCTTAGATATGGGATATGTATCCCAACATCTAGCCTCACTAACACCCTTGCTATTATTACTATTTGTGCAAAACTAGCAGTTCTGAGTGATGACTTGCTTTATCATTAGAAATATTTCTATTTCATTATATTTTAACTAATTTTAGAAAAAGTGATCTGACCTAAAAATTTGTGGAATGAATACTGATGGATGGGACATGTATTTGATAGATCTAGGTTAGGCACAACAAATATCATAGAATCAAAGTTGACCAGAAGGTCTCACCCCCTCAGCCTCATGCAATTCCTACAACCATGTTTGGTCTCCAGTAACAGAAATGCCACGGTTTTGCTGCACGTGGTAGGGCTGAGGGTAATGTTTATGAAGTTTATATGTGGAGTTCACCTTTACTAGGGCTTCTTATGTGTCATTGCATAAAAATTGTGTGAAATGGGAACAGGCTGCTCCACAGCTCATCTGATCTTTCTGTCCTTTCCTCCTCTCTCACAGATGGATGCATTTGGGCTGTAGAATGTTCTATAGTTTGAAGGACACACGAGCAGCCTCATCAAATCTGAGCTCAGATATAAGAATAAATAACCGGACAAGGAATAACAGTACTTTCTAACATTCCTACATATTCCTCTACTGAAGTCAGAACTGAAAAGAAAATATTATTCCTCAAATGTCAAAAATACTAGGTCATTTTAGCTATCTCCTGGGTTTTTCATTCTACAAAAGGAATAAAGATATTATGCTATATAGGTATAATTACATAGGCCCTGTTTATATAGAGATGTTACTATTATAAGCAATGATGCCAATATAGACATATTTAGACATAGTGAAATAAAGCTGGGATCAAATGAACTCAAAGGCAAAATCCCAAGCAATTTTAATAATGCTAAGATTTTACACTCTTTGTAAGCAAGGGAACTAAGAATGCTAGCAGGATGGTGTGCTCCTTAAGGTAGAAACTCGCTATCAGTTTTTGAAGGAAACCTATTTATTTAATGAATTGAAGTTTCTGACTCCTGGAAAATGAGCTGTCACACTTAAAAAAAAAAAAAAAAGCCCCTAAAAAACAAAAAGACTAAAACAATAGCAGAACTTGAGTTCTCACATGTCAAGCAATTAAAAAATGAGCTTTCATGAGCTTTATCAAAAAGCGTTTATATCTCGTAACTAGACGTTTCTCAATAGGAAGAGACATTCAAATTTACCAGCCTTTGTACTAACTTGATAACAAAAAGCTGCAGAGAGACTCAGCAAGCTTCAGTTAACCTGTCATGATTGGCTAAAAACTGTTGTAAAATGAACTTGGAACAGAATCTGTCTTCTACATACTTTCAGATAAATAAAAGTGACTTCGGTTTTTAGAGCCAACACCTTAACCAATCTCTTCCATGGCATTTTCACCTCAATCATCAAATTCTATTTCAGGGAATGGACTTAAGATTGTCCTTGGAGCCAATGGAATTGGCTTTCCATTGAATATATGGAAAACAGCCTTCCCTCCACCCATCTCTTCCCTAGCTCCCCCAAAATCAGATGAAGGACATCTGTTCAAAGATGCGGCACACTGATTGCTGATCAGCAATATCCTGCTCTCACATGCACACTTGTTAAAGCTTTTGGCTTTGATCTTTCTAGGTATCACAGGAAATAAGTAGAAAAACATGAACAGAATTGATGGTCATGACTTCCACAAATGTTTAGCAAAAAGTGCACTGATTTCAAAATCAAAAAACATATGCAAAGTTGCAAAACGTTTCAGAACCTCAGCACATCCAGCTAAAGAAAAAGGAGAAAGTATGAAACAGTGCTTTATGAAATGAAAACGTGAAATTATACGAAAATTTTGGTGCTTACTACTACACAACTATCGCAAAACTGAGGGCTGGAACCAGATGCACAGCTGGTGGGCCAAGACAGTCCACAAATAGATTAAGTGGGATGGACAATTCAAACTCAGATGGTTGAGTGACTCCTTACAAGGACAGCAAACATAAAATAAACTCAGAATCACTATTAAAATATTAAATGAAGGAATTAAATGACCAACGTATCAATTCAATGTATGACTCTTCGTAGTTGAGAAGTCCTTACAGAAAGAGAGTTTCTTGGCTCAGAAAGAGAAGGCTTTTGTGGGCTGGGGTTCTAGTGAGACAGGGCACATCTCCTCCTTGTGCCCCTAAACCAAGGGCCAAGAACCTCCTTGTGAAAGCAGTTCCACCCTTGGTTGAGTGCTCTGGGTATTGGTTTAGAAAGATTACAAAATGCATAAAGTATAGCAAAAAGCCAATAGGTAGTGACTTGCTCTACGGGCTTTTCTCTGCTATTTTGTAGATTTTAAAAGAGTGATCAACACATCATTTATAAAAACGCTTACAAATTCGGGTTTCATTTACTCTGTACTACTTCAGTGACATATGGATTGACACTTGTAAGCATGAATAGAACTTATATATATTTACATTCAGTGTCAACTGCAATAGAAATTATGCTTTACAGTAATAGCGCACAGAAGTCATGTTTTCCTGTCTGTTCAGTTGTTTTCACATCTTTTGAAATGTTCTCGCAATATACTTTTATTGACTACATGTATTAACTCATATTTGTTTTGATACAGATGAACAAGAGATAATCTGACATTAAATCCATCTCTGTTCAGCTATAAAGACCATGAGATGAGTTTCCTGACACATCCGTTGACTGGATTGAAGATGTTAACTGTGAAAAATGGCTGTTAGCAGTTAAAGGTACAGATGACTGTTCTGAACTTCTAGAATTATATCCTGAAGTCCCAAATATATTTTGAAAAGTCAGAATGGAGCAGAAGTTAGAGTAAATTGTCAAGTAAACAAACTACATTCCAGTGGACAAATGCTTTTTAAAGAAAACTTCCTGGATTGAAATATTCTTAAAAAAGAAACCTTCGGATATGCATATCTACAGAAACAAACATCTTTTAAGAGAAGTAACAAAGTATTTAAAAAAACACTATGACAGAATTAAAAAAAAAATAGTTTTAA
Organism: Anser brachyrhynchus; assembly: GCF_964034855.1. Lineage (NCBI taxonomy): Eukaryota > Metazoa > Chordata > Aves > Anseriformes > Anatidae > Anser > Anser brachyrhynchus. The sequence continues at coordinate 45,718,810 of NC_137695.1, read as the reverse complement.
CTGTCATCATGAAACACAATGAGTGTTTTAGAACATAACCAAGACAGGTATTTTCCCCACTCCAAAAATCATTCCTCATCTTAGCTTGAAAAAATACCCGCACAACTAAAATTTTCCTTTAAAAAAAAGACTTTAAAGACTTAAAAAAAAAAAAAAGTCTTTCAACAGATCTCAGGTTCTCAACTTGATTCTTTAATCATTACCTCAGAAATCAATATTTTGTGCCATCTAAGTGCAGAACTGACACTTATCTTTCTACCTTTGAGCCTTTTATGAAACTGATTGTGTTTTTGCTTCTGTCCAGTTATTCTTATACTCAGCTGTCCTTTCAAGAATTTTCTTCCTTTTGCCACTTTCCAATGTTTTTCAATTCAGTTCGTAAGAAGGTTCTCCTGTTTCCCTCTCAGCCAGGAATCGCTCCTTCCTTGTCCACTTGGAAATTTCACAGACAACTGTTTCTTTCTATTTATCTTTCTCTATAAGAGAAAGATTTCCCCCTTCCTAGAAGAACTCAAGATTAATCCACAATCATCTTGTGTCACAGCAGAGACTGGACCTGAATCTTTTTCTCTTTTGAAGTCCCACATAACACCATATAATAGTAGCTACATGCTTCTCAACACAAAGAGCAAACCTTTAAATTGCAATACATGATGCAAATATCCTGGAATAGTTTTAGAGGAGTAGTGTGAGCACCCTACTGAGGAAGCCCTGCTTCCTTTTTCACTAAACCCCCGTTGGTTTGCTTTTCAAAAAACAAACAAACAGTAAAGGGTAGTTCCTAAATATAGTCAAATGCTGATCTTGACAATATATGACATTTTACCTTTCATGACATTTTCTTTTCAATAAATGTATAATCCTACTGAAATAGCATGCTGACTACTCACCAAATATCAGATTTTGTGTTATAGCCCTGGTGCTTCAGTGCCTCTGGACTCATGTAGTATGGTGTCCCAGTAAATGTAGTTGCCAGATCACATGAACCCATCAAAAGACAAGAAACTCCAAAGTCCCCTAAAAGTAACAACAGAAAGATCCACCCCCAAACAATTAAGCACAATAAGACTAAAATTCTTACAAAGAACTTAAACATTAACACAGCCTTCATACACGTCTGTTCACTTTTCATTTTTAAATTAAGATCCATATCCTCAGTTTGTATAAATGGTCAAAATTCCAGACATGTCAACACAAAAACATTGTTTAGCAGAGAACCAAGAATATCAGCAATGAAATAGAGAGCTTTTAAAATTCCTACTTAACACTTCAAAGGCAACCCAAGTTGATTGTAATTAGTAGGAATTTCTTATCTAGGTGTCCATCTTGTTTAAAATTATGTGGAATAATGGGCTGACATACTTCCCCATTTCCACCTACAATCTGTTTCAGAGAGAGGGATCAGCCTTTGCCAACCCTACTTATATTTTCAGGAAATGGCCCAAGGGATTAAAAAAAAAGAGTTTTTGTCCATGTGTTCTGGTAACTTCTACAGGTAAAAAACAACTATGCTGTTGGGATACTAAGAAAGGTTGTCAATGTGTATGTAGTGAATAGCTCTAGGCATCAGAGTGATACTTCAGTACCACTGTGATTAATACTACAAAAAAATCAGAATTGTGTTTAAACCAACTTGTTATAATAAATGCTTGGAACTCTTTATGAAAGTGAAATTAATACAAAATAATTTCAGTGGCAACAAAGAACTTACCCTGTAAATACTGCTTTTTGTAAATAAAGAGGATGAATTAGGACATAGATGAAAAAATACATTAGATTAGAAGCACAAATGACAAAAAGACAAGATACTAATTAAATATTTACATTTCAAGAGCATATGCAAATATTTATTTATTTGTATAAACTCTTTATTGTTAGACACAATACAATAACTGAACATTAAAAACAGGCAGAACTTTTAAATATGGTTATTCAACCAAAATTCTATGGTTATCCAAAATAAGAACACCACATAGAACAACATAGTTTCCAGAGGCCTCAGGAGGTCATCTGATTCAAACCTGACTCAAATCAGGGCCAGCTTCAAAGTTATATGAGGGTGCTCAGTCTATGTCCGGCTGAGCTCTGAGCACACTCAAGGCTGGGATTTCAGTGCCTGTCTGGGTCCCTGTTCCTGTGTATGCCTGTCAGGTAAATGTTTGACCACAGATCAAACACTACATCAGACATCACTTTATGTAAATCTCCTTATTCACAGAATGTCTGCTGGATTGTTCTATCATAGTAAAACATATCTTTAAAAAGTAGGCAAGTCTCACCAATTTTAAGAAGATTATTCTTCAAAAATATATTCTTGGCTTTCAAATCTCTGTGAAGTATTCGCCTGGAATACAAAAAGAAGTTCAACCTCATCTAACTTGAACGATTCAAAGTCACTTATCAAGTATTTCAAGTATTTATCTTCATTCCTTGCTAGGAAGGCCAGCCCACCACTGCTACAAGTCTAACCCTGTAAGTGACAATGCACAGCAACCGGCATTAAGGAGCTTCACAAAAACACAGAGGTACATTCACAGACACCCACATGCAGGATGAGAGCCTAAGCAGCCAGGATAATAAAAATGCACCCAGGGATCCCAGCTTGAGAATACAAATACAGGCTTAACATGAGCTGCAAAAGAAAAGAGAAAAGCATGTCTTCCTGTATGGCTCTTCTTAAAAGCATGACATCCTATTTTCAGCCAGAAGAATAAGATGTATCACAATAGAATAAGGGACGAGAAAAACAGCAATAAGAGCAATAAGCTCAGGTAACCCTCCTGCAGAGAAAACGTATTAACTTGAAAGACAAACATGTATACAGACTAGGATAGTTGTACAAATTTTTACAGTAATGGTCTGGAAGATAAAAGAACTTTACAAAGACAGAGATCAAAAGGAAAAGAAAAAGAACAACTAGCTTTTACAGACTTATTTTTCCATCAAAGACCGAAGCAGCATCATAAGATACACACCATGCCAGGACAAACAGCATCTCTTCCATTTCTAGAGATCTTAATGCGTGACAGTAATTTTCCAGCTCATTAGGGAAAAAATATATCTCTACAGTACACAAAGCATCTTCTCAATTAATTCTTATTAATAACACTTCCAAGAGGGTTCCCTACGACCTCAGCCAAACTTGAATTCAACCACTTTTAAGTTCCTTATAACTAATACTGTGTGTTATCAAGCCACCATCTCTGCTCAGGAGGAGCTTAGAATAGCTTCAGTACATAATGACTACTGAAACTGTGTTTGGTATTACAAATACACTACTTGTTTAGTCATTTAGAACAGATAAAGAAAGCAACAGAGGCTCTAAGATTCCTGAGAGGCTCTAAGATTCTTGAGATGTGGGCAGAAAAACCCAATATGGTAATAGATTTTAGTTGTTCTTGAGCAATCCTCAAGTATTATGTCAAATTTTATTGAATTATTATAGTCTAATGCATTGAGATACTGAAATGATTTCCAAAATAGCTTCCATATTAAGTCCAGAAAATACTTATTCTACAGCACAATTAAAATAAGCAATTTAGTCCATGCCTCATTGGAAAATATTTTTTGCAAGAAAAGAAAAAAATTATTGAATTCATTATACTTAGTTCATAAATGGGGGGGGGAGAGAAAAATAGGTATTAGAAGATATTGTAGTACACATGTAGCTGAACATGGAAACATTTCTATTTTTATGGGGCATAAAGAAAAGAGTTCTTTATACATTATGGATTTTTTTTTCCAATTTTTGTCCTGAAAATAATACTTCTAGTGAGAGATTGCACATTTGGAAAAATGAAAGTTTTATTCAGCATGTCTCCACTGATGTTTATAAATAGTTTATTCTCTACTTGGCAACTTGCTTGAGCAATATACGTACATTTATCATGCATTACATCAGTAAGGAAATTAAGCTAAGATTATATTCCTTATTATTTTATAAGCCTATATACACACGTAGTTGTATATAAATCTTGCTCTGTCAATTTAGATTCATAAAGTATTTCCTTACCATTCATCACACAGAGCTTTGAAAGAACTTGACTTCACTGACTTAGATTTTTAATTTTTTTAATTATTATTTTGTTGTTGTTGTTTGTAGCTTTGTAGAAATCTAATCTTGAACCTAAAAGTTAGCTGGGCAACTGTGATTTGAATGACAAGTATCTTGATGTATAAAAAATATGCAGAAAACTTTCAGTAACTTATTATAGGAGATAAAGAGAAGATATTTTGGCTACAGTGGTTTGAAATGGAATATAATGCTAATATAAACGTTCAACATAGTGACGAAAATATGATGCAAATTATTTGTGTTGCCAATAATTATAAGATGCTTTTATGTATTAATATGAGTAAGAAATTTTGGGGGTAATTTTTTTGGAACTTCCCATGATGATACCTCTTGATACCAGCCACTTCAATCTGCCAGGGTACGTCAGAAGATTAACAAGTTACAAGCTGAAACCTTAACTGAAACAACTACTTTAATTCTAGCAAGAAATAAATATATGTTGCCAATAAAGGTAACATGAATTAACTGGACTCCAGCAAATCTTAATCTAACTTGACGGCTAGCGAAGTGGTTATTGGTATCTTGGGTAGAAATTAACACTTCAGGATGGTTTTAAATTTAGACTATAAATACACCCATACCTATGTTCTACAGATTACCTGCTTGCTGTCTCATAGTCATAAAAAAGCAGCATGGATCACTGAGCAGTAGGCAGCCTCCTTCAGTAAAGATGCCTCTGCAACACACCAGCAAGTGAAGCTGATTGAAGCTGAAGTAGTTTACTTCTGTGAAATATTCAGCAATAAATTTCTCTTTCCTTTGTCTGAAGAACTATTCTGAGAACTAATAGGTTCTGGGCAACTGTGAATCCTGTACTAGGAAAGACAATGGGAAATCCAGATAGACTTGGACAGAGTGTGCTACCCTATAGATTGAAAGCAACAAACTTGTTTGAATGAACGGTAACCTTATCAAAATCTCTGTGTTGGCATATTGTTCATAAAGATTAGCAATGCGATGGATAATATAATGGTCAGCTATATACAAATTGAGGTTAAATGAATCAATGGCCTCACTGCCTGAGTGCTGTGGGATCAATTTTGTGCACTAATATGTGATGGGCTACAGGTATGCCAGAGCGACCAGATGATGGTTTCATGCTAACTCTCTCTGTCTAGATAAGACCACTGAACTATGCTGCCTATCCACTACTTGTCTCTTTCGTTATATCAATGACAGATGAGGATTGCATCTATTTAATTCTAGATAATTTAGCTTTCAAGTTTAAATTCAAAAATCCTTCAATTATGTAAAATAGACAGTAGATAGCAGAGTCACCGGGAGATATTCATAACCACTTTGGGATTTATGAAGCATAAGTAAAAGACATGAATGCCTAATCTGTACAATCTGCTTTATTTGGGGGGAAGGGGGCAACAGGAGGTAGAAAAACATCTATTTTTGGAGGTAAATCTCTAGAATGAGAGTTTTCAAAAAGTGTAGAAGTTCAACTAAAGGTGCACAAGAAATAGATCCACAGAATAATTTATGTCTAGAACCAGAAGTAGTCATTTTTGCTGTTCTGGGATAGAAATCCCTCCCAAAGCAGCTAGATTTTCTAAGAAATGGCATGAAGAGGTCCAACCCACAGATAATGAACATTTCAAGATTCTAACTCTAGGGCAAAATTTTCTTGCATTAAAACATAGTTCAAATATGTATTATACCTTTTTTTCCCTTATCAGTATAGAAGAAATCACATACAATTCCTTTATACATAAATAGAGGGCTGTTTTTATATGTTTATATTTCAGTAATTCCAACAAATTTCTGTAGGTACTTTTAAAGCCTTTTAAGCCTCAGCTTTGTCATTTAAGCTATTGTTTGGCTCTATAATAATAGGATAAAGAATAGTTTTCTAACGTGAATATAGTTAAAAACACAATATAATAAAGGAAATACAAATAAAACTGTCAAGTCATTTCTATGTATCTGGAGAGGTGCTATTAAATAGCTCTAATTCAAAGAGAGAAAATGAAATGCTGTTTGGAAAATCAAATTGTTATTTTCACTGGAGAATTCAACTGTACTTTTCAGGAAACCCAGTAATTTAACATACATATTTATCAAAGCGTTTATTTATGAGATTTTTTGGAAAGATTTATTTGAGAACAAATAGAAGATGAGAAAAATAAAGGAGAGAAAAGAAGAGTAGACAAAAGGGACCTGTGAGAAAAGTGGAGATAACAGAGGCATAAGGATATACAGAAGATAAAAGACAAAAAGAAAAAATAACTTATACAATCCATTATTATTATTACTCTGCATTAGTCTACACAATGCATCCTCTAAACACACAGGATAAAGAAAGGATTTTACCAAAAGCGGACCTTCCAGATTACTAACATTTTCATGATAAATTATTAAACCAGAATTCAGGAAGGGGGAAAAAAGCCACTAATAGTTCAGTTAAACAGTCAGGATTTTTATTTCAATTTTCCTCTGTCCTTTCTGCCTGAGGTGAATGCTGAAAAACAAAGCATCCCAAGAGATCTCTCTTTGTTGTGCTTCCATCACTGCAGTCTGTGGGGATGGCATGGCACATCACGTACAAGCCCCAGATAAATTGGCATTTAGGAACCAAAATGTTCTGAGTCACAGACAGTAATTCACTCTGCCCTTTTCCCTCTACAGTTTGACTCTGCAGGTGTAAAAACTCATTAGGCATCTCTCAGTTTAGGTCAAACCTATCCTACATACTTCACTTCAGCTCAACTGAGAAACAGTTGTTCTTGTTGACCGGTGACTATCTCTACCTGCTCCTCTCCTGAAACTCAAGTTCAAGCAACCAAATTTGGCCCAAGCTACTGTGAAATAGATTTGAAACAGCTACATCAACTTGGTGCTGTCTTCAGCCTCAATTTAGCAGATAATCTTTCTTTTTTAACTACTCATGCAAAATAGAAGACTAATTATTCTAGTTTACATTCTGAATAGGAAAAAAAAAGACAAGAAAAGAAGAAGAAAGGAAAAAGAAAAAAGAAGAAAAAAGAGAAGAGAGAGAAGAAGAAGGGGTAAAGAGAAAAAAAAGAGAAAAAAAAAAAGAATTGTCATCTCCAGACTCTGGATGTAACCTAACTTTTCTCTCTCTGTCGCCCTCCACTAGCTGTACTAATAATTTAAGCCATAATTCTTGGCAAAATTAAAATTATTATTTTAATTTTTCATCTCTTGAAAACATGCATCTAAATTTGAGTGAGGTAGTGTGCAGAATAGTTATTTACAATTGACAGAGTAGGTGTCACACAAGGTGATTGCAGAGACATATCCTTAGCCTATGCTAAGCCAGTCCTTGCAGCAATAACATTCTTATTTCTGAAAGTTCAATAGGAATAATAGTTCAAACAGTTCATCCTGGCAGGATGAAACACCTTGCAAATCACACTGGAGGTAAGAACTACGCTCACAGAGATGACCAGGTAAGTATTCACCTGTTATTATCCCTGTTCTAAACAAGTGAGGTCTCCGCAGCAGTTCAAAAGTCTGCAAACCAGTGCAAGCATCCTGTGTGGAGCATGCTACCAGAGAATCCAAGGGACAGTCAAGAATGTTGGATCCCTAAGGCTCACATAAAACTTTTTAACCCTTGCATTGAGACCTTATTGGACCAATACTCTACGTCTCTCCATCAGATGACCAGCTACACCTGTGGTGTCATGGAATCTTACACTATTAGTTATGAAATGCGTTAATCAATCATAGTCTCATGAAATCACTGTCTTAATGATCTGCAGTATTTTTTTAGGTTAATCTTTGATGTGTTGTTAAAAGTAATGTCAGTTTTCAAAGAATATAAGATTTTAAGGGGATTACATCAAGCACATGTATTTGATTCTTCACATTAAACACCTGCAAGAGCTCTTTGCTAAATCCCCTTAAAAGCTGTCTTTATTTTAAACTTTAAAACTATTTTATTCTAACAATATTGAGCAATTTCCATCATGTTAAATTCTTCACTTGGCTCTTAGAGAATTTGTCTAACACTGAAAGACATTTACCACTGCACTGCTAAAGATATAACATACAATATTCTTGCATGATAGACAATTAATTACACTTTATGTATACTACATATACACTACAGCAGTTCATTGACTAGGATTTTATACCAATAAAAAATAATCAATATGGTTCAAATTCTATTTGAATACATACAAGTCAGTAAAAGCTTACTCACTTCCCTCACGAGTTAAATGATCTTGTATTAAAGCAAATGACTGTACCTTTCATGCATATAGTTGACTCCAAGTAACAACTGTATAAACCAGTCTATTATTTGTCTTTGAGTGAATACTTTCCCAGATTGTTTGTACTCTTGAATTTTGAAGTCTAGATCTCCACCCTGAAAAACATCGCAACATATTTAAATTTAAAGTACATTTAAAGTTAGTTTTTAAAATGTCTTCTCTTTCATGAAATCACAGGATGCCATTTTCTTACACCTTCAGGCTCCGTAGAACATAGGCAGTAAAATTAATGCTGGCACATGAATTCTGAACACTCACAGCACCAAAAGCATACAGAACTGAGGATCAAAAAGAGATCAAGCTGTCTGGCTGCAGAAGGAAATTAGGTCAGTTCTCTCTCAAGAGTTACATAAAATCACGAAAGTTTTCAACAGTTCTCACTTCATGTCACCCAGCTTTAGATATGTACATCTGAGCTAATCACCTCAAACTCCCTTAATTATAATTAAGACAAAGGAACAGTCACTTACATAGTGCAATTATCTCTGCCATGTCTGTCTTAGGAAGGGATGGATCATGTTGTACAAATGCTGTTTCTCTGCAAAGGTTTATGATGAGGGCCTACATTGTCCAGCTCAGATGTAAACAGCTAAGTTGAAGAAAATGAATCTGTCCCTGAATGGCTCGAACAATAGTTTGTAAATCTAGGGAAAACATTTCCACTTAAGTTGAACAATGCACAGTCAAGAGACATTCTCATTTTTTACACTAACCATATCAGCATTGAAGAAACTATGCTGTTCTCTTAAGAATTAAAATACAGACTCCTAAATTATGATACTTTGTCTCTCTTCCAAATTCTCTTTTGTCAGAAACAAAGCAGAATTAAACTGTCTATAATCTGTGGCATGTGTTATTGTAAATACTTCATTAAAATTACAGTTGAATGTAGAAGTAACACTAGAAATGGAGCACTATGATACATAGCAAGAAGTGCCAAATAAACTAGAAAATATATACAGAAAAAGACTACTTGAAAACTATAAAGGCAGATATTTGTAAAAATCAGTCAAACAGCACGATGAAAGAGGCTCTTGAAGAAACTTAAATGAAAACTGTTTATTTTGCTAAAAAAGAGAGAAATGGTTGTCAGCTGGATGTTTATCCACTTTATAAAATAAATAGATTTTGTTTACAAGAATGCACATTAGTGACAAGTACTACGTTGAGGTAACTAATCCCAGAGCAAAGGGATGGTGAGTCTTATTCTATTCTAGTGATTAATTACCTTACATCAGGACAACTTACTCTGCACAAATCATTACTTCCGCATAAAATCAGAAGTACTAAGTGCCACATACAAGAAAACAGTTTAACCTGTACCACTGTCATAAGTGTATAGAAAACAGACCACTGGTTATGCTGATACATGCCATTTCCCATTATCAACCCTTCCCTGTGCTGTTGACTCCAAAAGGTTATGGTCTCTTCAATATTCCTCGTTTTTCTGTTCCCAAAACCACAGTGCTTCATACTGACATTACAAAATAAGCAGGTTCTGTCCTTGCAGATCCATACATTTCTATTTCAACAAGAGCTTACAGTAGTGTTTGTGGTTCTTCAGGATCTAAAAGTTGCAATATTCAAAAGTGATTGTGTCGAAGAAGAAGATGTTTTGTCATACATCAAAAATGTGTTCCCTGACAATGTCCTGCAATTTCTAAATTGAAATGTCTGAGTCATCTTGTTCACTAGGGATGGGAATAGGGCTTCAACTCTCCATCTGCATCCCTGCTGCAGCCCAGAGGGAAGCTCTTCTGGGAACTTGGAGCTCTGAGCAGCTGCTTCCCCTTTGCAACTCCAAATGTTCAACAACTTCCCAATGGCTGCTCACAGCGGAGCAGAGGTAGGGAAGAAAAGGTATTGCTGGGTACTCTGCTGCATGGCAACCAGATGGGCTGTGTCTGAGCCTACACACCTCAAAAGTAGTGACTCACCTACTCCAGATGGCTGCCCCAGACCATCGAGAGGCAATAGTAGCAGTAGCCCAAGATTCAAAGGCTGCTCTGACACGTGCTGTTGCAGGCTGCTGTCCCCAGGGGACTGTCCCAGTAAGGACCCCTGAGGTGCAATAGGCTCTGATCACCATTTCTCACTGTCCAAATATGTAATCTCTCAATCACACATTGATGGAAAAAAAAAAAAAAGCAAAGAAAAGAAACATAGGACATAAAGAGCTAGGCTGGTGGGTACTCTCAAGTAGAGGGGGGTTTCCTTCAGATGGTCAAAGAACAAAATAACGACGTATGCCCACAAGTTAACTGTATTGCTTTTCACAAGACTGGTCTCAATGTCCTACAGACAATTTAACCTTAATTTTGTGTCTAAAAAGGGAAAACAAAAGTGTATCATAAAAAAATTGCTGAAATACTGCTGCCCAATTTTGCACTCTGGAAGGCCAGTATAATGAAGTTCATAAGGAAGTTAACGAATGAAATACAAATGAAATAGGAAGTTTCCAAGCTGCAGTTTCTATTTAAATGTCAAAAGCATAAAACACACCAGTAACTTATTTAAAACAGCTTAGTACCTAGGACAGATAATGTGAACAGGCATTCATTGCTCTAGTTATTGCTTTTCCTCAGATTTCCTTAGCATATGTATACTCACATCACAGTGAGACTGCAGGGAAGAGACAGAAATAATTATCTGGGGGAAGGTGTAACTAGTTCTGTTTTATGATGTACTAAACATTTAAAAGAACTACATTATTTTAATTTATAAAAACTATATTTTATTGAAGTCCAATTTACATCACAAAATTAAATCCAAGGTTCATGAAACCCAAGGTTCATTTTTGTTTCAAATCTGACTTATATGACAAAGTTTAGATTGCCTATAAGACTCTGAATGAGGGCAACTGCCAAAGAAGCTCAACGAGAAGACTGAAACTGAATACATGTACTTCCTTTCTATAAATTTGATAGAATTCAGTCATAATAAAAGATGTCAAGCTTTTTGTTCACAGGACAGGTTTAGCACAGGGCAGCTGCATTGGAGGATTACTCTGAACGAGTCAAGCAATAATGAACAAAGTACAGTAGCTAATGAATAAGTCACAGTACTTTGGAGAAAACAGAATAACGCTGAGAGGGTAGTTCTGTTTCCATGCCAACTGGATGTTTATTCTTTATTTTGAGTCTGCCCAAGAGTACAAATTACTGCCAATGTGGTAATTATTCTATGCATGAGAAACTGAATGTACCAGACTTCCAAACAAGGATCAGATCGGAGAGCAACACATTTTTCTTATTCTCAATTGAAATCGACATATTTTTCATAAAAAGATCCTATTCCCACCACATTAAAAGATAGGCTATAGAGAAATAAATACAAAGGTATACCTTCTAGAAATACCCAAGGTAAAATAGAAAAGAATCTTTATAGCAGTATGAAAAACCTTGCTTTGTACTTCCCTCGCCTGAGTATTTGATTAAATACATCCTAATTGCTTAAATGCAGTGATACTACATAGTCTGTCCTTTTGGAAAAATCAGAAGCAAATCCTAGTGGAGCCAGTGTCATTTTGGCCTGACCTAGCAAACTCAAAACTGAAAAGATTCAGCTGCACAGCCAACACATCTATTTCCACCTTCTTTATTTGCCCTGTTCTAATACATTCTCATGTGTTTGAGTATACGTCTCCTGGATCCTAGGGCAACTCCACACTGAAACATTCATTCAGGGTAGTATACCTGAACAAAAAAAGGCTCTAAGGGGTGTTGCAGCAGCTTTTGATTATTATTCATTACTATCATGCCCTTTTTTATTCACCAATAAGTTTATTTAAAATGGAAAAATAAAAAATAAAAAGCAGTGGACTGAAGCCACCTCCATAATGCTGCTGAAAGAGATTCCTTTATTCCTATAGGATCAACTGACCTGGTTTTGAGCGACTTTCTACCACCGATAAAGTGATTCACCATGCACAGGAATATCTGGGCAGTTAGGATAATGTTTCAGTTATCAGGTCTGGAATTCCAGTGAGAGTTGGCTATATAAAATTTCCACCAAGCCTCAGCTGTCAGACATTCAGGGCATGAAGCAAAGGAGCTTCTGCATGGGTGTTAAAATAGGATGTTAACAAATGTTTAGATTCTATAACAGAATCAAACATTTCAGATTTAATAAAAATAAATAAATCCCAGCTAAAATGTGCATTTAAGTGTCATCAAAGAAGGCAAGAAAGCAATGACTGGCAGGAATTGTACTTCTTCAATTATTCACACCAAAGCTGGATGCTTGGAGAAACATGATTACAAGTCTGATGGTGGACAGATAACGCAGTGGTCCAATGTCATTAGCTTTCAAAGCATTTCAAATGTCTAGCAGAGCACGACTGAAAAGTCTGCTTCACAGTTTCATAAAAAGAGCACTGCATGTACAACAGATGTTTCTAGAATAGCATATCTATATTTAATACAAAAGTAGGCACTTGTTTCATATAAACTCTTAAAAAGTTGGCTTAAATATGTTTAAATACTTCTTTTAAAAATGCCTTAAGACAGACTTCATCAACATGTTTTTAAACCAAATGCTGCAGTCAAAAAAACTGGCAACTATACTGTCATATAGCCTGTTTTAGTATTTATTGTATCCTCTACACTCTGGTCTTTGACTCATACAGTGTTCTCCACTTTATAAAGCAAATTCTGCTACCAAATTCACAATTCATATGATTAGGCTTAAGCTTCTTGTAATCAGCTCCAAATGACAAGACAGTTTTCCCTTCCTCATTTACATCAAATTTCACACTGCTCCCCCACAGACCCAGCCTCATCTTCTCTTATCCCTTAGTAGTACATATTTGGTACAAACTTTCTAGGTTCACCCAGAGACCTCATAATGTGTCTGCCTTTAAGTCTTGCTTGTAATACTGATTATAGTGAACAAAATGAACTAGTATTTAAATTACCTGTTTTCTCTTCTCTGGCTGATTGTCTATAAGCTATGAATCTGTGAGCTCAAGTGACCAGGTAATACTGTGTTTATGAAATATGCCTAACAAATAGCAAGTGATGCCACAATTAAAGAATAAGTTGAGAGTAAAATTCAAACTAAAACATTAAAAAAAACACAACTGAGCTATGTTTCTTTTAAGACCCTATTTTAAAGCACACATTCTGTCAAATTTCTTCCAAGTAATCTAAAAGTCTCACCTCACAGTACTCTGTGATAATGCAGAAACTATCTCGCTCCACAAAGCTTGCATAAAATTTGACAATGGATGGATGGTCTAATTTGGAGAGTAGTTGTGCTTCCAGATTTGCTTCAACTGTTTCGTTAGGCTTTAGGTTTCCAACAGAGATTTCCTTCAGGACCTTTCTAGAGGAAAAAATAAACACTCATATTAATAAAAACAGAAAAATAGAAAATCACATAATGCTCATAAACCCATCATAATTTCTTAAAATGTAAAATAATGACATTAACCAAGTAGTTGGCAATACAAAATAATGAGGCAAATATGGGTGAACAAAGAGAATGCATTTAAATGCCATAAATATGCTAGTCACCATAGTGATTAAGCAACATTTTAAAGATGAAATTTTGAAGGATTGTTCACACCAATTCCCTAATGCGCTGTTTTCTTCATGACATGTTTTCAGAGCCATGGATTACTGCATAATAGTAAACATAAATAAAAAATCGAATCTAAGTGATTTCAAACCCACTCAGAGCATATGTTCAAGATTCATACAAGAAATAAGAAGTAGCAAGAAACAGTCTGGTTTTGCTGCTTCTGCCAAAGTCTCTCCATGGATGCATGAGAAAAATCATAGGCTAGTATTTCTGTGACTGTTTTTCTGATTAAAAGTCAGGACAATGATTTATTTTATTGGGCAAAAACACCAGGAGACCTGTATGGATGAACAAGGAGCTCCTGAACAAGCCTGAACAGAAGAAGAAGGCATACAAAGAGTGGAAGAAAGGACAGGTAGCCTGGGAGGGATACAGAAACATTGTCCGAGCAGCCAGGGATCAGGTTAGGAAAGCCAAAGCCCATTTAGAACTAAATTTGGCCATGGACATATAGGGCAGTAAGAAAGGGTTCTATAGGTATATCGGTGATAAAAGGAAGACTAGGAAAATTGTGGGCTCTCTCCAGAAGGAAATGGGAGACCTGGTCACCTGGGATATGAAGAAGGCTGAGGTATTTAATGACTATTTTGCCTCAGTCTTAAGAGACGCTTAGAAATGGCTCACCGATCTTTATCTGAAAGTCATTTGAGACTACTAGAGAATATCATGGTAATTTATTGAAACAAAGTGAAGAACTTCCAATAAGTTGAATACATGAAAGGTGAGTTCCACACTGAAGGAATGTCTTCACAGTGCTTTTGATGATTTCCTGTTTGATATTGCATGGTTGTAAAGTCACAACATTTAAAAATGACAGGGATAAAACTACAGTAATTTGATTGATCTAAGGACAAAATGGTGTATTCCTTCATAAGAAAATTTATTCCTAAATCTCAACCATCAGTTACTAACAATGCATGAATTTTTACTTAAACTTGCCTAGTCCCCATCTGGCAGTGTGATGAAAAAATGTGCCACTTATTTTGTCTGCATCTCAACAGACAAGCCTCATACTGCAAAGACAGGTAATACCTACTACAATCTTCTCATCTTCAGTTGGCATGGGGACATTATTCTTTCCTTCATATAGATCACATCACAGAACTGACAAACAGAGTCCTTGTTAAACATCACTTAATACAACTTCCTTGTATGCCCAAGACAGCAATAAAAGCCTGATGTGTTGATGTGTGGGGATAGCTTGTCATCTTAGTCACTCAGTGATTTTGATGCTGTCAACAGCTGTCAGACAACAGGACGGGTGTTTTTCTTATTAAAATTCATTCCCAGCAGAACAAATCAGGAAAACGTGTTTTTGTAAATAAGTTACTAGTTTTCTGCTACATAATGCTAATTCATAGCCAGAACTGGAGGACATTTGGATCTAGAAAAAAAACTTTTGTCATGAAATCAAGATTAAGCATATTGGCATGCCACTGGTATGTGTACTGCTTCTGCAGGTGAGTTTGATTTTGCCACATTTAATATGAAGATGACTACTGGAGTTTATGCCTTTTGCAAAGCTTTTTTATGTACTTCAGTAAATAAACTCAAAATTATATTTAAAAGACTCTGTATTGGTTAAGTATTGGCAAAGAAGTTATGTCAGGGTCTCAGAAGTCTCGAAGAGAAAATGGGCAATAGTCTCCAGATCTAAAGTGGTCCTTACTGATAACCTTAGAAGAAAAAATGCTGAAGCTAAAAGCACTCAGTTAGAATTTTGTCTATGTAAATTAACTGTATTTTTCAATACATAAAACACATTCATGTGCTTAAATTCACTCTACCCTATCCTTCTCTGTGATTTAAGAGACTCCAATATATCTCAAATTTGGCACCCCTGGTAATATCAAATAAGCTGATAGATCTATAAAGTTGATAGTCTTTCAGTCTATCAAAAAAAAAAAAAGTAATCTTAAGAAAAGAACAAATTTCTCTTAGCTAACCATTCCTGAATGAATGTCCCCTCTACCAAAAGAACCTAGCTCTACACTTTGAAAGAGACAAAGTGTTTCTGTTTATGTGATGCAACCTGCATTTTAAGATTGGTTGATAACAGTTACCTCTGCACATAATTCAGCTACAGTACCTGTGTACCATCTGCTGAAAATCTGTATGCATTGAACAGTTTAGAAACATGCAGTTAGGTTACACAATGCATTTTAAACAAATCTTTTGAAACGTTTTCAGAACATATAGTATGAATCTTGGAAATAATAGACTGTCCTGCTAAGATTTTGTTGGGTCTCCATCTAGAGTATACCAGTCCATCTGAAAGTCAAATTTTTCATAAAAGCTGCCCCTATCTTTTCTGCCACTAAGGCTCAAATATCAGCAAGACTTAAAAGGTCCAAAACTATTTGAATGAATTAAGAAACCATAGATTTGAGTGGCACATACAAAAAAAAACAAACAAACAAGAAAAAACAGGTAAAACACTTAAATGTGGATGTCCTCTGAACGCAGTATTTAGAACTACTCCTTTTGATATAATGTCAAAAAAAAAGATGTGCTAGTTTAGATTTATTATTATAAATTGCACTTAACTTAGAATAGAAACAGAAGCACATTAGATACAATGTCAGTGACCACACAACTTGAAAACTTAGTTATTGAAGGGCTAGCAGATATCTTAAAGTTCAATACAAAGTAACAGCCTCCAGATTTTAACTGTGTGAATAGAAAGCTAGCCTTGCGATTTGATAGCATGAAGACACTTCGAACTTGATCTTGAACTGACTGCAACTGAAAGGGCCTTTGAAGTGAATGCATTCACATCTAAAGAGTAAAAAGCACCGTCTGTCACTCTTTACATCCATCCTGGAGAAAAATGAATGTGGTACTGATAGCAGCGATCCTCTCTGAGGTGGGAAAACACCAGAGACAAGCCCACTCCCCAAAACACAGAAACCAGCTGTCCCATCTCTAAAGTCCCCCGGCTCACAGGACTTCTCTGGGAACACCCCCTGGCCTTCATCAGCAAAGCCTTGCCAGCTTGCATTGTCACGCTTTGAAACGCAGCCATGCCAGCACACCGTGCCTCCAAGTGCAGTAATGTGGAGCAAATGGGGAGAAATAGAGCGAGACCTAAAACAAGAGAAAACAAGCACATAGGTGGAATCCTCGAGGATATGGACACCCAGTGGGAATCCTTTCTCGAGTTTTACTAGTGACTGACAATATGCCACAGCAGCGTTTATCTCAGCCTATTTGCACTGATCTAAAATTAAATGTTTTACAACCCATCTGGTATTTGTTTACATTGATGGCATGCTTTATTATTATATAATTTGGTTTATTGGATCAGATGCAATTTTTAAAAGACGACAGCCTATCTCAAAAGGCACTCTGTTTATTGAGTAAACTGCAACATGAATTATTGACTAGGTACATTTGCTAGCTGATAATGAAGTAAAAGAAATACAACACTCTTTTAATGTCAAGAGTAAGAATGTTTAATAAACTACCACCGAGAGGGAGTGCTCTAGGAATAAATGAACCAAATTTGAAGGTTTTAATTAAACAGAAATTTCATTTCATGCAGGCAGTTGTTCAGTTACTTGCACCCTGAGATTACCAAGACCTGCTAGCACAAAATCAGCGTGCAAAGCTGGAAATTCATTATTCCAAATAGTTTATATTTCTGAGTCACCCCAACTTCAATATGGAGAGTTGTGGCAAGACCCATATCTGTATATTGTATTTACATCCACTCTGACCTTTGTAAAACTACCTCTTCATGCTGATAACTCTTCAGTGCAAGGACCACGTGCAATTCTATCAAAACGTACCACCTTGTACTGTGTCTGTAATTGGGCATGAAATTGGTCATAAACATTAAAATTAGGGGACTGCCTATCTAATTAATGATTTCTTAAATACTGCTCATTAAATGTCAAACTGAGAAGGCACAGTACTACAAACAGGGACTAAAACAAAGAAGAGGCCACAGCCCTCGTGCACAAGTCCTGTCTACACAACAGCTTCCACTGTAGTAAAACTGCTTCTTTGGGAAATTCAGTAACAAGGATACAATCTGCATACAGGCAAGGTGAAGTCATCCATCATTACTGCTTCTCAAAGTCAGTTGTCTTCTAGAGTATTGTACAGTTGATGAAATTTGCACATTACAGCCAATGGCATAGTTCTAAAATCACAATTTTAGATTTCTGTTGATAGCTTTCACGCTGAAAATACTGTATTATTGGAATCTAAATTTGATACATAGTCCTGCCTGTCCCTAGCTCAAATTCCCCTTCCTGTACACTTTACATCCTGCTATTGCAGGTTCCCTTTGACATTGCCCTCTGCGCATGAGGCACTCCTCACGTCAAGCTTCTTGCCCACTGCTCCAGTTTCCACATGCTTTCTTTTGGGCCTCGCACTTTTGCACTTCGGCACATTCAGGTTTTACCTGCAATTAATATTTACTGATTTTATGTAACACCCTTTTATCTGGAATCTATTTCCCTCACTTAGGTTGGTCTTGTAGTTCCACTGTAATTTTCACCCACCACGCATATAGCTATCCTTTTACTAGTAACCTTAACAGATTTCTTTGCCTGCTGTCAGTGACTGACTCTCCTGCAGCTTACAATTCCCTATTAAAAATTCAAATACTTCTTCACATTTTACCCATTGTGTGTGGAGCACCAGTATCTGCATGCTCACATAATTTAAAAACATCCATTCACCTGTTAGAGAGAAAAGGAGCTGGTGAAAACATAAAATGAAAAAAGTCAATATACACAAACGAGTTCTACCCAGAAAGGTTACTTGATTTTAATTAAGGAAAAAAACACCTATAGGACATTAACAACACTTGATATCTGTGGGAAAATCAAGAAGATGTACAGTCACTTACCACACTTCCAATAAAAAACAAATGAGGAGTGCTATCTGTTATTTCAACTTACATATATAGGTCTAATTATTAGCCAAAACATTTCAAACCTAAGTATTACTACACGACTTCTTAAATCAAGTGCTGGGCTCCTTTTATCATTCCCATGGCCATTACTGATTTATTAGTCAAGTCATAAACCCATTTCACACCTCAGAATTGCAGCACAACTTCTTAAATCAAATGCTGGGCTTCTTCTATCATCCCCACAGCCATTGGGATATTGATTTAATAGTCAAGCCATAAACCCGTCATTTCATCAACAATTGTCCAAAACAGTCTATTTTTGCTATTCATGAACATTCACAAGCATGCACCATGGAGAACTAATCCAAAAGTTAACTAAGAATTCAATTGCAGTATGAGCACTGTACTGTGATGTCCATAGATGGATTAAAGATTATTTCAGTTTCTGAATAAACATCTTAAGGAATTTAACAGTGCTTAACTATCTTCAAGCGGTGATGAGATTTCACAAGCGAAATGGATGATTCACTTTTCATTTCCAACAAGTCACAATGATAGCACCTACAAATATTTTTCAAGATGTTTAATTTTTAAATGCCCTAACATATGCAGTAATGCTGAACAGCTTAGCTCCTGATGTAAACAGTTTGTGGTTATTTGAAAATCAACAGTTCCTAATTAGTATCCCACAGAACCACAGAATACATTTCCTGGGACAAGCATATGAAAGAAGACATTGTTGAAATACATTAGCTCTGAGCTTATATAGTTTTCTTCTGCACTTAGCAATTTCTCATATATACAAAGGGGCATACTCCAAATTATTCTTGGACAATCATATGTGCCAGTATTGGAAAAAATCTGTAATTATAAAGCAAAGCGGAGTATTTGTGCTATTCTCCACAGAACTGAACAAGCCATATTACTATTATGTATGAAAGCATTATTAATATTATTTATTGAAATATTCAAATGTATTTACTTTTAATAACTCTGTGAGACATTTTGCGTTGGGACATTTCAGCTCTAAATCAAATACTGGCATACTGTGATTAAAATGAAGAGATTTGTGTCTACTCAGGAAATTTATTAAATACATTATGGGGTACAGGCTAAATACCTGCATATGTAGGGCTATTTTTTTTTTTTCTAGCAGTACTTCATCTCTAAGTGTTGCATTATCACCATCTACTGTTCATTCACCTTTTTCTTCTACAGCCTAGTATTATTTAAGAATGTAATTAAATGTAATACTGCTACTAACCTAAGTGGATTTTTAGAGACGAGTGAGACAAGGACTAAATATTTGTTTATCCTCTCTGTCTTTGAAGACTTAATTTCACCAAACACCAAATCATTTTAAAACAAGCATTTTACTATTGTGTTTTGATTACACACACACAATACATTTCACTATTAACTGTTCACTGCTAATTAATACTCCTTTTCGAAAAAAGGAGATACCATCAGAGAAATAAGCTTGGATGCAGCATTTTTTTTCAGGCATTATGATGTTATTGAACATCTCACAATTGACATGCTACATTTCTTCAACTTGCAGTCTTGGGCTACAGCATCTGCCAAAAAAGAGTCTTGATTTATAGGAATTAGTTTGAATTTTGAAATCAGTTTGAAATTAGAAATTGTGAAGAAAGACCTACATATCACCTCGTCTATATGCATCAGTTTACCTAAAAGAGAGACAATTTGGAAGAGCAGGAAGTTGCAAAGGAAAACCAGACACACTAATAATCGCTGTAAGAATTCATTGCATAGAAATTCAAACTACAACATGTTCTGATGTAAAATATAATTGGTTCTTTTCTGAATGTAAACATATTTGTAAGCAGAATTATGTTCCTTTCAATGTTGCAAGGATATTTATGTCAACAGTATTGTCTGTTCTGTGAAACTAATTCCCATAAGTAATTTAAATACTAATTGCTTCAACTTTAATGAGAAAACTCTTTCTTCCCACGTCTCTTTCCAGCAGGCATCTCCTTCAATGTTTATTTCTGATACGCACTGAATTATCTATGGTACCAAAAAAAAAAAAAAAAGAGGCTGGGTGGGGTGGGAAGAGAAAGACAAAAGGACAGCTTACATCTTTTTAAAGCATAAAGCTTGTAGACTTTGCTAAATAGTCTACAAGCAAAGGCAAAGCAGATCAAGCAACTGGGGAAATCAACTGTATATAATATCTATCGCTAGATAAAAATCTTTCAATACTTCCTAGGCTTCCCAAATAAGATACTGTGGTCTTAGAAGTCCGTGAAATATGTGCAAATCAAACCCAAAGCAACTACCCGGCAACACTGAAAAGTTATTTTAGAACACATGAAGGGCACACCATGCATGTAACAGAAACAGTGAACTAGGAATTCATTTACTAATGTGTCAGATAAGCACAACCTAAAAACAGAAAAAAGGAAAGAAAAATACACTGACTGTCCAGAAAATCCAGATTTTATTTCACTCACTGCAGTGGTTTTCTCATTACAATGTGCTGACTGCAACAAAGAGTCAGAGGCTAGTTCTGCATAGAAGAAGCTACCATATCCTTGAAGCAAACTTAAGAGAAAACATCTTGTCAACAAGGCTATACTGCAACGAGATACGATAGGCAGGCATATACAAATATTGCAAAAACGTACAGTATCTTTGAGGCAGGTGGTCACAGTTTAACCTGAAGTAATAATATTGTAACCTGTCATTTTCTTACTAAAATTAGCTTACAAATGCATAAAAATCGAACTTCAGTTTCAAAAAAAAAAAAAAAACAATGCGATGTGATGTGATCTCAAGGTATTGGCTTAATTACAAAATCATTAAATTCTGTCTGTGCTGTTCACCTCAAAGCACCAGTAATTCACCAGCAATTCCTTAAGCACATTTCTCTGCTCAGTGTTGAAAGTACTGTCTGTAAACATTATGAAAAAGGATTAAGTCAACCACCAGCACCACTCACTGCCTGCACACAAGATCACAACCTGGCGGGTGCTGCAGCTCTGAGCTTATGGGAGATCAGCTCTGTCAGGGATGAAATTTAGAGTAAACCCAAGTAGTATTTTCCTTAAGGAGCTCTGCCTCCCACTCACGTAAATTTTCACTAAAAATGGTAAAGTTGGCTACTTAGTCAAAGTCAGTCAAACTGCCAACCATGGTGTTCTATCAATTTTATCTGCATGCCCCTCTGCAAAGATGCGTGAGTGCATTAGTTTCCAGAGCTTTGTGGCAGCTGTGTTTAAGTGTAGGTTTACTGGAGAGAAGGTGGCAGAGCTATAGTGAGCTCTAACAGTAGCTCCAGTCTTCTGTATCTCTGCTGTACTCTGGCACCACCACGTTCTCACTGCAAGGTGGGTCTGCAGGTCCTTAACACCAAGCTCGGATGCAGGGAAGACTGGGCACTGGCAGGGATGGAGCAGGCAGGGACGAAAGCACCTCTCCACACAGTCTCCAGTGAGAACTGGAGAATTGTTTTGACTGAGCCCAGAGTTATCGAACTGGTCTCTAAACCACTACCGGCCTGAACTGGAAATGATCTGAAAAATTCTGGCCATCGCTGCAACTGCCTACCAAAAGTGAAACAACACATTTACAATTTCACTCCACGGCAATTTCCATTTGCAGGAGTGCTCTTTAACTAAAACACATGAGCATTAGCCACTGATACAGAGGTTTCAGCAAGGACTTGCACATTTACTCAGGTCTCGACTCCCCTAGCATTGCTCACAGAATAGGAAAGTCACGTTTAGCCACTTGAGTGGAAAGCTGATGAAGGCCAACTGCCCTACTGAAATCAGCAAGAACTCTCTGTCCCTGTTTTGTCGTGTTACTCCTTACATCTGGGGCCAAGAGTGGCTGCGCACCTAAGAAGCGATGGCAGCTCAGCTGACACACGGTAGCCTGAGCCTCACATCAAGGAGCAACAGCACACCTGCCTGAAACGAGCAAAAGATGGTTCACTAAGAAAAGCTTATTTAAAAATAGCCAGCGATCAGGAAGGTCCTCGAGGAACTGCACCTTCATTCAGTTTCCAAGGAGATCATGAGTGTCTGTTCACACGTCTAAAACAACCTGAAGAATTTTAATCTTTTTTTTTTTCTTTTTTAACCAAATGAGGGAGTTGAAAAACGGCCAACAGCATGACTGGGTGAACAAGCACACAGCAACTGGCAGGGAGTCATTTTTATTGTTTTAATTGATTCAGTTTCAAACGAGCATTCCCTTGGAATATCTTCAGAGAAGCAAACAGGCAGCAAACGCGGGGATTTAACGACACAGCAATCTGCTGACTTGCTTGGATATTCATAAGTTACAAAACTCTTCCACCTTTAGATTTTATTTCATTTGTAATAAGCATTCATAAATAATTGAAAGCCATGTGATAAATTATTCAGCTAAGTGCACAGTTTCCAAGGCATCATAGCATGAGTCTGGATTAATGGTATAATGCAAGTCAGATGCAGAAGTTGGGCTGACACCCCACAATTACCACACGCAGGAGCAGTCCGGGGAGTTTGGTGCTTCTCAGCATGTGCTTTCCACCACAGGGACGTGCAAGCACCTGCTGAATATTTATGAGCCAGAAGTCCCTGTCACCTACTGTGTACTTCGGCTGCTTGCCTATGCATGGTTATGAATTAATGAAACTTAAGCCAGAGCTTCACTCTGCACAACTGATGAGGGCATTCACTACCTATCAGGGACTGTCTATAAGCACTGTCCCACAAGACTAATACTGAACATAAATCTGTTACAAAAAGACTTTGTCCTTAATCATAATTGCCTGTTGTAATGAACTATTTGGGGTACAGGGATAGAAGTGACTGCAGGGACATTAACATGTTGGCTGTTATAAAATGCTGGTACAACTCTGCTATTTTTTTGTACAAATCATGTTATTTAATTATTATGGGTAGGTAAAGAAACACTAGTCCATGATTGCCAGAAACAAAAGCAAATGCCTCAAAAATTGAGATACGCTTTTGCATAATCAAACACAAGTCATGAATCTGCAAGAAAAACAAAGAAAAGTATGTCCTGCATTTTGAAGGTGATTTGTAAATTTTACTGAGTCAATTTTCTCTAAATATACCAGTAAATTTAAAGCCATACTGACACTTCATTTGAAAAATCCATATAAACTGTTTCTTAGAAACCATATTGAAATCCTTTCCTTGTCTGTCCTATTAGAGACTGTATTTGAACAAATCAACGAGAGTTTTATAAGTCGGTACTGGCTTGATAACTTCTGAGCTGCTAAATAAGCTTCACTTGTACCTTTGCCAATAAAATTGGTGTTGTATTCACACACAGGAGTGACTTGAGTTTCCTAGCAAATAATATCAAATATGTCCCAAAGCATTTGCATATTATATGTAAATAATAGAGTAAGTGAACTGACAATGAACTTAATGTAAATAACAAATATCAAGTAAATTGGAAAGTTGCAGCAGAATTCATAGAGTAATTGTTCCACCAGCTTTTCTGAATTTTTCCAAATGTCCTATGTTTATAAACCTTGTTTACCAAAGAAAGAACTGTCCATCTAACAATCACTACTCAACTTATGGACTTACCGTCCAGTTCCAACCAAATCTGTCAGAAAAGTAGCAATTTCAAGGATGACATTATGTAATGATTAAGTAGAAAGTTCAAGCGCCTTAGATTAGTGACCTTGGATCTCAAAAGTTCTGTATTTAATAAGCTATTTAACTTCTGTGTTTCTTGCACGTTTGCGTTGTGTAAAAATATTTCACAGCTTTAAAAAGTGCTTTGAGGTCCCAGAATGCTAAATGCATGCAAAAAAACCATTCTTAATAGACCGTATACTACAGCAGGTATACATGGGTCTGGAAAAGTGACTGAGTAGCACTGTTCGTCCCTTGCTGCTAATGTTTAAGTTATACAAATGTGAAGAAAAAAATGGCACAGATCCAACTTCACCACTTTGAAACTTCTATAGAAGAAAAAGAGGAGAACAAACAAAACTACATACAGAAATAATTTTTACTCTGATTAAAGTTATAATTTTTTCTTCTTAAAAGAGCCAAACCCTCTAAAAATTATGAAACTCCACTAGCAGGCAACCAGTGATTTGCAGCCCCATCTACCATGCCTAAATACAGTTCAGCCCCTGGAAAAGATTTAAAACCACAACAAATATTTGCAGGAGTGTGCAATCCTTACTTGGACCCCAGTTACATAAAACCTAACCCAGTTTGCAATTTGAAAGAAAGATTTATATAAGCTCATTTTAGAAGCCACTAGAACAGAAAGGTAGTGTCAATATTATGCAATTCAATTTCACTTTTAATGAATGTACAGTACCTGGCTCAAAACCAGAAGATGTGCATATATATAATGGGGAAAATATCAAGTAATACACAAAAGCCGTTCTGCATAAACTGGAACTAAGAAGCTTGCTTTCCTACAAACATATCTCTTGTGTTTACCTGACCTTGGAGTCTAAGATGATAGAAATTCTAACCATAGCTTCTTACAGAACAGCAAGACATCTATGATGGCTCTCCTGTATAGGTTGTCCAGTACAGGAGAAACAGTCTTTCACAGTGAAGTCACCCCAGGTTCTGGCTTCTGTCTTTATGAGGGCATTTATTTTCTATTTTTATTTCTCTACTGTATATTTTTTTATTTCTCTACTCTGTTACTTTCACTTAAATTGCACAAATTTCTATCTTTGTGCAATGCTCTGTCATATTTGGTGAGAATCATCCAACATGATCAAAGGCTCTTGTAGGAGATGGAGAACAGACGGCATAACTTTCTACACAAACAAAGAGGACAAAGGTCACCTTCCCTAGTCACAAATCTAAACCTAGAAACTTACATTTTTCCTTTTAGGACATTATTATGAAACTCAGAAAAGCTATTCACCACGTCTACACAAAGCAGTCATCAGAAATGTGATCCTTAAGGCCAAGGGCCAGTCTCAAATAACTACACAGGGCACCATGTAGGTTCACTTCAGAATCCTAATCACTGGTTTGGTTTTCTCCCTCTCCATTTTGGATAATATACCTTGGGAAAAGACAATATGCAAGGCATCCAGGCACAAAAGCTATTGCTAAGTAAACTAAAATGTGAGCAGATCCTATGACAGCATATTAAAGAATATATGATGATTAGCAACTATTATTTTTTTAAAGGAAAATAAAGTTCATTGACATTAGAAAATGTGTTTTATGACCAGGGATTTTACTTAGTTTAGACATTCAGCTGTTTAGCTATGTCTGTAACTGAGAGCTGTTTACAGCAATATATAATTTTCTAGTTGAGAGAGGGCGGAAGGCAAAATTAAAGTGAAAAAGGCTTACAGAATCACCCAATAAAAAAGAAGGCACACAGGACCATGAACATAAAAAGCTATATAAAATAGTATGAATTATAAACAATACAAATTAGGAGGCTAGCAACAGGCAAAGAAAGAGTCATTCAACACAGCACGTAAGAGCAATGTACAGCATGAGACCTCCATACGCCACCACACTGGCAGTACAATTCAGCCATTTCACACTTGATGTTTGTGATCTAGTGTGATCTTGGAAAGTCAGCAGTCCTGATCCCATCCAAGCACCACGTACTTCTGTAAAAGACGGGTATTGCTGGCCTGAACAGCTCTACGTGGAGACTTTTATGTGAAGTAACTGTTAACTTGAGGCATGCCCCAAATAATCAGCCCTCTCTCTGTCCCACCTGAACCGTCAGCATAATACTTCGCTCTCCACAGCTAAGATCTTTTAGGAGTATCTTACAAGGCATGCCCCAAAATTACTAGAATCATGCAAAAGCTATGCTGAGCATACATTAAATTACGTGACAAGCATTGTTAGTCTCTGCATTAACTCATTCTGTAGACATCATGCTACTGGAAAATTGAAAAAGATCCCTGGACAACTTCTGTACCCATATCCAAGATTTCACTCATCTCGGGAATTTGTACTCTTATGATTTACTCCTATGCTCTTTCATAGCGCTTTAAACTGTAACGACTATCTGAGGCTGAGTTCATGCTGTACGTAGCTTTTTCCTCAGTACATTTTAGACCATCTCTGAAACAAAGAAACAGAATTCTAAGTCTGTTGAGGTCATACAGGACCTAAATATCTCAACTCTTTTTTTCTGCCACAGTGCTTTCAGAACTCCGAGGTTTTTGGTTTTTAAAGAGTAAGAAACAATTTGAAACATACTCTGAAAAAGTAAGAAACATAATGAGAAAAAAAAATAAATTGAAAATATATATATTTCCCAAAGGAAAATATACTGGTTATTGCTTCTGTTACATTTTATCACCTTAAGAAATCGATATTGTTAAGTAGAAAAAAGTGGCTACACTCTATCTCGCTATGCTACTTGGGGTTTCATGTTCACCATGTATTTTTGTAATCTTTAAGCATATAAATAATACAAAGCTGGGGGAATCCACTCTTCAATCGACCTTTGAGGCTCAGAAGGAACGGAGAATAACTGTGATACACAAGTACCCCCTAGTGATGAAATGATGAACTACTTAATAGCATCAGCACTAGCTCATTAAATAGTGTTGTAACTGTGAAAAGAGACTAATAAAGCAAAAAAGAGTATGCCATTTGATACTCAGCATCTGTCCTGAGCAGCACTGAGAACAAACTCAGCCTCATCCCTGACAAAACAGATATGAAATACAGATATGAAATGCTTGTCTAAACACAGTAACTAAGAATTAAAGTTCTCAAACATAAATTCCAAAGAAAAAAAATAGAAATGACAACTACTTAAAGCAAAACACACTTTCCTTGTTTTTTGAAATTTGGCATCTTTTCTATAGCAGGAAAAACAAAAACTGAAGACACATATTTCAATATCCCGTTAATGTTGTAAGCATGAGTTCAGTAATAGCTGAATTCTGAATGGTCTTATAAGCTCAAAGGGTTCCTGTGATCCTACCTGCATTATAACTGATACTACAAGAAAAATAAAATTCTGAAAATAGTAGTGGAAAGTATTTCAAAGTTTTCATTACAGAATGTTTTTGTAGCAAATCATAGCTAGGCCTAAAAAAGAGATCCAAAAGCTAGACAGAAAAAAATAAAAGTTTAGCAGCCTCTAACCCTGATCCAAAGTTACAGCTGTAAATTGACATGGAAGGAAAACAAAGGAAAAATTAGTATGTCTTTGCTACACATTTATTAAAAAAGCAGCATTGCCAAGAATGCATTGTCATAACCAGCAAAACTGAGGCATACATAAATCAGAAAAATCTCTTTTGATCATATAAGTGCTCATTAACACGTCCATCAGTAAGGACAGGCAGACTCCCAGACTCCCACATTTAAAGGAAGAATATATTTCTGGCTGAAAACCACATCGATTGGATGTTGAAGACTTTAAATAAAAAGCTTCACAAACTTTAATAGATTAAAACAAAGCCATTCACATTTAAATTTCATTTGCTGTAAGTATTAAAACCAATGGACAAACACAGTTCTTTACAGAGGAAGTCCAGCCAGGAATGCATTACCCAAGCGCCCAACTTCAAGCTCACATACAGAGATGTCAGCACTCCAAAAATGTGCTTCAGTCTTTATGGCTTCAGAATCCTAACGGGGCTCTCAGCCAAACTTTTGAGACCTGTCCTAATTCAGGCAGGTATAAAAATCAAGATTTGCTGGCAATTAAAAGAAGATTTGCTGTCAGTAAGGTAGATATCAAATAGAAATGTTGTTTACTGGAATTACTGTAACTATTTGTCTCAAGTTTCATTTATACAACTCAATTATAAAATAAAATAAAATCAGAACAGTACTGTAGAGTTTTTTTTGTGACACCTCACTAACAGTCCTTACAGTGACATAGTATCAATTCCTGAAAACAACCAATTAGGTGTTACCAAAAATTCACCTAGAGTAAATAAGAGATCATCATAAATGAAGAGGGACATCCATTAAAATACATTCAGAAATTCTGATATTTTCATGTTCATGTTTTATATTTCAAAGCTTTAACAAGCACGTAGAACTGGCTGAAACATTATAGAGCTAGATACTGTAGTAGCTGGACTTAATTAAATTATGGATTTTCTTTCTCCATGTTTTTTAAAACAAAAATGGCACATTCATGAAGAGGGAGGAGCAGGGAATGGAACGCAAACCTCCAGCATTTTATTAAGTGTTCTGAAGAAAGAACTTGAACAACAGGGTTTATTTACAAAATGCAAAGCCTGCACAAATAAACTACACAATTATATTACACACACACACACATAATACATTTATACAATTACTCAATTATAGTTTATAAATTATAAAGCTTTAAGCCTTTAATAAACAATTTTGTTACAAAGAAGAATGGAGAATTTGTGAAAACTGGCATGCACCTTTGCCCTGCTGCTTATCATTGTAAATTTCACAATGATGAAATTTACTTCAGTTCTGCATAAACAAAGGGGTCCTTTCCACAGTGTGCATCTTACATTACCAACTTGTCCAAGGAATGACACTGGGGAATAGGTAAGTTAGGTATATTTTTCCTGTTCTAACCATTATTTAGAAAGCTTCAGAGGTATACATTGCTATGGAGAGGAGGGTCAGAGATTTGCTACCTACCTCCACTCTGTCATACATAGCAAATTGTAAAGGATCTAGATGAAAGCACAGTAAGATAGACATATCTAATGAACTGTTTTAAAGAGAAATTCAGCTG
Source organism: Anser brachyrhynchus (assembly GCF_964034855.1). NCBI lineage: Eukaryota > Metazoa > Chordata > Aves > Anseriformes > Anatidae > Anser > Anser brachyrhynchus. Next base: position 45,689,331 of record NC_137695.1, on the reverse strand, counting down.
GAATGCTGAGTCAGCACAAAGTCTGTTCCTGTCTTAGGCTCTCACTAAAACTGAACAGTTAAGGCTGCAAAAATAACACCAAAATCAGAGATGGAACACAAATTAATGCAAAGAAAACATCTAGAGTGCAAGAAACATAGTCCAGTTCTGTTTGAAGTATGTGAAGAGCTTACTTACAATTTGTCTTCTTGTTTTGCTTTCTTGTCAGAAACCAGATACACGCTTCCAAAGCTTCCGTTGCCAAGTTTCCTCTCAATAGTGTATCTTCTTGCAATCATAGCATCTGAGCAAGCAGAATTAGATCTGGCAACAGTGACATGCTTCGCAGTTTCTTGAAATTTCAGCATTGTTCCGCATAAGAGAAATGATAAATTTCTCTAGAATGCAGCTTTCAAATTATTTTACTCTCCCATGGATGTTCAGAGGAAATACTTCAAACAGAAAAAAAAAAAGTCAATGATTGTTCTTATGAAAATGTTCGCTTAATTCTATTGCACTGTTTATAGTGCTCAGCTTGCAGTACAACAAAATTAAGTGTAATAATTAGTTGCTAAGCTGTAGGCAGCAGACTTGATTAAGAAACACCAGATAATGCAGATGTGACATAGTCAACCTTCCTCTAAAACAACCTTAAATGAATTCAGTGAACTTATAACACAGGAAAAATGAAACACGGGTGTATATATATTGCTTTATTAAAAAGTTCGGGCGCTTTTTGCAAGAACAAGGACAACTACACCTGTTATTTCATCTGAGAGTTCCCTTCAGATATGGTACTCTTCTTTACCATCTGTCTTTATACCACCATAGTACCTGGCATCAAAAATGTTTTGGGATTCACATTTCAAGATTTTTGTATATAATGAAGCATAATCTCTACACATAATTTTGAATTCACTTGCATCAATAACTACAAAGCTGTTTTCTTTGCTCTTTCATTTGCTGCTCAGATTTCACCAACTGTTTTTCTCCTGCCTTTCAGTGTTGACCTTATAGCTTCTGTGGGATTCACCGCTATCTTCTGAAAATTAGAGCTTCCTGGCTACCTACAAACCTACAAGATTTTTAATAAAACCCACTTCTTCCAAAAGTTCTGCCTTTCTCTTTTGCTATAATAGTTCTAACAGCTTAACTTTGATTTGTAACTCTTGTATAACCGAGGTCATAATTCTGCAAACACAGGGACTGCAGAAGCAACCCCCTGGTGTTTCTATGGCTTTCAATAATTGAAAATGGCTTCAAAATGACTTTGTTTTACCTTCCCCATTCCAAATGATAAAGTGTAGGTGCTTCACTACACATAATAAAACAATATTGCTTTATATTACCTTGCCTTTTTATTTGCATTATTTGTACTTGAGGATCCTTTGGAACAAATAAAGATGTGGCAAGGTCCTTCAATCAGCAGCGCTATTACTGCTGTCTAATCAGTGCTGCCTGCTGCAATGCAGTATGACCACACCGTGTTTGCTCACCATAGCATTTCAAAGTCAATGCATGCATATGAAAACGCTTTGTTTTGGAAAAGAGAAAATGCTTAACTTTAAAAGCCACATAACTGCTAGTTCCACGTGATTGTCTTCACTTCCTAAAAACGCAGAAAATAAATGAAGATTAGGCCAGTCCAAGTCAGATGAGGCCCTGGGCAACCTGATGTAGTGGGTGGCATCTGCGCCCTTGGCAGGGGGTTGGAAATGGATGGTATTTAAGGTCCCTTCCAACCCAAGCCATTCTGTGATTCTATGAATTTGTATTTTATAACAATAACTGCGTGTGCATGTGTGTGTGTGTGTGTGTGTAAGAACCTATTTTAATACTCATCTGCTGACCTCCTGTCAACGCTCTACCAATGAGCTTGACTTTGCAGTGTCATCATATAATGAAAAACAGCCAAACTGTAATTACCAGAAGCCACCTTGACAATGATATAAATCATGTACTTTTTAAAGCAAAAACACTCTTCAAAGTCTGTTTCTGTGTTCTCCTTCAAATAGCAAGAGGGACAAAAAAAATTGAATTGCAAAGAACGTCAGCTAAAAAATCTACTGCTTCAGTAACTCTAAATCTGTCTTAGAAAGCATAAATGGACCGTGTTGAGTGTTTGGGAGTGGGGCGAGGCACAGAATGACAGGAGGATGAGTTCCATAAAATATTATATTGCCAGTTCCGGAAAGTTTCCATATTTTTCATTTATTATTCTCCCAGGAAGTTGTTGTTTTATGGATGCCATCATAAATCCCAGACACAGTCAGTAGTTTTAAAATACCTACTTTTTAGAAATAACTGCACTTACAAAAACTGCTAAGCCATTTGTTCTTTTTTTTTCTGGAGAAGAGTCACTTAACACCGCTCACCTTCTGATTTTGATATTTACCTGGCCCTAGGAATGGGTTATGACCCTTAACATCACAATATCACCCTTGAGCTAGAGTACCCAACTAAGACTAATTGCTGTGCTTTATTTCTAACCCTGCCTTGCACCTGCTACTCTCCACGCTTCAATTCCCCCTATATATAACAAGAGTGATGATATAACTTTGCAAATGCTTTGATACCTGCTGCTGAGCAATGTTACAAGGCAGGGCCAATGACTGTAGTTGTGGTGCCACGGTCAGATTTTAAGGGCCCACAACAGATGGATTGCTGAGCCCCTGCATTTTGAAAGAAATATCCCAGAAGAGTCAACAGACCCTACAGCCTGACTTAACTGTAAGAATGATTCTTCTAGAAGTTCGCCAGCTGGTAGCCTCTCCTACCACAAGCCTTTCAGCCCAGCCTTCCTGGAATTTTTGTACCAGTTTCCATATTCTCCAACTTCAAGTTTCATTAAAGTTCTTCAGAACAACTAGAAATAACGCAAAGAAAAGAACTGGTAAGCCTCCTTTTCCTCAAAAAGCTCAGCATACTCTATCTGGTAATACTTTGGAAAAAGAGTTTATTTGCCTTTTTTCCTCATCAAACCCCATTCTATAGCATGGCACATTGCTGATGCTGAACTAATGCAATTATGTATGCATCTAAATTAACCTGTGTCTTTAATTTTTCCTTCTTCCTTGGCTGTGGTTAGATCTCTCTTGCCTTTATTACCACAAGGTAAGGTAGAGTGGTGCTTTCAGGTTTCTGTGCACAGCACCGCACTCCCCCAAAGCCCCCCTTTGTTTACATACAGTGCTGGTTTTTAATTCCTTCAGGTTCCTTTAGCAACAGCTAACATACTCTGGTACTTTCTGATCGGCAGGATAAACTCTTGTTTTCCAGGCAATAAGGTTTTCCTGTTCTGTCAGGTTTTCTGTTCACCCCTTAAGAACTCCTGTATACACAAGTTACCGTTTCTCACCTCAAAATCAAAACCCACTTTTTTTATATTTAAACTCCAAATATTACCAGCATATACTACCTCACATTTATTTATTTTCCTGTCTATGACTTCACTGGCCTGGTTTTTAACTATTTCAAAGCATTTTTTGAAAATAAAATAGAAGGTATTTGCGTTTATTTTTATCCCTTCGTTTAAAAAACAACCAAACCTCCTGAACGCCGGCTGCGCAGCCAATTCCTCCGACAACTTTACGAGGATGTTAAGAGTCCTTCAGCCGAGACTAAAGCAGCGTTATTATTGTTCCTGACTGCTCCCGGAGTGAGGACGCCCGGGGTTTTACCGGCAGCCCGGCTGACACGAGACCAAATGGCGACCAGCCGGGTGCCGACCAACACCTCCCTCAGGCGCTCTGGGGACGCCGGGACCCCAAAACACACCGCGGGCGGTCCCAAACTCACGCTCCGAGCGGTCGGGACCTCCCTTCCTCCCTCCCCGCGTCCCGCCTCGCCCGGCCCCGTCGCTAGGAGAGGCGGCGCAGGCGCCATGAGAGGGAAGCGGGCGCCCGGCGCCATCATGGGCGTCCCGGGGCTGACGGGCTTCGTGGGCGAGCGCGGGGCGTTCTTCACCGAGCTGCGGCTGCGGGACACCAAGCTGGTCATCGACGGGAGCAGCCTCTACCACCGGCTGTGCTTCTCCTCCGCCGCCGAATTCCGCCGCGGCGGCGACTACGGCGCTTTGGCGGCGACCGTGCGCCGGTTCTTCGGCAGCCTGCGGGCTTGCGGCGTCGCCGCCGTCGTGGTGCTGGACGGCGGGCGCGGCGCGGCCGATCGCAAGCTGCCCACCCTGCGGGACCGCGCCGCCGAGCGGCTGCGGGCTGCCCACGGGCTGTCCCGGGGCCAGGGCGGCTGCCTGCTGCCGCTGCTGGCCCGCCACACCTTCGTGCAGGCGCTGCGCCGGCTGCGCGTCCCCTTCGTGCAGTGCTTCGCCGAGGCCGACCGCGAGATCGCCGCCCTGGCCAGCCGCTGGGGCTGCCCCGTGCTGTCCCTCGACAGCGATTTCTGCGTCTTCGACCTGCCGGGGGGCTACTGCCCGCTCAGCCGCTTCCAGTGGCAGGAGGTGTGCCCCGGGGACGGGGCGCCGGGCTGCTTCATCCCCGCGCTGTGCTTCTCCGCCGACAGCTTCTGCGGCCGCTTCGGCCGCCTGCAGAAGAGCCTGCTGCCGCTCTTCGCCGTCCTCTGCGGGAACGACTACGGCGAGGTGCCGGCCCTCCAGGGCTTCTTCGGCAAGCTGCCCCTGCCGGCCGGCAGCCCCGGGGGGCGGCGGGGCAAGCACGGCCTCATGCGGGGGCTGCTGGAGTGGCTGGCGCAGTTCCCCGGGCCCGCAGAGGCCGTGGAGCACGTCGTGAGGCACCTCAAGGAACGCCGGAGAGAAGAGGTGAGGGAGCTCCTGTGCAGCTCCATGGAGGACTACGCGCCGTCCGACGTGAACCTGGAGGACTTTTTTCAGGGTGGGAAGTACGAATGCGAGGCGGCCAGGAACTCGGGGTTGCCACAGTGGGTGCTTGATGGCTTGGCGAAAGGTGAACTGTCCCCGTTCCTCAGCGATGCCCTGATACTAAGAAGTACCTTCCTCCACGTTCAGGTGGAGAACATGCAGAGGCCTAGCGCGCACAGCACAGCGCTGCCCATCCGACAGGTTATCTACGGACTGCTCCTGAAGGCATCTCAAAGCTCGGAAGCTGCTTCTGCGAGTAAGCAGGCCAACAAGCCGCCGGGCGTGTTTGAATTCGACAGAATCCAAAAGACGCTTAAAAAAACGTTTGTTCAAGCAGCAAACCTACCCCCGCGCTTTTGCGATGATCATTTTTCTTTGGACAAGTTAACGGAGGTAAATGGTTGGCACCACAGATCATGGTTAACAATGTTTCATGAGTAACAAATAGTTGGGACTGATGTTTGCCAGCTGGTCACTAAACATGATGCCTGAACCAAACAACTTCAGTAAGTAAATACTCAGTGCTGAGGTACTTATAGGGTTCTGAGCCTAGCTTCTGATAGTTGAGAAGCTACATAGATTTCATAACTTTTTTCCCCTACTGTACCAAGACAAATTCTATGAAAAGCAGGTAGTGCGTATATATTAGCATTGCCTACGTTTTCCATTATATGCCCTTCTTTCATCCTTTGTGTTACGCTAAACTAATATTTGCTTTTGTCACTTTTGTTATTGAGAGAATTCATAGCTTTATGAAATTTAGGTGCAATCTAACACTACAAAACTTAATTTACATTTGATCAGGCTATAGCTATTTCAGACCAAAGGCAGACACAAAATCCGACACATGCTTTTTACTAAAAATCAACATTTTTTTCTGTGAACCTTGCAGCTGTCCAGCAGTTCCTCCTGCCACGAGTATGCATCCTGCTAACGTGGTTCCCTGCTGCTTGCCAGACAGAACAGCACCTGAAAAACACAGCTTGTAATCAAAGGAAGCTTGTACTAGGTTAGTTCTAGTCACCATCAGCGATTCTATATGTGTAAATTCTAATGGTTAAGACTTTGTAACTCATCCTCTGAATGGGAAATAATCTCTTATTCCCATAACAGATTCTGTATGCATTTTTTTTTAACTTCTGGAAATACAATCTGTGCCTTTTAATACTGCATATTTAAGTCATATGCTTTATCTATTCTGACATTCAGATCAGCTGTAGCACATCTGTGTGTTTTTATCACCTGCTGGTGGCTATTTCATTAAGAACTGGTCCATCACTACTGTGATACAGTTTATTGTTATTTAAATGAGCAACATGCAGACGTTCAAGAGTTTGAGAAGTCATGGTTTGGGGTTTTAAGAAACTTTAATGACACCCTAATTTGGCCCTAGTATGTATCCTCTACCAAATTCGAGTTTCTGCTATTACAACAACTCTCCTTACTAAATAAATGTGAATTATCAATTCAAGAGAAGGTTGCAAGAAAGGTTCCCCTGCATTCAAATCACTCTTAGCAAAACTGATTTCAATTTGTCTTCTACTTCTGGGATTGATGTCTAGATCTAGGCAAAATCATCCTAATCTAGATTCACCAAGCACTCAAATTACAACTGAAAAGCTTGCTGTAATTCTGCTGCAGGGTCTATGTGTAGACAATCTATAACACCACATTTTAGAAGTTAAATAACACAACAAAGAGGGAATGTGCTAGGAATTACTATGTTGCCAATAAGAAAGGCAAGCTTCACACTGAAGACTTCATGGTAATTACAGGTAGGTATGTTCTCAATATACCAAGAATAGGCATTACCATTCAAGTAAGTCAAGTTTTGCACAGGAGTGTAATTTAAATCACCTGATTTGTAGGAGACTTCGAAACCTCTTAATCTAACTGACCTCAAACAATTGTAAAAATAGACTTTTACTGCTTTTCCCTAACATTTAGCTGTATTTCAAAAGTACTTCCTGTTCTGAGTATCTGTGAAACTTGCTCAAATAACTTTTTTTTTTTTTAAATAGAAAACATGAAGTATTAGTTAGCTTAAACACAATCTTCTTTGCATTTTGGAAATCAGTTACAGCAAATGAAGTCTGTTCCCTTTATTTTTCCACTCCATTTTTTTTTTCAGGTGCCTATGTCATGCCGTCAGATGCTTTTGCTGGAGACTTTAGGCGTGAAAATGAGTTTCCTAGAATCTGTCCCCAGTCACTTACAGCTTCCTGTTGCTGTAACTTGTTATTGGACACGTTGTTCAGAACCAAAAGTAAAATTGCTTCAATTAAAGGCTCTACTTCTAATGATAGTATCTGAAGAACTGGACAGGATAACTAATGATTCAGGTATGTCTCTAAAAAATACAATTTTAGATGTTCAACTACTGTGAAAATCTGTACCGTAACTTGGTTTTCCCCATTTATGGTGAGTTCAGATGAATTAGCTTTGATTCACACTATATCCTGAAGTATCACGTTCTTTGCATTGATACAGAGCAGAGAAGCAGTGCTAACTATGAATTTAACACCCTAAATAGGTAAAACAGTGCTATTCTATCATGTAAAACATTAAAAAAAAAAAAGCAAATCAAGGCCTAAAGATTAATTAGGTGTAATTAGGCTACAGAAATTTTGTTGACATGCTCATGCATCAGAAAAGAATGACTACTACTGATGCATTCTGATAACTTTTTACTTCTCATGAGTTTTCCTAAAATCAGCTGTACCTAAAAATTGCACAGGTACCTGTTATCTTCCTATGCACTGAGAAAACTTGAAAATGAAACAATTTCTCTGTTGACTTAATACTTTCAGGAATATATTTATACATAATAGGGTGTAAAGTGGCATTTCATTTAGGAAGAAGCCTTGATGTGATGCCAAAGATTATGCATGCCAGGGTTATTCAATTTATTTAGGTTCTAAACTGTAAAAGCTGGTTGAAAATGGTTGCCACCTGCTTCCCAAGTAGGCTGGAGTGAGATGGCAATCTGTTTTTCAAATTGATTCCCTCACAGAACAGTGCAGCAAATTCCCTGACAAGTAGAATTACTGATTTCACAATTTGAGATTCTCGTGGAAATTGATACTTAAAGTATTTTGTAATTTTATGCCTTTAAGTTTGAGATTTTAAAACATTACCATGTAGGCTTCCTGAGATACAACTGGACGTTTGAGGTTTGTAGACCCTATACACTGCAGATACCTTTCATACTGTTCACAGCAGACATTTGTCTGTCCTTTTCTATTCATAACCTAGATCCCACAGCTTTACATGAAGATGACAGTATTGCATATAACCAATTCCTGAAATGGAAGGAAAAGAAATTGCAAAACAAAGACTTTGATTTAGATGCTGCACACAGTTTTTGCCAGTGGCAGTGCTGCCTTCAGATGGGATTGTATCTCAACCAGCTACTCTCCACTCCTCTCTCAGAGCCAGACTTAAGTAGGTAAGGATGTTCCAGAGATCTGTTTTCCACATAAGCTCTTATTGAAATGTTTTCATATATTGTTTTATTTTCTGGGTCATAAACTCCTTTGGCCAATTTTACTATATTTAGACTCCTTTCTTTAAGGATAGGAATATGGAAAAAAAAACACTGTTTAGAATAGGTGTTCTTTAGGAGCCCACTGTTGAATATTGTACGTAGTTGAGTTTTTTTTTTTTCACTGAACAGCATGTTTCTGTACTTCTGCTGAAGTGTGGTTCTAAATGAGGATTCTCTCCTTCCTTTGAGCAGGCTTTATAGTGGGACCCTTGTGCACAGTCTGTATCAAGAGCTGAAATCAACACCTTCGGTGGAAAATCTGTTCAGTTCATCTCCAAAAATGACTCAGCTTTATCAGGTTTTGTTGAATACAGTGAAATCAAGTGTCTCTCCGGACTTCTTTCAGAAGGTGACAGAGACCAAGTCTGAGTCCCGCAAAAAGAAGAAAGCATCTAAAAAGACAAAGGCCAGCAGGTGTCCCATACCAGAAACTCAGTATTTACATGATGTTAATAGGTTTGCATCACTTGGAGTGGATGACTGAAAGCATTATTACTAGAATAATTTCATCTACGAAGATAGAAATTATATTTTGATATGTGACTGTGTTGGAATTTGCTTTGCTGTTTTCATACAAGTTCCCAGTTCATCTTTACCAAGTCTTCCTTCAGGGATGTAGTATTTTTGTAACTGAGGCTCTTATAAAAGAGGTGCTATATGTAAGTTGTGTTGCTTTCTGTTTTTCTGCGTGTGTGTGGTTTTGGTTGTTTTTATAAAATACTAATCAAAAATGAGAGTAAAGAAGTTTAGCATTTCAGATCTGGACTCCTTTAAAGGAATTGTCTTCCTGAACGTTTATAGTTCACTGTCCCTCCAACTTCCTGAACACTTCTAACTTTAAATTTTTTTTTCAAAGTTCATGTTTGAGGAACAATTGTCTGTGCTGTTATATGATTACAGTTTTACAGATCAGAGCAAACTGGAAATCCACATTTTAAAAAACGTCTTTACAGGTAGAATATTTGTATTTTCAGTGAGGTAATTTTCATCAGTGAAAACTGATTAAGCTGTGCTTGCAGCATTATAAGTACTGAAGCATGCTCAGAAGCTTCAGCAGAAGCAGCAATTTTTCCCTTTCCACTTGGCATATTTAAATAACAGTTAAATACCTACATATAAAGTTACATGGTAACAAATTACAGCAGGCTTGCTAATTCGGAGTAATTGTGTACAGTCTGCTGTCATTTGTATTAACATTTCTCTAACAGCTATACGGACCTGCTTTAAGCTACCCCAGCGTACACTAAGTTACCTTGCAAACCCTTACTCTCAGTATGGTAATGTTGAAAAACAGTTAATACAAAAAATCCTACATCATCAATATTTCTCAGTGCTTTTGTATTAGCTAGCTTTGCAACAAAATGAGACACTTCCCAGAAATGTTTTTGTTGTAAAACTGATGGTTTCCTGGTATCTTCCCTATGTGAAGTCTACATTTGTTTTTTCTTCTCAAGACTCAATATGCTATTTCTTACATCCATGAAAATCATGATTTAATCATTGCTCACCAGAATTCAAGTTTGACTACTGCATCATCTTGTGCTCAATTTTCAGTCCAGCTTATGTAAACTTTTTCTCACATTTTAACTAAAAGAGAGACTGGTCTGTGAAGAAAACAAGATGAACTCCCTCCTATCCTCACAGTAGTACAAATGCCTTCAGGTTAAAGCTTTTCTACTCTTAGAGGCATGTCATTGCTCTGAAACATGCTTTTTCCACAGACTATGACAGAGGACATTTTCTTAGATTTGTTTCAGTCATCACACATTGCAGAAAACATATTTTTACTTGGAAGGTAAGCTATACCTGAGATAGTTGCATCTGCCCCTTTAAACAGTGTACTTTAGCACTCCAGTTATGGTAGTAGAAAAAGAGCACTTGACTTGCTTCTAGAGGGGAAAGTGAAGAAATTCCATAGTCACACATTACCTGTCCTTCAGGCTGTTCTTGCATCTGACAGTCATTATTATTTAGGTAGTGTTCTTGCACGTAGAATAATCACAAACTGACAAATTAAAAAGTAAAATGAGCTACCTGGAATAACCAAGGCAACATACGCCTTTGCTCAGTGTGATCAGGAGAACTTGTACTAATGATGAAAAATATTCCAGGCATGAAGAAATACACTAAAAATCATCAAGCACCAAGAACTGAGTACAAAGCTTTTCTCTAAAGGTCATGCACTAGCAACAGAATTAGGTGACACAATCTTTACTGTCATGGAAGATAACATCGTAGTTATGCTGTTGTCAGAATGGATGTAGAGGCTGTTCTTGTTAAAAATATGTCCATATGCAAGTAGGTGATACAGACTAGCAGAGACCGCTATCACAAACGCTTTCCTGAAGTGCTACTTAATTTTACAGAGAAATAAAGAAGCAACTGAAAGTAATCCACCACCAAGGCAAATGAGCTATTTCACACTGATTTTTAAGTAATCCAATCAAGGAAAAAGTGTTTCACAGAGTTCTAGTCTCTAACCACCATAATGTTCCTGATTCAGAATTGTAACACTAGCACTTAGGTATCGGGCACTGTTAATACCTACTGTTGTAAATTTTGTGGGGCACTCAAGTACATAATGGACATATCGAAATGCAAAAAGCATGACAGTTTGTCATTCACTTGAAGTTTAACTAGGGCAAGTTCCAGGCATGAAAGGATGAAAACTAACAAGCTGACCCTAAATGCTCAAATTTCAGATGTCCTAAGTTTTGGGGAAAAATCCCAAACCCAGCACCTTCTAAAAAAGAAACATTAAAGTATACAGTATGAAGACCTATGAATAAGCCTGGAGAAAAGCAAAACAAAACATAAAACTTCACTTTCTTTAGGCTCATTACCATACACTATAACAACAGTTTTCTACGTGGAAGGAACTCATTAGACCTTGTGAACTACAAGAGTGATCTCATACAGCTGAGACTTGATACCGCCGTAATAAATTCAATGAGAAATTAATACATTTGCAACATCTTTAAACTCATAGGAGAACTATTTTTGAGATATAATCTGAGACAGGAGGTAACTGAGATAGTAGGTAATAATTAACATTTCTTCCACTACAGAACTGCTACTTATTATATTACCAGCAGATGGCACCCACACTCAACCACACAGCAAGTCAGGAGCACTTTACAACCCCTTTCTAAGTAGCCTATTTACACATTTCCACCAGGTGACTTTACTTAAGTTAAAAGGGGTTAAATTTAAGTTCTTGATTATAATAATTAATAGTTTAATCCTTGAAATCATTACCATCCCCTGTGTTTCATTTTCCCAAGCCTGTAGTTCCTTATGGTTTTTGTAATCAACAGTAATTGTCCCGTTTCAAACCTTAAATATGAAAAAACAGGTATGTTTGATTCCACTTTGTTACTGCTGTAAGGGAGATCTTCACTGCTCCAAATGCCATGCTGGAGCAACACCAGAAAGCACATTCTTGAGGCTTGCTGGGAAGTAGGATCTTGAATTAGTTCTGAAGACAAGTAAAAACTCAAATGTTTCAATTTTTGATCAAAAGGCTGCTGTGACCACAAGGCATTTTGGGAATACCTTTGGGACCGCTGACTTGGTGATTACAAATTACTCCACTGGAAACATGTTCTAAGTGCAGAATTCAGCTGCTCTTTGTTCCTGATAAAATGAAATACGTCTCACTGTAAATACCATTTCTGTATGATGAAGAAAATTAGCCAGTCTAGGATCACTATTCAAAGTTTAAATAAACTGCTTCAGTTTTATTTCTTGAATCATTACAGGTTTTCAATCTTTCCCTGGGAGAAAAACAACACAGAACAATAAAAGGCTCTTACTAGTTAAAAGTTAGATGTTCTCTATTCCATGTTTTAATAAGAGAAACTAAATTCCTTGGTTGCTGCCTATTTTCACACCACATAAATGCTTCTAAATTTTTGAGGGGAAGAAAATTTCACTATTGACTCAATTGCTCTAAAGAAAATCTTCAACTTGCTGCTAGGTGATAATGATCAAGAATGGAGCTAAAAAACAGCAATGGAATTCAGACAGCTGGTCCAAGCATTTCTCACAAATAACGAGGTTGAGCTAGATGAATTACTTGTTACTGTTTCATCTTCCAGTGGAAAACAGCAAAATTGCCTTTGGCATATTTAAAGTGAATTACATGCAATTAAGCTTACCCTTCAAGAAGGCAGAATTGTTCTTCAGAAACCACAATTTTATATCTTTGTCTACATTGACATACCTTATTCAGAAAGTGAGACTTCTTTGTGCCGCTTCATAAAATTTGTTTAAAGACTAGGCAATAAGAATTCTTTGCTAAAACAACAAATCATTATTCATCTGCATTTCTCTACATATCTGGATTTCTAGGATTTTAACACCAAATGCAGAGCTGTACTTTCTCAAAACCCACGCTGGTGCAAGAGATTCTTCATCAGCATGCATTGTCATAGTTTTTATTATGTCTTTACTGGAATCTGAAGAGTTCTAAATATTTTATTAAGGAGCTTTTAAACGTTCTGAAATTGCATTGAAATACTGAATGCATTAGTACTACGCCTCCACTTGTCAAAGACAGTCCAACAGGAAGAACATTGACGAATTTGTTCAACTTTTGATAGGCAGAGCTATTGGAAATGAGATTTGTGCTTGAAGAGGTAAGAGCATTTCTATATGAAGTCATCTTGTTTGAGCCCTGTTAGCTCGGTGGTTCATATAGCAGCCTGCGTAAGAGGTGAACGCCATACATTACAGTCTTTCCCCTCACACTGTTAGATCTCCTGTACATTGGTAGTTCAGGTAGTATGTGCACATTCAGCAGGCCCAGGGTCAGCCAGAGCAATGGCTGAATTGCGTGCATACAGCTGACTCAGTGGTTTCTGTATAGCAAATGAACTCATTTCCTGTGTGCTGCCACACTTCTGACCAAGTCGACGAATCTCCAGGGGAAAAAAAAAAAAAAAATAAAGAAATAACCTACCAGCAGAGAGATTCATATAACACTTTCCAAACTGCCTTATTTTTCATGAACTCCCCAGATTTTGAGCATGGCACATGGGGCAAGCCACAAAGAAACGTGCTAGAACATCCTGGTTGGTGCCCATTTAAAATCCCTCATTAACCTTACAGACAGGATGATTATCTTCTGACAGCATGTCCCCCAACTAATACCAAGACAGAACACTACTTTCAGGCTTCAATGTGAAAAGCTGTGTATCCACACACTCCGAAGCAAAAGATATACCATTCCATCTCCAACTCCCCCTAGAAATCTTGCACATCCTCTTTTCAAGATTCCCTAGGTGATTGTTCCTTGCATTTTTCCTCAGGGGATAAATAGTCCTATTCTAAAGACATTGATGACACCAGCTTCAAGTCTATTTTGAGGGAGAAGACTGTTTATAATTGCTGAATATTAAAGTATTTAAGCCTTATCATATATTAAAAACTAATTTTAACATATAGAGACATCAATCTATAACACTTTTCCAGCCACAAAAATTAATTCTGAAGGTTAAAATTTTAAGTTACTCTAAAAGTAAACAGTTTATTTTTATGATGGGAAGAAGAAAGAACAGGAGGGGCACAGAAGGAAAAAATAAGCTTCTTTCAAACAAGGGTAGGATTTTTTGCCATTAGAGTGAGAATGAGTGCATTCCTTTTCTAATTTAGTATACTAAAATAATATTTCAATAATAGTACTTACTTATAACCACTGAAGTGTTCTGGCATTTGTAAGCTAAAATGGAACAAAATGTGAAATAAAGCTAGCATCTGAAATGATCAAAACACGCCTGACAATCTGGTGTAAATGCCAGTTTCTTTTAAAGCAAAGAGACAGCACACTTTTAAGAAAAGCAAACATTTACTTCAAATTGCAGTATAGGCTTTTCAATCACAGAAAAAAGAAAAACAGTGATCCGACAGCGGTCACATCCTGTGCAAAAGAACTCAGGATACAAAAAAACTAGCACAAGGTACTTGAGCCGCTTACACATTGCAGGATAAAGTAAATAAATACAGTAGCTAGAATATGGCACTCTTGTGACAGACTCTAAACCCAGTGGAATGCCTCTGAAATATTTTTTTTTAATCCTTGTATTAGTAGCAAAGTCCCACCACCATAAAAGTAAAATAGTACAATGTTTTAAATAAAAACAAACTAAAATATATATATATATCTAAGAGAAGAATTTTACAGTTATATCTCTTAAGTGCAGAAAATGGGACTTGGGCTTAGATCTTTCTTTAAATTAAATCCCCCCCACACAAAATCCTGTTCAATCTTAAAAGTAAATTGGTTTGAGGAAAAATGTTACCAAAGTTGCATAATTTCATTTGTTACTCCCACAGCTGGAAGTTAAGTTCTGAACAGTCTTGAAACATGAATGTTCATCATTAGCCAGTGAAACAAAGGACTTGTCAAAAGCCCTCAGGATTTCTTAATCCTCCAAATATTGTTTTGCTTTCTCCTACATCTTTAGACAGCAATCCCTAAGTTTGCAAACAAAAAGAATGCAATATGCATCATACATCAAGAAAAGACGAAGTTGACGAAGAAGAACTTCCACGTTTCTGGATCTTTTCCTTGCTTCTTTCAAACTTCTTTATGATCTCAGTCACTATGCACACAGAGGAAGTGAGTCCCAGAAGAAACAATAAGTCTAGAAGAGATAATTAGCCTTTTAAAAAGTTGCTACTTAAAGATTAGGGCAGATTCACAAAGGAATACGACTTACAAAACCTTCAAATTGCCTCCCTATGATTAAGTAATTTGAGAAGAAGTGAAGCAAGAACCAATTTTTGCAGAACCAGACAAATAACATGCATACTTTATGCACAAATCACAAGGACATGCATGATATTTCAAACTTTTGGAATATTTTGTAACTATTTTTATTAATACCCATGAAAGCAAAGAACACTAAGCAACATAATTAACTTTATACTGAAAAAATATTTTTTTTAAAAAACTTTCCAAAGTCTATGCTTCATTTTGCCTGCATCAATACTCATACTGAAAACCTTAAAATACACAGGCACTTCAGAAACCTAAGAATGCAATCACCTGTTTTGTGTATAATACACCTTTAATCATGATTTCCAAACAAAGGATCTAAAAGGATTTTTTCCCCTCTTAAAACAGGTCAGCAGGATTTGTATTCCTGCTGTATGCAAATAGGCAGAAAGAACTCTTGGAGAATCACAGAATGATAGAGGTTATAAGAGACCCTTAAGATCATCAAGTCCAACCACCAGCCTACTACTACGAAGTCCACCGCTAAACCATGTCCCTAAATGCCATGCCCACAACCATCAGCCAATGCATTTACAAACTAATCCTTAATACACAGTTTTTAAAAAGAAACTGTTCTTACCCAAGATGCTCAGGCTCTCTGTTTGGAAAACCTTCTGAAGTGGAGGAAAGTAAATGACCAGTAACTGCCCCATTATAGATCCAAGGACAGCATAGCAAAACATTTTGTTACTACAAAGTCCAATCTCAAAGACGGATTTTGTCTGTAAAACAAACAAAAAAATCACACCGTACATGTAAATTCCATTGTCTAGACAAGAAAAATATTCATAACTACAGTGTTTTCATCTGGACTTTTACAGAAATGTAAAAATATATTGTTGACCTTGAAGATAATCCACAACAAGTTCTTGAAAGGCTAGTTTCATGGTAAACTGAATGTGTATCTTTTCTTCACAGTCAATGATCTGTTTACTGAGCTCACTTTTCTGCAAGTACAGTGCATTAGAAGGTGCACACAATACTAGAAGGACATGTTTTCTGATGTTCATATCAGAAAACAGACTGCCAATTAGCATAAGTATAGTAGTATATATATAGTAGTATATATTTTCTTCAACTAGCATGAAGTTTCAGACCTTTTTTCCTTAGAGCAAAAATATAAACAGAAAGAACAGTTTAAGCAACTTTCCTTAAAGTTACAAGTTAAAAATAAAGTAAGGCCTTCAAAAAGCTTCAGATTCTGAAAAAGTTGCTGAACTGGCAGGATTTTCAGGAAAGAAAAAATCCAACCAAGCACAGGTAGCAATAAAAAGGACCATCACACTTCAGATTTTAATAAAACTTTCCTTGCTCCTGTGAGGACAGCAGCATTACTACCAGGCTCTGCATCATAAATTAAGGAAATCAACACTTATCTGTAATTTAAGAAATCCTATATAGTATTTTTTTAATTTTAATTATTTTTATTTACCTATTTTAACTCCAAAGCTTCATAGTACATGTAAAGTAAATCCGCATTTGAAACAAAAACAGCAAGATCCTCCTTAGATGAAAAATACTGCTTTTGTAAATACTGTGTAAATGGCAATGTGAATCACTCACCTGAGATCTAGAACTCAATGCATTGAACATATCAAAAAATACAAAACAGGTGAAAGTCATAGTTGTATCTCGAGGTGTTATTACATTGTCTCGTAACTGCCAACAAAAAATAGGACGGTTTCAGCATGCTTTAATTTAAACCCTCAACAACAAAACATAGTTATTGCAATAATTCAAGTTTGACTAGCTACATGAAAGCAAAAACAACTGTTTGCCCCAAGCTGATTTAATAAATCATACAACAAGAATTACACACCTGTAATTTAAAAGAATTTGTAATTCCAAGCTGTAATTAAACGAAGACTCTTAACAAACATCTCTGCAAGCAGACAGAATACCAAATATTCTAGGCACTACAAGAAGTTCAAAAAAAAAAAACAACACCAAACATTCTTCTCTACTTGGAAAAGGAAAGCAAATGGCTGTTTCACAATAGCCTAGCTATAAGATTTTTAAAATTTATGCCCATTGGAGTTTTCCAAATATGTTTGGGTCCTGAAAAAGTCCCTGTTAAAACAGAGATTGGGCAATAGGACTGTATGATGAGCAATAGAACTGTATTGCTCATTTCAACTGCTGCTTTCAAATTCATCCCCTCCAACCTTTATTATTATTAAACAAATATGGATAAATCTTACAACTAAGTTCATGCAAATTCCAAATTCCAACTGCTAGTATAAAAATGACTTCTTTTGAAAGTGTTTGCTACTACTTTAACTTTTATGGTTTTTTCATACCTCTCTCCAGAAGACGAACAGTGTTCCACACACAATAATTATTGATGAAACCAGTATTTTAACAATCAGGTTTTTAGTCAAAATGCTGTCCTTTAAATTTCTTGGAGGCTTCTGAATAACATCTTTATCCACAGGCTCCACCCCAAGACTTAAAATCGAAACAACATCTTAGATTTTTATAATCATAGAAATAATTGCTTCTATATAAAGACCATATTTTATAAGTTGAAAAAAAAAGATTTTTATCTTCTCTGTACAGCTTAAGAATCACATAATTCAAATAAGCATCTGTTATTTTTCATCTTCAAAGCACTGAGTTATGAACGTTAGTAACAGGTAATATTCTAACACTGCAGTTTGAAAGTCTAAAGTTATGTGATATCAGACATTATCAAAATTAGTAGATGTCAATTTTAAAGGAATTTGCTGTATTAGTAATGTCCCTCATTTCTGCTACCTTAATCAGCCTAACTAAGGGATCCCCTACTATCTATCTGCAGTGAGGAGAGTCAGAGGAAGGACCCGGAGAGACACCAGTATCTTGCATTCAGGTTCCACAGACATATCCATGCTGTGACCCCAACCAAGCATTGTTAGACCTTAAAGCAAACCAAAATAACGAACACTGAATTATAATATTTGCAGTATAATTCTAAGAAAAATGTTTGCTATGTTTCAGAAAAGTATCACTGAAACCTAATACTTCACAGAGTTTCTTCTACAAGCAATCCTCTTCCTTCCTGAAATAACAGGACTACAGACCACTAACAGAGTTTAAAGTAAAGATAAGTAATTACTTACCTTTGAGCTGGAGGTCCATCCATAATAATATTGATCCATAAGATCTGCATGGCATTGAGAGGATTAGGAAAGTTCATTAATGTAGCCAGTGAGATTAAAGTCAATGCTGCTATACTCCTGTTGAAAGAATCCATTTTTATGACTGTCAGCATGGAACATTTCTGAACATCTACTGATAACTGCTTCGTAAGCAAAACTTCACATATTTAAGAGTAGATACAGATCTTGACAAATTAAATCACAACTGACATGACCGTAACTTTAAAAGGTCAGTATAGTTGGAAGGGACCTTCAGAGATCAAATCCAACTGCCTGGCCACTTCAGAGCTAACCAGAAGTTAAAGCATGTTACTGAGGGCATTGTCCAAATGCCTCTTGAACATTGACAGGCTTGGGGCACCAACCATCTCACTAGGAAGCCCGTTACAGTGTTTGACCACCCTCATGGTAAAGAATTTTTTCTTAATAGCCAGTTTGAACCTCTCCAGCACAGCTTTGTGCCACTCCCGAGCATCCTGTCATTGTTTACTAGGGAGAAGAAACTAGCACCTAACTCTGCTTCCCCTTCCTCAGGAAGTTGTAGAGAGCAGCGAGGTCACCTCTGAGCCTTCTTTTCTGCAGACTAAACAAACCAAGTGTCCTCAGCCTCTCCTAAAAGGACATGCCTTCCAGCCCTTTTACTAACTTTGTTGCCATCCTTCGGATGCATTCAAGTATCATAAAATCCTTTTTGAATTGCGGAGCCCAGAACTGAATGCAATATTCAAGGTGTGGCCACACCAATGCTAAATATAGTGGGAGAATCACCTCTTCTGACTAGCTGGCTGTGCTGTGTTTCATGCATCCCAACACGTAGTTTGCCCTCTTGGCTGCCAGGGCACACTGCTGGCTCACGCTGAGCCTGCTGTCAACCAGTACCCTCAGATCTCTTCCACTCATCTCCCAGTCTGTACCTCTGTCAGGCATTCCTATGTCCCAGGTACAGAACCCGGCATTTTCCCTTGCTGAATTTCATAGTATGAAAGGCATGAATTCATTTAGAATCTGTAGTTAAAATGGTGTTCTGGCAATTAAAAGACAGCACTTGTGTGTCTTAAAAACCTTCTGAACCTTAAAATGGCATTTCAGATTCACCTTCCTAATTGATTTTTTCATTATGGAACTGGGTCTTATACTTTTATTGTACATAAAGTACATGGTCTTGAAAAACAAACTTCTTATACACTTTTGATATAAACACAACCAGACTGTGCACCTGTCACCAGTTTGACAAATCAATCAAAGCACACTACTCAGACTCCCTAAAAATACTCACACCACTGCTCATTAGCAAATGAGGAAACTAGGCAGAAGACTGAAAATAGATTAGCTGTTTGCAAACTTGGTATTAGAAACCTCTCTAAACAAGTTATGCACTAATTGGTTTCAGTGCAAGATTAAATGGTTTCATATCCAACAAGAAGTGAGCAAAGCTTACAATAATTCTGAATTTAGAGCTCTACCGAACCCTCATATGCTCTCCCTACAAACAGGGGCAGAAAAAAGGGTAACTCATTCATGAGAAACCTAAGGCTACTATTTCCAAGGTTAGCAGGCACGCACACTTCCCTAAAATATCTATGCTTCATGCTTTTTCAGAGGCAGAATAATTCTCCTACCAATTCAGGACACTATACAAGATGGAAAATATACAACACTTCTTACAGTTTTTAGGCAAATTTTAAGAGGTTGGTGAGGTATATTTTCTGTGAATTTTCTTTGATTTTTTTTTTTTTTTTAATTTCTGCAACTTTGGTCAACCACTCCAAAATGGCTTCAAAAAAAGTACACTAACAACACAACGAAGAAGAAAACCACATTCCTGAATCCTAATTCAATAAAATAGGCTCAATACATTTTTGATACTGAGGCTTCATAAACTCATCTTATCTGCAGATAATTTAGGCAGCACCACAAATGCACAGGGATCCTTATATGCAAGAAAAGGAAGCCAGTTTCACAGAACTCACTCCACAAAGCAGTATATGGATTACAGAGAAATTGACCTCCTGTTTCCCTCATTTTCTCTGATTGAAATACATTTTCTGGTTAAGAAGGGAATGACTACCCACTTCTCCTTTAAACAAGAGCCCTAAGGCAGAGCTATTCTGTTACTCTTCATCCTCTCAGTTGCTGACTTTTCACATCTCAATAGGAAGAACAAAGTTAGAGGTCTGTTTACTGCACTATTTTCTGGTTATTTAAAAATGAATCAAGCCATGAAGTACATCATACTGAAAATCCAGTCCTGGAAATCTTTTGCAGTTATGACCACTGATATTTCCAGTGCACAGTGTATCAGCATACTATGTAAAATCTAAAATGTTTGTGTGAATTTATACAGCATCTGCTTCATGATGTAGTTAGAACCGTTTGATATCAAAGATGTTTTAGACTTACGTGCTCAGCTGAAATCTAACAAAATTTTTTATGTTATTATAAATTCCTTTACCCTCTTCAATTGCAGACCTGCAATTAAAAACCAAAGATTACACCATTTAACAAATAAGGCTGCTGCCAAAAAGCTTAAAACAAACCAAAAAAGTTCGTCATTTCTGTTATTTTAATCAGAAATACAAGTGTCAAGAAACAAGCGGAGTTGACGTTCTTTGACAGTCATTGTACTTTATTATAAGATCAATTGCAATGGTTCTTATTCTGGCCTGCTTAACTAAGCTTTCAAAATTAAATGTCAATACTAAAATTTCCTCCTTGTCTTTTAAAATACAGCACCATCCCTGATGAGGCCTTCTGAGCCAAGGTAGATAATTTAAAAAAAAAACACACACACTTCTACAAAAATCATAGAAATACATCATGATTTCAGAAGACCATGTATTCTTACTGCACCAGAATGAAATACGTACAAACCATCTTTTCAACCTGTACCATATGTCACAACTTGTCTAACAAATTGTGAATTACAGCAGTAATTAAGTGATTTCTAACACGTAGGCCAAGTATACTCTGCAAGAAAAACACTTTCATTCACTAGGGAAAGTTTCATTAAAGCTGTATAGCATAATGTATCTATATAAATGCCACCTACATTATTGTTTGAAAATCATCATCCACGAGGATCATATCCGCTGCCTCTTTACAAACATCTGTTCCAGTTTGTCCCATTGCTACACCAATATCTGCAGCCTTCAGAGCAACAGCATCATTGACTCCATCTCCTGTCATAGCTACTACTGCACCATTATTTTGCAGGGACTAAAGAAAGGAAAAAGAATTTAGATAGTGCTTGAAATAACCCATCCTATACAACTGTTCTAGACACAACCATTTAGCTGTTCCCCCCATTTTTATAATTCCATTATAAAATCCTAAAGAAATGTATTTGTTTGTATATTAATGAATTCTTTATACAAGATTTTAGGTTAAATTTTAGTTCATATATCCACAGAGCCTACATTTGAAAGTTAAGGTATATAAAAGCTGCATTCAAGAGAAAATAGAGCTATATAGAGAGACTGATACTATACTTATGTTAATGTTATCATCCTCTTATAATTCTCAAAAATATTCCAACAGTCTCACAATGTTTTACTTCCTTCTCTTTATTGTTGCTTTTCCAATTGTTATACTGAGCGTATCACTCGTTAGCTTTGTTTCTAAGCTTCTGAACAGAAGCATTACCTCAGACATGACTTGAAATTCATGCCCTTTTATCCTGTTCTGAGAAGTAGCAGAAATATGGTTCTTGCAAGTTCCTATAGTCAACTCAGCTGCAATGCAACACAGTCTCAACTCCCAGCTCCCAACATACAAGAAAGCTGATGTTGACTCCCAGCAGCTGCATATCCTTTTTGGACGTTATATATTTTTTCAAGTAGTATTTTCAAACACACTTCACTTTCAAATCATTCATATTTCTGGTCTCATCTAGACACACAGTACCACAATGTAGTTTAAGTAAAGGCATTACAAACAGTACCAATAGTCGCTGTCCAGCACTCTAGTCTCTAGTGAGACATACCTTTATAATTTTTAATTTATGTCGGGGACTGGCTCTGTAAAATACAGCAACCTGTTAAAAGCACAATGAAGAAGCAGTGAAAATTTGAGAAATTTCAAGACTCATGTTGCATACTATAAAGCTAGAGGATAAAAACACTATCTAAGGCCAACTATGCTCTCATTAGCTTTGAGACTGAAACATCAGGAAAATGTATTTTGATTAGTGTGAAACCATTAATTTAAGAGAAGACTCAAAGTGTGTCCTGGTAAACAAAATTGGTGATACTTATTTCAAGATAGAATTTGCAGTTTAAAAATCCTGAAAGAGTGAAACAACTGAATTACAATGGCTTGCTAATGGCCTTCCTGACTAAATTCATACAGACAACTGCCATGCTGACTCAGTAAATAGCGCTGCTTTTCTTGTCGGCACTAGTGGCAAGCTACTCAGGAAATTTTAATTTTACTATTTTATGTAGCATAGCATTAAGACATTGAAGTTCTAATGTTAAATAATGAAGATTCTAGCTTCGAAGGAATTATTTTTCAGCATTATTTTGATCTCTGGTCTACTCTAAATTGAAATTTGAGTAAGTGGAATTCAGTTTCCAATTAAGATCTATAATGATAACACTCACATCTACTCTTCCTTTTCAAGAAGCAGGATAAGAAGTTAGACTTCTCAGCAGACACATTATACTGTACACAGATATCAACCTCATTGGTTGTTTTCACTTAATTCTTAATAAGATTTTAAATATGTGCCTGAAAACAAATCGTGTCCAAGATCAAATGTGCACAAATGATAATTTGTTGCTGTTTCTAGTTATTTAATGTGAACAGCCTGTAAGAACAAGCATTACTAAATAAATCAGATTATTTGCCACACATTTTTTGTTGTTGTTTTGTTTTGTTTTTTTCTGTTGTTGTTTTTTTGCTAAATTTGTTTTCTGAGACTCACCAACGACAGACAAAAAGCTTTCAAGTTAATGTGCTCACACCATATGCACACTTCTTGATTGTAAATACCAGCTTTTGGCTTAGTTGCGTCACTCAAGCATGATGCAGCTTTTTTTTTTTTTTTTTTTTTTTGCATTTTGCGCTCTTTGCAAACAGGACAGTGTTTTGATGCATAAATTTTGCAACAGAGGCAAGTTTGACAATTACATTTATTATGACTTTACATTTGCAACAATGATGTTGGTTAATACATTTATTTATTTAATAAGTAAAAGGTATTAACCAGTCAATGTAATGAACAGATCTTTTCAAAATTCTTAACTAGTGGCCTCAGATCAATCTAAAATCATTAAACATACAGACAGCTCCTCTTATGAATTACAAAAGGATGGACTGTCTGAACAAGCAGATTTAAAGTGTTATACATATAAGCTACTCAAAGAAATGAAATTGTCTGAATGTCTAACAATACAAAAAGGTGATGCTCACTAAAAGGTGGCAAAATGAAAGTTCCAATACAGGTGCTGCAAGGTTAAAAAAACGAAAACAAAAAACACAGCTATTTGAATCATTTGAAGAGACTGAAGTAATGAACTCACTAAAAAGATAACCTTGTGAGTTGAAAGAAAAACTTCACACAATCTTGTGTTAGACTGAAAGACTTTTGTTGGATCTGTGACAGCTTAATACTCTTAATACTAAAAGCTTCCACTAATTTAGTGTATCACCTCTTTCTACTATTGGTAACTCAAAAGTTAAATTTCAGCTTTCCACAGATAAATGCATTTCTCAATATAAAATATATACTTTGCTGCATTTCAGTAACATGTTAAAACAAACCTTTGGTGTTATTTGAGAAAGCTGCTGAATATCCAGATCATCTATTTCTTCTCCAGAGATTGCCTGTGAATTTTTAGAATACAATCCTAGTCGACTAGCTGGAAATAGATAATAAAAAGGTGTTACAATAATAAACTTTAAAAACCAACAATAAGCACATAATTATTTTTAGAACTATTATTTTCTGCAGCATTTCAGATTTGAAATGACCATAGCAGAACACCCTGTTGTTAATAATAATAATCAATAATACCTTATTGATTCAGTACACTGAAGTAAGTTACTTGAACTCTTGAGAAACACAAATTAACAAGCCTATTCTAATCAGATATTTATTTCCTTTAAACTTTTTAGGTCTTAAGGTCTGTATCTCATTGTGTCAGGTGCACTGTAAATATAAGAGCCCAGTCCTCTCTAAAGACTTTACAATTCAGAAGTAACAAGACAGAAAATGAGATGGGAATGTGCACAACTCTCAGCTGCAAATCTGCAACTGACAAAGTACTGGTAATTTGGGGAAGTCCTTGTTATGTGCACATTCAACTTTTTCAGCATCATCCTGTATATAAAGAATCTATATTCTGGCTGAAGTACTACACTTTCATGTATTATATTGTAAAAATAAGTAATTTCAAAATTTATTAATAGTACTTAAACTTCACAGTTAGTTACATGGTCACAACTGGATCAAGAAAGCATCAGTGCCATATCCATCCTAAATATTGTCAGCACCTATTTTAGTTTCTCTCTGTTGCTATAAGACAAGCATCCAAAGCTGAGGGTAGAAAGGGTGGTGTTGGGTGTGTAACAGTAAGAGTCAGAAATCAAGCATGTTATGACAGAATGCAGTAAGAAAAATATATAGTCTAAAACAGCAGTCATACATTACCAAATTAGAAAAACTACAATTCAAGCTGAAATCCAAGTATCACTTCAGACTAGATTTTTTTTTCCTAATTCCACCACACCATATGTTAACCTGATACACAGAACTCACAAATATTAAAGACTTAATACCCACACTTCAAACCACTTAGCTAGGCATTGCCAACACAGAAAACAAGTGAAAAATGAATAGAAGTGGACTATTCATACCAATGGCAACTGCAGTCTCCTGTGAATCTCCAGTAATCATTTTTATTGCAACTCCAGACATAATAAGTGTAGTGACAGCTTCTTTTACACCAGTCCGTGGAGGATCAACTATTCCCACAAGCCCCAAAAAAGTCAGTTGTCCTAACTCAGGACCAGAAGCTAAGGCCAGAACTTTTAGGAGACAAAGAAAAAAATAAATTAAGAATTGAAAATAACATTTACACCAGTTAAAACAACAACTGCTAATATTTGTTTTCTAAAATTAAAACAACTGTGTCTGCATATTGACCAGAAGCCTCAGAGATGAAAACATTTATGAGTAGCTTCATTCATCTGAGTATTCCACTTGAAATTAGCTTAACACAAGTGGATACTCAGAAATGAGACGTAATTGAACTAGTAGGTTAGAATAAAGCAAAAGACAGGGATTTTTTTTTCCTTAAACCTTGGTAGCAACATCTGTAACCTTAAGCATTCAGAATAGCCTACTGTATTTCTTTTCTTCTAACGAGAAGTCTTTTTTATCAAACACACATTTCAGATTTTGAAGAAAACTTTCCAATTTGTTCTCAGCTGAAAGTGTTGATGCTTCCACTGTGTGGAAAAGGAAAGCCATCTAAGCCTTGTGGTTTCTGTGTACACGCATGGTCTTTTATGCAAGAGGAGAAAGGGAGGATCAGTTAACGTATTTTTATTTTCTGCCCTTTTTCTGTTTGTTTTTAAATAGAAGCAGATTTTATCAACTACGTGCTGGATATTTTCTGGAATGTCTTTTACAGTAGGAACCTTAACTCAAATATATTTAAATGAGAGATTTGCAAGAGAATAGCAGATTCTCTTTTTTCAAACATTACACAAGATTTGCTGTTTGACAGTTATCCAAGGCAGGCATGTAAAGAATGATTGTCTGAAGAAAACAGGTACAAGGATACTACTCCTAGTGAACCCTCCCAATTTCTAGGAAATTGTATCTTAGGACCTTCCTGAGCCTCGACTGTCTTGGATTTACGTGGCAAGGATTTGGTATGAGGGGGCTGCAGCGGTGGCCTCTGTGAGCAGAGCCCAGCAGCTGCCCCATGTCAGATCAGAGCCACCTCCAGCCAGCTCCAAAAGGGACCCGCTGCTGGCCAGAGCCGAGCCTGTGAGTGACACTAGTTGGGCCTCTGGGAAAGCAGATTTAAGAAATGGGGAAAAAAAAAATGGTGAAAGGAGGGGAAGGTGGTTTTAGTTTGCCTTTAGTTTCTCACTGTTCCAGTCTGCTAGCGACAGGCAATAAATTATATTAATCTCCCTATGCTGAGTCTGTTTCACCGGCGACAATAATTGTTGAGTGATCTCCCTGTCCTTAACTCAACCCTTGAGCCCTTTCCATCATATATTCTCCTCCTTTCCCTTTGAAGAGGGGGAGTGAGAGTGGTTGTGGTAGAGTTCGGTTGCATAGCAGAGAAAAACCACCACAGCCACACAGTACCCGTAGTTTCACATTTAAAACCTCTGGATGGACATAACAGCCTAGAGATCTCTTTACAGAAGCCAAAGACAGACAGCTATGGTGACCTTTATAATGCTTACCCACAACCATCTCCTATCAATCATCTAATGAAAAATACTTCCAGCTATATTTAAAAATCTGCACAGTAGGTTAATATAAAATGTAATCTTAATGGCATCTTCTGACCTGCAATCAGTTGTGCTAGCCTAACTCACAAAGGTGCCAAGAGCCAAAGAGGAATATGAACACATTCACATTATTATTTTTTATTTATAATAAGATCTATACTGAGATGTGGAAGCTATCAACTAGCAATGTATTTTTCAGTTATGGTCAGACACAGGAGATGACAGGAACCAGCAATACCTTTTCTCACCTGGTGCAATTTAATCAATGCTGTTATGCAGGCCTTAAGCTACATACAGCACCTGTTTTCCACTCCCCCATTTTAATGAAAAACTAACCAACCCAGTGGCACGTACTGAACAGTAATAAAAAAATCTTGTATCTGAGGGGTTTTTTGAACAAGTAAGCAGTGCCATTTAAAAGTGGCTATTTTGAGACACTGAAAAAGTCTTACCCCTAAGTCCTGCAGAGCCCATGGACGTCTTCTCTTGCTGGTATTGCTCTCTCTGTTGCTGAACAAGAGGTAGGGTCTGTCCCTTACAGTTATATGATGTACAGTACTTAATGACTTGTTCATAGGCACCTTTCATAAAGCAAACCTCTGGTTTGTCCTAAAAGAGAAAGGAATTATGTGCACATGTGTATACATATAAAAATACACATTGTGTGTATGCATATGTACACATAAGAAAGAATGGCATATCTACACTTCTTGGAAAAGTCTTCAGAACATATAATGCAGTTCAAAGCTATGCTTCTAAACTTAAAAATCCATTATTTGAAATATCTCTCTACACAGTATATATTTAAGAGTGTTAATATCAAAACAGCCAAGATAATAATCAGTATCTCATTTCAGTAGACATCATACATTTTAGACATTGTGGGGTCACGGTTTATGAACAAAAGAGGCCATGCAAAGGACAGCAATGAAACCTACACAGAATGTTAGACTTGAAAGATCTCCAGTTCATCATCTGACCACCTGTTTTCCTCCATAGGGCATTAAATATCACCTGTATCCTTGTATCACACAACTCCAACATTTTTCAGAAAAACTTCTAGCCGTGATGGCATCAAAGTGCTAAAAATACACCATCCTTCAACTTTTATTCCAACGCTAAATCAACTCATCCTTTCCCTTACCCTCTTTTCCATTAAGAATTGCTGCCTTGGCTCAATTTCCAATCACTGATTCTCATCTTCTCTCCCCTGTTGTGCTAAAAAGCTCTTTTTAATACATCTGTTTTCTCCCTGTGAAGGTGTTTATGCACAGTCATCAAGATACCTCAATTTTTCTGATAGGCTTAACTGCCAGAGCTCTAATTCTACTGTATTTTTTAGCCTTTGAATAATTTATGCTCCTTTTTAAACCATTTCCAGTTTTTCAACAATCTTTTAAAAATGCTCATACGAAAACACATCAGACACAGTGAATCAGTGAGTGGGAATTGCTTGCTGATTTTTTTTCTACTTTTCATACAGACAAGGATTATACCACCTCATTCTCTATAAAGGAAAAAGGAGTCAAATGCATTCTTTCCAAAGCAAAGATTTTACTGCGATACTGAATGACTGTTTGCAAGCCATTTTTGGTCAGAAATACCATGACATTTTCCGCAAATCCAGTATCTGCTGTTGAACATATCTCCAGTTATCAGACTGGCAGTGATTATGTCAATACTCTTAAACAAAAATATTCAGATTGGTCTAAATGAAATATACATGTAAATATGTACATGAAAGCACCAGAAGATGGAAAAGGAGATTTAAGAATTGCTTGTATTCATAATCCAAAACATGCTAACATAAAATCTGTGAACACTGAGCAATGTGCTGTCCACATCAAAAACAGAAAACCCATGTTTTCAAACAAAAGCATTTTTTGATTACTCAACACCTATAAATCTTCTTGCTTTTAATTCTTTATGTAGCTATGTAGACCTGAAACAGCAGAAGATTCACAGACTTGCTTTAAACGTTTGATAAGGAAGGAGAAGGAAGAAATGCCAGGTAGACATTCAAAGTCTCAGATATCAAAATGCTTACAATTATTTCCCAGTATGTCTTTTATAGAAAGAATTTCTTGTCCTTCTTAATCTCTTTCAGAACTTGAAACTGAAACTAGATAATCAAACCATATTCCCAGGACAGTGCACTACCACCAGCTTGCCATGGTCTCTGAAGTGAAAAATGAGGACATTAACCAGGGTACATAACTATTCTACAGAACCAGTGCACAAGAAAATTGTGATTGAAGTTTACCTGCTGTGCTCTATGAACGCATTTAACAGCCATCCATTTTTGTTCTGAGCTGAAGGGATATTCAGCCTTCCTTACGTAGTCCTCCTGGATCCCATCTAAACCCATCTGCATAAAACAGAAAAAGCAACATAATGTAAGCACCTTTCTTTTCCAAACAACTAAACAATTTATTCAGACTTCTTAGTTAACAATAAATCACTTTCATTTCCAAAATTGCTTTTCAGAACATTGCTCCATGCAGACAAACTTCTGAAAAACAAGCGCCAGAAGAACCTAGTAGCTTCTTCGAGGCTTCAGCATAAGTCACACCATTTCAGTGTATATCTTTGATTCAAGGATCCTTATATACGTTCCAGATTATCACCATTCACAGACACAAGTTTTACAATGACTAGCAATTTAGTTCTTTGTTTGACAAAACACATCTAAAATCCCAGCGCATATTTTGTATTTTTTTTTTTTAATCTATACAATTTCTCTGCTAAAAGGGCCTAAAAAATTATTAGACAAGACTGGCAGTCTGGAGGACGCAAGTCACTGATTTAAAGTTCAAATGATCTAACCTGAAATGGCTTTTTTTTTTTTTTTTTTTTTTTTTTTTACTGTTAGCTGAATTCCCCCAAACAATTAATGTGAAACTAACCATGAAGATTCCAGGCAAAATGCATTTCATTCCCCACCCCAAAATGCAACTCAGTGAATTCCATGCTCTCTCCTTAACCAAGTCCAAGTGCCAATTAAAAAAAGATGCGTAAGTAGCAGCCTGCCATAAGCCATTCTCAAGTACTTATGGACCTCTACATTTCCTTCACTACCTCCCTTTCCTGCCACAGATGTGAAAGAATCCCCGTTCTTCTCTGTTTCTATGGGCTCTTGACAAAATATCACTTTAGTCCTTTCCAGTCAAAGACCGTAGACTTGGAATGAAATCTCAGCAAGATGGTATCTCAGTCCTCAGTTACACAGGGAAGAAAAAGATTGTAATGCATTCACCTTTCAATATTTTTATGAGTTTATTTACCTTCACAGAAAAATCAAGTACTCAGATATCTTGCTATGTTTTTCAGTAACTGTACCAAGTGTCACAGCATAAAAAAAAATCATTTAACCGGAGTGTCCACAATTTAAACTACCTGTGCCCAGCACTTAAACAGCACCGTAAATGGTGCAGCCACCAATATATCAGTCTTCAACTTACTACTACTTCTGATGAGAACTGGGAAAGAGCACAGTCAATATGCAACAGGTAAATTAGCCTATGGCAGACAAAATAGCAGTACTTCAATTCTAAATAACTTAACTTTTATCTTTCAGAATGCCCAGAGACTTCTAAATGATAAGAAACACAAGAGATGAGCAGTTGCAATACAAATCTAGGAGATGCAAATAAGGGAAAAATGAGAAAAAAACACATTTCTACACACTTGCCACCTACCATGAATCAAAAAAGCACCATTAAGTACCCACCTTCATAGCAAGTGCAATTAAAGCTCCTTCTGTTGGCTTCCCCATTAAGGTGTTGTTTCTAATCACAGCATCATTACACACACAGCCAGCCTAAAAGATGAGGACGGAAAGGGGAGAAAACATGACAGAGAGTAAATGTCATGCATAACTCTAGTGCTATCATCAATTAAAAGAAACCTGTCTCCGCCAATATCTCACCTCAACGATTTTGCTAATGGATGGGTTGTTATAACCATGAATAACTTCACCATCAAGCATCACTTCTCCAAACCTGTTATAACCTACTCCAGTAACCTGTAAGACAAAGAGCCAAAGGTAGCAGGTAATGTAACATTTGCTGGGTTCTTAAATTGTTTTAATCTCAGCTTTTTACTACGAACTATAGAAAGCTAAAACAATGTCATGCATAATGATGCATTTTACCCAGTGTGAATAGAATCCTCTACTTAACATCTAATGTAGCAGGTACCAGATTAGGGAACAAACCTGAGGGCAATTGAGTTTTTCAATTAAACATTTTAGGCATTATTTTTCAAAAACGTAACAATTTTATTCCCATCTCCTTACTCAATTAGGACATTTTTTTTCTCTCTCCTCCTCCTTTTGCTTTTTAATTTTTTCCTCCTATTCCTGGTTAATAATGCATACCCCCTGCAGTGGAATGGAAGTACACAGCCAAGACCTACTTTCATGCAGGAAGAAGAAAATCATAGTTGAATGGCCTCTCAGCTGAGACTTCTGAGAGGTGTTAAAAACAGTAAAACCGTAGATTTAATGCGTAAAATGTAGGCATCCCATTAGGATCCAAAAAGTCTTGAATTCTACAGCATTAACAGCTAGTATATTTTACAGCTATTTCAAATTCTCTTTCCATTAGGACAAAGGAGTTGATTTCACACAGCTATAAACAAATTATGCTAGTAGTGAAGAAAAAAGCAATTAAAGCATTCCTATAAAAATTTAAGAACAGAAAATAAGCACCAAGAAATATAAGCAAACATAGGTAAATAACAGGAAAGGATAAAGAAAATTCCAGTATTTACTACTACAAAAAAAACAGTAAAGCTAATGGAGGGTTTTGTCAATGTGAATAAAACTCTAAGCATGAGGAGTTCAGGAATTCATGAACTTGTTTAAAGTACACTCCCATGGAACTACATATAGAAGCATGCCTTGCTGCTTTTCCATTCCTATTGCTTTTGCTTCTCTTTTGTGCATTTACTTCAGCCTTTGCAGCAAACGCCCGACCTCAACCACAGCTTTATGTCCTGCCTCTACTTTAAACTCTATCCATTATGAAAAAAGCAAGTATGACAGTGCACTCAGTAAGAAGGGTCCATACTACACATCATCTTTTAGCCAACAGCTGGATACCCCTCCTATTTCAACTGTTCTTAACAGATACATTTTGTTTTTATGCACATGCTACAACAAAACAGTCCCATTTTCCATACTGAAAAAAAAAAGCCAAGTCTCATTTTTGTAATGCATCTCAGCATCTTTTATTACGACCTACAGAACTTTATATATTATATAAAGTGAATTCTTCTGTAACCACAGAATGCTTGGATAATACAGCTCAAAATCTGAAATACTAGATGAATAGAATTAGCTAGAAATTGAGGAACTGAGATTTGGTGCAACCAATTTACACTTCCTTAATTAATGCTTTATATGAAGTATAATCAAGAATATCTCAGCTGATACACACAGTGAAGTAGAAGCAAAATTTAAGTCTAACAGAGCTTCACTACATACCTCAGCATGTTGCCCATCTGAAGTAAAAATATGGGTAACGGTCATTTCATTCTTTGTCAGAGTTCCAGTTTTATCTGAACAAATTACATTGCAACAACCTGAAATAACCAATTAGTACTTGTAAGACAAGGCCTGTCTAGAATAAAATGAGTAGTTAACAAGAACGAGAGTATTCAAGACATGCAAATTTCTAGAAACACTGCAGCTGTCGTTGGGGGAAAAAAAAAGATTGGATTTAATAAAGACAGGAAATTTTCGACTATTTGTGAATAGCTGTGCAAAGTTCTTCACAAGTTTGTTTGATAAATTAAAAAAGCTAATTAAAAGCCTAAATTGACATGTTGCCCCAAGTGGTTCCATTCGCTACCTCCTTAATTTTATTCTGATGCATCTCAAACTATACTACTGAAGTCTCAATTGTGACTACCATTGAGGAAGAAAGTTAAGAGCTTGCTTTACAGCAGTCATTTTTCTCAGTCTGTAAGTGTGACTTACTACTAAAGCCACAATTTTTAATAAGATTAAAAAGATTACAGAAATGTGGAAATATATACTTGCTGTTTTAAGTCAGGAAAAAGTATTTTGAAACAGTGTTGCACTGTTTTGACATTCCTTGACCCAATAGCAGGAATTGAAAAAGCAACAAAAAAAGCTTGCAATACTAACGAAACTGCTAAAGGCATTAGAAAATATATTCCTAGTCTTCAAAGGAGAAATTCAACTGCAGCAGAATTACTTAAATTACAATTTCTGTTTCTTTTTCATATACTACGAATTACGTTTCATAACTGAAACTACGTACAGAATGTTTTCAAGCTTTCATCTTTTAAATATTTTAGGTTTTAATATAAGTAGCACAACATCCTTAAGGTACATTATGATTATAAAGATTTTTCCAATATTCAAACTTGGATTTGTTTCCAACTGTCAAAAACATTCAAATTTACGCCAAAAAGTTGATTTAAAAACTGTTTCACAAATCTGTTATTTAGCAAGAACATCTTAGAGCTAACTAAAAATACTTCTACTGACATATTTTCACTGTTCTACTGCGAATGAAGAGTACTCCAAACATCTAATTACACATGCAGGTTTGAGTATTACTAGTGTGACATGTAATTAATCAGACTGCTTACTGCAATTCAAAAACCGAGTGCTGATAGGGCACACAAAAGCATCGACTTGAATTCTAACTACTCATGTAGAAGACATTCAGTTTCAAAATGTTTTAAAGATACCCCCACACTGCCGGCAAATAAGAACACCTGCTTCATTTTACCATTAGCCATCGAGACTATTATTGATTTCCTAAGATTTATATCCAACTACTATCTCTAAGTTAGTCTTGCCATACCTAAAGTTTCAACAATAGGGAGCTTTTTTACAATAGCCCGTTTCTTCACCATTCTCATCACACCCAGTGCCAGTGTCACTGTTACCACGATTGGGAGTCCTTCAGGGATTGCAGCTACAGCCAAACTGAAACAAAAATAAATACACAAATCTTGTCTTAGAATGTCATAGATTAATACACAGTAATAATGCATTTACCCATACAAAAGAAGAAAAGCTGGGAAAAAAACAATTGCACATTTGTTTTGCATACAGGAAAACACTAGTGAGGACTGTGCAAAGCAGCCCAGGTTGTGAAGAATAAGCGTAGTCAGCACTAAAAAGAATTGGGATATGCCACCACTCCAAGTGACCGATCATCCACAGCTATCACTTCTAGATCACGCTATGGCAGCATGCTAAGTGTTGGAATGACAGAATAAGATCAGATCACAGTAGCTCATTATACAATGCTTGAAGTTGCAGTTGTGCCTGGTGCCTTCCTGCACATATCCCCCCTCCCCAAGTAAATCTCCATAGATCCTGTTATTTAAAACAAACAAACAAAAAACACTTTTTGTTAAAGAAATGCTTCTGCCCTATTCACTGTCCATGTAATAGCAACCCAGCAACTTTTCTGAGAGTAGAGAGCTAGACCATAAAAACTCAGTGTTATTCTCAGCAGACAACAGCCTGGAATTAAGTTTTCATAATGTGCTAGAAAACGAGCTAATAAAGTACACAAGTAATTCAGTTTTATTTGATGCTACTTATAATACTGCATTTTCTTTATTTACTCAGCGACAGAAATTCAAATTGCACAACTCTATTGTCTGTTTACAGATGTTCCCAAAACTCTCAGAAACCTCCATACAAATACACAATTTAAGAGACAGACAAGTACGTCCTGTATCATTAAAAATGAATATGAACTTACTTTTTCAAGCACAAAATCTGTTTTTACTTTGTATTACTTATCTAAACTTAAAAGAGACTGCGTGCAAGCACATTATAATATACATCACTAGCTTTCACACACTTCCTATCATGCATAATCTACACTATTTAAAAATATCTATGTATCTTACCTCACTCCAATTGTGAACATATCAAGAATATGTTTTCCTTGCAACCAGCCAACCAGCATAATAACTCCTATAAAAACAAACAAACAGTTGTCATGGTAAATACAAAACCAACGTGCACTGTAGCCTATCATTAAAAAGAACTCAGCCAAACTTATCATTATGCTGCCTATAAAAATCCATTATTTCTATCACTGTTGGAGCATGATTCCATTAGTAAAGCAAAGGTGAAGAAAGTTTTTGCCAGTCAGATTGCCCAATCATACCAGCAGTGAGGTACTCATGCACACCTTGAATCAGAAGAGACACCGCAACTTGAAGCATTTAGAAGGCCAAAAAAAGTCAGAAAAGCACGTTAGTGGGCAGAAGTAAACTTGCATTGTAAGGGGGGTTATGTCACATCAGTAATCTTCAGATTATTACTTGCATGAACTCATTAAACAGTGGCAAACAAAATCAGAAGTCAAAATATCTAAAAGGAGATCAAGTCCTTCAGTTTTCTCAAACCGATGGGTTGGTTTCAGTTACAAAATAATTTGTAGTTGTTTTGCATAAATCTTACCTATGATACCAAAGGAATACAAGGAAAGCTGTTTTCCTAAGAGATCCATGCTCTTCTGCAGAGGTGTCTTTGGAGCCTTGGTGAATGGTAAACACCCAACAGTTAACAAGCAGAAGTTAAAAGCATAAACTGTATCCTATTTCTTCAGGTATGCAAGCTTCAAGGCCTTGTCTTGAAACTAACTCGACTAAGATGTAGTTACACAGTATGTTTCCATGTGTTTACTTTGTGAAGACACAGACTACTTTGTTCAATTCTCATGTAGAAGTCAAGAAGTTCAAAGAACACTTCAATGAAATGAACATTTTTTTTTTTTTTTTAAGAAATATCCTTTGGGAGTTTTGTGATGTCTACAGCAAAATCTAATACAAAAGGTCACATCAAGGATTTTTAAAAAACATGGGCTAAAAACAACTGCATTTCTTCTAGACAGAAAAGTTCTTGATAACAAGAACAAAACCGACTTTTCCAGGCAGAGGCATTAAAGCCCTGGAAGGCCAATTATATTTCAGGAGGAATTTGCTAACAAGCTGCAGAAAATACAAGTTAGCCAAATAGGAAGCTATAGAAATATTTAGTGCCAAAAAAAGGTATAAAAAAGAGGAGGGGAACACCAAGAAAAAAATTAAATAAAGAGATGATAAAAATTAGGAACATAGATTTTTATATTAACATATGGTAGACCTACAGTATGGAAAGTATGGCAATAAAAGGGAAACTGCATCAGTGTAAAATCTTTGTTCTGCAAGGTATGAAAAAAGTGTACACACTATGGGGGAATTCTTATATTACGTTTGATTCACCCTTACCTTCAAAATTTACTTTTAAAATAAGATTACTGCAATAAGCATCATAAACATAACCCCACAATACTCTGATATTTCAGAATGTTTGTGTAAAATGTGCACGCTTTTTGTTGCTGGTTCTTTCTTCATTAATAAATGCAATTGCTCCAATATAAACTACATACCATAATCATATTTTCCTCACATGTGTAACAAAGTGGATTACATTCTGGGTGACAGAACAGCAGTATTCCCTTGAAAGGTCTAGTAAGGCACTGCAGCTAACAACGTGAGGTCAGTGACACACTCCCAGCTGACACATTTGATGCCTGACCTAATGCCCTTAGTTGTTCTGATCCAGCAGATTTCAGAAATGTAATTTGGAAAAAAAAAAACGTGCTGCCTATAGTAAGCCTGATCATGCCCTGACAGCTGAAAATAGACTGTCACCTTATGACCTTATGTTGGTCAGAGAGCCAGGGAAGGCTGTTGAAACATAAAGTACTCCAAGAGTCTGACTTTCCATGTGGATCAGAGCACTGCAATAGAGAAAGTTACTACAGGAGTTTAGTATACTGAAGTTAAAGGGAGCTCTGTAACCTTGGAAGGATAGGCTAGAGATCATGAAGCAGCGGGAAACAAATTCATAACCCGAAAATACACCGCTCCTCAAGGGAAAACATAGTCCTGTGCACACAGCACACAAATCTGTCATAACAAATACCTTTTGCACAGACATAGTTCCACTTGAAAAAAATACACTTCCACAAATTGCAGCAATATTTGTTATACCTTTTAAAAGCTTCAGAAAATTATTTTCAGAACTAACATTTTTAGGTCACCAATGGATAATTTGTTACACTGAATCCAATTACTACTTTCATGTTCAAGAGAGAAGATTTGTTTCACTAGAGAAGAGAATAGTATTAAAACCAATGTAATTAAATCTAACAAAGTTCCTATGGAATAAAATCCAAAAATGCAGTTTCAATGAATGACATATGCATTTACAAAACTTAAGCTGTTGTTTCTAAATATCCATTCTTACCTCTTCTGCTTGCATCATTTTAAAAACCTCTCCAAATTCAGAGTTTTCTCCTGTTCCAATAACAATGCCCTAAAAAAAAAAAACAACAAACACCACACCACCAAAAAGCAGTCATTTCAGATCTGAAGTTTTAAATTAAATGTACATGATTGTTCTTGACAGCTTTGACTTAAGTAGTCAATGGGCAAATGCCATTTAAATTGCTACAATTTTGTTAGCCTTATTAATTTAACTACTCAGACAAATAGGATGTATTTTTGTTAAAAAAAATAAAATCACCCCTGTGAAACAAACTGCTATTCTGTACTGCTGAAGTACAGCAACTACCAGTAACAAAACTGAAATAGCACAACATCCAGCTAGCACCAAACATATCTGTAATTTCATTTACAGGTTCTCAAACTCTAAGATATGAATGTAGTTCTGCAAGATCACAAATACCAAATCCCAGATAGCCCAGATAGAACGGTTTCACATCATCTGCTCCCTACAAATTTGAGGGCTCCTGAGCATGGATTTTTTTCCCCCCATGTCTGAAAAAGCACCAATGAGAACAGCTTTCATTGTATCACAGTAAAGTCATCCTCATCCTTATTTCCAGTAAACATTCCTATTTCTACTCCATTTCTACTATTTAAGAAAAATTAAAATATATGTAGTCATTAAAAAACAGTTATCAACAGGTAAGTGAACCTTAAAAATAAGAACTGGTTTAATTCAAATAGTTAAAACATGGAATATATTGTTCTCTATCAATAATAATCTTACCTTTGCTTTTCCACATCTGACCAATGTTCCCATGAAAGCAATATTGCTCCTTGAAGTAAGGTCTCCATTGGTTGCTGCTGGCT
Source organism: Anser brachyrhynchus (assembly GCF_964034855.1). Taxonomy (NCBI): domain Eukaryota; kingdom Metazoa; phylum Chordata; class Aves; order Anseriformes; family Anatidae; genus Anser; species Anser brachyrhynchus. Next base: position 45,651,421 of record NC_137695.1, on the reverse strand, counting down.
GAGGAGCGATAGATTTAGAGCAAGGAGCTGTCTCACCCGTGAGACTGGATTCATCAATAGAAAGGTCCACAGCCTTTGAAAACAAAATATACAGAGTAGGTAGAAAGCATAGCAATAATCTTTCATAAGTAATTGAAATCGTAATATATTTTTCACAGTCAGAGCTGGGAAACCTTTATCTAATTTATTCATATGACAAGAAACCATGTATCACTATTGACCATATTTTCAGAACCAGCATAGTAGCAAGCATTCCTACAGAACACTGCAGCAATACACTTGCTTTGCAAAGTCAAAGTTTACTCCTAATTTTATGTTCATGACTTTCTCTACAAAACAGAGAAGAGGTTGTATCTGTGATGCACTCCATTACCAAATAATATAATTAACTGGGACTGTAAATGTATATACATACTATCCTTTCAATTCTTTCTCTGTCCATTTCCTCCTATCATGTTCATTAAGAACACATAACAAAACACATACAGTGGGTTTTTGTCCACAAAGTGTCTCTAGGGAAAATGCCATTCACGCAACAGGCAAGGTAGTCTGGAGAAACTTTTTTTTTTTGGTTTTGCTTTTGTGGTTTTTTGGCAACAAGTGCAGGTGGTAGGAGAAGGAAAAGGGAAAAGTGAGTTACCATTACAGCTACTCAGCTGTCTACAGGTGGAGAAAAGAGATTGTTTTCTATAAATATTCAAAGAAAATATATTAATATTCTTCTATAATATTTGAAGAAAATAGACTGTTTTCTATAAATATAATATAAAACAAAAAATATACAATAAAAACAGAAATGTAAATGTCTTTCCCCAACTGACATCACTTCTAACATCTTCTGTTGACTTCAGTGGATCTTGAACAAAGCCAAAGCTTGAACCATAAAATTCTACTGACACAATCCAATTAAAATAATTCTGCATTATTAAAAATTATAGTCATTACTTGTGATTGTATCACTAAATTTCAATATAACTTCCTTGAGAAAAGCAGCATTAAAGGATGTTTAATAAAACAAAATTACCAAAACTCTTTGAAAAGGTATCACTTGCAAGAATCTGTCACATTGCATTTAGTACCACCACAGTATAGCACATCACTCTGAGGTTCAAGGATATTTTTGGTTTGTTTTCTTAAGTGACACATTACTCCAGTAACTCTTGCGCTCCAGTTCTAGCTGGACAACAAAATGAACACTGGCATACTAAGTCAAAAATAAATTTAGTCAATGTTCAGAAGAGAATAGTACCCTTACTAAAGTGCTTTCTGATCAAGTTCCTCTAATTCCTGCTGTTCTCTCAAATACGTATCAGGACAGCACCCATTTTTAAAAGATGGATACTGTATCAATAAAGGAAAAGGGGCACTTTCAAGCAAAGCAAAAAAAAGCAAAAAAAAATGCAAAAAAAAAAGCAAAAAAAATGTTTCAAGCAAAGCCATAAGGAATGATTAGCTCCAGAAAGTTCTATAGCAATTTTTTTATTTGCAACATATTCCTCAGACTCCAAGCTGAAACAGGATGTTCAGATTTATCCATGAGCTCTGAAACACTTGTCACCACTACTGAAGTGAATTTTGTTCAAAACTGAAGTTGCTACAGGCATGTTAGTTCTTAATGTAGTATTCTGGATTTAAAGAGTATTACTAGAAAACTTGACAGAGGACTCATTAACCTGCACAAAACTTAGGCCAGAAAAGGTCTTTATATAATGTTTCAGAAAACAAAGATTGCCCCACAAGTCCAGCAAAGAAATTTCTTCTCATATATATATATATATATATATATGTATATATGAAAACAATATATAGAGAACAAAGACTTCAGAAAGTAAACAACACTTAATTAGCATTTCTGTAAGTTTCTAAGACGGTATCAATTAGAACATACTAAAGAAATCTAGTTCTTTATCTGAAAAGACAACCTTTTGTGATCCCACAAGAAAGGTTATCTCAAACACAAACCTTCACGGAAGCATAGCAATAGGCATTACCGCAGAGGTAGCACATTTGCTTCTCCCTCCACTTTTCTAACAGGAAAGCATGAGGTTAGGCCTAGCAGCTTTTAAGAATTGACTTCTTTGGCCTTAAGTCCTGAACACAAGAAATATGAATTCCACCTTTTCATACTGTCACAATTTCATACTGTCTCTGATTATGGACTTACAAACAAAGAAAGCAGGTATTTCAATATATCTCTGATGTAAAAGACACTCTTTATACAGGAGAATAAATTAAACATATCAGAGTTTTCTGGTGATCATAGCTAGCCTTTTCACAGAAGATTGGACTTGAAGTTTCCAGGAGAAAGCATGCACATTCTGCCAGGCAAGATAAGGTAAGATAGATGCATCATACACACATGCATATATATATATATGCACATATATATATTATATATATATATATATATCAACCCCCACTGCGTGGTAGAGATTTCCAATGCCAGAGTGAGGCAACTGCTTATGATGACATGCTCTTATTTTCAAATATCTGCAAGAATAGTGGAGATAAAGATGATGCAAATTTTAAGGTCATGTAGACAAGCAGATTAGAAACTTTTAATTCCCCTTCTGCTTTCCATTGTAACAGGTCCAAGAATGCTGCTAACATGGTATGCTATGAGCTTACGAATGAGATGGTAGATGCTGCTGCAACAGCACTTCTACACTAATGTAGACACTATACAATTGTTGAGGGAATAAGAAAGTGTTTGAAGTCACTAACAAAAACTACTCAGCAAAATATTAAGTACTGACTATATTGCAAGGGCTAACAGATGATGCAGACAAACTTCCCAAGAGCACTGCAAATTTTTCTTAGACACTAGCTGGTAAAATTAATGCAAATATTAGACACAAAATCTGCTGGAAACACATCCCACAATTCAGACTGAAAACAGCCATTTGACTTAACATTCAGAAAAAGTATTCAACTGAAGTTTTCAATAACAGACTGCATACATGAAATGGGAAAAATACTTCTCATTTCTTACAGTCAAAAACCACGTATATTAAGAATGCACAATTACATTTAGGAGTTTAATTATTTCAAAGTTTCTATCAAAATAGTTGCAAGTTCCAAACAGTAATATTTACTGCAGTTCAGTATTAAGTGGCTATCTTCTCTTCCCCTCTCTTGCACAAAAAAAAAAAGCTATTAAATATTAAAACAATAGTAGGTATATACCTCAAATAATCGTAGATCAGCCGGGACTCTGTCTCCAACTGACAAGCAGACTGTATCACCTGGGACTAAATCTCTTGCAAGTGTATGTTCCACTCTACCTTCTCGTACACTGTAGGTACAAACACAATGTCAAAGTACATAAGAATGTACTCTCTGGCATTTTGTCTTAGAAAAGCAAAGTGTTGGCTATGCGTTGCAGTGCTACTGGTTTCTATGTGTTGCAGCACTGCTGATTTCAGCAAAATACAATTTCAATTTTGCTCTTTATTTCTCTAGAAATTACACATCAGTAATATCATTTGAGTGTTCAAGGGGCAAAAATGTGGAGTAATATTTTATGCCAATACAACAATCTTTAAAATGAGTCAAAATCAATTATGTTCTATATCTGCATAACGCTTGCTATAAAGGTATTAAGTTCAGTAAAAACTTTTTCTTCTACTCATTTCACATTAAACTTAACATGTCTTAATTTAGGAGAGAGAGGACATACAATTCCATACCAGTGGCATTCTGGAGGCACAAGTTTACTAAGCTCTTCAAGAGATTTTTCTGATCTGTACTCCTGCAGAGACAATAAAACAATTAAAGAAGTGCATGTTTTTAAAACAGGCAAAACTTAAACAATAAAAAGATAGATTTCAGCAGATGTGGATGTGTTCCATTAATAAAGTTGTTACAATATTCCAAAGAATCAGTTACGATATGCCCTCCAACAGTTCCTTATTAGATATACTTTAAAAAGCAAATACGGTTCAAACACTGGAAGTTTTACAGATTTAAGAACTCGCCTGCATGCATTATTACTGAAAAACTGGCAGAGATCTTTTGCATTTTCTTTTAATACCTTCAAGGCTTTGTAATACTTACAGTAATGCTTCTAAACACAGGGATCAAGTTCTACAGTTTAGCAAGTTTAGCACTCTTAGCCCCTGGAGAACTACAGTAATACAACTCACCTCTAACTCAACAGATTTTATAACAAATTTCAAGATAAACAAAGATTAAAAGCACAAACAGGATGCGATTTTCGTTTAAGCAGATACTGAATAAAGCTGGGTATTCAAAGAATGATGATAACGTTTTTATGACTTATGTTATTTAAAATATATTTTGGGGGGGTAAAATTTCTGTACAGCATTGCAACCAAAGCTTTATGTTCAAAATCTGTTTTCTATGAAATCAAATATTTTAAAGTACTTCAGCACTGTTTAATCTGAATGCTTCTTTACAAGTAGTCTTTTATTGCTGAGTGTATTACCCATATAGATGCATAAATGTCAATGTAGTTAAAGCAAGAAAAATCATGCACTTTAGAAAAGGGAAAGACTTGGATGAAAGCACAGAGCTCTTTAATCAAGCATTGTGCAGCTGCACAACAGATCAGGACAACTACTTATTAAATAGAAGAGCATACATAAAAGCAATAATCTTGTTTGGACAACAGATGTCTTACCTGAACAAAGGCAACTGTAACGACGATGAGTATTGCCTGCGAGAAAACAAAAGCAGATAAGACAAAAGAATTCCAAATGGCCATGAAAGTAAGTGATCATATTTGCTTTTTCTCAGCCATAGTTGTTACTACACATTAACAATATGGTTTGGAAACAGACTTTCTCACGCTCAAAATGACCAGTTTTCCCTCAGGCCTACTAATGACAAACAACAAAAAACAATAGCATTATCTCTTTACATCTGTTTTAGTGTCATCCAAGAACTTCAATAAGGTAATACTTCTAAAAATAAGATTGATAACTAGACAGTGACTTTGAAGTAAAACGTCGAGCAATTGTAAGCTCTGCATTTCTAAAAGGTGAGCGAGAGACAACAGTGGGGAGAGATCCAGAACAAAAAAAATTGCCTGAATGAAGTATGAATGGTGTTCACTGCCACAGTAACTGTTAAAAAGTTGTTAAAAAGATTTTGTTTCATTCAAGTGACCAGATAACAGGAATACTAAGAATAAACTGAAGAGTAGAGACAAAGTTGAGGAACGGGTCTGGAGCCATAAAATATCTCAGTAAGGAAGACAAGAGGAGGAAACTTGGGAACTTTGCCCAAGATTCCCATGAAGTAAGATAATACATTGACTACACCCCAAACAGCCAGGATCCAAAACAAAAAGGCAAAAAAAAAGTTGCTCATTAGGAATAATCCAAGAGAAGCACTAAGACCTCAATAATAAGCCTTCCCCCATATCACACACAATTCTGGTCACAACACTTCAACATGAATGTCACTGGGCTTGTAAGCATGGAACGTGAAAACGAGTGAATGAATGAGGTCTATCAGAGAATGAGACAAAGGTGAATTTTGTTTGAAGTATCATCTTCCCCCTCAATAGTCTCCAGTTTTGCTACACTAATTAAATTTGTTACTCAAATTGTTACACTTTTTAAAATACAATTTTATCTCAGAAGCGCAACAGCCATTAAGCCTTTAAAGCGTACCTTGCAATTACTAAAAAATAAGATATGACCATTTTGCAAGAGAAAAAACTCTTGCAGAACCGTTAACTAAATCAAAGAAATCCAGCAAGTCTGCCTTGTTTGTGACACTAACATTAGCCTCAGCAACTGAGTTCTAGTAAATAATTATATGCATTTCTCCCTCCTTCCATGGGGAATTACTTCCAGAGTTACATATATGCTTCCTTTGCAGGCAGTACTACCTTCTTTTCATGCTACCTGTCACAGCTTTGATATCCTAGTCTCATGTCAGCGTCTCACTTTGGGTCTACGTGCAATGGCTTGAAACAAGAAGCCAGTATCTTCCAACTGTGAAAAGGTAGGGGTGTTTTTTTGTTGTTTTGTTTTAAGATCTGAGCCCAGTTCAAGTCACCACGCAGCTCTACAGTACATTTTTTATCATCTGAACTAAAAACCTCGGCAAAAGTTGCTCAAGCCAGCAGTGCTATCAAAAGAAATATATGTCATAGATATTTAGCAGCAAGTTAGTTTTGTTGCTAAGGCTCTCAGCAGAAATATACAGACACAGAAGTTGCACTGTCATCTGAAAAAGAAGCAAAACATATTTACTCAGTGAAAATATAAGCCTTGATAACTACGAGACTAAATGGTAGGTTAGCTGTAAGTTAAACGAAATAAACAATTAATGAACTTTAACTGAACCGCAATTACTCTCTGTATTTCAAGACACCTCTACTAACGTTCATGAGGCTGGTGAAGATTCCTTCTCAGGCTGGAGCACAGACTACAGAAGTTACTGCTCCCTTACACTGCCTTGCTGAAGGGTACAGGGAAATAGATTTAAGGGCAATACCAAAGGGCAAAAATAATCTAACTTTTGGCCACAACAGTTAAATACATTTAATGATATAATAATTTTCCTACATCCAACTTATGAGCACAACAGACTATACTACTATGAGCACAACTAACACTAAAATTCAAATTGCATATTGTTTCTTAGAGAAACCACGTGTGTTCTACTGTGTCTGCAGAAAAAGAGGGGTTAGGAGCAAACCTCTGTTTATCTTGAATTAATTACAGAAACACGATTCCTCACAACATGGAGTGTGAAGGTCAGCTATGACAAAAACACAGCTAGAAACTACCTCTGATCATACAGAAATCACAATTTTTACTTTTCACCCCAAAAAGGTCAAAGGGAATACAAATTTCTCCTCAGTGTCATTTGTCCTGACAAATGTTTAGCAGTACTACAGTTGCTCATTAGTTTAACACCCTATTTAACTGCAAACTTCTACAAAAATTCCTTATTTCAGCTTCTATCTTCTTTCTGTTGTTTCTAGAGAGTTCAGGTTAGATTTCTTTTTCCATGTTTTAAAAGATTACATCTTTCAAGTAAATTAACAGAAGGCCTCTGTTGGTTTCAATTTGAAATTAAAGCATAATTTGAGATTAAAACATTAGATAGAAGACATCAAAAATTGTTCCTCAGAACAAACTCCTAGACACAATGAAACAGCAAATAAGTAAGTTGTAGCCAGGTAAATATTAGCTGATATTCTGATATGTACTACTGTCAGTCAAGAAAAACAAAATCCCCTCACAAACTTAACAGCAGATTTAATGATAGCATATAAATGAACTTCATTAATTACAATCATATAATACCACCCCACGTTAGCATTGATGTGATGTTGAAAGTAAACGTGGTCATCCATTCTGAAGTATTGTCTCAGAAGATAAAATTTTAGTTCCTTACCACAGTGATACTGACAGCATCATCAAACTGATGCATGAGAACACTGATGACCGCAGATGCCAGGAGAAGCATAATAAGGGGATTTTTAAACTGAAATGAAACAAAACAGTAATTCAGCAATACTCTATACAGAGTGACGTTTTTGCCTACCCCCCAAAGAACATCTATTTTTAAAACATATTATTCTTTAATTAATTTTTTTGCAATCTGCCAGCACAAACAGAATTTGACTCTGTATGGTTCAGAATTTACTTGAATTATTCTTTTTAGTATCAAAGGCCTTGAATGGACCATATTCAATACATAACAGTAGGAAACCACTTTTTATATTTTCTGATTCACATTTTCAAGATAGAAAAAAAGGATCTTTCTTCTACGTGACAGATAGTTGCTAACTGCCACCTTTTTGAGAAATCTTAAAAAAAAGTGAATCTTAAATAAAAGTGAAGGACACTCTAAGAGCACATATGATGAGCACATTCAAAGCAAATACATATCTTAATAAATTCTACCTAAAACACGCTTGGATAATATGCTTTGGAAGTCTTCTGACGCATCTAACTGACACTATAGATGGATGGGAAAATGAAGTATTAATGCCAGAGGACAGCTAGTATATAATGATGTTCCCACTCCTACTATCAGCAGAGAATGGAATTATCTTTGCAGCCACTTCCAAGTAAAACAGTTTCTCTAGAATTAACCACCTGTTACTTCAGGGTTTACTTTAGAACTTAACTGTACTGCTGCTTAGACAGGCTGCAGGAAATACTAACCAAAATGTTTAACAAATTCATTAGAAAAATACTCTGTGTGAAAAGTTGCTTTAAGTGTCTTTGCCAGGGAGAAGGTAGGCAGGCAAAAGAGTGGCATTTCCACACCATTCCGAGATGCTGCATGGGCTCATATTTATAGTAGATCGAGCTGATAGGAAGAAATTTACACGTGACTTTTGCCAATTCTGCTTACCATCAGATTCAAGGCTGACCCCATCCCCACCCTCACTTCAAAGGCATTATTTTTGCTTTCTTGAATTTCTTTTGCCCACCAAATTATTGACACTTCATATTCCATTTAAATATTTACCAATCAAAAGCATTTGTGTCTGACTTGAGTGTGATTCATGCCCAAGTCTTTGCTTATAAGGAAGTTTATTCTACCTCCCCACCCCTTAAGATAGTTACAGACGGTAGCCTTCTGCTAGTTATGAACACCTTCACAAACAAACCATATAACCTAAACACCGATGTACCTAAATGAAAGCTTTTTCAATAGGTAAGTTAGATAGAAATTACAGAAGAACTTCTCACTCTACTTTAGCTTACCCACTTTTATCAGAGTACTTTCATGTACACAAAAGCTAAAGACAGCAAAATTACTGACAAAGTATTAAAACCTAAAAGCAGAAAAGACAAAAATCTTAACCTGGGAAATGTATTTTTTCCACAATGGTTCATCTTCACTAATATCAAATTCATTCCATCCATGGAATGCCCGTCTATGACACACTTCACAGTTTTTTAAGCCATTCTGAAGATTAGCCTATTGAAATATACAAAGAATAACACAGTCAGTGATTACACTGTTAAGATAAGACTTCAGAATAAATTCCAACACCAAAATAGTGTCTTAGATTATAAAAATTTGGCCATCAGAAATACAAGCTTGGTACTGGTGTTTGTACAACAATAAAAGCTAACTGTTTTAAAATAAAATTTGGCAGTAGTTAACAGATTCAACAACAACAAAAAAAAATCACAGAATTACAGAAGCAGATGCTGTTTCACATCTCTGATTGCTAAGCTTCCCTGCAGAAAACTCTTTAGCAAACCAAACAGTTCAGACTGTTGAGAATTATGTTAGGAGTTCAGTTACTCAGCTAAATGACAGCCATAGCTTCAAATTCTTGAGTTATCAGTGACCAACATTTATCATGATGTACTCCTCAAGCAGTCAAGCATGCAGAAAATGAAAAAAAGATCATCTATCAAGAAAGTTAACACAAATTCAATGGCTCATATATCTGTCAATGGGTATCTTTCTCAATCCTGTTCCTCCTCTTAAAATGGAGGCTGCCAAAATATATTAAAGACATTAAGAATTCCATCAAGAAATGGAAGCAATAGCTATGAAAAACAGGACAGTTTTACAAGAAGAATTTGCCTCTGAAACTCAAGGAGAGTTTTATTAACAAAAACCAATCTCCAACACAGAGAAATCTACACATTTTCAAGCTGAATCATTCCCCCCTCCAATTAACAATTTTCTCAAAAACACTGGAGATTAGAGCATTTCAAGAAACAATTTCATAATCAATGTGCTTTTAAAAGTAAACAGTAGTTAATACCAAACAGCCTGATAATGCACGGACTTTTAGTAACAAGATCTGTTCTTATGAGATATCAAACATCATTTGGTAACATCAGCACAGTCTTAAGAGATGCAAAATAACTTACTTGCAAAATGCTTGCAACTTCATCAACTGGCAATTCACTTGCTTTTTTTGAGGACAGTACAGGAATCATTGTCTCATTGTCACCATCAGGGATTTGTTGAAGACGTGCAACCTATGAAACAAAACCAAAGTTTGAAGGGAAAGGGAGCACTAACATTTCATTTCAAACAACATATACCAGATCAATAACTATTTGCACTTTAAAAAAATCCGCAGATTCATCTTCTTTTCCATGCTGTATCATACCTGCAACTACGAAACAAAACACTGGACATTCAACTGAGAGGACTATTTCTGTAATGATGTGTTAAGCAATGGCAAATATCCTTACAGTTACATATATTCGCAATCCTTTAGCTCAACAACTGATCAGAAAGTACTCACTTCAGATTAAATTTCACTTCCTGCCCTTACTTTCTACTTACTAATGAAGTTACTCTAAGCAAGCCTATTTGTGTTTTCTTGTAGACAAAGAAAGGAAAAACAATATTAAGAAAACCGCAAGAGCACAGATGCCAGAGAAGTCATAGAATTTGACTATAGTACAAGAACTTCAAGTCAATGTTGTAAAAAGCAATGATTTCCTGTAATTTTTCAGAAATTAAAAATTTTGTGAAGTGCAGGGTAGTGCTTTAGCGACACTGACAGCAACACTGACATTCAGTGAAACCGAAGTTTCAGAACTCTTGCTTATTAAATATTGGAAGCTAAAGTGATACTTTTCCATCACCCTTGTCTCCTTTACCACCCTCACTCCACTACTGTACCCACAATTAATAATTCAGATTTTGTCATCTACCTCCTCCCCCTCCCCCATTAACTGGAAAACACCTAACATACAAACATGCACACCACTGAAATGGTTTTCCCATTACACTCCCACAGAATTTGAATTGGCGGTTTTATGCATTTATAAAAGACAATAAAAGGTTTTGAAATTCCTCTGTGGATGCTGAGACAAAATATAATAAAGAAATACTCCACGATGATAATGTGTTACAAGATTACAGCATTTTATACCATAAAAAAACGACAATCTTCATTTTCTATACTACACACCATTTTCTCTTGTACTCAAATATGAGAGCTGAGATAAACTTAATTTTTGTTCTTCCAGCTGCTTACCTAAATAAGATTACACAAAGGCTTCAACGCAGAGGCCCAAGGGAACAATGAATGAAGGTGAAAGCCTACCACAGTAGGAACACACATGCTTTCTCTTCAAAGAGAAAGCCTTGGAAACTCTCTGCTCGCCATGTAGTTCCTAGTGGAAAAGTCAACCACACGACTTGCTCCTTCACTGTAGGGCTAAGAAAGCAAGTCTAGAGACTACGATGAAACTCAGGGCAATGTGCGGTGTGGGTTTGAGCTCTTGGGAGGAGGGCACGGCAGGCTAAAGAACTGCACCTTAACAGCATCTTCAGTGGCCTCCAAAGCGAGGGAATCCCTTGGACTTCACCCAGCCTTGTGCAGCCTGAAGCCAGCAGGATTGTGCAGCTTGGAGGGCATCAGCAAGGGACCAAGAACCAAAGCTCAGCTATGCTCTGTCACACCTCAACTCCAACTGCAATACTTCATTTCAGTGAAAGAGTTTTGGTTTGCTCTTTTCTTTGCTTTTTCTTTAACGATGCATTTAAGCAAAGACCACAACTGGAAAGCCTGCAGCCAGATTTTAGTGTTACAAAATCTGTCCAAAATATCCTTCAGTAGTAGGTACTTATTGAAATCTTATGTATATACACTGATGTAGGTCTTCATTAAAAATGATGGTGATACACGTTATTATACTGCATTAATATACATATTTGCAAAATTTATCTAGCAAGATAGCTCTTCCAGACACCTTCTACGTTTGAACTGGGAAAAGAAACTGACTCAAAAATGTTTCAGATATGGCTCAAAATATCATGATTTTTCTTTTGCAACACTTGACACATATTTATAGTACTTTAAAAGAACCTCACTAACTGCTTTTGACATCAGAAGAAAAAAAATTAATCAGAAGTATAATTCTGTTCTAACAAGGGATCTCTTTATGAGGCACAAAGACACTAAAATTCAATGCCTTCCAAAACCACGAAAGCCAGCAAATGGTAACAAATCTTTGTAACAGCAAGGTTTCATTATTCTGTACCACCATGGCAAACATTTGCTCTGCAGCCTAAGGCTTCTCACAGAACCCAGATCCCTCTGCAAAGCAGAACCACATTAGAGCAACATAAGCTGGCCATAACTGCAGCAGAAAAAAAGGTATTTCATTTTGGAAGAATACAGGCATTACAACTCTCAGTCAAAAGAAAACAAACACTCTTTGGCATATACATGTCCAGCTCTCTAAAACTTCATCATGGGAAGCGATGCAACATCACAGCCACTCATTCTTCCATGCAGACATGCAGCCTTTGGTTAGATGTACCACTGCTTTGAGCAGTGTCCATGAAGCACTTGATGCTCACGAGAATCACTTGCATTCAAATCTGCCTTGCAGAACCTTCAGTATGTACCGTGCCTATCTGGGGGCTACAAAGACAGGACTCCCCTGTTCTGCTATTAAGAACACACACAGTTAAGGCTGCTAAGCCTACACATATGAACCAACATTAAGTTTAAACAATTAAATTCTCAGGAAATTGCCATTGGAGATTGTGACTTTTCATACTTTAAAGTTTACAGTCAATTTCCTTTGGATTTTAACCTTCCTGCTGTTTCAGTTTTCTTGGCTCACACACTTCCTTAAACTAAACATTTACCAAGAATTTTGCCACAATCTCCCCTCTTTGATACAACACTACTGAAGAACTCATGTTCTTTTCTTTACAGTTTCACCTCCTAGGTACTAGCTTTTGATTTTTGTTGAAAGTAATGCCATGGATGTAGTATCTAGTTACCGATCACCAGAATTTAGGGCTGGAAACAATTAAGCCTAAATGCTATTTCAAAACAAATCCACAAACACACAATTTTGTCAAAGATCACTCAACAAAACTCTGAACAACCACACTTCCCCAGTAAGACTAGGCAGAAATGAACTGACAGCCATTACAAATTTTAGTGCTGGGATTTTTTTTTTGCCCTATAGCAAGTGACATGGCTGGTAGACTCAAATACCAGCTCCAAAAAGGGACACACCTCATCATTTCCCTAGTAATAGGCAATCAATTGGGATGGCAGAATGCCTAGTAACAAGCTCTTCAAGGATATCTTGAAAAGTTAAATATCCTTAAACAAAAATGTTAAAATAAAGAGGTTTCATCCAAACAAACCTTCATCAGCACGGTAGCATTGTGCTAACAAAGCCTATTTTTACAACGTTTTTGTGACAGGCTCAAAAAGCCTCTGATTTTAAATGCGTGTTGCATTCAAAACATCTCCCACTCCTAGGGAGAACATTGTAGAAACTTTAGGCCATGAAAAAAAAATTACAGAGAAAATTTGGTAAAGGATTAGAAAAACAACGGCTCAGAGCCTTTTTATAGCCAGCTCCTTTCTCTAGGGCAAAATTACTTACGATAAGACAATTCTGGATGGATCCCTCATCTCACTTCTCAAAAAACTCTACAATCTCTGGGTAGATTAAACTACACTTACAGTTCAGAAAATAACAATATATCCAACACTTTGCCACCAATTAAATTCAATTACTTAGCCAATAAGAAACTGATCACTGTTCCCTTTGATGAAGTGGGTTACATCGACAGATTAAAGTCCAAAAAAAAAGTTGGAAAAAGCACTTGCCATCTGCTGGTACATAATAACCATATTCAAACAAGTATTTTTGCCTTTACTGCAAAAGAAAGCTTTCTTATTTAGCAGTGTCAGCAAGTACTCGGTAGTCCTTTGCATTACGGCCCAGACCTGCAGGCTGGAGGTCTGTGCTTCTGCAACACCTGTTAGCACATCCAAGAGCAGCTATCCTAAAAACCACAGCCTTCAGTATTACAGGGGTCAGCCCACCACATACAGTAAGATCTCTTCCCATCCTATGATGTAATTCGTGTTCAAACATCTAGCGGTTGGTATCTTAAAACACTTCAGAACTCCATTGCAGGCAAAGTTTTCATACAGATAACGGGGCTAAAAAATGATACTGGCCTATGCTTTTATATCAGTTAGACAGCATACAGCTGAAGTTTTTGGAGCAATGATTACAGCTTTCCCTTCCCCATTCACAACTAAACCTACCAGGGAACAAAGAAGCAGAATACTAGCTAGCAAAAAAAAGCAGCTGCTGCAGGAGGGACTTTTCCTGGAGCACTTCCAACATACACACCACCATTTCTATGGCAAGAAACGCACATCAATCTTGTGACCACAGAACTGTGACTAAAGCATGTTTATCAAAAGTAACGCAAGTTAATCTGGAAGGTTTACATTACTGGAAATTCAGAGTTCCTTCCTGTTTGCTCTAAAGGAAAACCTGTAATTTGTCTGACCAGTTAACAGTAGCACGAAGAAATTCTTCCTCCTCGTAGGCTACACGATTCTGCCTACCCTCTTTCTATCATCACTGATAACCAAGTGCCAACATCCTACCTCTATCACTCGTTGTAGCAGCTTAGCAGGAACAGTCCATTATCAATCAGCAGGGTTCACTGACAATGAGATACTTTTAAAAAAATATAAAAGGGAAATTTCAGCTCTAGATGCTCAGGGAATGCAAATGGCAGGACCTACATTAACTGTGAGCAATCTAAGAAAATTTGTAGAGCACTCTCACAACAAAATCTATTTTGAGATAATCTTGTGACCAAAACACTTTAGCTAATTAGCTAATACAAAGTCCTTCAAATGTTACACGCAGTTACTTAATTGACCTACGAATACAAAACACAGAGGCGATATAAAAGTGAAACTATTCAGAATAGAGAAAATGAAAGAAAAACAAAACCAAGATGTTTATAAAACAAAGAAAACACAGCTATGGTAATTAAAAAGAAATGTTGATTCTTTCTTTGAAAATTTCTGTCAGAAACACAAGAGAAAGGAATGCATCTGGATTTGGGGACTCTTCTCTTGGAAAGGACAGTTTAGGATACCCCATGAGAAGTCTTTCTGGCAAACGTCAGGTTGGTACAACCGGTTCTTGGGAACCACTGCAGTACAACTGGAAATGGAAAAAGATGACTGGAAGCACTGGCTCAACACACCCTCCAGCATTTGCCTGTGAACCATACCTATCACCTTCTTCTGAGTCTTCCTATCCGTCCGAACAGCTCATTCACTCAGCCTGCATCTATCCATCAGCTCTGTAAAACCGAACCCCTTCCAAGCCAATTCAAGTATCACAAGAACCTTTTGACTTCTTCAGAGTGACCAGCCTGGAAGGCTATTGTACCCACCACTGGCTAATCCAGGTGTATGCCTCCGTATCACAGATACTGTGTGATCACTACATGGTGGATCCAATCAACAGTAAAATTACTCAAGCTAAACATAATCAGTGTGTAATTAATCAATGCACATTTAATTTTAGGTACATGTATAGTGTATTGTCTTTTCCACTTGAAATATTACATGCACCTGAACAGGAACTGCAGCTTTATTACCAAAATACAGGTATTACAGCATGTTGTCCAACAGACTCTTCAAAGCTCAATTCACATTCCAGACCTGAATGCTGTTAGCTGAATTTGTATTGCAAGCAAAACCCCATGCGAGTACTAACGACCTGAGAGCAGACAAGTTCTGCACTGTGCCATGCCCTGACCAGAGGTCCATCCAAAGCCATAACATCTCAGGGCTCCAGCATCAGAAAGGACATACGATTTTACACCACAGTATCATCTTTTCTGGGTTATTACGTCAAATGTTTGTGCTATTCTTATTGGGATGCAGAAGGAATCAGCACTTCAGCACACAACGCTGTTCCTCCCTGCCCACCATGCCTCATTAACCAGCTTCCATTTTTGATTTACCTTTCCCCCCTCTCACTGAAAAAAGTAGTAAAGGTTTAACAATATATTAAGAAAGTGTTTCACTGAACACAAATCAGATTGAAAATTACAAACTTCCATTTTCCTGAATATTCTATATTATCAAACTATAAGTGATATAATACCCAAAAGTTGGGAAAGCTCACATTCTAGTAAGCACATTCTCCAGTTGTGTACAATTCAGAGCCAGGTGCAGAGGATGAAGATGACAAATAGATCAGTACTGTGACAAAGAGCAGAATTCAGGGTCTAAATCACCTAGTGGAACTGAACGTCAGGAACAGAAGCAGCTTTATGTAGACATCTGTGCCCATGATAACGTAATAAAATAACAAGTGCTTACCTCTTTTGCAGTCTGGCCCCCTGAAAGCTCACAGGGCTAGAGAACAACCAGAGGCATGAGTCTCTGTGCATGTGGACAGAGACTTTGGAAACAATTCCCACTAGGCAAAGACTCCTGGCGGTGAAACATGTCTTTAAGGAAAAACATACCACCCAGAATGAAAGAAACCTTTTGTCAGTTCCATCAGGTATGAAATATCCATGCAATGTCTTCTCCTGCTCATTAGCACACGGTACCTAGAGGTTTTGGAGATTCAGATCTTTGACCGTCTTATTACCCGCCTTCAAACTCAGTTTAAATGAGCCACTGCTCAGTATCACGACTATGATACCACAGAGCCATTTCCTAGCAATGACCTAAAAATGTTTCACTAATGTTTCTTCAGTCTGCCTCCTCAATTTTCCTAGAAGGCAAGGTGCTCCTACAACTTCAAGAGAGGTCCCAGTCACAGAACAATGGCCAAGTGATGTCAAGACACAGGAAAAAAAAAAAAGGTTAAAAAAAATGCATTAGGCATGCTCACTAGTTACAGTAAGTCCAAGACCAACTACACGCCCAAAATCAAAACCCCAGATACATACAGCAGAACTCCAGAATGGGAGACTGGGTACAGAGGAGCATGCTCAGTGTCCTCAGCCTGCTTTGGAACAAGCAATACCAAGTGTGGTCATGACTACGATGCAACTCCCTCTGTGAAATTCCTCCAGATCTTAGCAGGAATCAAGTCTCCAGAGGAATTCAGCAGTTGTACTGATGCAAGAAGCAGGTAGAAATAGCTGAGCATGGTAGATACAGATTCATTAAATAATTAAGAATTGGTAAATCAAGCTCAGAAACCATACATGCAGACAAAGTACAAGTATACCTTGATGAAGTAAATATAATTTGCAATGCCTTCTTCTTGTCTCTTAAACTAATTTAGCTATATTTTAATTACGTGCATAAAATTGGAAGTTATATTCAGGGAGGCTTCATCTATGCAGATTGCACTGATACAGCTGGTTGTACCTCATATATGAAAAAATCATGAAGACCAGTATTTTCCTGTATTCTCAATCAGCAATTTCTCTAATGAGGCCTCAGAAACCTCTAAATTTAGATACGAATAATACTCAAATACTGTGACTGATCAACAACCCCTATAATGGAAGCAGACGTGGGCAAGGGCAACGTGCCCATGAGGCTCAGGAGATAACGTAGGGTGTGACTGACCACAGCTCTTGCAAAGAAAGTCGACTTTATCAAAAACAGAGAGGTATCAGGAAAGTGGTCTTTGTTTTAGATAAACAGCTGCATCAGCTGAGTGGATCGGCTGACTATATCACAGTTGAGTCAACCAACTGGCAGCACGTTTCTACCTTAGCTTGTTAAAAGCTTGAGTATCTCCCTGAGTCAACATGGCATGCATGGGGTGGCAGGGGACAGGGGACATAAGTGGCTCAGCCCAACAAGGAGCATGACAACCGACCTAACAAAAAAAAAAATCTCTAAGAAAGAAATGGGCTTGAGAAGGTTTTAACACACATTCATTCCTTCTGGGCGACTGGGGAGGCCCAACATGGTGACGGTGAGCATACCACAAGGCCAGAAGGGCAATCACATTGGTATTATGATTGAACTGCGTATTGCAATTGCTAACTGTAACTTACACTTGTGCTGTGTTTTCAGTGTATTTTGTATCACTGCTAAAACAGAAATCCTATATAACATCAAATACCTTCAAATTCGTACATTTAATACCAAAAAAAAAAGACACCACCCACACATGGAATATCTAAAAGAACCTGGTCAGAGAGTATTGGACTCAAATACCTCTACTGGAAATAGTGCTGCTTTCTAAGAGCAACAAGTGCATTGCAGTGCTCCTTCAGCACACAAATAATCACAACCAATTGGCAAAATGTGTATTTCACTTACCCCTGCAAAAAGCTTTCCCTTCTCACCTCCAAAAGGTTGAAGTCTGCAGACTAATGAGCCACTTGTTTTCTACCAGGCACTGTTTGCTCAGGATAGGAAATATTTCTTGAAGGCGTTGAAGTTACTGTGTACTATATTCATTTGAGCAGAATCTTTTCTGAAAGTGTGACAATTTTTCACTTCTGGGGAAACAGCTGTAGCAGCCCTGTATTCTAACACTCTGAAAAAATTGTTCCTATTCAACAGTATTTAGTTTGAACGTTTTACCAGGAGTCCCCACATCAAAGGAAGTGCACACAGAAAACTTCTGTCTCTAAAATGGCCAGAAGGAAAGAGAGACACTAATTTACATTAATGAGTTCTTGCAGAGCAGATTTCTGTCCTGGGAGACCCACGTGGTTTCAAGCCGCTTGCTAATGTGTGTTATTTCATATGACTTTATGGATAAAGGGCAATATTCAATCTGGCACCGAGACCACCCATTAACCAAAGAAATATAAATACCCAAATTAGGAGAACAATCTACTAGGCAGCCCCATGAGCCTGACAAAGTCTGTGCTGTATCTGAATGCTATTTCAGTGGTGCTTAGGACCGTCGCTGAGGCCAAGAGCCAGCCATAACAGCAGAACCATACTTCTTGGTACACGACGCCTCTGTAATTCTGACCAACTAAGCAACAGAAAACTGAATACCAACACTAAATCAAGGTCTGCTTAATTTTAAAAGCTGTAAAATGTTTAAGACCTCTCTATCCCTTACCCCATCTGCTTCAGGCAATATAATGAATACTAAGATGCCCCATTTAACATCCAACTGATTAACTCTACAGAAGTCTATAAAAGCTCAAGAACTATTTTTAAGTACCAAAACCACTAAAAATTTCAAAGAAATATTAAAGTACTAAAAATATCTTTTAAAAAAGCACTTCTCCAAGAAATACATCTCCCCAACCTCAAATGCATCTTACTCTCAGGATGTTTCTCAATGCTTCTTTTATTTAAATACAGAACAGGAAGTAGGGCATTTAGTTTGACTGAGGATATCAGCACAACAGCTCAGAAAGCTCAGCAATTTTCTGTAATTGTAGTATATGCCCCATGTGGTTATCTTGCAAGCCTTGTGAATGACAACTGCCTTCTCTCTAGCTAGAGAAAATATTTCACAAAAGTAACACCACCTTAACCTGACTGCAATGCTGTTGATTCATTCCTGAGCAGTGGCAACAAAAATTCAGACTGAACCCCCAACAGCACCTCTGTCCAAACCACCTTACTTTCCTTTAGTGCATTTGAATCTTTAAAGAATGCCAAATATTCAGACTGTGAATTTAACCACTATAAAAGATTTACCATTTGGAACATTTCTGTATACCCTGGATGTACTACAATGAATTTAAAGTCTGGTTGCTCAAATCATTGAGCTGCCATCAGAATTACCAAGATTGCATTGACTACCCATGTATTTGGTCAAAACACCCAACTTGAATACTTTGTTTGAAAAACTCTTTGAACACTGGAAAGATCTGCTCAAACATTTCATATGTTTTTCATTATTTATTAACCAGAAGAACAAAAACTACAGTCTCCCAAGGATTCTCTGAAATGCATCAAAACAACACTTGTGCCTTGATGAAAGCAAAGTTTACGTATAATGGCACTTGGTCAGTTCAGAAACTCATCACCCAAGCAGGAAAGCACAGATGGCCATATCTCACTTGACTCCAAACAGCATATGCCTCTGCTTCAATCCCGATTCACATGAGGCATTTTAGAAATTCAAGGCCAAAAGACTTTGGGTAGAAATACCAGTCATTACTCTTGCCAGAGTTGCTAACTTCCTAGAAGAGAAAATTTAAGCTTCGGAATAAGGTCATGTGGCTCCTCTCCAATATCCCGCTTCTATCTCATAACACTGAAATGCTGAGCTTCCCAAAATGAAGGATGGCACTTGAACAACAACACTAATAAAGAATTTTAGCACCCTGTGAGATGCTACCAATGTACCCGTGACATGTGGGGATACAGTTGCCATATAATTTTAATTAAAAACTTGAATAGAAATGTTTTCTCTGTATTTATAGCTTAAATTTGTTTAAAATAATGAATGAAACTTCAGGACCTAATTGTTTATTATATCCCTGGCAGCTATGCAGTTACTTCATAATGTGACAAAATAGAATTATAATAAAGAAGCCAAAACATAATCCTAAGCTTATTGTTTAAGAGAGTTCTCAGGACCAAGCTGGTGTCAATGCCTTTTAAAACGCACACATAATTCACTGCATAATTACTCTACTTATGATAATAAGGTTTCTTATAATTAGCATCAAGAAAACAACAACATTGTGTTCACCAAGTTCTTTCTGGTGAATTATGTATGCGGAAAAAAGTTCTGCAGAAAATTTATGACTTAAAAATATTTTAAAAGCCTTTGTAAAGCAGATTCTGTAGTCTGCATCTGCTAACCCATTATCCATCTTATCCCTCCTAATTACTTAGAGTAGAAGGCTTGCAAAACAAATAACTAGAAACAGATGCTTGTCCCAAATTTATACCTCGACTATTATATTCTATTTTCCTTCTCTTCTCTGCATTGCACCTTCATCATTCCTTCTAGCTGCTACAAACCACAGTGCAAATGTCAACTTTATCACCCGGTGTCAGTAAGTTATGACCTGAACTTTTTCACCAACTCAAAAGCACGTCTCAAAAAAAAAAAAATCTACTTATCTTTGACTTATTCCAATCTTCCAAAATCCCACTGTGGTCTATGGATGAATTTAAATTATATTTATATTAAACCACTAAGTGTATTACTTTTTTTCCCCCCCTTCTAAAATCACCATCATCCCTTTCCAAGTGCATTGCAGTACCTGTCCCACTTTTTAGTTTGTGGGTAAGTACCTTACCCACAACAAGTAGTGCTAATGTCAGCATGCCTCAGTCCGATACACCAGAGTTATGACCACGGGAAGACCTGAGTCGATCCAATGGTGTGCTTATGCCAAAAGGTGGGTGGAGGTCTTTGTCCCTTGTGGAGGTTCACATGCTGACCATTCCTGACAGTAACTGGACCCTCCACGAGGCCCTTCAACTTCCTATTTCAGCAGAAAGCTACCCAGCACGGGGCTAGGGGAAAGAAGGACTGGTCAAGCCTTCTGCCAAGTTAGCAAGCCAGGCAAGCCCAATAACCATGACAGCCAGCACAGCACATGCTGCAGGAACGCAGTGTGAGCATGATCTTCTCTCAGCAGTGATGAGACCATATCGTGCAGTCCTGTGGAACTGCATCCGAAGATAACCACTCGCTATTTTTTGGTGAACAGTCTGACAAGTGAAAATGCTTGCTCCTCTGTTGTTTGGTTAGGTACTGTCTGAATTTTCCCTACACTACTGTTTTTTGTGACTCACCAAGAGATTACATCATAGATTCCCCACAGAAAGGAGCTCCAAAGCAAACAAAATATAAACATACATTCTGTGGTGTCTCAACTCAAGCAGATCCCATGTTAAACCATTTCTACACTACTATAGATTAGTACTTCTGGTTTATCTATATGGAAAAAAAAAACAGGAAGGAAAAGACTAAAACTATGTAACGAACCATGAACCAACCACACAACAGACTCAGAGGTGACGCTGACTGAGCAATGGAAAAGGAAAATCTATATTTCTAATGCAAAACACGTGCTATGTTAATTTAGCAGGGCTATAACTAAAATAACTCATAACAAGTATGAAATTATCAACTAGGATTGGTCTTCAGTGAAGATCCAAACACCACGGTTTAAAAAAAAAAAAAATGGGGCAAAAACCTCTTCTCTCACTTTATGCTCCAAGTTAAGCAGAAGAGATGTCACTATTATGCCAACATAAATGTAAAGTATTGGGTTCTAATTTTTGCATTGCAAGCCACAGATGGTAACCAAACAGCAATCAATGAACATCAAAATTCTTGTCTCACCTTTTAGCTATTTAAGAAGTCATCTACATATCAAAAGACATGTGAACTGCTGTGATAACACCACTTCCATTTCAGAATTTCTAACGCTTCCCATCAGAAATTTCATTCTCATTATTCTGGATATTACTTTCAAGAATAATTAATGATGCCACTCTAGAACAATGTAAATTGTTTTCAAGTCACTGCTGCCACAGGCACCCTGCCCCCTTCCCCTACCCTTCACACTGCCACCAGTCCTTACAGAAACCTAGCCCACGGTGAGCTGGTCAAGGATGCTACCTCGTTGCCTCTAAAACACATCCATTCATTGATCTTAAATCTGTTGGCTTTTCCAACAAAGGCTATTTTCCTCATTTAAGGAACACACATAAAACTCTTTAGGAACACCAACTGCACTTCAAGCACACAATAAAAACAAAAACAACACATCTGTCATCTCAGCATGATGCGACAAACTAAAGCACCTTTTTCAGAGAAAAGAAATGCATTGACTTATCTCAGTATTCATCCAGTTTTTAAAACTATCTTGAAACTACCACTGAGAGACTATAGGTTGAAATTAACAGTCTGTGAAGATCAGCTGAAATTAACTAGGACTCGAAACAATGAAGATGAAAGATTTTGGAATCACCACAATGGTTTTATTACTTACAGCGAGCCTGGTCTGAGTTGTTGTGCCAATGTTCTACATGACTTTGGGAAAATCTACAGGTGGGAAAGTGCTATCCTGACTTCTTCTGCTAGGCACACAATGATCTGAAAACAAATGCTACAGAAGGCCTTGGTAACAAAACAGTACTCTTATTTAACAACTCGTATTTGCAACCACAGCCTGACCTGAGAGCACAAGAGCTCAAAGTTGATGTAACATAACCTGTATCCTTGTTTTTTTTTTTTTGTTGTTGTTGTTGGTTTTTTGTTTTTCTACTAAAGTGCAGTCTTCTACAAGACAGTCCTCACTGGGACAAAGAACCTGCCACAATCTAAAAAATAGTGATAAAAGAAAAAAAAACTGACTACAATCATAGAAAGCTACTTAAAACAGACAAAACATGTCAATGGGGAGATACAAAAAATTATAACGCCTACTTTGCACTCACATTTATTTTCTCTAAACATCTGCAAGTTCTCTCGACTGCCCACAATTAAAAAAAAAGCTCCACTTCTCAAAAGAAGTCACAAAATTGTATCTTTCCAATAAAAATTCAAACAATACTCCTTTAAGTCATAGTTTTACTGATTAAAGCAAAAACCTTCTTATGACAGGAAATTCTCTCACTTCCCTATTACTGTGAGATACATGAATCTGGGAGGAAGTTTAATTAACTAACTCTTCCCAATACAAGAGACAGAAACCACAAAGTCTTGGGACAAAGCATGAGTTAGCTTAGAGTAAACATACTACATGGTTTATGAAAATTGAATTGAGACAAAAACGTCAATTTTCCAAAACCATGTTATCAATTCCTAACCTTGAATATTGATCCAAATACAGGAAAAGAAAGAAATTTGCCATTCCTTGCTCAATGTCTAAACTAAAGAGACCTTTCAAACACAAACTTGGAAAAAATAAATAAAAAGCAAATGTCTTACTGCAATCTTTATTCTACAGTTCCAACTACCTCCTGGAGAAAATACATTAAGGATCCTCTCAAGAGTGCTGAAAAAATCCAAATGAAATCTGATGGCTGGCTCAAAACGTCAAATGGATAGAAAAATAATAGGCTAAAAATACTAAGAGGACTAAAACAGACAGTAGACAGTCGTAAATATATATGCCTGTCTGGAACCCAACTGTGAGACAGTGGAGGTGAGGAGAAAGAGTGGAGAGGAAGCGATTTAAATATTAAGGGAACAAACCCAATCCTTTTATTTGTACTGGTTTCTTCCTACCCCCAGGAAACTGCACCATTTTGAAAACTTTCAATAAACCACAGTATTTATTTCTGTCTTTGAAATACATGTCAGATCACCTTTTAAAGTAGTTTTCCCCTAGATACAGCCATATTTTGTTACTTCTGTCAAACAAATACACTCATTTTTAAATACAAAATATTTATTCCAAAAGAAAAACAAGAAGTGACATCTTTGTGCTACTAGTATTCAGAAGAATTAGAATGGGCCAGACTCTATCATATGTAACTTGATTATAAACTACATCAATGATATCATATTTCTTTGGTAATAGAACTAAAAGGCATTAAAAGTCTTCCTGCTCTTTAGGGTTTGGCACAAAAACATCAGACATACTTTTATCCTAAGTGTATTTCTATTTAATGGCATTACATCTGCTTTGCTTTCCCCACCAAGTACTCCTCATTCAAAAATCTTTTATTTTCAATGCGGTGACTGAAATAAAAAGGCACTGACACTACTTCTGCCAGCTAACTAAGCTCCCAAAACAGAGATCAATCTGCTAGAGATGTCCCCACCTCCACACACACAGACACTTCAAAACTTCTATCAGACTAGTTCCCTGCTCTTTATTCCAAATATTTGCTTAGAAGACATGATCAGGAGAATGAATAAATATTCAAATTCCTTTAAATAAAGTTAGAAAAAACTTCTGAAATGCCAGATTATAACAACCTATGTAGCTTCCAACATAGGTTGGATTTCACAATAACAACAACTTATTAGTCACGGAAGACAAGGTATTTCAAAACAGAACAACATCCAACCAGAGAAACCAATTTAGTTAGTCTACCCCACTAGTTCAACACAGGCCACCAAATCAAACTATTAAAAAGCACCTCCCTTCTCAGAACAGGGGGAATGGGGACAAAAGAAATTCCTGAGGTTCACATCAACCTATAGCAAAGGAAAAACAGTAGCCACTTAAAAAAAAAAAAACTCCAAAGGATAACGATGACATAGATTAGGAGTGGGAGATAACATTTCTTTTCTTATATCAATTTTTATACGTGTGTATATATATATATATAAATTATAACATCCACAGCCAACTAAAAAGGGAAATTGTTATGTTCACAGTCACTAATGCAAATTGGCTTTCAAGGTTCCCAGAGCATATCCTGAAACCCAACACGGAAAAAAAGAAATAACTTCCTGGACTACATCATTTGCAAACTAGACAATAAGGAGAAAGCATATTAGAGCAACCTAATTGAGCAACTTCTTGCAATGTATGGAGATTACAATTTCATACCAGATCTTACAAACGGTAGAACTTTAAACTTCAGAGCTACTTTTTAATTAAAAAACTAGCAAAGAAGGCAAGGCTAAGTGCTTTTTTAAAAACAGATCATGCACAAGAATATTTCAACAGAAGATGCAATTAATGCTTCTCGATTTGGCCATGAAAGATTAATTCCAGGAAAATCATAGCCTCAGCAGATGCCAAGCAACTGACGCCCTATATAAACGAGACGGAGCATTCGCTAAATCACTCCATAGATGCTCTGAACATTTTTCAAGGGGGAATAAAACCTGCCTGGTAATCAGTTGGAGGAGCACCCGTGCAAATAAAGACAAACGATAGCTCTTCAGGTGTGAAACCCAGAACGAAAACCCTGCCACTGAGCAACCCCTGCGAACCCCTGGGACGGTAAAGCATACACACGCACCGGTCGGAGTTGTCACCAAATTGCATGCAAAATTCCTCTTAGCTCCAGTGAAGTCAGTGACTCTGCTGAGACCTTTACCTTCATTTTCCATCGAAATCGTACGGGAGGCGATAGTTAACAAAAGTCTTTAGCGACACCAGCACCGGCAGGGGAGCTGAAAGGCGAAGAGAGAGATGCCCCAAGATCCCAGGCAATCACACTGCTCCCTCTGCCCCCACCTGCAGCAACATCTGCAAGAGAAACCAGCGCTAGAGGAGGAAAAAAAAAAAAAAAAACGAGCCACTGAGGTAAGGCCCTGCAAGCCCTCGGCCGCCCGGGGGCCCGGAGCTGCCGGAGGCCGCGCACGCTGAGGACGAGCCGCCGGCCGCCCCAGCGCAGGGCGCAGCCGCCGCCGAGGCCGCTCCCCCCGTGCCCACACACACGCTCACGGAGCCGGGGGAGGCTAAAAATATCCCCCCTAAAATCCCCGGGGAGGGACGGGGAGCGGCACCGCGGTGGGCGAGCCGGGGAAGGAGCGGGCGGCAGCGGCGGCAGCGGCGGCAGCTCCCCCGCCTCGCCTCGCCGCTCACCTCCGGGGCCGGGGGCGGCGCGGCCGCATCCCCGTTCCGCTCACTTCCGCGGGCGGCGGGGCAGGGACGGAGGAAGGAGGGAGAAAGGGAGGGAAGAGGGAGGGAAGAGGGAGGGAACGAGGTGGAGGGAGGGGAGGGAGGGATGGAGGCAGCGGACGGGGCGGAGCGCGCAGGCGGAAGGGCCGGGGGCGGCCGGGAGGCCCGCGACGCTGAGGGGAGGAGGCCGCTGGGGCGCCCCAACGGGCGCTGCCAGCCCCGAGCCGCCGGTGGGAGCGGGTCTGAAGGCGTTGTCCTGAGGGAGAGCGGCGGGGGAATGTAAAATACTGAGCACCGTGACAAAGAGAAAGCATTCCCCTGTCTTCACCAGACCCCCAAAGGAGCGTTACTTGAGGCCACGGTTCCAACACAGAGGCAGGGGAAGGCTTTCAGTACCCATCTCCACTGAGGCACCTTTGTATTTAAGGGCAGCCCGTGTAAAACAGGATGCGTGTTACTAGTTAAAACAAAATGCATTTAGCCCTTCAAGGTCACAAATCTAATCGAGACGTTCTAATTGTAGGCTTGGCACCCGGTCTCTAAAGGAGCGTGACAACGTGGACGGAGAAGAGTCTCGCCGACAGCTCGTGATTAACGACCTGCCACCTCCCCCTTTGTTTTTCTGAGGCAGCAGAAGAAACTGAAATCAGTCTTTGTCATTTCATAAAGAGCATTTAACGGAACGTTATAATTTTAAGCATTTTAATTAAGCCTTCTAGCACATAATGGCACGCTTCTCGAATCCCTCAGCCAAACGCGGTCTACTTAAATAGTGTATTTCCTCTTTTCAAGCTCTTAAAGCTATTTTTCTGGGGGGTGCTAAAATAATAGGCAAATAATAGACAAATTTAATGTCTAAACACAGTGATAGGTGAAGAAGAATTACAATTGCTGACTTAAAGCACGGGCCCTAAATATTTGCATTTAAGAAAATAAGGAGACAATAAACAGGCTAATTAATATTACCTAATGCATAATCTCAGACCTGTCCCACATATTTGCCACATTACTTGAAAATCCCGGTGGTTACTCCATGAAATATCCCACTACAAGTAGGTAGCGCTGTCATTGTAGCAATGACTTCCCCAAATACTTTCTGCTAACTTGTTTGCAATGCAAGCAAAGAACCATGTTAGCTTCTTGCAACACTAGCTGTGATACTTCTGTGTCAACACAAAACTGATGCACAGTGACTAATTAGGAAAAATGCTTGTTTACTTTGTTCAAACTGGTAAACCTTGCTCTCAATATCAGATGTGTTACCATTAAATACAATGAAATTCTGTAAATACTTTCAAGAAGAAAGAACATCGGCATTGCCTGTAGCTCCTAATACTATTTATATGTAAAACGAATTGAGACTTCTTTACATTATGGTATGAGAAGCTTTGTAGAGAAGCTTGAAATGGAGTTCTTGGATGCTATTGAACTTGTTCAGAACTGAAGGTATCGAGATGTAAGCGTCTGTGACAAAGTCAGCCTAGTAAGAAAAAACTTTCGTTCACATATCTTAAAAAAGGAAAAAAAAATATCAAAAGCAAGCCCTACTATATAGTGACAACTAAAAAAGCTTCATCTCTAGGGCTTAATCTTTTTCATATTAGTGTAATTATTCCGTCATGCACTCCTGTATGCAGCCAGAGAGTTGGGAAGTGCCTCTTCTGCATTATACTAGGACTGCGTCCATCCTTGGAAATTGTATTACATTTTCTGCCATACTGTACTCCTATGCTCAGTGACTGTTTAATAAGCAATAAAGTATTTTATCTCCATCTGCTGCTGAATAAAAAAAAAATCCTGAGCTTAAGTTGAGCTTGATACATAAGAATATTGCATGGCAAAGTCATTATTTAGCAAACCAAAGCATTATTATTATAATATAATCGTAGACATGAAAGTCAAAAAAAAACAAAAAAAAAAGCTTTGCTTACAGTGACCAGCTGTAGTCAGTCGTTATAATTGCAAGAATTTGTTAGACTAGAATTTGTGTTAGACTTTTTAAATTTCATGTAAAAAGAAATAATTGCAATAAAATACTAGTGTGAACTATCCAATGAGCAAATGTTTCTGTGTCAATCCACAACATAATAATTTGAGTGAAAATATAAAACATTTTTTTAAAATATGAATGGCCAAAAAATCTCTAAATCTTAGAGTTAAAATATCATTTAAAAGAAAGGTGGTACTTGAAATGATGTGCAATACTGATGGGTTTGAGGGAAAACAAACTGCGCGCCTTGGTGGTTGTTGCATCACCATTTTTCTCTCTCATGGTTGCAGACCTGAAACTACTTCCTAATGAATTGAGCCTGCTGGTAATAGGTTTGCATTTATGAGATCAGAGTTTCATGTCAACTTAAGCAGCCACACATTCTCCTTTTCATGGTGTTTTCCATGTTTTCTGTGCCACCCAGTACCGCCTAAGTGTTCTGCATCACCAAAAAAAGAGGAGTTCCTGTCATCCTGTCACCCCCTCACATCCCCTTCTCAGCCTTTCCCCCACAGAAATCTCATCATTTACCTGCTGTTGATGCCCCCCTTCTGTGAGCGGCTGTCAGCAGCAGGGAACCACTAGATTATCTCAGAACCACAAAGTTGGACGTTAATTAGTTTGAGGTTATGTGGGGACTAATTCACGTTGAAAATCAGTAAATACAGACTTCTCAAACTGAATCAAGAGCGGTTACGCTGGTACAGCCAAGAGGGTGGCACCAGCATGGGAAGCATAAATAGGTACTGCGGCTTTCAGTACTTTCTGTGCTCCCCTAGGCCTTCAGGGATGAAAACTAGTGATTTGATAAAATGAAGTGGGATATGTGGTTTTTTCAGTATAGTCAGCCAAAAAAAGTTTCCTTCTGTATAAATCTAAAGGCAATCTGAAAACTCGGTTTTAGCTGTCTTTATACTTCCTTTTCAGGAAAAAAAAACTAGGAAAAAAAAAAAAGCCTCTGTCTGAAAGTCTTGGAAAAAAATAAGAGGTAATAAACATGTGACATTCCAGACAGAAACATTCATCAGATGGGAAGAAAGGAGAGTTCTGTCTAACGTCATTAAACAGAGAGGCCTTCCCCCACAGCAAGTTTATATGCAAGCTTAACTTCAAGTTTTAGTCTTCACAATCACGATCAATTCAACTTCATCTCAACTCTTCCCTTGTGCTATATACAGCACTATCAGAAGTAGTAAAAAGGAATTTTAAACATAATAAAGATAGCTATAATGGCATGTCTCAACGGTTTGGAGATCCATTTAACAGAATTCTTTTAAGTCACTTTTCAGACCACAACAGCATTCAAAATACTTGCTGTTCTGAACTAAGCTTCCAGATCCTTTTAAAGGATCCTTTTAAAGACATTTATTTAAATGTTGTCAATGTTGAGTAATGCTAATGAAGTCTACTATGAGTTTTGTTGATCTCATGAGAAGTTTATTTATAAATTGTAATAAGAGAAAAGCATTTTTCTGAATCATAACATCAATAGTATCTTATTATGTGACAAAGCTTTCTACAGCATTTCAATCTGGGGCAGAGGAGATTAATATGTGGTCCTTCTGTCAAAACACACATCAACTACTTGCTTACTCTGCTTTAGGCGTAATTTGACCTGCCCTCAACATGCTGAGCATGAATTAGCCTTTCTGGAAGAAAAATTACTTTCTGCTAAGATGGACTTTCCTTTGATTTAATCTCATTATTTGTCTTCTTTCATCTTGGTATCAAAAACTCACCAGTGCTTTTACAGTCCACAACAGAATACTTACATGACTTGAGTCAGACCGGGGAAGGATAAGGCTAGATCTTCTCATGTACACACTTTTAAAATTGTTTACGTCATTCGTTAAGCCTGCATTGCATATTTTCCTCCCCACACCCTTTCCATCTGCACTGTCCAGTTGATAGCTGATAGGAAGCAATCACCTTGTCTCTGAACAGAGTTCTCCAGAGGAAAATCCATGGTAATTCCAACTAAAGGTTGAATGTTTCATATATGTGTGTGTGTGTGTGTGTGTGTGTGTGTATATTTTTAACATTTTTTTTTAACATATAAAATGTTAAAAACAGTAAAAAGGAATTTATATAGTCCTCACAGAGGAAACAAATACTTACTTCATTTTATACACCTGAGCATGTTAAAATGTTAGAAACGTAGTTACATTTTCAAATTACCTTATCTCAGCCTTGTCTTGATGCTATGCAATTATGATAATTAAAGAACTTTGGTTTATGGCAATCTTAAATTAGATTTCACTGATTTTTAAAACACCATTAGATTTAAACCTCTCATCCCATCCTTAAATAGCGTTCCTACTAATGTTCTACATTCAGAGTGGAGGTGCAGCACTGCAGCAATTTAAGTTGACATAAAATCAGGCTTGTGCGATTCTCCTTTTGCTGACACCCAATCAGTGCTGGCTCTGGCACTGTCATCTCTTGATAATCCGGTTCAGAAGGACTGATCCAGCAAAAAAAGAAAGCCTACCTCAAAAGAGGCATTACTGCTGAACTCTCAGAACTGGTGCAGGAAGAAAACGTACAGCAGTGACAAGGTTATAGGAGCTCCGTCTTTACATCCACATACATGGTTGTGAACACACACTATCAGAGCACTAAAGAAGATTTGGTTTAATCAGGTCTTTCAGGGAAAGACTTGATGCATTCATTTTCTGACCACAGGACTCTACTGTTGTATCTCAAACCTGTGTTTCATCTGTAGTTTTCTTGATACCTTCTATTCCTTCCACATTTTCAACACTCACCTGCCAGTCTCTTCCTTGAACTATGCTATTTTGAAATAGTTGAAAGTATTAATTATGTATTTTCTGTAGAGGTTTTTCCCTCCCTTCATTTAGGGCACAACAAAGCCCTTCAGCTGTTTCTGATTTACCCTGTTTCAAAGTTGGCTACTCCAGTAAAAGCTTCACTGCTAAAGTGTGGGCTTTCAGGACATGTGCTTCTGTACTATCTATTTTGGTTTCAGATTTCTTAAGATGATCCTACTCATTTTGTGAAGTAATGAGCAAGTTTCCTGTTGCCTGTAAAAGACAGCCAAGAGATGCATCCAAAGAGATTGTGCTCTGTAATTAGAATATGCTGTGAAGCAAGTTACTATTGGAAATCTTAGCTGAGGCAGGCGATGCGTCTTGTCTGCTACAGGACAAATGCACCACACCTCTGCACCATCAGCTGCAGCTACAGCCACATTACAGCCCAAGTATTGCAGAAGATGGAAAAAACTGCTCCCTAGTAATGTAAAGATTACATGTCCTGATGATGGATTATTGCAACTCTTTAAAGGGAAAGAACAACACCCCGTTTACTTTTTAAAGATTTCAGTTGCATTATAATAAGATGCCTGTGGTAGAGAACAAAGGCAATTCAACAATGAAACTATTAAGAGTTAAAATAATCAGTGGTAGTGAAGTAGTTTAGTTTGAATTGATTCCAGGCTAACGTGACCAGAAATTCAGGAATGCTGCATATATTACAGACACAGCCAAGTCTCTCAGCAGTAGGAAATTATTTTTCAAGGTTATCAGTGGGGGTAAAATGGGGTGAAGGTAATAGAAAGGAGCTGGCAGTTAGTAAACAGATGTTTACCTACTCATAAGATTTCAGCTCCAGGCAAGAATAAGATAATTTGTTTGATTAAACTGTAAAGAGTAATGTGTCAGACTGCATAATTTTATTCAGACTTGGAGCCAAAAGCTTTATCAAGTGAAAGCATGTGGTACATTTCAGGTTGGGAGAAATTCATTATAAACTTTTGTTTTACAGGACAGCTGACATTCTATTTCCCTTTTTGCTTTGAGAACTACTATGTGTGTGTAAATGAAGGTCTAGTCTTCAGAAGAATTTTTTCCTCCCTTCTATCTTAAAAAAACGTGGCCTGAGGTCACATTTTTAAAGCTGATAGTGGTTATTGATAAAAGCAAATATAGCATGCGTCTAGTGAAACCACGTGCTCTAGCGTAACCCCCCCCCCCACCTTAAGGTAACCCCAAATGAAATGAAAGACTAAATCTGTATTCAAACACATTCTCAAAGAATCCCAGCAATTAAGCTGTAGGGTGATGAGTGAAAAGCTGTACACACAGGTTATGTAACACTTACACAATTAAGCATACTTAGTAAAATAGCCGAGTTTAACAAGGCTGTTTTGACCTGGTTCCCTGTCCAGCTACAGAAGCGTGTGCTAGGATGCAGAGGTGAGAGCAAGTGCTCACAAGTGCTTCTCTACCACCGTTGATGAATATCAAGCTTCAGCACAAGGAATATTAAGGGGGAATTGAAAAATAAACACTCATTTCAGGGTAGCACAGAAAGGCTCTTGTCTGGCTTGGAAATAGGTGCTAGAATATTTTCAGCAACACCACCTCCTTTAGGCTAACTGTCATTGAATAATAAATAGATCACACAGATCATTGCATAATAAATAGATCACATACTCCAGTCCATGCATCGCCAAGGGTTGGATACAGCCCCAGATGAAGTTAGCAGGGGTGGATACAGGAGGGACAAACCCCACAGCTATATCACATAAAGTGGGAGCATATATTCCACCAGCCTGTCGCAATGGGAGGGCTACGAGGGCCCCGAGGTGCCCCTCTCCCTTCCAGTAAATCAGTGAACTGACGTCAGCTGCATTCTGTGCATCTGCAACAAGCCAAGAAGCACCAGAGGGGGATTTAATTTAAAAAGAGTTGAAACTTGTACCATATGCCCTCCTCCCCACCATCTGGCTAGGGGGGACATTTTGTACAAATCCAGCATGCCAACTGCCTATTCAGAAGGAGAAAAGAAAGTTCCTCTTTCGGTAAAAATATTAGGCAGTTCCCATTCCATCTTTAGGGGCCTCCAACGTAATCCAGATCTATGGAGGAGTTCTGCAGATGCAACCCTATTTATAGGCTTCAGAAACTGGCAATGATAGATCAGGGAAAAGCTTGTTTCCCTGTTTGAAATTCAGCCTAAAGTAAATTATAACCTGAAATATTACATATTATGTTTGAAAACTGCTTAGAATCTGTTTGTATCTAAACACATACATGATTTCTATCATATATCTTCCATATTTCATATCATATTTAAGGCCATAAGATCATATTATTATTATAAGCAGGTATTAAGTCACGATTATGAGATCATATTTATCATATCATATTAGATAGAAATAAATACATGATGCAGGATATTATATTTTATCATACAGATTTATGATTAGGCAAATCAAAGATACATTTATATTTATCATTAGGTTATTTATCATTAGTTTCTGTCTAATCAAGTAGACATCTAGCCATATATCTATGCCTTATTTAATATGCTGTATTGAAAAAAATATATACACATCAAGCTATAACCATTTCTGATTCATTACTCATTGACCTGTGAAAAATCCTCTATCCAGAGAGAATAAAACAACACAACTCTCATTGGAAGACCCTGAGATTGTAGGAGCAACACAGATAAGTTAGAAGTTGCTAATGTATGTATGCAGTGAGCATCAAAATCTTGATTTTGCTACTTTCAAGGCTGCAGAACAGGACTCCCAGAGAATTTTCTGTAGTGGGTATAGATACCAACAAACCAGGTTCTTAAAAAATTGTCTTTTATATCTGCTATGATTTTCACTCCAAATTGTCTTCTGGTTTTGACAAGTTATCTTTGATTGTTTACAGCCTCACATCTTCAGTATGTGTATACACTCTGATGCTGTTTTTCACTTCCTGGGACAGATTACAAAGGATTTTAAATAAGCTAACCTTAATGTTTCCAATTTCACAGAGTCACAGAATGGTTGAGGTCGGAAGGGAACACTGGAGATCATCTGGTCCAACCTCCCTGCCAAGCAGGGTCACTTCGCACAGCTGGTAAACAGTTCCTGTTGATAAAGTTTGTTACATCCAAAGCCAAAGCCCCACTGAAATATATGAAGCGAGAACTAGGTTTGAAGAAACTACGCTTTGCAGCAGTTAAGCTATTACATCCTACAGAGTCTAATCAAGACGCTTCTTCTAGGGTTGCAGCTTAACAAGTGCAGAACTGTAACAGAGAAACTGAAAATCAGTGAGAAAAAATACAGTCC
The DNA here is from genome assembly GCF_964034855.1 of Anser brachyrhynchus. Classification (NCBI taxonomy): domain Eukaryota; kingdom Metazoa; phylum Chordata; class Aves; order Anseriformes; family Anatidae; genus Anser; species Anser brachyrhynchus. The sequence goes on along the minus strand of NC_137695.1, from coordinate 45,617,150 downwards.
ATTTTTAGAGTTGACAAAACCTTTGAAATTGCATTTTTCTGTGCCATATACATGATGCTTGTGACAAAAGGAAAAATATTGTTTTCTATACACACACACCCCAAGGCCTAGGCCATTTCATTAAAGAAGAAAGCCCATTTTGAACAAAAGAAAAGGTCACTCCATACATTTCTACAGCCATTCACACAGTGGTTTCTGAACCCAAGCAAAACTTTTTAGCAAATATTTGCTAATGAATTCTAGCTTTACTGCAGATATACAAGCTTCTCAAAGCACTTATCTTTAAGCGAAACTAATTTTTGTTAATTGTACACAATTTTGAACCAGCTTAGCCGTTTGTGACAGTAATTCTATTCAACCTTTTAAAATGGTTGTGGTATGACACCCTGTCCTTCCATGTAAAATGCTCCCGCTCAAACAGTGTTTCCTTGGTGCACTGTAATTGCTCCAAGTTACTCCCGGAGTTGTAGTAACTACGTGAAATTTGTTCAGGTTTAAAAGTTTCCAACACCAATGCCAGCAACTCCAAGTCTATGTAAAGAACTGCTGCAACTGTGTTTTTAGATGTAAGCCCTCATTGAAAATACCACTCATTGCTGTGAAAGGCAACCACTGTTATCACTAATTCAGGTTCCTCCCTTTGTCCTAAGGACTGAGTTCAGCCTGTAGTGGCCTATAACAAGCTTCCTGTGGATGTAAAGCAAAGATCATAAAGAAAGAGGTGTGGCACAGCATGAATACTAGAGAAAGGGTACAACCAAAAGTCTAATTCTTATAATACTGATGTATTAATAGCATGTGCAGTCCCTGGGCTTTAATATCATATTCTTTAATATTACGTGCTAGGTCCTGGAACTGTGTGATTATATCAAAGATGTTTGCCTATGCTGAAAAAAGTTTCTAATCCTTGTAGCTGCACAGAAAAACTTGAAAGCGTGAACCTTAAAACCTGAAGAATAGAAAGGCCAAATGAAATTCTTCTGAAAAGAAACCAGAATTTGAAAGGCTAAGTCATTTTTGTAATTGTTGGGATTGACAGTGCTGGAATTTGTAGCATTCAAAAGCATTTTCAACTATTTTTTTTAATGCCTCTTGAGCATTCTATGCTCTAATTTGTTTTAAAATATAGTAAAAATGTGGCTGCTGTAATTCTGTCTGATTTCCTGGAGAGAAGTGTTAACATACACACGTCGTGTGTACTGAGTGCACACGAGCCCAATACATCTTAATTGTAGCACATGTTCAGTACATCTGACGGTGCTCAGTAGGACAGACTGCAAACATTTTGTAATTGATCTTTGCACGTAAGTCGGACACATCCAGAACTTTTTTAAAATCTGAAAATCCAGCAGGAGGAAGTTTCCAGGAGATTAAGCACATAGTAAAAATAGATGCAGGCTCTGAGACATGACTGCCTTGTTCTAAGCCATAGGCTACCTCCTGTAAGGCCATAGTTTCTCATTGTCTCTTGTAAGGCAAAAAAAGTCATTGTGATAAGCTAGTTTGGTATGGCACAGCTTAAGAAATTCACTTAAGTAAACAGGAATTACAAGCTTTTGTTTTGTTTGACTGTCTCAGGACTTCAAATGTTGATGGTTTTCTTGTCTTTACATGGCATTAGAAATGCTAACATCAAGGTCCCTTAAATTAAATCTAATGGATCTGTGTTGGCAGACTCATTCACAGTATGAAAAGGGAGGAAGCAGTGGGATGGGACAGAGGGAATTTTTTAATTAAAAAAAAAAGTTTCATTTGTACACAAATGCTGCAGTAATGGAATATTTTAGTTTTGAAATTTTTCTCTTGGCCTTCCATCCTTGTTATATTTTTGCTTAGGTACACTGCTCCATGAGTTACTCAAATAATGCTGTGAAAGTCCACCTTAGTCTCTCTTTAAGCTTGATACTGCACAACTTATTCTGTTTTTTCATATTACTAGATTACAGAAGTGGCAGCCAACCTGCTCCACATTCCCTTCAACCCTAATCGATAGTTGTAATCAATGGCCATCCAGTCATGATACTGACCTGAAGTGAAGAACCTGACAATATCTGATTGAGATGATATCTGTCAGTGACACTAAACAGTGCCTAAGTGAGAAATAATATTTCAGGAAGTGTAATACAATGCCATTTTAAATGTCAGTAAGGCAAGAATTATTCAGCGGACCATTTTGGACAGCCATAAGGTTGGACTCCAAAAAATAATTCAGAATGCCTACAAGCAGTGATAACTTAGATTAATATGTTTTCTCATCTTTTTAAAATAAGAATTTGAATAGTGTAAACCATTAGTCAAAAGCTGCTGCCCATAAACAGCCAGATAAATTCTTCAAGATGCTAAGAAACAGTAGCTTCTCTTCAGTTCTGTCAGAAAGGCAGAAGGTCAGCATCTTAAGGTTATGGTCCTTATTCAGCTTAGTGCTTCCTTCAGCTGGTTTGTATTAGTTGCTGTTTTCT